>NC_036452.1:12786494-14019293 GCF_002775205.1 Xiphophorus maculatus | reverse complement strand
AAAACTGACACCCCTGTTTCTGATACTAGCCAAAGAAATCAGCATGTAAATCGGTTGGACAGGCAGAAACGTCAAGCCTTTTTCAAGTGACAGTCACTGTGATGGCAGTCGATGTGGCCATGAAAAACCTGGATTCCCTCTTCTTCTTCCGCTGGCTGTCAGCTGTACTTTTTCTGTGGCATCTGTGCTGGCTCACTTCCTGGATGTAGTCAATTAACAGACTTCTCTCCAGTCCATAGCTGCACAGTATTAACACTTCAAGAATGGCAGAGAATGCTTCTTCACATAGATCTGGAGAGTTCACTCGGCCAGGAAGAAGCCGAGTTTATTTGTAAGGCCGGGAATTTACAGATTCGTCAAGATTTCTAAGCGTTTAAGTTTTTGCAAGAAGAAGGGGTTATTTTTAACTTCTTAATTTGGTCTTAAAGTTTTACTTTGGGATGTTTCTTCTATTGAAGTTGGTTTAGATCGTTTCTGTCTTCAAATTTCTTAGTGGTTCTAATCTTGGTCTTAACTTTGTATTGGCCTATAACTTGATTTATGTTTATTTCGCTACAAATATTTTAAGTAGCCACAATCATTTTTGCAGCATCTCAATATGGTTTAAAGTTTCTGTCAATTAGAAATTTTTATATAATTTTTATATATATAATTATATTTTTTATTATTGCATTTTAAAATTTCAAACATTTTTGAGTAATCATGGATCACTTAAATGACCCCATATTTTCTCCTTCCAGAGTGCTGTAATTCTTAAATTTTAACTCGTGATGTTGGTATTTTCTTTGAAATCTTTATTGGATTTTTTTTTTTTTGCAAATAATCTGTTTCTAAAATCTTGGTACAAGATACAATAGCAGACACTCAGAGGCGTCTGCCTCAATGGGTCTGGGCTGTTTTTGCACCAAAAATGGAACCAATACACTACTAAACAGCTGCTTATATGTTTATGCATGAACAGTGTACATAATAAGGAATAAGGCTGAAAAAATCAACTAAATGTAGCAGGTCTCATAGTAGAATGGAGTTGCAGGATGGTTTTTTTTACCAGTTGAACATCATTATGCCAGCATCCTGATTGGAGGTTTTGTCACCTTGCCGATGTTTCTTGTGAGTACATCTGTGTCTATTCATGCCTCTTCAGAGCTTTTACTATGCCTGGAAGCTCTCTTGTTAAGATAAAATGAAGCATTCTTGGTAATGTCACCCAGTATAAATCTGACATATCTGGAAAGTTGAATTTGTAATGTCTTATAGTGAGACAGTGGGAGTCTGCAGCCTTGCTTTAATAGAAAGGATGATGGTAATAATAGTGGCATTTAGTAATAATATTTATTTCTTGTAGAGCATGTACTCTGTGTGCATCAGTCTCTTCTGATTCAGCTTATATTTATAAAGAACGCCTGGCTCTCTATCCATTCACTACAGGCTGATACATTATCCTGACATTAAACATAACATGAAACCCAATTGTGAGTGTGGAGAAACTCATTCAAGTCGTGCAGTCATTGTTCATTGAGCATATGTTTAAGTTGCTGCTCGTGGCTCTTTGCTCACTGCTGACTGGTTCAGCGCTGCGCTTCTCCGCCGGATTGCTTTGGACATGTGCGCTCACCCATAATGGTTAACAGTTGCAGGGTACAGTACATAATCTATCCTAAAACCCTTGTTTAACCAAATCAGTTGATTAAGAGTAAATTATGCTCAGTTGTTACCCATCTCAAACCTCCATGAGTACAGAGAGTAGAAAAGGTTGGAAATAAAAAAAAGCCTCCCATCTAGGTTGGCCCCAATTCCAGAAAAAGAATCACAATTGACCTTTTCTCCTTCTTTGCAAATAGAATGAAAGTGTCATAGATTGCGAACGGTTTTAATAAATCTCAGTATTATTAAGTTTGGTCAATCTAAATCTTTTACATTTTGATGTCAAAGATCATCAAATGGAGGACAGATTAGTGGAAGTTGTTAATTGAATCTTCAGTGTTGTGTCTACTGTCTTACATTGCATTAAAATTGTTTTTTTTTTGTGTATTTGCACAAATATAATAAATATTTAGCTTTAATGGTCTAATGGGCCATATCATCAATATACATATATAGCCTATTTATGCCAAGTACCTCAATGTGTCACGATGGGGATGTTGTGTTGGGTGTGATGTGCATTGATGGTTTTCCCCCACACAGCACATTTTGCATTTAGACTAGAGTAGAGTCTCTTTTCACAGCTTTTTTATCGTCATTTTCTGACTTTTTTAAGCCTGATGACCAAGATGTTGTAACACAAATGGTTTAAAACTAGTGAAGTACTCTTCAAGGAAAATTTAGCCCCAAAAACATATACTAGCAGCAATTGGATACTGGTGTAGGAATTTATTTTCTTGAGATAAGAAGCACTGTGACATTTTAGTACGGTACTTTGAGATCTTGTGACATTCATATTGAAAAAGTTTTAACAGACTGGTGTATGTTTTGACCTCCTCGTAGTGTTTTTTGGAAATTTCAATTTCCTCAGCATTCAAAATATTTTTTTTCTGGTCTTCCTGCTGTGAGCAGTCAGTAATTACTTACATTAGGAAAAAGGTTGAGGTCATGTTGCGTGTATAGCAGTGATTCCAAAACAAAGTTTTACTGTTTCACAATAAAAATAAATTACAGAGTTAGCAGATCTTAAGCATATTATATTAGCAACTAAGGCAGCGATTAAGACGACAAATATTTCTTAAAGCCTTATGAGATTCTCATAATTTGTCAAATTTACCAAATCCAACATGTGCCATCCAACATGATGGAAGCTGAAAGCCTAAAAAGATTAAACTCAGCCACTTTGCTGAACTTGTTGAACCCTCGTTTTCTGCTGTAAGTCTTTCACTCCCATCCTGAATGAGCTGCAGACATTTTGTCAAAAGTAGTTTCCTCTGAGTTAACTTCTAGCATATTTTGTGTTCATCTGACTTCATTTTATGCACCACAATGTAAACTGCTTACTTTGGGATCCTTCTTACTCACACCAAATAGTGTAGTTGTTTTTACATGGTATGATGAGTTCACTGATCAGACAAAGATCAGGTGTTTGAGTTTTCAACCATCCGGTCACTGATAATCAGACTGAAAACCGTCAGATTGTGGTGCATCTCTAAATCTTATCCTTGTTGAGTTGATTTAAGAGAACAGGCCACGATTTTCACTTTGCCTCTGAAAAGTTGTTCCACACACTGAAAGGACGCACTGACTGAAGATTATGGCTGCCATTGTTTACACACAACCACTAACAACCCTGTCTTTGCAGCAAAGCTATTTTTTTGTGATTACATCACAACTGCCACCCACATCTTTTTCTACTGTAAATTTCCCATTTGACACTTCAGTTTTGCGCCGGTGGACGTCACTGACATTCTTGGTGTGATTATGGACCCAATGGACAAAACACACATACTCCTCTTTATCCATTAGGTGCGTCTTTCCTGGACCGTTTCTCTGTGTTGTGAGGTAAATGTTGGCCAGGGAACACGGTGTATGGAGGTATTTTTAGATTTCGTCAGTGGGCTGATGTTATGTGAGGGTGATGCTGGTTTCTTTTGCGCCCGTTTCCTGATTGCCCATGCGCCATGTTTACTCATGCTTGAGCTTTGTCAAACAAAGCTTCATAGAAAAGCCTGCAGGATGTTGTCATTTTATTAGTGTGTTGCTCCAAGTTCATAAGCTCTCTGTCTCCCCCCTCTTTCTGTCTTGTCCCTGTCACTTCTCTCTTTCTTGTCCTCCACCATCTCCCTATTGAATGCGTGTGTGTCTGTGTGTGTTGTCTCCTTCTCTTTATCGATGTATATGTGTCTGCGTGTGTGTCTGCATGTGCTTTCTGCTCCCAGCCCCACTGCGGAAAGCAAAGTTTGTGGAGAGCCCTCGCATTCCACAATCAGAGCTTGGCTCCCCTACACACACCTCTGCTACTGCCAAGAATACAGACCTGGACACATACTGCCCTGGTAAGTTTTTTTTTTTTTTTTTTTTTCGCCAGCTCATCCCTCGTTTCGTTGTTTCTGCATGTTGTGTGACTACAGTACAATTGTAGAAGCACAAAATCAGACTGGGGAAAACTTATCTGTTTGACAGATTTTCTGCTGGAAGCTGTAAGATGAAAACATGGCTAAGATCATTAATCAGATAGCTTTGCCTGTGCCCACCCTCGCTGCCTCCTCCCACTTTGCCTCTTTAATCCTCCCTTGCTGCTTTCTCGGAGCTCATTTGAGTACCGCCGCCGTTTTCTGTTAACTTCACTGCCGGCTTTTTGCTCGTTAATCCCGCAGACGGTCCAGTTTCCTATCCACCCCCCCCCACACACACACACACACACACATATACACACACCCCTGCTGCCATGGACAGCCCTGTCAAACCCAACGCTCTCCTCCCATCCTTAATCAGGGCGGACATTAAAGCAGTTTACTTGAGGACAGCGCTCTGATATATATCTGCTTTCTCGTCTCGCGGTTTTGGCCCGCGCTCTTGTGTCTTGTTGGCTCAACCTTTGTTGGCTTTGTGGACCTCAGCACTTCAGGCCAGGACTTAATACGTGAGTGGAGCAACAATGGGGGGCCTCGGGGCTTACCTTGTGTGATTTAGGAAAAAATGGTTGAGAGAGCACTACCCGCCTTCTCCGTCTGTCGGCCCTTTCTGCTGAATTTCTGCCCAGTGGGAATTCTAAGTATGTGATTTACAATGGAACGTATTTCAATTTGATGTTAAACCTCTAGACAAATTTGCAGATTTGTTTGTTTTTTCATTATTTTTGTTTTTGCATGGCTTGTATAACTCTTGACCCTCTCTTTATTTTGCATCATTCCTGTGAAATAGACTGTGACATATGAGCTATGAGCTGCCAAGAGCTGCTGTAAGATGTGACGTATCAGGGATGAAATGGTGCTCTGCGCTACAATCGACAGAGGAAGCGGTTGATTACATTCAGGAATTCTCTGCGTGTGTGGAGTAATAACTCAAGCTGAAAAGCAGCCGGGAGGACTGGGATGAGTTTTTTTCAAGGGTGAGTACTCATACCTCCCAGGTGGACAGATGGAGGTCTGAGCTCTTAACAAGGCCTCCCTGGCATGTGTAACAGCAGGGCGGTGACTTAAACACTTGATTGCTTGCCAGTCCACACTCTGCTGCAGCCGCTGCTGCTTCTGACATTGACTGTCGCCTGGAGGAGTGTAGGTGTCAGCTGATGTATTTTTTTATTATTATTATTATTTATTCTTATGGCCTACAAAAAAAAAAAAAAGACATTTGTGGGCTCATAAATATTGCGAATATTTTGCAAAATGGCTTGTGAAATTTGCCACAAGCAATCCATCATTTATAATGGATGGAAAGTGTTCATGATGATGTTGGAGAGAAGCTGTGCTCTAACAGTCTGGAACAGCCTCAGACTACAAATAAAATCCTCTGTTTCCTGTATGTTTTTATGTCATGTAGTGGCCTTGCTTTGAGCACAGTTCAGCCTCTAAAAACACTTCAGAAAACAACAATCATCTCAAAAAACTGTACAAAGCAATGAGTTAACTCATGTTCATGTTCAAGAAACCAGTTTGACGTGATTTGATTCCTTCTAACTACATTCATCTGCCAATTTATTAGGTACACCTTCGCAGTACTGGTTTAACACCCCTTTACTTTTAAAACCGCATCATTCAGTTGCTTAAAACATTGCTCTGAGATTTTGGTCTGCATTCAGAAAATGTCTTCACGCAATTGCTGCATATTTGTTGGCTGCACATCCATAATGTTCCACCACATCCCAAATGTTCTCTGTTGGATTGAGATCTGATGACTGTGGAGGCGTTTGGATATCAGTTAACTCATTTTCGTGTTCAAAAAACCAGTTAGAAGTGATCTGAGCTTTGTGTTTTTTGTGATCTGACTTCTGCAATAACCAACTGAAAGTAACCATCAGGTAGCCCTGTGCTCATGAAGAAATTGATATGATGAGACACAACTTTCAGGCAGGCTGTGGCATTGAAATGATGTTTACTTGGTAGTAAGATCCAAAAGTGCTAAGAAGAATCCCCCACACCATTATACCACCACCGGCCTGATCCATTAACGCACAGGATGAATTCATGTTTTTATGTTGTTTACTCCATATCCCAGATCTACCCATCTGAATGTAGCAGCTCATCAAGACTCATTAGACCAACGAACAATTTCCCAGGCTGTTAGTGTTTCATTTTGTCTAACCTCTTTGAATTGTAGCCTAAGTTTCTTATTCTTTTTTCTTTCCTGCACTGTAGCATGTCTGTTTAAAGGGTCAAAGTGTTGTGTGTTCAAGAGTATTTTGCATACCTTGGCATTTTCTTCTACACAACTGCTTATTTTCTCTTTCTCTGTCCATTCTTTCTAAACCCCCCAAAAAAATGTTGTGCTTGAAAGTCCCAGCAGATAAGCAGTTTCTGAATTTCTCTGGCACCAACAGCCAGTTTAAAATCACTTATATCCACTTTCTGGTTTGAGCTTTTGCAGTTTGCATTCCCCACTTCTATATAGATGCCTAAAGCATCTATATAAATGCTGCAGTGTGATGGACTGAGTCACTACTTATGTAAGCAAGCAATTTAACAGATGTACCTAATTAAGTGTCCACTGATTATAGCAATGCAGTGGACAATAGACTATCAAAATATGCCAATTGTTAAAAATTCTATCTAAATTCGGATCTGCTTTCTGAGTGATGTGACAGTAGAAAGGAATAACTCCTTTTCAACATCATAACCAGCTACAGGGTTCCATGTGTAGAGACATAAAATTTGATAACATTAAGTGGAAGCTCTGAAGCCACTGGAAAATGTCAGCGTTATTGCAGCTAAGGCTTAATGTATTCTTACAGTGCTTGTAATTGGTTGATATCTTCACTTTCACTCTGCTATGGTTTCTTTTCTCCACTCAAAACCCTAAATGCTGCCACATGAATGACTGGACATTTATGGAGGCTTCTTCAGTGCTAATGTAACCAATTGTTTCCTGCTTAGAGTCTTAAGTGTAGGTGCAGGGATCAAGCTTTAGGCGCTCAACTTTAAACCCATCACTCACAATAATACTGTAGATTAAGATTTCTCTTGTCACATAGGGACATCATTTGTCAAGAGACAAACTTAACTTTTACATTTTTGATATTGTACTCCTACGGTGAAGAAATTCGTAAATTAATGAAATAATCTCAGGTAGAGATGTCCAGTAAATGTGGACAGTGTATTTGTCTGCACTTTTTGAGTTGGAGGAATTTTTTCTCCATTTGATAGTTAGAGATGCACCATGAAACTGTCTGTGGACAGGAATTTGATTAATTCCAGCTTGATCAGCTCTGATTGACTGAAATCTGTAAAATCGTATCTTGTTCCAGTCCTTGACTGCACCACATTCAATCACTTGTGGGTCATGTTGACAACAACATACTATGATGGATAGTAGAAGAATACTTGGATGGAGCTATTTACAAAATAGTTGAAGTGTTACATGAAGCAATAAGTTAGAGCACAGAGCTAATTACAAGAAAACAGTTTTGTACAACAACATGTCCGAACATATCTACCGTATGACTGCAGAAAAGTGAAACTTCCAACATAAAACTGGAAGGCT
Source organism: Xiphophorus maculatus (assembly GCF_002775205.1). Taxonomy (NCBI): domain Eukaryota; kingdom Metazoa; phylum Chordata; class Actinopteri; order Cyprinodontiformes; family Poeciliidae; genus Xiphophorus; species Xiphophorus maculatus. The sequence goes on along the minus strand of NC_036452.1, from coordinate 14,011,670 downwards.
GGTGGCAGTACAAGGAAGTTTCTCTGTTTCGTCTGTCTTTGGTCATGCTGATTTTGGAAATGCCAACTGTCTTTTAGAAATGTCAAAGCTAAGATTGTATACAATACATGGCACTTTAACAAAAGCACCTTTTATATATTCCTTAAAATTAAATATTAAAATTTTAAACAGTTATGCAGATGTATATTACACAACCCACTGGGAAAGCAATGCAGTTTATCCCAAAGAAACAAACACGTTCTTCAGTATGGATAAAAACTCTCTAAAACTTTGGTGTCTGAACATATAATAGGTCTGCAGTGCTTTGCTTATTGATTTGTAGCTTTGTCCAAAATAGTGTAAAGATTGAAGCCTAATCTCGTGATGAATGTCATTAGTTCACTGACACTTAAAGTCCTGGCTGCTGATTGCTTTTGTGCTTTTATTTATAAAACACCTGAAGTGGTGTTGCACAGATAAGATCTGAAATTCGCTCAGCAGGAATGTGAATTTCCCTCATCTGATCTTGTGCTCCCTCTTCCATCACCTGGTTGTGAGGAATCCGTGCTTGTGTTGGGTTTTGTGCTTTATTTTTACCTTTTATTTCTGCATTTCTTGAGCTGTATTTACCCTGGAAGATTTTTTTTTTTTTTTACATCCAAGTGAAGTAAAATATATAGTTCAAGAGTTTAGATGAAATCAGAGCCGCCATTTTTTTTCTTCTTTTTCCTTCCCCACCTGCTACCTGGGCCTATTAATACTCTCTCCTGTCCTGTCCAGTTCCCCCGCCTGCAGCACACATGCTTCTCTCTGACTTTTCTCCGTACAATGGGGAAGGGGGCGCGCCAGGTCTGTGCACGGCCGGACAGAAACAGATGCGCTCTTGCACCGAAATGCATTCCTAGCTGCGTGCAAAGATAGTTGCTATGGCAACCATCTGTCTCTTTTGCAGCTCTGGAATCCGATAGAGAGGAGAGAAGTGTGTATATGTTAGGTGGGCTGGTTAAAAAAAAAAAATAAATAACTGTTTTATGTTTAATGAATGTTTATTTTCTGCTTTGCATTTCTTGTCATTAGTCTCTGATGAGAAATGTCTGAATTCTTTTAAAATGCCTGTTCCTTTCCAAGGTGCTGTCAACGCGCTTTGAAGTGGTGTAGATGCTTGTTGTCACAGGATTCAGTAAGAGGCAGTTCATATAATTGCAAATGGTATTTAAAGAGCAAAACATAGGCACTGGAAATAGAAAGAAATCAACATACAACCCCTACATTATGGTAATGAATCGCTGTTGAAAGCAGCTCATTTGTATTAGTTTGAAGTAGGCTGTGTGACATGTGTGCGACATGTTTTTTTGTTTTGTTTTGTTTTTTCGTTTGCAGTCAGACGTTTTTTGGTGTTGATTTGATGCGACGGCTCAGTGTTCGTGGAAAAACTGGGTCTCGACATATGTTTGCTACTGGTATTTTTGGAGGGTTAGAGTACGTACAAAGGGATTGCCTGTGTTTATCTTACTGGGAGTTGCTGTGAGCTCAGACACCCAGATTATGCCGTTTGATATGGGAGATTTCTCTCCCATATCAAACGGCACATAGACAAGGGGTCGGCCAGCAGCTGGCTGCGACGGAGATGCTGTGATAAGAAAACAGAAACTTTAACGGGAAGATAAGTAAATGAAGCGACAGGCAGAAAGTCTGCAACATAGACTAAGTGGTAGGCATGCGGTGCACCTATAGAGGTGGAAAAGTTGGACAGAGCTGCTGTTTGATCTCGTTCAGAGCCACAAGCCCCCCAGGAGCAGTTGACTAATCACTGCTAATGTATTCAGTCCTCACAACTTGCATACTGTCAACTGGAAAGCCTTCCCTCCCTATGTGCAGACACTGGCATAAAGATACAGCAGCTATTGCATTAAAAATGTACAAGTATATTAGTATTGCTCCACAAGGATTAATGTCCTAAAAAGAGATGAAATGCAGGAGGTGATATATGGGGGGGGGGAATGCATCTTTCAAAGCTTTTTTTTAAAAAAATGTATGTTATTTTTGCAGTTTAGGGATTGTTTTATTTTATTTTACATTTTTTAGTCTCATATTCCAAGATAGTTTTTCTTTGTTCCAAGACATTTTGTCATCGCAATGCCTTTAATGTTCTTTATCTTTTTTTATCTGATTTTATTTGATTTAGAAACAAATTATATATCATTTTATGTTTTATCTATATTTTTGCTATTCCAGACTTTTTATATTGTTATGTATTGTACCTTTTATGCTTATAATAATCTATTAGCTTAGAATTTTGTCAGTTTGATGGTTGATTGTATCCAAGTTTCTTTTTTAACATCTGCATCACCTCTTTGTGTTACCTTTGGTTATATTAGAAATATATTAATATATTAGAAATAAATAAAATATGATTGATTGGTTAATTCTTTGGTAAGAGTACGACTCTTGTTCAGATTGTTTTAGCATCACAGAACTTGACTGTTCACTGTTAATTTGACAGCAGAGGTCAGACAATTGGCCTTTTTCTTTTGCAGACATATTGTTTGAAGCTCAATGTGGCCGATGGTCAGTACCTTTCATTTTATTAAGCTATTTGGTTTGTTATTTAATTAGGGAAAAAAAAGACGTTGGCTCAGAATGTTGCCGGTTTCTTTCTAATGAAAAGTGCAGTAGTGGATTTAGGTGTCTGGTGTTTTGTTATTTGTTTCTGGAGACATGTCATATGGCTCAATATTATTACTATTATTATTATTATTATTAGTTTTTTAGCTCTTATCATAAAAAAAATTAATTTTCACTCTCAGAGACAGTTAAGCATTCAAAAGCAACATGTTTCTTTTTCAACAGCAGTATATACATACTAGAGGAGTATATAAATGTGACATTCTGCTACTGTCTCTCCTATGTTGTTATAGTTTTCTTAGACCAGTGTTTGCTCATGTTTGCTTACTGCACAAGCATAACCTCAGAGAGGAGAACCACATTAGCATGTGACGCTGCACAAAGCTAAGTTCACTTATTTTCCACAACATGTTAATTCACTTTTACTACTAACGTTGTATTTAAATTACTTGCTGTAAAATTTAATCAAGCTTTTCTATAATAAAGGTTCACCATGTTTATTTTTAGCAGCGAGTCTGTGAGCATCCATCGAGTGGAACGCAAACAAGAACAAGTGTATGAATGGTTTGTACATAACAGTAGTGTGTGTGTGCAAGGTGGAGCGCACATCTCGAGGAGAGCAAAACATACATGTTTAAACATGACAGTCCTGGCTGTTTCTCCAAAGAGTTATTAATTTTAAACCTCATAAACACTGAGCTTTGTAATAATTTTGCTCTGAGACCAGAAAATATTCCTAACTACAGCTAACTTGCAAAAGGCTACAAAGTGAAGCTTAAGGTTATGTAGGTCCTTTATTTTTTAAAACAAACTCCTGACATTGAACAAAATAAAAATCCCTGTTAAAGTTAACGATGCAGGGCTTAACATTTTCCCAGATGTTTTTTTTTTTTTCAGACTTTAGCACACGTACACTGAAGACAACTGTGCTCTAACATAATTCAGTTTAATAGACAGAAGCAGCGTGCTGCCCATGTTTCTTAGAAATGTTTTTGTACGTCTGATGTAATATTCTAATCATTAATGTCAGATTTTCATCAGCTGTTATGTGAAAATCATCATCACTAACACCAGTAAGGGAATGAAAGCGTCTGCATGTGTGTAGTTATTGCATATCATGTTTAATTTAGTGAACTGAGTTACTGAAATAAATAAACTTTGAATAATATTGTAATTTACTAAATATGGCTGGACTTGTTCTGGAGAAACCTATGTTTTTACTTAACCACTTTCTCTTTTGTGACTTTAATATAAATTAAAAATGTTACATTAAGTCTTTGGCTGGTCCAGTAGAAACCATTTGAAATTAGATCTAAAATGTTTGATTTCATGCCTTTTAAGGAGTTGGAAAACCTTGTAAGCTGCAACCATATCTCAAATTGTTCTTGATCATGCACAAGATAATCTCAGCACTGCAGCACAGCTGGGTGATGCAGGAAATTAGCAGTGAATTAAAGTAAAATAAAGTTGAACTATTCCCTACTAAGTTTGTAATTGTTTTTGATCTATTATTTTGCAATCTGGAAAATCCATGAGTTCAACAGAAAGTTGAAGTGGAAGCTGAATTTTGGCTTCTTTTTCTGTTTATACACAACTCAGCAGTGCAGTTCAGCTAGTCACTGCTGGGAGTGAGAAAAGTAGCAGGTTTAAACAACTGACATCAACTTTATTCAAAGTTGTAGGATTGTTTGTATGCCTATTATTCGTACAATTCATAAAAAGCAGGAAGTTGATGACTAAATCGAATTGTTGTCCCTGTTTATTCACCAGCAAGCATAACAGCTGCAGAGGAAGTAAAAATAGAATTAGTGTCAAACGTTGGTGAGCTGCTGCTTCATAAATCTTGCAAGTGTTTATGACCTCTTCTATATTTTTGCCATATGGTGATCATTTAGCACATAAAATGATTGTAATATATGTGTGCTGTGCCTTTCAGTCTGTTTTAATATTTGTGATTAATATACACCTTTCAAAAAGCTCCCTCGACTTTACAGACTCTCTGCCAGCTTTCATAGTCTGAGCAACTCAGTAAAAAAATAAAACTCAAGCAAAATCCTTTCATTAACATCTAGCAGGACATTGGTGTTATGTCCTGGTAGTATTACAGCCTGTATCCATGTACATAGCTAAACAGCATCAAAGCTCATATGTGATTAGCCTATTTTGTACCTAATGTGTGCTGTGATTACCTCATTATTCGATGCTGCTGTGTGTTTTTATTGAAGCTCTGCAGCGTGTCATTCCCATTTGATTCAAAGGACTTTTTTTTCCCCCTCTCTCAGAAGGTCTCTGCCTCACTTACTTACTCGCTCAGAGGGACTCGGAGTCAATCTAATGAGGCTGCTGTCCATAAGGGAATGGACAGGGGAGCCCAGGCTTTAGATTGCCTGCCTGACTATGTGTCTTTGAGCTGATGAGTGAGAGACCACAGGCTTCAGGGGAGCTGTCTGCCTACAAAGAGGTGCTGCGGTGGCTTGGATTGTCTAACAGTTGTCAGTTAGAGTCTAATCTGGCTTCCTGTCTGTCCGGTTCGACCTGCTGTATGGTGAAAAGGGTTTAAAAAAAAACTGGTCCTGCCAGTTAGCTGTCTTTGTCTCAACTGCTGTTTATTTAAACACTGGCCACCCAGAGCTGTTGGCTTAAATGCCATTAATGTCTGAACCAATTCAGAGGTTCATACATCGAATTACAGGCCAATAGTTACTTTTTCTCCTGAGCAGGAAGGTAATTAACAAAACCTCCTCGCCTGAAAGCGACACTGCTGTGACGAGCGTTGAATTGAACTGAAGTCGATCCAGTCGGCTCCTCCAGGCACATTAGCCAGGTGTTACTGAAGAACATGATACTACAATGAGGGTTTGTTACGGTTGAAGAGTAACCAGGCAACCAGGTGACAAGATGAGGTCATTGAGAGATTTTTGCTTTGGTTAAAAGCTGGCAACCTCCCCCCACCCCCCAGTGCTCTGAATGTTTGTAGGTGGATTTACCATCATGCGGGCTCACCCCACAGTTTTTCTTTGCTTTGCTTAGCGCTTCCAGGCACCATAAATAGGACAGAGATGTGTGTGTGTGTGTGTGTGTGTGTGTGTGTGTGTGTGTGTGTGTGTGTGTGTGTGTGTGTGTGTGTGTGTGTGTGTGTGTGTGTTTGTGTGTGTGTGTGTGTGTGTGTGTGTGTGTGTGTGTGTGTGTGTGCGTACACACCCACTTTGGTTAGGAACGCCTCTCCGTCTCCCTCTCTCACTTACACACGCTCAGGTAAAGGGTGTTTCTCATTACGTCACTCACGCTGCAGTGGCAATGAGTGGTGCGGAAGCAGCTGTCGTCAGTTCGGAGGACTTTTTGCCATTCAGCGTGAAAAGAAGGTCTTTCAGTACAGCTGGAAACAATCCTTGTTGTGGCTGAAGGGATTTTTGGAGTTTATGTAAGTGGATCGTCCAAGCCAAGGCGTCCATTTGTTTTGAGGAATGTGTTTGTAATGCGCCGCTCTGAGCTACAGGAAAACTCAGGTGCGACAGGGTGTTTCATTTGTTTGCCTGAGTGCAGGTGCTGTGTATCCTCTGTCTGCTGTGTTTTATGGAGGACGGCTGTAGCGGATATATATTTTGTGTTCAGTTGTTTAAATCAGTCAGACATGAAACTAAAAGCTTTGTTTTAGGGTGAAATGAGCTGTCCCCTTAATTTTGCTCACCACTTGTGTTTCTCTGTTTTCTACCATTCCTCCTCCTCCTCTTTTTGTCTACCTACCTCTGCAGGGGAGTCAAGCCATGAGCTGGGGCCCCCTCCGTCGGTGGATGAGGCAGCCAACACATTGATGACGCGGCTGGGTTTCCTTCTGGGAGACAAAGTGAGTGAGGGGCCAGCTGGTACGCAGTACAGCATGGAAGAACCCGAAGCGAGACAGGTAATGTTTCTCCTTTATTCAAATCTACTGAGATAGGCTGACTGTGGGGCGATGGTTTTCTATTAAGAGAAGAAGATGTGTTTTGTTAACTTAGATTAAAGAGCATTTATCTTCCTCTACATCAAAATCTCAATAAACTAAACATAATGGAAAAGCATATTCATTTAAGCAATTTGTGTCAAATAGTGCCCGGTTCGATACATGTATTAAATATTGGGTGATGTTTTGTAATAATTATCTATTGTTAGCTTTTAAACTCTAAATCCAGAAATTTGAATAGCTCTGCAGGGAGGATAGGACAGCAAAAATTGTTGCTAGAGAAGGTGGCTGTTCACAGAGTGCTGTATTCAAGCATATCAATAGAAAGTTGTCTGGAAGGAAAAAATGCATAATCGAGGTGACAGCCGGAGTCTTAAGAAGATTCTGAGATGTGAGAAGATAAATACGTAGCATCACTAGCTTAGCATTGAGGAGGAAGACGAGTTGAAGTAAAAAAGTGTAGCGGCAGATATTTTAAACAATTTTCGAATAATCTGACTTAGTCTCAGTGTGATTGACTGACAATGATCAGTGAAAAAATGGACAGGTTTAAATTTTCTGAGGATGAAACATTGATTACAGAGGACAAGGTAGCATGGAACAAACCTTTTTGACAAAGCACTGCAACTGTCTTCTCTATACAGATTTGTGAATTTTACCATGTTCCCAGCACAGTTAAAGACTTCTGTAGGTTCATACTCAATGACAGTATCTGGCCAAATTATATCTCTTGGTACCACAGCTGCTACGTGTGTCATAACTAGCTATTTTTTGACACAGATCAAATCGATCTCCCCATTACACTGTAGGATATTCATATTTTCCCTATCAGCATGTACTGCACCACATTCAAGTTCCTTGCACATAGAAGCCAATATCCATTAGGTTTCTAGCAGGTGAAAAGCACACCCTCCTCCAAATTGCACCTAGGGTTGGTTGTGCTGTTACAAACTGCATTTAAACACAAAATGTGTCTATCCCAGGAAGTAATTACTGAAGAGTCAATATGATTAGTGTGTAATGATGCGGCAGAAACACTGAGGTAGGATGGCCAGGAAAGCAGAATGTGAAAACCTGTCTTGTGAGTACCAAATTCAGATTTTGTCTCAATGCAGCCACATTCAAAGACTTGTTGTTTGAGGTGACCGTGGGGAACACATCAGAATCAAAGTGGTTCATTCAGATGGACAGTGCCTTGCCCAAGGACACCTCCACATTTGTAGTGGTGAAGCTGAGCATTGAATTGAGCCAGAGTTGGTGCGACTTGACGATTACTACTCTTTTACCTCTTTCTAGCTAGCTTGAAACATTTTTTTGTTTTTTCTTGTGACATTTTCAGATGAAATGCACTGCATTGTTGAAGTTGGTGCATTGTTTGGAATCAGTAAGCTAAAACATTGTTTAAATGTACACCTTATAATGTACCAACATGTTTCAGTCTCTGTATTCTACTTATCTTACACACAGAAGGCATAGTGACTGCTGCTATTTTTAAAAGCAAGAAACCTCCTCTAAAACCAGGACATCAACGACATTACAGACAGCATTTCTAATTTCTATTATGTTATCAAATTGCCTCTGTTTTCAATGTTTCTTTAAAGCTAATTAGAATGTATAGCTAAGAGCATGGCATTTCTTTGCCCTCCTCATTGAACAACGAAGACTTGTCAATTCTGTTCAAATTTTAAAAAAATCCTAGAATGCCTTAGCGGTGATCAGATGTCCTTATCATCTCTTTCCCATTAAGGTGTTTTTGTGTCCCAGTGTTATAGTTGACACTCATTGTTTGCAGTGAAAAGAGTATTGTCTTGGACTGTTAAGTCACCACAGATTTGTTTTAGATTAAATGTTCTTCATACTTTACAGGTCAAATCTAAAAGCGTTGTAGTGTTTATATTTCATTCACTTCCTTTTATGAGAAGTTGTGTTCAGGTGCTTGAGGAAACGCTTGATGTCGAAATCAATCTCTTGAGATTTATTTTCATTGCCGTTCTCCTTTCTGATTAGTTCTTACACATCTTTGATAACACATCCATATTTATTACAGGCAGTCTAGTCAGACAGCTATCCATGAATGCTAACATGGGGAGATGTTAGCATTCAAACATCACCAGCATGATTTCCACATTAATTTTGGCCTCTTAATGAGGCATTTAAACTATTTTCAGATGGACTTATCCTTTTATAGGCATTAATAGATTTAAGACATCCACAGATTTGAATTTAGTATTGTTTCCTCTAATCAAAGTTATACATTCAGGTTCCATTGTATAAATAAAACCTCACTAAAATTTGATAGAATACTTTTTGTGTTGCAGAGAAACCACACTTTGTAATGGTCAGCATGCTTCTGATTTGAATCTAACTGGATACCTGACCCATCTTACTATCAGAAATGGCAGAGTTCATTTAATTAAAGTGGTTGGTTTCCAGGAGACTGACCCAAATTTCAAACTTACTCCATAAATTTTCAATAATATAGAGGTTGGGACCATTACAGATGTTTGATCTTTAGCTGCTTTCTGCATTCCAAAATCAGTTTTGATCTGTGTTTGGGATAATTGTCTAGTTAGAAGCCCCAAATTTGATCAAAGATTAACATATTCAACAAGAGCCCAGGGACCAGCAAGGCTGAAGGCTATCATGAAATGGAGACTGTTGGAGCACTGTGTTGCTCTCCACCATGAAGCAAGTTTTAAATCATCATGAACTTAGATATAATCAAAAAAAAAAAAGAACCATCTGCCCCAAAATCAACAACTTCAAGCATGACAGAGATTTTCAGACACATGCCTTCCTAAGAAATGTTCTATGGTCAGGCAAAACATATATTATATTTGACCACATTCGGGTGGACTAAAGCTCAGAATTATGGGAAGGTCCAAATAACTCAGTGGACATTTCAACAGAATAATTGAGTGTCTACAGATGTTGGGAAAGTCTTTTGGAGCCATTTCTAAATAGCTGTAATATTTGATCATCACTTCAAACAATAGTACCCCAAGTACAAGTTATTCAGATGTGCCTCTACTTTGCCAACATCTGGAAGAGCCACCAATTTACATCTCTCAGATGAAAGACAGAAATTTCGGGGGAATATTTAGAAACAACTCGAGAATCGACGAGGCCCAAACCTGCCATGAACCATAACCTGATGGAACACCACGGTCACTGCCAGCAGTAAAACTAATTATACATCAATATTGACTAAGAGAAAGTAGATCCTGCTCCAAAATCAACCACTTGAAGTTTGACTGAAATTCCCAGCTGCTGGTGTGAACAAACCAGAAACTTCCTGGTTGGTAAAGATAAACACTGAGCTACTTGGCCAAAATGACAAGAAGTATATTTGAAGAAGTGAAATTGGGGTATAGATTGTCAATCAAAATGATGATTTGTAAAGGTTTTACTGGAAGTGATATACTACAAAGTGGGTGGAAAATCTTTAACATCATCGCAAACAGACAACCATATAGTTGAAACTTTGGTGTTCCAACAGAAGCGTGATCCAAAAAATACATTGGAACTGCTGTAGGGATGGATTATACATTGGCCTAATGACAGCCCTAACTTCAAGCCTTATTGAAAATGTGTTCATGCTTGAGGCTAATATGTGTCCGGATACCAACCAATTTAAAATGACTATACCAGTTCTAAAAATAAGAAGGCTCTTGATACCCAATCCCAAATTATACCAGAAGCTTGTCGATGTCTTGTGGTTTCGCTGCAGCTCTTTGAAGAATATGTAGCTAAATAATTAGCCCGTACGCATCTGAGTCTTCCTATAAAATTAACATTATATTTTGGTTAGAGAAAATATGCAGCTATAATTTCTTGGTTTAACATTGTTCAATAGTAGCAGGTATCCTCGGTTGATGCACTTCATGCTAAGTGTCTCATGGTTACATTTTTGCGCCATCACCTTTCTGCTTATGAATTTGACAGTTGTGCAACAAACATCTCCTGGCGCAGCGGGGCGGCTGCAGATGTCCTGGTTTCTCTATTTAAACCTGATTTGACAGGAATGAATTGTTCGCAGACTGTGGGAGGAAAATGGTTGCAGCTGAGAGACACAGAGGAGGTGAAATGGGGAGGAGGGGAAGAGGAGGGGGCGGTTAACCTGTTGCTGAAGTGTGTTATGCAGGCGTATGTATGGGTTTGCACTAAAACAGTGTGAATAAGCGATTAGGCTGATGGACCGCCTGTGCTCGATGTAAGCACTGTCAGACCAGTGGGGGTGTAGAAATTGAGAGAGGTTCATTCGAGCGGCTCATTTTAGAGATGTGACTCATATCAGCTCTTCGCTGCATCGTGCGCACGGCACAAACTTATTGTTGTAGATGTCTGCCCCAAATACTGTTTTCTGGATTATTATGATAAATTTAATTGGCAACAAAAGATGAGAAGATTGGCTTTAGCTTAAAACATATAAAGGCCAAGTTTAATACATTTTAAACTGATGGCAAATATTATAATGCAAAAGTGTAGAGTCAATCCTTAGTTGTTTACATTTCTTCTTTAAAGTAATTTTTACATTTTTTATGCTTTCTGATGGTCTTAAATGTTTTTATTAGAGTTTGACTGGTTTTCCACTCTGCTTTAGTCAACAGACTCTCCTTTTCAAGGGGAATGTTTCTAGTTTAAGGTAATTTTTCAAATATAAACAGAGACATCAATTAGATTATTAGACATCTCTTTCAACATGTTCAGTTAAAAAAAAGGGATACATCTTATCAAAAATCTATTGCAAGAACTGAATTGTTGCACCGGCGATGTGGTCATTAACTTGTTATTGACGAACAATTTCTTGCAAGGAGATAAAAAATAGGTCAGGCTCAGACAAATTGGGGATCAATTAGTGTTCCACCTAGATTTTGCCTCAACCTTTCGAACACATTCATGTTCTTTGATCTCAACCTTTCCCTTCTGGCTCTGGCTGTATGTTTAGGGTCATTGTCCAACTATAAGTTTATCCACTGACCTCAAGAAAAGGTTGGTCAGGTGCACAGTTTCTACTTAAAATGAATAAACAAGCAACCAATGTCTAAAATAAAACTTTGTAAAACCTTCAATTTTGTTATTTGTTCCTGGAAATAGTTTCAATATTTAAAAAAGGTCTGCGTATCACAAATGTTTGCTGCATAGCTTAGCACAATGCTGTGTAAAATTTTAATGCGTCTTCATTTTTTATGTATAGTAGAAATGATACTTGTTGTGTGTTTGCAACTCTGTACCATTTTGTGGAAAAAAGCTGTAGTTAATAGACATACAAACCGTCCTCTAGGTTAAAGGGAATTCAGGAATAAATGTGCAAAAGTTGAGGCCTGCGATGCCTCACCATCTGGCAAAACAAGGTGACCTTAACATGCAGAGGGTTCAGTTAATTGCCTCTTATATTCTTGTGCTCTCGTTCCCTGAGTAGATGCCGTGTTACAAGTACTGACAATTCTCATGAGACATTTAAGGTCAGACCCTCACAAGTTTGGGGGTCAATAGCCTACTATACTTGGTGCAAGTCTTAGGCTTCCCATGTGTAAGTTTCACTACATTTGAGAGGCAGTCACTGCAGTGAAGATATCACAGAATTTAAGGCAGTGAGGTTTGATAAGTTATTACTGGGTTCATTATTTTAAGTTGGTCTCAGAGAAGCACAACACTGAAAGGTTAATTCCTGTTGCATTATAAGTGATTATGTGTGTCGACTAGAATTGAGGATCTGCGACTTTCGCAGATAAAACTTTATGAAACATTTTTGCTGTTCAGGGGTTTCCTGGATGGTATTGAGGTCATTTTCTTTAAGGTCCGATCTCCCCATGCTGCTTTTTTTTTCTTTTACTAAGGACAAGAGCAAGCAAAGGGAGAAAAAAATGTGCTGCAAGTTTGTCATTGAATCATACAGAAAATGAAAAGATAACAAGAGCATCCACATTTATGCAATAAAGCTTATTATCAAATTTTCATTAAACTCAAAATGCCATCAAGCTACATACTGTGGGAGTTCTCAGTTTTGCTGCATGTAATATTTGTAAAGGGGAAAAAAAAAGAAAAGATTTGTCAGTATTTGATTAGAGCCCCAAAGGTCTTGGGGCGATTGATTTTTGCATCTCTTATTTATATGTCTACATTTATAACAGATCAAAGAAATGATATATAATTATTTCATTTCAAGTCTAGAAAATTAATAGTTTTAATGAAATAAAAAATATGTGGAAACCTTGATTTCACAAAACGTCTATTTGTTTTTAAGAAGTCTTGGCCGTTTTTAAACTGAATAGTTAAGATTTGGATTTTCTTAGTCACCTAAACATAAGAGTTGGTTATGCAATTTTATCATTTGCATTGTAGTCAATAAATCCAGGGCGACCAACTCATAGCACAAAGGGAGCTGAATGCAAAAATAACCACACTTTTCAGAAACTATTTTTTTAAAACACTGGTAAAGCAATGTACCAGTTCACTTAAACTGTAGAAATATGCTCTACTTTGTGTTGGTCTGTCATGTAAAATCTTAATTAAGTAGATTGTGGTTGTGAAGTAAAAGAAAAAAGTAATAAAATATATATTTTTAAACTTTTCACAAATAAAAATCTAAAAAGTATGCCTATATTTATTCACTGAGCATGTAAATATTCCTTGCCTCCTCACTCTCATGCTCTGGTGGGAGTGGCTTTCTGTTTGTAGAATAATGGGGTTTACTGTCTCTCTCTGAAGGACACCTTCACAATCTAGATGAATGAATCCAACCTAGAGATTAATTGACTGCCTATCTCCTCTCCAGATCCTCGAGAGGCCGTCAACCCGTAATTGACACATGAATCAATACAAGTAAATGTCTAGGAAATAACGACTTTCTGCACCAATACAAATTGACTGCTGGGATCCTTCAGTCTTCCTCTGACAAATTAATCTAGACTAAAATTTGCCTTGAGCATCACTTCTCCCCCACAACCTGGTCTAGTTGCGTTCATCCCACTCTTGATCCGATCTCATCAACAGCTCCGATAAGGAGAGACCTCCGAGTGTTTCTTTGTTGCAGTCAAATATAGCCACTTTATCTCTCACAGCATCCTGGCGTTTCTGTGGAAGCTGCATGTTTGTGTCTTTTGAGTTGGGGCAACTGTGTGTTTTTGCGTACGATGGAATCAGTGGGTGTTTACGGCAGCAGATTAGTTGCAACAGAGTGTTTTTATTTTTGTCCCCTGTGGTTGCTTGTCTCCTAACAAGAGTTGACATATAATAAGGTCCCTGCAGGGTGCCAAAAGAAAGCAAATACCAAAAAAACCTGATTATCATCTATTCAAGGGCATGATTTGATAATTTTATTGCTTGATAGCTTTGTGTATAAATGCTGCGGATTTATAGTATTTCTGTATTTTCACAAAGACTTAAAACCAATTATATCCAAGGGTCTTTTTCCAAATACTACATCATTCTATGGCTATTTAAGTTTGGCCATCTTGAACTCAGAAAAAATATACTGAACCGTATTGAATTTATTTACTTCACAGGTCTTGCTCAGATTTACCCTTGGTTGGCTTATTTCATCAACAAAGTCTAGAATAAACAAAAAATCTGGAATAAATATCCTCTAAATTTAGTAGAAGTTTAGTCAGCTGCTTTACAGACATGTTAGAGGTTAGCTTAGCTTAGCACCATGGTAGTTTAGAAATGTATACAAGGAGCTGAGCTTAGCTGCCTTGTAAGCAAGTAAAAAGCTTAGGAGACTTTCACCAAAATGATTGTCAGTGGGCAGCAATAGGTGGGGATGAGTTCATGCTCCTTAAAGCTAGAAAAAACTTCAGTCTCTCCAGCATCTCTTACGAAACTTATGAACTTATTACATATTTTTTAAACTTCTATACCAAAAGTTTTTAGAATCAAAATATGTTTTTCTTTTTTCAGAAAAGTTAAAACAGTGAGATTCATATGTTTATTCTTTTATTTGCATTTTCTTCCGGTAAAAAAGTCAACATAAAGTTAATCATTTGACAGCTGTAAACAGGAACTGGGTTTTGTTTCATTCCTTCCTGAACGACACACAAACACTAAACACAGTAAAATTCTCCATATTACTGGACTGAGATATTGTACAAATACAAGAAATTCTGCATATTTTCTTCTGACATCATCTTGAAATGACTTTATGCTGCTTGCTCTTAAAGAGGAAGAAGCTGTTATTTATTTTTGTGTCGGATTTTAAGTCACCATTGAATTATCGTAACTATACAGGATCCTTAAGGAGCTTTTTGTGATTGGTCAGTTTTTATATTAGAACTAGCGGTGATGTCACACAATGTGAGAGAATCGGTGTACCAGAGCTTTGCAGCGTAATAGAATTATTTTTTCTTAAAGACAAAATGACTTTCAACTGTCTTTAGCATTTTACATAAATGATCTAGAATAACAGCATAGTTTTCTTGGTTAGCACAGTTAGCTTATTGACTGTAAATATCAATCTGTGTGTATTACCCTCAGAGTAAGAGGTACCTCACCTTAAATGTGAGCTATAAAAAAGATGACTGCATCTTCTAATCCAGCACGTTAAGCGACAGAGTGTAACACTTGAAAATGATAAACTAGAGCACCTTCGCCGCATTATATTTAGCTTGCTGTTATCTGTTGACGTCATGCTCTTTTATAAGCAGCAGCCTGAACAAACAGCCAACATCCCTCCACAGAACATACAGCTTCCTTTCTAGTAGCTTTGTGCATCTCTGGCCTTCCTTTGACTTCAGTTTTAAACACGTCACTGATATTGAAATGAGTAAACAATCATTTTCACTTAGAACTTCCCCACATACGTTATCAGTGCAACCTGGTCATGTGTTCTCTGGTTGGAAAGACAAAAAAAGTGGTTTGCAACCACTAGATTGCTGATAAGTGCAGAGTGAGCTAAAAATAAGCATATTCAGTTCAACATTTTATTTACCAGTGCACTTTTGTAATGTTATCATTTCTTTTCGGCGCAGGACTTGTGCCTGCACACACGATCACAAATCCTTCTCTCTGCTTCCTCATGCTGATCAGATGGAGCTCTTTACTTGACATGTTGCTCCATTTTACTCCAAACATACCACTGCTATCACTGCCAACTGCTTCAGCTTTTGACAGAAATGTATCAGGCTTGTTTGCAAACTTCTTTGCTACTCCAAACTCTCTGATGCCTTCCAGAAGGTCTCATGCAGTGGTTTGTGGGGGGTGTTCAATTTGCTTTTTATTATGCACAACAGGTTTGTTCTGAATGTTTTTGTCTTGTAAAGCAGAATTTGGCCTGCACCATCTGTGATAGTTTATCTTTCTTAACAAGTAGAGAAACTCTAAGTGGGGGGAAAGAAAAAAAAACTGATCTTGAAAATGTTTCAGGGGATCAGTCTTTGTAATTGTACAATTTCTCAGCAGCTGATGGGTAATGATTACATGATTACATGAGCAATAGTTAGAAGTCAGAGGATTTAAAAGCTTTGACATTTGTTAGATTTTGATTTTCTAAATTATGAGTGTGGAAAAAACCTAAATCAACAACATGCCAGTTGATCTCTTTTTGTTTGTTTTTTTCTTGTTTTTTCTTTCTTAATAACATTTTTCAAATGATAGCACCACAAATTCAGCTTATTGAAAATATTTTAACTAATATGAACTTGTTTTTTGTTAATCTTGTGTTAGTCTATACAAAACAGTGTAATATTGTTAGCAAAATCACTAGAAAGCTATGACAAAATTTTGCAGGTGGTTACTTTGCACTTTTGCTTTCACTTGCGTATAAAAAAAAATCAATAAATAGAGCAGATAGTGTTACTGTATCTGTAAAAAATTTGGGCAGTGAGCAGCACTGTTATTATGGTCTTTTTGTTTTTCTTTTTTATAATTAATTTTATCTTATGTATTATTTGTGTTTATTTTTTAGTGTTAGTACAACAATGGTGTAAAATAGTGCTATTTTTGCTCTAGGTGAATCTGACAGCAGCCCATTGCTAATTTACACTTGATGATTGAAGATTGAAGATTTATTGCTGTTGTGACACAGCGTGCGTTTGCATACATGTTCGGGAAACAATCCAAAGAAAGCTGGACTTCAGATTGCGAAAGCAGCAGGGCGGCAAAGCTTTTGAAAACTGAAATGTTGAAATGACTTTTTCCTTCTGAATGAGTCAGATAATAAAAGTTCAAACATTGTCGTTTATTTTATTCATTCCCACTTTTTTGGGGGGAGCCAAAGAAAGCTTGAACAAAACCTGTGAATGTGTGTTTGTGGCAGGGCCAGAACCAGAGGATCAGCCCCTGCTCCACCCTGACCAGCAGCACTGCCTCTCCGCCTGCAGGCAGCCCCTGCTCCACACTCCCCACGGCCATGTCGGGCCAGGCCGGCAACAAGGACTGTGCCTACGGTTCTGTCACCAGCCCCACCTCAACACTGGAGAGCAGAGACAGCGGGATTATAGGTGAGATATGCCAGCGTGCTTACATAGACTCTCCCAAGATAAATATTTGTGCTGTAATTTCACTCTGATCAGAAAGTCAAAACTTGGTACGTATTGGTGAAAAGCACATCAGAACTGGACTCGAGAGCTGTGGTGTTACGTTCTCCGGAGTGAAGATTTAGACCTCTGTGACTATAAATCTAATGCAAGACTCTGGGTTTAGCAATTGCTAGAAGAATGGTGGTTGTCATTCTTCATTGGGTCAAGTGTAACGTTTGATGCACAAGGGAATATGTTTTTCAGGAGTTGTCTTCAGCTCCTGTCAGTGAAAGGAACTCTTAACGCTTCAGTAGGACGAGTCAATATTAGGAAAACATGCAATGAGATTGGGAAATAAACAAGTGTTTAAGCAAATAGTGTTAATACTTTTCTGCACTGGAGTCTATCTAGCTGCTGTAGAAAAGTACAATTTATTATTCCCATTTCAGCAACACTGATTAATTGAAAAAGCAGCATCTGGCTACATCTGGTTTTTAGATACATTAAAGAACAAACATGACTGGCATTGCTAGCCTGTATTGACCTCACAAATTACTTAAGAATGGGCCGTCACGTAGGTCCATATGTGTGTAAAGGCAAATGAGTGAATACTTTTGGTACTAGTAGTGTTTCTCTTAAAAGAATAATTACAACACATTGAAGCTGGATTTAAAACAATAAAATGTAAAGTTAAAATTATCCACTGTTTAATTTCTAAACAGTAATCTGCTTTACAAATGTGAAACATTTCTCTTTAGAGTAAAACCAGACCTGCTGGGATTGTTGAATGTGGTGTATAGTACAAGTACCTGGTTTGCTTTTCCCTTTGGAAACTAATTCAGGTACCCAATGTTGACTTCAACTGTAGCTTTTGTGCATTATTTAAGAGACAACAGGAGAGCTGAAATGCCTACCGATGTGAGGCACTTTTCAGATGTCAGAACAGGTGCCATCATTGTTTCCTGGCAACAATGGCAAACACCTGCAGTTTTAGATGGAAAAAGAAAAAAAAACATTGGCACAACAATATTGATTCAGAGCAACAGCAAACAAATGTGAAATCAGACCTATAGGGAAGCGGATTTGTAAAGAAAGTGTGAGAAATGGCCTGAAACGTTTGATCGCTATCTGATTTTTTTGTTTGTTTTTTTTCCCCAGCTACTCTGACGAGCTACTCGGAGAACATGGAGCGAGGCGGCAAATACAGCGAGGGCTCGCGAGGGAACCTGAAGTTGTGGCAGTCCCAGAAATCAGGCATGGACTCGTTCCTGTACAGGGTGGATGAAAACATGACCGCCTCCACCTTCAGCCTGAATAAAATCCCTGAGCGCAACCTGGAGAGCATGTCCTCCCATTCTGCCCACTCCATCCCTTTGTACCTCATGCCCCGTCCCAATTCTGTGGCCGGTGAGTCTCCTTCCTCTTCCCCTTTTCCTCCTGTTTAAAACCAAACAAACGGTGTGTGGCAAAGGTTTCTCCGAGCGGTAATTCACAAGGATTAAACGCGGTGTACACACCACTCCAGAGCAAATTATTTGTTCTAGAAAAATTGTGTTGAAGTGCTGCTGTTCAGTCACGTCTTGTCCTCTCGTTGACTCCTTCTGTGCTTCCTTTCCTTTCAACCCTGCTTGGTTTTTTTGGGGGTTTTTTGGTGAGAAGAGTCATTAATGCATTGATGAATTTCTTTGATGTCTTAGTTTAAAACACTTTAGATGTTTTAAACTAAGACTGTCAGTCAAACGTGTTTTTATTGCTTTAAAAGTTTAAATTGTCTGAAGTTAATTTCTCACTAACTTGTCTCTGATTGGCTTGTGAATTTTTTTAAATAATTGTATATTAAGAACACTTTTTTGTTGCTATAATTAAGATGAGAAGTAGCAGTTTAGTTTCTAATCTATTTTCATGTATTTGGATCATACTGAGCGAGCTCTGGATCTGCCTGCTATTCTTAAAATCTCAATGTGTTTACATGATTCAGCTTCGGCCACAAGTTCACATGCATTCATCATGATTACACATGTAACTTGAGAAACTGGGTTCACAAGTTTAAATTTGTGGATCTCCTGGTACCAAACAGGGCCAGACATATGCATACAAGCTCAAATATATTAATACACCCTGATTATTCCTTGATGCCATCAACAAGCTTCTTGCCTTGTTCTGATTGAATCAGAAGACTTACTTTTTATTATTCAATTATTGGCTTTTCTTGTAAGCATACGCCATAAGATTTCTACAATTTTAAGGTCAGTGTGTTTTTCTTCTCACACCAAGCAGCTTTGAGGAACATGGATAAATCTTGGTTTAAAAATTGATGGGTTGATTAAAAAATATTGATGTCAGTGTCATTGATTACACCAACAAGTCATCCCAGCCCTAGTTTGAACCTGCTTGATGAAGAGTTTTGTTTTTCATTTGTGCAGAGAGTCTTTGCCTCAAAGAATTCAAGCTGTCAGAAATACAGAAGAGCTGCAACGAAGTAGTAATTGTTGTTTCGGTTTATGATCCCATTATTTTTCCTCTGCTTGATCTGAATAGAGATGTGCAATTAATTACAACAATGTCATTCATTGTTTGAGGTATAAAGCCAGAATGTTCAGCCATTAAATATGATATTTACAAAGTAAAACAACTAACTGACTCTCCTCCAAAGCCGGTTGGTTGTTTGTTTATGTAGTTTTTCAACATCTTTTCTTTCAAATTTGAAGTTTTAAACTGCTGTTGTGTTTAGCGTTTATACAGCGATGATGAAAATTCTGGGAAGTAGCAAATCCACAGTGACATTCTGTTTAAGCTCTCTCAGCCCTCTGGTGTAGATTGAAACCGCAGAGCTGAATAACACTGTCTGGGAAAACTGCTTCTGCAGAATTACATACTGCGGCTGGAGGAACATCACATAGCATAAAGCTGGCATTTGTTTTTCTAAAGGTCTCATTCATATGAGGTTCTTTCTGTAGCTGCTGTGAAAGAATCCCAAAAGTAACATATCAGAATAAAAAAAAAAATTAGTTTTATAACACGGAGGCAGCCCTCATAATGGGTCTGATTGTTTTATTGTTCTAATCAGCAGAGACTCTGTTGCAGATGATGAGCTTTAATATGCACTCTACCCACTCCCAGTGGGATAAAAGCGTTTGTTTACACAGGGCTGTTGAAAAGTATTTGCTCCCCTACAGATTTCTTCTGTTTTCCCATTTTTAATGTCAGACCAATAATGACGTAGGTAAATGCAAATTATGATTTCATTTATTGAGGGCAAAAAGTATTTGCCACTTAAGCTTAACTACAGCTTGCGCTACATTAGAGATATTAATGAGCATGAGTGGCTAGTTGAAGGTCAGGCCACAGCATGTAGGTGGGATTTATGTCCAGACTTTGTCTATGCCGCTCCAATTGTTGTTCTGCTCCATAACTTCAGTGTGCTTGAGCTGAAGGTCAAAGATTGATAGCCTAGCATTCTTTTTCAGGATTTTCTATTAGACAGCAGAGTTCATGTTTCCATCAACTAACCAAGTTTTCCAAGACCCAAAGCAGCAAATCATCACGTGGCCCATAAACCACCAAAATTCCACATTTATTATTATGAGTATTTTCCCAAAAGTGTTGGGAATCGTGAGGCTGTTTTTGAGATGAGCCTTCTTATTGATTATTGTCAGCAGTGTTTATTTCCTTTGCAGTCACCGCCGGATGCCATTTTTTCCCCCAGTCTCTTTCCTATTGTCAAATCCTGAACTCTGATCTTTACTAAAGCAAGTGGAACCTGCAGGACTTTAGATATCTCCTTGAAGAATCGTAGATGCTTTCTGGCAGTAATTTTGGTATCTCCCATCCACGCCTGGAAAGGTTCTCCACTGCTCAGTGTTCTCTGCCTTTGTGGATTGTGGCTCTCATTGTGGTTTGCTGGAGCCTCACAGCTCTGTGTGTTGCTTTTTGAGATATTATGCCCTACTTCATGCTGTCAGACAAGTACTAGTTAACTAGAGAAACTGAACTCAGTTGTCCAAAACAAAAAAACTTTTTTTCACATTTCGTGCCAAATTTAGAAGTCATTTTTCCCCTTAAATGTAATAATGATTTCACTGTATGTGTGAAAACTTGTACATTCTTCAGGTATGTCACTGGAGTGGTGACCCTGTCTGCATGCTGCTCATGTTCTGCTCTTTTACACTGACGTTCTTGCAGAGCAACCGGGGTTAAAGGATTCATCTTCGTTTTCATCTCTGCCCTCTGACACACGTCTTCAAATGGCACCGAATTAGCCTGCAACGGCTTTAAAATACACGCTGCTAGCTACAGATGATGAAAATAAAATAGAAATGAGGTTGTTAGGCAATTTGGTGAGGGGGGGAGGAAAAGATGTGATGATTTTTCAGAAGGCGTTTGTGTTTTTCAGAGGGACAGGAACTCCATATTTATGAGAGAGAGATGGATATATGTGGAAGAGGAGTGAAAGAGTGTTTCATAATCTCTTCTTTCTCACACTGCTGTCTCTCCTCCACAAAGAATTATTAGATGATGTAGGGATGGGAGGCGAGCGCGGGCCGAGGATTGGCTGAGCTCACCCAGCAGAGGAACATCAAAGCCCCAGGCATTAACCATTTCTATCCCCCAGAGTGACGGAGAGACTTTCTTTGATGTGCGGAGAGGGAGGGAGAGAAAAGCGAAGCCGGAGCAGAAGGCGACCGGGGAGGAATGAGGAGTGAGGGGGCTACTCTATTACCTAATGCAGGCATGTGCGTTGGTAGAGCTGAAAGATGGATATGGAAGAAGCAGAAACTAGGACCAAGTATGCTCATCGTACTTTCTCTCTCGATGGTGTTGCCAGAACATATTAGAGAGAGGAGTTGACTACAATTGTGAAAACGAGGGGAGAGATTTTAAAAGAAGGAATTGTCAATATTTAAGCAGCGAGAGTCGGGTGCCCTAGTTTGATTGAAGCTAAAAAAAAAAAGCAAGATCCTTCATGTCTTCTGGTGGAAGGTGTGCTATTTTTAGACATGGTTGGTCACCGGTAATAAGACGTGTTTAAAATGTTTCAAAACAACAAAACAGTGTTCTGTCATACAATTTCTGTAGTTTAAATTTCTGATAACGAGATGCCAGAAACATACTTCTAAGCTTGGAGCGTAGTGAAATACAATGCTCCCCCTAAAAGTAAATACAATTGCAAATAATTGCCAGCTGTTTTTGTCCTCTGGCTCAACCCGTGCGTTTAATTTAGGAATAAAAACTTTGTCTTGTTAGATTCTCTTCATTCAGACAGTGTACAGCTACGGATTAAAGTGGTCTAACAGGGATTGGAGGTCTCTCAGTCAACTGAAATCAGATAAAATTCAGTAGAAAAAATTTTGCATGCTTTTGCGCTGTCCAGGTGGAGGCTGTGGGCTGCTCAGACCTGCCACCCTGTAGCAGCGCCATGCAAGCACACACAGGTGTCGTCCAGTTTGTGTTTATGGCACAAACTGGTTTGTGGCAGTGAAGCTCCCCACCATTTGTAGAAACAACATCCCATCCTGTAAGATTGTTATTACACTAAACTTATCGGAGAACTCTCTCAATAACCTTACTGAATCACCGTACAGAGGAGACGGTGTAAAAATGGCAAAATGGGTTTTAAAGTAACATGTTTTTACAGATTTGTACTGTTTTATGGCAGGATTAAGGAGCCATTTTTTTAAAAGGCAGAAAAAACTGACAGTTATTGTGTAAACACAAAAATAGCAACACCAATTACACGTCATAAGCTGTGAGGTGCCTGGTGAGCTTTTCTAAGTAAAAGAAAATAGGTCATCTTAAACATTGCCTTAAAATCTACATAATAGTGAACAGAACAGAAAAAGCATTCATTGTCCCACAAAGAGGAAATTCAGGAAATTCAAACTGGTATTTTCACTCTGAGTTATGACACCACAGGTATTGTATAGTGAAACCATGTCTACCTATTTTAGATTATGTTTTCACTTTCTGCTCGGCTAATTAAAAATTATCTTAATTACAATTAGATTTTTTATATATATATATATATATATATAATCACTACACAATATGCTGATGTTCTCAGGTTAAATTTACCTGGAGTTTACTCTCCTTATGTATAAAAAGGTTAGGGTAGTTTAAAACATTTGCCCAATGTACTTGGAGGAGTAAATTTCTGATCTAAGATGGCTCCTGCAAAAGTCCAAATCACGTTGGGATTTTAATGTCAGTTGAGGAGTCTGAATGTTCATCTGTCTTTATATATTTAGAATGAAAAATTAAAAGCAATGGATCTTATCAGGTCTTTGCCATTCAAACATCCAGGCCAATTTTCATCTGAATTCACTGACAGATCAGTAGTATTAATTGTCTGTCCTTATCCGATTTCCAACTCAGACACAAAGGAGTTTTCATTCTTATTGGCTGACTTGCATAAAATGTTAGCTCTCTGTCCCCCCCAAAAAATGGGACAGAGAAATTTATTTATATTATAGAGCTAATATTCACATTTTATTGTAATCTTCCCCTGCCTAAAAATTACAGTGCTCACCACAACTTTCTGTTTGCTTTTGTCCCTTTGAGCCAGGCCACCACTTCCCACAGTCTTATTAAAATGTAAAGATGAACTTTACAGCCAGTTCAGAAAATGTATTCTTTAACTTGTTGCTTGTTTTCTACATATAGATATTCCTCTGTACTGTTAGCATAAATGTCATATTTATGTCAGTGGACAAATGCACAAACACACACACACTGCTATGTCAATGGGAAACTATTGATATAGCAGCTGAATAGTGTAAGGAACGAATATACAGCCTTGAGGTACGCCAACGTCACAATGAACCATTTCAGAAACATTGTTCATTTTTTAAATTCTGTGTTTTCTGTTACTTAAATAGGTTTTTATCTAGCTCTCTGTGTTAGAAAAAATAAAACATTATTACTTGGCAGGAAGGACTTCATGTTTTATTGCACCAGACTTTCTCTAAGTCAAGATAGGAGGACACTACAGGACCTCTATTATCCACATTGAGGTGTGATGATAAATTCCTGTCAATCAGATTTAAAAAGAAAAAAAAAGAGCAAGGCACTTAAAGTGCCAGTAGCTAACCTTTATATGAAACAACTCCTTGTCCTGCCAGCTGATTCTGTAACTGGTGCTGGAGGACAGCCCAGCTGTTGTTTGATTGAGTGTGTGTGCATGCATGCATTCTTGCTATCTGTCTGTCCTCTAAACAGGAAGTGCAGCTATCATTGCACTGAGCTTTCATCGACACAGTCAAATTTTTAATGCATACCTTCTATTCTTCTCCCTACTCCACTCTTTTCTGCCTTCCTACTTTATTTCTTTCCGCTCTGCGTGCAGTCTTAGCGCATTGGCACAGCGGCTGTGAATGCGATCCCCAGCAGCCTGCTGCATTGCAGATAGGAATGATGAGCACACAGATTTCAGTTCTCACATTCAAACACAGTTGAAAGAGAGAAGGAGAGAGAGGGGGGAAAAGACTTCCCAGCCCTGAAGCCCTGAGTCATTCTTCCTTGGTTTAGCTGCAGATTAATGCCTCCACACTTTCTGCTTTTAGCCCAGTTGAGCGACCAGTAACCCCCCTCCTTCTCCCTTTTCTATTCCCATCAGGGTTGAGCCTCTAACAACAACATTCCCAGCTGCCATTTTCCCTCCTATTTGAGAAACAAATGTAGCTCATTTTTTAAGGTTTGTCACTTGGGTGACTCAGACACCCAGCAACAAACTCATACAACTGAGCAGACGTGCTCAGTATTTTTCTAAGCTATACATGTAAAGCCTGTTTTTAGACACAGGACAGGACAGGCATCAGTGTTGTGGAGTCTAAGGTGAGAGAAGGCTTTCTTCTTGGAGAATCACAATGCCTTAGCTTCCTGTGCCTGCGAAAAGAGAAGGTGAGAGACAACAGATAATGATGATGGATTCCCACTGACGCCCCCCAAAAATTGACTGGATCTAGGAACTACCTCAGGTATCATGCAACATTTAAAAAGGAGTAAATTAATTATTAAAATTATTTATTTTTCTGCAGGTTTTTTTGTTCTTGCTGTCAAACATAATAACCATAACTGCTGTAACAGAAGTGAGATACAAAAGCAGTCAGAAGATCAGGGAAATTTTAAAGTAACGTCAAGCCATTTAAAAGTTGTTTGAAAATATTGCTCCATTTGTTGAATTTATTTTTCCATCTGGCTGTGTTTTTTTTTTCCCAAATGAGTGAGGGATTCTTAGTCTCTCAGTTGTTCTAGTCTGGTTTTTACAGTCACAATAACTAGTGAAGATAATTGTAATAAAACTTTTTACTCAGTGTGCTTTAATACAGCAAAATGTTAAAACTTGTTCCTTCATAGAAAAACATGTATGGAATAAGAATGGTTTGGAAAAGGGAATATTAAGTTTAAATAGAATATTAATCCATTTTAAAATTCACTTTTGGCCTCATTGGCTCCAAACGCTGCATATCTCGATCTCCGAGTGTTCCCTGCATGTTAATGCTCCTGTCTCGTGTTTTCTCATCGCTGAGTGAACTGTGCAGCTCAGGTGCGACGATGAGACGGGTTGTTCACGTCCACTGGTCTCATTCAGCATTCAGCGGTTCTGAGTGTCGGCCTCGGAGACACAGTGTTGGTGTGAAACAATCATCAGCCGGCGTCAGACAGCGCCTGCTCCATGAATAAGACATTTGTCTGCTAAGCTAATTAATCCTGAGAGGGGCCGCATGGCATCTGCCTCCGTACTGCGTGACAGACACGGAGAGGAGGGAATTTGAGGGCTGAAGCAACGGCTCCATCTTTCCGCTTTCTCTGAAACCTTTGCCACGCTCTTTTGTATGTGTGCACACTATGAGTTTGTTGACAAGCATTCTGGCATTTGTATGTTTTTTTTCTCTGTTTTCCTCCTCTGATATGTCCTGCTGTTTCCCTTTCCCCGTCCCACACACGACGACAGCTACAAGTTCAGCCCACCTAGAGGACCTGGCGTACCTGGATGATCAGAGGCACACTCCATTACGCACCTCGCTGCGCATGCCGAGGCAGAGCACCACCTGCGGGCCGGGTCGCTCCGGGCAGGACCTGAGAGGTGAGTGCAAACACTCAGACACACTCTCAGGTGTATCTCACCACATTACAATATCATCAAAACATACATTTTATTACATTGCAATTCAACAAGTGAAACTGCTTTGTCATATAGAGTCATTCTGTGTAGTGGTATATTTCAAGCAAAACTATTATACAGATTCTCAGAAAGATATTTACTTTTTTTTTTTTACCAAAAACAGTAACTTTTGAATATGCATATATCCAGCATAATTATGAGGAATACTTCTTACTCGAGTCATATAAGAAGAAGCCGTTTTCACTCAGGAGGGTAAAACACAAAAGATCATTGCTAAATAAGCCACCTGCTCTCAGCGTGCTGTATGCAAACATATTAATGGAACGTTGAGTGGAAGAAGTCTTTTTTTTTTTCTTCAGATGGAAGCTA
The DNA here is from genome assembly GCF_002775205.1 of Xiphophorus maculatus. NCBI lineage: Eukaryota > Metazoa > Chordata > Actinopteri > Cyprinodontiformes > Poeciliidae > Xiphophorus > Xiphophorus maculatus. The sequence goes on along the minus strand of NC_036452.1, from coordinate 13,985,179 downwards.
GTTTTTCATTTAAGTCAAAAATTAAGGTTCCAGAATGTAAAGGAAGATTGGAGAGGCAATCTCCAATTGGTCCAAAGTTTCATCTGCTGGTTCTGGTCCGAAGTCAGGTTAGGTATCTACCAGGAAATCTCAGAGTGCTTCAAGCTTCCATCTTCTGACAAGCTGATGAAATGCTGATTTCATTTTCCAGCAGGACTTGGTATCAGCCCACACAAACAAAATTGCCAACAGCTGCTTTAATGATCATTGCATTACTGTTGCTGATTGGTCAGCAAACCTCATGGAGAATCTATGGCGAACTGACAAGAGGAAGAAAACAGGTACCAGAACCAACAATGCAGGCGAGCTGAAGGCCGCTATTAAAGCAACCTGGGCTTAATTATCATCTCAGCAGAGCTACAGGCTAATAGCATCGATGCAGTTATTAGTGTGAAAGAAGCCCTGACCAAGCATTGTGTAAATATTGCACAGCATGTGGGCATATGGTGACATTTTTGTGGTAAAATATTTAGCTCATTTCTTTTTGATTGAGAAAACTTTGAGAAATGTTGCTAATAATGACTTTAAAGCGTCACAAGGTAGTCTGACTTCTCAACCATAAAGTGAAAAGTAACTGTGACAGAAAACTTCTGCGCAGTGTCATAAATCCCAAGAATTTAATCCAAGGATCCTTTTTAGGTATAATCGATAATATTAGCTTTGTATTTACTGCAACTCCAATTGCACCCTCATATTTTTGCTGTCACCACACAGAAACTGTGCTTTAGTTTTTATAAAATGTTCTGTGAGGCCTTGATAAACCACCTGTGACTTTTTTTTCTTATGAATACAATACAGTTGAAGTATTTGGCTTGAAAAAATAACAACATGTTCCAATCTGTTCTGCATTTTTTTCTGGAGGTGAAGCTTGCTTCAGACAAGCTTCGAGTCCAATGGACAAATAATATGTGATGTGTCCCGATACCTGAAACCCGAACAGTGGTGAAAGGTACACTTTCTTTTTATTGTAGTTGTGTCGATCATAGGCTCCCTGTGGCTGACAGACTGCATACCAGGGTTGTCTTTTGTCTTTTTTTTCTTTGTTTTTTTTTGCCTTTAAAGAGCCCTGCAGCCATAATGGATTTTCTCTTTAATTAAAAAATGGTGCTTTGTCTCAGGTTTGTTTGTGATTAGCCTGTTGTGTTGCCTTCTCCGCTGATCCTTTCAGCCCGTCCTCAACAAGCAGCACAACTCAAAAGCATCTAAGGAGTGCGAGGAGAAGCAGTATGACGACCAAATCTTACTGAGCATTCAGAAGGAAATCCGAGGCGGTAGATTTGCTGTTGGGAGCGACTTGCATGTGTCTGTGAGGTATTAAGCCAGAGACGTGGTGGTTCGGTTGTTGAACGTTCTCAGCTGTTGTTTAGTTTCTTTCTTATTTCTGTGCAAAAAAAAGAAGAAGAAAAAAGCAGAAGAGGGAGAGAGCAGACAAAGAGCTTTTTGTCACGCCGTGTCACTACAAAGCTAAAATTTGTCTCAACAGCCACAGCTTGTGTCCGCTTCACTTCACACTGTTTTAATTCTAACGCACAGCAAGCACCTCCCTTTTTTTTAAAACAGCCAAATGTCACAACACTATCTGTCCTCTTGCCCTTCCTCCTCCTCCTCCGCTGTCGGATTGTAATGAGCGCCGTCATGGCTGCCCTCTGCCGCCCGAGCGAGTACAAATATGCATCTGTTTGTCTTTTCAAACACCTGTTAAGACCCTGCTCACCCGAGAAAGCATTCAGCCGAGGTTTGATGCGATTCCCCTGCTCGAGGGCAGCTGTCTGCAGGAAAGCGTGGAGTGAAGGAGTGTGGAAAAATGTAGGGCAGTGGATGGAGATGGACTCAGGGGGATGAGGTAGTCCCTCGTTTCTCTATTTTTTATTTTTTTTCCAAAGCTTTGCTGGGTTCTGCCAAAGCCACTTGTTTTAACTGACCCCCACTCTCAGGGCAGCCGAGTGTGTTTACAAGCCAAACGACTGCATCCCAGCATGCTTTCTGCCTCTTTAGATCAGTGTCAGAGCCTCCCTGAGTGCGCTGCTCCTGTGGCTTCTTGGTAGAGACAGAGGAAGAGGCACAGCTAGACGGGGCATGAGAGTGAATCGAAAATCCATGTTTTGCCCCCCAAGAAGAATGGGATGACAAAAGGTTTTTACTCAAGGTCATGCTTAGAGCTTGAAGTTACACACTCTCATTTTAGAGACAATTGATTGAACAGAAAAGTAGCTGTCATCTTGGCCTGATATCCCATGATATCTGAAGGTCTTATTTATTTGTAGTTCTGCAAAGGTTTGTTTATCCTCCTTCCACTCATCTAAATAGGTCCCCCTGTTCTCCACATTACCAAGCATCACAGCCATGGTTGTTAAGCAATGTAGCCACTAGAGGGGGTTCTGGGGTTTAGTTTTGGTTTGCAGGGCTGAAGGAAAGCCCCTGAAGCACATGTTGAGAACTTCAGTTAGTTTCCAATTTATGATGCGATAAAAAATGCAAGAAAATGGTTCATGGTGAGCCTATTGTATGTAACAATGGATTTGTTTGTCAGCTGAATGACACAAACTTAAGGTGAAAGCAGCAGGATACGGTGTTGCCGCTGTCTCTCTCATATTGATCAATAAGCATCTAAAAGTAGCAGCAGAGGTAAAGTAAGGGTTTTGGCCAAGAAAAAAGATATTAATTTATGTCACCAGAGCATCAAAGCTGCAATTTACTTGCCTGAAAAGGTACCGCAATTAAAGCCTTTCATAATTATAAAAACTAATTTGCTTCTAATCAATAAAAACAGCAGCATCTGTCAATGAGTCTGCCTTTTAAAGAAGAGGGGAAAAAAGCTGGTAGATTGTAAAGCCAACAAGATCAATCTGTCACTGTTTGAAATCTCACCAGCTTCTTTTTACTTTATCTGATAAAAACTGAGAGATGCTGTTAGCTTGACTATTTATTTTTTTTTAGCAGTCTGAACTTAGCTTATATAGTACTCACATCCTTAATGTTTCCTTTTTGTCCCTTTACAACCACAAACGTCAATGTATTTTGGGGAGATTTTATGTGATAGACCAACACAAAGTAGTGAGAACATTTTTTTTTTTTAAGTTAAAAATTGTGGCCTGCATTTGTAGGTTTTTCTACCAGGATTGCCCTGAATTTAGCTCCATTCATCTTTCCATCTTTGATGTGTAAGTTAATATTGCCACCACCATGTTTTGCTATAAGGATGTTGTGTTTAGGGTGTTATTTTACCAACTTACATGTTGTTTTGCGTTACACTGGATTACTGATGGATTTTCCGCACTTCCCCCCCAAAATAATTTAGCCTGGTGGATTTATTACATGACCTATAAAAACTGTTTCCTGCACTTCATTTCTTTAGGTTTAGCCTATCAGACAAATACTTGTCTCACTTATTTGTAAAAACAAAAAAAATGCACATTTGTTTTGGCTTATCATAAAATCCCAATACAATTCATTGTACATTGTGAGTGTATGACAAAAAGGTGAAAAAAGGAGTAAGAAATCTTTGGCAAAACTGTACAAATATGGAAATATGAAAGTTAATAAATGAAGCTATTATATGTAGAAGCTGAGCAGGAAGCTACTTCTTCTATACAGCAGTCTTGTGCCACACTGATAACTAATGTCCAGATTGGTGTGAAATTTGTCATAAGCTGGTCAAGCTACCAAAGAGTGAATCATGTTGTGATCTTCTCCGGACTTTTGTCGGCTGGCAGATCCAAATCAAAACTCTTTCTGGAAGAGCTTAAAATAAAATAATTGCTCTGTAGATCGTATCCAACGATTTGATTTGTGCAGACTCGTACATGAACTAGCAGGGAGGAGGTTATCCACTGGTCAGGTGGTAGCCGGCTAGCAGATGCAGCTCTGTCTCTGTGGTTGATTTTGTCCGATCTTCCTTTGAAGCCAGCCCCTGTGGAGGGGGGGGGGGGGGGGGTGTAGGCCAAGCAGTGCTGCTGTTTTGAGCAGAGTGAGTCAGACTGTAATGGACTGTCTTGTGCTCCTGCCTGCCCACCTCTAAGATTTATCGCCCACCTTATCTATTCACTGCAAACTCCCTCACATAACTGTACACTGCACACACATTTTCTCCTTCATTTATCTTCACTTTCACTCTTTTTTTGTGTTTGTTTTTGTTGCTCTCTCCTTCTGTCCATTGCTGTCTCTCTGCCTCTTGCTTATGGATGGAAATCCGACTTTGACTGAGGGCTTTTATGTATGAAAATAATTACACTTCCAGATGGTTTTGTTACTCCATGACAAGAGTGATGAGTAAATTATAACTCTGAGAAACTCGTCTGAGTGCTGTTATGGATGATACATTTAAGAAATAAGGCTTGAAAGATGCGCTGACTTCCTTACAGTTAACAAACCTCTCCTGCAAACAAGCATCACTTCTGTGTGATACCATGAAACATATTAATACTTCTTTAGCTTTCCCACATCCTGTCACATTACAACCACTGACTTGATTGCATTTCTTGGATATTTTATGTGGCAGATGAACAGGGAGATGGTTTTAAAGCTAAGTTAAGCTATAAAGCAACACATCAAGCTATCCACATTTGCAACAAGCAGTATAGAGAAGTTAGCTAAGTTGTAAATGGTTCTGCAAGGTAAAACTTTCTAGCCCATATGCAAATACTGTGGCAGAAAATTAACACTGCCTTTTAAAATTGATCAGTAAATAAATATTCATCCCTGGTTTACATTCAAATCATGTACTTGCTACATTACACATTTAATAAAATATGACTAACATGTTTGTTTTTTAAAGCCTAGCCTTGCATTAATATACTGTACTCAGAAAAGTACTTATGTACTAAGATTATTATTTTAAACTGAAATAACAAACTGGGAGTGGCTTGGCTGCTAAAAGTAAGCTTTTCCAAAAGTAAGTTTTAATCTATAGATTAAAATATATTCTGAAAATGGGAGCATTTAGATTTTAAATATTACTTTAGGCCACAAATGATAAAGAGCTGAGCAGTACTGAAGGTGATAAAAACACAAATTGTTGGAAGTTTTACTTTTTCTTTTTTTTTTTTTTTTTGCTTTTTTGTTTCACAAAATAACTGCCAACATGCCCAGATTTAGTTGACCAAGCAGGTTCACACTGGAACGCAGACTGCAAGATGCAAAAAGAAGTTTCTGAAACCCACTTGAAAAGTATCTTCAGAGGACTCTTACTACTGCTAACATGGAAGTTAATACCTACCTCTATACAAGTAGGTAGGACGCTACACAATTAGAAAGTGAGTGTAAAAGATTAACTTTTATAGATGGCATGCAAGCAGGAAACCTTTGCTCTCTGTGATAAACATGTTGGGCAAATAATTGTCAAGGGAACAATGTTGGATAATGTTCCTTTGACAGATGATTGTAAAATTGAATTATTTAGACACTTTAACAGATGACATGTTTGGCATGAAGGAAAAGAACCTCAACAGTGAAACATAGAGGTGGAAGTGTCATGGTTTCGGGATGGTTTGATAAAACAAGACCCGGCTGGCTCGCCACTATAGAATGAGTTGCAGCACAACAATGGATATGGGGCGAGTGTTAGGTGTGGAGATGACCCCAGAAAGTATAATTAGGTTTTTCTATGACCATATGATCCCAATCATCACCCTCCCAAAACCCTTTTGCTACAAGCAGAATATCAGAATATCTATTCCACTGATTCTTCTCTTCAGTTTCTCCTCTTCCTCACTCTCAAGGCTGCCCTGCCACCGTGAGTCATCCTCACCTGGTGAATAATTAAAAAAGTCTGGGACTCTCACTCCGTCTGGCTGTGGAGAGGTTGCCGGTGGAGGAGGAGGAGGATAAGGGGGGAAATGGAGTGATACCTTCCTCTGCGTCGCCTGAGGGAGAGTGTTATGGGCAGGATTATGAGCAACCGCCATCCATCCATCCCTCACAAATACATTTGCTTTCAGCAGCCTTGAAACTACTCCCTCAGCCCCCGTTCACAACATGGCTGCCATGTTTTCCTGGAATGCCTGGCACAGTGGCGCAGCGGAGGCTGCGTGGCTCAAATCGTATGAGGCGGGGTAATCATTTTAGGGGGATGGTGCCAGATAGCGCAACGTTGGGTTTGCTAATTCCACAAGTACGGGAGGAGATTTGCAGCCACGTTAGACTTTCATTCACCCCCAGGATAATTGGATTAGCAACATTTAAAACAGAACAGCTCTGGGTGTTTAGCTCCTTCTTTCTGTGACCGCTGATGCTGGCAGCTTTGGGCAGTCTTTACACTTTTTATCACCAGTGTTACATCAGGTCATCATTCTTTCTGGGAGAATATTACATCAGTGTTGAGTTGGTTTTCTGCCTCTTTCCCTCTGACTACATGGGTTTTTGAGTTAGCACTAAAAAAATAATCTGACCTGGGAATATGGATGAAGCGTCTTTTATTACACTGAGCTGCAGCTGGCACACAGCTTAGTGCTGCCCATGCACTCCTTATAAACAGCTTTTCATGCAATTCTAGATATGTCGGATTGATCTTTTTCTCTCTTTTTTTGCTGATTTTATTGGTTGAAATATGCTCTCCGTGATCATCACATTTCTTTTCACCCTTATGGTAGCCGTCTTGGGAAAAAAAAAACATGGCTAAAAAAGCTCTTTGGGGAGCTGTTTGCTGCAGGACAACAAATTCTGTGTTACTCTTAGACGAAAAGGTGTCACATAGTGGCAAAACGAGGCGTCTCTTCAGGAAGCTGAATTTTCACTTATTTGTTTTGCATAAGCAGGTGTGAGGTGGGGTTCAAATGTTTGAGAAAAAATATGTTTTTGTGCAAAAACTGCAGCAACAAAAAAGAAGACGTTCCTCACAGTGCCTTGATCTCAGCATCGTCAAGTCTGTCGGTTTACATAAAAAGGCATGAGGATTCGAAGCAGTTTGCATCCACAGACTTATGTGATTCTCCAACCTTAAAACCAACGTCCTTTAAAAACTGCATTCACGTTTGTCTGTTTTAAAAGCAAAAGTATGTTTACGCCAAATACTGAACATTTCATTTGAAAGCGTCCAGCATTTTTCCCACATTTTCTCTAATACATTTCTGAAACCCTCTGATATTAGCCTCTGAACTTATGGTACAGTATAAAAATCCATGCCAACTCGCAAAATGCACTCTTTGTCCATATCGTGCTTGCTGTCTTGCAGAGTACATATTTTCTGCACCTCTGCTTCTCTGTATGCTTATTGCTGGTAGTCCGCAGAGTGTGAAATGAACTACCTCGCAGGCTGTCATCTGAGCAGCAGCTACCTCTCTCTGCAAGGATCTGATCACAACTCGCCTAACTGAAGGAAGCAAAAGAAAGACTCAACTGAAAATAGGATTTGGCACGTTGTCAGAGATGACTTATCGCTGTGGCTTGAAATTTGAGATTTGACACATGGCAGATGTTGATGGCTTCATATTAAAATGTTGCTAACAACCTACATGAAATAAAGCAGTGGATTCAAGGCCGGAGTCTGCCATTCCGAGTCGACTTGCTACCAGAAGTTCTCTCTGTTACTTTTATGGGAATTTATTGATCTTGTTAACAACAATTGAACTAGTTATATTCCCCAACATGCCCTGCAGACATGCTTAAAAATGTGCTCAGTGTTGATTCAAAGACTAGTAGCTAAATGACCTTAGTTTGGTTGTTTCTAACATCATAACATGCTGATGCTAGTGCTACTTTTTTCGTGTGCTCACTTCTTGTTCAACTGAGCTGCCCCTTGCTCTGTCCTCTGACACTGCTGCAGTTTTCATTTCTGTCCTCACTTGCTTTTTTTTCTTCTTCTTTCTCTCCTTACTTTCTGTCCTCTGCTTGCTGTCCGTCTCAGCTTCTGCAAATAACACCCATGCCTGGCAATCTCAGTCACGTAAGTTACTTTAAATTTCATTTGTCACATCAGGTTGTCAGTCTTTTCCCAAATCTCCTCACTGGCTACTAGTTACAGTGCCTTAGAAAGTGTTCATAACCGTTAAATTTTACATTTTATCAAATTGCAACCATAAACTTATATGAATTTACAGACTAAACAATGTATATTTTTCACAGTCGACTAATTAAGCATTTACTTTGTGTAGGATTATTACATAAAGGCTCAGTAAAAACATTTAAAGTATTTATTTGTAAGACGATAAAAATGTCCCTGTTTGACAAATACAAACAAAAATCTCATTCAGTCTCAAGCAGAACTGCTAAAAATATCATATATAAATGAACGCCATAACTATTAAAAGCAGGGGATGCTTTAAGAGTTTAAAAGACGAGGCTCAGGAGATGATGCCCAGAGGCAGCGGGTTGAAGTTTACAGAGGTTTTTATCACACAGCTTTAGAACTGTGTACCAGATTCATTTTACCCTCATTAGTCTTTAATGGTCCATATGTTCTGCAGAGAACATGTCCAACCTTTGGGTGACTTTGGCTTATCGACTCCCCCTAGTGAGAAAAAGCAGCAGTCAGCAGCGACTGATGAAAGCAGTCACTGGATTTAGAAGAGTAATAATCACCTTCTTTGATCTTTGTAGTTACATTTTCTCCCTCTTGTGATTTATATAATGATGTTACTCCTTAGGTTATCGCCATCCCACCAATTCCTTTTATTTGTACTTATGAATACTTTCTTAGTGTTTTATGTTTAAACAACCCTTTCTGGACTACTGTTGCATTTTTTTTATTTGTAATTACCACTGCTAAATTTCTAAGCATTGAAGTCATATCTGGTCTAATTAACTACGTTTTCTGCTGCCTGGTGTAGTGATACCAAACAGAAGGCTGCAAGCTGTCCACATAAACTTATTAGCAAACATGTAGGAGATATAGTAGGTATGCATCCATATGATGCACTTTTCTGTCTATTCATACCCACATCTGTCCGTCTGTCCATCCATACATTTGCCACGCCCTGGATCCAGCCATGGATCCGTCTGTCCATCAATTTGTCTCAAAGTCCATCTAAACGGTTTGTTTATCCATGCATTCATTCATTTATCCACCTGTCTGTCCGTCCATAACATCATCCATTAACATTTTTACGTCCATCCATCCATAAAATCGGACAGTTATATAATGTACATTTTGACGTCCAGCTAAAGGGAGCTAAAAAATCTTGAAATTTGATTTTAAAAAGAACTTTTAAAAATTAAGTAAAGTAGCTCTGGGTCCTCTAAACGTCCTCCATTTCCCTGCAACCCGCAGTGCGTTTTGCACCTTATCGGCCTCAGGACATCGCTCTCAAACCTCTGCTGTTCGAAGTACCCAGCATCACCATGGACTCTGTCTTCACGGGACGCGAGTGGCTCTTCCAAGAGATCGACGCCCACCTCAACAACCCCAACGGCGGTAGCAACCACGGCGTCGTGATCGTGGGCAACATCGGCTTCGGCAAGACGGCGATCATCTCCCGGCTGGTGGCGCTGAGCTGCCACGGTACCCGCATGAGGCAGATCGCCTCGGACAGCCCGCAGGCCTCACCCAAACGTGAGCTTCAATCTACTTTCAACTCTGTTTAAATTCTACCTTTTAGCACAACTTTAACATTTGATTGAAAAATAGCCGTTCAAAGTTACGATTAATGGTTTTTTTCGAGCTGGCCCTTAGCTTGTTCTTGTTGTCTTGTGTCCAGATGGAGAGGGGCTCCCTCTCACGCAGCCCCAACCCACGCACGGCACCCTAGGAGGAGGCAGCTGTCCTGGAACCCCTGAGATGAGGCGACGTCAGGAAGAGTCCATGAGGAGGCTGGCGTCACAAGTATGGAAAACACACAGCTATTCAAACAAACCTCTCCATTCAAAGATTAAGACTTTGTCTAATATTGAAGCTTATTGTGACAAAATTAGGTCAGCATTTTGAATAACTTCTTCATCCCATTGAAATCAACTGTCAACAAAACTATTATCTCGTTTTAAGCAAGGTAATCATTATCAAGATCCTATTATCTCAAGATAATAAAAACAACTTGTCTTTTTTTTTAAGAAAAATAAACTTCTTTGCTTGACATTTGAGGTTTTAGTTACTTATACCTATACATTTGAACAGGCTTTGTCTGTGCCCTCTGTTAATTTATTGGGGACATTGTTATCATAGCCCAAACTCTTAAAACAAAAATAGTTAAACCAATTAAATCAACGCATTTAAATGTTTGTACAAAGCTGTTGGTGTCTAAAAAATTACCTGAGATGTGTGAAAATCTGTCTTGAAATTTGAAACAGAAAGTGTGTTAATGTTGTTGTAGCTGGTAACTTTTTTTAAGATGAAAAGGGGACAATCATCTAAAAAGTTTAGAATCTGCTTTAAAATTTCTTCTTTACTGTCTTGAACATATTTTGAGTCTTGAATGCGCAACCACATAAAGTGCGAACACCTGCCCACTTTCCCTGTGGTTCTTCCAGTCTGCTTGTGCACCTCGATCCCTCCTTTCCCTGCTGCTCGACCATCTGCATCCTCAGTCTCAGCCTCCTGCATTATGCAGATGTGTTTAAAAAAGAAAAAACAACTTTGCCAGGGAACCATATAAAATATTTATATCTGAAGAAAGCCATTTCTAGCCAAGCTATTAGATCTTGTTAACTCTTGGCATTAATAATTGAACTCGTTCCCTTTTTCACCCCTTTTGTTTTAAAACCCTGTATTCCATTGTGACTAAAAAAAATAGCATTTTATTTGATGAGTCTCTCTTCCCCCATCTCTCTACCCTCGGATGCTGCCATCACCTCTGAATATTCAACCTCTATGTCACACCTGCTGCCATAGTTTTATCTGAAAACCTCTCGGAAAATCCAGCACTATTTTCCATCACTGCAAACCCTTTGGAAGGTTTTTCTGAGTCCGTTCCCCCTTTCATCTGATCATGTTTCCAGTTCGTAGCTGTGAAATGTGACAGTTTAACACTTGACTCCGTCGTGCCACAGTCAGCTCGCACATGCGTGAGCTGACTAGGAATCAGCCTGCAGCTATGAATTATTAATAGCTAAAGCCTTACAGTGAAACAACAAGTATTATGTTTCATTATGCTGCGATCATCCACCATGAAGTTGACTCCATCCCAAATGACGGTGAAAAAAAGCGGACTCTGCACTCACACAGCTTTAAAAGCGGTTATTTTTCAAGGTGATGTTCTCCTCAGCACTGATCTTTAATAAGTTTTGTAACACGTAAAGGCTAGTAAAGGTCCGGAGAGCTTGTGATGAATGCAGGATTCTTCATTAAGTGACCGGCAGTTTTTGCTCTGTACTCTATCGCCCCCAGGTGGTGGCCTATCACTACTGCCAGGCAGATAACGCCTACACCTGCCTGGTGCCGGAGTTTGTGCACAACGTCGCAGCCTTATTGTGCCGCTCACCGCACCTGGTCGCCTACAGGGAGCAGCTTCTGAGGGAACCACACTTGCAGAGCGTCCTGAGTCTGCGCTCCTGCGTCCAGGATCCCTTGGCGTCCTTCAGAAGGGGGGTCCTGGAACCCCTGGATGCACTTTACAAAGGTGAGACCCTCGTTGCTGAACATTCTACCCAAATAATGAAAGCATTAAAATAACACAGCAATAACTCTTGCAGCATTTGTTGTTGTGAATTTTGAAGCATTTGTGTTTGAACATTGGTATTTTCTAGTAAAGTAAACTTTTAAAGTTTAGGTCTGTAGCCTGAACCTCGCCGGAACGCCGGTTGTTGTTGGTGGTCGGGTCGGGTTTGGTTTGGGCTTCTGTAGAATCTTTTTAATAAGCTTACAATACATGGAACATGGAGAAAACTCAAAAAATTTAAATTAGGTTTATAATCTGTGGCTAAGGTTCATATAGAACTGTTTTACTAAACAGTTTCTCCCCACTGATTATTTTATAGAAAGAAAAATCAACTCTGAGGAGGACCTCATTATCCTCATCGACGGCCTCAATGAGGCCGAGTTCCACAAGCCGGACTACGGAGACACCGTTGTTTCCTTCCTCACCAAAACCATTCACAAGTTCCCTCCCTGGCTCAAACTAGTGGTGACGGTTAGAACAACACTACAGGTGAAAGAACTGAGAGCTTTTACATCACTGAACTTCCGCTTCTCATTTATTTCTGATTCCAGATTCGACTTGTCATTGATGCATTTAGCCTGAATATGCAAATGACCTGAAATCAAATGTTGCTTGCAGGAGATCACCAACGCGCTGCCGTTTCATCGCATCTCCCTGGACAGCCTGGAGGAGAACGACGCCATAGACCAGGACCTGCAGGGCTACATCCTGCACCGCATCCACAGCAGCCCCGAAATCCAGAACAACATTTCGCTTAACGGCAAGATGGACAACACCACCTTTGGCAAGCTCAGCGGCCACCTGAAGGCCCTGAGCCAGGGGTCCTACCTGTACCTCAAGCTCACCTTTGACCTCATTGAGAAGGGCTACCTTGTTCTCAAAAGTTCCAGCTATAAGGTGGGTGGTTCAGGTTTACATTTAAACTTTGAGCATTTGACGTCTACACAGTCTGGTAAACTACTGTATTGTTTCCCCATTCAGATTTCTTCTGCTTTTCCTTCTTTTTACTCCAAAAAAGATCACAGTCGCCTTCTCACATTTCCCCACAATGATCCCAAAGACTTTAGGAATATTTTTTGTGGACTGAGAAGACAAAAATGCAACTCTTTCGAATGTGAAAGTCTGATTACATCCATCTTAAACCTCACAGTTTAAGAAAACAAAACATCATATGGGTGTGGTAGTGTGATGGCTTTGGGCTGCAAAGCCATCACAGGTCTTTGTGAGGACCTGCATGACTTGCATCAGTTTCTGACCTTAAACACACTCGGGAATCATAATTCAAAGTACAAGGCTTAGTGGCCTAGTGAAAGTCAATACTTAAATCTGATTTTGATGGTGTGGTATGACTTTACGTAGGCTGCTTTGCTTAAAAACTGTATTATGTAGATGACTTGGAGCGATTGCACCATGAAGAGTGCACCTTTATGTTTTTACAGTGATGTAATAGCCTGAGTGTTCCAGCTTTCACAGATGGCAGTATTGGGTGGTTCAGCCAGTTATTAGGATTAGGAGGCAATTACTTTTTCACATAGAATCAAACTGGTTTAGGGAGAATTTTTCCCTTAGTACATTATATCCTTGCTTTTTGAAAATGGCATTTTCTGTATTCTGGTTATATCTGTATCATGCCAAAATGTGTTTAATCTCAAACTTTGAAGTCTGAGGGGAAAAAACAGCAAAAAATCAAAGAAATCTGCGAGGCGTGGAAATGCCTTCTCACAGTTCTGGTTGTGAGGATATAAAAATGTCCTAGTAATATAGAAATTTGATTCCAAAAAACTGAATTTTGACCAGTGGAAGTGTGGAAAAGATAAAGGGAGTTTAGCCACTTGTTTATTCTGCCTCCCAGCACTGGGTGCTGTTCTACCAGCTGTAGCTTTAATATGCAGATCATGAAGGTAATAATCAACCATCTGATGACCTGCCACCTGCCATCATCAAAATGCGTTCCCTTTGTAATAAAAATGGTAGAATAACTCGACTGAGGGATGTTATGCTTTTATATAGAGTTAATAAATGTTGTCCAGGTGTTGCATTTAGCATTTATAGAAAGTAAATGTAACTGTGTTGCAGTTTATTTAATTATTTTTTAAAACCTTCCTAACCCAAAATAAATAAGCTACTAATTACCTCAGATAATACTTGGGAGAGTTTATTATTATTATTTATTATTATTATTTACCTGCATTGTAGTGTAACTAAAGCTTTTTTGAACAGCCAGGACCCAACACGTCCTTTGATTAATAATGCATTCGAAATGTTTCAGTGTGCCTTTCGTAATGAAATATTTTATCTCTCACCCCCAGACTCATTTAATTTCATGTATTCGGACGTGCTTCCAGACTCCATAAAGAAGTGACAAGTGATAAATTTACATTCTTCGCTCCGAAGAAGTCCGTGTGGAGCAGCAAAAGGCGCTCCGTGCAAACACGATGCATTATTCATGTTGTGTAGAAGGGATCCAAAGGAAATCAGCATTACCATTCAGATTCTCTGCTTCCTTCCTTTTTTTCCCTTCCTTCCTCAGGTGGTTCCAGTAAACCTGGCAGAGGTGTACCTGCTGCAGTGCAACATGCGCTTCCCCACACAGTCGTCGTTCGAGCGGGCGCTTCCCCTTCTCAACGTGGCCGTGGCGTCGCTCCATCCGCTGACGGACGAGCAGATATACCAGGCCATCAATGCTGGTTCGCTGCAGGTAATTTACCTGAAACAGCACTTTAGGGGAAGGAGACTTTATGACTACATTCACCTGCATACACAGTAACATCACACTTAGCCAGCCTGATCAGTATTTGACGATGTTGGGGCATATCGTGTGATTTTAAAGTTGTTAATCCAGCACATTAACAACTTAATCCTCATTATAGTCTAATGTAGTTGTTGTTTTTCTTCCTGTTTCCGAGTATCAGGATGTAGATTAGTGACGTTTGTCAAGTATCAGTGATGTACATTTCAGGCGAATGCGACTTGGCAGTACAGACACAGTTCACATTTGAAAAAATCAGATATGTATCAGATTTAGGACCACATACCCTTGGTGGCCTGGGTATTATTTGTGAAAATCTGATTAATGTTGTTCAGACTGTCATGAAAAGATCAGACACCGGTCGCAAAAAAAAAAAAACTGATTTGGGTCACTTTAGGCTGCAGTGTGAACGTAGCCTATGTATACCACTGGTACAAAAACGCAACAGTCATATGGTAGCAAAACAGACCCAAATCATCGGTCTGCTTCTGCCATGCTGAACAGCATGATGTATTTATGCTTATAGGAATAGGGCAAAAAGTGCATGAAGCTTTGTCTTTAATTTCAGTCCTGACCAATATCGACTTCTTCCAGCTTTAACATGTGCATTGTATTTGGTGGCAGGGCACACTGGACTGGGAAGACTTTCAGCAGCGTGTCGACAACCTGTCAGTCTTCCTCGTGAAGAGGAGGGATGGCACCAGGATGTTTGTTCACCCTTCCTTCAGGGAGTGGCTGATCTGGAGAGAAGAGGGAGAAAAGACAAAGTTCCTCTGCGACCCAAGGTGAGCACAGATAAGCAAGGGAGCAGGTAAATAATGGAACAGTAAAATCCTGGATCAGAGACACCCTTAATAAAGACATGTACAAAAATAAAAAACTACCTAAAATTAAATTTTACAGTATTGTTTGTTCTGTAGTAAAGAATTAGTTGTGGATATTGGTGAACTCAACTTCACCAGCAGTGCTGTTAGCTTTAAAAAGTACAGGAAGCACTGACGGCGTGTGTTCATTGTCTCTGCAGGAGCGGACACACCCTGCTGGCCTTCTGGTTCTCTCGCCTGCAGAACAAGCTGAACAGACAGCAGACCATCGAGCTGGGCCATCACATCCTTAAAGCACATATCTTTAAGGTGGAACATTATAACCAGGCAAACACACCCACACGCACAGCGGTGGTAAAGCATTGCACTGAAGAATGTTTACATTCTGTCTTCAAGGGTCTCAGCAAGAAAGTCGGCGTCTCATCGTCTATCTTGCAAGGTTTGTGGATATCTTACAGCACAGAGGGTCTTTCTGCAGCGCTCTCATCACTCAGAAATCTCTACACTCCCAACATCAAGGTACAGTGATCCATAAATGATGACTCTGTGTTTAATTATTACACACAGAAAGTACTTCTCAGATGAATTCTAACGCATTGCTCTTCGTGTGTATTTAGGTGAGTCGGCTTCTGATGCTGGGCGGTGCCAACGTGAACTACCGCACGGAGGTGCTGAATAACGCCCCCATCCTCTGCGTTCACTCCCATTTGGGCTACATGGACATGGTGGCTCTGCTGCTCGAGTTTGGTGCCTTCGTGGACGCCCAGTCTGAAAACGGCCTCACACCGCTTGCCTACGCTGCTGCCGGCGGACACATGGCCATCGTCACTGCACTTTGTCGCAAGAGAGCAAAGGTGTGTGGGGGGAACAATGAGGCACGACTCTTCCATTGGACCCTGGTTAATATTTGTGTTTTTGTGTAAAAGGTGGACCATCTGGACAAGAACGGCCAATGCGCCCTGGTTCACGCGGCCTTGAGGGGCCACATGGAGGTGGTGAAGTTCCTCATCCAGAGTGACTGGAACGGGGGCTCACAGCAGCAGCAACAACAATCACCACAGGCACAGCAGCAGGCAGCCTTCACTAAGAGCCAAGCAGTCCAGCAGGCACTGGTTGCTGCAGCCAGCATGGGCTACACAGAGGTACGGCACATCTGCATTTGTCTATATTACCATAACATTTCACATTTCTCTGTGTCATATGGAATTTACCTTGCAGTGGTGATATTCACAACTTCCACCTCATGGAGACGGATATCCTGAAATATTTGGCATACTTTTTTTTTTGCATCTTCCTGTAGTATATTCTGTATCTTCAGGAGTGTTCATCGAGCAAACTCAGAAAACCAGAAAATTAAATAAGAAAATCACGTTGAAGACAAATGCACACACACTTTCCAGACTTTTATTTGTAAAAAAGGGGGGGAATGAAAGCCATGTGTCATTTTGCATCCACTTCACAATTGGTTGTTGTGAAGTGGAACATAAAATTCTGAATAAAATACATTGACGTTTTTGAAACTTTTGCAGTACACTTTAAATGGATTCTGATGGAAAGAAACTCCATATTCCAAATATTCATACACCTAACACATGGAAGTTAAGATTAGACTGACATCAAGACTGCACATAAAAGAGGAGAATCATGTGATTTATCAAAAAAAATGAAGATATTAAAGAGAACTAGGATGTTAATGTGTGGCTTCTTTTGTGTTTTCTTCCATCAGATTGTTTCTTACCTGCTGGACCTGCCAGAGAAAGATGAAGAGGAAGTGGAGCGTGCTCAGATCAATAACTTTGACACCCTGTGGGGAGAGACAGGTGAGAATACCTTCAATACAACCGCATTACACACAAAACCCGCACAAAAATCAATCGCAAAAGATGTCTTGATGTGAAGTCCTTGGACAGCTGCAGGAGAACATCCTGGGGTCTCTCCAGACATGCACTGTTTTACTTAGAGAGGGTGCTTCCTGAATGTCGCTGAGAGGCAGAGCGCTGCAGTGCGGATGTAAGCGATCTCTCTCGTTGTGTCTGCCTGCGTGCTGCTGCGTCAGAGGCTGGTGACGATGCAGTCAGAGGTGTCGCTCACAAGCAGGGGAAGAGTAGGGAGGAGAAGCAGTCGCTCCAGGGGGCTTTCAAATGACTAGTCTGATTGTACTGTGGCAGGGTGCTGAGAAATGTAATGCATCATTGTAACCTGCAGCTACAAAACCTCATTACAATCTTTCTTCCCCCAGCTGCGGCATGGAAACGGCTGTTCACGAATGTCTGCTGAGGAGGGAACGTGCTCTCACTCAGTCACATATTTATCATTTGTAAAGGATCAGAAGGCCGACAGCTGCTCTGAGAGCGGGTTTTTAAAGAGCGATTCGGGGAAATATACCCAGCTACACACCTCATCTCAAAGGTGTTTTGCAGTAGAAAATAAATAAGCTGACTAGATAAGATAATAACAAGGTCATCCAAACAGGGCAGCAACCACTTTCAGTGTTAGAAAAAAGGTTATGCTTCTTAAAAATCCTAATTATCACTGAATAAGACAAATCTCTCCTCGATTATCAGGACATCTCAAATGTATCGGGGAAGATTGTGGTTTTTCTAATGCAGCATTAATGTTTTTTGAAGCATTTTAAGTTTAAAACAATTCATTTGAATATAATTCAAAAGCTAATTTATATTGGTAATTCTGTGTAGCCAACTTGTGACAACCTGAAAGCAGGTCCTTTGGTGATTATAGCATTAAAATCCAATAAGAAAACAACTTTACATTCCAAAATACATCAGTGACTAGGCAGATGTCGAAAATACACCCTCTGTGAGAAGACTCATGACGTCTTTGCTAAAGAAGCTGGCTGCGCAATTTTCTGTATCCAAGCATAATAACGGAAAACCAAGTGGAAGGAAAACTGAGAGGATTGAGAAGCAAAACTCATTGGGGAAAATTCACAAGGAATCAATTGAACTCCAATCTTCACTAGATAAGATAATAAATGTTCACAAGTGTATAGACCTCGCATAAGGCAACTTTCCAGAAGTGTGTCAAACGCAGAAAACCAATCTTTGGAAAGAAGAATTTTAGATGGGTTGTGGAGGGTGAAGCATGTTGCCTTATCAAAGGCAAAAAAAAAAAAAGATTCATGAATTTCCAACATTACTCTCTTGTTTCTCGTTGGTCTGTGTATGTTTGCCATCAGCTCTGACAGCAGCCTCGGGTCGCGGGAAGCTGGAGGTTTGCCGCCTCTTATTGGAGCAGGGCGCCGCCGTGGCTCAGCCCAACAGACGAGGCATTGTTCCACTCTTCAGCGCCGTCAGACACGGACATTGGCAGGTCGGTGACAGCATTATCTCACTTTGAAAACTTCCATCTATTATCTGTGATCAAAATTTCCAAAGTACCTAGTTTTGATTTTGGGTTAGATTTCTCAATGATCCAGATTGCTGTCCATGCTGTTATCCTTCTACGCAATCTTGCAAAAACAAAAATATTTTCCCCTAAGAAAATAATATAATATAAAACAAAGACTGAACATTTAAATTTGAAATGTATTCATTTACTTGGTAGGGACAATGCAAAGTAATTAACAGAATTTTCTAATTGACTTTTTTCCATCAGCTGTGAAAAATTTGTCTTGCTAAAAAACAACAACAAAAGGTTCACTTTGACATTATTTTGTAAGGCTAAAGTGAACTATAAATGAACTATAAGTCATTTAGTTCAAAGTGTAGATTGTAAATTTGATGTATTTTTGTTTTTGCAGATTGTAGACCTCCTTCTCACTCATGGAGCCGACATCAACATGGCTGATAAGCAGGGTCGCACGCCTCTAATGATGGCCGCCTCAGAGGGACATCTGGGAACGGTTGAGTTTTTACTCTCCCAAGGTACGTAGACCCAGTAAAACGTTAATGAACTGGAAGATGGCAGAAAAACATTAGCTTGATGATGCTAGTTTGCCTTTACTTTCACCGTTAGACGTTTAAAACAACTGAAAACTAGACAAATGTTTAAATACACAGCACGTTCTGTATGAGCTGAGTTGAAACAGCGCAAATTATGAAGAAGGTGGTCATGTCCCCCCCAAAAAATGTTTGAATAAGAGATAATTAATATAAAAAAAAACATTCACCAGTGGTTAAAACTTCAGTGGAGAGTTGGCATGGCTTTGAAATTAGAAATGTTTAGTAGATCAGCATGTTTCCACCACTTTTTGTAAAACTATGCATCAATTAGAGAAACAGCTGAGCATAGTTTCAGTTAATATCAGTCAAATTAAATGTGTCCAAATATTAAAAGAGGAATCTGAAGGTGTAACTGCTACTGTTACTTTTCCAAGGAGCTTCTCTGTCGCTAATGGATAAGGAGGGTCTGACTGCACTGAGTTGGGCCTGTCTGAAAGGACATTTATCTGTGGTCCGCTATCTAGTGGAGAGCGGCTCTGCCACTGACCACGCAGACAAGAACGGACGCACGCCCCTTGACCTAGCAGCCTTCTACGGCGACTCTGACGTGGTAGGAAAGATACAGAAATTACATTTTTAACTAATTTGCTCTCATATGTCTACTGTATTTTGTCAGTTACGTTGAAATCAGTTTTTTCCAGTGTATCAACTTTTTTTCCCAGGTCCAGTTCTTGGTCGACCATGGGGCCATGATAGAGCACGTCGACTACAGTGGCATGCGTCCTCTGGACCGAGCAGTGGGCTGTAGAAACACGTCGGTAGTGGTGGCCCTGCTCAAGAAAGGAGCCAAGATTGGTAAGAAAAGTTTGAGAGACTGAGGAACCATCTAATGAGGTGCACCATGGATGCAGCATCTTTAACATCATGAAGGGAATGTTTTAAGTTAGAGTGCATTGGAGAAGTACTTACAGGCCTTGGAACTTTGAACATTTTGGCCCTTTACAAAAGCCGCTTTTGCACTGCAGAGACGGGGCCCACTCAGATCCGGGTCAACCTGGCCCCATTTAAAAGTTTTTAAATGATAATATTGACATGCTCAATGTTCAATGACATGCATTTTCTTTCCTTTCGGATTAAATAATATTCAGCAAGCTGAACGGAGGATTCACATCAAGCAGATAAATATGTGCAACTCTTTCCTGCAGTGAGAAAAAACAAACATACACTGACTGTGGCCCCAAAAACTGCACGTCTTGCGGTGCAAAAAGGCCTAAGCACAGACCTCAACAAATTTTATGTGATAGACCAATTTCTCTTGTACATAATTATGAAGTAGAAAGACAAAGAAATTGTTTTTGTTTGTTTCTTTTTTCAAAGTAGTGAAGTTACTAAACTATCAATTGTGGTAGGAACGTTGCTATTGTTGAATGGAAGCCATCAGAAGAGCAGCTTAAGGTCACAATTCATGTAGGGGACATTGCAAAAACATGGAACTACTAGAACTACAATGAAATGGTTTAGATCGAAGCATATTCATGTATTAAAATGGCTAATTCATAGTCCTGTTCTAAATCCATTTGAAAATCTTTCAGAAAAATATCTGTGCCCAACCCCAGGCCACTCATCCATGCTTTTGGTCCAAATTCTTTAGATGTATAAAACTAGTAGAGACATACTTCATATGTGTTGCTCTTTCACATCTATTTCTCATACACTAAGTTTGTATTTGACAAACTTGAGAAAACATGAAAGAGTTCAAGGGGTATGAAACAAAAGTTGAAGTAGCATCTTGGTCAAACATTCTGCAGTGCAGTTGGAGAATGAGCTGCATGGAAAGGTTGCAAAGGGTGAATCCATAGATGAAAGTCCTCCTGTTTTTCCTCTACATGCATCTTTCTCTTTGCGGTATTCTGTGGCAACAAGCCATGGACTCTACTCCCTGCTTACTGCTGCCTCTTCTCAGCTATCTATAGCTCTGATGTGTCTTTTTATTATTATTATACAACTGTACTGCTGTTTTTTTTCTGGCTTTCCTCTTTTTATCATTTTCTCTCAGTGCCTCTGTTTGTCTCTGTCGCTCTTTTCTCTCTCAATCACATCTTCGTTTTCCATTCCTCTGCAGTTACTCAGAGACAGGTTGTTATTAGCGCCTGCGGTGTTTCTTTTCAGTATCTGTTTTTTTTTTTTTTTTGCTGAGGCACTTACCTCCTTCGCTTCTCACTGCTGCTTGTGTTCCTTTTCTCACCTCTCCTCCACAACATCCACCACCACCTCTTCCTCTCTTTCACCCACCTGCTCTCTCTCTTTCCTCTTACTCTTTTTGCACTCCCACGCCACTATTTTTCTCCGGCAATCCCGCCCCCACCCACTCACCCTCTACCACCTCACTCTTGCCTCCACTCCAACCCCCTCCCTGCCTCTTTCACCGGCGCCAGGATGTCAGACGCTGCCCAGTCGGCCCCGAGGTAAAGCCAAGGCTGTCGACCTCTCACCCTACCAGGCATTTTGACAGCTCTATCTCCTCTCTCTGTGTTGTCTGTGTGGTCCTTAAGTGTCAGCAGGCGAGCTTAGCTACCAAAATCCGTCTCAAACTGACAAATAATAACATGCAAAAAAGGTATTAGCAGTGACAGTGGCGAGCTCGGGATTGCCTAGAGGTAGATGCTAACGCCAAAGTGGTTTCATAAAAGCATGCCCGGCCTCCAGCCTGCGACATCATGCTGAAATATCCTCTCACCTCGCAAATGCATGACAGGAACACGCATTACTGCTTATGTGGAAGTGATTTTCCCAAATGTGCATGTGTTTGTAGACTGCAATGGAAACCCACAGTCATCCTTCAGATGTTCCTTCTGTGTCAGCCTGGCTGTTTCGGCAGCATTTCTCCTTCAATCTGCAGCTCAGTGGACAGTTAACATCTACAGATCCCTCTCACATCAACTCTGCTTGCCTTGTGCTGTTCGCCACACCTGCACCATGTCTACTTGTGCAAGTTCTTATATAGTTTTCATCGGTTGGTGTGTGTATATGTGTGTGTCAAAAGCTGCTTCTGCACAGATACAACACACACACACTAGTTGGCAACAAATCCGTCCGCTGGGTTGTTTTTTGTTGTTGTTGTTTTTTGTTTGTTTTTTTCATGTGGAAACCAGCATTCTCTTACAGTGCTGTAAAAATATTTGCCCCCTTATGGATCTCCTCTATTGTGGCTGAAATACAAGATACGATTTCCAAATGATGATATCACTAATTCTGTTAGAAGTTTGCTTTAACCAAGTTCTGTTTGCAGATGTCTGATCCATTACATGACATGAAATATTTTTTTAAAACCGATTGGACTGTGTTTGTGATTGCTTTCAGGAGTTGTCTTCTAGATTAAAAATGGAGCATTTGCAAACAGTTTTTGACTGAAGCCTGAAGTTCCAAAGCGAGGTCACATTGAGGTTTTAGAGCAGATGTGTTTTATCTTTCCTCTGCATTTGATTGCCTGTTTTCTCTCTTCCATTCTCCATTTTTGACTGTTGTACTGATTCTTGTGGTCTTACTGTTGTTTGTGGTGTGTCTCCTAGTTAAACTTTCCTTTCTACACCTTTTGATTTTTATTTAACTACCTGTCTTTCTCACCACGTTTTTGCTGTTATCCTCTCCGTCCTGTGTTGTGCAGGTCCAGCCACGTGGGCCATGGCCACCTCAAAACCTGACATCATGATCATCTTACTCAGCAAGCTCATTGAGGAGGGGGACAGCTTCTACAAGGTTAGAGAACAAGCGTTTCAGTCTAATGTGCATATTTCATTCTTTTTATTTTAATGGTTTTTCAGATGTATCTCTACACATTTGAATAATAATAAAAGTAAGGCATGGGATAGAAACATAGGATAGGACACAAAATGATACTGTATATATGGAAGTTAAAAACTGTTTTTTTCTTCCAACAGAAGGGGAAGGTAAAGGAGGCTACTCAACGTTACCAATACGCTCTGAAAAAGTTTCCACGTGAAGGCTTTAGTGAGGACCTCAAGACATTCAGGGAACTCAAAGTATCACTGTTCCTCAACCTGTCCCGATGTCGGAGGAAAATGAATGTAAGTCTGCGATTACTCTGCTCTGAGTAATGGAGAAGTACCAAAATGACTGAGATAAAAAGCATAAAAAAATCAACGTACTGGGATTTAACCTCATGCAAGGTTATTTTGTATGAGTCATTTCATGTTTTTAATGCAGTTCATCACATTTTTTTATCCATTTCAATCTTTGCAGGACTTTGGGATGGCTGAGGAATTTGCTACCAAGGCACTTGAACTGAAACCAAAATCGTATGAGGCCTATTATGCCAGAGCACGCGCCAAACGTAGCAGCAGGTACCTCCTTTTTATCCTTCTGAAAATCATGGGTTCACCCACTGTAACTCTCCACTACCTTTCTTAGCACCTGAGTCAGTTCACTCTTTCTCCAAATCATATTCCTGTCCTTTACCTATAGAGTGCCATTGTATCTCTCTGAAAATGTAGGTTCATTGCTCTCTTTTTGTGTCCTTTGCCTTGTCTGTACAAGGCAGCAATCTGTTCTCTAAGGTTTTAGGATAATTCTCTTCATCCTTCTAAGATCCAATGAAAGGTTGCTGTCGTTTGAAGTGTTTTCTCTCAGGCACAACTTATGCATCTAATAAAACTATTGATTGGTAACGTTGTGTGGACCTGAGACCATACTTATCGTTGAAAATTATCATAGAATTGTCTATTCGTAGTATAATTTATGTCAATTGTAAAGTAAAGCATATTATATTGTATATTAAATTATAATATGTTAACTTTGTAGTCAAGTCAAGTCAAAGTTTATTTATATAGCACATTTACAACAGCCTCAACTGATGATTGTTTGTTGTGCTCCACAACAAACAATTATCACAGGTAGATAGATGACAAAATAGAAATAAAATTAAGTTTAGTAAAACTAATGAGACAAATATAAAATTGGCAGATACCAAAAGCTAATAGTATGAATAAAAACCAAACAATTTTAAAATTTAGCTGAAGCTAAAACATTTTACCGTCTGTTCCGGTTTAATTAGCTTGTGATTGAATCAGTTGTTCAAAAACTACTTCAAATGATTGGCTTTCAAAAAATATTTCGCTGGCAGGTACAAAAAGGAAAACAGTGAAAATATTCATCACCATCTTCCTTTCTTTTATTATATTTTTTAGATGTACTCATACTCTGTGTGTGTTGCGGACCTTTTCTCTAAAAATTTTATTTTTGTCTTGTTTTCAGACAATTTCCTGAAGCCCTAGAGGACCTAAATGAAGCCATAAAACTATGTCCAAATAACAGAGAAATTCAGCGACTCCTCCAGAGGGTGGAGGAGGAATGTCATCAGCTCAACCAGGAAGAACACCAGCAGCAGGACATGGAGTTGGAGCCTCCACCCTCACCTCCCCCAACACCACCTCCAGAGGAGGAGGAGTCCCTGTCCCTGTCCCTGTCCATGCCTCTTCCCCCTCCACCTGAGCCCCGCCTGGAGGACATGGAGCCTGTCCAGGACCTGTTTGAGGATGAGGACTACTTAGAGCAGGAGCTGGAGGCCATGTCTTTGGCACTACCTCCTCCAGAATCTCTCACCAATCCGTCAAGTCTTCCCATCATACAAAGCCCACCTCTCTCCCCCACACACCCGGATCAGATTTATTTAGCTGGGGGTTCACCCATGGGCCAGCCTTATGAATACCTCCCAACCTCCTCCTCTATGTCCTCCCCAACTCGAGGGTCATACCAGCCCCCATCGCCCTCTCTCTCTCCAACTCATCAAAACTCCCACTACCGACACAGCCCTCCTCACACTTCCCCAGTGCACCAACAGTCCTACCGCTTCAGCCCACCTCCGATGGGCAGCGGAGGTCAGGGGATGGATCACCAGAGCCCACCGCCTTCTCCTTTACGTCGGGCTGCTCAGTACAGAGCTAGTCCGCCGTTGGAAAGTGTGTGCT
Organism: Xiphophorus maculatus; assembly: GCF_002775205.1. NCBI lineage: Eukaryota > Metazoa > Chordata > Actinopteri > Cyprinodontiformes > Poeciliidae > Xiphophorus > Xiphophorus maculatus. The sequence goes on along the minus strand of NC_036452.1, from coordinate 13,960,159 downwards.
TGTACAGATCGCAATCTGGGTCTCCAGTGCGCTACCAGACAGAGCAGCTCCCTGGACGACCCAAATCTCCCCTTTCCAAGATGAGCAGCCAGCGTTCATTCCAGCTGACCTCACAGCCATCGATAGCCTCCCAACATCACCAAGCCCAAGGTCTTCGCCTCCAACCATCTATCGCTCAAATCGTCCGCACAAACCAGCCCAACGTCTTGGGCAACAGCTTTAGTGGTCCAATGGGCCACTCCATTGGCGGTCGCTATCAGGGGGGCTCAGTGGATGTGGAGAGCCGCCTGGTGTACCAGCCGTCCCTGGACGGGCGGTCCATGCCCCAGGTCCAGGCCAGCCTCAGCTCTGGGGCCCTCTGTCAGCACGGCGGCCGAGGAGGGGTCATGGAGTCAAACCTGTTGAAAGATGAGCTACCCCAGCGCCCCTCCTCTGCCTACCGCGCCAGCAGCGGGGGCCCAGGGGGCATCCGTTACAGCCAGACACCTCAGATAAGCCGCAGCCAGTCTGCAGCCTACTACCCAGTCTCTGAACACGTACTGGAGCGTGCAAACGCCATGCCTCCCTGTCAGCTGGGCTCTCCTGAGATCCCCCACATGGTGAGACGTCCCGTGAGTGCCAATACTACTGAGATGAAGCAGCATGTGCCCACCCCAAGGCCTCTCATCCATTCTCAGAGTGTAGGCTTGCGATTCTCCCCCTCTAGCAACAACATCTCAGCTGGGTCTACTTCCAACATAGCTCAGGCCTTTAGGCCCTCCGCGTCTATTCAGCAGATGGAGATCCCCTTGCAAGCCACATATGAGCGCACCTGTGACGACATCTCCCCGATCTCTCCCTCTCAGAGTGGCGGTCTATATCAGGGCGAAACCACCCGCTCCAGGAATACGCCTTTCATGGGGATCATAGACAAGACCGCTCGGACTCAACAGTACCTGCATCAACCCGGACGGTCCAGGCCCATGACCTCCATGGATTCTGCTATTAGCCCAACCTCCCCTGGGCAGCTAGTCCAGCAGGGCTCCACCTACAGTCCCCCAGCATCTCTGGGCAACATCGCCTACTACAACAAGACCAACAATGCCCAAAATGGACACCTGTTGGAGGAGGACTACTACTCCCAGACCCAACCCTCCTCACTGGGAAAGCTGGCCAACGGATCTCGTGGCACTGGTGATATTCTGGAACGGGTCAGCCAGGTGCCCACCTACCCTGACGTGAAGGTGGCGAGGACTCTGCCAGTGGCACAGGCCTACCAGGACAACATGTACCGCCAGCTGTCACGTGACTCCCGGACCCAAGGCCCCACCTCCCCCATCAAACCAAAGAGACCATTTGTGGAGTCGAATGTGTGAGTGGACAGTTTGGACTTGGCGCGTCAGTAGAAGTGAGGGTGGAACAAGAATATTTATCTAAAATAAAAACAAAAAAAAAATGTGACATGTGATCTGTGTATGTGTCCTGGACAAACTCATGCAAAAGAACTCTTAAGAGACAACTCCAGTCAAAGAGAGAAAACCACATTTAGACTTTAAGACGCAATCCTATTTGGAAAAAACATAACTGATACTGAAATGATCATTTCATCATCATCATAATCTGCACACAGGCTGAACAACAGAAAGTTTCTGAGTTCTCATTTCATTCTCTGACCAGTGCACTTCCAAGACTTAGAGTGGCACAACGCGACCACAAGTGACCACCCCAGATGGGACTGAAAGAGTGACCGTGCTCCTCATCAGACTCTGCTCGTGGACTCTCTGCTCATCTTAAGTTCTTTCAAAGTGTGCTCTTAACCAAGGTTGCTGTGTAGGCTCTATTCTATGTACTACAATATTATCTGTTCAATACTGTACATTGCTCCGAAAAAGCAAAAGGTTCTACGACTCAGTACTTAGAGAAAAATGACAATATTTATAATTAAGTTATATATTGTACATAGAAGATAAAGCAAAGAATAGTTTGCATTTTAAATTTTATTCTGTTAGCCCTGCTACTGTGTCACACTGCTAGTCATATGGAGGTGGGAAAATTGACCAATTCCGAAAAATGAGGGACAGGCAAGCTTTGATATATTATTGTTTCGAAAGATGCAAGCAACTGCTTCAAATCGCAAACTATTTAAGATTGAAGTTGTTGATTTATTCTTTGTGAAGGGGCCTAAATGATCAGGTATAGACCACATGTTTTACATTTCTGCTTCTTTTTTTTTAACACAAGAAAACAAAACAAAGGATTGATAATATGTCCCAAAATGAAACTTTATTAGAACAGGTTGATAATTAAAACTCTTACTCAGATGATCAAAAAATGGTCAGGCTGCAACTTCTGTGTGGATTTATGCATGCTGAAAACAAATCTAAATTTTATCTTTTAATTGGCAACACAACTGTTACGACGGGTGTAGAAATGTATATTCATGTATATTCATATATGTATATTCATTTCTACACCCGTCCTATATAACTGTTTGGATATTGTGACGTTAAAAAAAGTAGCCCATTTTCAAAGCTTCTGCATAATGAAATTAAAAACTAAATATATTTCAGGGACAATTATTTAAATAAAAAGATGCAATAACCTGGTTGCATATGTGTGAACACCTTTAAAGTAATTCTTTGAGAATTTTTTTTTTTATGACTGTACAGTGTTCAGCATTCTTGGTATTAGTCCATTCTAAAAGTTCTCTAAATCTGTCAGATTGTGAGGACATCCCTGGTCCACAGCTCTCAAGATTTTATGTCTGATTTAGTTCTGGATTCTGGCTCAGCCGTTCCAAAACTTTACTTTTCATCAGGTGAAGTCATCCTTTTTCTTTGGACTCACTATGATATTGAAAATCGGAATGTGTCTTCATTTTAGCTACCAGATATCTGAAGATTCGAGGTCACGACTGACTGATTTATAATTTCATCCACATTCTCGAAGCATTTCCTTCTTAGGAGAAGCAACACCCTCGCAAAGGATGTGGCCCAAAAGCTGAGGTTTTGGATTTTTTTCCATTAAACTACAATGTTTTGCCAATGGCTCTAATGTTTAAAGTCATCTCTTGATTTTACAATTTTTTTTCAGACTGGAAGTAGTAACATTTTGGAGTTGCCCAGCCAGAATCCCAACTTGAATCTAATGGAGTGAGCTAAGCATTAGGGTGATTGCAAAGAGAACCTTCCAACCTCAAAGCAGTTGCACATCACCAAAGATAAACCATGAAGATGCCAGTGGAAACATGCAAAAAGCTGCTGAGCAATTATAAAAAGACTTTATTTGCTTTATTGCCTATATAGAAATGTTTTCCCTTGCTAATCTAAAAGGGCCTTAATAATTTTTTATACATTTTGGAGTAAAATGTAAATAAATTTAGATAGTTGTTTCCCAAAGATGATACTCAATTTACTTTGTTTCTGCCAGGGTCAGGGATAATTTTGTACAGTGAGATCCTTTTATAGATTAGCTAAAGGATCCAAATGTTAAATTCAACATAATTGATTGTGGAAGTGAATTCAATAACACTGAATCCTGAAATTGAAGAGTCCAAGAAAGCATTTGTCTAAAGCTGAACACACTTATGACACCAGGATTTTTTTTAGGTTTTTTTATTTCCAAACAGATTAGTTTATTTTTCTGTTCAGTAGAGCAGGGACATGTGGCATTATACGCAGGAACTGTTTTGAAAAGAGACATTTTTTAACGTAATTAAAACCAGACTTTTCTAAATTGTCATTATATATCCACTGAGCGATTTGGCTGCAGTATGTTAGCTATTCGTTATTAATTAGTGGCTCTAATTGTTGGAATTACATAACAGAAGTCAGCTTTGATTGCAATAAAACAGTTTTGTCTGAGTAAGCGATAAGTAACTAACTGGTTAACTAAGTTTAACATTGAAAGTACCATTGAAGTTTGGTTCTGTCCCTCCTTCGAAATAGTGACGGGTTAGTGCTCAAAGGTTACAAGCAAGCAAATGCATCTCCTTACCCATTTCTCCCTCTTCTGCTTTATTATTTTCATAATTTTTTTCCTCCAGCCAGTTCTGCCCTATGAATACGTCTTACATTTTGAACTAAGGGTGCACTTTATATATTTTATCTACTTTGGTTGTTGCGCTTGGTGAATTTGGAGAGCGTGGGTCTGCGTCCGATGCGGCCAGACTGTCATAGATTCCATTACTGTATAATTTTTCAGCTTGGTGGTGAGTGACGGTATGAGGAGAGAACGACGTTTTTAAAACTGGCGAGGATGTATAGACTTTCTAGCACAAGCTGTATATAGTGGTTTAGATACTGCGCTCGGTCCGGCTCGGATTTGTGGGTTCGTTTTGTTTTTTAAAGGCCAAATCATGTCTCACCTTGTTCCAAACAAACAAACAAAAAGTCTATGTTAGAACAGCTTCTTAAATGCACAAATGTTGGAAATAATATAAATCTGCTGAAAGAGAATAGAATTATAGAATAATAATAATAAAGCTTGGTATTTTCTCCAGAAACTCCATATTTGGAGTCATCGTAATGTGGAATAACAAAAATAGTCAAGTTCTTGTTATATTTGACAAAAGTTATAGGCTTTTTGTCTGTAGCTTTTTACTTTGTGATGTCAGATAAAGATGATCAACAGAGAGATTTCCTCCTCGTCTCCTGTTTTAACAGCTACCAGAGAAATGAAGGTCAAACTGTATCATACCTAACTTAAACAGGACTTGTTCAGCTGTGGGAGTCCAAGGGCGTTCGAGTTCGAGCTGTACGTGTATATTGGTTTGCTGTAAATAGTCCGATGCATGTTCTATTCTTTCCATGAAGCTCCAGCAGAAACATGTATAGCAGTGTGTGATACGGTGTCGGGATTAAGATAAGGAGACTACTGCTGTCCCCGAACTGTCATCATTCTCCTTCAGCCTCACCAGACGAGTAAAAGATTTCCTTTATTTTCGTTTTTAACGTATTTGCTTGCTGAGCAGAGTTCTCTTGTCTGTAAATGTGAGCTTTCAGATCGCTGTGATAAAGTTTCATTAAAAATGTTAAAAAAGAATGTGTTTTTATCTCATGATAACTGATTGTAACATGTACAGTCCAAACTATGTATTAAAAAAAAGAACATATTTATAAATGGTTATAAACTGAAACACGTCATGCATGTCAGTCATTTATTTTTTGACTTGTCGATTGCATAGATATGGTAAAAAGATGTTAATCTGCATGTGATAGAGTATCAAACTCATGAAACAACATGAAACCAAGATTTGGTACAATGTTAGCAATTCTTTCTTTCCATACCCTGGCAAAAAAAAAAAAAATCTGGACTCAATCCTCTTAGGGCTCTTAAAATAGAATTTTTAATTTGTAGAAACAGAAATCAAAAATATTAGTACATCTCAATAAATTTGAATAACATTGACATGTTTCCTCAATTCAAAAATAAATCTTCCTATCAAGAAAGATTTAAGTGTTAAGACTTTGTGGATCTGGATTAATTAGCTACTTTATGAATATGTAGAAATTTGACAGGCAAGGAATGTTTTTTAGTTGACTCTTCAAAGGATTTAACTAAATAGTCCAGAAAGGAAGCATAAAAAAAACAGGTGTCCAACTGCACAGTAAAATAGTTTTGTTTTTGTATATTTTTTTTCCCCTTTTGCTGCAAAAGTAAATGACTCTAAAACAACTACAGTTTAAAATAGCATAGACTGAATATCTCGACCACCTGGGCCACCAATATCTTTACACCTGGGCCTGTAAAAAAAAATAAGTGATTTAAATCTAACGTTTGACACATCTGGTATGTGTGAAAGTGCTGTTAACTTTAAACAATTTGACACAACCTTAAGTCGCCTTATATGCACGGGCCAGTGTAAGCTGCATTAAAGGATACTGAGGTTTTCAAACGTAATGGTCTTGATACCTCAAACTATCCATGAAACATTTCCTACAAATTGAACTACTTTTAATGAGATGCCAGAGTACATACAGTAGTTCTTCCTCCTGTTGCTGTTCACTGCAGAAGAGACAATGCTACTTTTGGAAATATTTCTGTTTTTGTTCCAGAAACAGAGGAACAAAAAGGTCCCACAATTAGCTCTAGAAAATTGCTAAAGTGCATTGTCAAAGATACAAATATTTTGACAAACTAAAAATAAGTGACTTGATCACATCATAAAAAGAAATGACCATAAATTTTTGGTTCCTGTTTAACACCATTAAATAGAGATGTATATCTGAAATATAACATTTAGAGTTGAAACATTCAGAAGTAAGAAGAGTAAAAGACTCAAGACAAGAGAACTTGGGCTTGTGTGAAGAAGTGCCTCTCTAATCCTTTTTCATTTTGCGTGTGAAAACGTGAACCAGCCCAGGACTGACCACCATGACAATCAGAGGCACCAGGGTGAACTTGATGAAGACCAAGCAGTAAAAGAGGCCTTGTGATTTGTCAGGGAACGGCAGGATGTACATGAGGTAAAGCCCAATGGATGACACAGCCAGGGAAAGAGCGCGGTGATTGAACGACAGTCCGCCTTGCTTCCAGTACTGGGCCAGCCCCAGGCCAAGAAGGGTCCCGCAGTCCCGGGCCAGGGAGGACAACGGGACTGTGTCCAAGCGGATCCAATCAGCACGGCTGCACCATTTCTTTGCCAAAGCGACAGTCCTTTAAAATAAGCAAAATAAAACCACATGAGACAGGATGCCACTCGTAGAAGCATTGATTTATCTTCCATCAGCTTAAGATCCTCACCAGAAGAGGTCAATGCCAACCAGCTGCAGGCCAGCATTCAGAATCAGAGCACTGAACAGCATTCCTGCACTGAAGCTCACAAAGAACAATAGGGGGCGCCCTTCTGGCACTCTACGGACAAGAAAAATCCCCAGAAAGATACCTGGAAGCAATCAGTTCAAATAGGTATGAAAAATAATTAACAATAATCTCTGTCAGTGTTTTCAGATTCTTAAAGAGAAATTCAGATTCTTCTAGGGTTTCTATACATTTTCCATGCTCTTACGTAATCAGTTTTCAAGCATTGTTTATAACATTCGAAATAATTCAGTGGAATTAGTTGACTTTTGTAATCAGAAATAAAACATTGTTGATAACTTCCCCACTACATGTGGCTGTACAGGAAGAATGAAGAATATGATGGAAATACCTAAGAATCATCTTCATGGGATTATAATTAAATAAGAAAGTGTCTTGAGTCAGAGGCTTCTTCAGAACCTCTGTAATACAGACCGGTACTGAAGATCCTTCCTGCCTACAGCCATTATTATCTGCGGTTAAGACCAAAACTATTCATATTTTGCTGCTAGATTAACATCTTAAAGTTTCTTTTAATTGTACCTACATGTTTCTTCTCACTATAAGTAATATTAACACCCTGAAGTAGCCATTAAAAAAAGACCAGTAAAAAAAACAAAAAAAACAGTCAAGACCTTTTTTTTACATTGACATTTCTTTTAAACATGTTGTTGGTTTAAAACTTTTATCTTGGTATCTAAAAGCCAAAATAGCTATTTTAGCTATTTGTATAGCTAAAATAGGAATTTTAGCTATGAAATCCTTATTTCATAGCTAAAAAAATTGGATTGGATTTATATGTCAAGAACTCAAACACCAAAATTGTCAGATTTGGCAAAAAAAAAAAAAAAAGTATGGTTGTGGCAAATCAAAGGTCAAATAAAAACGATTTATTTCACACTCAATTCTCATTTATTCTAAACTTATCCAGACTTGGAAATTGATTCAAACTCCACATTTTAACACTGTGTTATTTTTAATGAGGCCAGAGTAAGGAAGATGTAAATAAATCAATCAAAATGCCTTTAATTGTAGGGTTTCTACATCATAGGCAGACGGCATTGCTGTAAATATATCAAACGTGTAATAATTCTGTATTCAGACCTGCAATGATACCAGTAACAACCTGGTGAGGAAAGTGAGCAAGGATAAAGATCCTGGATATTCCAACGGCACCCAGCAGCAGCCCGTAAATCAGATAGGGAGCAGCTGATATAACCCAACTGTGGACAAGAAAAGAGAAAACTAATTAAGACTTTCGTGGTTACTTTTCCTTTCGAACATACTTCGTTCATTTTGTTTACCAGTGAGTGTGGGAGTGCAGAAAGGAGCTGAGAGGGGGCACCACAACCCACCAGACTGCAGCAGTCACCATCGAGTGTCCTGACGGACTGCCTGAGAAACGAACACCAAATCTGGAACTCTGAACTCCGAATGAAGGGTGATGAATATGATTTGGGTGTGTTTAGTTTTTGCCTCACCTGGGCCAGTTTCACAGGTGCATGGAAACTGGGAGATGTTGGGCTTTGTGTTGACAAATAGTTGACATTCACCAACCCACCAGAATGGCCTTTCTCCAAACAGCACCCTTAGAGAGGTCAAAAGGACAATGAAAACCAGAAATCCATTGGGATTTATGGTTGATCAAGAACAGACATGAAACAAAACAACTGGCCTCTTTTAGTCCAAAAAGAGTTACAAAGCCACATCTAGCTAACGTCTGCATACAAAAATTGAGATTTTTTTTTATTATCCCAAGTTTTTAAGGATTCTAGAGTTCCACTTAAATGTTTGTTTTCATTCAGTTAAAAAAGCTGGAAAACAAAAGCAACTGAAAGCTTTCAGAGTTGCTACAAGAATAATCAATCTAAAGCCCACTAAATATTAGCTTGCACAACTATTATTTTAAATGTATTTAGCTGTTGTTTTTATTCCAGCCACTTAATACTTTTTTGTTTGTTTTTAAAATATTTATTTTGTACAATATCAACAGCTATTGACAATGAATTGCAAGGAGAATTGCGTGTGTCTCAACCAAATGCCAATCACAACATGGAGTCGACACTGACGTACTTGCCGTACGTACGTGGCGTCAAGTGTCGTTCAAGGACTCTGGTGGAGTCTGTTCTCCTATGTTTATGGTTCCACTACAGTCTGTTCCGCCACGGACAACATATAGAGTAGGAACTGCGGTGTTGTCCCGGAAGCTACAACGTCTTACTAAAGTAAAATGCAAGAGAATCTCAAATTTGGTTAACCAAAATGTGGAGACATACGTGAGAGTAGAGAAATAAGTTATGCCGATTGTTGTAAAAGACGAAATTCAGATCCTACATATCCACGTAACTGTAAATCAAAAACAACATTTTTGTTATTTTACCTGTTTCCACGGTCTTACCATTTAAGCATCAAGTTTAACCACTCCGACAGGGCTGAGACCCACAGCACCGCAACTCCCAATCGATTACACACAAAATAAGTTAAAGGGAACACGAACAGAAATCCTACTTGGGGATCTCCAAAGTGAGTGATGGTGAGCCAGAACTGCTCTAGGTTCTTTGTCTGCTGCTGCAGATATTCTGCCATCCAAATACCCTTGGTGTGTATCGCCTCCATTTCTACGGCGTCTTTTAGATCGGGAGAAATTATGACAGAAATTGAAATCCTCCGGATGTGTCGTTCGTGCCCGAGCCAGCTTGACTGGCTGTGCGAGCCAACGTGAAGAAACGGCATAAACGTTATGATGGTTTGTTCTAATGCGTCAAATTCTTTAACAGTTATATATTGGCCGGTGCGACTCTTTTGAAAAATACTTGCTTCTCTATGTGAATTAAAGTAAAATTGAACTTCTACAAAATTACATCCTAATTATGCATAATTAGTTATGCAAAATCAAATAGTTATAACCCAAACAATTAGATTTAAAAAAAAAATCAAGCTAGAAAAGGGAGTACAGGCCACTTAGATGATAGAGCCAAACTGGATGTAGTTAAACATCTAACACTTGGTAACAATTAAAATAAATAAATCCGATTTCTGGGAATTTGGTCTGCTAATCAAAGTTCTTATCCATTCAAGTGAGAATTGGCCTATTTCACAATTTCACCGTCCCTGTAAAGAAATCAAAATGTTCATGTAATTCCCAGGAATGGAAGGGAACCAGGTAGGTTGGATGGATGTATGGACGGACGGACGGACAGACGGACGGATGGATGAATAGAACCAAGATGGGTGGAGAGTGGGAACCACGATGGAAGGAACCAGGAATTGATGAATGAAGGCAACCAGGACGGACAGACGGACGGGTGAATGAAGGGAACCAGGAATGGATGAATGAAGGGAACCAGGAATGGATGGTGTTCATCTGGGTCTAAAAGCAGCTTCTCATCAGGACGGTATATTTAAACCCTCATTTTCTTCTCTCAGATCTGCCCAGCAGGAGAAGCTCGCTGCATCTCCACTCTTCCAGTGTCCATCGGCTCAATGTGATGTAGCGACTCAAACTCAACAGGTGAGGCCGTTTTCAGGCTGTTTGATCTCAAATCTCCTCCACCAATGGAGCCTCAAAGAAGCAAGTTGTAGCGACACAACGCCGACCTGTTCGGCTCATTGCTGATGGTACCAGAGTCTGATTCCATCAAGCTGCTGGTGGACACCTGATTGAACTCTCCCTGCTCAGACACAAATAAAACAGGAGATATAAGAAATCAGAAATTATTTTCATCAATGTTTACCATGTTGTGATGGAAAATAAAAACCCAACTGAAAAGAAAGATGCTACTGAGTGGAGGACCTAAGGGAAGAAGTCCTCTTCATTCTCAAACTTTAAATTCTAATGAACACTTAACCCTGGAACTGGTTCTTCTTCTCCACTGTTGCTACATGCATACCCTGTATGAGGGACTGCTGTAAAGTCAACGAGTCAACACTGGAAGTCAACAGATCTTAATTAAATGTTCAGCTTGGATTTAATTTAAATGTAAATCACAAACTTCTTGACGTTTTGATGTTTCTGAACTAAATAAACTTTATTTACTGGTCAGAATCCAGAGCTGTGCAGATTATTATCAACTTCAACTGTGATCTCTGCAGAAACAAAGACGCTCGGCCTTCATCAAAACCACCAGTCAGATCCACTTTTCTGTCAAATAATTATCTAATTTCAACCATATTTATTATCTTCCAAGTCCCTTACTTAACTATGAAACATTTACTTAAAGAAAGTTGTAAAATTGCAAAATAAAAACAGAATTTTCTTCTACTTTCTAATTTTCTCTAATGTATTTTGGGGAAAAAAAATCAACTGAACTTAAAATTCAGTAAAGCTGAACTGATCATTTGCAGAGGTTGCATAAAACAACATTGTGATCAAATTGTGTATTAACATGCAAGACAACAGCTCAGTGTGGCTACACCCCCTAAGAACTTTCTGTCAGCTGTCGGCTGTTATCCTGAATTATGTCAGGATAGCGTCGTGGCAACAGTACTTCCTATACATGGAGGGGGAAAAGTAGCAGTTTCTCAGTCCATTGAACAATACAAAATATAAGCAAGCAAAAAGCTTATTTATTATATTTTTTATACCATCATAGACCACAAATAGTGTTAAACTGTAGATTTCCTGTGTGTAACTAATGTCATATGTTTTCTACATTATACTAAAACAATATCTATGGTTGGGTTTAATTCTCTTTCATGCTCAGTCTTTAGTGGAAGACAGTTCAGGACGCCCCCTTGTGGATTTAAATAATCCCTTCACTCCTTTCAGAGCCTGAGATTTATTGCTGGTGTGTTTTTCTGAGAATAAAACAATCAAAACCCATTACATTAGAGAAGTAAACTGTCATGTAAAAGAAGCATGTTTTTTGATTGCTGGTTCAATACAAACACAAGTTTCAGGCAAAATGGGAAGATTTCCGAATTAAAAGCTCCCGTTCCATCAATTCCCCGCTGGTAAATCTGTAAATGCAATCATCAAAAGCCAAATAACAGACTCATATGGTATTTTAAAACTCAAAATGCACATTTCACTTTACTCTGTTGAATATAGTCATTTCCGACTATGAGCTCTCATTCATTTTGCAACATTTTTCTGTTGGATAATAAATTAAAGAACCAAAAAAAATCTGAAGAGCCGCTTTGGAGCCGAAAGAACCGACTGTTTTTAGTGATCCGAGCCAAAAGAGACGGTTCTCTAAAAATAGCCAGAATTCCCACGCTACCGTGAACCCCTCACACTTCCCCGAGCTCAGACAGGAGGTCAGTCCCAGAGTAACCTGATTCAGAAAACCTCTCCTGCACACAGAGACCCCACCTTCAGGAATAAAAATGGAAACTGATCTTAAATTTTCGATTCCCAGATGAAACATTGGCTAAAACAAAAACAAATACGTGAAAACTGATTTATACTGACCTACATCGTTATGGAGAATTAGCTTTCTCTGATATACATTCTGATATACTGTACATGTTTATGTTTTTCTTGTTTATAGTCGAGGAAATTCAAGATAGGTGTCTGTGTATATGACAGAAATTTTAAACTTCTGATATTACTGTCTTTAAATAAAGGTACAACCAAGAAATGAATTTTGTGCATGGGCTAGTAAATCTATGTACAAAACAACAGTTCCCCCACATGTAGCATTGTTCAATGTGCTGTCCTTTATTAAATAAATTTGAATTGAGCTGAACTGAACCACATTCTGTGTCCACGTTGGAAATGAATCAGGCATGCGCAAAGCTGCTTCTAGTCAGACTTTCCTACCATAGTCCGGATAGATATCTATGTCTATCTGTCGGTGCTAGTGCTCAGGTAGGATGTATGGCACATCAGTCAATCTCCAGTCCTCAAAATGTGCCTCTGCTTCACCACACCTGAATAGAATAGGTAGGTCATTAGCAAGGCGCTGGAGAACTGATCTACACAAGAAGGAGGTAATTAAGCAATTTCATTCCAGTGTTTTGTACCTGCGGCACATCTAAAAACTGCAGGACAGCGGCCCTTGGGGACTGGAGTTTGACACCCCTGGTTTAAAGTCGAGTGACTGATAAATTGATCTTTGCAGTCAGCTTCTGCGTTCGGGAAAAAGCGGCTCGGTCATTTCCGGTCTATTGAAAATGGCACTTTATACTAGGTTCTTGCAGGGCTTGCCCAAGGTAACAATTAATGATGTACATCGATCCGAAGCTCTAATAAGTAAGCTGAAGAGAGGCTTTAATCTGTACGCCTCGTTATACATTCACAAATACAAAGGTGAGTTTTACTTTCTATAAACTTTGTGGCTAACATTAACTTTAGCTTATGCTAGTAGGCAATATTCTTGGACATTTTTCTTATAAAAATGTGCTATTTAAGTATCTAAACATTTTAATCCATTCTAACGGACAATGTTTTTACCTTATTTTGTACTTATTTTCAAGTGTATTATGTGTGTTTATTGTCGTTAGTGTCAAACAGAGACCGAGTAATGGGGAGATTAAGGTTTGGGCATTTTGCTTCCGAAGCATGAGGAAGCACAAGCCCCATAGCTTAAAAGTAGGGCAGCATTGATAGAGTTCGAGTACAGCTGACTGTTCAGATTCAAAGTTGTTGCTTTCAGAAAAATAAGTCCGTGTTCCTTAAGGTCTCCGTGTTATTTCGTTTTATTATCTTTGCATGCTTTTTGTGAAGAGCTCAAATAGGATGGTGTGTACAGGCGGATCAGTTTCTCGGCTGTCTGGTTCTCGTTCCCATACACTTGCTCTTTCAGGCTGAATGCAGAAGTGATTCCATGGAAATGACACCGGGACGGCTCCTTTATTTACCTTCTTCTTTAAGCTGAAGAAGCTGATCCGGAGTGAAGTGAGCCTCAGCTTTAGGTAGCGACGAATATTTACAAGCCACCGTCTTCTTAATTCAGGATCGCTTGGAAATTAATGAAAACTTAAAAGCCCATTACATTAGGAAGACAAAAATGCTCAATGTATTGCTTTATTTGCGTCTGAAATACGACTTTGTCTATTCTAGCTGTCGTGGAAACTCAAAGCGGGAACAAAAAAGCCACATTTGCTCATGCGGATGTGACGTTAACGCCGTACGTGCGAAGAGCCCATGTGACGTCGATATGCGCATGCGCATTACCACAAGGTAGGACGGATGAATGGGTAGCACAGATGGTCAAAACACAGGAAATAAAATTACATTACAAAAGAAAATAGTAACGCACAGTGATTTGGGCGGGTGACTTTAGTGTGATTACTGATTTGAAATAGTAACGCGTTAGATCACTCGTTACTAAAAAGAGTGATATTTTTTACTGAAAAAGAAAAAAGTGGTCAGTAGCGTTACTGACATGACTGCTGATTGGTGCATGTCATCTTTTTTTCTTTTTGAAAGCTTTAAATCATGTTCTTTCTCAAAATGACTTAAGTAAATCTCAGAAACGTGGTTATTGCACTGTTTTAGCTTAACTTTTGACACACATGTCTCAACAGCTCAATAAGCACAATGTTATGTTGCAAGTCTAAATATTTTATTTCTGCTTAAATTGGAAGGGTATGGAATCTGTTTCTTTTTTTCTACCGTTTTCGTTTGTAAAAGCTGGATAAAGATATTTTGCTTTAACTCCAACAATCATATTTACCCCCCTCTCCTCTCCCTCCCGACCTCCTCCATGACCGTAAATCTGACGTACGACGACACGCCCAGATTTCGTCCTCCTACGACATCACGTTGCCTTACGTAAAGCAAGCGCTCCGGTTTCCTGGCGGAGAAGATGGCGGCTCCTGGACCGGGGGAGTATTTCAGTGTCGGGAGCCATGTCTCTTGCCTCACCTGTTTGGGCCAACAGCTACAGGGAGAAGTGGTCGCGTTTGACTACCAGTCCAAGATGTTAACCTTGAGTATCCTTTGTTTGTTCGGCGCCGCTGACGGCTGGTTGGCTGGCCTGCCTGGCTGCAAGGGCCTGTAGGGTAACCGAAAAGATGTCAAATAGTGATCCGCGCAGGCGTAATTGGTCTTGGCTGAGTTACACATCTTTGTTCGTTTTAGATTATTTTATACAAACTACCCACCTGTTCTCTTGTTATCTTCTAACGAGTCTGTTGTTGTTATTTTGGGTTTTTTTGTGCTAAATAACCTGCCCGGTCGTGCATGTGTTTTGAATTCACTCATTGTATTGCCTGCCCTCAACATGGATCACTATCTGGCAGCGAACCCTGGTAAGGCATCATGGCTCTCAACCGATGCTAGTTAGCGGGCTAACTGACACACAGCACACCCTGTTCTGACAGGTGTCCACGCGTTTATTTATCTCAGTTACCCACTCCCATCGTCGGGGATGCAAACAGCCATTTTCAGGAGTCCGTTTATGAGTTTCACTGTCCTCCCCTCCATCCACGCTACATGGAAGCTGCTGCTAACTGGGCTAACATGCTAAGTTTCGGTCAAACCCAGATACTCCCAAACCGCCCTGTAGCTCCATAGCGGTTTTGGGGATTCTTGGCTCTATTGGTTTAGTTTTAGTCTTGAGGTGTCACCACAATCTTGGGTTTCTGGGTGAACTATGCTACAACTAATCGTGGGAACATCTTGAACTAATCACTAACCATGAACCTTAGCCTGTGAACTTGCCTATCTTCATTCCCTCATGAGTCTTGCATGAGAGTTGCTGAATGAGTCATGAGATTCATTCATATTCTTTTGAAATGCATTTACATGTGTGTTTTTGTTGTTGTTTTTAAATACCGTAACTTATTAACGAGGTTAACGTGAACGTGTCCAGCCTGACAATGAATGAATGAGTTTAGCAGAGGGCGTTTGCCAGTAAACGCTGAGTTGCATCTTCGCTCCTGTTGGAAATACCCGTCCAATTTCTTCCGTTTATTTATTTTCTCTCGCTTGAATCTTGTTAGTAAAAATATTAGCTGTACCCAGCTGAATTAAGACGTATATTTTTGGAAATGTAAGCACATTAATGAGCTCATAGAAAAGCTGAAAAACTAGTCAGGCCCAAGTTTTGGGGCTTTGCAAACATTATTAGTCTATCTTTATTATTTGAAGATGACAAATTCTTGTCTCAATTATTTACTTTTATGGTAACATGTTAAAATAGATTCTCATCCTTAATATATCAGTGTGTGCAGTGTTGCAGTAGATATTTGGTTGGCTGTAGAGATGCCCAGTACATTAAATTGCAATTGTTTTTGCCTTATCTGTGTGTTAAATATTCCTGTTCGGAGGACATATTTGTTTCACCATATTATTTACTGTGCCTTGCTTTCAATCTCTGCATGCCAGTAATATATTTAGCCAATTAGACTGTCAAATCCCTTGATGCCGAGTTCATATATATTTTTATGACTAAGAAGCTGAAGCTCACAGGGAGTTGTGGGGACTTCATAAAAAGAAATTAAAACATAATGAAAATGCAACCGATAGCAGGATGAACCAGTAATTGTAGTTTTATCAATCGTTTTCTTTTAACAAGGCATAAAGGTTATAGTATTTTCATCAAAAAGTTTTTTAAATGTAAAGTTTATATGTAGCACAATTGAATGTTTTAAGAGGTGGCCAGTATAGAAATATTACATTGTAAAGAATTAGAAGGAACATTTAATTTGTGATTTAATAGCAGAGCTAGCTAAACACCAATTTAACACTTTACAGACATTGCACTTTTTGATTAAACATCCTAATTATTTCATACTTTATTCAATTGCGCTAATGCCACAATGCTAGCAGTTTCGCTGGCTGTCAGTCGCTGATCCTTATGAAAGTTTCTTCTGCAGTAGCCGGGAGCATCCACCATTGTGATTTATGCTTTCTGTGTTCGTACTGTCCTCTCTCCTCCTCCCTGCCTGTCCCGTGTGTCGATGGTGCTGGAGAAATCTTAAGCCCCCAATTTATTCTTCTAAAAACCATCTTTTGCTGATACAGGTCATGTTTCGTATCATTTGTTTCATGGAAATGTGGACCACACAGTTGGATGACACATTTCTTGGTGATGCATTTTACTTTGAACAGGCAGTTTTTCCAGACTTCCATGTCTGAATTGCCTAAGTTTTCTGAATGCAGCAGCCACAGAGATTCAAGTTGGGCCCATTTATGGACCATGTTGAATCCTGATGGGCTCTGATGACTGTTGGGGCCCTGATTCCCTTCAATGGGCGTTATGTGGCTCCATAAATGAATGCTTTGTTCAACTGTGCAGAGATTTTTTTCTTTTTGCCATTAATAAGAACCTTGTAGATGCATTTGATCAATAAGCTATATCAGATAGATTGTGTCAGTGTCTGACACATTCTGCCTGTTTGTCTTCTGTGATCTTGCTCAGACTTCTCAGTTTGACTTTCTTTTCCTTAAGGTTGATGTTAATACATGAGCTGTGGTTGACACAAACTGATTCAAATGAAGGAGCTACATTTATATGCAGGGGATGCAAATATTCCCTGCATATAAATTTTCATCCACCTTTACGAAGTTCCCAACTCTTTGTGGTATTGCGGCAACTCAAACAGGCTAAATATATTACCAGCATGTGGAGTTTAAATTCCTCTCACCAGAATCAAAATATAGTGCTCTAAACCAGTGTTTCCCAACCCTGGTCCTCAAGGCACACTGCCCTGCATGTTTTAGAGGGGTCCCTGCTTGTGCAAGCCCCTAATCTGTCTGATTCAACTGATTGCAGTTCAACAAACACCTGCTAATCAGTTACCAATTGAAATCAGTTGGACTGAAGCAAGGACATATCTAAAACATGCAGGGCAGTGTGCCTTGAGGACCAGTGTTGGGGAAACACTACTCTAAACTGTTCTTTCTAAACTGCCCTCCAAAGACTTCATTTTGTACACACCAATATTAAAATATCACCCATTGTTTATGTTTGGTTTGTAGTTTTGACCATGTTTCAGGTTTGCTTGTAGATCATGTTTAAAACATTTCCTGAACTGAATAATGCCTTTAGTAGACACATGCTGTAACTGGCACAACCTTTCACTGACACTGTGTTAGCCTCGGCGCTCTGCATCACAAGCTTCTCTGTCTCTATGGTGTTGAAGTTCTTTGTTGCTCAGCTGAAAGTTGTAATTTTTTTTCCAAGTCCCTGCTTTGAAATATTCTGCCTTAACCCGTCTCCCCCTTAAGAATGTGCTTCCTCCAGTGGTAAGCCGAACCTCAACGACGTAATCCTGATCAACTTAGCCTATGTATCTAAGGTGGACATAATACATGACCGTACTGAGACTCCACCTCCTCTAGCATCACTGAATGTTAGCAAGGTAAGGCCATCAGATTGGTAATGGTTTATGCCTAGATTGTCAGTATGATTTATTAAATGTTTCTTCTGATTTTTAAAGGAACTTGGATCCTCATTAGAAATGATTTGTACACAGAAACATGTTCAATTTTATCATCAGAAGTTTCCAAACTAATCTTCTTTCTGTTTTTAATTTAAAATCTGCTGGTAGAAATCTGTTAATTGGTTAAAAAACGGAAAGCTTGTCTGAATCACCTCATCACTGACTTCTAAAAGTACTGTTGTATTTTGGTGATTCTTGTAAGCATTTAACAACCTTGTTTTCTAACCACCTTCTCACAAATAACTGTAGTTTGCAGATGCCGAGTAAATAAATTCAGTACATTTGTTTCAATCATAATAAATTTTTACACCACTGTGTGAAAAGCTGCTTTGCTCATTTGGTCATTCAAACACATGGAAACGTTTCACAAGACGAAAGCCATTTTAAATGTGCTTTATTTAGAGTCCAGTGCAAATGCTGATTGCTTAACATAAACAAAGTGCAACAACAGTTTTGGAAGTCAAAAAGTACAAATTTTGTTTGAATAAAAATTCTTCATTTTGACGAGTAGTTTCCTAATTTTTCTGGTTAGTTGAAGTGAGCAAAAGATTAGTCTTTGGATATGAACAAAACAATGTTAAAGGTTCTTTATTTGTAACATTTCAGTTACAATTTCATTTCCTAACTGTTTCACGCAGTTCCTGCTTCAGTCTTCAGCTACAAACGGTGAAATAGAAATATCCGATTCTGAGTAGAGCTCACTGTATTTCTTTTTTTCACAGCTTGCCAATCGAGCACGGACAGAAAAGGAAGACAAGCTGTCCCAAGCCTATGCAATCAGTGCTGGGGTTTCTGTGGAGGGCCAGCAGCTATTCCAGACTATTCACAAAACGTAAGGACTTCCTGCTGTTGCTCAGTGAATGATAACCTGGTAACCTGATCAGATTATCAATTAAAATCAGTTCATACTGGCTGACCAGAAAAAGATGCCCTTTTCTTGCAAAAGAAGACATTTTAATGGAAAGACTGTGTTCAAAGTAAATAAGAAATCTGAATAAACAAACCAGACAATCTGTCTGTTTTTTTCAGTAACGTATACCTTTTTTCTTCTTCTTTTTTTTTAAACCAGCTCAACTAAAAAGCAAATAGTCAGTAATTCACTTCCTGTGTATTTAGCACTTTTTTATATTGTATTTCTGTTCTGACAGTGAATTCTTGGCAAAAATTCTATAAAATTGATCATTGTTGCTGTAAAGCAACAGACAAGGACCATGTCAGCTGAGGTTGTGAAGTTGTAAAAGAGGGACAGGATAATGCCAGTTGGAGTGAGGAGGAGGAGAAAGATGGATGAAGAGGGACAGGAGGAAGAGCAGGAACCGCTAATAAAAAGTGAAGTGCCAGGTACATAGGGTTGGGCGATATGGACTTAAAGTTTTATCATGATATTTTGTGGTACTGTTGTGATAAAGATGAGCGACAATAAGAACTATTACTATTTTTTATTTTTAGGTAACTGTATGACTGTGACTGCATGGCACAGCAATCATAGCCCCTCAAGCACAAATATTGCTCTTGAAAAATTTACCAAAGTGTAATGTGCTTCTTTAAGAGACCAGTCACATAAAACTACACACAGTAACTACATTTAATCATATTTTAAAATTTTATACTTATTAATGCTGTCATTTATCAAACAGTGGAGATTAAACTAACAATCCCAACAATACGGACAGTTTTGAGGGCGTTTTTAAATGGCATTAGTTAAAATTTATGGTGAGAACGGATAAATCAAAATCCTTATAAGAAATTTCACCCCCTAAATGATAAACTATATGATAAATGCCCACCCTTACAGGGACAAGTTCAGGACTGGGTTGGCATTTCCTCAGGATTATATAAACCATTTAAGATCTAAATATTGTGATCCAAACCTTGGCTTTTGACATGTGAAAACAGTCTAAAAAATTACTAATTTCCCTTCAAATGTATTTAATTCTTTCTCCTGACAGATCTGTGAATTAATCTTAATTTACAGGGATGTGGGGGGCTGATGATGTAGTAGTAGGTTTGTTTTTTGTTCCCCAATATTTGCTTTGATCTTCTTTTCTTTTTTATTATTATGAGCTGCTTGTTTAATAAACTTCTGTATCAAGTTTGACATGTCAGTATTCTGGCAACCCTACAATATATGCATCCAGCACTTTGGTTATGACTCATTTTGCATGAAACCCAGTTGGTTTTAATAGTGACCTTCAGATTGTCTTCATCTTTGGGTCTGGTGTCTCATCGTCTCGATTTTCAGGGTTGTTTCCCAACCCTGGTCCTCAAGGCACACTGCCCTGCATGTTTTAGGTGTTTCCTTGCTTCAATTAACAGGTGTTTGCTGAACTGCAATCAGCTGAATGAGTCGAATTAAAGCAGGGAAACATCTAAAACATGCAGGGCCTTGAGGACCAGGGTTGGGGAAACACTGCGTCTATGGGTTTATCTCTGAGTTTGATGCCATGGTTAATCAAGTTTCGCTGCTTTTGCCAAGACAGGGAGGTGCCGAGCCCTGCTCGTCTTCAGAAGAAAGAAAGTTGGATTGCTCAACCTTCCTTGTCGATGGTGGCACTGACTAGGAATTTTGACAAAATGCAGTGGTGCAATGGCATCAGATGACGCAGTTCCCCAAACCGAAATTCAGTTTTCATTTCCGTTCATTTATCTAGCCATCATCACAAAGTGTAGAGACTTCACTCAGGACCACAACAAATAACTTAAAATAAGAGCCTCTCCACTCTTTCTCCAAGCCCCTAATTTTCAAATAAGATTCAAACTCCATTTTCATCTGAAAAGATGATTTTAGACGACTGAGTCTCGTTAGGCCAGGTTAAGATGCTTCTGATGTTGTCCGTGGTTCAGGAGGGGCTTAACTCCACGAATGTAATGTCTGTGGCCCCTGTCCTGGATAAGTCAAGGTGGTTCTTGAAGCTCTTGAAATCCCTTTGCGTGTTTCTAAAATCTTTCACCGCTGTTGATTCCCACACTTGAGTGAGCTGCTAAAACTCACTGGAAGGTGTGGGAACATCATGCTGACGGAAAAGCAAAAGAAGTGGGTCAACTATCATTGTAACCATTGTATTCATGTTGCAATTACTTGTATTTCATTGTGAACTTTCTGCTTTAAAAAAAAAAACATGGACAGTGAAAAATAATAATGTTTCTTTGCAGCATCAAAGACTGTAAATGGCAGGAGAAGAACATTATTGTGATGGACGACGTTGTAATCTCGCCGCCTTATCAGGTTGAGAACTGCAGAGGCAAAGAGGGAAGCGCTTTAAGTCACGTACGCAAAATAGTAAGTATGACTTGGAACCACGCAGTACGCTGCGAATCGGGACGTAATGAAAGTGATTTGATATTTACCAGCTACTGCAGTTATGAACAACCCAGCTGATGCTACAGTTATTATTCCAAAAAAATGTAGAGAAAATTTATATGTGTGAGGATAAAGTACTCCATATTTAGTGGCTTGCAGAGCCACCTTTAGGAGTCAAATAACTTGGTGTAGTTTGTTCAGCCTGACTATCAATTTCACATCACTGTGGAAAAATGTAAGCACACTCATCACAACACTGTTTCAGTTTTAGGTTTGCAGAGATTAATTTCTGTATGGCTCTCCTAATGTCCCACTGCTACACTTCATTTAGTTCCTTTTTTTTTTTTTTTTTTAGTCATTTTGTTGTAGATTTGCTGCTGTGGCTCATTGTTCTGTTGATGACCCAATTTGGTCCAAGGTCCAGCTGTTGGACAGATGGCCTCGAGTTGAAATTTAGAATCCTGTATTGGCAATAATAATAAAAATAATAACTTATACAGCAGAGTCTCTCGATATATTCCGTAGAGCAGTGGTTCTCAAATGGGGGTACATGTACCCCTGGGGGTACGTGGAGGTACTGCAGGGGGTACGTGAAGCTTTTCAAAATATCTTTAAAAAATCAGTAGGCTCCTCATAATAAGTCTTGGGAAAAATTATTTTGTAAAAAGTTTGATAAAATATAAATGTGTGTTCATGCACTGAAATTTATATTCAGTACTTAGTTTCAATATCCTTTAAAATAAAACGGTTTGACTGGTTTTATACCTTCCTGGTGGTCACCGTCTTCTGTTTTTCTTTTTTGTTTAACCATGCAATGTTTGTAATATGGATGTATTTGTCAGGTTCACTGATATAAGTTGTTTGGCTTTAATAAATCAGACAGTGATTTTACAGCACTGTACCTCTTTTTTATTCCAAAAATGTTTTGCCCGTGTCAGGGGGTACTTGACTAAAAATATATTCTTAAGGGGGTACATCACTGAAAAAAGTTTGAGAACCACTGCCGTAGAGGATGTAGGTCTCACTTTGGTAGCATTTCACCGATTGGAAGGACCACTAACTGGATGTTCAGCGAGTTAAGTCAACAGTCAGTTTCTCTGCTTGTCTTTATTAAACATACGGAGGCATGTAGAGTCTGAAATGCACTTAAAGCTTTGAATACATATTGATCAATGTTGGCAATTAAACACATTGGTCAGTATTGGTAATGTATTTCCTCCCCTAACCTAAAAACTTTATGGTACCTAAGAGTACATGAAGCTGAAGCTCATATTTTATTGATGTTGAATTTGAACCTCAATCCAATAACTATATTAACGGTGATAAATATTAGTACATTAGCCCATGCTAGAAACAGGAGAGGCAGTTTTCCATCTCACAAACGGATCAAATTGTAACCATTCATCCATTTTCCTTGGACCTAAATATCGGTGCCTCATACTTATTTAATATATTTTTTGTTTTTGTAAATATTCTAACAGTTAAAGTTTTTCTATTTCAGCTTTCTATTAACTACTTGAGCAGTTAGTGGAGATGTGCACAAATAAGTTTTTGTATATTCATGTATCGCACTGGTGCAGTGCCCGTTTTTTTTTTTTTTTTTTTGTGGTAGTTGTATTTAAAAGTTTAATTACACATTGACGCAAAGAAATCTTCAGGGAAAAAAGTGTGGGATTTGTTTGTCTGTATTCCTGCAGTCTCCTGTTTTGTTTCAGAAAGCAGAATATTGCCAGTGTTCTCAGAAACCCCAGTGGTGGCGTAACTGACAGATGGTTCCCTGATTAAATCTGTTTTTAGTCTCCATTTTTTTTGCACACTCAACAGGGCAGAGTGCAGAAGAAAACAGCTTTAAAATTCATTCATGAAGCAGACAGTCTCTGAGCTGAGCTACCAGTCTGACTGCAATGCAACATGTTTGGAGTTGGGGACTGGAAAACGTGCAGTGAATAGGAATCTGATCAGGGAGAGCCGAGTCCTTCTGTATGAGAAATGCATCCATTTGCAAAGTTATTGTCGTAGAGCTGTTGTGCTAAGCTAACTAGGTTTACTGTTTGCTTCCTTCTCCTGATATTATTCCAACCTTATGACATTTTGGGTTATTCTCATAGATCATAGTACATTTATTTTCTAAAAGTACTATTTACACTTGCAGATGATTTTACTTTTACCTTTTTTTTGTGTAGTTTTAGTCAAAACAATAACGAATCTTGAAGCATCTCCTTGACCGAACTGTTCCCTCACATTTAAATCGAGAATATTTTTTCCTGGCAGTGTTGGAGATTAGTTCTAAATGTTTCTTTTTTTCTTTTTTTTTCCTTTTTTTTTCACTGTTGTTGCAGGTTGAGAAACATTTTAGAGACGTGGAAAGTCAGAAGTCCATGCAACGTTCACAAGCACAGCAAACACAGAAGGACTCCACTTTATCTTCTTGAGTTGGCAGTGCGGACCGGCCGGGGGAAGGCGACGCGGGTGGTTCTGTTCCCACTGCCAGACAAAGTCGGCATTCCTTGTCCTCAGTCCGAGACCACAAGGAGGAGCGCTGAGGGCCCTGGATCCTGAAGATCAAAATACCATTAAATGAAAAAGACAAAAAAAGAGAGAGAAGAAAGATTAAATCTTAAATTAGACTTTATAAAGAATAATTTAAACATGATCCATAAAGCAAACCATAGTTTCCTTAACTAACTTGTCTCATCCTGCCCCGCCCTGCCTCCCTCCTCCATTCCCCCTTCCTCTTCTTGTCCTCTAAAACCTTTTTTTTTTCTTTTACTGCCCTCCTCCTTTTGCCTTCAGTTCCATTTCAAAGAGAAAACTAGAGCAGTCAGAAAGGCTTGTTAGCTTTATTTTCTGTCATTGTTTCCTTTTTTTCTGTATCCATGTTCTACTGTCTGTATTTTCTGTATTTTAAAACAAAATGTGACTTGAAATGCCACACTTTAAAGGACATTTTCTAAAATAAAAGTAACAAAAATTCTGACTGTAATATTGTAATTTTCAACAACTTTTTGAGCAGTTTGTAAAGATTGTGTGTGTGGGGGTTATGTGTTGATGGGAATTGATTCAGATTATGGAAGTACCTGTGAGATATGGATTAGGGTTGAGAGGAAATGAATACAGGCTGAAATTCTAGGTGAACATGTTTATAATCACCATAATTCACTATTCCCCAGATGCTCAGGTTATGCCTTTAACATGCAACTTGCAGTTTAACGTCCCGACCAAAATTACTTGCATTTTATCAGCCTGTGGTAACTCTATAGGTGAATTCTGGAGTTAGTACTTAAAAGAAAGTTATGGTGAGTTTATTAATCTGAAGTTGTGTACAAGAACTTTTTCTATCTTTTGTTGTGAGAATACTGTTAGTCAGTTGGATACACTTGCTTTTTCCACAAATATTGATTTATATTTTGTGACCTATTGCTTTTAATATTTAGATATGACTTAAAAACTGTTGAACAGAAAATATTTGAAATGATACAGGTACGTACATGTCAACACAAGTATTATTATTAGAAAAGTCTAATTCAGGTCAAAAATGAATATATATCTAGTGTGTTAGTTTTGGTGATTATGGCTTTTAGGCTAATGAACCCAAAATTCCGTTTGCCTGAAAATTACAATATTAAGAGAAGATCATTAAGGGTTTTTAAAACGGAACATGATGGCCAAGGTAATCATTTGTATTAATACTGATAATAGTGTAAGCCACAAAAAGGTTCTGCCAAAGTAGCGGACTGAACTGATCCAAAAGAACTGGTTTGTTCTGTCGTCCAAAGTTCTATTTTGAGATAAAAGTGAATCTTGCATGTCGGTTTGAAATCAAGGTCCCAGATTCTGGAGGAAGATTGGAGAGCTAGAGAATCAAAGTTCCCACAGTCAGTGAGGAGTTGGGGACATGTCATCTGCTGCTGCTGCTCCTCTGTGTTTTGTCAGAGCAGCTGTGTGCCACAGTATTCTAGGCCCAATACAGCCTAAAGTACCAGCGCTGCCAATCAGGATGTTGCTGTGAATTGATTCGTCAGCAAACTGGACTGACCTAAACCTTACAGAAAATGTATGGAGTGTTGTGAAAAGTAAGATGAGAGACAGTCAGAGCCACAAGCTGATCTTCTCCGTTACACGCTGCATTGATGCAGTACTTCGAGCAGAAGGAGCCCCGAACATGTAAGCGATGCTTATTTTGTACAGCAAATAGAAAATCGTTTCTGGGTGTAGCCTAATGTGATTCCGAAGAGTAAAATTTTAAGTTTCCTTAACTGTACGCCGTAATTAGAAAAAAGTAACATTTGAACTAAAATACTACAATAAAGTAACTTCTGGGTGATGTAATGTTGAAATCTGCCTGTTCGGAATTTACAAAAGACGCTCAGATTTAGTCCTGTTTGTCTGCATAGACTGGTCTATAGATAATCCACTCGTTGTTATGTAACATAGAACTAAACAGGATAAACCGACTGCTATCATGCAACTGCGCTCGATGTATCCATATAGAGAAGCAGATGTAAATCCTTCATTTGGGAAAGGGTTCAAAACGGACTGCAGGTTCTCTCCCCAGATTTGGTTATGTGATCATCAGTTTAAGCCCATAATCCCGTCTAATCGGGAATATTCCATGCGTGTGCCTCGGGAGTTTGCTGAAATGACACATTTCTATGCAGTTGGCAAAACATATTCGGCGTGTTTCAGATGTGTCGCTCTGTGTACGCACAGAAGGGTCGGCCATGGCTTTCAGCAGGAGAGTCTTCACTTTGAGCGCACAAAGATGCTCTGCTTGATTCCTCTGCTTCTGCTGCTGCCGCTTCCGAGCATAATGTCGGGCTTCAGGCAGTGTCCAAGCCCCTGCCTTTGCTACGAGTCCTCTGACCTGGTGGACTGCAGGTCTCAGGGCTTGGACCAGGTCCCCCCCGGTGTCTCCAGTGGCACTTGGCTGCTGGATCTCAGTGGGAACAGGGTGAGAGAGGTGCGCAGTGATTCGTTCGTGGGATTGTGGTCGTTGAAGTTCCTGCTGATGTCCAACAACAGCATACATGCTGTGCATCCACAGGTATGGGAAATCTTTTTTTTTTTAATTTTATTTAAAATGGGGTTGAGTCTACATGTGTTTCTAAATTACTGTTTTAATTTTTAGTTTTGCGTAAAAGTGAAACAGTATTCTTCCAGAAAATGAAACGGTCATTTTAGAGAGATTCCTTACTCTACAATTTGTCCAATTTATTGGACTAATTCGTAATTTGTCCAATTATGAATTAGAGAACATTTGTAGGAAATTCCGAACTTCTGCTTCTAATAGTCGTTTTCAAAATTATGTAAGTTACATGTTTTATTAATCCACCCTGAAATGATTTATATGTCACCCCGGTTGATGAATTGTCGATGACTGAATGCAAATTCAAGCTGGGGCTTTGTATGTACTTGTGTTGAATATTTGCCAAACAGTTATTGTTTTTGAAAGAGACATCCAAATACCTATATGTTGTTTTTTTTCTTTCACGTTGAATAAAACTGAGCTACACAGAAAAGTAACGACGTTCTTGTCTGTAGAGGATCTGTGCTAAAATATTTTTAGAATGGTCTGCTTTATTTATTTTGTCCAGCTTTCATTTTTATAAATAAGACAAGTATGCAACACATTAAAATGGTCATTTACCCCTTTTTTAATGGAAATGGAAGAAAGTTCTCCAAATAATTCCAAATTGTTTTCCAGACGGAATTATTATTTAAAATGTTCTGGAAATATTGAGCTTGATAACTACCCTGCTTTTCTTCACTTTTTCCATAGTTAATTGTTTCCATTCTAATCTGCAACATTTAACATATCTTATTAACTTAAAATATAATTGAATGATTAAATTATTCCAGTTATTTCAAAATTGTGAAACTCTATATTATGTTATTTAGATTCGCTAGACTTGGAGTGGATGGGATAATAAAAGTGTAAAAAACAAAACAAAAAAAAAATATGTTTCTCAGAAAATTTGACTATTGCATGGGATCAAAAAATATTATTCAAAGCTTCAAGTGTATTGAATAGTATGTCCCTCTACTGTACAGTAAATGCACTCAATTCTTGGCCAGGATTCCTTGTGCATAAATTACTCCATCAATGCAAAGTGGCATTTTTGTGATTGGTTTATAGGGTGTCACTATTGCCAACTTCAACTAACTTGTTCTTGTATAGTTACCATACAGAACATCACATTTTAAGATTCCAGTTGGTGTTAGCAACCCTGTTTCTTGTACAGTCTTTTCTACCACACTTCATCCTTCCACCCTTCCATCCTTCATTAAGGTTAGATACAGCATTTACCCACAATCGTTAGGCCAGGACATTACATTTCTGTTTAAAAACTGTTTACATTTTTGAATGTTATACCTATGATGGACTTGTACTCTGAATCTTTAAATGCTAAAGAAACAAAAGAAGAAAATGTACTTGCCAGTTCAGAGTGACCCTTTCTCACTGGCTGTCTGTGTTTCAGTCTCTTTCATCCCTACAGTTTCTGGAGAGGCTGGACCTGAGCTTCAACCGACTGCGCTGGCTGCCTCAGGACTTCACTCTCCATCTGACCTCCCTCCAGGTGCTGCGGCTGGACCACAACCTGATGCAGCATGTCGACTCCTCCTCCCTGAGAAACTGTGACAACCTGAGGAAGCTGGACCTGAGCTACAACCGCATCCGAACGATAGACACCAGGGCTTTCCACAGCCTCTCTCGACTGCGCCTCCTGCACTTGGAGGGAAACAGGCTGAACATGCTCAAAGACGGGCTGCTGAGCCGCCAGCAGAGCCTGGAGGTTCTCCTGCTCGGCCACAACAACATCTCCGCGATCGAGGCCGAAGCTCTGGCCCCTCTCCGCGGTCTGACCCTGCTGGGCCTCCGCGGAAATCAGCTGCAGCACATCAAGTTCAAGACCTTCCTGAAGCTGCAGACCATCAGCACCCACCTGCAGATGTCCCTCAACCCCTGGACCTGCGACTGCGACCTGCAGCGCGTCTTTGGTAAGATCCAGTACGTGCGACACCTGCATGTAGAGGACTACAAGGCCATCCTCTGCCACGCCCCTCCTCAGCAGGCTGGGAGCCCCCTCGCGTCCATGGACAGCCAGCTGTGCATGGCGGAGACAGCGTCGGTGCTGGTCATCACCATCACCGTGATGCTGGCAGTGATCGGTGCGCTGGTCAAAGCTGAGCGCAACCGCAAGAACAAACAAGCTGCGAGTGATGCAGAGTCTTCAGACAAGTGACTGGTTAAAGGATGGAGCTCTGACACACACAGACGGCCAACTGCTGGACGCTACATGAAACAGCCACTGGAGAAAGACCAAGTGGGTGTTTTTTTTCATTTAGTTAGTGGAAAACAATCCAAAATGTTGTCATTATATTCTGTCGGTTGATTAGTTTTACAAGAAGGCTTTCCACAATGTATAAATTGCTTGCAAAAATATTGAAACTTCAATATTTTTCATATTGAATCATGTCATCAGCATAAATGTAAACATATTCCACTGGGTTTTTTTTATTGGCTAGACTAATCCAATGTTGTGTTTTATTGTGGAATAGAAGGAAATCAATAGTTTTCTATTTTTTAATGAATAAAAATCAAAAAGGTTTGCTCTGATACCTCTCTAAAATAGTCCAATGCAACCACTTATTTCCAGAAGTCACCCAAGTAGTGAAAAATTTTCATCTTGTGTTTAATGCAGTTTTGGATTAAATCCAGCTGATGCCATACCATAAATCTGCAGCAGTCTCTTTGGTTTTTGTTGCTGCACATCTAGAATATTGCATAATTACAACACAAAAATAGAGATTGTTGCAGGTCTAAAGTATGGTGTCAAATACTTGCTCTGCTTTGGGTATGTAGGATAAGCAAACTTATCAAGCAGTCCCAGATATATGTAGAGAGGGAATTTGTCAGGTGTCATTTATTCTAACATAAACCATAAAAAGTGCAAAATACAAGAAATTACGAAAGTCTAACAACTGAAATTGGGTTAATTTTCAGCTTGACTAACTCCCTGACATCAGGAGGTCAAATACAGAGAAACTAGACATTTTTCTCTATTTATTGAAAGCATCAGTACCAAGAAATCCCAGTTTCCTGCCTTTTTTTTCATCAACCAGTAGAATTGTTTTCTTGATGCATAATTTGGGAGAAACTTTTTCCATCCTTCAGTTTCTATTGGACTCAAAGCCAACACCTTTTATTAAAAAAATCTACAAAATTATGTCCTCTTTTATGCCTTATAATCTTTAAAAGAAAAAGAAAAATCTCAACTGACAGATCAAAGAACATCTGGTGCATTTTTGTAACAAATGCTTGTATGTTTTGGTTGGTTATCACTACATATAAATGATGTGCACAATATTTTTCAGTTGATATTCTTGTGTTCTTTAAATTTATTGAAAAACCATTTTTGTACATCTTTAAAGCAACATACCATTATAGAACAGTTTTCATTTACTGGAAGAATTTAAAACATGAATTGTGATATTCAGGATTTCGCAGGGGAGTATTATGCAAATGCATAATACTCACTCATGTTGTAAAGTTTCAGAGCATAACAAAATGTAAACAAGAAACCAAATAAATAAAACCATTTGCAATTTAAAAAGTAAAAAAGGAAACGTGTTTTTCTTATAGAAGGAAAGCTGCCATCTGGTAGCTAATGATGAACCGTCTGAGCTCTCCCAAGCCGAGTGCTTTAAATCCTGAGGCGGGCAGCGGCTTCCGGCACAATCCAGCCACAACAATCTCATTTTGCACAGACACCCCCGTTTGCAAAAACTGTCTTTAAAAGCCAGAGACGTCTACCCGTCAGTGGCCAAGATGAGCACAGCGCCGAAAATCCCAACATTGTGGCCGATCAGCTTCATCTGGTTCCAGAACTCCACCTTGCGGTTGTTGTGCCAGTATCCGAAGTTTCCGTCGATGAGCAGGATGACCAGAGGAAGGATGGTGGCCAGGATTTGAGCGGCCATCCGGATGTAGTACCCAGTGAGGAAGGCCAGAGCTAGAACGCCAAACAGCACTTCTATGAGCATCAGAGTGAGCTCTCCCCCTGCGATGTGGTTCAGGTAGGCCTGTCTGTCCTCGTCACTGTGCCGCAGCGAGTACACCTAGTGGAGAAAACGTGAAAATGCAGGTAAGGTAACAAAAATAAATGAAGAAAAAAGCCATGGAGCATATTCTTCTTCCAAACAGAGCCTCACCATGCAGATGAGATAGATACCCAGAAAGACCTGCCCAGTGGACTGCAGCGATCTGCTGCGAGCCTTCTGCCTGTAGACTTCCCCCGCTCCACTGGCCAGGACCAGGAAGCCCCCGATGACGGCTAGCGCCCTGGAGTACATCCGGACCTGCAGGACGACAAGGATCGGTGTTGTATATAGAAATGTTCCTACACGTTCTGCAAGAAAATATTTAACAGTTTTCAAAACTCAGAGTATGCAGTCAATTTTTGAGCTCAAGATTAAATATAGAACCTGCATGATGGGATCGTTAGACTGATGAAAGGTTAGAAGTATGGACAAAAGGATAAATGGACATACTGATGGATAGATTGTCTGCTTAATCAATGGTTGAACAGAAGTATCAATGACCAGATGCATGCATGGATGAATCGAAAAGATGAATGAGCAAATTAAATGACCAAAATAAAAAGCGCTTTGATTTAAACTACTTCTTTTACAAATTCAAAATATGATCAAAACAGAAAGTGTAACTCAGTACAAATATATGTATATCATTTTTATGCTGATATTCAGCTCTACTGTTCTTTTAAATCATTTGAAGCTGTATGTTTCATGTATTCTGTTTTCATAATTGCTTTAATGGTTTAATCTTGTCTTTTTTATGCTTGTTTTCAATGTAAAGGATGTTGACTCAACACTGTAAATCAAGGAGCTTCACTCACCTTTAGCCAGTCCCCATAATGCACCTGCTCTCCGATGTAGGATGCGTAAGTGCTGATGGCCAGCTGCATGGCGGCACCCAGAGCAAACCATCTCCTCTTCACTCCAAATGACATGAAACTAGCGCAGAGGACGGCTGCTCCCATGTCAATATACAGGTATGGTACATGGATGTCCGGTTTTCTGGAGAGAAAAGAGAATCAGAAGACTTAATGTCTAAGTTATGCTGTTTATTAGGTTGCTTTATGACTTACTATTTCTTACATTATTATATAATGTGACTGCATATAACTGTATCTTTTACTTTTTAAAAGGCTACCCAGGGTTGGAACTGCAAATTAGCTTTCAAGTTACTAGAGAGTTACTTACAAGTTACTAGAGAATTGTTTTTTTCTGAATGTAGGCTTTGCGTGCTTTATGCCTTGTTCCTAATTAATGAAATTCTGTTTTTTGGTTTTTTAAAAGATTTTATTGGCTCTAGTGGCCTTTATTTGATAGTTAACTGACAGGAAAGTGGGTAATGAGAAAAGGAAAAAGACAAGCGGCAAAGGTCGCCAGGCTGGGAGTCGAACCTGCGACAGCCGCGTCGAGGACCAAGTTCTCCATATGTGGGTTGTGCTTAACCCCTGCGCCACCACAGCACACCCAATTAATGAAATTCTGAATAATACCAATTATTCTAATAATGCTTTGGAAGTAGAGCAGCATTTACTCATTAAAATTCCCCCTTTACTTGTAGTTATGAAATATACTAATGATAATAACTTTCTGACAGACTTAATTTGGAGTTTTCATTATCTACACAACATATATATGGTTTTCACTGTATGTAAGGACTCTATATAATAAAGGAAGCTATTTTATTTTAAATAAATTAGATTTTTTTCAATTATACTCTAATTTATTAAGACTACTAAGCTATAATGGAACTGTACTGATCATTGATAAGCTGACACCTGATAATCTAATGTAATTTACTCAAGTAATTTTTTAATGTAATTTAAAAGAGTGTAAGAGTATAAAGTTAAAACTCTGCTTAGTACTAACATGGCCTCCATTATTGACTTCTTATAGCATATAATTACAGGAGAAGTTGGAGGGGTGTGGATGTGTGGGGGTTTCAGGAACCCAACCACAGAGAAATGAAAGCGCAGTCAGCTGGGGTGGAAAGTTGTCCAAAGATATGTTGGGCTAAAAATTAAAGATTATCAAGTTAAATATAAACTGCTGTTTGAACTTAAAGGAACATGTAAAGTCAACTTTTCAATTGTGCAAATAAAATACAGCTCATTAAATACTCGGTGTGCCACAAACAACGGAAAAGAGACATAAAGTCGTGTCCTGAATGTTTTTCGCTCTTCTAATATTTATCAACCTGGCTTAGCGCCAGGTATTACTGAACAGTCATAAAGTTGCCTTGAACTGCCGTTAGCGCTCTCAGCTAAGGTTAGCTGGAAGCTCTGCGTCAAACTGCACGCTACTTTTACCTCTTTGAGTCCGCTCTTTCAGCGAACAGCATCAGCATACTGAAGCAGTTCCAGAATCCGAACCGGGTCAGAATAAACGCCCCAAGTTGGCCGAGAAACCTTAACATCTGCTTCCTACTTGGACCTGCCATAGCTCCAGCTCATGTATCCCATCCGCCAGTCAGCCTACCAGATACTTGAGCTTCCGACCAATAAACACTTTTTGCATGTCAAATTAAAAGAATGTGGCTGTCCCACGTTGCTGCCAGTGAGCCAGCTGCCATTCAAAGGGATACAGGAAAGCTTTTATTTTGAAGAAGTGGTCAAGTATCCAGGTAAAGCGTTCTGATTGGCTAAGACTGTCTACATGTTGAAATGTACATTGTAAAAAGAGATCTTGTCCGCCATCTAGAGGACAAGTTTAATTATTACATTTTTGACAACAGGTTAGTTATAGTCACTGACATCTGATACTTAGTAAATGAATTGAAAAAAATAATCTTGTTTAATAAATAAATCAATAAATGGATAACTATAAAGACTTTATAATTCATTCAAAAGATTCATTGTATCAGATAAATAAATTAGCAAACATGAATAAATCCAAGAATCAGTAAATTCAGGCAAATCATGTTATCTGATAAATAAATAAATAAATAAATAATACATATCTCCATGTATATATAGACATTGTGACACAAATGTTCAATATAATCATATATATGTATATTTGCTTAATAATTACATAAATACAATAACAAAGAAAAGTTTATTTTTGCAAGTTGCTGTTTCCCTTTATCCAAAGAAGAAAGACAGCCCTCTAGGTGCACAGTGACGGCCCACATTCATAAGAAGCATCTCCAACCCGATAATCCATGTGACGTGTGTGGGGTTAATCCTGAGTACTAACCCAGATCCTGAAAATGGCTTAGTGTGAGTTCTGCGGAAGGCTGAGCTGCTGATCACTGGCTTGTCATGTATCCCACATCAAATGTCATAAGGAGGTGATGACAAGAGAGTACTGTAAATAAAAAAAAGAACAACAATAAAACCCATTTCATGTTTATATAGAGGACTTATGATTTTCTGAAGATGTGCATAAAACAGAAGGTGGTAAATGTGCAAAGTAATCAATATTTTTATCTGTTAAATCAAATCCTCACTTAATACAATCATTTTTTAAAAATAGAACCTAAAAGCAACTTCAAAACACTAAGAGACCATAGATCCTTCCTTCCTTCCTTCCTTCCTTCCTTCCTTCCTTCCTTCCTTCCTTCCTTCCTTCCTTCCTTCCTTCCTTCCTTCCTGCCTTCCTTCCTTCCTTCCTTCCTTCCTTCCTTCCTTCCTTCCTTCCTTCCTTCTTTCCTTCAATCCATCCATCCATCCATCCATCCATCCATCCATCCATCCATATATGGATGTATGCATGTATTCATGCATCCATCCATCCATTGTATACAGGAGGATTAGATACTCTTTATAACCATCTTTTACTACAATTACACCTGCAACTTTTTCTGAGTCTACCTCTATCAAGTTTGGAGATTCCGAGAACAAAATTTTAGCTAATTCTACTTTGCAAAAGAAATGAGCATCCATTTCTTGGTATATTTGTAATTTTTCATTCTTTATTGTTAGATGGTAGATTGAAAAGCACTCTGCTAGGTATTTCTGTCTGACAATTTAAGTGCAGATGATGCTGTGAATTCACTTTTTAAATGTCATATTCTCGCTTTCTGCGTGTAGCTGGTGAGTGTGCTCTTCCTGTTTCGGGAGTTAAGTTCCTTGATTGTTTAATCTCATCACTGGGGATTGGTGACATCAGGTCCTCCAATCTGGTGGCGACCTCAAACGAAAGCCGGTGACGGGGATCAGCTGTAAATGAGGAGCAGTGGGAGAGCACAGTTCAGTTAGTGGAGAGAGGCAGCCAGACGGCAGGAAGGCGCACAGCTCTTAGGAGCCAAAACATTTCTCTGAGTGTTGGGGATCCCGCCATTCGACAGGTAAACACTCAAGAAACATTCCTTTTGTTGCTTTTTTGATTTAGAAACTGAAAGATGAAAGGTTATATGGATGAATCTACAGATATCACAAAAGAAAGCATTTAGGGAGTCGCTATTATCCTTGAAACCTTTTGAAGCCAGGATTTTGTTTTCTCTCTGCAGCCAGGATGGCTCGGGATATGTCGGATAAGGAAATCTTGAAAATGGAACTGGAGCAATTGAAAAAGGAAGTGAGCACACCAAGAACAGCAGTAAGTATCTAATTCTAACAACCTTGCTCTCGTATAGCTGCTAAAGCTCGCTCTGTCAATCCTAAAAACACCAAACAATTTATTATTATATTGTTTTTGGCAACATGTTGACAGAGTGTGTCATGTATCCTCCTCAACAGGTGAGTGCAAATTGTGCTGACACAATTGCTTACGTTGAAGGACTCTTGCCGAACGATCCGCTGATTAAGGGAGTTCCAGATGACAAGAACCCTTACAAGGGAGACAAAGGAGGCTGCTCTATAACATAACACACAATCATCCAAGGAAGAATTTCTTTCTGTCAGAGTTGGTTTCTTTGTAGTGTTTATTTTTTTTCTGATTTAAATGTACAAATGAAAGAAACAGAAGGTGTGTATCAGTGTTTCTATCAGCACTGTAGTTGTCAGCGTGACAGTGGGTTAATTTGTAAATAAATAAAAATAGATTTAAATATCTTCTGTCTGCTTTTATCATTGATGCTCAGGTTTTTTTTTATTTTTTTTTTTTACCTATTTAGTTTATACAAAGCAGCAGTGAAAACATGTTTATTGGTCAGTGTTTCCTGACCCATGTTACTGTGCATAGCAATGCAAAACCTCCAGAGCCTCCAATTGAATTTAATCTTAATAGGATTTTCTGTGGTTCAGCATGGCTGGTCAAGCCAGCCTGTTTACGCAGAGTGGCTTCCTGTTTCAAAGTCTTTAAGCTTTTTTCACTCTTCATTAGCTTCCAATCTGCTCGCTTCATCCAATTAGTTTCAGCCTGAGCCCAATAAACTGAATTTCTCTTTCCTTTGTAACAAAAGAAATAATTTGTCTGTCTTTTAAGGACCATAACTAGAAGGATGATCAAAACTCAATGCATACAGGATCACACAGGTTTAGCTTAAATAGTTAGTTAAATTAAATGAAAGTTTGTAACTTTATTCAGCATAATGCACTACTAAGTGTTTTATGAATAGAATGCAATGAATTATAGAATAGAATATTTACTTTAATAATCTTAAATACATACAATATTATAACATCAACATCATGACAGACGATAATTTGTGTCCTAAACCTTTATGAAATAAACTGAAACAGTAAGTTGAGTAAGACAGGTGGTGTTTAAAATATTGCAAATATTACAATAAAAAATAAAAACTTGGATAAAATAAAACAATTATTATCAGAAATGTCAATCTGTAGATGTGTAAAGTAAGCAACGACATTGCCCCAAAAAACCTGCAGCTGTGATTTGAACAAAATTGGTTCTATAAAATACAAACCTAGTAGGACTGAATACAAAACCTCATCACAGTCCTCAAACTATTTATTTTCTGTGTTTCTGAAAATGATCCATTTCTTTGTTTTGTGCATTCAATTAAAATCTAAGTTGTGACAAAATGTAGAAAAATTTGAATACTTTTGTCTCTACAGTGAATTAACACTCTTACAAGTATGAAAGGATTACTTATGAATTGTGGTTTCTCAGTTTTCATAGGAGACATTTTCATTGCCAAGTCATTCAGGGTAAAGTCTATGTGGGACATTACCTGGATTCTGAAACCCACTAACTTAATCAGCTGCACTGTTGTAATGACATGTATAAAGTCTACAAATATCTGTAGAGGCAAATTATCTTAATTGCCTTATCAGATAAAAACAATTTCACAAGGATTTATCTAATCAATTCTGATTTCCTCCATGCTCTTTGAATTGTCCAGATATTCTTTGAAAATTAAGCTAACCAACAAATAAACTGGAAAACATTAGCTTTAGTTCTTTTACTGGTAAATGTGAATGTAAACATATGTTTGTTTTAAAAAAAGCAAACACATGAGTTGCTGCCCATTTTGGAGAACGTGGGCAACACAAGTTGAAATGTTTGCATGTGATCCATCAAATACTTTATCAAAATGTGAGCAAGCCCAAGGACAATCTAATGAAAAACATTCAGAAAAATAGAGTAAACATTATTTTATATTGTTGTCTGCACAGTTATTACTGAAGATCTATATATGCTTTGTAATCATAAAAAAGTGGGTCTTTCTTTGCTTTATCTTTACTGCTCTTTGTAACGCAGATAGTGTTTCATATCAGTCCCCAGACCTTTGGCTCTGGACTGCAGCATAATAAAAAGGAGACTTCTGAACGATTTGTTGTGCAGAACAGCTGAGGACACTGTCAGCGTATCTCATTTTATCCAAAAATGTGGCTGCTCATTCTTTTAGTATGGTTGGTTATATGGGCCGGTGGCACCTACTGGTACCTATTTGGGAAGCCCAGTCCGTTCTCCCTGGAGTCTGTGAGACCCCCGGCACCCCGTGAGTTTGACCAGAAGAAGAGAGACAAAGTCATCAAACAAGGTAACGTTAAGGCAGATCCTGAATATGTCAGCATATTTCTCAGTAAATTTATTGTTAATAGTCCTACTGATGTAAAGTAAATTGTTATTTTATAAACCATGAGGGGGGCTGGTACCCATTTACAGTGGTCATAAACCACTGTCCATGCTATGTCCACGGACAGGTCACCAGTTCATCCCAGGGGCACACAGTACAAAAAGTGCACATACTATGTAGGAACTTA
This sequence comes from Xiphophorus maculatus, assembly GCF_002775205.1. NCBI lineage: Eukaryota > Metazoa > Chordata > Actinopteri > Cyprinodontiformes > Poeciliidae > Xiphophorus > Xiphophorus maculatus. Next base: position 13,922,533 of record NC_036452.1, on the reverse strand, counting down.
GAGAGACAGTCATGATTTTTAATTGTATGAAGAAGCCAAAGTGAATGGGAAGAACATGTAAACTCCATGCAAGCCCTTTTGCTACAAGGGAACAGTTCTGCTCATTGCACCACTATGTATCCGTTTACTGAATAACTTTGTTATTACAGCTTCAAGAGATCTCCTGTTTTGAAAAAACAAGTCTTGTAAACTGTTCAGAAGTGATTTTAACTTTGTTTTACCAAACAAGCTGCCTTCAAACCAATCAGGAGCCTCAAATAGGAAGTCTGACCTTGATTTCTTTAAACAAATTTTCAGCTAGGTTCTAGCTCCATGATTTTCTTCCTCTGAAACCAACTGCAAACCCTAAAGTACTTTTAATCTGACAAACAAGTCTTGATATTTTTATTTACTGAATATGACTTCTTCAGAAGTGTGACTATATCTATGGTGCTTAATTTATTCCCAATTGAAACATATATTATTTTCAGCCAATACTTTCTGAGTTTTATTTTTTCCTTTTATTTCTCCCGAAACTGTTCTACTTATGCTACGACCACTATGGGTTTGACCAAATGTAAGTGTATAAACACTTTCTTAGCATACCATATATTAGACTGGAGATCACATCTAAATTAGCAGACGTGTGACTGCATATTTATGGGTGTTTTATCTAAATCAGGTCGGAAATTGGAAATTTTGATAACAGGCCAATATGCTGCCATTGTCACATCTTCAGTATTTATGACCTGAAAGACAACCTTTAGACTGTGCTCTGAAAAACTATTATGTAGCACATACCGATGTGTCAATCTCAACACTTTTGTAAGTCTATAGAGTGGAACAAAACCTGATAACTAAAGGCATTCCTGTGTGTTGCTGTCCAGGTTTCAGTGTCGACAAAGTGCCCCAGAACCTGGATGTGATCGTGATCGGAAGTGGCATTGGTGGACTGTCAGCCGCAGCCACACTTGCTAAAGCAGGAAAGAAGGTTCTGGTCCTGGAACAGCATGACCAGGCTGGAGGCTGCTGCCACACGTACATAGAGAAGGGCTTTGAGTTTGATGTTGGTAAGGAATCTTTCCACATAATTTCAAAGGTATGATTGTGGTTGTCGATTAAAGGAAAGCCAGGTCACTATGCTCTCCAACTGTGTCATAAAAAGAAGAATTAAACATATACAAAATGTCTCAAAAGCCACCTATACAGTTAATGTGTTTTATTGGAGTCTTGGTAAAATGCACTAAGGTTCCAGGTGACAGGACAAAACCAAATACAGAATTGTGAAACTAAACAAAAAACAAAATCTGGTTTTCAAACCTTTTCAGCCCACAAAATTTTCAAAGTGCAAAACATTAGTATTCAATCCCAATTTGTCAATACTTTGAGGAATGTCTACTACAAGTGCTTTGCATATCTAGAAACTGATGTTTAAAATTAGCTGAGGACCTCATCTGTCACTCTTTGTCTTCAGGTCTTCATTACATCGGTCAAGTCCATGAAAACAGTTTGCTTCGAATTGCCTTTGACCAGATCACTGAGGGCCAGGTGGAGTTTCAGAAGCTGCAGCCACATGTCGACACTGTCCAAATCGGCAGTGGTGTTGAGAGGCGGGAGTACAAGATTTTCACTGGAAAACATGAAATGAAAGCCCGCCTGACTGAGCAATTTCCAAACGAGACAGAGGCAATCGAGAAATTCTTCAAAATCATGAAGGTATTGATTATAGTAAACACTTAGTGTATGGTTCATTTTTAAGAGTTTAATGAATGTCGTCCATGTTGCAACAGCTCTCAGCTAAGAAGACCCACTACCTGGCAAGCATGAAGCTGATTCCTCAGTGGGTCTCTTTGTTCCTGCTGAAGTCAGGCATCGCAGATCTCATCTCTCCAGTCTTCCGTCTATCTGGCACACCAGCGACTGACTTTATAAACACCCTGACCAAAAACAAAGACCTCCAAGTCATCTTTTCTTACTTTTTCTATGGTGTGTCTCAAAGTTAGCATTTCAAGTTTATCAAAAGGGAGCATCAATAATTAGTTCCTGAAATTTACTTCCTAGAGTGCTATTCACGTCCCATTTAGGTGTGCCTCCAAAGGAATCCAGCATTCTGATCAACGCTCTCCTCATGCATCATTACAAACGAGGCGCTTACTACCCAAAAGGTGGAGCCAGTGAGATCGCCTTCCACATCATCAGAACTATTCAGAAATATGGAGGGAGCTGTCTGATCAGAGCTCCTGTCTCTCAGATCCTGGTTGATGAAAATGGAGCAGCCTATGGTGAGAAGTGAAACCAGATTGTTTTCATTCAGTGAAGGTCAAGACTTTATATTTGGTGTATGTGTATTAGGTGTGAAGGTGAAGAAAGGCCAGGACGAAGTTGAGGTCCACGCACCTGTAGTGGTTTCAAACTGTGGCGTCTTTACCACTTTCCAAAAACTCCTACCACCTGAGATTCAGGTCAAACATGGTCAGTATACCGAGGAACTGCTTCAACCCAAATTAAAGGTGGGCTACAAAAATGTCTTAAGTTGCTTATAAAGGTTCCACTTCATAGATATTCAGGAAAGACTGAGTATGATGAAACATGGGAGAGGATCATTTTTGATCTTTTCTGGCTTTGATGGAACTGCAGAGGACCTGGGTCTTGTCTCTACAAATTTCTGGCTCTTCAAAGACAACGACATGGATAAGTCGTGAGTAGAAGAAATTAAATAAGGCATAGAACTTGAAAGTATTTACCACAAGAGGGTGCTATTGCATAGAGAGAACCTAGAAAACTTCCTCACCTAGAGTGCCTTGTAAAACTCGTTATATACCCTTCACCCGTTAACTTTTTTTTCATTTTGTCACATACCACAAACTTTCATGTATTTTATTGGGATCTTCTGTGTGACAGACTAACACAAAGTAGTGCATAATTGCAAAGTGGAAGAAAAAGAGACGTGGCTCTCAAGGTCTACAACAGAGTCTGAAAAGTTTGGCCTGCATTTTTATGCAGCCCCCTTGAGTGAGCAAGTAAAATAAACATCAAAAATGTTATTATTGATTTTGTAGGATGGAGGACTTTTTTGCGTTGAGCAAAGAGGAAGCGCCTGATAACATCCCTATGATGTTCATCACAGTACCATCTGCAAAAGATCCTGAAGCCAATATACGTCATCCAGGTAAATAAAGTTGCTTCTTTCCTGATTTTGACACCAACAATGGTGACAGGAATCTTTTTCTGTTCTTAAATTTGACTCATAAATAACAAACATTTGCTGTCTATTATGCTTTCAGGAAAGTCTTGCATGACAATACTGACCATGGTCAAGTATGAATGGTTTGAAGAGTGGAAGGATACTACTGTGCGAAAAAGAGGTGATGACTACTACAACTACAAAATGAGATTCACAAAGAACCTCTTTGACTGGGCCTGCACTGTGTTTCCTAAAATCAAAGAGAAGGTAAAATCTGTCAAAATATGTATAAGTGGAAACATTTTCCTTTTGGGTAATTAAACGTTCAAGTAATTTGAAAAAACAGAATCATTTTGACATTATTTTGGAAAAACTGCTCTTCAGCTTGTTTTCCAAGATGTGGCAACTCCGCTGACCAACATGCACTACCTGGGAGCTCAGCGTGGAGCCATGTACTCTGCCGAGCACAACGTGGAGCGTTTCTATGCTGAGGCTGTAGCCAGGAACAGAAGCAGCACTCCTGTTAAAAACCTTTACATCTCAGGTGTGGAAAATGTCACAACCTCTTACTCTGAGTATTTGTCACAGACAGAGAAACCTCTTTTTAAATTGTAGCATACTGAAATAGATAGTGTGTATGGGGTTTTGCAGTGTACTGACTTCATCAGTGAATGGTTTGCTGTTATGTTGGGCTTTGTTACGCACAAGCAAAACAGAAAAATGACGCGTCTTTTCTTCTTGCTTTCAGGTCAAGATGTGTTCAGCTGTGGGATTGCTGGCGCTCTGCATGGCGGACTCCTCTGCGCCTCCACTGTGTTGAATCACATCGTCTACATCAACCTACTCATCCTCAAAAAGAAGCTGAAGAGAAAGAAAGCCAGAGAGCTGGCCCAGCTGGATAAGAAGAAACTGTAAGGAGAATGCTGCTCACTACCGCCCCTGCAGGATGATAATGAAAGTGAAAAAACTTGGTGCAGAAAGGCTTGCCAATAGGTTGATGTACAGTGTATGATTTCGAAGAGGCAAATGTGATTTCATATTTGTACTTGGTTTAATGTGATGAATTATTATTATTATTATTGATATGTAAACGCTCTCACTTTCTTAAGTGTGGAAATATTGATATGAAAAGATGGAGAATTGGATCAGCTAGACAGAAAATGTTATGAACTATCTGTTGTGATCTGGATCTTACCTGTAAACTATTATGATATCAAAGAGCTTGGACGTTGAATTATGTTTTATACCTGTTGGTATTATGCTTGTATTGTTTTCTGAACCTTAGGCTGGTTTTAATAGGGATGAAACTTTCTTTTAAAGTGATAGTTCAGATATTTTGAATAATATTTTGAATAATAATAATAATAAGTGATGACCATATATTGAAATATTTTTGCCTGCAGAAGATAACTGTTAGCATCATCACTTTGATTAAACAGAGAATTCCAAACAATTTTTGTCTCTTTTCCTGTCAACTTAAAACAACAACATTCTCAAAAATGCAACTCTACCAACCGAGAATCCACAGTTAGATTTGCATTAGACAATTGTTTACCTAGAATACTTACATTATTCTTTGAACAGTAACAGAATGTTAGTGTACTGAGAGCAACTAGAACCAGAGTAAAAAAAAAAAATCAATCAATGAACTATTGATAATTTAAGCCAATATGTTTTCAGTTTCTCCCATGACATTTATCTACATAACGCCTGTGTTCTTTCCAAATGTAACAAAGTTGTCAACAACTTTGATTAATTGAACTATTAATTCTCCTTTCTGACTAGAAAATCCTAAACCATAACATTGAGCCCTCGGCTTGGGATTTTAAGTTCAGTTGCAATAGGGTTATGCAGAAGGATGATGATCAGTAAAACAGCAACAAAGTTATGGACCAGTTCGGTTTGGACAGCTGTTTTCCTTTGATAAAATAAAAATAAAATAAAATTCTCATCTGAAAACTTCTTTCGATGAACACATTTTTTCGTTGCACATATCTTTCTTGTTACTTTTTTGTAAACACAGGGCCTTTGCTATGTATCTTGTACACATTAGTAGAAACAAAAATAGCATAACCACATTTTTAAAATAATTTAATCAGAAGCTCTCTGGCTAAAATTCAAAAGTCAAACTAAAATATTTGAAAGATTTTTATAATATTTCAGTCAAATTGGGTGAATAAATGTCTGATGCCATGCATGTCAGCAAATAATTGCATTAAATACTACCTAAGTGAGCCTTTATAAGATTTATCTAGTATTATAAATATCTGACACAGGTGAAGTGAGGTTTCACGGCTCCTTTGGGTTTAGTTCCCACCCTTGTTTTTCTGACCTGACTCGTACCCCCGGTGTTGTTTGGGCAACCGCTGAAATCAAACATGTGAAGTGAAACCTCAGATTTCCTGCACTAAGTGGACATTTCCTCAGCAAACGTTGGGCAGGTTGGCTGACAAATTGAGGTCCGTAGGGGATGACTGAGGGGACGGGAAGGAATGAATGGACCCTGTGTCCAGGCGAACGGTGGGATGCCGGTACCTCCAGCTCTATTGGCTTCCATCCCTCTGCTGTACAACCCAGGGAAAGCTAGCACTGACACTCAGACAGCACATACAGGGGAGCATATTTCTTTAAAGTTGTGTTAATATGAAGAGTACAAAATTATAAAATGGTCAAATTAAAAATTGTAGCAAAGTGAGAAGAAGGAGTTAATGTTGCTGACTTTGCAGAGCTGGAAATTTGGTAGCTCATAACATCTAATTACTCTGGTATGATAAAAGGGTATTACTTGAGAAATAAACATGAAAGGTTGCTCCTACTTTCTTCAGGGAGGAAGAAAGTAGGAGCAACCCTTAGTTTCAGTAAGAGTCTGAGAGTCAGACTGTCGACTGGTAGTCGGACTATTTACTCACCTGAAACTAAAATATCTGAACAGCTCTAGTATTTATGTAATTGCATGATTTCCACAGTGTAATACTAACTCTGATTACCCATGGTCGCCCAACGAATTAGCTCAAAACATTTTAAAGTAGCACTTTAGTTGATGCTAAATCCTACAGGCTGGTTTATCTTTCCATAAAGATAATAATCAAGAATTTGATTAACTTTTTATGACCAAGTCAAGGTTTTCTTTGCAGTTGTAGAATACTATATAAATAACAAAAGGTTTTTCTTTTCCTATTAACCTCCTGTTCAGCCAGAGGCTGGTGGTTCTCCCTGAAATAGTTAACAGACAGAGGCGGGGTACACCCAGGAAAGATTGCCAGTAGATCACAGGACTAACAGAGAGACACATGGCAGACAACCACACCTAACAGCAAACTGAAATCACTAATTAAAGGGATAAATCAGTGTTTTCAAGTTGAGGTTCGAGTAAAAACTGGCAGCACAGTCACCTTACTGCAGAAAGGTTTGTGGTTCAAATCCTGACATGGAGTTTGCGTGATATCTCTGTGCATGGGTGGGAACCTCTTCACCCGCAGTGAAAAACCATGACTGTTTAGTTAGCTGGTCTGTCTAGCTCGCCCTCAGTAATGAGTGTGTGAATGCATGGTTGTTTGGCCTGTTGTGTCTTGAGCTTTAATCTTTTTCATTAACAGTCTCATTTTTTCTCATTTCTTAATAGGTAGACTTCATAGTGGATGCTGTGATGGTGAGCTGGTCAGGTCCTGGTGAAGCAAAGTATCCCCAAACCATAACACTTCCTGCACTATTCTCCCAGTTGGTGTAAGTTTATTTTCCTGTAACGCTCCACTTGATTTATGACTAAAATCTGCTTTCTTCCGGTGACCAAATATTAAAATTTTAGACTCATATCTCTGAATATCATTATTTCAGAAGTCCTGAAATGTGTCTCTGGTAAACGTATTTTTCTTGGAGAGGAAAAATTTCCCCTTCCATGAGAATAAAACTAAAGCAGAATCTCTTTCTACAAAGGATGTACTTTCACACCAACAGTAGCGAGATCCTGCTGTAGGTCATCTGAAGATATTTTAAGGGTTTTCAATTTAAGAAAATTCAATTAGTATTTTGCCTTAAAAAACCTTAAAATGTTAGCAGTTGCCTTGCATATTTTTCTCTTGTAGACTTTTTTACACGCAGTAATTTGATACATTTTAAATTATTAGCTGTTCAAATCTTCTTTTCCGAAGTCCCCTGGTAGTATTTTTTGCTCCCACATTGATATCCAATCTTATTTAATCAGTTGACACCAAACTAAATTTCTCCAATTTTAACAGGGCGCACTTCCAAAAAACTAACCTATCTAATTAAATAATATGAGATTAACAATTTTAGTTGAGAATGAATGTAGCATTATCATAATTTATTTTGCACTAGAAGTAGCTTTTTAAACCGCACTTTACAGAAAATGTATAGTTTTTATTATTTATTTGTGTAGATTTCTCACTATAGTTCAGATTCAGTGTAAATATATGTGTCCAAATATGGCAGAAAAACACACAGGCTTTTATATTAATTTACTTCCACTCCAGGTAAACAGAAAGCAATAAAAATAATAACTAAATGTTTAAATATGAATGAGAAAAAAAGCTCTAGTGACATTTTGTTTTATAGAACATATTGGGACTTTTTAACCTGGGATCAATAATTTTGTTTCTTACTATGATTTCTAAGTTTTCCCCACTGAATGAAAGGACATACTGTACGTTCATCATTGGATTTTTCTAAAATATTCCTTGAGATTAGTTAGTAAAAGAATAATTCATTTTAACTTTTGCATAGAGCTTTTACCAAGGGCTAAAAAATATATTTCCTAAAATAGGTTTAATACTGATAGCTTAGCAGGTAGGTCTTGTATGCAGAAGTGAGACTGGATTTAGGTACTTCCTGACCAGCAGACGCACAGACGTCTGAATCCCCTCCCCTTTTTTTCCTCCCACATTTAGACACACCCTTACATTAAGGGAGGCCCAGAGGGTTCAAATTCAACAAAAGCCGTTTTCCCTTTCAACCATAACTCTGTCATTTCTTCTCCATTTTGCACTTTTTAGGCAAAAGAAATGCTAGCTGAAGATTTAACTGTGCACCATTAAAACGTACTGTTTCTTTTTTCTATTTGCAGGGTAGAAACCCATGAAAAGTGTAACAGAAGAGTCTTCTTTTTTTTTTGTCTTGGCGCTTTGGTCAGTTTTTCTTCTTTTCCAGATGCTGGAGCTCCTCCCTGCTGGCCTGCTGCAGCCTCCCACAGCTTGAAGCCAGCCAGCAGCCACAGCTGCCTCCAATCTGGAGAGACGGAAAAATTCAGATGCCCAAGATGAGAGGAGGGCTGAGTCTGAAGATAGTTTTAAGGATTGGAGTGTGTTTCAAGGCATGAGCAGTTGACAAAAGGCAATACCTGCCTCTTACGTTTATGATCTTTCAGTACTTCTTGATGTGTGCTAAATTTATGGAAATCTGCTTTAATTTGGTGCATTTTTATAGCATGATCAAAAAATAAAAAAACAAACAAGATTTATTTGTGAATTTTCTTTTGACTAAAACAAATACAACAGTTTTGTTGCTTTGCACAGGTCACACGACACTTCTACACTTTATGTAAAAAAGAGTAGGACCAGCTTTTCAGTGAGCCAAATGGAAAAGCTAAGGAGAATGTCAGCTTTCTCCAAACACTTGATTCTTTTTTATCTGCCTGAAAAGTTTCTCCATGGTCAAATGCAGGGTCAGTCAAAATGTTTTTGCACTGATAGTCCAGTCTGGCAAATTTAAATGCTGCTGTGAAGATGTCAAAAAGTCCAGATTTTCAGTTTCTTCTGCAAGTTTATTTTCTGACTGGTAAGTATTCTGGTCTTTTAAATAGTAAATTCAGTTCTTTTTTTAAACATTACTTTCCCTCTTGTAAGTTAAAGCAACATGTCCTTATGCGTATCCTTGTCACTAGTTTGTAATACCTTCTGTGCCACAAAAGGTGTCACAGGTGCTATTCTAACTGTATCATATGAGGCCATGATAACTCAGAAACTACAATACTGACTGTTTCATTTCAAAATAAGATTCTAAATCAGCCATCAAGCTTTCATATTCAGGGCTCGGAACAATAGCTTGGACTGGAGAAGCAGTTTCTGGGACAGAATTTACTTTAACTAGAAATATCGTGTTTCCAAAAGAGATTGTTAGAGAACTGCAGCAAAGAGTGACACATTGGGATCACCAAAATCTTCACCCCAATAAATAAATACTGCCCAGTGACGATCTGGTAGTGAATATGTAATGACACACAAAATAATGAACTTCTTTCCTACCACAAATAAGCCATTACTAAATGTTTACTAAGCACTTCTGGGACCATATGCTGCAGACAGATGAGACTAAATGAATCTGTGGTACTTCATACCCAGTGTTTGGTATGGCATAGGATCAGAGATTTCAGTGTTCCTGGGAGCCTTGTTACAGTGCATAGCATCATGACCATTTAGAAATACCAGGACCTTTTAAATACAAGTCTGGTGACATTGACCTGAAAGATGAAAATGGGTCATTACAGGATTCTATGATTCTTAATACATAGAAAAATAATCCTTCAAGGCCCATCACAGTCTCCATACTTAAATATGTTCCATCAGAGGCCTTTCTCTATTCAACTAACATCTTATGCCAATAACATGAAAGACATTAACTACTTACAGCTAATGATTTTACAACTATCTACAACTTTACAGAAACCCACTTTAAAAAGATCCATCCGTCTATCCATTATCCATACCCTCCTGTCCTTGAAGGGTCACGTTTATATATAAACTATTATTTGAAAATGAGCAGAATCATACCGACTCTGAGGCAAACAGAAACCTAAACTAATAAACAAAACAAAACAAACAAAATCACAAAGTCATACTATGTTAAGTCACTTTAGCTTACTCTGCAGATTCACACTAAGGACAAGATGGTCTGGTTTGAGAGCTGATTGTGATGAAAGTCTGGTAATCAACCTGTGACAAAGTTTTTGAAAGAAAGAATTTCTCTTGGCTTTTTCACACCCATCTGTGTTCTGCTGGCGACGGCCCCTCCTGCTGCACACGATTCAGAAATATGGCTCACATTTCAACTTTTAGTCTTTTCTCCTCCGTGCCCTAAAATAAGCCCACCCTCCTTTACTCTTCCTCACCCCGATCCATCCGCATTCGTCATCACCACTTCGTCTGCTTTGTGTTTACATGTTGAGGCAACTTGTGCGAGCGGAATGAGTTCAATGTCTGAAACGCCACACACTAGAGAGGGCTCTGATGTGTGGGTGTGATCCAGGACAATCCACGGAAAATGACACTTAAACACGTGGCTAAGTAAAATTCAGCTATTTTTCTGTTTCTTTATGTTTTCTTGGACAATACGTTTAGCCTAATAAGGTTCGTTGTTTCACAGGAAAGGAAGCGGAAATAAGATTATAAACCACAGGACACAGAAACATGGACATATTCAAAGGGCAAACTAAACTGGGAACACTTAAAACATTCCTCTCTGCATTTACTCTTCTCCTGACATGTTTCTTAGAGTTTGCTGAGTGATTCACGGCTTGCTGAGAGATATTCAGGACTTGATCTGTACACACACCAAGTATTTACTGTCCCACTTAGCACAAATGTGACAGACATTTTACTAGAAAGTAACTCACTCAGTTCTTTCTAGTAAAGAACTGAGTTGTGTTCAGGTGCATCTTCAGAGTTAATATTCTGCCACATTGTGCACATTTGTAATGTTCTAATTATAAACATCTTTGGTGTGTCTCTTCTGTAGATTGTGGTAAACACTAAGCAATCTCTTATGGGTTTCATTCAGCAATAGCTCAAGTCTTGTGATTGTTCCACAGAGCCCAGGTTTGTGAAGTGCACGACCAATATAGTTGTCTATATTTTTACACCTCACCTGGGGATCTCTGAAGTTCCATGTCTTGGTACGTTTGCAGTTGCACTATGCTGATACATTTTATGAATGGTGGATAGAACAGCAAAGGGAGACCTTAATTTTTTTAAAATTCACAACTTTATCTCTGACCTATCTGCAGTGTTTTAGGCCTTCATAAAACTGTTCACTAATCTTTCATTAGTGAAAAGTAATTTCTTTCATAGGTGCATTCTGAAAGACATTAGTTGCACTGGATATTATTTAAAAGGGGGATGAGTACATGTACAACACACTTTTCAGATTTTTATTTGTAAAACCTTTTGAAAACCATGTATTATTTTCCTTCCACTTCATAATAGTGTACATAAAACCCTTATGAAGCAAATTAACATTTTTGGCGGTAACAAAACAAAGAATGAAGGTTAAGGTTACTTTTTCAAATAAATGTACCCACTGGTCACAACTCTGAAGTGAAGACTAAATGACAAAAAAGATATTCCTCTGTGCTTTTTTAAATGTTCTTTTATTTTAGAAATGTTATAAACTGACAATTTTCAGAGCAATCTTTCTTTTATGACATGATAGGATATAAAGACTCAGAAAAAAGTTAGAAATCTGTCCCTCCTGTGGCTTCTGATTCACCCACCCTGGGTTTTTGGTCCTCTGGCAGACTCTATGATTAAGCTTCTCCAGTGAAATCACAGGCAAACATATCACAGGGACCACAACAAGGAACTCCACCTTTTGCTTGCTGCTCTGTGGAGTAAGTTGCCAGTCTAAACCTCAAAATCACCTATGGGATGACAGCTTGAGAAATCCCTTAATCAATTCTCAAACTTCATATTTGAAGAAACTGAGCATATTTACTATGAGCAAAAAAAGTGCTAAAAAGTGCTGATATTATTGAGGGTGGGGGTATTTAAAGTGTGTGTAAGTGGAATAAATGTGGCTAAAGGTGATTTAAAGAGGCAGCCTACCTGCTCTGGCTTGTACTGCCCTCAGGGTGCTAAAAGGAAGAGGCTGAACAGAGATCACAAAAAGCACTTTCACCCACAGACACTCAAGAATAGACACAGGAAGCAGTAAGTTAGGACTGGCTGTGGTAACCATGAGACGAGTATAAAATCACAGCAAGAATCATTGAAGGACAGATAATTACTATCTGCTGTGGTAATGTGTAGGCATGAAACATCTTATTTCCATCACACTGAACATAAAACATTGTGAAACATTTGGTGTAAATATATGGAATATCAATGTGAAAAGCTCTGAAGAACAAGTGTCACTGCCAAAAAAAGGTTTACAAAAGCAGAATTAAATATCCAAGTCAAGTTTATTTCACTTTATTTGAGTTTATTTGACTTGCTGATTTCAGCAGCTAGTCAGATTAAAGTGTTTCAAGCAACAAAAAATATGGGAAAATAAGGTACAGTAGTAAAAAGTTGTAATCTAAACCAGCATTAATCTATTTCCCCAGGTATTATTAATCAAAGGCAGCTTTGATTAAGCTGCCTTTGCCTCAAGCCACATTGAGAGAATATAAAAACAACAAAATAAATGTAAATGTATGTTTTAATAATACGGACATGCTTTGACACAATCTTGCACAACATTTGTGATTAAACATGTAATGTGACTCAATTTTTTATAAGTTTTGATACCTGTCTCTTTTTTATTAGACTAGATGTTTCCTTATTTCCTCTTCATTAATAATTATTTTACTTCTTCGTGTTTTAATTTCTTTATTTTTCTCAATCTTAATGACTGAGACTATCTCTGCGTTGAGGAGGGCACACTGGCTTATTTTAGTGACCAATAAGGAAAAAGAAAACCCTGTGCCTGTTTGGATTTTTCCTCCTTGAGGTCTTTCTGAAAACTGAGGTCACACTGCAGAGCAGAGCGTAATGCTGCCAGAGCTGCAGCTTTAAGTGATTCCAGATGCTTTAAAAAAAAAACTGAGCGCATGAGCTGGAACAGACAAAAAAAATTTCCTTTTTTAACCCCTTTATCCAAACTATTCTAAAACAGCTGTCTTCATTGTTTTCCTGACCAACAAAGAAAGGCGATTAGACAACTTTACTTGCATTTTCTTGGACACGAAACAGAAGGCCTGAAGCTCAGATATCAGATTACACATAAATGTAGCAGAAAGTTTTAGAAAAAGGAAAAAATAAAAGCCACACATTCTGGTGGGAGTGGCATTTCAGAGCTGTAATCTTTTCTTAAACTTTACTGCTGTGAATGCAACAATAAAACCCTCTGCATGTGACACGAGCAAAGACGGCCCTTTTTTACCCAGCAAAGACAGACTGTGTAATTTAATGGTGTGGTGTCTGTCTCCTTCCAATGGGCAAAATAGGGAGAGACTTGTGTACACCAACACTAGGAGAAGGTGGAGCCCGGCTCACTTTTGGCACTCCCACCTTTGTGAACTCTTATGAGGGTGGCTGCTCATTTTTCTTCTTTTTTTTTTTTACAGTTCCTCACTTCCTTCCACCAACGAGGGACGTTAGATGGGAAATCAAGAACTTCAGCAATGCGCAAAACAGGTAGAGACAGGAAGAAAATTAGAGGAAGATGCACACAGGAAGAATGATATGAAAATGGGTCTTTCAGGGTCAATAAAGAAGAAAGGGCAAACCAAAGATAACGCATATTTGAACACTGGAAGACATTTTTGTTTACCTGCGTTGAGAATAATTGCAAAAGCAGAGGCTTTTTGGAATGGGCTGTAGTAATGCGGCTCAGATCCAGGAAGACTCTGCAGAGGAGGGAAGGCTGATTGAGGAGAGTCCAGCTCAGAAAAAGCACATTTTCCACAAACATAAACTGTCATGTCTTAAATCCCCTTAAACCAGTTGTGTCATGTCAGATCTTCACCTTCCATTGTCCTGAAAAAGTCCCATAAGCAACATTTGTCTTTGTTTTTAACAACACTCTGAAGGAAACACATATTTGATCTCTAGTGAATTTTTTCTGCCACTGGGCGGTGCCATCTTTATGTTGTCTCATGAAACATCAGACAAATGTCAGTACTAACATCAGAGTCTGGGATATCCTTAGATTCCACATCTTTTCTGGACAGAACAATAGCTAACTGAGTCCATTTGTTTCAAATGAAGTTAGACTGTTAGTACACTGCAAAGATGATTCATGGTAAAAAAAAAAAAAAAAAAAAAAGAAATTGTAAAACTCTATCTTTGTAATTACAAAACAAAGTGCTCAAACAGAACTTGCCTTAAATAACATTAAATGAAAGTTATTGTGATCATAAGGAGTATAAGAGTGCACCCGTCCACCATTTTCATGCATGGTATTGCTCCTCCTTTCCCCATCTCTCTCCTCTTTGCACCTCAGCCAAGTATCCTCCCTTTGTAGATGTGGCAGGCCTGGGAAGCAAAGAGTTGATGCTTCATGTCAAGCAGAGAAAGCACCTCCCCTCTCACTCTTTTGCTTGCAAACGTGGACAGAAATGAAAAAAGGGGAGATAATTTGGGAGTCTGAGACAATGATGGAATGGATGATGAGTGGTTAGGTGACTAAACAGAGCTCACATTCTGACTTTTTTTGGTAACTTTAACATGTTTGAACTTATCTGAACTTTAACATCCAGGTCTTTAATCATATTGCAGAAATATTGTGTTTTGGGTTTGATTTTTTTCTTGTTTTAGCACCAGGAACAAATGCTTTATTGACTTCTCTTTCAAACTCACAAATATAAAACCAGTTTTCTGAGTTGGTTTGCTGACTCTCAGAGGCTCTCCATGATGTGATGTGGACTGTGAGAGGGACGTCTTGCCTCCTTTTCCAGAGCTGAACAGCTGAACACAAACCAGGGAGGGACAAAGCACTAATCTAAATATGGGCAACCAACTGGAGCCAATCAGAACATCTGCATTTGTAAATCCAGGTCCAGCCCACTCGAATCCATCTACCAGTGCTTATTGTAGTTCAGCATGTGACGTGGACTCCTTAAAAGATATTGTTTTGCTCAACCAACCCTGACCTGGAGGCCTCGGGATACCTGGTCTCTTATATGTTGTAAGTCCATTTATAGCATATCCTCTAAAAGTACTGTCAGACTTTAATGATTTCAAATTTAAACAAGTTTAATGAAACACCCTGGTCTAATTTTTCCCAGCCCCACAGAGTCAAGAAATTGTTTAAATATAACCTGTCTTACAACATGAAGTAGGCAGGAGGATCTTAAAAAGCAAGACATATTGCCAAGATCTAAAGTAATTCTAAGAAGGTGAGAAAGAAAGTCACTGAAATCCAGCAGTCTTAAAAGGGATACAGAGCTCTATCAAAGACTTTGACATCCTAGTGATTCATAATGAGATGCAAAGTTACTTCAGGAGAGAGTCAAAAACTCATCCAGGAGGTCATAACATCTTAGGGCATAGATTTCTGCCACTTACATGCCTCTTCTAAGATCAGTGTTTAGGATTGAAAAATTAGGAAGAGACTTGACAAGCATCGCATCCATGGGACAGTCAGAAGACGAAATCCACTGCTGAACAAAAGCACCACAACGACCCATCTTACATTTGCCAAAATCCTCTTCATGGTCCCCAGAGCTTATGGGAAATAATCTGTATACTGATCAGAATTTAACCTGCTTTGCTGGTTCAAGATCTGAACAACTTGATGTTTTTTTTGATTGAACCATGACTTCTGCTCTTTGGCAGGGAATCTTGAAGGAAAAAATCCAGTGCATCAATTTGTGACCTTCAGCTGAAAGGCACTTGAGTGGGAAGATACAGTAATTCCTCTAAATGGTTCAAAGAAAAGGAACGTTTTGGAGTACCCCATTGAATAACTCTGCCTGAATATAAACTAAACTATATATATTAGGCAGGGGGTGACTGTTTACACATTAGTAATGAGACCTGGGTTGCTACGTTTTGTATGAGAGACTTTATAAAACCTGCAGCTTTGCTTGTTTTACCCACAGCCCTCTACCTGCTGTGTACCCATTATTGGAGGGAGTGAGGCAGTTTTATTAGGTTCTACCAACAGGGGGTCTAAAAGTCTTGGCAGGGTTCCCATGTTTGCTAATGTAACAAACATATTAGCAAACAAGTCCTAACAAGTCTTTATTAGGACTTGTTAACACAGAGACACCCACACATGTGCACAGAGGTTTATTTTCAGAATGTATTTGGGTATTTGTGCATTACACTCCAGCTCATAGGTGGAGATATTGCACTCACTGGTCCTACATCTGTTTGAAAGCAAAGAAGAAGAAAACCTTTGTGTGTGGTCCCTCAATGATAAAGTGTCTAGATGATGACTACAGCAGCCTCACCAAAGAGTATCACTAGTCACTTGGGTTTAGGTGACGTGTCTGAGGGTATTTTTGCCAGTGATGACAGGGGGAACAAAAACATTTCCCTGCAATCCAAGTCAAGTTAAGTTAACTTTTTTCACAAAGCACTTTCAAACGATAGACACTGAACAACGTGCTTAACATAAGAATGAATAAAGCAAGTTGACAACATAGAGCCTGCAATTTGATTCAACTCCTTGTTTCCCGTGGTGGGACAAGTGTTTCCCAATCACTGCTGCTTGTTCTGCCACCTTTGTAAACTTTGTCTCGCCTTTGTCGGTCCCTGACTCTTTCCTCTGTCATTTTCTTCCAATTTTCTTTTTTCCCATTTGCCATCTCTGTCTCTTGACTCTACCAGGCAGAGCACCAAAAATAATAAGAGACAGGAAAGTCAAGTCCACAGCAGCAGACTCTGGGCCAAAAACCATGCCCATAGGCCGTTTCGTTTCTCCTTTCTATAACCCTCTAATTTTGCATTTATTTTAAGGATGGAAGTTTACTGAGCTCAAAACTCGACGCAAAGTCGAAAGCCTGTGACTCACTGTAATGTTCATTTAGTGCCCACTCCAGTTGTTTATGACTCACACATCATAAGTAGATGGCTAACGGCTTTCCCCTCTAAAGGCGTTATATGTAAATACTGAAGTGGCAAGAATGTCATTAAAGCTGGGGCTTTAAATTACTTTTTTTACCATTTCTTTTCAGGGTGGAATAGCTACGTCCTATTTTAACAACTATTAAAAACAGGGTACATACATTTTTCTTATTTACACAAATTGTCCATAATCAAGATGTAGAAATACCACACTCTAGGAAGTTTGTTGGTAATCTGTTAGATGTTGATATAACATTGTACAGACAAAAAACACAACAAAAACAGTAGCATTAAGAAACCCCGTTTTGATTCAATGTTGTGTTTTTTGACTAAACCTGAAGTATGAAAACTAATATGTATATTTGTATATTGTATATTGTTATGTTTGTTATGTTATGTTACATTGCTATGTTTGTTTTCATACTATAAATGTCTGTATTAGCATAGATGATTAGCAACAATATTTCTCTCTACTTCCTTCTTAGAAAACATCTGAAAGCTGTTAGTCATTTTCAGGGTGACACAGGAGGAAAGCATCAACCCTGACTCCTCCTCCAGCAGCAGCAGCAGCAGGAAAGATTTCTGAACATATGGCTGGCACAAGGATAACTCCTCTTGTGTGAAACCTCTTCTGCTCTCTTATGCCTCAGCGATGGAATGGAAGCATTGTGATCAGTTTGTGCTGATGAAAAACTGAGTTTCAAATTCCCACAATACAACTGAGAAACTTCTTGAAAAATTGAGATGACAGATTGTAAAGGTTCCCTTAAACTGAAAGGAAAGAATTTCTATGTTGCAGGACCTTGAAACAGTTTATTGAGATACACACAGTAAAAACCATCTTAGCACTATTAAGGAAGCTAATGTGTATAGTCTTATTTTCACTCTTGGGGGGTAAATCCAAAGAACATTAATCATAATCCTGGATTGACTGCTAATGCAAATGCTATCCGGTAGTGTTTCAAGAAGCATTGCTCAGGTATTTCAGCTTACTAAGATTGATTTCCTCCATTTGGAGTCAAGTTCCTCAAAAAAAAAAGAAAAAGTGAATTCTAACCTGCGAATAAGCTCGGGTCCAGTGTTTTCTTTATAAGTCCTTTCTTTAGACTTCACAACACACATGGGAACTCTGTTTAATAGTTACATTTATTTTGAAGAGGGATTTCAGATTACAGGGGCTGAATACAAGTGCACACCACACTTTTCAGAGCTTTATCTGAAAAGGAAAAAAAAGAAAACAAGTGACAAGTGATGGACTCCTTTGTGTTAGTCTATCGCATAACATCTCAATAGTGATTTTTTTTCCAACCCTGGCTCTTAAAGCAAACTTCTCTGCATGTTTCAGGTGTTTGTCTGCTCTAACACGTCTCATCTGAGATGACTGCGGTCAAACATCATACACATCCCATACATTAAGTCTGAGTTTGTACTGTGACAAAATCTGAAGAGGTTGGAGAAGTTTGGTTATGTTTGTGAGGTGCTGTATATCTTTGTTTGGACCTAGTAATTTGTATGCAACTTTTTTTTTTTAGCGCAGTGCACTGATGACTTAGTTTAGAAAAAAACCCTACTATGCATAATCTCTTCAATAATTCAATCTAATTACAGATAACTGGCAGGTTGTGAAGTAGAAAATGTTCCAGAATGAAAAAGGTATTGGAGGAAGAGAAAACTGGCATCAGTGGATTTAATCAGTTTTATCTGACAGCAGTGACATTCTGAGAACCTCTAGTGAAAAAAATTTATCAAAGTTGAATACAAAAACAAACTTTTGTTTGTTCAGCATCACAACTAAAGCTTTTAATTCACAACAGTATGAAAGTATATACATCTGTCAGGCCTCGGGTCCTAGGGCAGTCCTTTCTACAGTAAGAGGAGTCAGAGAGTATTTAAACGTGGCAACTTCACATGCATCCAGTCCATGAAAAGAGGAGATGAAAATGAGGGAGGAACGAATATGAAGGTGGGACACGGAAGCAGTTGTGACCATTTAAATGGTTCGAGTCAGCTACACGACTCTGCTAAAGAGTGGGTTAAGCCAAGTAATTTTTACCCATGCTGGATGTTAGAGGAGGGAGAACAGACGAGAGACCGCACTGCATTCTTTTCTATTGAGGTCACTTTTTTTCTTCTTCTCATCCCCTCTGAGGTACTCTGCAAAGTTCGGGCTGGACTTAGGGCTCAGTTACAGAGGACCAAAACATTGACTGCACATGATCAGAAACGACACAATCTACTGATACTTCCTCTTCCCCAAGCAGACACAAATATAGAGGCTATATCATAGCCCACAGAAGAGGTTATGGTAGTTAAAAGATTGACTTATATTAGTGTGATTCTTAGGGTCAGATTCAAGACAAAATGCTAAACCACAGAAAAAGGTTGAGCAGGCTGTTCTTATGCTCTGCTACAAATAAATGTCACAATCACAATAACGCACCAGGCATAAAACAATGCAACCTGATAAAAAAAAGTGGAATACAAAATACTCTTGAGGAAATGTAATGAGTTGAAAACTATAAGATGATGATTATAATTCAGTGAACACACCATAAATAGAATATCAGAATAGGAGTAGGAGTGTACATATACTGTGCTTAACATAGGTAGGAATATCAGGTACATTCTGAGATTTTAAATCTTTCATTGTTATGTTTTCAGCTCTATGATGGAGTGATGGTTTGCTGTTGTTGCAAAAAAAATAAAATGTAAAAAAAAGTAAGTTTGATCTTACTAGAACTTTATGTTGCTATGATTATATATATATAACCAGGTGAACATTTACTTTATTTGTAGCTAAACAGGCAGTTGCCCAGGGTAGCAATAGAAAAGAATGATGCAGTTTGTGATGAAAAAAAATTAGATCTTATCTGTCAGGTTCATTTTGTTATTCATTGCTTCTGCCTGTTCAAATAATGCCACATTGTCTGTATATGAGGTGGATTGCAATGCATTTTTATCTGTCCTCCAAATGTAGATGATTTGATTCATTTTGATTGGTTATGGGGGATAACAGATTTGGAAACTTGCCCAGGGGACAATTCCTTTAAGAACCACCACTTGCAAGAGAACAGTTCATTTGAACCATGTGAATATCTCTGTTCCTTTGCCAATCTTATTGAATTGGTTTTGCTCAGTGAAAGTTAGTTTAGTCTTATACCACCACAGGCTTGGGGAAATGTTTTCAAGCAGGAGAGACCTGGATTCCTATCTTTGTGGCTGCATTCTCTACTTGCATGTCAGAAATTCATCTATGTATTTCTGCATGTTAGTCAACATAGAGTTATTTGTTTTTTTCTGTCATTTTGCCTCCGTCATCAACTGTGCAGTTGGTAGCACTTTTGCCTTGCAGGAAAAATGGTTAAAAGCCCCACTCTGGGGTCTTTCTCGAGTTGGCATGCTTTCCCCATGCATGTGTGGATTCTCTCAGGGAACTCTGGCTTCCGCCTGCAGTCCAAAAAAATAAAAAACTGTTAGGTATATTGGTTTCTCTGAGGCTTCAGTCTTGGGGAGGGATAGCTTCGTTGAAACTAGTCAGTTGTGGTAACTTGGGAAACTGACCAAGATGCTTTCTGGGTGTCTCCCATTGGCAGGTTTTCTACATCTAGGAAACTCATATTATCAACTCACTTTGTTGTGTGTTAAACTCTCTTTTGCTGCCATGACCCAATGTTGCTCAGCAGAGCACTGAACAAAGCATCACACTGTCTCCTCTAGTTTGCTAGTATGACTTTAAAGAAAACATGAGTCATTAGACCTGGTCACTCAGTGGTCCAGCTCTGATTCTCACTTTCAGCAGTGAATGGGGTTACCATTGACCTGAACAATGTGCGGATACACAGGTCCATATGCAACAAAATGTGATGGTTTACTTATTGGACTTTTGTTTCATCAGAACCAATAGCAAACTTCTTCAGCAATCTGTTTCACAGTAACTTAGCTGTTTTATTGGACATTTTCTCCTCACCAGTATCACTGAAACTCAACCAATCATGATCCAATGTTGTTCCTCCCTGTTGATTTGACATTGACATGGACTGGCCTGTGGAGGCTGGGATCAGTTGATAAAAGTTGCAGTTCTGGAAATATTCTATCCTAGGTGTCTAGCCTTCATAATTTGAACTGCCTATTTTTCCAGTCTTAACATCAACTTGAGGTAACAGAAGTTTCTGAAATATTTTCAGAGTGTAGCTCTGCTAACTGAGTAAAAGTTTGGACTGGACATTATTGAGCTCTTTTCTGCAGCTGAAAGGAGACTATGAGTCATTCGACAGATGGGATTTTTTTCCCTGCATAGTCACAGACGTCCTTATTCCGACTCCAGTGTCTCTTAGTTGAAGTTTACTTGCTGTGCATGTACTCCATTTCAACGTGTCAGCTTCTGAAGCTTTGTAGTGAGATTAAAACTTCTGTCTAGTTTCCAAAGTGCCCACTTTTCTATTTAACCCAGACCCTTAAAGTCTCCTCCCACTTTTTTTTGTTGCCTTTTTTGTTTTGTTTGCCTTTTTTCCTTTTTTTAAACTGTAAGTCTCAACTGTACTGCCTCATTTTTTGTAAATTTTCTTACATTTGAGCATCTCTGCATGACCAGTGTATTTATAAGAGCTTGCAGAGGCAGTCAGAGTAATGACATTTCCAGACGGTATTTCTTAGCTCATTTTCCCCCACAGATTTCCTGCATCTAGTCTGTGTGTCTAAAGTGAATTTTTAGCCTCAATCCAGTATTTAGTTGGTATTTTCCTTCTATGACACTGATGAAAACATTAGGACAAAGGATAAGAGAATGATAAGGCAAAAAAGTTCAGGAAGAAGAGCTCGATGGTGAACAGAAAGCAGACAATCCAAAGCATTTGCTGAGACACAGGAGGAGAGAAACTGAAGGGGTAAAAAGAAAAAAAACATTGTAAAGGCTCTACATCCCCAGATGTCTGGGAGAATCCGACAGGTCCACTGGAAACCATTTTTAAGGAATTCAGAAGCAGCTATCAATGAGAAGGCTACAGAGGACTTCACAGTGCCTTGGGAGGATATGACGACATGAAAATCATTAGTTATGCACTTCACAAATGTGGCACCAGTGGAAGAGAGGGAAAAAGAAACATTGTTTAAAAAAATCTCTAAGTACCAATTTGTCGCAAATTATGTGGGAACACAGAACATATGTGGAACAAAGTGATTTGGTTTGATGAAACCAAAATTCATATTTTTGGCCTACAGGCAAAATGCTATGTGAGGAGGAAAACCAACACTGCACATCACACCAAACCAATCATAGCCACACTGAAACATGGTGATGGCAGCATCATGCTACATGATGCTTGTCTTCAATATGGATGAGAAAGATGATCAGATTTGATGAGAAGATGAAATCCTCTGCTTAGATCAAAAGCATTTTTGTGCCATAGAATGGCCTAGTCCAAGTCCACACCTAAATTCAATTAGCATTATATGAAAATACTTAAATTAATTGATGTCCACGGAGTACAGACACTGTTATGAATTTGTACTGAGCTTGAACTATACTGTAATAAAGTATGGTGATATTAGTCTGGAGAAGAGCAAACCAGGTGAAGACATGCCCAAAAAAGGCTTGCAGGTCGAATGACAATGAAACATGGTTCTACGATGTACTGAATAAAAATGCATGCTTAACTTTTCAGATTTTTATTTGAAAAAACTAACCATTAAAACCACATATTGCCTTTCTTTAACTTAAAAAAGAATGTTGCTTTGGTCTGTGAAATAAAATCTAAATAAAACACAAAGACGTTTGTGGTCAAGTTGTGATAGCAGATAAAGAAAAAAATGGCAATGGTTGTTAACACCTTTTCAAAGGAAATCCAACATTCCCAAAATAAATCCAGGAGTGGACTCAAAGAGGAAAACTGTTGTTGTGATTTTGTGTGGGTGTGTTTAATACATTTCAGCTTGACCTCACATTGGTAATTCTCCTCTCTGAAACACAACGGACCCTCCCTCAGTTTGAGCCTTTGCAGTGTTGAAACATGACACCCGCATTCACAGCGAAGCTCCTTGGGTTTTCTCATGTGGCCTCTAGTGTTGAGTTAATATGCAAGTCATAAACAGAACTTTGCTGCTTCATTGAAAAACTTTGATGTATAATCACACTTTATATATTTAAACATTAATTGTCTCTAGTTGACATTTTGCAGAGCAAAGTGAGTTTTTTACACAACAACCCTCAAAACTAAGAGTTTTGGTAAATATGTATCCATAACAGCTGTTGAGAGGGCTATTTACTTCGATTCTTTTTCTCTGCATGTCAGTTTTTGGTGCTGCCACCGTTAAAAGCAGTGAGGCTCCTTCCCTCATATTATCTTCGGCAAGGGAAGGAGCCGGTCATATTTTCCATCCTATGTCTGACTGGATGTCTGCTCTGGTGGGGGAGTGGAAGGATGGGAGAGAGAAGAGAAGAGGCTGGGCCAGAAAGAGGGAGGGATGGGGATCTGGACTTTGGATGGGGGCTGGGAAGGAAAACCAGATGCAGGAGGACGAGAAGAGAAAACCTTGATGGAGGAAAAATGCCATAGCTGAAGTATTGAAGGAAAAAGAGCCAGTGGATAACTCTTGGTAGATCTTAAAATGATATTTTTTTTTGTCAGGTAAAGAGTCTAGGATTAACATTTGCACACTCCTTGCATAAAATAGTGGTTTACAGTACAAAAAGAAGTTTGTGTTCACTTGTTGTGGGGAAGAATTTCAGATATTTGGGGCTTTTAACAATTAAAAAATGTTTTTGTCAAGGTGGCGTCAATATACAACATGCAACTACAATCAATAAAAGAGTTAGGTTCACAAGATTGAATCTAATCTGGGTTTTTCTGACTCAGAGAGTTAGCCTAACGAAGCAGCCTCAAATATAAAAATACACCCAAACAAATATTAATATGTCTCAAAAAACTTCAGAGAAAGCTTACACTTTTGTAGACATTGACGAGTTTCTGGGATAATTTTGGATGTATAAATGACTTCTCTTATTAAAATTGGTAGAATCTTTTTTTAGCTCAAATTAGTTGGTTTCCTGCTACACACCTTGCTGGTTGAGGTTAGGGCCCCTCCTAGAGCTTAATGTTAACCTGCTTTGTTGATTCAGAAACAAAGTTTTGATTGAGTTTAATTTATTGCAACATCCAGATGTGTCCAAGTTTCATCCTTCTGAGTCAAAGCGAAGTCTTCAAATTTGAAGGCTGCTTGGCAACTTTTAACTTGAGAAGACCAGTGTCTTTTAAGTTGTCTTTGGAGATCAAGGCTGAAGACTGAAGCTTAGTTGGCAAGGATTGCTCGACAGTACTTTTTGGACTGAGAAATGCTTACAAAATTTGAAAAGTCCAAATTTGATGAAGATCTAAGAAGAATTTGTTGAGAATAAATAATTCTGTGTTTTCCTCTATCGCTTTTAGCTATTTGCATGCTCGTTTAAACATATAAAAATATACCCACACATAGATCACATAGATCACATGAGCGCAAAGCTAAGGCTAGAGGAAATTACATGTTAGGGGACGCCCTCTTTAGTTAGCTTAGCGTAGCTTAGACAGAAGCTAACAAAGGGAATTACAAACTGCTATGTGATGCCATTTTGTTCCGGTGACCCATAAGGATAGCATGGGTCACTGTGCTATCCATAAGATTACCGTGCCATAAATGCAGCAAATGGACCAGCTGCATTTTAGTCTTAATAAATGGAATTAATGACTTCAACTCACTGAGTCTTCGTCAACCTCATACATCAAGGACCTAATGGAGACAGGATAATTCTCCCCAAATTATAATCAACTCCAGAATCGAAGGTCATTAGTTCAAACTGTTGAGCATAATTTTGAGTTTTATTCAGACGTGTCGCAAACTTACCGAGACCCAAACTGATTTAGATGACAGGAAATTGGGTAGGATGTCCAGGAACAGCCTGATGACCTGAACCTGGAACCGCTGGGACACAACTAACACTGCCCACAGTGGAGCCAGTTTTACTTCACCATGACCTCAGTAGGTGGTGTTCACCAAGAAAGAAGCCCCTGCTCCAATAGGAGGGTACACAAACCACTGACTGGATCTGATAACGTAAATTAAAGGCTAGAGCTAAATGCAAAATCATCGCTTTTAAATATTTTCCCAGAACATGACAAATCGAAAAATGTAAACAAGATTTATTTTTGCCATTTTGTTGTCAATATCATGATGAAATACAATGAGAGTATGCTTATAGTACATCTGCCTAATTAGAATCATGGAAGGAATATGAAGACCTTCTCACCTGACGGCAAAAAGTAATTACTAAGTCGAACAATAAAACCAACAGAAAGTTCATGTTGAAATATAATCTGATTTTAAATTCTAATGGAAAACATTTTTTAAAAAATGTACCTCTAGCTGTGCACAATCACTTGTAATTGTTGAAACATAACTAAAGATAACCATTGTCACAGCTCAAAAACAGCTATTTAGATTATAAAGATACACCATTCACTGACTTTAATTGCGATGCGCTATAATTTTCAACATGTGTACTGTATAATTAGTCTGGAACAGGTGGGCATGCTGCTGGCTTTTACCTAAACAACGAGGGAAATGTCTGCACAAAACCCACTCTTGACAATAATTTGCAAACGTCATAATGATGTGGAACAATGAGTAATAAAGGCCTTGCTGCAAAGTGCCAGCTTCACAGCAAGTCAGGGGAGATATTAAAGGTAAAAAAAATAAAAATAAAAAAATAAATAAATGCCCTGCAACCTCTGAAAGCAGGGCTTCCAGGCACAATGGACACGAGCAAGAGACTGAGAGAGAGAGCTTGGCTTTGATGCATTTGGATCAGAGAGACTGAGAGGAATACAAGTAGGAACACGTGGACAGAACAGGCAGATGATACGTGTTGCAGGCTGCAGCTCTGACGGTTGAAGGGGGGATAGGCAAGCGCAGTTGCTTTGTGAGCTACGTCTGATTGTATGAAATCAGTGCAGGGATGTGTTGTCTTTGTTTCAAACAAACACCTGGTCCATTCTGCCATTAAAGTGACACAGTTTCTATGCATAAAGGGATGTTCCCATGAAGACATGCCGTTTTTACCTGGGAGACAACCGTTTGAAATATGAAACAGAGACTCCAGGGACATATTTTCCCACAGTTTTATGTCTGTATCTTTGGAGAAGCTACAGAGGTCCACAGGTCATATGAGAGAATTTGTCAACATGACAGGTCTTAGTCGTGCACTTCAATTTTCTGGTCTTTATGGGGAATGTCATTTCTGAAAATAGATATGAATTGAATGGTAGAATGGAGGACACAGTGAGCATGTGGAAGAAGGCGGTCTGCTTAAATGAAACCAAAATTAAGCTCTTTGGCTGAGTCACAAAATGCTGAATGTGGAAGCAAACGACACATGTAGGTAGTGGCAGCATCATGCTACGGGAATGTCGTTCTTCGGGAGGGACGGGGAAGCTGGTCAGACGTAATGGGAAGAGAGGAATCCTGGAGGAAAAGTTGTTGGAGGCTGGAAAAGACATGAAAAAGGGCTGGACAACCACTCTTAACACAGAGCCAGAGCAACAAAATAAATGGTTCAGATAAAAGCATATTCATGTTTTTGAATGGTAATGTGTCCCAAGCTGGTGAATTCAAATGCCTACCAAACATGAAATAATGCTGTTTTTCTTCCATGTTATGATTATGCTCTTCTTTGTGTTGCTCTGGCACATAAAAGTTCATTAAAACAGTTTGTAGTTGAAATGTGAACAAATGAGATCAGACTGCCTTGGCACAAAAACGCCCTGAATTTCATCTGCTGAATGTCGCACACCTCACCTACCAGTTAGAACAGACACGCAGCAGTGAAGCATTTGAAGACAGCTAAAATATCATAAAAGGATTCTGTGAGCTTCCACCCAAACCACCAGTCTGAACTCTGTGTATTATAGATTGCAGTAACTTGAGTCCAACACAAACACCAGAAAATTACCGGTTCTATTTAAACACCGTCCTGTGAGCCTGAGCTCCGTTCAGTTACAGGACGGCACTCTGGAAGCACAGATTTCTACTCTGACTCCTAATCGGGTTTATTTTTTACTACGTTCTGCATTAGATAAGCAGAAACACTAGAAACAAAATTGACTTAAAGCAGCAGACAACAATGTATCTTATAGAAAGGATTGCATAATCACAGCTTTAGTCTCCCTGAAAAAGTCACAATGAAAGTAGTGACTGGAGGTGGGTGCTTCCTGTGGCTACAAATCAAACCCAAATTATTATTGTTTTACTACCATGGTACACCATGACTTTTTCAAACATGATGCTGCACATCATTATCCAACATCTTCTATTTGGTGTCATCTGTGAAAATAGCGTTGTACGTTGTGCTGCCATTTTTTTTCAGAAAGAAGCATCTTTCCCCTTAAACTCTTCAAAGCAACCTGTACTTGTTCAGTTTTTCAGCTTTCTCTGATTTATCATTTTAACAACTGACATGTTACTAGAAATCATCAATCAGCAGCCACAGGTGCTCATATGAAGTCATTGCTGATGTCTTTCCATCTTGTCTTTGTGTTACACACACCTGCATGGTAAAGATCAACAAACTATAAAAAGTCATACTTGCTAAAGTCATACTTGTTAAAGCTGTTATGCACTTGCGTGTGTGTGTGTGTTGGGGGGTGTTTTTAATAGTGTTGCAATACATTGCTATAGAGCATGTGCTTTCTGTTATTTTTTTCAATTGTTCGAACAAAGCATTTTGGTGATATAGGGTTTGTTAAAAAGATCAGCATTGGTTTAAATGCAGATTGAAATCTATTAAGTAAAGTATGAATTTGGATTCAAATCCCCTGAGCCTCTAGTTTGCAGAGATAAATTTTGATTGAACTCTTTTGAGGTATGTCTCAAATTGTTTTATACATCTAGGTAACCAAGAAAATAAATGTTATTGATACAGCACTAAATCAACATCTGGAACTGAAATTTTTGTATTCTTTCCCTATGACTTCTTGATCATGCTGCTCTTTTCCCCCGTTACTATTTCATCCCATACAAAGAATTTTTAACCAAAGAAAAATGGGGAAATATTCGGTGGGTATGAATACATGTGCAATGCACTCCACTTCTGTAAGTGTATGTAGATGTCTGAACGTAAAATGAAAACATATAATCTGCATTATATGATCTGTATTCCCTGTTAGCAGCTAAGGAAGGCAGAAGAGCCTATTTAAGTTGGGAGTGAAAAAAAAGGAGTAGAAGAGGAGAGTAAATGAGGTCAAATTGAAGCTCTCTGTTTTAGAGGCTGCAACGTGTCCATAGTGTAACCAGACTGCTTTGTGGATCTGCCAGATTTTCTCTCTCTCTTTCTGCTTCCTCCCTCCTCTGTCTCTCACATCACATCATGAGATGGCTCCATATCTCCATATCTGTACTGCAGAAAACTGATTTAAACTGCGCAGGATATAAAAAGTGGCAAAAAACAAACTTCGGAAACATAAGAGGTCATATTTCCAGAACAAAACAAAACAATAAAACAATAAAGATAAACAACGATAATTAGACTTTGTGTGACATATGCGGGAAGTTTATTTGCCAGTGTTTTCAGTGGTGTCACTGGGCAGGAGGTAACCTAGGGGGGTGCAGGAAGGGGCCATATAGAGTCCTTGCTATTTTATATTTTCTGTTTATATTCAACAATTATTTTATTTATTGCTTCCGTTGCTTTGTGTACTTTCGCCCATATATTTGACAATGGCATATGATTAAAGCGGTTGACATTCTATGATGCAGTCTGGTTCTAGTGTGCCATCCCAGAAATGTCAGTGGATCCCATCTGGTCATCGGTGACTAAAAACAAGGTGCGAAGCCTCACAGTGAGTTGTATAAAACAGCCTCTTAAATACCCTCTGATAACCTCCATCTTTGTGCGTAAATGACGGACTCTCTTCCCCGGATCCAAACGCATCCAAATATAACATTGCGCACAACTTTCTTAAAAATACATACAAAGTAACTTCTTGAGGGAAAATAAGTTATGCTGGCTGAAAATCCGTTCTATCCAGATCCGCTAAAGACTTCTTAGCTGGACATTTAAAAAAAAAGAGTCTCAATTAAGAAAATCCACAGCAGGTAGATGATACAGGACGTCTGCAGCGCCTCAGAGCCGGTGCGTAAATAATGCCTTCCAGCATCATCCACGTTTGAGCTGGGACGTGAATTGCTTTTTGTTGAGACGGCCCATTCCCCACTGATGAAGGAGGGATTTTGCGCCCCGAACATGCAACAAGTTATGTGGTGCGCGCACGGCACCTCCCCAAAAGCTCAGCCATATAAAAGCCAAGATAAGTCATTTGTTTAAGCAGTAGGGAGTTTCTGCTGGGGTCTGGATTGGAGTTACGCACAGACCGGACCCTGCCCTATATGAGTGGTGTCTGAGGAGGAAAAAGAGGATCCCCCCCTGCCACAAAGAATCTACATGTCTAATATTTAGACATGTTCAGCTTTGTGGATATTCGGTTAGCGCTTTTGCTCAGCGCAACAGTGCTTTTGGCGAGAGGTCAAGGCGAGGATGATAGTAAGTATCCCTTTCAAACATTGTGTTCCTTTTTCTTTGTGGCCCTTTCGGGATGTGGAAAGTCCACAAGAAGATGCGCAGTTTGATGGAACTAGTCGGGATATTTGACCCGCCACCTGGCAGAACTGGGGAAATGTGTTTTCTTTTTCCACGGGCTCCTCTGGAGATCTGGAAGCGAATAGGAGCTTATAGACTGGACATTTTTTTCCACAATGTTTTCTTTTTTTTCTGCCCCATCTCTCTGGCGTGCAGACACATGTCCTACTGGAGTGCAAACCTGAGGGGAGCAGCTGTTTTATCTCTGCGCAGTGGCAGGACATGAGTTCAGACAGAGTTGAAACTCATGCAAAAGAAAACAAATATAAAGGGGGAAAAACATTTTAATTAAACAATATTTAGTCTGAATTTGGTGAGGAGTTCTTTCGGTTCAGGAACTTGCACCCCGAGACAAAAGCCTCAAACCGCATCAATAAAGAGCAGACACACATCTGTGGAGAGCTTCGGGTCTAAAACTAAGAGAATATTGCAACAAATTAAGGGGAAAAAAATGACAACGGAAAAATCTCAAAAGTCTGACGTCGACAATGGAATAAGTTCGTCTAGACGTCAATTAATCACCATCCGGATTAGGGCGAGGGAGGCCTTCTTTTGCAAAGCAATAGTGACGCCATGTGGCGAGGCCTGGAACTCCACGTCTACCCTTTAACCCTCTCCTCTCCTGAGGCCTAGCCTGCAAAATCCATCACTCAGAGACGTGATTGGACCTACTGTAACTGGTTATCAAGAAGCAGTCCATTTTTTAATGTTTTACTGGATCTGGAGCTGAGGCTTGTTTATCCACAATTACAAGGAGGAAAACTTATACCCTTCATATGATAATCCTTTAGCTACTTTTCACTTCATTGAGCTCTACGTTTCTGACACCAAAGAGGCATGCAGCCAAAGGGTGGATTAAACCCAGTTCTGCTCTATCAAAACTTTTTTTTAAAAGTCTAGCATTTCAGTGGCTTTTAATATCACATTTCATCTGGTTACTTCAGTTTTACTTGCATAATCTTTTTAAATTTTGTTTTTTTGCTCTGCTTTTTCAAGTTGTCGTGTTAGCCAGGTGAAGCTCTGCACATTGTTTGATATCAAATTGCCAAATAACTGTTTGTAAAAGAATCTTTTTTAAGTTAACCTATTTTAACTTTAAAAGTAATGAAACTCTGTTGATGTTTTTCAGAAAGCATGCAAGTTTTACTTCTATTAAGTTTGTTTATTTAAATTATTCCCTAAATATCTGTAGGGATGCTAACTTAACTTAAGCACATGGGAAGTAATATGTAACTATATTATTTGAACTGAAATGCTTAATGTTTGCAAAATGAACTTTTGTCATCATTTATTGTTACAAGTTGTAGCTTAGTTTCTATTGTACTTTGACAGCCTTAAGAGGAAGTGATCCAAGAGGAAGTTAAGTGTTAAACCCAAAGGCCATTGATTTGTAGAGAAAGAAGTAACCTATAGTCTTGATCAATAACACAAATCAATTTATTTTCCTGCTGGTTTTTGCTAGCATCTCTTCACCCCTACTTATTGATTTAAAAAAGGGTATTGTTCGATTTTACGCAAATATTAGAATTTGTTGCAAATATCCTGAAATAGGGTTTATCAACATGCTTCTAAACTAGATGCATCCATTTGTTCTGAGAATTTAAGTATCTAACTTGTACTTACATGTAAAAATGTAAATACAATGTCAAATTCTCCTCAAAATCCTTGACTTCATCACAAATATATATATATTTTTTTCAGAGCAATTTGGCAGCTGCACATCAGAAGGACAGTCGTACAACGACAAGGATGTATGGAAACCAGAACCCTGCCAGATCTGCGTGTGCGATATGGGGACCATCCTGTGCGACGAGGTGATCTGCGACGACACGTCCCATTGTGAAGACCCCTACATTCCAGATGGAGAGTGCTGCCCTGTCTGCCCCGATGAGGGTACTGCTCACCTGTTTTATGGTTTCATTCATGCCTTGCACCACCTCCTAGATTTGCTCCTCTGCTGCCTCTGGCCCCTAGACGTCAAATGGACCTGAGCCTCTCAGCCTGTTTGCCTGCCTGCCTGTCTGAGGATTTCACATAGAAAAAAAAAATCCCTTTTGGATCACATTTTGCTGAGTTCTTTTTAACAAACTTTTTAAATGCTGGATTACACCCTCTTTCTAATGGAGAGTTTATCATTTTCCCAACATGCCAGTTTGTGCAGAACCATCACGCTCCTCACCCCTTTGCCCCTTTCAATTATTTAAGTTCAATTATTTAAGTTATGATTTTGTCATAACTGCACTAAAGTCCCTGCTTAATGTCTAAATCTGCTATGCATGCTTGGCCCTTCGGCTTGACACTTCAGCTAGTCTTTAAATATTTTGAATTTAATTATGTGTGCTAGCTGTTGACCTTTCATTTTTCTTTTTTCTTTGATTTTTTTTAGGTCCTCCCACTGAACCTACGGTATTTTAACCTTTCTTAAAATTGTATTAATGTTGAAAAACAGTTCCAAATTCATCAAACCATGACATTATATTCTAATACCATAAATTCTTTTACATCCTGCAAACAAGATTACATAATAGCTTAACTGTTTTTTTTGTTTGTTTTTTAAATGTACTTATAGATTCCAAAGGGACCCACTGGCCCCAGAGGAGATCCGGTAGGTTTCTTTTTACTTTGTTTTGTAGTCTAATCATACCTATAACTAAGAGAGAAGAAATAATTGCAGAAAAGTCTGAGGCACAATTTCCAGTATTTATTTATATGCATATTAGACAATCCTGATGAGATTCCTGAAACATTATGTGCGTCTACTTTATGGTATTTAAGCCCAGTTCATGTTCTACATGTTGCTGATTATGTTGTACTTAATACATTTACAAGAAGATTTTTTAGTTTGGACCAAAAATTAGAGATGTATATGAGCAATATATGCTCTATGAATTAGGAATGAAAACCGTCAGAAACCAACGTGATTGCTGACAGAGCTGCTGTGACTTATAACTGTAACTATTAAGTAGCTCAAGAGGTCAAATAGAGTTAATGAGACTGTGATTGAGGGTCATCTTTAAAATGAGGTGAAGGTCATTAATAACAAAGTGTTAATTAAATTTTCTAAGCAGAAATGTGCTTGTATTGGACAAATAATTCTGTTTATGATCTTTTTTGAAGTTATTAAATATGAAGTTCAAGGTGTACTGACACTGATGGGATGTGTTGGGCTTCTGAAAGTAAAGTAAAATATCGTCTGCATAGAGAGGCATGTAACATGTCTGGAATGCTGTTTTTCCCAGGGCCTTCCTGGTCTCCCTGGCAATGATGGAATCCCCGGAACGCCTGGCTTGCCCGGCCCACCTGGCCTCCCTGGCATCCCTGGCCTTGGTGGAGTACGTATCAGAGTTTCATCTGAAAATAAACACCTTAAAGCGTTGACCTAATTCAGCAACCTTCCTTCAGATTAAAGCATTTACAGATTGATAAAAACACTGCTCTCGTTTAGATTTCTGATATTTGCAAGAGGATTATGAGAGGCTATTTCAAGTATTTTTTTGAGATGTTTCTATGCTGAAAGAGTAACTAATTTCCTCGTCTTCTCCCCTCACAGAACTTCTCTCCTCAAATGAGCTACTTCGACCCCTCCAAGTCCAGCGGCCCACCCGTCCCCGGCCCAATTGTACGAAATTTTCATAAAGTGACCCATGTTTTTAGAGTATACAAAAATGAAAGATAAATTGATGTCTTATTTTTCTAACTCTTCATCGACAGGGTCCTCCTGGTCCCCGTGGTGCTCCTGGTCTTCCCGGCCCACCCGTAAGCATTTTTATCAGAAACATACATAATCCTCCAAACTTCCCCAGAAAGTTTTCAAAAACATATAAGTTGGTTGGGACACTAAGAACAAAGCAGAAATTTTACTCTGACGCCATTCTGGCTTGACTGGCATAAATAAGTCAATTCGGTCTGTATTTGAAACATAAGAGTCTCTGGCCAAGACATTTATAGAAGTGGCTATTGATGCACCATTACCTCCCTCTCCCCCACTTGGATCACTCAGCTCATCTTTGAATAAGATGTGTTAAAAATGTTTTCTCTTGATGTCTTTCAGGGTCCTTCAGGTAGCCCAGGGCCCCAAGGAGAGCCTGGTGAGCCCGGTGCTGTGGTAGGTACACATTATACCTGGTTTGATAAATACCAATCTTACTGTGTCAGTCATTGAAACGTCATCAGTTTATAAACTGCAGCTTTTAAGATTCAAACATCATAAATGTGCATGATTATGTCTAGAGGCAAATCAATGTTTCGTTTTTCTAATATTTGACTACGTCATGTGTTATTAGTCTACTTCTGCATACCATTTGTTCACTTTTCTTCATTTTAGAATAAATGGTATTATCTGTTGGTGTTTTTAGGGTCCAATGGGTCCCCGCGGTCCCGCAGGCCCTCCCGGAAAGAAT
This sequence comes from Xiphophorus maculatus, assembly GCF_002775205.1. NCBI lineage: Eukaryota > Metazoa > Chordata > Actinopteri > Cyprinodontiformes > Poeciliidae > Xiphophorus > Xiphophorus maculatus. The sequence goes on along the minus strand of NC_036452.1, from coordinate 13,888,531 downwards.
GGAGATGATGTGAGTGATTCTGTTTCCTTTTTACCTGTGCTTGCAGCTAAGACCGCCTCTCACTACCTGGCCTAGCACCTTCCTGTGTTTTGAAAAACCTGTTTCTGTCTGTGTGTCTTCAAAAGGGTGAGGCTGGTAAAGCTGGACGCCCCGGTGAGCGCGGAGCTGCTGGCCCTCAGGTGAGCCAAATTAGCGAGTCGTTGACCGTTCACCCAAAATTTCTGTTCATGTTCACATTTGCAAATTTGTGCTCATTTTATTGCTGTTTTTTTTTCTTCTTTTTTGTAGTTCTTAGTTTTTTAACCCTGATCACACTTCCTTTTCATTTACATGAGACGGCTGTCAGTTTAGGAAACTCCCATGACGACAGATTTCTTCTTGTTTTCCTGCAGGGTGCTCGTGGATTCCCCGGAACCCCTGGACTGCCTGGCATCAAGGGACACAGAGTGAGTCTTAGTGCTAATCTGCAGCTTCTGCATTAGGGTCACAAGCAGAAACATAATCTACTAATGATTCCCAATGTTGTCTGCAGGGTTTCCCCGGTCTTGATGGAGCCAAGGGAGACAGTGGACCTGCTGGTCCTAAGGTAAGACCCGTTCTCCCATCTAGATCACTTTGCCTCGTTCCAGCTGTTTAAAAGCTGACCTCTGTCTTGCAGGGAGAGCCTGGTGTCCCCGGAGAGAATGGCATCCCAGGTGCCATGGTACGTTTTCAGTCGCACCGTCCTATAGAGCCAATTTACTATTGGTGCGACCTCTTTAGTCTAAGAGGTCTGCAAAAACGAGAAGAAGTTGATCAGTTCTTTTCTCTATTCTCTTGCAGGGTGCCCGTGGTCTTCCTGGTGAGAGAGGCCGCCCCGGACCTGCTGGCCCTGCTGTAAGCACCGACATTTTTACGCTTTCTAACCTTAAACCTTCTTCAACTCGCGTGCAAAAAGCTGAACGGAGCAAAATCTGTTTGCTCTTCCATGCAGGGTGCTCGTGGTAACGATGGCAACACCGGCCCTGCTGGTCCTCCCGTAAGTTTTCAATGATTGAAACTTTCTTTTTACTTTTCTACATAAAAAGAAAGAAAGTTTTGCCATTTCAGACTGTACTCCTCTAATGATCTGTGTCCAATCCTGATGTTTAGGGACCCACTGGATCTGCCGGACCCCCTGGATTCCCCGGTGCTGTCGGTGCTAAGGCAAGTCAAATAGGTCATATATTTTCCAGATTTAACTGAAAAAAACCCCTACTAAAACTAGTCAGAAGTTTTGTTTCCATTTCACCAGTTAAGTCTTAGTGTTCAAATGTTTTCCTCTGAATGAAGGAAAACACATCATTAGATACTACTTAACCTCGGTTCTGATCTCAGTGATGGTGTTTATCTCCACACAACCTTGCAGATCCAACCCTGTCGGGGGAATTGTTAATTTTTGCAGGACAAACTTAAACTATAACTTTTAAGTAAGGATATGATGGATTAATTAAACAGTGTGCTTGACTGCCAGCCATCTCGGGGTTCACTGATCCTAGCAGCAATCAGAAAACATCATCGGACCCCAGCTGGACTCTTTCCCTCAGTCGCTTTCCATTTACAAAGCATTTTAGAACTCCTTCCCTTAGATATTCCACTTCCTTCAGTTAAAAAGGAATCGGAACAGCAATAACTTGCTTGGCTTTGATAACATGGCTAATAAAAATCTTGTTTTTATTTAGGTGCAGGTTGTAATTATTCTATCACATTTTTGCGCTTAGACCTTACAAACTGCACATTGACTTTAAATGGGTAAATAGAACTAAATGTGTTCAAATACATTTATTAGAACCCTTGTCTATATTTTGGCATTAATGTTTTGTTTTTTTTTAAAGTCTGCATCTGTTTCATGTTTAATAATAAGCCAGGAAGTCCTTTTCTCAAACACATATTGCTCATTTTTCATGACACTTACTTGATTTTCAATTTATTGAATTTACTGATACTGATTTCTTTATTGGTGTTGCTTCCTTCCCTCTGACAGGGTGAGACCGGTCCTGCCGGAGGTCGTGGATCTGAGGGACCCCAGGGAGCCCGTGGTGAGCCCGGTAACCCAGGACCTGCTGGACCCGCTGGACCTGCTGTGAGTAACAGAACCTTTAATCAGTCTGACTGCCTTTAAAACAAACAAACAAACAAAAACAATCGGCATGGAAACATTTTAAAGTAGATTTCAAACATTTTTTTCTCCATGAATTTCCCCAACAGGGTTCTCCTGGATCTGATGGTCAGCCTGGTGCTAAAGGTGCTAATGTAAGTTGAGCACAAGACGCACTGATCAGCTTCATTCTGCTTAATCATTTTTGATTGTTTACACTCCGACTTGTTTTTTTACGCAGGGCGCTCCCGGTATCGCTGGTGCTCCTGGTTTCCCCGGTAACCGTGGTCCTGCTGGAGCTCAGGGAGGCGCTGGTGCTCCCGGTCCCAAGGGTAACAATGTGAGTGGACGGCATATCGTGCGCAAAAATGTCTCCCGGTCAGTGTCACAGAGATCGGAAGTGATTGGACGGAATAAGTGAAATGTGTTTCTCTGCCAACAGGGCGAGCCTGGTCCTCCAGGTCCTAAGGGAGAGGCTGGTGCCAAGGGTGAGCCTGTAAGTTTGAAACCACGATTGAAGGAAAAATGAGAACCACACAGCCTTTTCTTTCACGGGTGAATAAGATGGTTCCTTCTCTTCCAGGGCCCAGCTGGACTTCAGGGACTTTCTGGCCCCTCTGGTGAGGAGGGAAAGCGAGGACCTCGTGGAGAGCCTGGTGGTGCCGGACCCCGTGGACCCCCTGGAGAGCGTGTATGTTATTATTTCACCCCTTATTTATTTCTCTATTGTTGTTGTTGGTCACCCTTGAATTCCTGTTTTCACTTTGTAGCAGTTCTAATGCTACAATGTGAAAACAGATGTGACGAATCCAAATAAAAGAAGAACAGAAAGCAATTTTGTGGAATTGGATGTTGCAATACTTACTTGCTTTCTAAAATTATTTTTGTAGTTACATGTTTTTTTCACCTTTCCCCCCCATATTAATTATTTCTTTACAGTTCCAACACAAACAGAGACAGAAAAAAAAAAACTACCTTAAAAACACATATCTAGCAACTTGCTATATTTTAACTGTCTCAGCTTTAGCCACTGGATGGCCAAATTAAATTATTTAATTTTGAAGACTAAAATACAACAATGTGGACAAGGTTGTGCTCTGTGGTGGTTAAATTATCCTCTTCCCAGAATCACCTTGCATCTGATGCTCACATCTGAGACGATGCATTTCATGCTCAATCAAAAAACTCAAAATTGCAAATAGACTTGCAGTCACGTTGTAGTACTAATTTCATGTAAAAGTGTCTGTAGTCCCTTAAAAATCACTTTATTCCCGGAGCTGCTTTGGGAATACCATGTTTGACCACGTTTACTGACCTGTTTGGTGCTTTTTCTTTTTTGCTCCCAGGGCGCCCCCGGTGCTCGCGGTTTCCCTGGTTCTGATGGAGCTGCTGGTGGAAAGGTAAATGAACCAGGAGCAAGTGTTTGCAAACCCCTGGTACAGAACGTCATAAAAATAACAAAATGTACTGGATGTGATTTCTGACTCTTTGTGACCTTTGTAACAGGGCGCCCCAGGTGAGCGCGGTGCCCCCGGACCAATGGGATCTCAGGGAGCCACCGGTGAGGGCGGAAGCTCCGGCGCTCCTGGCGCTCCAGGATCAAAGGTGAGCTTTGAGACAACCTGGAACAACTCTGAAAAGAAAAGAAAGAAAAAAAAAACAAATGAATTTTAACTTGCTCCTCCTCTTTAGGGTGTGACCGGTAGCCCCGGAAGCCCCGGCCCTGACGGCAAAGTCGGACCTGCTGTAAGTACTGATAGCTTCTAAAGATTTGACCAGATTTCTAGTTAAAGTTCCTTCAATACTTTAGAATAGAATCACATATGAATCTCTGTCCAGACCAGAGTGGAAAATCCCCCCAAAACAGGCTAGTTTCTGATCTCTTTACGGTTTAGCACAGTCAGCAATCAACACCTAAAGTTATGGTTGATTATTGTATTAGCTTGCTCAGTTTCTAAATTAGCAAAATAAGATCCTTCATTGAAGAATCTCTTAGTTTGGTGACCATGGTTGCTTCACCTCTTTAAATAAAATCTATAATCCTATAAGGACATTTTCAAGAGATCTAAAGAAGGTCGCTCTCATACACGAGTGTGAGGCGTTCGTGTTCTCCCCAGCACACTTATTGTCTGAAGAATGAAGAAATAGCAGAACAAATAACCTAAGAGGAAGATGTGAACAAAGATTTACAGTCTTTGGGTTTTACAAGACCTAAATGAGATCCAGATGACTGTCTCAGCCAATATTAAAACACAATGCAATGTCCTTTTGCCAGCTTTAAAAATGAATCAACCTAAATGCTTTTTTAAAAAAAAAATAAAACATTTCCTCTCCACTCCTGACCACTAGGGTGCTCCTGGTCAAGATGGCCGCCCCGGACCTCCTGGCCCCTCTGGATCCAGAGGACAACCCGGAGTCATGGGATTCCCCGGACCCAAGGGAGCTGCTGTGAGTGAACCCTTCACCGTACCGTGTCTTTAAGGGGATTGATGGTATCCTTGGGTTGTGAGTGTGTGAACTCTGTTTGTGTGACCAGGGCGAATCTGGTAAACCTGGCGAGAGAGGACCTGGTGGAGCTGGTGGCTCAGTTGTAAGTACTACAGGCTTTTTTATTTTATTTTACTATTTTCAATGAACTCTAAAGTGATGATAAATTAGATGGATTTAACTGAACCTCTTGAAGTTAGGACTAAATCAGAATAAGCGCGCATTAGATTGGAAAGTCTGCATTAAATTGTGTTATCTGCGCCATAGCATAAAGCAAACAAACTGAAATGAATTGAAGTTGAAATATGAGCGTAGAAACATTTAATAAATATTTTGACCTTCTTCCGTTCAGGGTGCTCCCGGCAAAGATGGTGATGTTGGAGCTCCCGGACCTTCTGGACCTGCTGTAAGCAGTTTGCCTCCATTATTTTTAAGCATAAAAAAGATCATTTTGATCTTTTTTTATTAGGAATATATAACAATAATATATATAAAAAAAATTCGCCAATCTCTGATTACAGGGACCTGCTGGAGAGAAAGGAGAGCAGGGACCATCTGGTGCACCAGGATTCCAAGTGAGTTTTTGAAGCCTTCCATCATCTAAAATGATTTGTTTTTTTGTCGGTTTGTCTTTGGATATACAGTATGTTCCACTTTATAATTCACACGTTCAACTGCATCTTTAATTATTGTGCAGGGTCTTCCTGGACCCCAAGGTGCTACTGGTGAGAGTGGCAAGCCTGGCGAGCAGGTATGATCTGCACCATTCATGGCTACATCTGAACTATGGGTAACAAATCGTTTGGACAAAGCAAAATTAGACCCGACAATAATTGCTCTTCCTGCTGCTTCTGATCAGGGCGTTCCTGGAGAGGCCGGACCACCTGGCCCATCTGGACCCAGAGTAAGCCCCTCTTTGTCTGTAGGACATCCTGTTTTTATATTTACAGTAAACAGAAAAAAGCCTAATGCTTTCACTGCGTTTCCTCCAGGGTGACAGAGGCTTCCCTGGTGAGCGTGGTGGTCCCGGGCCTGCCGGTCCAACTGGATCCCGTGGCTCCCCTGGTGCTGGTGGAAGCGATGGACCTAAGGTATGGTAAAAAAAAAAAAAAGAGCTGGACAGAAAATTTTACAGCTCAGACTTGGAAGAGTCTTGGCCTCTGTGAAACACGTCGATTAAGGGCAGTAAACAGCAGAAACACCTGCAAATATCAGGAAAGGGAAATACAGTTCAGATGTTTCTGATTTATAGGAATCAAAAAATGCAACAAGTGAACATCCTGGGTCTGGATTTAAAATAAATTGATATGTATTAAGTGAGACCATTAATGGCTTTTAACCTCCAGGATATGTTAAAATGGGTCGTGATGGGAGCCTCTGATAAGCAGAGACCAAAACCAAAATGACAAACGAGACTATTGGAGAATCTTGTTGATTCTTGTAGAAAAAAGGGGAATTTTCTGCCTTTTAAGCTTTTTATTGGAAACAAAACAGTTATGCTAGGGAAACAAGTGTGTCACTTCCTATTTATTCAGCTCAGCCTGTGATGTTCATTTGATGTTTTTCAGAAAAATATGGAACGCGCATCCACATTCATGCTGATCAAATATCGATCAAACCACCAGCTCATTTTGTACCGCGTCTGAAAATTAGCATTTTAAATGAGTTTTCTATTATCTTCTCTTAGTTGTGCGACTCTGAAAAATAATGTTCGTGTCAACAACAGTCAGTGGAAATGGGGTGTCATATAAAATCTCTGGAGACTAATAAACAATAAAATGTTTACTGTGTGCAAGATTTGAGCATTTCTACAAAGGTCTACCAGATATCTGTAAATGTGAGCTGGAGTTTCCCGTTTGTTTTGCATCCCTGCTGTGGTGCGGGTTCTGTAAAAACCCTTCACAGATTGTGACAATCTGTGAAGGGTACCCCGCTGCTGGGTAAATTCAGTAAATTGCAACTTCTAAGAACAAACTTCAAACTGCACTTGGTCTCCAAAGTCCTGATCTGCCTCATCCGAGTCCTATATAGGGGATGATTAAAATGTATTTTCTTTCTTTTTACCTGCACAGGGAGAGCCTGGAGCTGGTGGCGCCCCCGGTAGTGCTGGACTCCCTGGTATGCAGGGAATGCCTGGAGAGCGAGGATCTGCCGGTATTCCTGGACCCAAGGGAGAGAGAGTGAGTATAACAGCCAAACAATTTGGATATATTAATTCTGCTGTGTGACAGCATTTAAAACTTTCACTTTGTTTTACTTTCTTTTAATATTTGCTTTGTATAAACTTAGTGTAAGCTAATAGGTTTTTATCTTTCTTTGAAAAATATTTCCAAAACTTAATAAGTAACCCAATATGCCTCTGATAAAGTAAAAATATCAGTGTTATACTGACTTATTGATTGGCATTTAAATAATATCACTCTTAGATGTTAGAAGTGGAGATATGCTGTTGGAAATTTTTTGTTGTTGTCACAATAATAACAAATTTGTTGTTATAATTGTTATGAACTATCATAATAAATGTTTCAAACTTGGGGCTCTAATATACACCAGTAGGCATGGATAACAGTATGACCAGCATGGTTAACCCGGTTAACCCTAAACTGTGTTAAGAGTTCATCACTGAAGAATCTTAACTCCTTCTGCAGTTTGTTAGTCCAGCTAGCATTGATTTTCACATTCAACTGTTCAACGACACTTTTCTCTGTTTAGGGAGACGCTGGTGCTAAGGGTTCTGACGGCGCCGCTGGCAAAGATGGCGTGCGCGGTCTGACTGGTGCTATTGGACTTCCTGGACCTCCTGGTTCTCAGGGTGAGAAGGTAAGATCAAGGGTGATATTTATCTTCATCTACATGTATCTAGTTTCAAACTTTTCCACCAATCTACATCTGCTTCTTAAGTTGTTTTTTTTCTCACATATACAGAAAAACAATCTAAATATGGTATTGTTTTGAATGCTCTTAAACTATGATTAACAAACAGCAAATGTATGTAATTTATGTTGCAATATAAACAATAAAGCATAGTTAATGTACTAGTCTGCTATTGTAGCACCATGTGCAACTAAAATCTCTCCTCACCAATTATTTTATTACACTATTTTTTGTAAATTCATGGATATTCTTGTATCCAGGTTGAGATTATACATTGCAATCAAACAATCATAAATACGACAGTATCCCCAAAAAACAAAGCTAATATTTAGCATAATTGTGTAAAAATCCAAACAATGTTGGTCTTAAATTGTAAATTCTAAACAGTAATAATGCCTTAACCGTCCTTACTGATTAGAATTTTCAATTTGCCCTTAAACAATGTTTATTTTAGGAAATTTAGACTCTTTGCCATTTTAGAATTTATTTTTATTTTTCTGCATTGAATGCCAACCTCAATTGCAATAATCTTACCAGAACATCAAAGGCAGACTGGAAAAGTCTGAAGGTTTTTGCTGCTTATGTTAAGAGCATTTAGGATATTATCACCAAGATGATTTATGAAGAGGGTGAAGAGCATGGATCTCAAAATGGCACCCAAGGGACTCCTTAGGACCAGTAATAATCACTGTGTTCAAGTTGATGAGCAATTAAAAAAATATATTACAGCACTCTCAGACAAATTTCTAAATTTAGTCTGTCAACATACTGCATCATTCATATATACTGTAAGTGAATGTGTCTTGTATTTGTTTTTATGATTTATTGTTATTTTGTCTACTGACTTTCTTCTCCTCTGGTTTTAGGGAGAGTCTGGTCCCTCTGGAGTCGTTGGACCCTCTGGTCCTCGTGGTTCCCCTGTAAGTTATTTTCTAAACACAAAGTCTTTAGATTGCTGCAGTGGTCTTGATTAATTAAAAAGAATGTGAGACCTCAGTGCATGATGAGGGATGCAGCATGTCCGAAGAGACTGAACTGACCTTACTGATGACTCCAACAGGGTGAGCGTGGAGAGACTGGACCTGCTGGACCTGCTGGATTCGCTGGACCTCCTGTAAGTAAAATGCAGATTGGAGTACAGACCGAATTCATGTGCGACCAAAACATGGACTCCAATTTTTTATTTTTTATTTTTTTTACCTTTTCCTCCCATTTCAGGGTGCTGATGGTCAGCCTGGTGCCAAGGGAGAGAGTGGTGACACCGGACCAAAGGGAGACGCCGGCCCTGCTGGACCTCCTGGACCTGTCGGATCTTCCGGTCCTCAGGTTTGTCACTCTTCATTCAGCATAAATAGCATGTAACCATGTAATCCAATATAAAATAATATAATTAAACATCAATGTATCGATGTGACACTTTGTCCTTCAAGAGGTTTTCGTAACTGCTGTCTTATTTTCTGATAGTTTTTTTAATACATTTTTGTTCAACAGGGACCTTCTGGTGCTACTGGACCCAAAGGTGCTCGTGGTGGTGCTGGACCTCCTGTAAGTCAACGTGCAAATATAGAGCAATTCCTGAAAACATATCTGTAACTAGTGGTTCTTCATCTAAAGAAAAATAATACAGGAGTGCTAGGAAACACGTGGACTCCATGAAATCCAATATGGCAAAAGATAAAATTTCTGGATTATGTGCCTTTTTTATTTGCACTCCTGATTTGTTGAGTTTTTGCTAACAAAAACAACAAAAAAAGATGGGGTCTGTTCTGATGCAGGACAGTCCAGTTCTATATTAAAGTGTTTCAAAATTTTAGCAATAGGGTTTAGCAAGGTTCTTTCAATAATTGGTACTGAAATAGCAACTGCCTTTAAATTTGGGAAGTATTTTTAAAAAATGTATGTATTGTAAAAGTTTATTTATTTCTCTATCTCTATTTAAATTCAGTTGTCAAAAGACAAAATTCAACAACCAAAAACTGGACAATAGCCTATCATATTTTGTTGTAGAAAATATCTCCTGTTGTATCTTAACTTAAATATTCTCACTTTATGTTTCCAGTTAAATTTAATGTCTCATCATATCTGTGTGTCTCCACAGGGTTCTACTGGTTTCCCTGGACCTGCCGGCAGAGTTGGCCCCCCTGGCCCCTCTGTGAGTTTTAGAATCATCACATAAATTAGCTTCTACATGGCCGTAGAGTGAAAGCTAATGGAGTTCTTCTGTCTTACTGTGACCTTGTGGCGTGATTCTAGGGAGCTGCTGGACCCCCTGGACCCCCCGGACCTGTTGGAAAGGACGGACCCCGAGGATCCCGTGGTGAGACCGGCCCTGCTGGTCGCCCTGGTGAGTCTGGTGCTGCCGGTGCTCCCGGTCCCAGTGGAGAAAAGGGATCCCCTGGCTCTGACGGATCCCCTGTAAGTACTCTGCACTTTACCGCCATTCGTTTTGCGCATGACTCAACCCCACTGACTGCCGTGTCCCTCTGTGTAGGGTGCCCCTGGTCTGCCTGGACCCCAGGGTATTGCTGGAGTGAGAGGTATTGTAGGTCTCACTGGACAGCGTGGAGAGCGTGGTTCCTCTGGTATCCCTGGCCCCGCTGTGAGTATTCTCGACATCTGTTCTTATTTTGTAAATCTTGATGTAAGTGCTAAATTTAACTTAGGCTCTCTAAAGCCGTTCACTTGGCACTTCCTTGCCTGACAAAAAACAATTGCCTGTTGTTTTTAGGGTGAGCCTGGTAAGCAGGGACCTTCTGGCCTTGTTGGTGAGCGTGGACCCCCTGGACCTGCTGGACCCCCTGGACTGTCTGGTGCCCCCGGAGAGGCTGGTCGTGAGGTATGAAGCTTGAAATCACTATTGTTTGATATTTCCTTTCGATTAGTTTTGAATAACCAGTTTTGCTGCTCCTCTGCAGGGATCTCCTGGTCATGATGGTGCTTCTGGCCGTGACGGTCCTCCTGGCCCCAAGGTGAGCATTTACTCTTTAAAAAGGGTTATTTCCCCCCAAATCATATCTACAAATGGAGAACTCTTCCTTATACGTCTGAAAATGTAGATCTTAGCTGCCTGGCTAACAGACATATGCTTTATAGGGAGACCGTGGTGAGAGTGGCATGGCTGGACCCCCTGGACCTCCTGGTGCTCCTGGAGCCCCCGGAGGTGTCGGCCCCTCCGGCAAAAGCGGTGAACGCGGAGAGAGTGTAAGTCCCCATTGATGCTGGTGCTTTTTTTTAATTAAATTTGTCCCAAACTTCTGTGTGTGTGTCTTTTCTTTGGTATTAAACCTATTTCCTTCCTCAGGGTCCTGCTGGTCCCGTTGGTCCTGCTGGTATTGGTGGGCCCCGTGGTTCTTCTGTAAGTTCGTCAATCTATAGCATATGAATCCCAGTTATCCATGTTAGGTCTCAGAGTTGTGCATTAACATGTCATGGCATCTTTGGGAATTTTCAGGGCCCTGCTGGTGCTAAGGGAGACAGAGGAGAGGCTGGTGAGGCTGGAGATAGAGGCCACAAGGGACACAGAGGACTCAGCGGACAGCCTGGTCTGCCTGGACCTCCTGTGAGTCTCTACTACTCTACTACCACTTATACATTGCTGGAAAACAACAAAAAAAACATATCTCCTCTAAGAGATTTATGATCCCTTAGGCATTCATTTCCACATATCATGACATGACAATCATATTCGATACATTAGAACACTACTGAACACTTTATATTGATCAGTTACTCACATATTGATGTTTTAAAGCTTTTAATGATGTTAATTATGATGAAAACATCTTTATCTTTACCTGCTACCAGGGAGTTCATGGAGACAGAGGACCCGCTGGTGCTTCCGGACCCGCTGGACCCCGAGTAAGTCCAGCTGCTTTGCGTCACCATGCCAATATTTGAATATACCACAAAGCTTTTACTAAGAAGCAAAAGTACTTGGAATTCCTTCATTGTCTCAAGATAACGTCTCAAAGCATCAAATCTACTAATAATCAACAAAGTTAAGCTTATAAATGATTTGTCTTTCATTTTAGGGACCATCTGGAAACAACGGCAGCCCTGGTAAGGACGGTCAGAACGGTATGCCCGGACCCATCGGACCCCCTGGACCTCGTGGTCGCAATGGAGAGTTGGGACCTTCTGTGAGTTTCATTACTATTAGAAACTTTTCTAATAAATTGGTGTAAACATTGCGAAAGCAGAAGGAAACTGAAGCTATATAAGATTTTTCAAATGGCCTCTTTAACGCTAGTCATTTTCCATTGGGAAGAAGTCTTTTAGGGACAAGTTAAGATGTCTGGGTGACTTTTACAAAAGCCCTTAGGAACCCCTGCTGTAAGTCTGCATATTTCATTACTGTCTTGTCTCTAAACAGGGTCCTCCTGGACCTCCTGGACCCCCTGGACCTCCTGGAGCCCCTGGCAGTGCCTTTGAACTCATCTCACCACCCCAGCAGGAGAAGGGCCCAGATCCTCTCCGTGGTGGCTACCGCGCTGATGACCCCAACATGATGCGCGACCGTGACATGGAGGTCGACACCACCTTGAAGACCCTGACCCAGAAAGTCGAGAATATCCGCAGCCCCGACGGCTCCCAGAAGAGCCCTGCTCGCATGTGCCGTGACCTGAGAATGTGCCACCCTGAATGGAAGAGCGGTGAGTGAGGATCAGAGTTCATAGACCTTTTTTTTTAGTACCTTTTACCAGATTTAGATTTTGATCAAACCTGAAACCCTCCTTATATTTTTATTTTTCTCGGTTACAGGCACATACTGGGTTGACCCCAACCAGGGCTCTTCTCTGGACGCCATCCAGGTCCACTGCAACATGGAGACTGGAGAGACCTGCGTCTACCCCATCGATTCCAACATCCCCATGAAGAACTGGTACCTCAGCAAGAACCTCAGAGAGAAGAAGCACATCTGGTTCAGCGAGTCCATGACAGGTGGATTCCAGGTGAGAGTCGCAGTCACGAAATCCCTCTGATTACTTTTAGTCAGTACGATCAAAAAGTGACTTCTGCTTCTACCCATCACACAGTTCCAGTATGGCACCGAGGGAGCTGATCCCGAGGACGTCAACATCCAGATCTCCTTCATGCGCCTGATGTCCAACCAGGCCTCACAGAACGTGACATATCACTGCAAGAACAGCATCGCCTACATGGATTCTGCAGCAGGCAACCTGAAGAAGGCCCTCCTTCTCCAGGGCTCCAACGATGTCGAGATCAGAGCCGAAGGCAACAGCCGCTTCACATACAGCGTCAGCGAGGATGGCTGCTCGGTAAGTTCCCTCTGTCTTCGTATTGACTCACATTTATACACTCACACAAATTTATGGCCAATTTGTGATCTGAATAAGGTTTAGATCAAAGACGATGCATATAGGAACTTACTAGCATTACTAGCTAGCATAGTTAGTGTCGCTAGCAGCAGCAAAGTAGCACTTTCTTTTGCTTTACCTGGAGAAAGTTTGAGCTTTTCCAATCAAGTATGTCCCAAACAAACATGAGTTGTAAGCTCAATGAAATAAAAAAAGCACCTTTGCTTTGTTTAGTCTTCTTGCTTTCTAGTGAAATCTTGCTCTTTCTTGCTGTCCAGCAGCTTAAATAAACTAGATATGTCTGCATATCTTTAAGAAAATACATGTTTGTTTTAGGTTCCTTCCTGTCTTAGTGCTTTCTCTGGCCTCATTTATTTGACTTAAATGATATTTCACATAGCAATGAGATTTAATCTTCCTCTCAGTAACAACTTCCACACAGAAAGTATGAGAAATATCTGGTAGAAGGCACCATCCTCATATCTTTCAACCAAAACTATAATGTTGAGTCAAATGAAATAATGTATTTTATCCTAATCACAATCTTAAGCTCAGTTAAGGTTTCATACTTTGAAACCTTAGCGAGCAACTGGGTCTCCAAATGATGTTGAGACCCCGAGACACCATATAAAATTGGAAAGTGTTGTTAGTGCAACCAAGTAGCATCGGCATCAAGTTTTTCCAGTTCATTCATCTAAAAGAATTTTGGATTTTACATTTCTGTCCAACTTAATCATTCCTGAAAGGCCACCAGCTATGACTAATCAAATTCAAAAGTGAATATATCAGTTGGATAGCTGATTTTTCTGTTCATCTCTATGAATTTATTAAGCTATTAGCGACTTATGTCTGTTTTTTCTTTCTGTTTCTCTCTATAGTCACACACTGGCACATGGGGCAAGACAGTCATCGACTACAAGACATCGAAAACATCCCGACTGCCCATCATTGACATTGCTCCTATGGATGTTGGTGCACCCGATCAGGAATTTGGCGTTGAAGTTGGCCCCGTTTGCTTCTTGTAAAAAAAAAAAACAAAAAAAATGAAAGAAACATGGACATGACATTGTTGTTTTTTTCTAGCAGTCATCTCTAAAACCTCTTTTTTTTCTATGCAACCAAAACTCATTCGGCCGCCATTGGTCCACAATGCTTTAAAACCACTCCACTGAAGACGGTGTCTGCATTTTTTTTCCAACCCTGAGATGCTTTTTGGGACTGCTACTTCATCTGAAAACCAACCACACAAGGACACTTTAAACAAAACTTTTTGATTCCACTGGCAACAAGAAAATAATGTACGTATGTGTAAAATTTCCCCAAAGGAAATGATTAAAAATAAGAGAAAAAAGAAAACAGAATCAGGTGACTTTTTACCTATTTCCTACCACTGCAGAAGGACTTTGAAAACAACAAATGATATGTACCATTTTCCTGGTGTTAAATAAATTGTAAAAAGTGTGGAGTGTCTTGTTGATCTAAATACATATGAAAAACACCTGAATTTTGGACCAACAAAAGAACAAGACAATTAAACTTACCTTCACTGCAATATATAGATGGCTACCTCAGAGTCACCCCCAATTTTTCTTTAGAAATTGCCTATCGGGGGACCTTAAACCATTTAAAGGTGCTATTACTAATCCAATGAGGTCCAGTTATCAGTATTTGATGATCAAACTCTCACTCTCATACTGTAATTGTTGCCACTAATGCCTGCAGAACTTTGGTGCTACTAAATTCACTCATTGTCTTGTTGTCTATGCAGTGCAATTGTTTTCTTCTTTGAGTGTTGGTTTGATGACAGAGGCGATTGCTGCAGGTGTGATGCATGCAATTCGTGTCTTTGTAGATACAAGCGAGTGACTTCCCCGCCCACATGTTCAGTGTTTGAAAACTCCTTAAATATCCTTGAAAAAAAGAAAGAAAGAAAAAACACGCAAAAGAACAGCACACATCTTCCCGGTTGTTTATGTTTCATTGATGTCTTTTTTTGCAGAGAGTTTCTTAAAAATGGAAATTGAAGCAGACCGACTTTCATGGTTTCAAGGAGAGATTCTGTACTTATTTTGTACATGTATAATAAATCAAGATGTTTTTAATTATTTTGGGTGCTGAAATAAAGCATGTGAAGTGGTCTACTTGGTGGCAGAGTTTTCACTGTTGTTAAAACTTAGATTTATGTCTTGCATTTAAGACCATGTTTTATACTCTTAAGAGAGCGAGGCCTTTGACAAAAAGCTACATAAACATTTTGTGTTGCAGTGAAGCAGTTTCTGCTTCTGACAAGCAGCAGTGAAAACAAGGCCAACATCTGATTGAAAAAAATGACTTTTAGTTTAAATTCTCCAGTCATCAGCTTTGCTAGTGGCATAGCTGCACCTGCAACCTTGGTTAATCCTCCTGCAGAAGAATATCTTTCATTATCAGACGACCAAAGATATCTAAAGAAGATAAAGCTTTGTTTTTACCGACGGGAAAAGACAGCCACCTGGTGGCTATTATGTGCTATAACAACTATGGCGCCACAAAAATACAAACACAAACGTGTTTATTTTATTATTAGGTTATACAGAGTAATGAAAAAAAACAACCTTGCTTTATCAGTCAGACTTATGACGGATTTAAACCAGTGAGATGTTCAAAGCTCAGGATATTGTTTCATAACTTAACCCTGCTTTAAATTTCTCCACAACTTTGTTCTTGATATTTCTGCTGTGTTCCCCGGTCTTCATGATGCAATTAAACACTGGTGAACACTTTTTACAAATTAACAATTTATTGCACTGGATTTTATGTAGAGGTTTCTGTCGGGGACTGAATGCGAATGCTTAGATGCAGATGACAACCTAATGTCAAAGCAATAATTTTGGTTGCGGGTATCATTTATCCGCCTAATTTGAAAAGGTATTCTTCAAAGGTATTCGAGGAGGGGATCATTTGACAATAATAGTGAACATAATAATTTGATTACTACAAAGAACAAGTTCAAAGGTCAAGAAATAAGTCTTGAAATGGGCAAAACAATATAGAATAAGCTAAAAAAAAAAAAAGAAAACAAGCACAAATCATGAACAGCAAATAACAATATGATAAACTGGTTGTTTGGTTAATTGTGCTGCAAATAGGTCATTCCAAAACTTATGTATATGAAGCAAAGTGAATTACTTTGCGGAGCTTCAAAGATGCTTTATCTCTGACCGACATCACTTCCTGCAAACAAGGACGACATGAGAAGGAAAGGAGTTATTGGTGTTAGCGAAAG
The DNA here is from genome assembly GCF_002775205.1 of Xiphophorus maculatus. Lineage (NCBI taxonomy): Eukaryota > Metazoa > Chordata > Actinopteri > Cyprinodontiformes > Poeciliidae > Xiphophorus > Xiphophorus maculatus. Next base: position 13,872,471 of record NC_036452.1, on the reverse strand, counting down.
GAGTGAATGTAGTGATTTGGTTTACCTGGGCAGTGTGTCACTGTAAGGATCCCTGTGAGAACAGCAGAAAAGTGAGACATCATAACAAAAGAAACATAAACTCATCACCAACTTTAATGCGTTTATCAAACGGTGGAAATTAGGAAGGCTGTTGCAGCTCAGAACAATAGCAGTTAGCAGGAGAGTTTCTCACTGTTGGGCCATGATGAGAGGGATGCTGTCTGACTGCACCGGTGACGCCCTCTCTCCTGTGCGGCTGTTAAACATGGGGAGCGTAGAGAGGGGAGGAGGGACCCCTCGTTGGGCGGCCATGCTTCTCAGCTCCTCGGTGTTCCCATGGATGGTTTGTTGATGGTACAGCTGGATGCTGCAGAAAGCAGAGCATCATATTGAGGTTCATGTAGTATCTTGCAAAAGCATTCACGTCCTCTTTTTTTTAGATTTTGAAAAGTAAGTTTACTTACTTGTCTGTTTTCGCATTCCTTTTTGCACTAAAAACAAAATGAAAAAAAACAAACAAACATTACATGAACGTAAACCATCATTTCTCATTTTTAGTTTGGGCATTCAAAACGAATACTTACACTCCCTCACGCCTGCCATACAGGATGTAGGCCAGCAGCAGACACAGAAGGAAGGCAATGATCAGGGGCACAATCACAGACACAATGTAATCTGGGAAATAGTCTCTGCTTGGGGGAGACTCTGGAGGGTCGAAGTAACCCCCGTCCTCTAATATTCCAGAGCCCATTGTCGGAGCAGGCGGAGCAGGCTCCATCTTTGTTCGGTCAAACTGCAGAGAGAGACAACCAAGTATGACATCTAGTCATAGCAACTGTGAGGAACAAACATGGAATGATGGTGAAGTGTTTACTTCTTGTGGAATGGACTTAAAGACCTGGCTTACCATCTGATACATCTAATGGATCTCAGAATAAGAAATATGCCATAATAGGACACTTTTAATTCTTTCTTGAAGTGATTAGTTTCAGCATTTGGTCTTCTGGTAAAATTCTTTATATCTATCAGATTGTGACAAATACAGTTTCATTCAGATAACCCCAAAATATTTTCTGTTGAATTTAAGTCTGAACTCTGGGTAGGTGATTCCAAAACTTTTTATTTTTTATGAGGTCATTCTTTAGTTGATTTGGAAGGTTGTTTAGACCCAAGCATTTGTCTTAAAACTTTAACAAAAAAGGCCAAGTTAAATATTATGTTTTCCTATCTCTTATCTTATGAATATTTAGTTATTTACTTATTGATATACAGTTTAAACATTATGCTTCAAAACAACTAAAGGGATAATCTTCGTGAAGGGAGTCTTTCCTCTTACCAGCTTCGTCTTGCACCAGGTGATGCAGTTGCTGGGGATTTTGCAGAAGTGGCATTCTCCAGGTACCTTCACTTTGTCCCCTGCTGCGCACTGCCTTTGGTACTCTGGCGTCATCACCCTCTGCAGACACCTGGAGAAGTACTTCTTTGACCCCACCTTCACATAAACACTAAGACAAGACAGATTTTGAATAAACAGAAACACAGATTTCAGAGCTTTTGCTGGCTTTTGTACAGATGACTCTGTTTACCCCTCATAGTGTCCTGCAAGAGGGAGGGGAACTCTGCCTCCGCGGTCGAGGGCGTTGGTAATGTTGACAATTTCCAGCGCCTCATTGTTCCACAGCTTCTGCAGATCCTGCTTTATCTCACTTTGAACAGAAGAGGGCAGCACCTTCTCAATCTCCCTCAGCTCGATGAAGAACTCCGCTTGATAGGGCAGCATCTTCTCTGTTAGGTAAATCTTGGATTTTATTATTTTCCACATCTCCTCATATTCTCCTGCCTCACACATTGTTGTCTGTAGACTTCCATAAACAAAAAAACATACGTACCTGGAACAGCCTTGATGACGAGAAGGTTTCTTACTGTGTCATAACTGTTTTTGTTGACTGCATAAATCTGGAGGAAATTAATGACAAATCTGTTAACTTTAGCTATTTTTTAAAAAAAATGTAGAACTCTGCAGAGTTCAGTGGTTTCTTAGTTGGTACCTTCTCACTCAGTCGATGTTGATGTGAAGCTGGTTTCACTCTGGTTTCCACCAACATTTTACAGATTATGACAGATTTGAATTTAAAGTTCATCCTGACCATCCAAACTAATTTACTTTCAGTTTGGGACCGATTGTCACACACATTAAACCTAGTTCTGGGAGGCTTACAATGGATTCCTTAAACAGTCATCTGACAGTTTTTATAAACTGTGCTTAAAAACAAAATATATACCAGGAATTCAACCAGAAGGAACTCCACCAGTTCGGACAAGAAGTTTCATCAAATATCCAGACAGAATAAAGCCAGCAGTTTTTAGATTACCACAAAATATGTGTGATTTCTCTGAAATCTGCTATAGAACATTTACCCAATTATTAGAATGTGTATGCATATGTTTGAGTCTGTAATTATAGTTTTGACACAAACACAATAAATTCAAACTTGTCAGTTACATTTTTGAGTTTTAACATTAATTGAAGTAGTCCCCAGGTTTTAAAAAAAACAGCATTGAAAAGCCCATGACTAATATGGTTTTCACTCATATTTTGAGTTTATCTGTTTGAACTAGATATGTGGCTTTCATCTTTACTTAACCAGAAAAACTTATTTTTATCTATTAATACATTCTATTTAATTAAAACTACAGATACTTTGAGATACTTTTAGATTTTTTCTTTAAAGAGGTTTTACAAGTTGTTGTTTTTTTCTTTTTTAATCTAATCTTAAAATAGCTGCTGGAGAATCAGCCCAAACCTTTTATCTCTACAGATTTGACAGCTTGACACTTACTGCCATTCTAATTGTCTCTAGCTGGTTTTGATGTTGGTACAGAAAAACTCCAGACCTCAATGAAGGTTTTTCCCGGAGACGTTGGTGTGCCGTACAGGAAGCCATTTTCACTGGGATGCCTTTGGATGAAGCGGAGCCACTCTGGGAGGTCAGGAAAATACTGCTGGTTGCACTTAAAAATCATGGGGTCATCATGGAGGACGCCGGCTGTAGACCATGGAAAAATAGATGTGGCAGTGTGAGAAAAGTGTATTTTTCACTGTCTATTGTTAAAAATGAGCGCATCAGACTTACTGTAGAGTTTTAGCGAGTAGGAATCGAAGTACCCCTGGAAAGTTTCTCTCATCACTTCATATGTAAACAACCTCCCCACAGAAGTGGTCAATTTGATTTCGGCACTGATCCCACACAAGCTGGCAGCGAAGACTGAGTGGAAGTAAAACAAAACAAAAACAAGACATAATAATAATAATAATAATAATAATAATAATAATAATAATAATAATAATATTTGTCAAAATCATAAAAAATGACTAAAGCAGGTCAGTTGTTTAGTCATATCACTGCATGGCTGATATCATGGGTAATATTTCCATTCAATAACACAGACTTAAATGTAAGACATGAAGCCCATTTTTGGTTTCTTTAACTACATGAAACTTAACGTTTCAGAGTTAAACTTGCCTGCTGAAATGAAAAGCCAGCTCCTGAATCCCACCATCTTGTTTTTGGCCTTTGACTGACGGAGCCAAATGCAGAGGGGGCAAGCGGGGAGTTGCCACACGCCAAAGTTATTTTTGCCTCACTCATCTAACAACATCCGTGCTGGCGTCTGTCTGTAAATTGAGGACTGTAGTGAATATTTGACGAGGGAAAAACAACAATTTTTTTTGTCTGTTTGCTTGTTCTACATGTGGAAGAAAAACTGTTAAGAGGCAGCAAAAGATTTTAGACTGAGGTGGAGGTTCATCTTCCACCAGATCAATGACCCTGAGGACTGTTGAAATGAAATGGTTCCGATCAAAGCCTGCTATAGACTCTAAATCTGGATCTTCACCAAAGTTAACAGGGCTTGAATTATTTAGTAAAAAAGAAAAGAAAAAAAAGAATGAGCAAAGATTTCAGTTTCTAGAACTACAAAGCTGAGAGATGTATCCAAAAGACCTGAAGCTAAAAGCGGATCCTACAAAATACTGAGACCAGGGAGGATGAATATAAAGTCACTTGTCAGTCTGTAGTTCTTGACTCCAGTACGTTTTGACTGCTTATTGGTCGTCACCTGATGCCTTGACATGCAACTTTAGGATAGAAAGAACATGTAACTCCTCATATAAATTAACATATGATGCATCTTGAATATGGCGCAGCTTCGAAATGAAAACAACCCTTTGGGCAACTTTTTAACACCGAGTCTCTTAAGCCCTGTTTTAAAGCTGAACATAAAGACAATGCTTTCTAGTGACGGCCTGCAGCACTGAACATGTCTGTCGGTGAAGATACACAATGCAGGAAGCAACAATCCGAGCTGCAAATAACAGGCGCGCTATTGGTCGAGAGGGTTTGACGTGAGCGAGACGTCACTGGGTCCTAACGCCGTCGGTTTAGTCCACAGACGGTACTTTGGAGCATCTAGGAATAGTATCCACTAAAAGTCTTTTACATTTTTCCTGTTTTGTAAACGGAGGCCGCAGTAAAACCAGTAGCTACTACGACGCTCCCTCCTCCCTCCCCTTGTTGCCATTTCTAAGTGTTTGATTTACTTTTAATCTTTTATTTATTTATGCAGGAATATCCCCTGAGAATCGTTGTCTCATTTACAAGAGAGACCTATAAATGAGACGTTTTCTCTCACAGTTCTGTGGAAAACCAAAAGTACCACAATCTAACAAGTAAGCAAGTTCTAATTAATTTTAAAAAATAGGATTAAATAAATAAATAAATACACAATAAAAGTATTTAAATGCATTAATTATTAAGCAGAATTATAATATGTTTTGAGAAATGTCTAACAGATCCCATTTAGGCTGCATTTCGTGGCAAGTAGACTCAACACTGACATTGAGAGGGAACTTATTTAAACAGCATTAAAATGTTCTTGTTACCTTGCAATTTACATATAAAAGTATTTAACTGTTGGCTTTCATAATTAATATTTACAATGATTTGTGTTTTTATTTTATTTTTTTAGATTGTGTCACTTTTGGCCTTCCGCGTTTGACTCCTTTGTGTTTGGGGATTTCGGGAGAAGGACCGGCGGGCCTTATGACCCGGAAGCTTCCTCCTGCATGCAGCAGCAGCAGTCTGCCGCTACAGGAGGACCAGAAATCTGCAGCTCACAGAATGAAGAGATCAAAATGATGCTGCCTCCAAAAAGGGATTAAACGTAAGCAATCTGTCGTCAGTTGTGCTAAATCCGCCGCTCATCTCCGCTTTATTCTCCCCGTGCAAATATCTGAATGATTACTGCAGACATCCAGGAGGTTTAGGTTTGCATCGTGTCTGCATGCGAGCTATTGACAGATGCATCGTGCTCACTTTCTCTGACAATTGCAGCGGATGCAGGCAGGCCTTTGATGCGATCTGTTGTTTGTGTTTAGTCCGGTCTGGGCGCCACCTCGCTGGGATCCGCCGCCGGGTGGAGGAACAACAGATTTTGGGAGGGGAGTGGAAGGGAGACATGAGGTCGCTGAGCATCCGTCGCGACGCCTGACCGAACATGATGAAGACCGAATCCACATCCAAGAGCACCAGCTCCACGCTCAGGAGCCCGTCCCCACACAGGAACGCGTACGAGGCGGGGATGCAGGCCCTGAAGCCGGTCAAAGACGGCGCCGCCAACGGGGACATGCAGGATGGCCCCCGGGGCCGCAGGTACGGCTCCAACGTGCACCGCATTAAAAACATGTTCCAGCAGATGCAGACCACGACCGGGGGCGACGTGGAGGCGGAGGACGGCGCCAGGACGGTGCGGCTGTCCCTGCCCAGAGCCGGCAGCTTGAATGAAAACGTGGACCACAGCGCGCTGCTGAAGCTCGGCTCCACCGTGTCCGAGCGCGTCAACAAGTTCGACCCCAAAGCCGAGAACGGGCACCAGCGGGCCTCGTCGCCCAGCTACTCCAAGCTGCAGGAGACCCGCCGCATCTTCGAGCAGCAGCAGCAGGAGAAGCAGGAGAGGCTGGAGAAGCTGAGCACCACCCGGGTGCTGCTGAAGACCGACAAGACCCCGGCCTTCCAGGACGGCAGGCTGGACATGGTGTCTCGCTTTAACGGCAGCACAGAGTCCCTGGACAGCCTGGACACCAGCGAGGCGGTGTCCCCTACGGTGAGCCAGCTCAGTGCTGTGTTTGAGAGGGCGGCTGAGCTGCGGAACAACCTTCACCGGCTCTCCTCCACACCGCCGCTCCCTTCCCGGGGGGTCAGCACCAAGGTGGGGGTGTTGAACTCAAAGATAATCACCAAGAGGGTCAGTGCCTTTGCATTAGGCCACCAGGAGGAAGAGATAAGCAATCAGAAGGGCAGAGAGGGGGCGCCCAGGGGCCTTAGAGGAAGGGTCACGCCTCCATCCGAAAGCATCAATGGAGGCAAGAGTGCTAGCAAATGTCCCACCGCCGAACATTCAAGTAATGTAGGAGAGTCCATTGAGCAAAGAGAAAAGACTGTTGTGGATGTGGGTGTGGAGGCCAAAGAGATTGCCCAACATGAAAATCTGCCTGGGGCCAAGGGGCTCAACAGCACAGGCGACCTCCACGGGTATGTGGAGAACGGAGAAGATGCTGCAGGGGTCAAAAGTTCTCCAAAGACCGACGAGATGCTGGCGCAGGTGGAGGAGAAGGAAGACGAGAACGACGACAGGACTCAGAGGGACGACAAGTCGGAACGTGACCTCACAAACATAAGCACCTGCAGCACCATGGGGGACGATTACGGAGAAAGCCAGAAGGACGAGGAGGAAGAAGAGGGAGAGGAAGAGGAGGGCGATGAGCGCTATGAGCCTGAGTCCAGCTGCGTGGAGATTCCTGGCCTTCCCGTTGAGGAGGACCCGCCCCCGTCCAGGAAGATCCGCTTCAGCTTAGAGCCCATCAAGGTGAGGGGGGACGCAGCACCGAAACACCTAGTGAGCAGAAATAACCTCAGTCAGAAAGAGAGGCTTACTTTTATTTTCATAGACGCAGCCCAGTGTTTTCAAGTATTTCTGTTTCACTAAAAATTGCACACTGACACTAAAACTCATTTGGGGAATACTGTATGAATTTCAACTACAGGAGTCTGCAAAATGTTCTTTTGGTTTAGAGACATAAACTGAAGTGATCAGGTGACAGATTTGACTTACAGTAAATTCTGAAGGAAAAGCCTTAACGACCAAGTGGGAAATTTAAGTTGTTATGTCGTCAGTGGACAGAAACAAATAAATTGAAAAACAATTGGGGAGGGGGGAGGGACACATCCTCCAAAATACAAAAAAACGTAATAAAGTGGATGGGTTTATTTTCTGTGATGTGATCAGAGGTATATATGTGCATGTGGGATCTTGTTTTTGACAGTGTAGATTTGATACTGATCAAATAATTACAAAAAAAATGAATGCAAATCTGAACTATGCCATTTTACACTGAAGGTGGCAAATCATACCAAAAAGGTTTCAGATCAAACAACTTTTCATATCAAAGATATCCCAGCTTTTTTGTCCATCAATAGAAGTTTGATTATCTGAAATATTTAAATGAATTTAGTTTCATTTTCATAGCACAATAAACAAACAAATACAACAATTTTATTAAAGAAATATGTTATTAATTCCATCAACTCAGGCCAAAACCTTTTTTTTTCTCCAGATTTGTGCTTCAAAAGCTTGAGGAATTAAATTAATCGATTAAAAAATTGAAAATTCTGATTGACTGGGTCCCAATGCTTTGCTACCTCATTCCAGACGGTAGCAGACAGAACCGTCTATGGAGATGGGGTGCAAATACAGGTTGTGTTACGAGCTCTGATGAAGCAGTGTTTGTACGTCATGTCACGTTGTGTATGGGAGAATAGGCAGCGTGCAGGTCAGAGCCTGGTCACAACTGCAGCCAGAGTGAGGAGCTCCCTGTATGCTGAGGTTTGTGGTGTTTGTCTGACTCGACAGAACTTGATGCTGATTCCAACGGAAAGGTGTCTGAATACACAAGTGCATCACAGTTTGCCCCACCTGGAGCTCAAAACTGCACAATAGAGAGGATCATTGGTCATGATGCTTGGCCTGGTTAAATATTTCCTGAAAGTATGTGGCGTACGACCTTGGCGGTAATCTGCTGGGCTACAGTCCTAATTAGAGCTTTTGTCAGCATTTTTACTGAACCTGCTCAGCTTCTCCCGCCCTCGAACAGATGCTGACCTTTTGATTTTTTTCCAACATTGGGATCAGCACCACAATGAAATCCACAAACCATACTAGCTAGCTGCTTAGAGATGGCTCTGCGTTCCTGCTGTGAACAAAAAATAAACAAATAAAAAGAATTTGCAGGCCTAGCTTTCAAGAGAATTTGAAATCCATGTAGGCCAACAAAATAAATGAATGTTTTTGATAATTTTGTCATAATTAAAAAAAAAAATCTATGTTTTGTTGTTTCAGCAGTAGCATTAACAACAGCAGCTTTTTATGCTATAAATAAAAGCAATTATATAATGTTGGGTATTTATGTTTTGAAAAGACAAGAGAAATTATTTTTTATTTTATTGTGAGTTTTATTCACGTTTGAAATATCAACTGACATGATCTAAAAAAAAACTCCATACAGTTTATAGAATTCATTAAAAATATTACATAAAATGTAAAGAAACCTGCTAAAATAAATATCGAAAAAGACTTGTGTAGCTATCAGCATATTTAAAGACATAAATTCATAGCAGTTGAAGATAAAAGTCTCTTTATGGGGAGTTAAGTGAGGGTGAAGAGAGTATTTTTTTTCATTTATTTATTTTTTTTGGTGTAAGAAAGAAGAATGCAATTTCTGCCCAGGCTAGTGAGATGAGAAAATTGAAGAGGCCGAAGACAGAGAGAAGGGGGCAGGAGCGTTGACTCAAAGCATCTCTCTGTTTAGTGGCGGCGGCGGTGTAATGATCCGAAGAGGAGCATCAGACTTTTCTCTAGCCGTGCCTCAAGCTCTGGGTATGCAGAGACTCTGGCAGGCAAAGTGAGCCTTGACTCTGTGCATCACACGCATCTCCCTCACAGAGAGCCGTCTCATACTGTTCCTCATCATGGGGACTCAAGTCAAGAGCTACTGTTGATTTTTTTTTTTGCCCCTGTAGATGCACATTGCCCAACATTGCATTGTTACTCTTACTTTATATCAATTTTTGCAATAACTGATGAGTGATGATGCACACTTATTGCAACATTAGCCACATATGCCTCAAGGGAAGATCTAAATATAACATCACATCTAATGGCTGAATAGAAAACTCCGCATTAGCATTAGTCCCCAAAATGGGATATTTGAAACATCTGGGATTTAAGTACTACAATAAAGGGTATTCCTTTACCTCTTCTCACTTGTTACGGTCTACCCAGGTTTTTAGGAATTAATTGTGATGATTTTATTTTTAAAATAACGCATGTCGACCATTATACCCCACAGAGCCTGTCAAAGTATTCACGCACCTTGAACATTTTGACATTTTGTCTCATTCCAACCTGAGATGTCAGTGTATTTTGTTGGGATTTTATCTGACAGGCCAACCAAGGTAGTTCATAATTGTGAAATGAAAGGATATGGTATTTGAAGTTTTTTTTTTGCAAATAAAAATCTGATGTTACATGCATTTTTAGCCTCTAAATGATACATCCTCACATCTGGAAAGTGGATATTTTCTCACTCGCTTTGCAAAAACTGCTCAAGCTCAGTCCCATCGTTTCTGCGAACATCAGTTTTCAATTCCTGCCACATATTTTAAAACGGATAAGCTTAGATGTAAACTAAATTTTTATTCTATCCTATTGTAGCTCTGGCAGCATGTCGTATGGCCGAACAGGGTTGGTATGGCATGGGTTGGTGTGGTTTGCGTAACTATTTTGTCTGTTTCCATTGTAAAACAGGCCCATAACCAATTTGCACTATTCCTGGGCTCCTTTCAGTGGTAGGTCCACAGGACAATGGTAGTCAGGGCAGAACTATTGGGGTCACATAACACAGTCCGTTGACTGGAAGGCAGGAAAAACGTCACTGCTTACGAAGAGCACAAGACATTCTAGTTTGTCACGTTTATTGTCACACTGGTATCACGCCACGATAGGCTTTTGGGTTTTATCCTGCCTTCCCAATGAGAGTCCAAATATTCTCCTGAATATGCCGGATCATTAAAAACCATGCTGTTTTCTACAAGGCATATGTCATTCTGACCATCGGAGTTGCTGGTACTTGTTGGTTCAATGATGTTGGCTTCCTTTGGCGGTTGAGTTGAGAAAGTCCAAGGCAACCTAAAGAGGGGCCTGTTAATGATGCATTAGAGAGGAGAAACAAAAATTTGGTATGATGTCTTCAAAAACATGATTTTTAAAAATGGAAATCTGAATTTGATTGTGGCTCTGCTGCGGTCACTGGGGAGTAACTGAGAACTGTTGTACTGAATCACTGTGGCCTTTTGTTATGGAGACTGATGTGAGGGTGGATGAAAGTAAAAGGACGGGTGAGGGAGGGTGTTGAGGTCAAAAGGGAGGGGCGTCATTATGCAGCTCAAATGTCACGTCGCTTTATAAGTCCGACTGTCACTTTGTTTCACTCCTAAACAGGAAGCACCCATGTTTAGTGCATATTTCTGCAATGCGTAACCAGTCAGTTTTTAGCCACATTTCAAGTGTTGTGGTGGTCATGGTTGGTGAATGGGTCAAAGTCTGTCTCTTGTCCCTGTTTTTATTCTGAACATCCCTCTCTGTCTTCTAAAATTGAAAAAAAAAAAAAAAAAACAGAAGATCTGCTTTGGGTGATGATCACATTCAGCTATGTTTCTGCTCCTTCTCATACTCGCTTTTTCTTTTCTCCCTTTTGCTCTCTGTCACCACGGCTGCTACTGCTTGTAAAAATAGCAGCATTGTTACCGTCACAGACTCGCCTGGCTTTTGACGGCCGCCTCCTTGAAGCCCACTTGAAGCTTCCTCTCATGTCTTATTTATTTTCTCGGCTTGTTTGATGTAACTTCCTCCTTCTTCACAGGTTCCTATGCGGTTTGGGTGGTTAGGTTTGGGGATAGGAATTGGATTAAAAGCATTTTTCAGGTCTTGACAAGCATAGAAAACATATTTGTAATTCCCAACATTTTTTTTTTTTTAACCTTTCTCACGGTCTAGAAGTTCCATCCATCCATGAAAAATATTTGCTTTATCCATAAAAATTTTGGTTGAAGTGTCCTGGAAGGTTGCAACTTAATTCTCTATCACACTGTGTAACAAAAGCTTTCTGCTAAAAAAAACCCCAAAACAGATAATCTTTGCTGGATTTGTGCTGCACTCCCTCCAAACTAGAAATAATCAGATTTATTTCTCATACAGCAGAATAACCCGACGGTATGAAACTTTTTTTGTACTGTGCTGCCCACATGAAACTGTCCCAACAACAAAAAGTAACTTCATATTCATAAAAATAAATTCGCGTTTTTTTTTGGGGGGGGGGGGGGTGTTTTGTATGGGCTGCAGCCACAATCCGCGAAACACAGGAAATCCTTAATGGAGATTTTGGTCATTTGTAGCCACACAAATCAGCAGGTGAAGGATTGCCCGGGTAGGGGTAATGTAATCACCATATGTCCCAATATCCCCAAACTGTCTGTTACTTTGGACTCCGCAGCATCTCCTGGAGTGTGTTACTCACTAGCAGGAGGGGTGGGAGATCAGACAGATTAGCAGCAAGGTCACGCTGTCCCACTTTTCTGTCCTGCAGCGGCGGGGCGCTTCTGCGTGTAGCAACCCACTCAGGTCACTGCGACAAACCAAGTTATGCAATGTCTCACTTGTGATGTCTGAGTGCTGGCCTGTCTCGTCCAAGCTGTCATCATCGTGTCAGGAAAAGTGCACGCGCTGGTTAGTCACATTTGAGACACTGAATGAACCGCAGGACGTGCCATGTACTTACTTTGTCCTGGCTTAGGTTTTAATGCTTCTATATTTAAGATTAAAGTAAGTATTTTTTTTTCATAAAACTACTTTATAAATGGTCAAAGTCCACATTTGATTCTGAAGATGTTTAAACCTACGGTTGTGGTAGCAAAATTGGCAAAGATTTATTTCAAGAGACTTTTTGAAATCAATGTTAATTAATTAGCATTTCTTTCTTTTAAGTATGTTTTTAAACTTATTCTTACTTTACTTTTTATTTTTACTTAGGTTATTTTAAAAAGTAAATTAATTAGTGAAGCTACAAAGAACTTTTTGAAGTAACTTGGTGAGATAAGACCTGGGTCAATTTGTGGCATTTGGTATATGATTGTATTAAATGGTTTCACAACATAAAATCTATGCCATAAAGTGTTCTAATGAAATGCCAGAGAATAAGCCAAAGTGACTGGAGATATTGCCAGCTCCCTCTCCCCCACCTGTTGCTGCACACTACCAGTCAGTTAGCTTAAGGAAGGTTTGTCCTAGCATAAAACAGATTTGTCTGGGTTTCAAACAATCTAATGAGCATATTGAAATGGGTTTGTTAAATAAAACTGGACTAATATCAATATCCAATATTTATTTCCATCTTGTTGCCATTTGTTTGGAGGAGGAGAAGTGGAGGAGGTTGGTTATGTGATCTTTGCTTGGTCATGTGACAGTTAATTGAGTCACAAAATTAGGAAAACCTATTATATGAAGTAATATAGATAAATGTCAAAATAAAGACATAACTTGTGATATACAAACATAACTTTTGCAGTAATGAGAACAATTGTTTCTTTTCCGATTTAAATAAAAATGATTATGTAATGACATACAATATTTGTGTGATTATCCTGATATTGTGACCATACCGGTATCACACCATAAGAATCCAGTATATTTTCAGTAATCAATATCTTACCTGCCTTTAAAATCTAAACAATAGGTTGTGATTTTAAACAAATTGTCAACAGAATTAACTCTCTTTTCTCTGTCTCCTCAATTATATATCACAATAAGTCAAATAAATATAATTGTGCATATTATATATGATATTTATAAACTCTGTCACATTTATGCAGGTTTGTTTTTTTCCCCTACATTGATTGTAGATCTGGATGTCTAAGCACACCTGGGTGGCAAAAATGTCTGATGGAAAATATTCTGGAAAACCAAATAATAAGAAATAAAAATGACATTGATTCTGTAAAGCTCTGACATGTCAGTACAGGTTTAAGTCAATCCGGAATTAGACCTATAAATGCAAAACAAATCCTAATAAATTGAAAGTTAAATCGACTTAACTTGAAAGTTATGGTGAAATAAAATTGCGACTTCTCTAAGTCTGTCAGTATCACCAAATAAATCTACAAATGGAGTAAATCTTCCAGGCTTTTGGACAAAGGTCTCTATAAGTAAAACACAACTGAAAGGAATTAAAGCGAATCTCATTTACTTGACGACACTCAATATAAAGTCACAAAATCTTTGTTACGTCCCTCAATGTGTAGGAGTTTATCACATCACAAGATGTTACGTTTTTGTCATTTATGACCCATTTAAAAAAATTAAAGCTGCGTCCAACTTAATATTTGAGAGACAAAAGCTTTGAATTGCTGTTTTGTTTTAGACTATAAATCATTCATTCATTTAAGGCACCTATAGAGTAAGGATCCTTCAGAAGTCTTTCTGTGATCGTTCATTATTTATCAGAGCCTCTCACTGTGTGTGATAGAGCAATCTGCATCAGACAGCTCTGGAGTTAAATGGAATCCACTTTATGTCAAAACAAAGTAATTATAAAGTTATTTTCATAAACTTTTGACCGTGGCTCAGTCTCACTCTTTTTCATTCTGTAAAAATTTTAGCAGCAAGGTGTTGCATCGGCATGTCCTTTAGCAGTTTGGCCTACTGCGATTTTTTCACTGTGGTTTTCATTATATGGGCTGATGTCCGATCTTGGCTGGTTGACTGCAAAGTTGCCAGATTCAAGTCACTAGACTGTAAAGTATCTCACTGAAGGTATTTCAGCCAAAAGGAATAACACAACCTGTTAAGGGGTGGGTCATCCTAACATTTCGTCAGATTGATATTAAATTTTGGTTCATCCTTTATTGATTGATACACAATAAATGGTGTTTACAATTAAAGCATTTTAGTTTCTAGAGATAAAAAAAAAAAGAATTAGGATAAAAGCATTTCTGGATAAATTGCCGAATATTTTTTTCACAAGTGTTGAGCCCTAAAAAAAATCCTTCTACAGATTTGAGGTCAGTTATTGTACTATGATGTCAGACTAAGCCCAAACATTGACCAATGGCTGTCTTGCCAAAATACATGAGCTTTGATGCTATCCAGCCGTTATTTGACAGATGCTCCGTCTCAGTTGCATTGGCAAGAATAGATTGGCCCAGTGTGAAGCACCTGGAGCCGCACACATCCAGAATCTGGATTAAGTTCCAGTTTTATTGGGATTTGGAAACATTTACCTGGTGGTTATTTAACCGGTCCTGGGGAGGGAAGCAGTAATCGAACATGTTAATAATAGGAGTGCTTGGCAACTTAAGCATCCATTCTGACACCATAAAGCAGACTGGTTACAATTAAGGGAAGATTTAAAATATCTCCCATTTTACATGGTTATTTACTCAGTTTGCTTTACCTATCAAGGTGCAAAGGCAGGATACATATAATTAATAGTTTTAATCAGAGACCAATGTTGCTGCAGAGCTTTCTGTTACAGAATGGCACCACCTCCACACACCCCATTGGCTAAATCCAAAATTAGACATGATTTGGAGTGGCGAGGAAAAGAGACACAGCAGTCGACATGCAGCTGTGGGCTGTGGGGAATGGGGGTGGGAGTTACAGCCTCCATAGTTAACACCAGTGTGTCACCCAGTTGTTGCCTGAGGGCCAGTATGATAGAACCAGCAGAGCAGACGCTTCAACAGCTTGTCTATCATTTCACCATTTCCAGTCGGTGGTATATGTCACCTCTGACTGCCTTTGATATCCTTTAGAGCCCCAAGTGTGTGCTCTTTATAGTCACAATCTGTTAGCTGGGGAGAGGCTCTAGCTTGCTGCCCTCAGAGCTTTAGTAGGACATCCCAGTCAGTCGGCAGCAGAGGGAGGGAGGGAGGGAGGGCGGAAGGGAGTTTCCTGGCCATCTGTTAGCTCCTCTGACCTACTATCTGCCACAACTGGAACGGTGTCCTTCTCCAGCCCTGCCCACCCCCCTCTGCCTCTACCACACTGCCTTTAATCCCAATGTTTATCTCCTAAAGGCATCCGCCATGCTTAGTTGAGGAGTTCATCTACTACTCATCAAGCTTAGGTTAGGTCAGGGAGGTTACATGACATTGGACCTTAATTAGATAGTATGCCATTAGTGGGATAACCGTCTATAAGAAGGAAGACGATCCATCTTCTTGGCAGTGAAAGTGTTAACTCTGTGCCTATGTGGATTCTTTCCTTGCTTGCTCCTTAGCACCACTCCTGAACTTTCCCTTGGCATGAGGTTACGGCACCCATCCAATGCTGGATGTTTCCAGTGCCACGTAGCGTGCAGCAGAGCCTCCTGGTTGTTTGGTCCTTTGCAGTGTGAAATGAGGGCAACAGGAGCCACCAGCTGTGGCCTGTTGGTCTTTAAAGTCAAAAGGCGAAGCAGTGCCACATGAGCATGCAGGCCACAGTGCTGTTGTTTCATGCTATGCTACTTATGATGGAAACGGAATGTTTCGTGCGAGTCTTTAATCCACATTCTGGTAATCCGACCAAATACAAAGGTAACCTAAATCAAAAGCCATTAGACTTCAGAGCTGCTCCCACACTGTCCTCTGCAGTGTCTGTTTACGGTTCATGTGCAGCCATATTTTGATGTGAAATCTATAAACATCAATTGCTGTTTCTGATTAGTCAATTTGTGGTGAGATGTTTAAATGTTTTATGACCTATAAATACATTTTTGCTTCTTAAATCATTGTTATGTGACATTCATGAGGTGTTAATTTTACAGCAACCACTGTTGGACTTTAAAACTGATTGATTTGTGCTCGTTTGCACTCAGATCAGGAACGACTTGCAGATAAGGAGATTAATGCCTCTCTTAAGCATCCAGAGTAAATATGGGACTGTTGCCAAGGGATGATTAGCTTAACGTAATTTAGGAAAAAGAGTGGAAACAGTATGAAATGTTTAGCATGGCTTTAGTACGTCTAAGAAATAATCACTTCTTGATAAGTAAGCATCTTTGAGGTGTTTTTACAAACAATTCTCAGATGGTTTCTGTTTACTCACTCATTTACAGCTAATTCTTTGAGTTGCTCGTGAAAACTAAAGATACATGTTATGTCTACTTAACATGAAAAAATATTTCATAGAGAGATTATCTATGGAGAGTTAAGCTCTGACGTGCTTTACCTTTGAGGAATTGTTGACTGAGTCATGGGATTTTAGAGTTTTGTGGATAAGGAGAAAGCTTGCAACTGTGTCTTCCAAGGCTTAGAGGAGTTTGAATAGCAGGCTTTCAGTATTTTAAAGTTTGATCCTTTTGTCACCAAAGTAAGAACTGTTTCCACATTCTTGGCTACAATTCGAGCCTGTTTCCTGCACAGCTTGGTCTCCATGCTGCCCTGATCTTGTATGTGATCTTTGGCAGGATGTCAAACTGTAGTCAAGGAGTGGAGGGTTCCTGATTCATCATGGTCTTCTGCTTTTTGTGGATGATGAGGTTGTTGGCTCATTATCTAAGCTTTTTATCTCAGCAAAGGTGATGTATAGGACTCAAAGTTGTTAGCCCTCTGGGCTGCCCCGTTGATGAACAGACAACATGTGGAGAGAGTCGTCTATTGGAAACTCGAGATAGGTACCAATTGCTCATATGACACTGCAAGACTGTAAGTAATGTATAGTCAGTTTGATAAAGTGTGTTATTTCTTCCAAACACTCCTGTTTTAAATTTAAAATATGTTTTATTTTTGTACTAAATAGTATCACAGATTTCAGTTGTGATACTTTAAGTGGCTGTTTCACTCAAGCCGAATTATGACAGATATTATGAAGTTTTGAAACAGTTGTACACTGAAATTTGTATTACTGGATGATGTACTAGAGGACTAATACTGTAAAAAAAAAGGATCAAGGAAGACAACTTTGCACTTCAAGGAGCAAAGTGTGTGAACAGAAAAGTTGAGAAGACTGAGGAGAGGAGAAGGTCCAGAACTGAATTGGTGTTGCGAGTTGAATGTGTAAGGTGCTGCATACGAAATCACCTCGGAAGACAGGAAAAAAGAGCCTTTTTAAGATTTGGCTTACGGTGTTAGAGTGTGTATGTATGGGTGTTTGGGTGTGTGTGTGTGTGTGTGTGTGTGCAGCTGCAGAGAGCCCCCATTAACATGCTGGAGGTGGTTATGTAAACTGTCATGCTGTTAAATCAGACTGAATGTGGGAAGTTGAGGCCTGAAAACAGAGGCCTCTGTCCACATGAGAGCTACTCCAGTCGCTGTGATTGATTTTTTTTTTCTCCCCTCCTATGTGTTTGATTACTGGTGTGAAACGAAGTAACTGTGAAGCCTCGAGAAAATGCAGCAGATCTCTCTGACAAAACAGTCGATAAAAGTAAATTGTATTAGATCTACATTAAAAGTGGTGGTCATGTTATTATCATATTATAGATTCAGTTGTACGTTTCATCAGCATCCATCTTCATCTCCACAGCCTCATTTGACATTGAGTTACAATGATTTTAGCGAAAGCCGTTATACAATAAGAGGCCTTAATGCCTATAAGTGCAGCAGCAGTACTCCTCTGAACGGATGTGATTTCTGTTTGCCTTAGCAGATGAATATCTCAGACTCTTTATTATAATAGCCTCCTTGCTGTATGAGATGACTCCACTCAAGATGACCTAAGACCACGTTCGGAAAGCCCCAATCGAAATCTGTAGCAAAACAAAATGTTGGGATCCTTAGACAAGCTTCTCTCAACGATTTCCTGGACTTTTGGCAACATTCAGGTCTGTAGGTCTCATTGCTCACACAAATTTTTCAAGTCTGAGAACAGAGCTTAGTGATGGGCACTCCAAAACATTGCATTTGTTGATCTTCTGCCACTAGCATGGCAGTTAGGGTCCATTTAACTTTATGACTCGTGTCTTGAGCTGTTGCATCTCTAGTTCCACAAAATGCTCCCTCTTCATGATCACATCTATTTTGAGAAGTGCAACCGTCCCTCTGGCAGCAGAGTACCCATAAAACATGATGCCCCTCAGGCTCACAGGGTTCTTCCTTTTTCCTCCAAAACTAACAATTCTCATTACGGGTGCAGCGGTGGCGCAGGGGTAAAGTGCAACCCGTCTACAGAGGCCTTAGCCCTCAAAGCAGCCATCAAGGGTTCAAGTCTTGGCCCGATGACCTTTGCCTTCATGTCTTTCCCCTCTCTCATAACCCAATTTCCTGTCTCACAGCAGCTAAAAATGACCACTACAGCTGACAAAACCTTGAGAGAAAACAATGCTCATTAAGGTTAAACATTTTTAGTGTCATCAGATCACAGGACATGCCTCCAAAACCCACTCCACAATCTGTAATCTACCTACTAATATTGCTTTTGTCATGATGGTTTCTAGGCCTTATTTTAATGACGTTATCTGTCAAGCTTCAGCCACCAACTTAAAAATATCTTTTGTGGCTGTTCTAGGTTTTATTAAACCATTTTGCATCGAAACACGGTCATTTCTGAGACACAGTCTGAATGGTTTAATATCGTGCCTTTTATACTTTATGTGTAATGATTGCACAGATAACTTTTGGACGACGACGATTCTCTTCCTGACATACTGTCTGATTTAGTTTGCGTTTGTCGTTATGTAACACCAGGAGGTCAATCAAAAAATTGTGAATCAACTTTTATAAATTTATTACTGCATCATCTGGTCGATGATCTTGGAACATGACATAATGTGTAGTATTGGCAAACATAAGAAACAGGTTGAAAGGTACTTCTTATGCAGAAGTGCATGGGCTCCATTTTCTTCCCGGTACTTCGGTAAACTAACGGTCCAGTCTTCCATTATTTATTAAACTAAAAATTCCTCAAGAAGTCAATTTACAAATGATTTACTAGAACTATTGATTTAACAGTTTTTTAAACAACTGATTATTCTATTGATTATTCTGACAAATGATTAATCAAATAAAAAATGTCATTGTGCAGATTTGTGATTTAATCACTTAGCAATACATTAAAAGATGGAAATAAAAATAATATTTCAATTTCTTTTCAAAATATGAAAATAAACATTTTATTGTCTAAAATGTTTGAACAGTTTGTATTTTCGGTGTAGTTTTGTATTAGTTTCTCTGTGTTTTTCTTCCAGCAAATGGCCTTTTTGAATCCGTATACTCCAGTTAGCCATTAATCTATTACTAAATTAGTTGTAGTTATGCTCAGTTTTTAGTGAATTACATTTTTTCCACTTCCTTCATCTACAAAGCCTTAAAGTACAGCTGCATACATTGTATCAATGCTCATCAGGGTTCACAGGAAGTGAATTGGTTTTCATTATCAGTTACTATATTTGGAGGAAATGTGTGAACTCAGATGAGAAAGTGAGAACACTGCACAGCTGCACAAAGAAAGAGGCATCCACCTTCAAACTCAGGTTATTTTTCATGATTTGGAAGCCATATTGTTGTGCATTTATATCTGCAAAATGAAAGAAGAGCTAAACTAATGTCAACATGTTGTAGCAAATTCAAAGAACACTACAGATATCTTCAAGTGTCTCTTAACTACAGGGTTTCAGGCGTCCGAATATAATAATCTCTGTAAGTATTTAAATCTTTCAAAGAGATCCATTTTTTAAAGTTATAATAATTCATCAACATTTAAACGTTATTTGAATTTTACTCGGTAAAGCAAATACATTTGGATAGAGGTATTTAAACCACACACCCCTCTTTATGCCTAAGTATTCTAAAGTCTACTGTCACGCCATCTGTCCCAACACCTGAAACCTGACCAAAATGGGTCATCAGAAAAACTTCCCTCATCATCTGCTGTTGTCATGGACACCTTTTGTCTTTAAATTTGTATCAGTGGGTTTAATGCTGTGACAGACTCACCCAGAAAGTTATAAATCTGGTTATGACTGATCCAATCTTTGCCTCCGCTGCAGGTTTTTGCCACCTATCCAAACGAGGACTACGACAGGCGCAATGAAGACGTGGATCCCATGGCGGCGTCGGCAGAGTACGAGCTGGAGAAGCGGGTGGAGAGGCTGGACCTGTTTCCTGTGGAACTGGAGAAAGGTATTAACCTCGTTAAACTCTTGGGAGCAAGTTTCTCTAAAGCTGTGAAACAGTTCCGGTGTTTGGACCAGCTTCGGGCACCAGATTGATGGTTTAATAAGAAATCATAAAACACTATGTCATCTTCAATAGGAGGGTTTAATTGTTGTCGCTCATGTAAAAAGGCCCGGAGTCTTCACCATCTGCCTTCTGACAGCCATCCGGCTTTTCCACGAGGAAGCATTAGCGCAAGTCTTTCCTTCAATTGCTCCCCAGTGGGGCACAATGAGAGCTCTCCCTCAACATTATGCTGCATTAATATATGTATGCAGGACTATGTTTAGCTTTCTGTTGCAGGCATGTTTTAAGTGATAGCATGTGTAACAACATGGAGGCAGCTGTTCACTTTCTGCACCAGGGAAACTGTAAATGAGACGTACCCCCGTGCTTTCAAGTAGATGCGAATCTTCTTTTTGTCCTCAAGAAAACAAAAAGCTTGTGCATCCTTTTATTACAGCTATAAATAAATCACGGCTTGCGGCAAATGTTGACGTCAGGGTGTTGACATCACTGAAGTGAAAAGGTCAGATCAGGCTCAGTCCTGAATTAAACCATGATCAGGTAAAGTGTTTGTTTAAAAGTGCAATGTTTACATTGTAATTTACCCTGATTTATATTACGTTATTGCATCACGCTTACCTTAATTTTTATTTCATCACAAATATTTTGATTTTATGCATTTATTTATGATATCTTTAGTTTGTTTCAGAATTTTGAAGTCTCCATTAACGCTACCAATACATTTAGTACAGCAGAATAATATAATGGGTATTAAAAAAAATCCCTAAAGCTCGTTGTTGGGGAGCTGCAGAGGAGTGTGCTGGGGGTCACCAAGTCTCCATGACAACCAAATGGCAAGAAAAAGCCTTTTTTGTCCTATCATCACAAACATCAACATTTGGACTTTGCTAATTGCCATTGTGATTATACCTGTAACCTTAGGCTTTCATGAGCTGAGAATAAGATTTAGTTTTTGCCAACAAATCCTTTAGGTAGGTGTGGCGTGAAACAAAGAATACACATGTGGAAAAGCACCATATGCTCCACTGTGAACCTGTTCCTCTTCCGAAGGCCAAGGCGCCTTGTTAAGACTACAAAGGACCATAAAGTCTAAAGCACAAAGACATTTTAACAGCAAACGTACTACCAGATAAAGACCAAACCAAAATTGTGTTGACGTGTAATAGTAGAGGCTCTACTAGTAATAATTGGTTTGATCCTCCCTTTCAGATGGAGACGGCCTGGGCATCAGTATCATCGGGATGGGCGCAGGGGCTGACATGGGCCTGGAGAAACTGGGCATCTTTGTGAAGACGGTGACAGAAGGAGGAGCAGCACACAGGGACGGCAGGTGAGTTATTAATCTAATCATTCGGTTAATCAGTTACTCAATCTACAACAATCTCTTTAAAAGTTTATTAGATTGATATAAATAGATCATTTTTTTAATGAACTTGATTAATCTACTAGTCTAAACAACAAACGTTTTAATTATCTGATTAATCCAAACACACTTTTCATTTATTTAATATAAGTGGCAAATCACTCAAATAATTTATAGTTTCAAATGCCAGATTTCATGAATCAAGAAAAACTAAACCGTGGGGAGTATGAAGCAGCCTGGTGATATAAAATGTCAACTCATATGTATTTTTTTTATTATTATTTTTTAATGTTGTTCATTTAGATATTAATGTGATGTACACAGCTTATCACCAGCAGAAACAAAGCCGACGCAGGTTGCTTTAAATCTGCCCATCAACATGTTTCTTCACATGCACAAGGCAACGTGGAGAAAACAATTCTCCACGACTTTTTCAGAAGGTTGAAAAAGTGAAATATATTCGGAAGAAAACAATGCATCAACATATAATAACGTGTTGATAAGTCGCGCTTGTCCTTTTGCAAATATTTCTATATTTTGCTGCGAAAAGTTGCCCACAAATGTTTAGCGTTTGTGGTTTTATCAGGCAGTTGACCATAATCAGTTTTTCTAAGCGATTTTCTGTAAACCCGCTGAAATGTCTCTGCAGGATTCAGGTGAACGACCTGATTGTGGAGGTAGACGGGACCAGCTTGGTGGGAGTCACCCAAAGCTTTGCCGCCTCTGTACTCAGGAACACCTCAGGAACTGTCAAGTAAGAGGCGTTTTTAGTAACCTTGCCTTAATCGGGCCTGTTGTGACCCAGTTCTCTGTCCAGGCTACAGTCATCAGGTTGGGGTTATGTAGCAGGATGGTCAGCGTTTATCACTGGGAGGATGAAACTGGGAGGATGCCGCTCTTGTGGCTTTTTGCGAGGCATTCTCCGCGACCGGGACATTCTTTACAGCTTCACTTGACATCCAGCGTTCTTCTGTTAGCAGACGGTTTCATTTTGATATATTTACCCGCAGCCAGAACAGAAATGACTTCTCCCACATCCCGCCCATTCATTTAACCAGACTGGAGATTTATATTGCAACTCTGACAGAGTCGTGATTATAGCCTTCTGGGTTTAAAGAGCTCCATTTTAGGGACAGTTTGAATAAAGCTAAAAGTCTCCAAGCTACAGCTACAGAAAACACTGTTATCATCAGCAAATACAGTCTGGATCTTAAGTGTCAGGTTCAAATGCCAGGAGGCTATTTGCAGCTTTTTGCTCTTTGGAGTTCTGTGAGCACCTTTTGTTGTTTAGGCTCATTCATAATTCAGAAGATTTTTTTATTTATTTATTTTTTTTGTAGCCAGTGCTGTTGGGATAACTGTTAGTGTAATGTGACTTATAAAGATCAGAGACCTGTACGGATCAGCTCATACATTATGGATCTGCTGCAGTGGCAGTGGAGGGCCTCACGAAGCTCAGGGTCTATTCAGGGGAAAAAAAACAACAAAAAAACTGTCAACGAGACTAATGGAGCGGGACAGGAAGCGTGTTTGTGAGCATTTAATTACCCGTAAACGCTGCAGAAAATTAAAAGACGACAGAGGCTGGCTCAACGGCCATCTGTTGCTTTGCGACGGGTTAATGTAGCCTCGGCTTTAATTTGACAGAGATTTGTGAACCTCTGTCAGGCATCTTATATCCTCTGTAATGAGCTGAAAGACAGGCAGAGTTGAGGGTTTGATCTTAGAAACTGCAGAGTGTTGCTCCAGAGACAAGATCATTGTTTGGTAGTAAACAGGAAGGAAATGTCTGACTGCAATAACATCTTACTGCACCAATTCAGGAAGCTATAGCAGTTTACCATATAAGGAAAGTGCTATTTTAGTCTTTAAAGAGACAGTTCTAAACCTCCTTGTTGATAACAAAGAACAATTTCATATCATTATTAACTTCAAGGACAATTTTATGCAAAACTCTTGGTCCACCTCTAGTAAATGTGCGTTTTGGGTCATCTTCTAAAGTGTTCCTGATCAGTAGTTATGCTGTCAGATTTCTTATCAATGAGTGTGCGATCACAGGTTTGTGATTGGGCGAGAGAAGCCGGGCGAGCAGAGCGAAGTGGCCCAGCTCATCCAGCAGACCCTGGAGCAGGAGCGCTGGCAGAGGGAAATGATGGAGCAACGGTACAACCAATACATGGATGAACAAGAGGTTTGATACATCCACACACACGTACATCTCAGTTTTTCCATAAATTCCAGAAATATTTGCCATCCATTGACTTAAAGTTTGATAATTTGGCAAATTTGAAGCAGCAAAACATGGAAATTTGGCATAAAAACATGAGAGAATCGGGTACAATCCGATCTGTGTTCAACTTTATTCCCATTTTTCTACAGTTCCAAGCTTCTAAAATGCTGCTGTCAGGTGTTGGGTTTTGCTTAGAAATAATACATGAAAGAAAATGTCCCTGACTATTGAAAAACTTCTACATACATGGATCACATAATAGCCTTAATTTGACCTTTATAGGCTGCCCAGAAACAAAATCCAACTTCGGATAGGATTATGAAATTCATCCATTAAGATCATCTACAATATAACGCATGATTAAGCAGTAAGCTAAGCTCAGAAATAGAGCCAAATCAGGGATGACTCAGATTATTTTGTCCTCAAAAGCTCTTTGTGATTTTAAAATGAGGTCTTTAACATTCTCTGTTTTTTGTTTTGTTTTTTATTGGGTTTTTTATGAAAACAACATCTGTGGTTAATGGTCTTTGGCTTGTAGGACAGGACAGGGAGGTTCGTTTAGGATTGTGCTCACCGTCTGCATTAGTGATGGAGGACAGGGAGGTTCTTGAAAAGCAGAATGGTACATTTAGAAGGCAGGAAGGATCGTTGGGGTTGCACCCCATCTAGTGGACATCCACGGTCACTACATGGATATACAATTTTGTCTGAACAATGAACAACAAATTTAGATTTCTTTTCTTAGGAATAACAATTTTCCACACTTTGACTGCAACTTAACTATAAAGTACGATTTAACTTACAGTAAGATGGAAAGTAAGGATTTCTCTACTTTCATTTTCCAGCTGAAAATAAACTTTTTTGTGTGCCTCCAGGGTGGTGAATATGGCACAGATGAGGAAGAGGATGAGGACGACGAGGCCAGCCCGCCGTATCCCAGCGCCATCGAGGTGTTCGACCTGGCGGAGAACGAGGACATGTCGCCTCTGGAGACGGATCCTGAGAAGCTCGCCCACAAATATAAAGAGGTGAGACATGAATACCGTGAAGTGGGACATTTCATCTGTAATCACGGCTCACCTCCACTCTGGTGCGTGACAGTAACACAAGTATTAAAAATTCATTTCATTTTCTTGCTAAAGCTCCAGATAAAGCATGCTGTGACTCAGGCGGAGATCCAGCAGCTGAAAAGAAAGGTGAGACTGACGGTTAACATGACTTCACATTAACCCAGAGGAATTCTATGCACAGCAGCATTTATAATGGTAAAGGCCTGGTTGAAATGGAGGCTATATTCGTCCCTGCAGCTGCACCACGCTGAGCAGGAGAAGCAGCGCTGGCGAATGGACAAGGCTCAGCTGGAGCAGACCCTGCAGGAGAACAAAGAGCGGATGGAGAAGCTGGAGGGCTACTGGATGGAGGCGCAGAGCCTGTGTCAGGCTGTGGATGAGCACCTGAAGGAGACGCAGGCCCAGTATCAGGCCCTGGAGCGCAAATATAGCAAAGCCAAGCGGCTGATCAAGGAGTATCAGCAGAAGTAAGACAGTGTGAACGCACTCACTAAAAAATGTGGGAAAAAAATCTACCCTTTTACTTTGAGACCTTTTTTCATCTCAAATTGGCATTCATTGGCTTCCTTCTTGGACTGGATTTGGTTTATTGTCTGAATTTTTGCAACATGATACATCAGAGGCCACGTGACTCAAATATTGAAATCTTATGCAGAAGCCAAAAAGCAATGAAATAGCTTTTTTTCACGTTGGTGAATTGAAAGCCAACTTTAGTACTTTGTTGTTTCATATTTTGTGGGAAAAAATAAAAATATTTTCTGGGGATCCTTTCTGATTCCCAGAAAGGATTTTTTCCCCCCTTAAAAGTCTGTTATTTTTATTTTTAAAACTGACAAATTAGATATGCGATCTGAAAAAGAATAAAACCAAAATATTATTGAAACTCTGTATAGGATACAACATCGGAGGTCAATATTTGTGGCACTACTAATATATTTTTTCTATTATCTTTTTTTCCCCCACTGGATATATGCGCTCTAATAAAAAGTTGGATTTTAATTTTTAAAACATCTGAGTACAAGACTATGCTACTGCTTAATTATTTTAAAACTATTTACACAAATATGCCAAAGGTGTTTATGCCTGATCCTCTGCTCTGATTTCTCAAACAGGGAGATTGAGTACCTAAAGAAGGAGACCCAGCGTTGTGCGCAGGTTGGAGCCGAGGCATCTCTTCTGAAGGAGGAGTCGGGACAACTTCAGGAACAGGTATGGGAGTAATGTTTAAGCTTTGTCATTAATGTAATTACAAAATACAAACATGTAAAAGTTCAAATTAATATAAGAGTTTTCTTTTTACATTTGTTATTGTTTGCAAATCCACTGAGCTATTAAAACGCAAGAAGAAGAAACTCTGTTGTTCAAATGCTATGCTTTGAACAAAAGTTTAAAAAAAATCACTTGAAACAATGTCAGCACTGAACAGAAGTCATTTCAATGTCTCCTACCATTTTGTCTAATCAAGCTGATAAATAAATCTGTTTTTGTTGTTTTTTGTTAAGACAGGAACTGTATCTCTGCAGCAGCTGTTCTCTAAACGACTCTTCTTCTCTTTTCTAGGTGGCTGACCTGGAGGTCAGAGTGGAGGAGCTTAAATCTGAGCCCTTATAAAAGCCTTTTTTCATTCCATGTTAACCTGATGAACTGAACTGCAGGGTATCTTTGTCTCCATCGTGAGCCCGGTCGTACACCGAGTCCTCAGGCTTTGTGTTTCGGCCATTTAACCCTCTTACCCCCATTTTTTTTTGTTACCGTTCACTAAAATGACGAAACGCAACAAGCATAGACTCTGATGAGCTCTAAATGTACCTTCTCCTTTTATTTCAGAGTTTGGTTTTACCCATAATTTGTTGTTTAGTGACAGACCAAGCTGTTGCTTTTAATTGCCAAAAACAAAAACCCTTTCTTTGGTTTTTACCTACTTTTTGTGACCCTTTTTTTTTTCTCAGCTTTTGTACAGATGTGATGCTGTGTGTCTTTTGGTTTGGTTTGTAAAAATTTTAATGTGGATAACATTTAACATAATATAAACCGAGATTTGGAAGGTTGTTGTAAATTTTCCGTGATAGAGATGTGGTACGAAGGAAGGAGTTTGCACCGAAGACGGCGCGACACGCCGACGGAACGAAGAGAACGAGTGGAACGTGATTTCTAAACCGTAGTAACAGTAACCTTCTTTTAGGTGTCTCGTCACCTGACCTTGCTGCCTACTTTCCAGAAGTGTTTGTGTATTTTCTACACACTAAAACCCATCAACAAGCGATCATTCCTCCGGTTCCATCCCCTTGTGTCTTTAGAAGAGGTACCACACGAAACAAACCTGCAACTTCTGTGCCACAGGTGACAACGGATCTGTTTTTCCCTCCAGATGGACGTTGCTAAGGACTTGTGTAACTGGAATTACTGATACCTGAACCATTACCAGACTGGGAACATTTCTATTTATTTTTTTGTCCTTTCCCAAAGTCGTTACCAGCAGAGAAGTTTTCGTCTCGAACCAGCAGCTGCACTTGACAACCACCGCGTGTAGCACATGGAAAAACACTGCCAGGTTTCTTACCTGTTTTCGGTTCATGCACCGTTTGAAGCAGTCACCTGTCATTGCAGTATGTTTGTATAGTTTCAGGTCAGACTTCAATATTTTCAAACTGCGTAATATTTATAACGTAGTCAAGAAAAAAAAATGGACAAAAGCAAAGAAAAAGGTAATCGAATAGACGAAGCTGTACTGTGTCATGTTAAAACCAAGTAGTAGACGAGGGTGGTTATGAAAACAAAACCTAGGATTACTTAATTTAAAAAAAAAAAACAACAAAAAAAAAACAGGCATGGTTATGACTATTTTCATAATATTAAGGCTTGTACAGTGCACACGCTTTGCATTGTATGTTTTGTGGAATAAATGGTCAACAGTGATGAGCAGCTGTGTTTTTATTTCAAACAATGGCAAATCTCAGTTTAGTTTCAATTCCTTTTTTGTCAAAAAACATAAGTGAATCTTGTTTTAATAAATTATTCAATATTTAGAGTAAAATGCTGAGAATTATTTTGTATTGAATGCAATTCGAATTCTGTAAATTTAATTAAAAAAGCAAAACAAAACACATTAGGGAGACAATAACCTCAAACAGAAAGGTGCAATAACTTTGTGGTCCAGCTGTAAACTGATACCGAATCAATCTTAGTCATGAGGTTTTGGGGATAAACAATCTCCATCAATTATACTGAATCTGTGGAACCTGTAATAGATATTGTCTGTCTCTGGAGGATTTTTGTGATACTCATTTATTTTCATCCTCTAGCTCAAGGGCGCTCAAGTCCAACCTGGAAGGCTATCCTTTAACTTTTAGATGCATCTCTTCTCCAACACACCTGAATCAAACGACAGAATTACCTCAGAATCCCAGATTACTTGACTCAGATGGGTTGGAGTAAAAAAAAAAGCTTTGCATAAAGTGGATGGACAAAACAGGAATAAGGATGACACTGTATTCCACTAACACATCGGCAACTCCCATTAAAACTGGTTTTGGAACTAAATAAAAATGGGCTAATATCAGAATTCTAGAATAACTTTCACAAAGTTATTCTTAAACTGGCTAAAGTAAAGTCATTTACTTTAATCTGTGGAAATCTGAACTCTTTTCACAGCAACAACAGTCCTGATACTTGCCTACGTGTGCACCTTCTGATGGTGCCTCCTGAGATGATAGTTTCTGGAAAAGCTCTTCCCGCACTGGCTGCACTTGAACAGCCTCTGTCCCTGGTGGAGCAGCAGGTGAGCCTTGAGGCTCTGCAGGCGGCTGAAGCTCTTGCTGCACTCTGTGCACTCGTGCGGCCTCACGCCCGTGTGTTTCCGCTCGTGTCTCTTCAGGTCTCCCGACTGGCGGAAGCTTTCGCCGCAGTGGGTGCACAGGTAGGGTTTCTCGCCCGTGTGAGTCCGGAGGTGAACGTTCAGCTGGCCAACGTAGGAGAAGCTCTTGCTGCAGTAGGTGCAGCTGTAGGGCTTCTCGCCCGTGTGGATGCGCTGGTGCTGCTTCAGGCCGTAGTGGTTCGTGAAGCTCTTCCCGCAGTCGGTGCACAAATATAGAACCTTCAGCTGCCTGATGCATGTGTGGGACGCGAGCGCTTCTGCGTCCGCGCAGTTTGTCCCGCAGTCCGCGCACGTGTACTCCCCCTCCGCTTCCTCCAGGTCCATCAGGCCTTCCGAGTAATCCCTAGGATGGTGCCTCTTGATGTGTTTGATGAGGTAGCTCTTCATGGTGAAGGAGAAGTGGCAGAAGGAGCAGGGGAACAGCTCGGAGGTGCAGTGGTACTTCTGACAAGACTTGTTTTTCTGATGCTGCCTCAGCTTCGCTGACGTAGAGAAGGCTTTATCACAGGAGTCGCAGCGGAAAGATTTCACCCTTCCGTGTACCATCTGTTTGTGTCTTCTGAGCAAACTAGACTTCCAAAAGGCGGCGCTGCACTGCCCGCAGTTCAGCGGCTTCGAAGTGCACTTGTGTGCCTTGAGGTCATCCGGGTTTCCGTATGTTTGCTTGCAGAGATTACAGCTAAACCACTTGTATTTCTTGATTTTTGCATTTCTGGCAACTGAGTCCTCTTGCTGATTAGGCGCTTTGCGTTTAGGTGCTACAAGTTGAGTGACGGCAGAAACTTTAGATCTGGCTTTGAGGCGCTGCGGCCTCAGAGGGGCACTGTTTAGGGTGAGGTCTTTGGTTTCCACAGGAGGAGCTGAACTACTTCCCTGGGTTTCAGCCGCCGATTCTTCTGAGTGCAGCTCGTTTATGTGCAGCTGCAGGTCATCCACCGAAGAGAAAGCCACCGCACACTCACCACAGCTAAACGGCATGGTGGCTGCGTCCTCCGAATCCTCGTCCATTTTCTCTTTATGTTCATTCTTCTTCTGGTGACTCTGCAGATGCCTGGCCAGGTCGTTGTACTGGCCAAAGCACTTGAGGCACACAGAACAGACATAAGGGCGTAACTTCTCATGAACAGCTGCCTCGTGTTTCTTGAGGTGTGCTTCATTCGTGAAACTCTTTCCACAAACTGAACAATCCAGCTGCTGTGTTTCTACATACACATCCACTTGGGCAACTTCAGTCGGGTTGCTTCTTTCTGTCTCCTCAGATGAAGCTGCTTCCGCCCAGTTGGAAAGTTCTGATCCGAGTGCAGAGCTCTCCGCTGTAGAGACCGGTTTGTCCGTAGCTGCGGCTCTTCCAAAATGAACACTCTGGTGTCTGACCAAACCGGACGCCTGACTGAAGCTTCTCCTGCAATGCGAGCAACAGTAAGGCCGCTTGTTGGAGTGGACGCACAGCTTGTGCCTCTTGAGGTGGGGGACTTGTTTAAAAACTTTCCCGCAATCATCACACGTTTTGGATTTAACTGGATCCACCAGCATCACCAGAGAGGCTGGAGGCTCGTCTCTGGAGCCGGGGTTTTCCTCGCCGGCTGCCTCATCTGCTTTGGGCTGCGAGTGAAAGTGCTCTATGTGTCGGAGGAGGAAGCTCTCTGTGGTGAATGAGAGAAGACAGTTGGAGCAGAGGAAAATTGGAGATGACGCACTCTCACCGCTCTCTGCGATTTCAGAGAAAAACGGGAAAATAATGAGCAACTCCATCTGACTAGATCTCAAACACACTTTTGGGTGACTGATTTGGGAAGTGAAAGCTACCTGTTCTGCTCATCTTCAAAGACAACATGTCAGACCAATCTTTGCTGAGGTGGGCGCGCAGTTTGCTGCTCGGCCACACTGTGAGCTCATCTCCAGTCTGGACGGCGCGGCAGCAGTGGAACAGGATGCTGCCTTTGTACTGAACGGCCAGCAGGTTGGCCTCGTCCTTGCTGCGAGCAAAGTTCACATACCTATGCAAAAACAAAGACCGGTAGAAATATGTTGAATACAACATGAAGCTGAGCCCAATAAAACTAAAGAGTTGATTGTAAATCTTATTGACATTACAGCAGTCAAACCTTTGTTATAATTGCTGACCAGCTTTTTGAATGTTTTTGCTGGCATTTTGAACATTTATCTCTGATGATGAAATCCTAGCCCTTGAGGCTGGAAGGCCTCCTCGCCATTACATGACCTTTATCTCCCTACACAGATTTTCTTTTAGATTAGAGTCAGGAGTCTGGCTGGTCTACTCCAAATCTGGACTATGACTTTCACTGAGACAAAATGTGTTGTTACAACTAGGATTATTTAAATCTAAATTTGGATTTAATTGGAAAAGCCATGATCCACCACTTAATCAGCCAATTATCAAAATTAATTAAAAACCTTTTTTAATCTACCCTGAGAAATAATCAGCATGTAGAACACCAAAAGAAAAAAAAAAGGTTTTACTTCCTCACTGAATGCCAAACACCTTGAAAGTTCCCCATACTTTCTGTCTTTTACACACTTCTACAATTTGTTTGGTGTTTCATACAAAAATAAAGAAACACACTTTGGAGCAAGAATGAGTACAAGATTGTCAGCAACTGTGCAGATTTCTTAAAGTGTAATATGATCTTATGAGAAAGAATTAAGTTGCCTAAGAAAATATTGTGACAAACTCTATGAGCCCTGATAAAGCAAAAACAGGCCAGCTAAGACTCGCCCCGTAAGCTGATGTTTGGTACGCTGATATTACATTCTCTGACTAAACTTTATAGACGCCTCAAAAGAAAGATTTGAAACCTAAGATGTTATTTGTAGAGCTGGAAACATTGATCAAAGTTCACCACTTAGAAACGGTAAAGTTTGTAAAATTTCTGCATGTGGTTACACAGATGATACGCCCACTGTTGTTGAGCGTAAACCCATTAATTTTACTCTAGTGCAGTATACCTTCGCTGTGCTCCTGCTCAAACATTCAGAATTTAATACCTCATCCAATTTGAATAGGAGTCACTGGTGGCATCTATGTACTCATACTGATCTTCTCCTTTGTAAATCTGAAAAAAATTTAAATAAAATATTATAAACATGATGACACACACAAGGACTTTGAATTTGTTGTTTGGATTCAGGACTACTAAAATGATTTTAAACTTTCACATTTTGTCACATTACACCCATTAAACATCAATATATTTTATTAGAATCTTATGTTCAAGGTTGCTGTCCTACTGGAAGGTGAACGGTCACCCCAGGCTTAAGTCTTTTGCAGCTAAGAACAGATTTCCTTCAAGGTATTGAGCTCCGCTCTTCTCCCTGTAAACCAGTTGCTTCATCTCTTTGAAACACAGAGTGATGCTTCCACCACACGTTTGGTCGCTTGTCCATAAAGACAGCTACAGTGAAGTGTATGACTAATGGTGGTACTATCATAACAAATGCATGCTTTTCTTGTTGAAATATATATATTTTTTTCTTGTATTATTCCGCTTTTTCCTTTTCATCAACTTATTTCATTATCATTTTTTGTACAGCACTTTGGTGCAGTTTTAAACCTGTTTAAAGTACTATATATATAAATTTGACATTGACATTTCATTTGTAAATAAAATAAAACTGTGGATGATTTTTCTTACTACAGAGTTGGGGCTGCAGGTTTGTTTGCAAGGGATCATAACTCACCTCCCAAGAAAAGTCACTAGTTATAGCATTTTCTTTCACTGTCACTTCCCCCTCATACGGTCCAAAATGCATTCCTGGAGACAGTGCTAGACCTTGATTTATTACACCTACTCCTGCACTGGGAATACTGGATCTGCCTATCATTAGGCCAAAGGGTAAAGTGAGAAGCGCTCGCTGTGGGACACCCATAGTCGTTGGAAAGTCAAGGATAAATGATGGACCATTAATGTCATCAGGATTACTTTGGTCCTGAAAAAGAGGCAGACACTCCTCACAACCTGGAAATGTAAAAACAAAAGAAAGAAAGAAAAATAGAATATTAAAGTGAATGTGTGGCTGAAATATGTTAAAACAAAAATATTTTTAAAAATTCCAAATTTGTAACAAAATATTTTCTGAATTACTCATAAAAGGATTCATAATTTGCACAAAATTAACTCTATAAAAGATAATTTCTGCATGCAAATAAACAAAGTATGTTATTATCAAAACGTCGTTTGGCTACAAGTTGCGTTTGCTAAGCTACCATGAAGACTGACACCAGCTTGTCCAACACAATGTTCTACCGGTTTAACCGGTAACTCTTCACTATAAAAAGAAAGGAAAATAAAATAAACTTACAGAAGCCATCTTGGCCCTCAGTGCTTTCTTCCTGTCCCACAGTGCTCAGCAGTTTCTGGAGTGACGTTTCAGTCGACTCTAAATCAACCACCACTTTAGGCACAAACAGAGATGCAATGTTAGGAACTTTAAGAGCTGAACTTCTATTTCTTAAAAAGCTTAAAAATATGGTTGTCACAAGTTACCTGCCGGGGTGCTGTTCTTCAGAGAGAGGCCTTCCTCGGTTTCAACAACCTCCTCGGTTGTCTCAACCCACTCCACTTCACCATTCTTGTTCGACATGAGTAAAACCTCTGCAGGAAGTGAAAGAAAGTTAGTAAAACCTCTGATGGTGTCACTTTTATTAGTAGGAGATCAACGGATATTCCACAAATTTATCACATCGATCAATCAATCAAATTTTATTTGTATAGCACATTTCAGCAGCAAGGCATTTCAACGTGCTTTACATCATATCAAACACAGAAACATAATGCAACATAGAATCAACAATTAAAACATGACAATAAGTCAAGTTCCATCATTAAATTTGTAATTGATTACGTTTCAAATACAATTCTAAACAGGTGGGATTTTAGTCGAGATTTAAAGGAAGTCAGTGTTTCAGCTGTTTTACAGTTTTCTGGAAGTTTGTTCCAAATTTGTGGTGCATAGATGCTGAATGCTGCTTCTCCTCGTTTGGTTCTGGTTCTGGGGATGCAGAGCAGACCAGAAACAGAAGACCTGAGAGGTCTGGAAGGTTGATACAACAGAAGATCTTTAATGTATTGTAGTGCTAAGCCATTCAGTGATTTGTAAACTAACAACAGTTTTATTCTGTGAGCTATAGGGAGCCAGTGTAGGGACTTACTAAACACACATATGCACATATCTCCTATGCATTTTTCAATACTGGTCCACTTTGTTGCATAAATACACACGCCTCACTGTGAACTACTCTGGAGACTTCAAATGTTTCAACTTTTAGATAACCTTCAAAGTACACTAAGAGTTCTCTGAGGATTTGTCTGAACATTGACAATGCAAGCTTCCAGGGACTGTCATGAAATGTTCCCCAAAAGCTCCATGAAAGTTAACAACTTTTGCAAAGTAACCTGGAGAAGGTTCTCTAAAAATTAGAACACCAGTATGCTTTCCATAAGGTGAAGACATCTGTAACCACAGAATGTTCCACAAGGCCACAAAATGCGAAAGCTTTGGAACATTTCCAGGAGTTTTGAAATTTTCTAACATTTAGGGAACATTTACAAACAGTTCTCTAATAAGACTGTTCCCTAAAGCACCGTCAAGGCACACTGCACAACATGTTCTGTTGCCCTGCTTTAAACACCTGATTCAGTCTGGCGTTTAGTAAAAACCTTTTAATCAGCCATTAATTGAAATCAGGTGCACTGGAGAAAGCAAACACATAAAACATGCAGGGCAGTGTGCCTTGAGGATCAGGGTTGGGTAACTCTTCCCTAAAAGAATGTTAAAAAGTCTGAAGATTCTCTAAAACATCAATGCCAAGTTCCAGAAAGCATATACGAATCGTTCAATAAAAGTTCGAAAATCTCGCACCTTCAAAGAACAGGGAACGTTCGCTCAAGGTTCATAAATCTTTAGAGAATTCACACTGAATCTTCTCTACTAGTGATAAAAACGCAATAACGTTCCTAAAGGTGTCTTAAGTTCAGTTCCCCGTTCTCTGTCACACATCGCCTATGTAATCTTTAAGGAATATTACTGCAATGCTCCAGTAAGGCTAAAATTTGCTGGGCAATAGTTAATCTATTCTCAGTTATCACAAACAACAGTTAATCAAATTTAACTTACCGTACATCATAGCTATAACTGTAACATGATAATTAGCCTCGACATAGCTAAATATTACATCCTGACGTAAAAAAAAAATTAAATCAATTTTACGAAATGAGAGATTAAAAAGTAAAAAAAAAAATCACAAACCTTTTTGAGTTGTAGCAACTCTAACATCGAAACTTACAGTAAATTGGTTTCAAAAACCACATATTTTGACCGTTAGCAACATGAGGTCTCGTAAGAGGAAGTTACTCCGGTGTTACACTGCAACACCGGAAGTAAACACAGAAAACTTTCAGCATAAAGGAAAACGTTGCGTTTTTAATCAAATAAAAGAACATCGTCCTGTGAAATACATTTTCTCCGTGTCTTGTTTTATAACACAAATGAACTAGATAATGTAGTCAAGAGTTATCCCTGCATACATTCATATACAAAACTCCCAACTACTCAAATGTAGCTCTGTATACAATAACTGCAGTGTCCATGACTAAGTGTGTCGGCGCCGCTGGTGTAGTGGTATCATGCAAGATTCCCATTCTTGCGACCCGGGTTCGATTCCCGGGCGGCGCACGTCTTTTTGTTCCAGAGCTCATTGCATATTTAAATGGTGTTTAGCTTTC
Organism: Xiphophorus maculatus; assembly: GCF_002775205.1. Lineage (NCBI taxonomy): Eukaryota > Metazoa > Chordata > Actinopteri > Cyprinodontiformes > Poeciliidae > Xiphophorus > Xiphophorus maculatus. The sequence continues at coordinate 13,836,861 of NC_036452.1, read as the reverse complement.
TTACTAGCTAAATCAGAGCACAGAGCTACTGTTTTTCTTTTTTTGCAAGAAAGAATAATTGGTCATAAAATTTAAAAATTAAAAACGAAAATTTCCAAACCAATATTCCGGTGCCTCCTTACCATCTCAAGTAAATGTGGAAGAAAAGAAAAGCATTCTAAGGTTTAAACGTGATTTATTAACATTTGATTTGTTCTAATTGGAGTGCTGGCTTTTACAGCAAGAATGTGTAATGAAGTTTATAAATGGTCAGTGAGTGATTGAGAGAGAAGGCGGCACGTGAAGAAGAAAAGTCCTCGTCATCCTTCAACATGGATGCTCATTGTTGCAGTGGTAACATGCAAGGTACCTTGCAAATATTTCCAGTTAAAAGCCAAACATGCATCCGAATTACTGGATATTAATATATCACATATTGAACTCTTTTGACCACCATGCTCCCTGTTCAAGTTCACCCAAGGTATTTTTTTTTTCTGAACATGCTGTGTCTTTGAATTTACACTAGAGGCCAGCATTGTATTATGTGTTGAGTAGCTGCAGAACAAATTCCAACAATGTTTTTTGTCTTCACTCTTAGATTGATTTGGATGTATTTTTTTATTATTAAAAGTAAAGTTGAAGCCAGGTATTTATTAACTGTGGACTTTCATATGTCGGGTTCATCGTACGGTTGAGGAGGGAGACAGGTTATGTGTATAAAAAATTAAAGTATTTTTGGTGTGAAATGTACATATCAAGCCAGAGGAAATTAATAAATTGTGTAAGGATGCTGGCTGAGGCTCATTAGACAGTGTCATTTTCCACAGAAACAAATCCTGAACTGAGATGGGCTGAAATGCCACTCAGAGAGGAAGAAGCCATGACTCCAAACATTATTCTACCAAGAAGACGAATGGGCCAACATTTCAGCAAACATTTGGATCATGTTATGCAATTTAAAAGACGAGACTAAAAACTACAAATAAACACAGAAATTAAAGTAAAACAAATCTTTCATTTTACAGAGTTGTAGCAAATATCAGTTAGGTAAAAACAGCTATGCATCTTTTTATCCAATGTATTTGTACATCTAATTTCCACTACACATACAGATTGAAAAGATCTGGGTTACACCTCTGTTTTGCTATTTCAGCTTCTGTGGTTTTCGTCAAGTTTGTCATCAGAAGGAGCAGGTTTTGCCTCATCCAGGGACCTTCCACCCAACCACCTGCCCTCCAGACCCTCATGCCTCCAGGGCATCATTAGGAGTGACGAGGCTAAGGATCAGGGAGGGGAGGTCCTCTGCTTTGACAGCCACAGCAACATAACAGCGAGGGGCTTGTGGATATCAAAGCATAGTGAGGTGGAGCACTGACTCCACTTTTGGATTCCGTTCATTCACAAATACGCCGAAGCTAATTTGATTTTGTCTGCAGAAAACTGAGAATGGAGAATCTTTTATTTTTCCCTGTTTTGGTGAGAAGTAGTTAGACAATATAACCCCCCAACCCCTGCTGCATCCCAAAGCTTGGTTTAGCTTTACCATGCAGCACCCCCTCCCCACCACACCATTGTTTCATCAGGTATGGAGCCTCTTGTCTGGGACTGACGCAGCTGCAGGGGTTTTCAAAAGCGTAAAATCAAAGTTAAAAAGGGGAAAGTCTTCATGGAGGAATGCTCTTAGACTTTCAGAAGGCTCTTTTAGGGCTTGCAGTGTGGAGGAGGGTGCATCCAGGTTTATTTATGCGTGAGGAGAAGCTTTAAAGAAATGACGGTTGACCCCCTTGTGGTCTTCAAGTGTAGGAGGTGGGGTGAGGACCCGGTTTCGAACTTCGATCTATTTGGATCTCCATAACCAAAGGCTCATATTTGCATGATGGTTCAGTTGTCAAAATAATTTATCAGTTTTTGTCATGCCGCGTCAGCAGCATCTTTGAGCTGCCGACTGAATCTGAACTAGTGCGATCTTTCCAGGCCAGGTCAGCCTACTCCAGTCACGCTGCAGAGCAGGATTAACCATTTGCATGGAATTCAGACGTGCGGGCCGAACCTGCCCCGCAGCCATTTGGATATCACACCGTTACCACGTCTAATGATCTGAGAATCAGACGCAAAGGTTCAAAAGATATGCAAATAAAGGCACTCTCATGGGAAGCTGAGTCATTAAAAAAGAAAATGTGCAGTCATGTATTTTTCTGCCACAAAACTGAATTCAGTTTAGCTTAATCATGTAGCCACAAATTACAGCATGGCAAGGTCACTTTTCAGACAGATCCAATACAATCTGTCTGAAAAGATTGTATTCAATCTTCCCAGATTGAAAACAGTCGTACAATCCAGTTGGATCCTAATTATAATGCAGTACAGTCAGAATTAGTTGATCAAATACTAAATGCCATTTAAACAACTAAATAAAGTCAAACAGTGAATGTCAATGTCAAATTTATTTGTGTGGCACATTTAAAAACAGCAGTTGACCAAAGTGCTTCACAGTTTACAGCAGCCATCACAACATAAAACAAAGATTCAAACGATACAAATAAAACTGTGAAAACTCATGTTACAGTGGAATTTATTTCAAACATTTATTTTTAAGCAGTTTTGATGATTATGACTGATAGCTACAGAAATCTCAAGATTGCTCACTTGGGAATTTTTCACAGCAGCACAAGATCAGTAAGAATGGTTTTTAGACATACAGAAATATGTTATGGTCTACACAAACTAAACTTTCCAAAAAGTAGCTGCAACCAGGTTCTCAGTACATATTGTATTAACCTACAATGATAAAGAAAAATTCCAAAAAATGTATACAAATATTTCCCCTTTGTGTAATCACTCTACTGAAACCAATAAATGTTTAGATGATTTCTTATTTATTAAGATCTACAGTACTTGTATATTGTAAGAATAAAACAAGTCAAGCCTTGGCAGAATAGCAACACCAGCACAAGGGACAAGCACCTCCATTTCAGAACCACTTTAAAAGTTAAGCCTTGCTGTGCGGCATCTCTCTGAGCGCTCAGTAAGGCGTGCATCAGAAAACCAAATCCATATGCCTTTCTGACCACATTTGTAGATAGAAATCTTGAGTGAAAGTAAATACAGCCACAAAAATGGGAGGCAATTAACAGGGACACCATTACTGAGATGCATCGCTGATTAACATCCACATCAAGCCAGGCTGAGCAGATAAGATGGTATCTGATTGTGCATCGACTGCATCTTGGCTTTACCACTGCAGCAGGAGGATTCTTATTTTCTGGAACTGGACCTCCTGGAGATCAGAGGGGCTTCCTGATGGAGCTCCAAAGAGCTAAGTGAAACCACTGTGACCACACATGAGGAAGATGTGTGGTCCCCCGTTTACTACCAGTTTCTGTGAGATGATTGAGCAACACTGGTACTCACAGATGGCACCGCAGATGCGTGGAATTGGTCGTTTGCTCGCTTTTCCCACAAATGTTCTGGTTACTTTGCTTCAACCATGACTGCATATTGTAGAATACGGCTAAGATAGAAGACAACTGAGTTGCTACGTTGAGGAAAAAAAGTCTTTACACCAAGTGATTCATTTCAACTTAATTTTGATGCAGGATCGCTGTTTTTTTTTTTTTTCTAAAATGTCAAATCTTCTATAGATATAAAATGTCTGAAAACTTTTCATGTTTTTAACTTTACTGCCTTAACAACATTGTGTAACCCGGGTGTAAATTTTAACCTCTATTTCCTCCTCCGATTTTCCAGTCTTTTAACCTTTTTATATCTCAAACCCCGCGATGCTTTTAAAAGAATGATTGGCGATTCTCGCGAGACTATTAATTAGCCAATTGCGATTGAGTATTGGGGTCACGTGTACCGCTGCAGTGTTACCTGTTAGGTATATTAGCTGGAGCGGGGAGGCATGAAGGTTAGAACACGTTGGCAGGAGCCGAGTTGCAGGTCAGTTAAGTGTGGTGTTATTCATTTCCCGTAAATTTGTACGATGCTCACTTAATGCGCTAAACCATAGGAGCCAACTGGTGTGAGCCAGAAGGGAGATGGAAAAAATAAACCCCGGTAGAATGAGATAAAACGGCTGAACTGGTGAGTGTTTTCGTCAGTGACTTGGCGTTGGCTTATAATCACTGTTATTGTGTAGCCGCTAAATTATTGATTGTACACTCCTTTTGATAAGCAAAAAGGTGGCTTAAATATTTATTAAACACTGGTTTAAATTAGATTTTACATTTCATGTTGATTACATGGTGTATATTTATTGAATATTTCATGAATGTAATTTATACTGAATTTTAGATTTATTGCAATTGACTAAACATGATTGTGTATACACTAGATGTTTAGATTATATATATATATATATATACAGTACAGACCAAAAGTATACAAACTATACTTTGTATAGTTGCAAAGTATAGTATGCAACTATACTTTGCATACTTTGCATACAAAGTATAGTTTGTATGCAATAATCATTGCGTGAAGTTATTTGGAATATTTTTTATACAGACTAACACGAAGCAGTGTGTAAATCTGGAGTGGAAGCTCCTGTATGTGCTGCTCAAGACTGCCAGTTTGCTGCAGCTACAGAAAAACTTCATCCACCGTCATCAGGCCATGTTTGTTAGTCTTCGTGTTCATGGCAGGTTCCGTGGTGAGGAAGGAGCAGTAATGTTGCAGAGGGAAAAGCGAAGGATGACCGTCAATGTAAAGACCTTCCTCTTGATTGGTCTTGGTTGTTTCCAACAGAGCACTGTATTTCAGATTATTAGCCGAACCACAGGTAGAAGGCACAGAAGCTCGACTTTTTTGCAGTTATCTCTCTCGTATTACACTATCAGGACATTGTGAGCTATTTAACAAATATGTAAAAAACAATTTTAAAAAATCATACTTTTTTTAATCAATCTTACCTGCTGCAGCTTTTACCATCAGATGTGAAATGATCAACATCTTCATCTTTTTTATGGCGGTTGGCAAGCAACTTACTGATGTGCCTTACCGCCATCTACTGGAATGGAGTGTAGATCGAGATGCTACATATATTCTCCTCCAAAATTTTTTTAAGTAAATAGAACTTATAGCCTTTCTACCAATTTTGTTTTCTTAAGGTAAATTATTAAATAACAAAAATATTCAAAAGTAGAAATTTTTTCCAAAATATCTTGTATATTTAACTGTAATTTATTTTCTCGTAATCAACATACTAATTCCCTTCTCTCAACAGAATATTTAGAACAGAACAACAAAACATGTTTTACTGTCTCTTCTTGAAGACAAAAACCACAATGTCCTGTTGGATGTTTTCCCATTTTAAATAACGTACTATTTAACCCTGTATGACCAAAACGTAATCTGGATATTATGGTTTCCTCTTTTCTTTTTCGTCCTGTTCTCCTCATTGCACCAATCTTTCTTTGAATACTGTAAAGCCACCTACCAGTTCTATCTTCTTCCCACTGCTTCTGCCATCTTTCCTTAACCTTTTGTTCAATAATAGATTTGATTTCTTCTTTAGAGCGCCAACCAAACAAAAGGCGCTGATTAGCCACAGGTGCGTGGAAGCAGCAGGTGGACCACATCTCCAGCAAAGTGTCAGTGAGTGAGATCACACTCATGGGTTCTGACTTATTGGTTGTTGAAACCCATAATTTTCCTTTCACTTCACAACTATGCACCGTCTTTTGTTGGTTTATTACATTTTGTACAACCCCAATAAAGCACACAGATGTTTGAGGTCATGATGTGGAATATCTGGAAGAGTTCAAAAATGGACAATATTTCAGGGCGCTGCAGTTGCTAAACCACACAGTCTAAGGCTTATGAAGGATGTAAACAAAGTTAGAAATGGTGCTGTGGCATGCATGGATGTTTCTGCACACTTCTTCACAGGCAGCTCTGATTTATAGCTGTCTCTCTGTGGGAACCCCCCAATACTGTTTAACTGACGTCTCACTCTTCACTACGTTCACATTAACACACTGATCCTAAGACGTTGGCTCACAATCAGTATCCAAAAGTCCATAGTCAGTTGACTCTAATCAACAAATTACACTTTGGAACATTTATTCTTTATAATCTGTCTGATTATTGAATTTTTGAGGTTTCTGTGGCATGTCAGTGTGAATGCGGTTGAGTTATTGAGCTATTAAACCAGAGAGTCGGCTGCCACAGACTGACCTATCGGGGTCTGAATGGCCCCAACAGTCCACACAAAGCTGTCCCAGACACATGTAGGCGACAGAGTTAAGTGTCATAATTTCACTATTTTCTCAGACATAAATACACAGACGTGAAAGTCAAAAGGTCAGCTGCATAAAACTTCCTTATTCAGAGGTCAGGAGAAGATGGAGGAGGAGGTAGGGGTGGCACTTTGGAACAACAACCCCATTCAAATGGGAAAAGCTGCTTCCTGCCTCAAAGTGAACAGAAAATTAATTGTAAAGCAAGACCAAAGAGGTCCGTGTGCGTGACAGAGGAAGAAGAAAACATTTCAGACTCCAAAGTTGCGTCCAAAAATTACAGGTTCCATGTTACTTGACGTTCCCAAGCAAGCCATTTGCCATGTTATTTAAAGCCACATCATGAAACTGCAAGAAAAACTTTGTATCATTGTTTTTTTTCATAGTTGGACTTTTGATCTGGCGAACAGCAGCTTACTCAAGTCAAGTGCAGAGATTTGCTCTTCTGTAGATCCTGATACCAGCAGAGGTCTCACTTTCTTAAAAAATGTCATTACTCAAGTTAATCTGAAACAAACTGAGGTATAATATGCATATTGTTTGTATAGGATAACTACAGCCTGGAGAGGATAGTACATGCAGCTTGAAACAGAGTATGCTAATCAAAAAGGCCTGGACTGTTGGGTCAAAGTTATATTTTAAGGTAAAGCACAACTTTATCTTAAAGAAGATCATTTTTGCATAAAAGAACTCTTTACAGTAACATTACCTTAAAAATATCCTCTTTAGTATTACTTTAAAGAGTTAAGGAAGTGATTTATTAAAAGGCTTTGAAAAAAACCCAACAAATTCTGTTATTTACATGGGATCTTGTTTAGGAGAAAACTAAAACCAAACTTAAACAATCATTTGGTGAAATAATTCAATAAATAGTTACATTTTTGCAGCTATGTTTTCAGGGTGAAAATGTCTGGAGGGTTTTTGTTGGGCAGAATGTCTTAGAGCAGGTTACAGAGGACAAGCACATCCCACTGGCCAATCACAAACCACACAACGATTTTAGTACAGGCAACCAATAATGACTTAAGGATTATTCCAACCATTCACTGAGTTCTAACATAGATTACCACAATCTTTGACATGTATTAGCAGAAAATGAAACCTAAAGTCAACATAATAACACATCAGGTTTATGAACAAGGCATGTTTTTAACAATCTTTGGAATGTCAGAGAAGTAAAATGTGATCATGTGAGTGAAAAGTTCATTTCTCGGGGTTCATCTCACAACATGAATTGTGGGTTTTCATCAGCTGTAAACCACCATCAAATATAAATTTATACTTAAAATATAGTTTCATGTCTACAATGAATGTACATAACATATGACTTTCACTTTTGCAAATGAATACAAGTGCCAGAGATACTCTTATTTACTAAAGAGCACCTGTATGAGGGAAGAAAGAAGTTTGTACAAAAGTGCACATTTTACAGAAGCTTCTCCAGGTGGATTCTGATTCGAGTTGTTTAGCATTTCCCCAAAATTGATTTGCGATAATCAGCACAGAAAAGCACAAATTTCAATTCTTGCAGCTGTAACGGGAAATGCGAAAGATCAGGAAGTTGTCTGTTCACTCTTACAATTGCTTCAACTTGTTCAGTTCCCACAGTATTACTTAGTGTGCCTATTTTCACTTAACTTTGTATCTTAACTCATCTGCCCCGTCCTTCTAAAACACTGAACAACAGACCCAACAAAAACCACCTTCCAGACAGAGTAACCTGTCTGCTGTTTTTACAGTAAATATCCTGTCGGTTCCTCGCTTGACCTGATCTCAGGAAGAACCGAGGAAAACCCAACAGGTGTCCTAGTTTTGGATGTCTCGCAGCTCAGCGGGGCCCTCAGTTTGTTGGCACAAGTGCTGGGAGACAACACTGATTCCTGCCTTTTGTGGGTTTCTTTTCTTTGAATGTCAAGTGCAACAACTTTTTTTTTTTTTTTCTATTCTTGACATCAGCGGGATGACCAATATCAGCAGCAGATGTTTTGAATGTTTTCTCAAGCACCGTTTAGGTACTGCTGGAGGACAGTGGCCATCAGACGATTAGCTGCAATTTAATTTCTGTAGCAATTTATTAATTTGAATTTATTTTAGTTTTACTCATGTAACTTGAGATTTAGTTGACTAAGATTTAAAGGAATGCTTTTATGGAGTCACATATATCTTAAATTAACAAAAAAAACAACATTTCTTTACCCCTTAGTGAGACATTTATGGTAAGATAGAAATAATTTAATATTATAAGTCCAATATACAGACACAGAATAATTTGTTACTTGTAATGGCGTTTTTTGGATTTATGTTTTTCATTTGTTTTCAAAAACAAAAACTTATATTGAATGTTCATTATATGAAAAAAGCTTCACTGGCTATATTGGAAAACTGCTGATCAACACCACTTTAACAATAACTAGATAGACTCTAAAAGCAAAAAAATGTACTTTTACAAAGGATTGCATAATACAATGGCATTGTCATTATTGAAAGCCGTGTACTCCCTCTTTTCTCCCCCCACAATCCATTGAATCCCGCAGCTTCTCGTCCTCCCCTCCCCCAGAGTACAGCTGTGAAAACAGCCCATATTGTCGCCATAATTGTTTCCATGTGTGGCCTGTTATTTCAATGTGCCAAGCTGGACGAGTCAGAAATCGAGTCTGTTGCTGTAAAAGCGCAAATATTTCCTGGCTACTGAGTTCAATAAATTCTGACGCTTCAGATCAATTATTGGCAGCTGATTTCAATTTTCTAATGTGTAAAACAAACAGTCTGATTGGAAAAGCTGTGAGAAGGAAAACGACTCATCACACTTGGGTCTGTTGTGGTTAACACTTCCATGTTGTTGTTCCTCATCATACTGCAGTAAAACACAGTGATAAATCTGTTTGGCTGACAGGTCTTACTCACATTTTCTAAAATCTGAAACAGTTGTAGATGTTGCGATTTGACAGCTCGCTATTAATCAACAGGTTTATCAAAGATAAGCATGTTTCTAAATAATTGCCTTCGTTTTTGCTTTATTTTGCATATATATATATTTAAACTGCACATACAAGTTTCTTTGGTCTTTCAGTTTTGTTTATTGCTTTAACTAGCCAAATTGTCTGGGCTCTGCAACTTTACGCCTCCTTACTAATGTACGTAGTTTTATGCAGTGGCTTGCAGAAAGAAATGATACCTTTTGAAATTTTTTACATTTTGTTATCTAACAACTTTGTTTGCTTTATTTTAAAGTGAGTTTATTTGACAGACCAGCACATAACGTATGGATTACTAAAATTGATTTACAAATCACCCCTTGTATCAAATAAAATTCATTGGGCCAGATTGCCTTAAACATGTATGTAAAAAAAAAAAAAAACTTTTCTAAGTTTTTCATGCAGAGGTTAACCAATTTTCCTGCCATCTGCTTGAAAAGAATGACTTTGGAAATGTACATTTGACATTGTAAAATGATTACAGTACCATTCAAAAGTGGAAATATCCTCTGATAAAACCTATTACAGTAACTGGGGTGTTTGAAAATTCAGAGTTGTTGTGATGGACTCTTGACCAAGTGATAAGACGGTGGCCCAAACAAATGATCACTGGATCAATTGGATTTAGGTGTGAAATTTGTGCTAAGACATAAAATTTGTTGTGCAGGTGTCCTCAATGCAATCTGACAGAGTTTTGGATATTTTGGTAATGATGAAGTGGTAGAAATATGCTATACTGGGTCAAAATGTATTTAAAATCCACAGAAAATCCATTGCTGTGTTTCCTAATAGTACAGAATGTAAAGAGTAGCACAAGTCTGAATATTTATGGCTCCTTTCTCAGAAAATCTGCAAATGGCAAGATCAAGAATGTAACCGATCCGTTTGCAGCTGCAGCTTTTAACAGTTATTGCTTCAGTAAAAGGTGTTCTGCTCAGGCGTTTGGGTTACTGTTCTGTTTTTCTTCAACAATAAAAGCACAAAGTGAGAGTGACATTGCCGGAGTTGTCTTACTCACACAATACCTCATGTGCTTCAGGCCAACGGGAGTGTGTGTTGGTTAGTGTTGTCAGTGGGTTAAAATTCCTCTCAGAGGCTGTGAAAAAAAAATGAGTTTTACATGTTGAGAAGTTCCAGCAGAAGGAAATAAACAAAAGGAAAAGCCATAGAATAAGCCTTATGAGATATAAATGACAAGAACTATTTTAGTCGCCGGTTTTCCAGTCAACGACTGAGGTCACATTGGCAATAAATGAATAAATTATAAAAGAAAGTCACAAAAATAGAAAATTCAACACAAAGTTTCAAACTGGAAAAAACACACATGGGAAATAAGAGTCAAAAATCAAAAAGAACTACATTTAGGCTTGTTAGGCTTTTAAGTAAATCTTTTCAGCGAGCAAAAATAATATTTGCCTTCAAGCTGTCTTCTTTCACCTAAAACCCATAAATGAAAACAAAGTGTAAAAAAATATATGAATAGTTTAGTGAAAATGTAATAATGTTTAACCTCATTACAATTTTCATCCCAAAACCAATTTCTATGTGTGCTTGAGATCATTTTCTTGCTGTGTTGTTCAGTGGTGTCTAAGTTGTATCATCCTGCAGTTGTTTTGAGGTGAAGTTGGAGAACTTTTTAGGCTGCAGTCCTTGTACTTACTGCAATTCACCATTGGCTACAAAACAAACTCTTAGTAACCTGAAAAAAAATTGCTGCTCAAATGCACCCAAAAGGTTTGATTGAGGACAAAGATCAAGTGAGCACCATTTGAAAGGAAGGACCCAAATATCTTGGTCTGCCTGGTGACTACGTAACACAGCAAATGCTGCTGGAACCGCAACTTAAGTTTGATCAACGAAATCATAGCTGATATTTGGGAACCAAGTGGAGAAGTTCTTAAATCTCTATTTTGCACACACATGCTGTTTACATGGATGCTGATGACCTCCTCTATTATTACTAATCTGAAAGCAAACCACAAATCTCAACAGTGAGAGTAATGTTTTGAAAAAGGGTTGAGTCCCAGTAAGACCATTTTTGAACTGCTCTCCATGGCTGATTAAAGCAAGCCATTGACCTGCGATCACAGCTCCAGCTGGCACGGCCTTTATAAACAACCAGCTGCATTAAAAAGGGAACCTGTGATTTTCGAAACTGTAACAGTGGCAAACATCCCAAGGCTGGTTAGAGGGAAAGTGCAGGACCAAATTGACAAATCAAGTGCTGCATATGGCTTCACTGTGCTGTGAAAAGTTCTCCAGAGATGTCAAGATAGCTGCAGATACAAGAGGCTGCAGTTTTTCTCCAAACATCCATCTGCACGCTTTCATATTGGACAGGTTTCCTCTCACTTTGAGTGTTTATCCCAGGCATGGGTTTCTCAGAAGTGGTATAAAGATGTGATAGGGAATTTTCTTGGCATCATGCTGGATTCAGACCACATGGCCAAACCATCAGCATGACAGTAGTTAAAAACAAAAAGTCCTTAAAATCGTATGAGTGGCTAAGCTTTCCCACATGGAGAGACTGATCAGTAGCGCCTCTGGACTGGACTGAACCATCAAACCTGAGATTTGAGTCTTTTCTTCCTGGAATGAACATTGAAGACAAATACAATGTCCATATTTACATTTTCTGGTGAGCATGAAAATGTGTGTTTTACAACTTAGTTGAGATTCAAATCTCTACTTTAATCTTTCAGGAGAAAAAGAAACAAAGATGATCAAGACTGAGAAGGAGCTGGACATGAAGCCTTTAGCACTAGAACCACATTAGAACTGAAAACAAACAATATAGGATTTGCAAATGAAGACAAATCTGCCCGGGGTGGACTAAGGAAGAACCGGTTAAAGCCGCGCCGGTGCAGAAGGGACTAAAATTGACTCGGGGACTGAATGCAAATGTATAGTACACTTTTCAGAATTGTATTTCTGTTTCTGTCACCTACCAACAATGTGCACAAAATAAAACAAAAGTAAAAACATAACTTTTGCTAGACTAATTGAAGGAGTGCATAAAATGAACTTACTTATGTCCAATAGAGATAACAGTCTGTATTGGACTCAGTTTAGCAGTTTTATTTTATTTTTTTTTACCCTCCTTTCATTATCACCATGTATTTCATCACACATGTAATTTAAGATGTACATGCCAGAAAGCAACATATTCAATGCAATAGAGGTATAAACAAGATCAGACTGCAGGATAAGAATTCCCTGTTATGCACATTTTGATATTTAAACAGACTGCTGTAGGTTAGTGGTGGCTATACTTGTGCTCTACCGGCACGTGTAAACACTGCTTCCATGATGAACAAGGTGCTAACAGGGTTCAGGGCATAAAAGGAGAGCAGTAAGAGGAAGTTCCATGTTTGGTTCCTGCTTTGCAGAAAGCAAGCAATGAACTTTGCCCACAAGTTAAAGAAAGAGTAAACAACTATTAGTTAGTACTTGTCATGAGGTGACCCTTGCTGTCAGATGAGTAAGTTGGTGATATTCTGAAAAAGTAATGACTCATGAGAAGAACCAGGTGAAATGGTGACTTTTGGTTATGTTGATTTGATATGACATTTATGTTTGCTTGGAAAAGATTCCTATTTTTCTTCTCAGCTGCAACATTTCTGAGGTGGTCTAACTATATAAAAACATTGTGATGCCTTAATCAAGGATTCAAGAATGATTATTTTTTTTAATTGTCATACCATTTCGCAATTGCTTGTTTGTGGTACGGAATTCGGACTCAGGTCCCAGATCGAGAAGCTTAATAAATAAATAACCGAGACTACATTAAGTAGATACTGTCAGCGGTGAAAAACATTACTATGAAAGTAAGTGTTGTTTATAGAGTTAAGCTAAGCTATATTGAATGGTGGAAGCAAATGCTTTTTAACTGTTACAGTGACTCATAAACAGAATATTGACAAGCAAAATAGCAATCACTTTAGGAGGTGGAGAGCCCACTGGCTGAAGCAGACAGCAAAGCCAAGCACAAAATCAACTGCATTAAAAGAAAATTATATCTGCAGAGCCACAAAGTGCAGAGCCGGCACACAATAAAAGAAAAATCTAGATAGGTACCATGGAAACATTTTTTCTTCAGTAATACAAACAAACAGCAGGAGCAGAGATGGAAAAGTTGAAAGTACATGCCAATTAAATGATTGTCTAATGCACTTTAAAAAAAAAAAAGATAGCCGGTTGACATGCTTCAATTGCTTTTGTTTGTTACTGTGGGTGCACTGAAATGATAATGTGCTTATATCATTGATTAGAAATGGGAAAAACATGGATTTGAAAGAAGCGCAGAAGAGAATGGGACCTTGTTAACAAACTACACCAGACAGACTTGGTGACGATTGGTTACTACAGTTACACAACCTTTAAATTTGCCCATTAACAAAAGAGCAATTCTGTTGTGACTGATATTTTTGAGGCTGTACCAGGTTAGGTAAATTCTGATCTGCATGTCAACTCCAGATTTTTCTCTTGCTGTCAATGTAATTTCAATCCTTTGAAGTACGAACAGAACCCATCTGAAAAATCCATTACAGAGTCACAGATGAAATTCTTTAATGTGTGATCTGTATTCTGTTGCTTTGCTTATCAGTAGGCACCAGCTGAGAGGTAAAAAAAAAAAAAAAAAGATTTCTTAAAGTGTTTGGGGAAAAGTTTTTAGTTGTTTTTTTTCCCTAGAGAATATGTAAATTCAAAACATTCGTAAACATTCCAAATTTGATTAATGATCTTATTTCTTTTGAAGTTTACACTGTTTTACACTGGTTATGTATTTTATTTCTTCTCTTTTCAGCTACAGTTAGTATAAAGTATCTTGAGACAACAACAGACACAAGCATTTCACTACAATCTCTTGGCTCTTATCTTCTATAATGTTGATTAATTTATTTTAGTTTAGGTCTTACCTCTTCTAGTACTCTCCCAGTAAATTTTCATAATAAACAAACCTCGGACAAAAACATATTTTTTGTTTTTCATATTTCAGGACAACAGCAGAACTCATGAGAGGACAATCACTTACTGTCCACCAGCCAAACAACCGGCAAAATTTTTGCATGTGAAATTTTGAGGTTGTTCACTTAGACATGCACACAAGAAAGTTGAAAAATGTTCAACTTTTGTCAGTGTTGCTGTTGTGACTATCGTTTAAGTAAGTGTTGGTTTGGCCCTGCTTGCACTGCCTCACAAAAATAATTCAAAGCCTTTGATCACAAAGTAAAATTTGAAAATAATATTAAGTGTTCTTTTTTTGTCCTCTGATGCCACCAAATAAAATACTGGCTGTGAATTTCCTCCAGAAGTCACGAAATTAGTAAATAAAGTCTACCAATGATTAATTTCCCAACCTTGGAACGTCTCACATGTGATAAATCAGTCGATTATTTGAAAACCTACCAGGGTATAGCTGTCCAACTAAACACAAACTCCTTCAGTGCCGTTGTCGTGCAACCTTTAGACCTGCCCTAGCTTTAGAAAACCTGAATAGTTATTAGGTCTTTAGCAGGACTCTGTGGAACTTGAATACATAGCAGGGAGATAATTCAGCCACTTCATTCAGGTGTGTTTTACCTACAATACATCTCAAAAGTTGCAGGACACTAGACTGACCTACACTGACAGATTGGGCAACTAGCACATTAATCCAAGCGGAGGCCAAGAAAGTCATTGTTGAAAAAAGCAGGAATTTTCCTGTTTCTGCTAGAGACCAATATACAGTACAGACCAAAATTTTGGACACACCTTTTAATTCAATGAGTTTCCTTTATTTCATGACTATTGACATTGTAGATTCACACTGAAGGCATCAAAACTATGAATAACACATGTGGAAATATGCACTAAACAAAAAAGTGTAAAACAACTGAAAATACCCCTTATATTCTAGTTTCTTCAAAGTAGCAACCTTTTGCTGTGATTACTGCTTTGCACACACTCTGCATTTTCTTAATGAGCTTCAAGAGGTAATCACCTGAAATGGTTTTCACTTCATAGGTGTGCCCTGTCAGGTTAATAAGTGGGATTTCTTGCCTTATAAATAGTCATGAAAATAAAGAAAACCCATTGAATTAGAAAGGTGTGTCCAAACTTTTGGTCTGTACTGTATATATATACTGTGTGTGTATATATATTTGAGATATCTTCCGACAGGACAGAAGTTCAGACTATAATCCCATTCAGAATTTCAATCAAAACATAAAATTTGATGTTCAGATGCTTCCCATCCTTATAGCTTTAGTATTATTTATTATCAAACATTAATTTTTTGCAATATCCACCCTTTCTTATATTCAGAGGTAGAGCACTAGAGCTGAATGGGCAACCCACTTATTTTGGCTTTCATACACTCTGATTAATTTCAGGTGCAGCCACAGTAAAACAAAACAGTCTGGTTTCTAAAACTAGATGTAAACTTTATAGCGTTGAAGAGTTTTGCCAGCCCTAAAATAAAATGTCAACACATGCCTCTTTCTCTGCAGTGATCTGAGTTGCTCTCTCACTCTGTAAAAGTCTTGGATGGTGTACTGTCTCAGACTTCTTGCACTGTGGCTGAGATCCAGATAGACTGCAAAGACACTAACCGGTCCAACTAAAAGGACAGATAACAATGTTTTGTATAGACCGTAATAAGCATTTTAAGAAATTAGAGCTAAACAGATGCATATGGAGATGATAGGCGGTTTTATTTAAGGTTTACGTGAAAAACTCATACAATGATGACAGGTAAGGTGATGGGAGTTGGCAAGAACCGATATGTTTTGTAGGTGGATGTCAGAGGGAACTTTTATTAAGAGTGTTCAGTGTTTAACAGAAATATCTGGCAAGAGTTTCAGGTGCTGAGAAGATACGTAACACTCCAAATATTTTACTTTCCAACCTATGTGGGGCAATTTCCAGGTGTGCTTATAAAAGTGCCTCTAAAGCCCAAAATAGGCTTTTGTGAAAATTGGCTATCCCCCTCGGAAAGAGTCAAAAATTGCTTTATATATAATGCTGAACAGGTAGACGTCATTGACACTCTTTAATAAATTGATATTAAAAGTCTGGTTCTGTTTGCCAGCCTGAAGTCTTGCCGTCTCCTCGCGAGGCTGAACCAGCCCCTGGCAGATTCAGATGAGGCTTCACAGGGAATCAAGCCAAGCAATTTCAGAAAGTGACGAGCGTTCGCGTCACCGTCTCATTAATTTAACAAATGCGTGGAATGAAAACGAACATGCGCTTTAATTATTTTCTACCTACATTTCCAAAGCTCAACATTAAAACCTGTCATCCATAATGAAAACTTAATGAAGACCAAATGAGGAATAGCTTGGTGACTAGACATCTGCTGTTTAGAAAATAAAATAAAATAAACATTCTGATGCCATGCAGATTGGTTCCCTTAGATGTGTTTACCCTGACTTATTTTGAGTTCAGTCTGTTTACTGGATACAATTGAAGGGAAGAAGTTATACGGTCAAAGTGTTCCGCTATGGGAGTCATAATGTCACTTCTTTGTTGCCAACAACTGAGAGAGTCCTGGCTGCAACAGATCTTTTAAAAATTTTATTGGACACTTTTCTGTTTTGACATCATGCAGTTTATTTTTCAAAGGTTATCTTTAAGTATCATTTGGCCTTTCTCAGTCAAGACTTGATGTAGTTTTTTTTTTTATTTAATTCATTTTACTTTTGTGGTTCTACTGGTTGAGTCAGACTCTATATAATTCTCAGGTGTCAGTTTGGTCAGACGATGCATGACCTCCTTGAAGTAACGCTTGACGTAAAGTCGGTTAAGTAGTCTGAAAATTGCTTGACATTTTGTAAAAATCATTTTAAAGCACTTTTGTAAATGAAAAAAATTATGTATGGTTTCTGTCTGGTTTCTTACTTGACCAGAAAAATTCCCCTGGGAATCTTTGCATATATATTTTTTTCTCAATAGAGGACTTAAGAAGCACAAGCCATTCTGGAAATTTAAGTCTGTAACTTGTACATGAAAAATATGAAAGGAACATATTACAGCTGGACAGAGATGCAAGGATTATTTTTCTGCAGATCATCTGAGAAGAGAATATTCTTGGCATGAGCGGAGCTTCTTAGGAAGACCAGACTCCCTTCACTGCGTGACTCTGCGAGTCTCTCATTGACACATGAGATAAATGGCACCACTGGATGACCAGCTCTGCGTGTCAAAGACAAATGAGAACCAACGAAAAAGACAAAAGATGTCCCTGTCATTTGTGAGACAGTGTGGGTGTGAGTAATTTGTTACAGGTTTGAGGATGACATTAATGTAAGTGGAGTCAAAGCATTTATAGGGCCTCCAATGAGCTTATTGTGCATGCTCAACGTGCCGTGGAAAGAATGGGAATCATCTTTTTTCATTAGATGGAAATGGAGGAATTACATATTTTTTCCTAAGATGAGCTGTCATTTAAAAACAGTTGAAAACAAGCCTAACCACTTTGCGTTTCTATGGTTTTAATACCGAAAAACATCAACAAGATGATGCATGGAGATAAAAAAACATTTAAAATGGGGCACGAGATTTACTTTCACAAACTTATACAAAGTCCTCATAAAAGCTCTGCTTATGGCCACATAAATGTGGATGAGTCTTTGCAAGAGAGCGATCACATCCCACTCTCCAGTGATGTGTATATTCCAGAGGACATTTATGACTCTCCATAATGGATTGTGGCCCGTTAAAGATTCCCTAACTGTGCCTCTTCACTGCCAAGCAGATTTGCTGTTTGGCACAGATACTTTCTCTTGAGAACAGTACGGTTTCAATTAAGTGCTGCTTGACATTTTTAGTAGTCTTCATTTGCAACTTTATTTTATTCATATTTGATGAATGGCAGCAACCCCCTTGCCTTGCCTTCTTCAATAATAGTTCTGGTATGAAATAATATTTATTCAGCAGTGCTTTGGAGACAGAAATGCTCCCAAATTCGTCCCTTATTACTTAAAAATTCTTTCACCCAGACTTTGATCAGGTCTTTTCACCAATTAAATCCCTCAGTCAAGGACATGCTCCCTTTTTTTGCTGTTTGAGTCACTTTCACTGATGGAAATATGTAAATAGTCTAAGTTTATGCATATGTTAAGCACACACAAAAACATTTATTCACAGTGGGAGATCAGATGTCATCCATCATTTTGTTTATATCAATAATTTCACATAATTACATCTCTGTTTTGTCAGGGTCTGCAGAGCTGGACGGTAAATACTCTACACTTGGCTCAGAGTTATATTTCTCATTCCAGGAGGGAGGAAGTGAGAAATGGTGGGATTTATGAATAATGCCTCTGGTGGTGTAACAAGGACAAGATTTATCCCCACTTACAAACACCGGACCCCCTGTATTTGATTAACTCCACATTTATAATTTGGTAATTGCATGACTTGGACAGTTGAAAATCCAGCTGATGAGATTTACGCATGATCTGTGGACGCAGGTCTTGCTTGGCTGTATATCCCCTTTGCATTGTGCATAAATAAATGCATATGTTTTATTTTCAGCCTGTAGATTTGCAGCAAGGAGAAATATGACTCGATTTTTTTTTTTACCTCAGCATATCGATTAAAGACTCAAACCAGCAAAAACGTAATTTACTACACAAATGTTCTGTGTTCTGTTCATATATCATCTTTGATACTAAGGTCTGCTGCATGAACACATTTGTTCAAAGGGCATCATAATTTTTTTCCACTTTACATTTTCAGCTGTATTCGGGTTTGTAGCTCACGCTGCTTTTATTAACTTTATATGGAGATTTATCCAGTGAGAAGGATGACATCTGTTATCTACAAGCAGTAGCTTAGAGAACTAACCCCTATGAAGGGATTCAAAAGCTCTTCGGTGTGTCTGTATTCCACAGTGCCAAAAACAGTAAACCAAAACTTTAAAATCCTGGCAGAATTCAGCTTAGTCCTTATATTTTCTGTACAACTTCTGACCTGTATTATTACTTTGAGGCTCATTGGAGAATTGGAAGAGCCTCATAGTAATAATTCTTGTTACAATAATACTTTATATTAGCAAGACATGCAGTGGTTGTCTCAATTTTCTTCAAACAATCAGACCTGGTTTTATACACAAACATTTACTGGTAAAACAATGATTTAGCCATCATAATATGATTGTGATGAAACTGCCTGTCAACATGTCCCAGTCGTATATGTCATTTGGCCCTAAAAAGTCATTTCAAGCTAATGTTACATACTGTATGTATTGGATGAAAGGGAGGTTAAGATAAACTTTGCAGTCAGATATTCTCTTTCTCATGTGTCTCAGAACAAATGGCTAATTATCAGTGCAAGAGTTTTTTTTAACTGGTAAACTTCATGCTCACAAACAACAGCTGCTGACGGCCAATAACTCCCTAGTCAAGCTTTGTGTCCAGATACAGCTGTGTATTTCTGTTTTAGAGGGTGCTACTCAAAACGCTCTTTGTCTTTGAAAGAAAAGTAACAACAGAAAAATTTATCATTTACTATACATGTATTAAACCACTAATGCATTACAGAACTGTAAAAAGTAAAAATTACTTTTTATGTTTGTTCTTTTTTTTCCTACAATTTATTTGCATTTGCAACTGGAGAAACGTGTATTGACAGAATAAGAGTAGAACCACTGCAAACAAATAGTTAATATTTTCCATCCAGATCCCCATAGAAAACTTGGAGTAAAATAATTTCTTTTGAAATTGGTCACATACTGACTGAGAACAATGGAAATTTAAGTCTGGGAAAGTATAGAAAATTGACGATAAAAAATGTAAAAGGATATTACAAACAAAAATAACAAGATCACAGCTGTTTAACTAAAAAAGGTAGTGTGAATGTGTACCAGGGGAAAAATACTAACCACCATTCTCTGAACTTGTTTGACTTTAACATAAAATGTTACAGTTTAACATTTGTACAGAGGTATGTTTGCTGTTTGTTTTTGGTTTTTTGCAGTAATTTGTATTCTAGAATTTCTTTGCTCTTTCTGATGTTTCACATTTGATCCAAGTCGTTTCACTGGCTCTGCAAGCAGAGTAGATGAGGAATTTCCATTTGAGCCAGGATTTGGGTGGTCACATTAATCCAGGTGTAAATGGTGCTGAAACAGCTTGAAGCTGCCTGCATTTCCCTCACTGGTGATTTCTCACCCTTGGAAGACCACCATCTTTGTTTTGAGATGGGTTCCTTTTCAACAATTTGATATAGATGCCTTCATTTACTCCTCCCTCAAACAGTCATATGTCATAACAAGACTTATACAATCCAAACCGAGGCCAGTGCTTATTTCCGCACCAGTTCTTTCTATTTTCATTGGCGAAGAAAAGAAAAACTGGTTCTATCTCAGCACCAACTCTGGTGGCCTGGAGGAAGGAGAACATTTTAAGAGCTGGAAGCTGGGTCATGGAGACCAACAAATAATTCTAAAGCTGTTTGTCACATATCTGAATATCTTATGTTAATGTTGGTTTTAGCCTTTTTAATTTAGTTACTTTGGTCAGACCAAAACTGAGCCTTTTGGCTGACAGGCAAAACATTGTGAGTGTGAGAAGAGAAGAGAAGAAGAGGTGACAGCATCACTCTACAGCACCTTTCTTTATCAAGGGGCAATGGAAGCTGGTCAGAGTTGATGAAAGGATGGATGAGACTAAAAAAGGAGCAAAAAAATTTGGTGAAGAGATTATGTTTATTTGGAAAGGCAAGAGTCAGGTGAAGATTTTCGTGGCAGCAAGAAACGATTGTGATAGAAACACCATTGCTTCATTTTATTTAATCAGCCTTGTTAATCAGACTTGCATTATGCATTTGCATTTATTTAGATTTTTTAAACTTGGACATAAGCAAATACATACATGTCCTTTTAATTTAGTGGCAGTTTTCATGTAAACAGTGGGCAGAATGCACCTTTTGTTATTCTCTCCTTTAATATAGTAAGCATAACATACTAATATGAGATTCTTGACAATTTCCCTCACTATCTCTTACAGAAGAGTCTGCCGGAGCCTTTTACCTTAATACATATTAGTTTCCACATAATGAGGGGTCATGTTTTTTGTGAATTTATTTTTTTTCTCCTTTTAGCCAGGACTTTTCTACAAATAGGGATAAATAACTTACTTCTCTTTAAACCAACCCTGTTTAAAAATATAGTTTCCATGAAATAATATAGTTCCATTATTATCATTCTTGATAATAATTCCTTATCAAGAATTAATTTTGAATAACCAGATTTTTTGTTCAACTTTACAAGCTACACCCCAACCTGACTGCTCCCAGACCTCTAGAATGAAGGCTTCATTAGTACCTGTGAGAACATGAAGTAGGATAAAATATCTTTTCAAAAATAACTTGTCATGTCTTGATCTAAGAATATCAAAAACAAACTAGTAAGTAAGGCCTCGACAACTCTCAGCCTGGAGAGGATTACAAAACCAATTCTAAGGCTTTTTGACTCCAGTGAACCACAGTGAGAGAAATGATCCACAAATAGAATGAACATGGACCGCCATGACCTTTCCCAGGAGTGGCCGGTTTACCACAAAGAACTCAGAACAACATGTAGGGAGCACTGTAGGCATCACTTCCTCCAGCTAAGGTCAGTGGTACAACAATAAGAAAGAGACTGGGTGAAAATCGCTCCAATGAGGGACTTCTAAAGCCAAAACCACCGCTGACCAAAAAGAACACAGAGGACCGTCTAACATTTGCCATAAACCATAGTAATGAGAACAAATTCAGAGCACTAATGAATGCGCACACCCTGTTTCATCTGGTGTAAAACTAACTTTGTATTTTAGAAAAATAACATCATACCGACCACAAAGTTCCTTCTTGGAGCTGCAGTCTCCAGGCCAAACTCCTGCCTCACTAAGCAGCCTTTCCCCGCTCAGCTGGACCGGACTTACAGCAGCAGCAATTAGCAAACACCTGGTGGAACTGCAAGTCTGCTGAGCTCACCCTATGAACTGCTTCTTAGTCCAACGGGTCCAAGAACGGTTGTTAACCTCATAATGAGAAGCATTGTTGTGATGACACGGTGAGGGCAGAGTGCGGGAAAGAGCAGGAGCTTCTTAAAGAGACAGAGGCCCGATTTCAAGGTGTAAATTTAAGAAGTCAAATTTATTCAAAGTCATTTTGATATATATATATTTAGCACTTTTATAACAACTGAAGGTAACATAGTTACTTAATTCAGTTATAAAAAGTTACTATGTGCCTAGAAGATACATTACACTGTCCCAAAGAGTGACAACCCCCCCCCAAAAAAACAATCACTGCACTGTACATGTACATGGCACAAAAAGAGAAAATTGTCTGATGAGTGGTTTAAAAAAGTCATTCAGCAATTGAATGCCAGGCTGTTTGGTTCCGATTAGTCCGACATTTTTGTCAAAGTTGACCTGTTGTTTTTCTTTTCATGCTCCATCAGAGGATGGGGAAGCAAGGGGAAAGGCAGTTTAAACGACCATGACCAGAACCATACGGCGTAGCTGTGACTTTCACTGCCTCACATATCATTTCAGAACTGTCCAAAAACCCGCTTCTCTCTGGGCATTTTAACCAGCCGGTCTTTCATCTCCTGCTCTGCCTCACAGCTCTCGTTTGGTTCCGTCCAATCTGGATTTCATTCATAGTGAATAATGCCTTTGTAGTCACTCCCTTCCTACCACACACACACCCTTCATGGCCAATATTTAATATGTACTAAGTGACACACCAAAGGAGTAACCAGGAATGTAATTGGCCCAGAGAACCCATTCACAGGTCAAAGGATTGGACACTTTTCCGAGTGGTTACCAAACTTATGAGAAACGATTGCGTTTAATAGCGCAGAATAATGTGAAGAATGCCATTGTCAAATTCACAAGACCCAGAAAAGAAACTCACTTTTAACTATGATCCCAGAGGGACCCTGTTAGCATAAATGTCCTCTTTTTTTTCTTCTTTTACCAGCAACGAGTCAAACTCAGTGACTCATGAAACAAAAAAATTTAAAAAGCATCACCTCATTGTCGAAGCCTGTGCACAGAATCATGGTTGAGTTGCATTAATGGTGGCATGTTCCCATCACACACATCTGGTTCATATGATCAAAACAGGCCATCAATTATTCTGTTTCCAAGAGAAGGAGCCAAACATCTTAACTCAGAGCACTCAGAGGTTAAAGGTTCAGTCTGGGATCTAAATGGAATCAAACGGGTGTTCACTGCCTCTGAAATCTCCCCAAAGTTGAGCCGTCTGTACACTGCCATCACTCGCCTACTATAAATTATGCTGTCATATCACAAAAATGTTTTCCATTAATTTGTGTAAATACAGAATAAAACCAATCAAGACGGATCATTTCTGTGTTTGTTTTACATTCTGTTTTTTTTTTTTTTACTTAAAACGCTGAATAAAAACGTTGGCTACAGTCAGTGAAATGTCTTTGAAATGCTTGTTCAGTTTACGAGGTTATAAAGTCACATATGGTAAAAATCTTTCCTCTCATCAGGTTTTTTTTTAAGATGCTCCCAGTCAGAAACTTCTTCTTTCACAAAAACTAGTTCTGATCTTAATTCCCAGGAGTGACACAAAATGAATATTCAAAGGTCACCTTAACTTTTTGTATGTAATTCAACATCCTAACACGAACTGGTTCTCATTCATCCATCTATCGGACCATCTATCTGATGATGTTGTGTCACAATGGAATATCACAAGATGTTCAGTTTGTAAACTTGTCAAGGCCAACGTATTTGTCTTGCAAAAACCAGGCTGCAATCTCACTAAATGTACAATCGACCTCAATGTATTTCATTGGGCTTTAAAGAGATAAACCAACAAAAAGTGGTGCAAAATTGGGAACTGGAGAGCTATTCCACCTAAACTGGCCAGTTAGTTAAGGTGGACAGGTTGCAAAGTGTTGCAGTTGTGACATTTTCCCATTTTAAATTGCTGGCTGATTGTTTTTCCATAAATGTCCAGTGTGTTATTTAGTCTTCATAATTCTGTTCTCGAACAAAGACTAAAACTCTAACAAAGGTTTGAGGCCTTTAAAAGACAGATAATTTGTAAAGTCTGTTTACAAACTTGATGATCTCTGACACTTGAATGCACAGGATTTTACCTGAAGCTGTTAAAGTAAAGGTCGATGGGTAGAAACAACTGCCACACTTTTCAGAAGTTTGAAAAACACACAAATTTTGTTCCAATTCACAATTATGCATTAATTTTGTTGGTCTTTCATTTTAATGCCCTGGGAAATTTATTATATTCTTGACTGCGCTGTGAATTGGATAGAGTATAATATGCATACATTTGCATGGCGTCGTATGACAATGATTTGAAAAATGTTGACACCATTCTCTTGTGTTAGCTGTTAAAGTAGAGGTTACATTCTTGTTGTAGCCCTCAGAAATGGTAATACATAAAATCCTGCAATGCAGAGTGCTGTAAATCTGCACAAAGCTTTAATGTGTCACTGTGCAGTTGAGAGAAAAAGTTGTGAAGTCGACTTCAGACAGAGTGGAGGCTGAAAGATTGACAGATGAAAGAGAAGGAAAAGTTTATTTAGAGACTCTCTTTTTGTCTTTTAAAGCAGAACTTGTCAGCAAATATCTGAGCCTAATTACAAGTTACAGTGCTTGCTGCGGGAATGGGAAACTCAAATGTTAAAAGAAAAACAGCAAGAGAGAGAGAAGGATTAGCATTTTTTAGGAAGCTTTTGTACGTCTTATAGCTGTAAACAGATTCTCTGGACTGGAAGATAATATTGCATTTAATTGTGATACAGAAAACATTCAAAGGCTGGAGCAACTTAAAGGAAGCGGTCTATGATAGCTTGTCCTCAATGAATTCTTTCGTGACTCAGTTCCCTGCTGAATGCAAGCACATCTCCACAGTGCAGACACATCATTAGCCTGAAGCGTGGATGGCAAAGTGCCACCGCACTGGACGAGAACACATCAGGGTATAATGGACCACACATGTCACTCCCGACCTGCAGAACACAGCATGCTTAGCAGTGGCAGCCCCCTTTTGTCTTCACCCTTTTTACCTCCCTCCACATCTCCAAATGCCCTTCTCCAACGCCCTTTACAGGAGACGAAACTAATGGGATTCAGAACGCAACAGCATCAGCAATGATAGACAAGAGATTTATACGGGAGGATGAGTGGGGAGAGTGATGGAGTTGTCTCCCGCGGATCCAGTCCCCACATCTGTCCGGTTCTAGTTGGCAGCGCTTCTGAGCAATTCAGCCCGGAGAGAGATATGCAGGTGCCTCTCTTTTTTTATGCAAACAGATGCATCAAGCTAAGCTGAGCCAAGCAGCAGACGGCACAGTCAGATGCAGGGGGAAGAAAAATGTTTTGTTCAGCCTCACGCTGTGAATTTTGGGGAGAACCGCTTTCTGCAAACTATTTAAACAAGGTGGCTGTTTTGCATTTTTTTTTGGCAAAACGAGCCTTTTTCTTTGTTTTGACTGGAATAACAGTTCCTACAAACTCTTGGGAGCGAGCAAAAACCATCTGAGATTCATGTCACTGAAAAATGTCTCCACATCACACTTTTTTCTTTTGCATGAATGAGCAAACTCATTCTTAGGAAGTGAAGAGTGTTTACTTATCTCTGTGATAAACCTAAAAGTCTTAGTTATATGCCATTCTTAGCAGTGAAGAACATCATAATGCATACTGCCATTAGCAGTGGCAGCCCCCTTTTGTCTTCACCCTTTTTACCTCCCTCCACGATTGTGGAGACCTATAAAAGTGGATAACACAGAACATATACTATGTTGAACATCAACTAAGGTTGAAAAGAATTGAGACTGGGGCAGAAGTTCACTTGCCAGAAGGACAACAACACTCAACATACATCCAGAGCTACAAAAAAAAAAAAGCTTTACAGTCGCTTCAGGATTTTGCGACTTTAGAAACATTTGCAAAATATTGGAAGGAGTGATTTTAAGTCATAGTACAATGACCCCCTCAAAATCCAGACTATAAGACTCTCTATTGAATTTTACCGAGCTTGAGGTATCTTTGAAAGAAGAATGAGCAAAGCTGGGAGAGACATCCTCCAGGCTGTAGAAATTTTGAAAACTGTTTGACATTTTCTTTTCAGTTCATAATTTTGCTCTAGTTTTTGTTGGTCATAAAATTTCTATAAAATATATTGATGTTTGTGAATGCCACATGCTAATATGTCTAAAGGTTCTAGAAGTGCAGATACTTTTACAAGGCACTGCTTATATTCTTTAAAAAAATGAAAACATTAAAGAAAAACCGAAATTCCCCACCATTTTCAACTCTCTGAGCGTATATCTGAGCCTTCTTGTTTTTCAACAGTCGTTCATACCCACTAAATATGGAGTGTGCGACCCAGCAAGATGCTCATCTCCATCACTTGTCCTCCAGCTGAGTTACAGTTGGAAGTCGCATTACCAGCCCACAGATGTACCTGGAGGTGCAGCGGGAGAGGAAGCAGGAAATGCTCTCCATAGCAGAGCTGCTTTGTACCCCACGGGAGATAATGGGCGTCGTGCAGAGAGGCAGGCATGGGCCTCGGGGCATGTTCCACACTGGCACATTAACCTGTCTGGACAGGAAGCAGCCTTTCCTGTCACCTTATCATCCCTTTACAGCTGCTACGTGATCTTATATTCATAGAATTACCTTTTTGAGTTAAATTTGCAGCAAATTGCTCCCAGATCTGGTGTGTGAGGTGAAAACGAATAAAACAATGCTATGGTAATGAGTAGGAGATGGACAGGACCATAATAAAGCAATATAGCAGGTTGAGGTTTCATTATACCTCATCTATGTCTCAGACGAAAACACAGATGTGTAATGAGTCACATTTTCAATTTGTATTCCAGAGTTCGCCTCGACCTGATCCTGACAGATTTGTCACATGGCAACGTCGGATGAGTTTAATTTGTGAATCGATCCCCTTAGTCTTAGAGCTACAGCAAATAACCCCAGTGCAAAAGCAGCTGCTTGCCAGACAGCTTGTTTGCGTTGCCTCCAAACCAGACTGACCTGACTTCCTTCAGAGACAGAATGCAAACAAACACAGGTATCCATAATTTTTTTTTTTTTAGTTTTCATCCGACAACTGGAGCTGGTTTCCTAAATATATATCTCAAAAGGTTTAGTCACGGCAGCACGTCTTCCATACTCATTATCATCTGTTTGCAGGGTATTTTATTTTCTGTCATAGTGGGTAATTAAACTTTTTTAACTGTTGACAGTTTAATTCTCAGATGGCTTCATAAATTTCCTATCAGGCATATGCAGGTCTTGTCTGAACAAGGATGCCGGGTAATTGGTCATTTACTGCCTCCGAGGGGCGCGGTGCTTGTCATGACCCAGAAGTTAGAAGTAAGAGGAGATTAATCGGACATGCTTTTTTTAATCTCACTTAGCTGTGTGGTCGGTCGGCCCGGAGAGTCTTAGCTGCAAAACCACAACACCTTTTAAATCAAGGACTTTGTAAAAGCCATTCTTTCATGTAAACATGTTCTCGTTTTTTCACCGTTAAAATATCTGTCTCGGCGAGGGACAGTAAATGCACTTCCAGATTATCAAGTTGCTGCAGCAAGTACAACAGGAGACGTTTATGGAGCTATTAAATAATTTACATGCTAATAAATACGTCTATGCGTAAAAGTGAGCATGGGATTCTTTTCTTGATGAAAACAACACCAACTTAGATCAGAGTGATAATGGAAACAAATCTCTATCATCCTGCCAATAAAGTGGGAATGGCACACAATCACAAACTCATTTCAAGACAAAAATAAGCGAGACAGTCAACAGGGTGTCTCTAAATTGTGTTGGAAGTAGAGCAGTGGTTAGAGAACAAAGGAATTCTAGGAATTTTACATAAATCAGGCATTTTGTTAAGGTGTTGGTCCTCTGTTTTGTTTTCAAAACAGCCCATGGACCCATCGAGACGTGGACTCCACTAAATTCTGATGCCAAGATATTGGTTTAGATCTTTTAGTAGGAAATATTACATGAGTTTTTATGTCAGCTCTAAAGCAGTGTTTCTCAATTCCCATCCTCAGGGACCACTGCCCCACATGTTTTAGGTGTTTTCCTTCAGCCACACACCTGACTTGAATAAGTGGGTGATTAACAGGCTTCTTCAACACTTGATGGCATGCAGAGGTCATGCAATCATTCGAATCAGGTATTCTGGAACAGAGACACATCTAGCATAATCCAGGGCAGTGGACCCTACAGACAAGAATTGAGAAACAGAGCTAGAGGCTTGCGCCTTGAAATATTCAAAGCCATGTCCAAAATCAGGAAAAATATTTCAAAAATGTTTTAGAGAAAGAAATGTGAGTTCAATGCAGTCAAATGTTGCAAAGAAATGACAAAGCTTTGCTTGGGAAGCAAAACTCTGGCATCATTGAATAAGACAATGGCTTCCCAATGACAATGGTCCTCTTAGCAAAGTCTGGAGATCTAGTTTGAGTTAATAAAGTGAATATTTATCTGGGGTGGAGAAGAAAACTGGAGAAATGTTGTCTGAGAGCAATAGCTTGGAGACCTGGCAAACTGGCACCAGATGGAGGGATTGTTAATGGTTTGACTATTATATTTGAGTGTCGACTTAAAGAGATCACATTTCTTTTTGATGATTAATTTCATCAAAATTTATTTGATTATCAGAAACATGAAAAAAGAACAAAAGAGTAAAACACTGAAAGAAATTTGTAAGAGGCAAATCCTTTGTGATTACAATGTATTAGATTGATTAGTTTTTGATTTATGTGTTGATTTTATTAATGGTTAATTATCCTTAATTCATATGACCTTGAACAAAAGGGTCAATTTCAGTGCTGATTTTAAATAAACACTCAATTGCGATTAAAAAAATCACTAATTTCTTCTCTCAACCTGCACAATAAAGAACCTCCTTGGAATTCAAGAGTGCTTCATACTGAGTTTAATTGAAACCTTAGCAATGTTGAAAGTCATTTTATATTGCTTTATTAAAATAAAAAAAATCCTACTGTATTATAAATAGAATACATTTATAGCAATAATCAAATAAATAAAAAGGATTTATCTAAGATATGTTGATCAAAGCTTCTCCAGAAAACCTCCAGAGATTAATTTCATTTGTGGGGCTTGGTCTCGCTCAAGCTGGCATCACCATTTGTGCTCCACTTGCTTAATAACAGACATCTTTTCTGACTGTATATTATAGTGCATTAGCAGGAAAATGAAAGCCATCGACAGCTTTATAGTGACTAATGGAGAATAAATAAACATAAAACAGATTGTGGTTTGTTAGTGAAGGAGGTCCATTTAAACTAAAAAGCCCAGAGTCTTTGGGCTGTCATAAAGAAAACAAAACAAGCCTTCAATATGTTGGAAATTGACTTTGTGACATTTAAAGTATTACAAGTAGTACTTTTCCAGCCTGTGGGTACCACAAAAAGAGTTTGTGTTTTGTAGCCATGGTTAATATTTACCTGGCTCAATACAGCCTTATTTCATGTTGTCCAGACGATGGCAGTTTAACGTGTATGTATATGTTATCCCTCACCCCTGGAAAATACAATGAAAAAACGGCTCTGCTGGCGTTGTGCTGCAGGTTAAGTACACTTTAATTTTACAGCTTAAAAGAGTATTTTTTCTTTGTCTCAGACCTGTTTTTGAGCCAAAGCTCTGTTGACACATTTTAGAATTGAAGAAGACGGTGTTGGTGAAGTCTGATGCCAGCACCTTGGAGCCTGAAAACGAGAGGCGGATGTGTTGAAAGTGCCTCGCCGTGCCGTGCAGGGACGTCCACCGTGATGTATTGCCCCAGTGTCACATTGAAATTCTTCTGCTGCCACAGACTGAGGAGGAATGTGATGAATGAACCTTCATGTCTCAGACATAACTGCTCTCATAGATTACTGCAACACATAGCACACAGCCTGACACAAATGTGTTTCGATGACGGCTCATCTTTCTTCTAGGACATCTCTCTTTTTTTATTTCCTCAATGTGCCAAGGACCTTTGGACAAACAGGTTAAAAATATCATCCAATCACAGTCTTGTTAGAAGAGAGAGAAGATTGAGTGGAGGGAACCTGGAGTGAATGCTTTGTTGGCAGCAGGGAAGGACAGTCAAAGTGTGAATATTGACCTGGGGACATAAAACACTCCCACCTTGTGCTAACAAAGATGTCCCTTTGGGAATTTTTGGCCCCTGCTGCATCCAGAGGCATCACACTCTCAGGTCTCCCAATCATTAGCCGATCGCAGCCCATCTTAACCACATCAAACCAGAAGACGCATGTTGAAAACACAGGACTCCTTCGTCACGTCTTCACTTGTCAGCACACACTTGTTTAGAGACATTTGCTCGCAGTCACCAGCTGAAAATAAACATATCCACCCCTCGGATAATTTAGGGGGAATCTATATTATCATAGACATCTTGTGCAAATCTTGGCTGATGAGACAAGAAACATCCTTTAAGTACCACTCCACCTCCCTGCTGCCAAACCCTTGACTACTACATGACCCCAGGCTGCAGGTCACAGGTTTCTCTGTGCAGCTGGAAGCTATTTAACCTGCCAACAGATCTGTAATAGACTAACAAGGGGACCACAAACTCCTGACATGAGCTGACCTCAGCTTGTTGTGACACCCTAAAAAAAATCTGAGTTCGACCTTTTAATAATAAGGAAACTGAAGCACAGAGAACAGAAGCTTTCGTTAAGTGTCAGAGTTGATCTGTCAAAAAACTTGCAGCAGAAGTTCTTTAGTTTGCATTTAGAAAAAAAAGTAAATATTTTGTCTGTGCGAGAGTTGTATGCCCTTTCTGTCAAGAAAGCAGACACAATAACTAGCTACGTGCCATGATCATCTTACACTCTTTTTCCAAGGAATAAAATGCTGCCAATTGAGTGTTGCCGCACCACTGGAGAATGGCACTCATTGCTTCCTTTTCATGAGAACATCTCCTTGACAACTAAATGTTCTGCTAGCGCAATAAAATTAGCAACAAAAGTTGACTCGTGCAATGGGGAAGCAATTTTGCAGTTGGTTTATAACAACCGTGTTGCACAGAGATTTGTCTTTTTTCACTGTGTTTTGTTGGTTTTGCAGGTTGCAAAGGAAATACTCAGTTGTTTCTGCATTAAAGTTGCATTTTGTTTTCAATTTCTTGTTCAAACAAATAGGAATCCAGAATATTGGGGTTTTCATCTGAACGTTGCATGTGCAAATAAAGTTTTACGCTGTGCCAATAAAAGTATTTAACATATGCAACATACTGTACATCTGACTGCAAACTAATACTGATTAAATAATACACAAAGTCAAATCAAACTAATGCTTTGGTCCACTTCCACCCTCACCTTTAGCCAATGGTCTGCCTCAATTAGTTGGTTGATTCGGAAATTCCCTCCAGATGAAGTCATTAGGCTTTTATCATACATACACTCTATGAATTTTATTTATGGGAAGTGGACCACAAAGACAGAGAAGTTAGCGTTCTTCAAAATAAAAGTATAATGAAATAAACTTTTTGTCAAAGAATGTAAGTGTGTACTTCACCTTAGTGAGGGAAATGCTTTTCAGCACCCTCACGATAGCCAATATTTAAGAATATCCAGGTTAAAATATGACTATTTGTCTATCAAAATTTGATATATTTTTGCACCTGAATAAATGAGATCACTTGAATATTTTACGTAATATAGAAAAATTCTCAAGGTCACTGATGCTATTGTTTTCTGTCTAAAGTAGAAATATTGAGTTTTTCCTCATTTTCTTCTCTTTTTTTTTTTTTTTTTTACAGTCAGAGCTCATTAAACTTGTGCTGATCAATAATTCTCCCGACTTTCCAGAGGTCTGTAAATCTTTTCTTTGATTTTAGTCTCGACTTATTTATTGTCCACAAGGTGATGAATTCCAGCCAACAAAACAATATTAAAGGCTGTGCAAATTATTTTGTGGGCCCAAACACAACAGCGTTTCACCCCTTACATTGTCATTCACACGTCAGATGTGGCTCACCCAGGTTCCCAAAGCTTATTGCTAAGATAAGACAGGAGGTTGGGTTGCACCACGCTTCCTGTTGCTGTTAATTTTGAAGCGAGGAGAAGGAGGAGGGAGGAGATCTGTGCTAATTACAAAGAATGGCTGACAAAGCCAGTGTTGCCCACAGAGAGCAAGGAGAAGGATATCTCCTCACACTGTGGTTTGGCTTTAATGAAGACCCCCCCGACTTCTCCTCAATCTGCTGCTGTATGTGGTGGCTGATGGTGCTACTGCTTTCCAGTAAGCCAGGAAAACAATGGTGAATTTAGAGCCTCATTACAAACTCAGTTCAACCCATGACAGCTGTGTTTCAGGATTCTGGCTTACTAAACTCAACAAAAATCTAATGGGATTTTAGTAATTTAACAGTTATAACTTTTAATGTTTCTTTTTTCCCCACAGTAATTTGTCTTCCTCCTTTTTTTGCTCCCTGTATAGAGTCTAGTTCCCTCTCTTTACCCCTTCGCTTATTTTGCTCAGTCTTCCTGTCTATCAATGGGACATCAGTGTGTTCCATCATCAGAGTGGGAGCTGTGTGATAGGGGTTAATGGATGGGGCAGGATGAAGCATTGTGTCCTGCTGTCAGAGACCGCCATTTGTTTTGTGTGGGATCAATGAGGAGATCTGAAGTCGGATCCCGCTGGAGATGATGGACTAACGTCTCACCAAAGAAGAAACTGTCAGTGGGAAAACACATCACAGCACAGCAGCAATTCTGCCTTAATCCGGTGTTTTCTTCAGAAAAATATTTACAGGCATTACGCTTAAAGCACGAGCAGAGGAATTTAATGACACTCTAATGCCTCGACTTAATGCAAACTTAGAGTAAAACAACAACAGATGTAAATTCTATTCTTGGTGGATCTGATGGTGGTGTGAGTGGGATGGTATTCTTATTCCCTAATGCTGTTTTTCAGCCTTGGGGACGTGTAGAGAGACTGTCACTATATTCACTCGACGGGAAACTGATGATGTGGATGGCTGCAGTTGCTCTGAATTTAAAGGACTTTTATGAAACTTTAACACCTGAATGGCAAAAAAAAAAACATTCTGATTAGACACTTTTATTTTATGTCCAATAATTAACACTTGACTATATCATGCTGTTTAATTTCACTTTGGATTTAATTTCCCTATGGGGTCAATAAAGTAATTTAATTTTGAATTAAATTTGAATAAAACACAAGGCGTTGACAACATTTTTCACAGGCTACGCCCATAAGAGGACAAAAAACCCCGATTACTTCTAACTCAAGTAAACTGTTATCACATACAAAAAAAAAAAAAGAAATAATCAGAACATTGAAAAAAGAAACCGAATGACAACAATCAATTTCAATTAATACAACGTCCTGATGATGTAATTATTACGTCAGCACGTGTTTCCCTCGCTGTGCGCTTCAATCCGGAAATAGCTTGGCTTGACTATCTGGACCGGGAAAATGTTTCTGGAAACTACAAGCTAGAATGAACTTGACTACTGAGACAGGAACTCAGTGTGAGCAACCACCACGAACCGCGCCAGTTTGAGCTGAAACCAAAAAGTAAGTTATGTCGGGTGTGCAGATATTGTGTGCATGTGCATGTATGTGTGCGCGAACTTTACTGAAGCCCTACTCTGAGCTCGTGACGGCTCCTCCGTCACAGGGTATCAGAATAAAAAGAGCAGATTAGATGAGCACAGCAGTTTCCAGATTTTTGCTTTTGTAAAAAAAAATGTTGAGTATACATACGTATTTTTTCATTTTACAATTTCCCACTACTTGGTGTTGATTTATTTCTCAATGCATCTACGAAAACAGAGTTGAATCCTTTGGATATGAACGTTTCCAGTTAAAATGAGCTAAACGTGAGGTTCTTCCCACCAGCTGTTGCCCATTAAATTTCTTTGTAAATGTATTAATTTTTCTAACAATTTATTATTATATGACATCTTTTAATTGGAAATGAAGGAAGTATTACTGATAATACCTCCACAGAACTCAGATCAGAAGTATCCTTTTGAGGTTATGCAGGAGAACGACTTACCCCCATTCACCCATCAAATTCAGAATTACAGCAGCTGCTGGATGCAAAGCAGTTCCTGTGCCTGATGCTCTTCCCGCCTCTGCATGACCAGAGCTTGACCCAGCTGTCTGACAGAAGCTGAAAACTATCTGGTCATGCGAGAAGCATGTCCTATAGGAGAAATCAAACAAGGAAAGCATGCGACACATGATTGTATTCTCTCTACTTCTCATTGGTCCTTGTGTTTTTTCCCCCACAAACTCTGGGACAAGTTAGATTTCGTAAAGCTGCCATGCAAAATCAGAATCCAAACAGGCCATTCAATTGTAGAATTTAGATGCAGTCGGTTTTGTTTATTTTATTTCGTCCCGCATCGTTTATCATGACTGGCAGGTGGGATTGGGTTTGAATTGACATGCAGACATGTGCTGCTGGTTGTCTTATACTTCTCACGCAATCAGCTGTTCATGTTATCAATCAGAAACATCACATTTATATGCTGGGATTTCTTACCAAAATGAATCCCTTGCCCCTCTGGAGCTCAGACACCATATTCATATTCAAGCTTTTCATACTAGTTATAGAGATGGGCATGTTGCCATCACCTTGTGGAGCTCTGATTGAGTTTAGTTGTTCTTTCAACCCCAGTCTGCCCCTTGTTAGGTAAAGTGAATTTTACAAATGACTAGTGTGGGCTAATGCCTACTTTTACAAGCCTAATAAGAATAATGGCCAGTCATAAATTTTGAGTTGTCCCGATCTTATGAGACAGGCTGTAAATGAGTTATGAATTATGACTAAGACACACTTACAGTTTATTGGTGAAAGCACTCTTTGAGAAGGAGGAGTGGAGTTCACAGAGTGTGAATGGAGCACTTCTCTTATGCATCACACACATAAAAAGATGCACATATAGACAGCTTATTGTGGAGTGGATTAACTTGGAAAAGACAGAACACAAAGTCAGATCTGGAAAAATGAGCAAAACATGAGGGACTGCTGCTCTCAGAATAGAACAGATTAAGGCTAATTGAATCTGACTGTCCTCTGGTAAAGAAGCCAAATTTATAGAAAAGACAACTTTAAAGACAACATAAGGAGCATACTTTTAAGTTAGCATTGAGTTGTGGCAGAAATGTAACTAAAATTAAAGAACACAATTGTTCAGAAACCTTGTGCTGTTTTTTAATATATTGTCACATTAAATCACAAACATCAAAGTATTTTATCAGGATTTTATGTGACAGAACAGTACAAAGTAATACACGATTGTGAAGCCAAAGGAAAACTATGCATAATTTTCAAAATAAAAAAAGAATGTTGGAGGTAAATTGAATTTTGAATCACTGTACCTTGACTTGCATGAATAAAATACAGTGCAATCAACTGCTGTCAGTGAATGGCAGGGTTAAGTTAGAAAACAATATCCTAAACTTTGAAAATGTAACAGTTTTGTTGAATTCACTATCTGAACATGGAAAGAAAATTTCACAAAAAAACATCTGCAACTTCATGAAAGCAGGAATTAACAGGCCTAGCACGGGCAGTATTAATCAGAAAAGAAGTCAATAGGACCATGGCAACTCCGGAGGACTTGCAAAGAGTTGCATATTCCTCAGATATGTATTTGTAAAAGGATCATCTCATCTAAAAATTTACCTTTATATTTATACACAGTTAATACTGTATATTAAACAAAAATCCGAACGAAGTACATTCAGGTACTTCTTACAACAACTCATAAGTACTTTTGTAAGGATACCTTCTCTTATATTAGCTACATGGCCTGTTAGGTAGCATAAGGTATTGATGGATAATATTACATTGAAGTGATCTGAATAAAAAAACTTAAATCTTAAATAATTTGTTCCTGCACAGAAGAGAAAATATTGTATGACATTTTCAGCTGCAGCTGCTTCCGTATGTCTAATGTTGAGAGTAGTTCTGATGTTTGCCTTGGCCATCGCCTTAACCTCAAAATGGCAAATGTCCTAGACATGGGATTTTATGGCTCGTGGGACACGGGGTTGTATTCATTGCCTCTGTAAGTGGCACTACCATGTAAAGGAGACCTGAGGTAGGAGTGTTTCGGAGCCGCACAAGAATTTAATCCAAAATTTGCAACCTGTCTTAGTTTACCGCACTGATGATGTATGTCTTTAAAAGTCAGGAGTGAAGATTCCAGAGAAAATATAACACCTCTGAATAATTCCTTCTCTTAAGTCTCAATTTACAGAGAAAACCAGTTTAAGACTGAGTTTTAGAAATCTTTCTCCCCATGCTGTGGAAAATCTGACCTAACAGTATCGGAGAATGTTATGTTTGGTACCCAATAAGTTTTACTGGCAACATGAAGGGGTGATGATTGACCATGGCATTGCTTCCTGGGCAATGGCAGCCATTTATTTTTATGACCCAATCTGAATTAATTTTTGCAAACTTTGTTTAAAAGTAGAATTTTAGCATGTAGTAATATACTGTAACTTAACGGTAAAACATAAATGTTATTTATAGTCCCTTCAGTGGGTTCTGGCTCTAACCTGTGCTCCATCCCAGTGGGATGTGCCCAGAAAAGCTCCAAAGCCAGCCACCCTGATCAGACATCCTGATCAAATGCCCAAACACGTCTACTGACTCCTATTGATGCAGCAAAGAAGCAGCTCTATTTGAACCAAGGTTATCTCCAAGGTCATAGGAGTTGGGGTATGCACCATTAAAATGACAGGTTTGCATTTTGTCTCAGCTCTTCCTTCGCAATTGGCTGTAGCAGTACCTGCATTACATCCGCTAAAGTTACCTTAGCTCTTTTGCTTGAGGCAGAGACTGAACCACTCACATACACATGGAGTATTTTTGTTGAGATAAATCAGAAAGGGTTACAAAAACTGAACTCAAATTTTGATTTAAGACCATATCTTTAATTATGGTCACTTCACTTGTATAATGTAAAGCAATCATTCCCAATCCTGGTCATCAGGACCCACTGTCCTGCATGTTTTAGTTGTTTCCTTCCTGCCACACATGATTTAGATGAATGGGCTTCAGGGTCACTTGATGAGCTGATGAGGAGGAAATGCAATCATTTGAATCAGGTGTGCTGGAGCATGAACGCATTTAAGTCATGAAAGACTGTGGGTCCTGATTTTTGAAAACTGCTGATTTGAAGGACATGTTGATTTTTTTTATATGTTTTAAGGAATTTCGGAAGTTTGCTTTGTCATTTTTTGATGATTTGTGTATTGGCTTTACTTATGGCTCTACCGTGTTTACAGTTGCCCAATTGGTCACGTGGGCAACCCGTCATAAGGCAGAACTGCATTCAGTTCATGTTAAACGAAGCACAAATTGTGTCTTTTGAGTTCACAGTTGATGCTGAATAGCAAAGTCTGCAACATGTGCTTAAATACTTTAGCAGTTTCTCACGAGAAGGTCAAAGGATATGTTCTGGTTATGTAGAACAGAAATCAGACAAAATATGTCTCTGTTAAAAAAATACTGGACAAAATGAAAGTGAGAATTAAATGCAACTTTTTTTTGTAGATTTTTAAACTCTAAACTGTTTTTCTTAATTGTTTGCAACTACTTGGTGTTTCTTTAAGTGTTTTAACAAGCTGTACTTAAACTTGACATTAGTCATTAACAGCATTTAATGGGAATTCCTGCACAGTAAACAACAGGGACAGTCAGGCAACAAAGGGCAACTTCTAACATCCACATAATGAAATCAGCCATCTCTTGGGCCCTTCCAGCTCCAATGCTACCTCTCCCTGGAGGTCTCACTAAGAGGTTAAGCTGCTCCTCCATCCGTCCACACAGTTCAGAGGGTAAACCAGCAGAGAAATCGGACACTGGCCTGCTGTGGGTTTCCAGGCTCCTGGGAGTAGGACAGGAGAGGGTTAAAGTCGGGGCAATCTTCCCAAATGTTTAAGAGTGGCCTTTGATTGCACCCCATCCATGTGTAGTGTGTTGCTGAAGAGGGAACCTGACACTAGCCTTGTTATTGAAGTGGCGCTTGAGGGGCTGATAACTGGTCTCATCAGCAAAGATCCAGAGTGGGAGCTGCCTCTTTGCCTCTATAAAGGACAGTGACAGGTGTGACAGATCCAAGCACTGAGGGACAGTTGGGGACCCCCCCAGAGATGACAGCCTCTTGGCTCGCCGCACAACTTGATTAGATCCCTGGCTATTGGGAATAGCTCATAATGGCTTCAAAGGCAACTCTTGCATAAAATAAACTGTTTAATTCCTTGGATCCTTCATCTGTTTGAGAAAAGTAAGATTGCTTGAAAAGACAGAGGCAAAAATCCTTGTCTCATAAAGGCAAGATTCAGTCTCATACCGTTAGTCTTACTCAGAGATCTAGAATTTGGGTGTATTATTTTGAATTTCTACTTCACTTTGTAGAGTGAGCATTAAACACCTGTTTGTAGTGTTTGGGAGAAGATGAAACTCATTGTAGAGTAATTGTATTTTTTCAAATATAATTTATGAGCCTTGTAATGCTGTAATTCCTTACTTTTTCTTGGTTCTATTGCTTTTAGACCAATTTGTAACTGTGTTTGATTATTGGAAGCATAACAATTCTTAAAACAATCACATAGCACCAAAAAAAGGCTCACAACAAGATTTGGAAATTAGAGAGGAGCTAAAATACGAAGGGAATGAATCCTCAAGTCTGCAACTCGACCACAAGTGGCATCATTGTCATCACCTTGTTCTGATTTCATTTCATCTCTCGGCGCCACCAGTGCAGGCAATATCTGGGTATTGAGTTACAGGAGGCCCACCTCTTATTATTTTCATGGGAACTCAAGGACAGGCCGTCTTGCGCAGAGATGAGAGGATATTTATATGAATGCACATAATGTTGTGTTCTCAGTACTCAGGGACATTTAACGCCTATCTCCGAATAGCATCAGAGGCTTTCAGCTCGACAGAGTCATTAATATCGGAAGGGTTTATGTGTTTCATATTGCCTCCATGCCAGCTGAGACTGCATGCCTGATGAGCTGGCTAGTGTAGTACATGATGCACCATTTTATATATTTTTCTCAGCTTCACTCACAGTGTGAACCTCGGTTTGTTGTGGAGACAAGATCACTTTATGTCCATAAAGGCCAGTCGACAATCAATGTTACTGCCTATTGGCTTTTCCCTCAGAGCTTCTCTGAGAATTTCATTTTCTAAAATTGAGGTTGATGTTGTTTTACTTATAATTTTTTTTTATTATTTTGAAAACCATTCCTGTGAAAACAGAACTTCAACTGCGCTGGTAATTAAAAGGGTCATCTGCAGGACAACAATAGGAATAGGTGTTGAGAAATTTGAAGGTCTTCAAGATTCCTTAACATAAATGTTTTCATCCCTATGTGAGGGTAACGTGTCTGTCACTTTTCCATTTGAGATTTGTGTCTATGTACATAAATATTTATTTATATATTGTGCATTTTATGTTACGAAATTTTTTAGCTACAACTTCCTTAAAAGTTTGCTTTCCCCCCATTCTTATAAAAAGGGCAAGGTTGGACTTTAACTGTAACTGCCATTGAAGTTTTGTGAAACTGTTGTTTTCTTCTAGTCATTTTCACGCATCTTCTAGGGTAAAAAAAGATTACGGGTTAGAAATTTGCAACAGCAAATGGCTCTGGCAGAAGGGTACTAAACGTCTTGCATGCCCAAGCGTTTCTGACTTGTTTAATCTTTCTGAGTATTTTCTTTCAGTTGTCTCAGTTTAATCTCCTCTATAATTTTTTGTTGTAATAAGTCACGGACTTCTGCTTTTGGCCAACAATGCTAGCTGAAGGAGTAAATCTTCTAGTCAAAGATATATTTTATGGTTTTAGACAGAGATGCACAGAGGAATTGGTTAGTGATCAAAATTGGACAGTTTTCAGCTTGATTGGCACTGACAGAGTGGATCCTCAGAAATCAAAAAAGTTTTTCCCTAATGACCTGACCTGAATATACCAGGTCAGGTCACACTGACAACACTCTTTTATGCTAAATAATGTTCTCTAATAGACATCTAAGGTTTTTACAGAACAGCCATATTTATACTGGAATTTAATTACCGATCTGTGAGCTTCATTCACCTTGTAGGGGACTTTTGAGGGCAATTAGTGGCATTGCATTTTATTTAGGGGTATCAGAATAAGAGTGGATATAAACATCCTTGTGCCCAGTGCAAATTTTAATCTCTGAATAATTGTCCTTTTAACAATTCACAATTAAGTACTACTTTGTGTTGGTATGTTATCTGATAACAAACCAACTCCCAACACCCAGCATTCACCAATGGCGCAGTCCATAGTCCTAATTTTTGAGACTACTTGTAGCAGTCAAAATTCAATCACATTAAGACAATAAATTAAAGTCTGAGTGCTTGTTGTCAAAATTTAAAAAAGAAATATGAGGAGGTTTAAAACTTTTGTAGAATCCTGTAAATATGAAAACAATTTAATTGAGACAGTGTTAAATTATTACCCCCAGGAACCATCTATGTGAATTCAGATGAAGAATTACAATGCAAGAGGTGATAAACATCCTACATGGGTGTGACCAGAACTAATTCTCCTTTACGTTAGTTACTATGCAAAGCTGAGGCAGCTGCCAGCGTACCCTAGCAACATGTGCCATCGAACCTCAAGGGCTCGGAGCACCGTTGGGAGAGCGACCCATAGTGCATGTATCCCAGCATGCTTTGCCCCAATTGGTGCCTTTCACCTCTGTGACCCACCGTAATGACAGCATGGAGAGATGAAAAGAGCCAAGTGAGAAAGGCAGACACAATCGCTCTGGCTTCATGCTGAACGGAGCGTTTTCATAAACGGCTCACACGAAGAGCGCGGGCGGAGACACGGGGCGGCTTTGGGCCACAAAAGTCGACACGATCATCCAGAACAGAACTCATGTTCTTCTTCCCATCACTGCGAAAGGTTTCTGTGTGCCCAAAATACTGTATACCTGCATGTTTTTTAAAGACATTGTTATTGATGTTTCCATTATCCACTCCAGTGGTGCAGAATATTAAACCTTCGCTTCGCTTTTCAGAAAATACTCATCGACAGAATCCAGAAAACAATTAGTGACTAAAAGGAGCCAAACAACTATCTGTAGCAGCACACACACGCACCCTGCACAGCTTATTCAATAATACTTGAGGTCCCTACACGTTTCTACTGTCATATTTAGAAAGTTTTCCACATGGAGCTTTCCAGAGGCCGTGCTAAAGTATAAAATTGAAAGTTTATTATAAAATTACTGTTAGCAAAATTTATGTATAGCAAGTAACTGGAAAAAAACAGGAACTTGGTGGAAGAACAGGAGAAGATGGGGTAGTAAGGATGAATAGAAGGGAAACGGACATAAGGAAGTGTGCAACTAAAGAATGACAAAAGGAAGGAAAGAAGTACAGGAAAAGAAGGACAAAAGGAAGTATACAAGAAAGAAAGGTAGCACACAAGGAAGGAAAGAAGAAGGGGAAAGACATGATTAAGGGAAAGAAGGAAGGAAAAACAGAAGTGCAGATATTCATAAAAAAGGAAGAATTGAAATGAGATATGAGGGAAAGAAGAAGAATATCATTAAGAACAAACAAGAGAAAGGAAGGAAGGAAGAAAAGAAAGAAGAACACCAAAAAAATTTAAAGGCACAAGGACGAAAGAAAGCAAACAAGGAAGGACATTAGGGAGGTGTGGCCTCCCTAATGGGACACAAGCTGGGAGTGACACCCAGCAGGTGAACGGTAAAAGGAAGGACATAAGGAAGGGAGGAATTAACAACACAACATTAAAACAATGGGACAGACATATTTTCATGCTCTGTTTTCCACAACTGGAAAATACTCCACCCTTCCAGACTGTACATGAGGCCTGTGTCATTGATTCTTTCAGTGAAAAAAAAAAATCCCATCTGTGCACAGAGCACAACAAACTGCCATCATTCCTGCAGTCTCTGGCCATTGCAATACCAACAGGACTTTAAATCACCCTCAGGGTTCATTATGAGGTGACGGCCCTTTGTAGTAGAGAAGAGAGGGGTGGGGGTCTGGAGAAAGTGAGGCAGATGGTACGAAGGGCTGACAATAGTGCTATTTTCACAGCATATCCTCCACCTGTGGCGTGACGGAGGCTGCTGTCGGGGGGCCTTTGATGCCTGTAGAGATAAATGTAGCAGATGAACATCTCTTACTGGCAGCCTCTGCATCTTTGCAGATTGAGATGTCTAGACAAGAACTGCTGTGGGCTTGCAAAACTAACTTGGTGCAAAACAAAACGAAATGCAAAGCACAATATCAGATTTAGGCTTCCAAACACAGAGCATGATCACAGTAAAGGGATAAAATCTTTTCTAAGTGAGCATATGTTAGTGAGGAGAAAAATAATAAAAAGCCAGACAAGTTGTTTCAGGAGGAAGCAGGTGGTTTCCAGTTTAAAGTGTGTTTTGATCATTTCCTTTTCAAAAGGTTCTGGTCCTGCATGTCTACCTCTGTAGTCTGCAGTCTTAAAGAGCAGCGTCATTATCAGCAAAGTACTTTTTAAATCCGATCCCGCTCAACACCAGGATGTCTTCAGCATGCTAATCCTCAGGGATACGGATCCGTCACTCCTTGCTCGTTCCTTCATGCCTGGCGTGCCAAAGACAGCTGGGAAAACAGTCTCTGCCCCGATGATCTGCGCTCGCATCAGGGACATCACAGTTCGGCTGCATGGCACTTTACAGAAGTCTGAGAAACCCAACGCAGGATTGTTATAAAAACAAGGTTCAATTAAAGTGGGTTAAACATTTAATTGAAAAGGGATGCCTTAATGTCTGTATGTCCACATACAACTTCTGAGGCTAGACGTGAAATATAGTTTTCTAGCGTCAAAAAAAAAAAGAGTGGGCCAAGAC
Source organism: Xiphophorus maculatus (assembly GCF_002775205.1). Lineage (NCBI taxonomy): Eukaryota > Metazoa > Chordata > Actinopteri > Cyprinodontiformes > Poeciliidae > Xiphophorus > Xiphophorus maculatus. The sequence goes on along the minus strand of NC_036452.1, from coordinate 13,793,717 downwards.
GTATCCACAGTGATGTAGAAGAGAGATGCCTACAGCTGCACTGAGCCATTGCTGTCATTGTCTTAAATTTTATGCTTAGATCTTACAGAAAGTTCCAAGTTTAACTTTTTTTTCTTTCTGTCTGTCTCTCTCTTTTCAATGCAAACTTTCGTGGCATCTGATGTACTTTGCCATCAGAAGTTAAGAAAGTGTTTAAGCGAAGCCGCACGAGCTCGCAGAGCTAATCGCTTCAAGACTGTTGAGGAGCGAACAGGATCACTGAGACTGAGGCTTATACGTTCAAGAGAGGATGAGAGCCGGAGAGGAGCTACAACCTGCAGAGAGGAAGACCGTGGGGGGGGGGGATAAGTATAGAGAGCAGCGATAAAGAGGTAATCATCTCCACTCAACGCATATTTCATCCAGTGGGGTTATTAGGAGCACAGAGATGAGTCAAATCCACACAGATGCCTCTCTTCTCTTTCTCCCTCTGTATTTCCCCGAGTCCTGATCCCTGGCACAGAGCCCAGCTCTCTCATTCTCAGCCATTCACAGGAATTTTACTGTTTCACTGATTCATTGTAATAGTTTATTGATGAGCCAAAGCAATACACAAGGCCATGCAGTACAAAAAAAACAAACAAAAAAAAACACACACACAAAAAAACCACCACCAACAACAAAAAACAAAGAACAAACAAAATTCCACAAGATTTTAATTAAAAGGTCACATGAGCTTCTTTCAGATGCTATTTTATGTTTTGAAGCCGTAGATAACCGAGTCACTATATATTGTTTATAGATAGGGGGCAGTGTTCTCAAAGAGAAAATGATAAGCAAAATTTCAAATACTCTCAGTAGGTTACTTTTATAATGTGTGTTGAGTACAAAATACTGTAATATTTAAACCAGATAAAGAATTTAAATGCAAAGATTTATTGCCAAAAACCTATCCTCATTCATTATGGTAAACATTTTAATATCTCTTTCATTTATTGTCTAAGTGAATTTTTACAAGACTATTTATTATATATGTACATATGTTTTTTACCTGAAAATGCAGCCTGACTTCATTTTGTGGCACCGGTTTAAATGAAATCACGTTTAGCTCCTGTCCTTCCTGTTCTGTTGGTGAACAGACCGCCGTTGCCCTCCTCATTCAGCACCACGCAGAGGATGAATCTGTTCGCCTCCTGCATGGAGACAAAAATAGCTCCTAATAATGAAAGATTGATGCAAAGTAAGCTTGTCATTACATGCTGCAGTAGACAATTAGGTGCCTTCCAACATACAGCCAGGCTGCTCTGATTTTTTTTCTACTCTTCTCTCCAACATTTCTTCCTTGTTTTCCCTTTGCCTCCCAGTCTCTCTGTTCCTCTTCCACGCTGCCTGAATACGTAAAGTCATTTGGAAAACAACGTTTTCTTTGGAGTTAAAAAAGACAGTGATTTATTTGCACCGGTGGCAAATCTGATGCATATGAAGTACTTTAAGGTCTTGTTTATGCGAGGCTACACCAAACAGAAACATGTTTTACTCAAAGGTTTAAGAATTGAAAGGTAAATAATTTACAAAGTGTTCAACAAGTTTAGTTGTATATTCGTTCCACTTGTTTAGACAGAGATCAGAAATACCTCCTACAGTGTGAAAACTAAAATCCACTCCCTAAAACTCAAAATTCAGTGTAAGATCTCTATATAAAAGTAATCTCATTTGATTTTTGGACAGTTTGAAATGATATTAGTGTCCTAATTATTAGATCTGAAATCATGAACTAAAAACATACATAGACATTCTTTATTTTTTTAAATCTGGGACTATAGGTTTCTCAACGAGCCCCCAATGAGTTCGTGTATGTGAAAAGCAAAACTGAAAGATGTAGTAGCAACCATTTTACTTTAAGCTAAACTAGATGCAAAATCCTTGAAAAAAAAATTGCAACATATATTTATATAATCATTTTGAATTTCTGTTGTTCAGCCTTGGAGAGAACTACCTGAAAGGAAGGAAATGAAGAAGGACAGAAGAACGGAAGGAGGTAGGGGAAAAGGAATGAAGGAATGGTGAAAAGGAGGAACCTATCTGTTACAATATACACATATGTGCTGTGACGTTGTCTCCATCCTACACTAACCAACACTTACAAACCTGTCGCTGTTTAACCAAGTTCACTTCTCCAGGTGCTCCTATTAAAATCCCTTACCTCTCCTCATTTTATCAGCCTGCAGGGTTGTGCAGGCTGCACCCGTGACAGTGGCTGGCTGCATTCAGAAACACCAGGAGGACTGACATCTCAATGGACTCCCTATTCCATCACTATCAGCTTACAGCCTATAATTACGCCCAATCATCTTGGATCAAGGCTTTCGGCCTGAACGGCCCAGCGTAACATCTGCTGCCTGGACGACCTGGCTTAGGAGGACTTTCATATGGAAAGGTGAGCTAATAGTGGTGCAGCAAAAGAGGAGGGAGTGTGACGTGAACAGGTACTAAAGCCCATTCACAAGATGTTTTTTTTTTTTTCTTTCTGAGAGCAGGTGCTCAGAGGTATTTCTCATCACCCCTCTGCCAGTGATGAAGCTTTAGAGCGCTGCAATAAATCTATGGATTTAATTTTGAGGAGTCTAAATTAAAGGGCATTCTGCTGTTTTGAGACCAAAATAGGCTTTATTGTCACCACAGAAATGTCTTTATATAACTAGGATATTTATATGTAAGTTGACATTTTTTCCCCTAAGATTCTTTCTGGAAGCCATTTAGTACATCCTTAACAGCAACTGCTAGATATTAAGAAACTGACTCCCAATATTTCCTGTTTGTATTATTATTCTTTTCTTTTTCTTTGTCTTCAAAGTACTTTATGTGATTGACTAACAAAACAGATCAGTATCAATTTCCTCTGATTGCTTGTCAAAAAACATGTGATTTAATTAGCCCAGTTTTCAATGTAAATAGTTGATCGTGCAGCAAATAAGTTTTTTTATGCTTAGTAAGATAAAACAAACATAGAATGTTAAATGTAGAACATCTGAATACTTAAAGGTAGAGATTATAGTGGCTTTTGTGCTCGTATGTTTCAAAAATACATTTTGAAAACATAATTTCTTTTTTTAATGCTTGTTAGTAATATTTGTTTGAGTTGAAGGTACTCTGAGACTAGTTTCTATCTGTCAGATGCAGAATTAACTTATTTTGCCATTTTAGCTGCAGCTGCTTGTCGGATTGCATTGCAGCTTGCAGTAAAGTCATATTTGTTTGATACTGCTCATACTTACCCACAGTGGAATGTGACAGAGCAATTTTTTTTTTGTTTCTTGTTGATGCATGCAGGAAAATTTAAAAATGTGATTACCTCTGGGGAATAGTAGAGAACAAAACTAATCCAAGTTTGCTTCACATATTACATAAGAGTAAAATCCACATTAACAAGGACACTTTCTGTTCGTCATATTCCATTTGCAAACTCTGCGTTCGCCTACACACCCATTCCCGTTTAGTCTGCGCAAACAACTTGATCAGACCCTGAAGCCTGTGGGCTGAGAAACAAGCCACGGCCCTTCATTGCCATTAATCATTTCATTTGGACTTTGGTGGAAAATCAAGCAAACACAGAAGAATCACACCCGACTCTGGGCTCAGTGAGCTTGTGTCTGCGCTGAACTCGGTACCAAAGAGCTGGCAGCGACATCAGCAGCAGAGCTGTAGAACAGACGCACGAAATAAACTGACACTGTAGGAGATTAAGCCAGACAGCAGCCTTCAAACCACATGCACTCAGAGATCGGGGAGAAAATGAACAGTTCTTCTTTATGTTTATATCAATAGTAATTGCGGATCTAATTATGGGAAGGCTAATCCAAGGTGTTCAACTTGTCTATAGCAGTTGATTTGAGCTTAAAAGCAACAAAAGAAAATGCCTGAGTCTTTCTCATCCATAAAGAAGCTTGGAAAATGTTGAAAGCTCGGCAAGCAGCCGAAATTAGCTTTATAAACTTTTCATAGGTTTTTCTGCAACCCTTTGAAACAACATTCTGAGTGCAGAAGTCTTAAATGGTCTTAACCACTGCATTTCCTTCCATACCACTATAGGATTCAGTTGTAGAAAATTACTTCTTTGACATGCAGAAAACTCACAACTAAGCAAAAAAAAAAAAAAAATTAAAAATCACTGCTCAAAATTTGTTTTGTTTATCTTCCAAGTACAGACTGTTCTTCTATCATTTCTCCAATAATTCTCCAGGTTCTAATGGTATTTCACGGTTTATCTTAGGACCCTAGCTTGATGTTTACATAATAAATTTGACCAGAACATCACAGTACTGCACTAACAAACAGAGAAAAGTGGTCAGGTGGCTTACTTTACAGTGTTCATATTTTGTCACATAAAAAGAAATACAGTTGCATTTTGTTCATGTGGAAGACCAACACAAAGTATCACATAACTTCAGTAGATTATAATTGGTTCTAAATGCATGATTGAAAATCTGAAAGAGTTGTGTGTATATTTGTATTCAGTGCCTCTAAGTTGATACTTAGTAGCTGCAAGTGTTTTGGGGTATGTCTCTCCAGATCCATACACCTGGGACCTGAAATTTCTGCGAATATGTCTTTGCAAAATAACTGTAGCTCCATCCGAGTGGGTGGAGAGGATCTGCGAACAGCATTTCTTAATTGCAGCAGATTCCTCATTAGATTTGCAAATACACTTTGATGTATCCCATGTAATTGTACCCTTGGTGGTATGATTATCCTGCTTGAAGTTAAATCTCCTCTCCAGTCTTTTACAGCCTCTAACAGTTTTTATTTCAGGATTGCCATGTATTTAGCTGAATCCATTTTCCTATTAACACTGACCTGCTTCTCTGCCCCTGCTGCAACAAAAGAATCACCACAGCATGTTGCTTCAATCATGTTTTACCCACGGGATGTGTACAGAGTAGTCCCCCAAGATTTATACATAATCTCATCTGACCACAGCACCTTCTTCCCCATATTTGCTGTTTACCCTATGTGGCTTGTGGAAAACTGAGAGTAGGATTTCTTATAGGTTTCTTTCAGCAAGGAAATCCGGATTGAAGCTGTAGGTTTGCAGCTTAAAAGACCAACTTTAGAGCAGTGGTGCTCAAAGTCAGTCCTCAAATGAAAGTGCCCTTTGACATGCTGGTTAGAAGATAGTCAGGCAACTTTTGTGTTGGAGCAGAGCTGCATCTTAATCCAAAAAATGGTCACTAGTTACAAAGTCCAGAACCTTCAGAAAGTCCAAAGAACCTGGAGAAGAGATCGACTCCTCCAACGTGAAACATGTAGACATTTGTACGCTACTACATGATTACCTCAGATCTGGATAGTTGTAGTAATTTTTCCCTGAAACTATTCTCCAAGGAGCACTTGCATCCAAGCTCTGTATGGTTTTTGGCAAAGGTTTAGAAAGGCTGAAGCAGTTACTGTTTATTTAACAAAACTCAGAAACATGATATCAAACACTCACCATGTGTGTTGGAACGTGCTCTCTGAATGGATTAACTCTTGGGTGTTTTTGATATCGTGCCCAACTTCTGCATTATTTACACTTTGCTTTAGCTTTCTGAACTGAAGTTTTTATTTATAACAACACTAATAGACAGGCTGCTCAGACTTTTGCTGTAGTCATATGTTAACATGCACCAGAAAGCATTTCAGAAGGTGGTGTGTATTTATGTAACAGCTAAAAGTTCTAACTCTCCAAAAACCCATCGTCCTTGCTTCCTTTTTCCTGTTTTGCCTCAGTCAGTGGTTCTCTAACTTTTTATACCAAGTCCAATGTAAATACCAAGATATCTAAGCATGACCTTTTTTTCCCACATAGTCAAAAATGAAATATACCCTAAAACAGCCTCAAACATATACCCTCTGAATGCTGTGATTGCAGCTAGCGTTGCATCAACCAAATCCTGATCTGAAGGTACATTCCAATACAAATCTGATCATAAAAAGTAAGGTGATAGAATCCATATGAGATTTTTACCTTATGAGTTTTTATTTAATCAACATTATTTCTGTGAAAATCATTTCATTTCAAAGATTTAAAAAAAACCTCAATATACTAAATGTAATTGAATATTTGCTACAGTGTTGAACATCTGACATCAATATATTGGCATTATCAGCTTAGAGGCCAACAAAGGTTAGCTATGAACAAAAGTTGCCGCCTATGCGGCTCTTTGTCCGGACAACACCCTGTTTGACCTCATGTTTAGTCTTAGAAGGGGGTCATTAAGGGCTTAAAGCTGCAATGTAATGAAAATGTTGTGACAACAGCAGAGGGATGAAGTAAAAACAGGCTTTAGCAGGCAGCTGAGCCTCTACTCAGGGGACCAACAGTGGGGTTTAGAGGGAGAAAAATGATGGTTATCTGCACACCCTTGAGACATTGATATTAGCTTTGAGACCACTGGATAGACTTGATGATAACCCTGCCGAAACCCTGTCATATAGAGCAGAGAGCTGGCTGTGTCAAAGGGACGGGGTCAGCTCAGGGGAGGAATTGGTCTTGAAGTCGGTTGTTAAGGTCGGATCAGGAAGAATGACAAAACATGAAGGCAATGCAAAAAAAAAAAAATCTGTGTATTTAATCAACTTGGCAACAGCAGTAATTTTATCCCAGGAAATGTGCTCCATTGTGCGATACTAAATGTAAGAATCCTTTATGTGCTTCTTTGTTAGCAGCCGCTTTCCACTTTTGACTGCATTCATCATAATTCAGAGGCTTGTTTTCCCACTGTATGGCTACTGGGTAGTTGGATGTGACAAAAATGAAGAGTAATGTGCTTTGTCCCAGCTCCTTTGTCCATTTGCAGACTCTGCTTTTTGCTTGCTTGTTTTTGCCTTCAGCTTTTTCTCCCTCTTTTTTCCCCTCCCAGCCCAGTTAGTTCTACTCCAAGCCAAAAGCACTTCCACATGCTGTAGCAGAAATCAAGAGCTTTGTGCCAGACTGAGAGTTAGCCTCAGCTTTGGACTCTTGCCTGCTTTAACTTCTCCATGTTTTCAACCAGCTGCACCACCCAGTATTTTTCAGTAAGAAACACCCTAGGTATGCTATGTAAGTTGGCCCAAGACAGGCCACACCATTTACAAAACTTCTTTCAGTTCAGATTTTTTCAAAATACAGTTATGAAAAAATCGCAAGGAGCCAATAAATACATTTATCAGCACCCCATTTTGACAGAGAGAGAATTTTTTTGACTGAAGAATTTTATTACTTTTAGATTTAGAGTAACCTTTCTGGGTAGAACATGTTAAACTGAGTCAGACTCACAGAGAGGACTGATAATCTGTTCTTTTGCAAACTCCATTTGGATGTACGCAGATACACTCTCCTGCTTAAGAACAAAAATTATTGAAAAACATCTTTGGACAACTTGTCTTGTGATACAAAGTCAATGAAGTGCTATGTGAATTGTGCAGGGGGCTTAGTTAAGCAGTAAAATTGATACTTTGGATTACAGTGAGGCACAGAGCCTTCGTTCATATCTAACTGGAGCGGTACATTTTGAAATATGCAGTGTTTTGATATGAGCATTATGTGACACACTGCTGGACAATCAAAGATGGAGATATTAAATAATCTTGCAAGTGTTCCCTGGGCTGGGTGTGGTCCGCAGTCCTTGAGTTTCACATGTGTGGCTCAGACTAATACATGAAATTGCAGACAAATACATTATTTGCATTCAGGTTGTAGCAACCACATCCACTGTTGCCACAAAACATGGCAATAAATACTGCCTACCAACTGCCAGCACTTGATTCCAGACAGTGTGACTTCTTTCGGCACCGAAGGCCAGAATCTCCGCACTCTATTTCTAATCTCTTCATCCATCCCCACTAACTCATCTGCCCCCCTCCTGCCTCAGAAATTGGCCAGCCTGCTTCCCCTGAAAACAGCTATGGAGCCTGGAGGAAGGACAAAACTATTATCGCTCTCATTGCAGCAGGAACCTGCAGACTGTTTACCAATCTGTCTGCTTTCTTGTGGTCAAACATGCTGAAGCGAAGTGCTTTCCTCTTCTGACCACTTAGAAACACCTATTTCTCAGAGTGATTCAACAGCATGTCTGATAATCATGGTTTTTGGGGAGATTTTTTTCCAAACAACCAGAAGTCTCTTTTGACATTATGAAGTTGCAGACAAAAGATTGATTAGATAAGCAAAAAAGAGGCCTATGGTTGCTCTGGAGGAGGTGCAGAGATTAACACCTCAAGTGGAAAAATCTGTAGGAAGCTATTATTTGGTCATTCCACAATCCTGGACTTTGTCAACATTAAGCATGCACAATCTACACCACCTATTCTTTTCTCTTTACATTTTGAACCCCAGTTGATAGTGATATAGTAGGTGAATGAATGGGGAAAAAAAGCTGTTCCTTTTCGATAGCAGGAGGGAGTTGGAGCTGAAGGACACAGAGCAGTTTTCAGCTCAGGTGAAGTGTCTGCAGATGTCTTCACCTAGTAATGGATCCCACAAAGGGGCTTTGTCTGGAAGAGATGAATAAATGTTTCAATTGAAGGAAAGCAGAGGGATAAGGTGATTTAAAGACACCAAAAGGATTTTTGTTTTTATATTGAATTTATTAATGTCAGCTGAAGGAGATTAAACATTTGATTTGTTGAAAAATGTGTCACTTAAGTTTCACTTTACCTTTCTTGGTAAAATCTTTCAGATCCAGTCTTCATTTAAAAGTTTAGTTTGAGTTGAATTTACTGACGTTTAGCGAAATGCCAGCAGCAGCACTTTGTATCTTTTCAGAATGATAATGTATTGGAAAACAAAATACTATCTGGAGAAAAATGCTTGAACGTCCGTCCATCCTTCCATCCATCCATCCATCCATCCATCCATCCATCCATCCATCCATCCATCCATCCATCCATCCAAACAGCGAGCTAGCTAGCCATACAGTTAAGTGCAGCGATATATTATATTTATAGTTTTCTCCTCTTACCACAGCAATCACTTATTAATAATCGCAAAAGCCATAACCTAAAACAGTACTACTGCAACAGACTGAACGTTCTGCTCTTTGTGTGGGAAATATGAGTGTTTTTTTTTTGTAGCGTTGTTGTCAGTTGCTATGGCAACGAGTCTGCACGTAATTAATAATATCTACATGTCCAAGTTTGATTGAGTTAACAGAATTATTCTACTGCGGCAGCGCGGCCTTGTATGACATGTAAAAGAATAGTCTTTTTGCCCTCCAGCGTTTTCTACATGCGCAAAATTCCATATGTAAACAATAACATGCAGGGGGTCTATATTTGTAAATCTGATTGTGATGAAGTCAGTGCCTCACCAGCTATGAACGTCACCGCACGTCGCCGACATCCATCCGTACATACATCCATTTTCTGTATTTAAAGTTTGATCTCCATATAAAAATAAAACAAAAACCTGAATAAATTCAAGGTGAAATTTTGTATTTGTATTTTATAAACTTGCTTAAAAGTGCTAAGAACTTCTCAAATTTCAATATGTCAAAAAGAAAACTACATAAGAAATGTGTAGGAGCTCTCCAATAAAAGACACCAGCACGAACTTTGAGGAAACAGTTTTGTTTCTCACTCTTAGTTGATTGATTGATCGTACTTGTTGTGTTTAAAATCATATACAGTTCATTAAATGAACAGCTAATTGGAAAAAAAAAATTAGTGGTAGATGTAATAAAACAAATTGGGTTTTTGAAGGGAGATTTGAACTCTCGTTAACACAATGCTCTCAAATCCAAGACAAATTAAAGGACCTGTTAGTTCTCTGCTGGGTGTTGGGATCAAACTGAATTAACAGTAGCAAACGCTGAGAGAGCGGTGCCACATAAATTAACCATCTGTTTTTAATGGATGGAGTTTTAATGTGCAACAGAATAACATTATCTTGTCAGTGGAAGCACAGGTGGCAGAAATGAAACACATCCATCATTTTCCTGCTTTCGGAGCACTCAGAGTGTTTCCATATGAGTAAAAGTTCTCTGCAGAAACAATCACACATGCAGGGCGTCCTTTCCAGCAAGCGCCCAAGAATTGTAAACTAGATGTCTGGTTTGTAATTTTCTTTTTTACCAAAGAATCGATAGATTCTGCAGCGTTCTTGACGGAATGCATCGAAGCGTGCTGCACAGCCTAATGGACCTACAAGTTCCCATCTGTTAGTGGAAGAGATCTCAGTGGGTCCTCCCCTTTTCTGTCCAAACACAAAACTCAGAGAGCAGGAAAAAAATAAAAGCTGATCATTTCTATTGGAATTGCAGAAAACAAACAGACAACTGCAGGATGGACATGTGGTCCTTAACCATTCAGGAATTTTACAAGCAAGAAAACTGCAAGATGTGTTTTGTTCTCACCTCGTTCTGTTGGTTTCAAATATGACTTGTTATTACAGGCATTCAATGTTATTCTGCACTTCTGATGTTGTACTATTGCATCTATTTGCATGGAAACATGTGGACACACTTTATTGAAATGAGGTACTATGGTCATATGAAAATTTAAGGGGAGACTACTATGACAACAACATCGGAACATTGAAAAATGCTGATAGCAGCGCCATGTTGTTGAGAACCATTTCTTCAGTATTTACAGGGAATATGGTCAAGGTTTATGGGAAGATAAGTGGTGTTAAAAACAGGTCAAGCCTAAAGAAAAATGTGTTGGAGGCTGCAACACACTTCAGGCTGGGTTAGAGGTTCATCTTCCTGCAGGACAAAGACACTAGACTTACAGCCAAGGCTTCAGCCTTATCTAACTATTTTAACATCTAAGTGTTAGAATGGCCTAGTCAAAGTCATTCGGACAGTCAGACTGAGATTGCGCTTATTTGTTTGTGGGGAAGAATGACAAACCCCAGAAGACATGTGGCTATAATTGCAGCAAAATCTGGTTTTACAAATGATTGACTCAAGGGGGATAAACACAAGTGTATGCCACACTTGTCAGAGTTTTGTTGTAGGGTTTTTGAAAACCTAATGTTGGTCTATCACAGTGGTGTGCAACTTGTGGCTCTGGAGCTATAAGTGGTCTTTGGACTTGTCACAATAGATCTTAATGACTTTGGCTAAATTGATAAAGAACCAAATAATATTTTTAAATAAAGATATGGGAACATATTGTTGCTGAATTCCCACAAGAGATTAACACTAAAAGTACCTGTAATATTTTTTACTTCTATTTTTCTTGTCATTGGGTTAATTATGTACTTTTTTAAATAGCAGAATTGAATTCAGACACATTAGAAAGTTTGCAACTAAGCATTAATTTAAAGTCATGCTACAGTCTGTAAGCTGAATGTGAGAATAATAGATGTTGCTAAGCTTAAAAAAATTCAAAGGGTGTTTTGTGAGGCACTGGATGTTCCAGTTTTTTCTTATTAAAATTCATCTTCTTAAGTTACATTTCAAAATATTTTTCTCAGCACAAAAAATTTTTTTGCTGTCTTTTCTGATTTGTCATTTTTCTTCTGTTCAGGGAGAAAAACAATAACAAAAACACAAAGAATCTAATTATGCCCCCTGTCAATTCACCATAAAAATCTGAAAAAATAAAACAATTTGAAGTTCTTTCTGGATATATAAATGCACTTTCTAAATTTAGAACCTTTGAGTACCCCCCTCCCCCAAAATGCAAAAGGTTTCATACATAAAAAAGAACGGCAATTAGTTTTATAATGACCTCCCTGTTGGCCCCAGAAATAAAGTTGAGACCACCATCCAACACACTGGATTACACTTTGTGGTTGATGAATTTGACCAAAGTCCTTCCTGTGTTTCTTTGTCTCCATCCAAACACCACACACTAGAGTTCATTAAGTCCCATCAAATCCCTCCGTGGTCTGCAAGAACATGTTTTCTTTCCTGCTTTCACCATTTTATGATTGACCACAGAGAATTTTCCCAAGTCGAATCCCAGTGTCACTCCACCGTTCCTCCTTTTTCCTGTTTCCCTCCTTCGGCTTTTCCTCCCTCATGGTCGGATGGACCACTCCTCCAAAAGTCTGGATAATGTTTTAGGTAATGAGTTTGATATATACACATAAGCAATTTTTCCAGGAGTAAATGTATTTAACTAGTGGAAATGGACATGTAATAAAGGAGCAGCAGACCAAAAATGTGTATGGTTTGGACCTTGTATATTGGTGGGCAACTTGCAGTACAAAAAACACAGCATACAGCGTTTTGTTGTCTAGAGCTAAGTTGGTTCGTGGAGGGCTGCATGTTTTAGAGGCATTTATCTGCTTGGACACACTTCATCTCAATGATTGTGTAATCAGCAGGCGGATGCTTAGGCAAAGAGCCATTTTTGTCCTCAGTCCAGCTGAACAAAACTCGTTTAGAGCCACAAATGTTACCTTACCTATGAAAAAGAGACCATGTACAATTTAAACCACATATCTACAACATGTTCTCATTTTAAATAACTACTATTTTATTTATATTTTAAAATTTTAAAATAAAACTTCAACAAAATAAATTTTTTTACATTTTCTACAATGTTAAAGAGGCAGTATTAGGCATTTTTCAGACCCATAGTGTCATTTAATAGCATAATCAGGCAACTATGTTACCTTCTGTTGTTATGAAATCAAATATGACATAAAAGAAATTTGATTTCACAATTTGACGCCTAGAAACTCGGCCTCTGTCTCTTTAAGAAGCTCCTGTATTTTTCCTACACTGCTTTCAGTAAGTCATCCCAACAATGCCTTTCCGTTATGCCATTTACAGCCATTGTTAGGAGTGATTGACTGAGATGTAAGTTGGGTGATAAGCTCAGCAGACACGTAGCTCCACCAGCTGTTTGCTAATCGCTGCTGCTGTTAGTCTGGTGGAGCTAAGTGTGGTAGACAAGGGAAGAGGTGCGAGAGAGTCAAAGATTTCTCAAACATGCATGAAAAAAAATCAAAGCAACACGTCAGGTGTGTTTTTGATGAAGGAATTAGATTATAATATGATACAGAGCTCAAAAAAGTAAATTTTACATACTGTACATCATGTTAAATATTTAAAATTATGTTTAATTCAGACACAATCCAGTTCTCTAAAGCAGACTGGGCTGAAGTTCCTCTGAAAAGATGTAAAAGACTCATAGTCAGTTATAACAGTAGTTATCTCTCTCAGTGTTTTCACAATCAGTTATTAAAGACATGAAAAAAATTAACATTTTTATCTTTGCTCAGATCATCTGTGTCTAGATTAAAATGTATCTGATAATCTGAGTCCTTTAATGTGACAGAAAAAAGTTACTGCATTATTATTTCAGCTTTAGGAGACTTAAATGAAAAAGGTGAACATAGTGATAACAAAAACTTGCCTACAGTGGTTTACACTGGACTCACGCCTATTCATGGCTCTGAATTTATAATTGTTTTTTTTTTTAAGAACATGACTCCAAATTACTTGCAGAAAACCTGGCTATTGTGATTTTTTCCCCCAAAGGACATATCTAAAACAGATGATAGAAAATGCAGCTTGGGACTGAAATATGCAGGCAAATTGTTGTCTTCCATTTGCAAAGCAATCAATCTATCAAGACTGGACATAAAGAAGCCTGTAGAAGTTAGTTTATGCATTAGTGCTAAGACTGTTTCCACTGTGTGTATTAATTCACATTAAGGCATATTTGGTGTTTGAACTAATACAATAGGCAGTTCTAAGTATTCTTAGAGGGAGACTCATGTATTTGTGGATTTCAGCTTTCTTGCAGGTGGTCTTATTTCACTGTATTACCTGAAGTAATAACACTATGAATAACACACAAGTATAGCAGCCTGACACATATCTGATTAGTCAGCCTGTAGTTGTATCTTGTGAGATGCAGGTTTAAGGCAGCATTAGAAGAGTGATGGCTGGCTCTACCATAGTATGCACACAATGAATGGGTTGTTTGTACAACCATATATAAGCATAAGTACATGTCTTTGATCGAGCTTAACCTTAAGTGGGCTGCATTTCATCAAAACACTTTGATCTGTAGATCTATGATATAAATGATATAGGGAAAAAAATGTGTGTGTATATATATATATATCTATATATATGCTTTAACATATATATACATTTATATATTTGGTCACATATATAAACGTGACCAAATAATAAACGTTATTAGGTCATGTTTATTACGACCAAATAAACGTGGTCATGAGACGTTTATTTGAAGCTCTGCAACCAAGACTAGAGAATCAGCCGGTAAGATAACTCGTCGCAGAAGTGCTTGTGGGAAGGTTTTAGAGGCAATTAATTAGAAACCATTAAAAAAAAAAAAAAGTTGGTTCCTGTTTGCTTTAAGGAGGAGGAGGTCATTGTTGTAATGGGATTAACCTCTCCACAGAGATTGTTAAATCACTTAGATTTGGCTTGTTAATCTGATTTGGGCTTGTCTGGCCTTAGCATGAGTCTCCAGAACCACCCCAGCAGTTATAACTGTCATGAAACACCGCAGGAAGCTCGCATAACTTTTCATTTTGTCCAATATCTACTCTAGGTAACTAATATTCTATTATCCTCCCCTTCTACTGACCTTTAAATTGGGGACTTCTCACGTAAACACGGTAATCAGGTTTCCTGGTCTTCAGCTGAGCCTAATTCAAGATAACTGAGAACTCAATTGTCTAAGTGTGATTTAGTTAGTGCCTGGCCTAATTAAAGTCCTGGAAACGACCTCCAAAGTTCTGCGCGGCATTAATCAGCTAAGACACCTCATCAGCCACCAGAGGAACGTTAGCGAAGGCTTGTGCTCTTACGGCTTTATGCCTGTGAGTCTGAGAGAGTGATTTCCTGGTCTTTAACCCCTGAAAGGATCAGCCACACTGGGGTCTATTGACAGTCCTAATCCGCCCCCCCTTGTTCAAGCCTGCCACTATACTGACACCGCACACGTTCCTCATTTTCCCCATGACGTGACATCACACACAGGAAGGGTTTCGCCCTATCGTTCTCGGGCTCAGGAGTCCAAAGTGACGCTTGCTCACCTCTCACCCCTGTTCAAGCGTTTGCAGAGATTTTACGGCTGTGATTCATGCAAGTTTTGATTAAAGCGCTCCCTTATGTTTTTTGGCTTGGAGCTGCTCAGACATTAACGCCTCTGCCATGAACAAATGGATTATGCGGCGATGCCAGGGCTCTGCCTCGCAGTATGCTCTGGCACGTTTTTACCCGGGTCCGGATTTAAAACTGCACCTCTTACGTCTCCAAATGTTC
This sequence comes from Xiphophorus maculatus, assembly GCF_002775205.1. Lineage (NCBI taxonomy): Eukaryota > Metazoa > Chordata > Actinopteri > Cyprinodontiformes > Poeciliidae > Xiphophorus > Xiphophorus maculatus. Next base: position 13,778,517 of record NC_036452.1, on the reverse strand, counting down.
TTCTTGCCTTCCTTTGACCTACGTCTCCATATGTTCACTCTGACAACGTTTAAGTACTTTAGTTCTCAGCCAATGTCTGGGTCCAAGAAGACGTCTCCATGTTAGTGTGCAGCACACTATCTTTGACAAACCTGAGGGGAACATGAAGACAGTGTCTTGCACAAGTATTCATATAATGTTAAATTTATAACAAAGTAGTATATAATTGTAAAGTTAAACAAAAATAACTTGATTGTGCCTGGAAAATGCATAATTCCACCCCTTTAATTAAAGAACACTTTTCCAAATGACATTTGACCAAAATGTTGAACAAGTGTTTAAGTCTATGTAAAGCCAAACTAAAATGCAAACTGAGTAAAAACAATGAAGAAATCCACAACAGTAAAAGTACTTTAAATCAGTAACAACTTATTGCTAAGACAGCTGCACTGCATTTTAGTTGGGGGGTATCGGAGTATTGATGCTGAAAACAAAGACTCTCACTTAAAACACTGATAAAATATACTGAAGTTTGTAGCTTAAATGTGACAAACTAGGACAGAAAGTCATGGGGAATGAATACTATGTGTTTCCCACTTTTTGTGGTTGCCTGGCATCACTAAAAAACATTCGTTCACCTTTCACAGTCTCTTCTGTGCCGTGGTGCTTAGGAGAATTCTTTTGTCTTATCGCATTTCCACACAGTCCCCTCTGCGACTTCAGTGTTTTTAAATTGCTGCTTTTCACTGCACCTAAAAAGAGGAAATGGGCGGAAGGATCCCCAGAAGGATCGCTGCTCCATCGGCATTAGTGCTGATGCTCTCCGTTTGGTGCTAAACATATGGTGACACATGTCAAAGGAGGGAGGCACACACTACAGCGGATTAGTTGTGACAGGAAACCGATCCAGTTTTCTGTATGTTTGGCCTGTTACCTGGAATTTAACATTCTGTTTTTGACACAAAAAACTGTGGGCTTGGTGTCATTTCTCTAGTTAGTGAAGGTCTGAAAGATGGACTGTTTCAAACAAATGATTCAAAATTTGACTTAGTTCATTTAGATTTATTGGGTGTGTGGACGCACATTTTTTGTAAAGTGTTTTGAGACGACATGTGTTGGGTGCTGTACAAATAAACTGAATTGTACTGAAACTGAATTTTAAACATAATCCACAAATTCCCAGTAGCGTTGAGGTGGAGGTCTTAGAAAGGTCTTCGCTAAGCTCAAAGTTGACCTGCTTTACTCCTTCCACAATCAATTTTGATTTGACTTTGGGATCGTCGTCCCAGCTGTTATGTTTCAATCATATGATCTAAACTGTCACCCTTAGATAAAAGCTAGGAAAATGAAAGAGTCAAACGGCTTTGCAAATTCTCCTTCAGCAGATCCTAAAGTTTCTCAGCAGAGTTCAGATCTGGATTCTGTGGTGTGTGAAAAGAACATCTCATGCTCCTTTAACCACATTTTTACAATCCTGGCACCATCGTCTTGGAATATGAAATTCAGATACGGGATAATCATCCCATTTAACATATCCACGCTGTCAGCTCACCTCATTCTTTGGAAACATAATGCTACTGAACTTGAACCTGCATCACAGAGCTGCAACTATAGGCCTGTCCAGTTGGCACTAAGCACAGTAGTGCATTACTGTATGCACCTCTCGTCTTACACTGATGTGCCCACCCCTATGCAACAAGGTAAATCTAGACTCATCAGATGACATTACCTTCTTCCATTGGTCTACAGTTCCATCTTTATGTTTTCTGGCAAATTAGAGCCCTTTTTTCTTAGCCTAAATGATCAGATTTTCTTTAAGGCTGCACAGCTTTTTACTTCCAGTTCTTTCGGTTCTCTTCACATGATGCTTGTGGAAATGATCTCACTTTAACTACAGGCAATAGCTGGGTTCAGCAGTTGTGTCTGTTTGATATTTTATTATCACCAAGCGTTTAAGTGATTGGCAATCATAATTATTCAAGATTTTTTCCAACCACAAATCTTCAGTTAAGATTCTCTACTGTCCTTCCATCTCTTAATCATAAAGTCATTAAGCCAAATTTCCTTTTTTTTTGTTGCTAGAACTGTGCCAATAATTTGTCTTTTCTAAATTTAATTAACCCAATTTGCCCGATCACAGGATATGTCTTCAGAAAATGTGAAGCTAATGACAGCATCAGTTGGGGTTAAATAACCTGTTGTGTATATAAACTTCTGAACTAATGTGTATACAGTAACCCACTAGCACAACACATTTTTGGGTATCAATAGAAGACAACGAAAGTGGACTGTCTTCATAAAATTACAGCTACTGAATCTAATGTCTAATATATAGTATACAAATAGGTGCTTTAAATGCACCAGAGTGTAGTAAAAATCCACAGAAAGTGCTGAATGCAGCACCAACTTAATTTTAAGCACCACACTTGCTTTGGATCCAAACATGTATAGAACAAAAGCACATTAATATGTATGGCTCTGCACTACAGATGCAACTCTCTTTTGGTAATTTAACTTTTCACACAGTTGCGATATTGATTGTGAGCAGAGCTGTGTCTGCAAAGACAGGAGTGTCTGAGGGACCACGGACGAGCCCTAGAAGGAGGGGGGGGGAGTGTTGACAAATTAGTATGTTGACGGGTCAGTGAGAGAGGTCATGGGCCCACAGCAGGAGGTTGAGGGTCAAGTTTGTCCAAACACAAACACAAAGTGGTGCTGCAGCTTCCGTCAGGAACCATGCAGGCTTTGCCTCCTTGAACAAAGGGGGAAAAAGAAGGGAAAGTTATTGTACTTATTTCTGCTTTCTATAATTCTAGGCAACAGCTGGAAATATTTTAAGATCCTATTCAATAAACTAAAGCATCATTTTCCCCTGTTTCATTTTCCTGCGTAAAAAAAAAAAGAAGTTTTGTTTTGTTACATCTGAGTACAAGTGTTCATTAAGGCGTGGAGAAGAGAAAGCTTCCTTAATCTGTTGTGCGTGCTGGCAATGTGCAGGGTGTGTGTTTCCCGATTTCGCTCCATTACCTCCCAATTGATTGAAGGGACGGATTTGATGTGTTAATCCGTTCTCCCCGGTGAAAGATTCCTGCCTTTGGAGACACGCAAAAAAAAAAAAAAAAAACGCACACGCCTACACACACGCTCGTGCTGACTTAAAAAAAAAAGTAATCAACAGAGAATTGTACAAGACTCCTCATTCACCTCGCAGTCTCCTAAAAGCCTTTGATCAAGAAGTGCTTAGGTTTCACATAAACGGCTGGATACCTTTCAGAGACCATGCTAAGCGCACAGCCACTTGAGGGGGATTTGGGCTACTTTAATGCCTGTTTTCAGAGCTTCTCCGTGGTATTTAAACCAACACGTTAGCTGAGGTGCATGGCAAGTTATGGTCCGCCACACAAGTAGATATTGTGACTTGTGCAATTGTCGTGAGTTTCTTCCAAGCCCCCCGAAGGCTCCTCTTTGTGGGCTGGCAACAAAGCAGCTAAAACGGCTGCGTTTTTTAGGGAGACTCAGACCCCCTTTTGTCAGCTCTTTTAATGCTCTGGCTCTTGGCAGTAACTCATACGGAGACCTGTGATGTGGAACTAAATGGGCTGTAGCTAAGCATCACAAATGAGATCAATAAATCCACTTTTTATTGAATGATAAATCTAATCTGAAAAAGCATGAACTGCAGGTCCCCATTAGCAAACATTTAAGCTTATTCGGGGTCTAAGCTGTCTATTTTTGCTCTGTCTTAGTTTAATTCAAGAAAACACACATTTGGAGAAAAAAAAGTGCATCTCGTAGCTGAGCTGCATTTTCTTCCAGATTTCTGAAGGATCAAACGTTTTTATTTTGGGTATTCATCTGCAGGGTTGGATTTAAAAATAGCATTCCAAGCATTGAACACCTCAGTGCACTGTTCTATCCATCTTCTGAAACTGAAAGGCTATGGAATATCTATAATCCCAACAAGACATGACCAATCTACAGTGAGACACAAGGAAGGCAGATAATCAGCCTAAGGTGACTCTGGAGGAGCTGCAGAGATTCACTGCTCAAACAAAATCAATGAAAAGGACAACTAATGGCATAATGCACAAGTAAAAGGCGAGTGAACTTATACTAAAAAAAGTCTGACCTGGCTATTTGAGCCCAAAAATTCCGATTTGGGCCATATTTGCTTGCAGTGTGAACACAGAGACACAGGGAGACACAGCAAACATGTGGAAGAATGTGCTCTGGTCAGTGTTAGACCTAAACAAACAGAGTGACATGTCTTACCCAACAACTGAGACGGACAGATGGAGCAGGGCTTCAAACCAGCAACTCATTGGTTGCAGGTGGGTTATGAGCTCCCAACACTGTCTCCTCCATGTAAGACTAGCAAGTAGAATACTAAGAAAATTCAGTAAAGTTACTTTTGTGAGTCGGTATATATCTAAAACTGCATTTGTTCCTAAAAATTTTTTAAAAAAACCCCAAAAGTGACTGATTTAAACTTGCAGAAAGCTGGCATGTGTGGCTTTAAACTCCAATCAGCAGACACTTTCTGCAGCTGCCTGAGGCTGGCTATCATAGAAAAACCATGTACAATTTCTATAACATGCACTGCGAGAGATTGACTCTTGATTGATGTGTTTTCTCAGTGGAAAAACTGGAGAAATATTCCTTTTATTTCACTTTTCCCAGTCGCAGGGAATCCCTATGTTTACTGCGAGGCAGGACTCGGACTTACCTAGAGGCCAGGAAACACTGGCTCCACATTTTTCAGCGGGCCAACACTCACATGAGAGCGCCACTGGTCTCCATGAATCAAAGCGCGGAGCAGTGAAAGGTTAAAAGCTCCTGGGGCCTGCAGACACATTTTTCACGGGGTGGCGGGTAATAGGATCAGGGCTTCCATAACTCCGAAGAACAGCCAATCCTCCCTCGTTTCTGCCCGTTTAGCCTTCAAAGAGAAAGTTTGTGTGTCTGTGACGGCTGGTCAGGGGGTTAAGAGGAAAGTGCATTTTTTCAGTCACAAACTCAATTTCCTTGGTGAGCTGAAGAGGCCGTGCTTTAAAATCCAGAGCATAAAGCCTGCTTAATTTGTCCCACATACAGTATCCTCCAGAACCTCCCGCTCTGCTTCAGATGAAGCATGATTTTAAAAACTGCTCGACCTTATGTAGTTATAATAATATCACTTTCTGTATGCCTTAATGCTTCTGTGTTCATCCTGTCTTTATACTGTTATCTTAACGCAGACAAATTGTCACCAAGGGAAATGAGGCCAAACAAATTAACCTCGTTTTTGCTCCAACAGCTACATAATATCCCCATGTTAATTTACACAATGCGAGAGCACTCAGGAGACAATGGCCACTAAAAATGTTGATGTTAAAAATGCTTTAAACAAAACAGAAAAAGTTCAATATTTTTCATTTGAAATCTTTATTCACAGCGGCTTGCAAAAAATGTCTACATCTGCCAAAATATCTAACTTTTTCCCCCATTACACACAAATTTAAATATGTCTTTGTAGATTTAAGTGTTTGTAATTGTAAAATGGAAGAAAAGTTATGCTTGGTTTGAAAATAATTTTCTGTCTATCTGTCTGTCTGTCTATCTATCTATCTATCTATCTATCTATCTATCTATCTATCTATCTATCTATCTATCTATCTATCTATCTATCTATCTATCTATCTATCTATCTATCTATCTATCTATCTATCTATCTATCTATCTATCTATCTATCTATCTATCTATCTATCTATCTATCTATCTATCTATCTATCTATCTATCTATCTATCTATCTATCTATCTATCTATCTATCTATCTATCTATCTATCTATCTATCTATCTATCTATCTATATTTATATATAAACAGAAAAGTGATGCATGCATTTGTGCTCAGAGTTGTTTACTCTGATACCCGAAAATAAAATCCGGTGCAAGCAACTGCCTTCAGTTGTTGCCTAATCCAGGGTCAGAATCAGGCTCCACGAAAAGCTTAGCTGCAGATATCTACAACTCAGGTGAGGTGTTGGTAGGAGAACTGTGCGCTCCGCAAAATCTGGACTTCATTGAACGGTGAAGAAAAAAAAGAGAAATTCCTGCTTAGATGTTTAATAACAAAGCAAGTATGTGGAAGAATGTACTCTGGTCATATGGGACAGTAAAGGAAGACTGATATGCAGGGAAAAAAAAGAAGCTCCAAATTATCATGAACAAGCCATCCTCTCCAGTGAAGCATGGTGTGGCAGCATCATTTTAGGAATGCTATTCTTCAGCAGGGAAAGGGAAGCTGGTTGGAGATGATGGGAGGATGGATGAACTCTCCTTATACTGCACAATTGTGCACTATTTTACGTCAGTTTACCTCTGGAAATTCCAATAAAGTAGTTTTTGGTTATAAAGTTGATAACGTGGAAAAGTGACACAACGCTGCGTCTTCAGTTATTTTCAGCCGGCGGTCCAGTCAGCATGTTGTTATTACTGTGTGTCTTTGTGTACCCTCATGCCCGACCTTTGTGCTGCGCATCACGGCCCCACAATGTGATCAATTATCACTGTGCCTGTGAAGCTTCGTGCCGGAATGAATGCATGAGCTGCTCGTCTCTTGACGACGACGCATACGCTTTAGCTGTCATCGCTCGACCGAGGCCACTGTCCCCGATAATTAAAAAGAGCTTCATTGTGTTGCGGAGAAGCTGCTGTTCCCATGTATGCAGCACGGATGAGATCGGATGACAATGACAGGGCCGAGTGTGGAGAAAGCGGCGAGGGAAGGGCCGGGGGCGAGGGGGGCACGGTCCCCGCTGATGGTGACCTCGGCCAGGGTCTCGCTCACCAGCTGCTGCCTGAAACGGGACACCGGAGCCCCTCTGCTGCCATCCACCTGGATCGCTTACCTGGCAAACACATACTCTCTGCTGCATGCGCACACACATACGGACACAAATGCCAGAGGTATCACTTTGCTTTTCAAGTGACTGTATAGTCATTCAGAATTGCTTTGTGTTATGAAAAATCTATAAGAGGTTATTTTTTTAGTTATATTATTGCAGTTATTGATGGAGACTGTTAAAAGCCTCAAATTACTTTAAGATGACATTAGAAAATAAAAGACAACACACAGTGAGGGAACAATTCTTATAGCTAACCCACTGCTTTTACTTTTGGGAGTTGTAAAATTTGCAATGGCCGGAGAAACAGTGCACTCCATACTTAAGGGACTTTATCATAGTTATTGCAGTATCATAATTTCACATGGATAAAAACATGTAAATGGTCACATCTGAGTACATTTGTTCAAATAGCCCCAAGGGTCATCAGTGGTTGGAACAAATGTGGGGGAAAACCCAATATTACAAAAGTTTTATTCCAAACTAATGAAGGCTGACAGTAAATTCTTCCCTTTCAAACTTCAATGATAGGACACCATAACTGCAGGAAAAAGATGGTGATGGCAGCATAATGGTATTTGGATTTGTTTTCTGTTTTTGTCAATGTGGATGAAATTATAATCAAGCTTTAATTCCAGTAATAATGAAACACTTTCTGATGTCTTCCATCAGAAAACCAAGAAATATTTGATGTTTTAGCACAATAGTATCAATCAATCAATCAAATTTTATTTGTATAGCACATTTCAGCAGCAAGGCCTTTCAAAGTGCTTTACATCATTACAAACACAGAATCACAATGCAATATAGAATCAATCATTAAGTCAAGTTCCATCAATAAATTTGTAATTGATTACATTTCAAATACAATTCTAAACAGGTGGGTTTTCAGTTGAGATTTAAAAGAAGTCAGTGTTTCAGCTGTTTTACAGTTTTCTGGGAGTTTGTTCCAAATTTGTGGTGCATAGATGCTGAAAGCTGCTTCTCCTCGTTTGGTTCTGGTTCTGGGGATGCAGAGCAGACCAGAACCGGAAGACCTGAGAGGTCTGGAAGGTTGATACAATAAAAGCAGATCTTTAATGTATTGTGGTGCTGAGCCGTTCAGTGATTTATAAACTAACAACAGTATTTTAAAGTCTATTCTTTGAGCTACAGGGAGCCAGTGGAGGGACTTTAAAACTGGTGTTATGTGCTCTATCTTCCTGGTTTTAGTGAGAACCCGAGCAGCAGCATTCTGGATCAGCTGCAGCTGTTTGATTGATTTGTTGGACAGACCTGTGAAGACGCTGTTGCAATAATCAATACGACTGAAGATGAACGCATGGATGAGTTTCTCTAGATCTTGCTGAGACATTAGTCCTTTAATCCTGGAAATGTTCTTCAGGTGATAGAAGGCCGACTTTGTAACTGTCTTTATGTGGCTCTGGAGGTTCAGGTCAGAGTCCATCACTACTCCCAGGTTTCGGGCCTGATCTCTAGGTTTTAGTTGTAATGACTGAAGCTGTGCATTGACTCTAGATCTATAACTCTAGATCTATAACTCTAGATCAGGGGTGGGCACTCCTGGTCCTCGAGGGCCGGTGTCCTGCAACTTTTAGATGCATCTCTACTTCAACACACCTGAGTCAAATAATGAGGTCGTTAACAGGACTCTGGAGAACTTGACTGCACTTAGGAGGAGATTCAGCTGTTGGATTCAGGTGTGTTGGACCAGGGAGACATCTAAGAGTTGCAGGACACCGGCCCTCGAGGACCAGGAGTGCCCACCCCTGCTCTAGATCGTTCCTCTTTAGGTCCAAAAATAATAACTTCAGTTTCGTTTCTGTTCAGCTGGAGAAAGTTTTGGCACATCCACACATTTATCTGTTCTAAGCATCTGTTCAGTGATTGGATGGGCTCTGAGTCACCTGGTGACATCGTAATGTAGAGCTGTGTGTCATCTGCATAGTTATGGTAGCTAATATTATTTCCTGTTATAACCTGAGCTAGTGGGAACATATAAATATTGAATAAAAGGGGCCCTAGGATTGAACCTTGGGGTACCCCATATGTGACCTTTGACCTCTTTGATGAAAAGTTTTCAATTGAAACAAAGAAGTCCCTGTTCTTTATGTAGGATTCAAACCAGTTTAGCACTGGACCGGAGAGTCCGACCCAACTCTCCAGTCGATTCAGTAATATGTCATGGTCAACAATGTCAAAAGCTGCACTGAGATCCAACAGAACCAGCACTGTGGTTCTGCCACAGTCCGTATTTATATGGATGTCATTGAACACTTTTACGAGGGCGGTCTCTGTGCTGTGGTGAGCACGAAAACCAGACTGGAAGGAATCAAAGAGGTTGGTTATAGTTAGGAAGCTAGTTAATTGTTTACACACAGCTTTTTCAATAACTTTGCTGATGAATGGGAGGTTGGAGATCGGCCTGTAATTCTGCATTAGTGATTTGTCCAGATTGTTCTTTTTTATAAGTGGTTTGATTACTGCTGTTTTCAAAGCCTGGGGGGAAAACGCCCGATGAGAGCGATGAGTTTACTATTTGGATCAGATCAGCAGCAATAGCAGGCAGGACTTTCTTAAAGAAATGTGTGGGTAAGACATCCAGACAGCAGGAACTGGAGCTTAGCTGACTTATAATTTCCTGTAGGGTTTTATAATTAAGTAGTTGGAATTGGGTCATTTTTCCTGTATTTGTTTTGTTTGGGCACAGCATTGGTACTGACTTTATAGTGGATATACAGATTAATCCTCTGATTTTTTGAATTTTCTCTGAGAAGAAGCTGGAAAACTGGTTGCAGGCGGCAATACATTGGAATTCAGGCGGTAAAGTCACAGGAGGGTTTGTGATTCTGTCAACTGTTGCAAATAAAGCTCGAGCATTGTTAATGTTTTTGTTTATGACATCTGCAAAGAAAGCCTCTCTTGCATGTTTTAGTGTTAAATGATAGTTATGTAGTCTTTCTTTATAGATGTCACAATGAACGTGGAGTTGAGTTTTACGCCATTTTCGTTCTGCCCTACGGCAGAGTTGTCTTGCAGATCTAACTGTTTGTGTATTCCTCCATGGAGATTTCTTTTTACCAGACACAACCTTTATGTTAATTGGGGCAATGGAATCAATAATATCTGAGACTTTAGACTGAAAATCATTTACCAACTTATCTACATCATTACAGCTTAAGGGTGAGGAAGAAGAGTAGATTTGATTAAAAGTTTCTGCTGTGTTTTCAGTGAGAGAACGTTTTGTGATGGTTGCTGTTTGTCCAAGTGAGTTAAAAGATAAAGAACTTTCAAAGATAACAGCGAAGTGATCCGACAGGGCGACATCAGTTACAGAGACATTGGAAATATTCACACCCTTACTGATAACCAGGTCCAGTGTGTGTCCTTGAGTGTGTGTTGCTTGTTTGACATGTTGTGTTAGACCAAAAGTCTCTAAAATATTAGCGAGCTTTTTTGCCCCTCTGTAAATCAAAGTATTTGTCCTAATCCACAAAAATGGCTTCATTAGATAAAAAGGTACGTTTTGGAATAGCTGAGTCAGGTGAGAAACTCCAGACAATCTTTGGCTTCGAGATATTTGGAGAGATCTTGCATAGTGGAACAAGTAAACATAACCAAGTCAACATGTTGGAAGGAAACTTAATCCTAAAATTCAATCAAAATCGGCAAAGTAGAAGTGTAAGGGTGCACACACTTATCCAACCAGATAATTGCTATTTTATGTGATAACCTCACAGATTTGTTTCTTTTCAACAGGACATACTGTAGGTCCCACTAAAAAGTGCATATTTTTTCCATCATTTAACACGACGATGTTCGAGATGTTCGCTGTTCATTTAACTGCTTTTTAATGGCAGGGTGGCACTGTGCTCAGCATTACATCATACATTACAACGGTCGATGTGAGGCGAAATAGTTGACAGAGTGTGTAAATGAACATCCATTCAGCCTCTGTGATTATTATGACATCGGCTGAAGCAGATCCATCACCTTGCTGCACCTAAGCCTCCATGGCAACAAAGGTCTTTGGAAAAGACAAACTGCTGCTGCAGCTGCTGTCATATTTGTGAGTGTAAGCAGCTGTGTTTGGACTAGACCGCTATACCTTACACAAAGACCATCTTAGCATACTCATTCATCAGAACGAGCCCTTACCTTAAATAAAGGGCTACATGAGGGAGTGGAGAAACCTTCTGAGTTGAGTGACAGAATGGGAATAAACGCTAGATAAACACACATAGTGTTATGTGTTACATTACGCTTTGTCTAACGAACAGTTCTTAACCCAGTTAGGCATCTAAAGAGACAAATTTGCCTCATTGCTGCAGCTCAAGTTTCCCATTGCCTGGTCTGTGTCTTTGCAGCAACTCTAACCGTGCCATGTTCAAAATATACAGTCTGAGAGGTAATACTTAATCTGTCTGTAACACCTCATAAGGTTCTAAACCAGGCTAGTTCATCATGTTGACCTCCTCAAGTCTCACTTTGTCTCCAGAGCAATAGCCTTGGGTGATAAATAATTACTTAGCAGAACCTTGACTTCTCTCCTGTAGTGTTTGCATGCTGTCCCCTCTCTCCGCACCGTAGCACTTTGGCAGTTTTAATAATTAACCAGGTCCTTTTGCCTCTGCCTATTTAAATTTCTTTCTTTTTTTTTTCTTTTTTTTCTTTGGTTGGCGCCATGTCAACAATTGCTCATAAAAGAGAAATTCAAAGCTGCATCTGTACATTTGGCTTGACATTGTGTTTGATAGTTGATTGTGTGAAAAGTTCAGTATCTGAGACTTTTGTCAAAATCAAAAGGAAAAGAATACGTTTAAAAAACTGTTTGTAGCTACGTGCTGCAGCAGCGAAATTGCAGCTCGCGTGTGTTTTTGTGTGTGACGACCTCCGACTGTGGAGGGCCATCGTCTGTAATGAGTGGGAGGTAAACAGGGTTGAGTTCTCATTTATTCATAAGGCAAACAGAAACTGTGCACTGAATGGGAATAAGTGTGTGATGATTTATTTAAAGCTATTTGTTTCGGGCCACACAGGCTAATTTTCCCCTTCAACAACCGGTGCTCCTTATCCAATGGTTTCCATCATTCCGTCCCACATCATTCTGTTTTCTTTTAATTGTCTTAAAATAACAAGCAGAACAATTTGTCAAACAGCTATGTGGAGTTAATTTTATGTGGTTGCAAAACAACTCACAAGGCCAGTTAATACAGCAGAAAGAGAAATGTGAAAGGGAACAATAACACAAAGTAGGAGGGTATTATTATTTGGCTCTGGATTCGGTGGAAACATTGGATCGAACTCATTCTCCTGAAACTAGTCTCCAAGCTGAAATTTAAAAGTAATGAGGTATATTTAGATGCTGAGCCTTTAGGCCAATGAATTTAGCCTTTACACAAAGTAGTTTGTGAAGTGATAGAAAATAACATAAGGTGATGACAGCATTATGATGTGAGGAGTCTTTTGTTCAGCAGGGACAGGGATGTGGATCTGAGTTGTTGGGAAGATGGATGAATTAAAATGCAGGACAGCCCTGGGAGGAAAACTGCAGGACAACAGCCTAAAACATAGAGTCAAAGTTAGAGTCAAATGGCTTGAATCAAAGCACATTCATGTGTTGGAATGCTCCAGTCAAAGCTCAGACCTAAATCTAACAGATGTCATCAATCCAATCTGACTCTTTTGAGCTGGTAGATACACACCTTAAAAGAGTTGCAGCTACCACTGAAGCAGAAGTTTGTTCTCCAAAGTTCTGGGTGAAAGAGACAACTTATAATGTCATGCCACACTATTCAAATTTCAAATTTGTATTTGTTGAAGAAAAAAAAAAAGAAAAGAAAAAACGTTTATAATTTTCTGTCCAGTCATGCACAGTTATGCACCACTTTGTCTACCACATAAAATCTCAATAAAGGTAGTTTGGGCAGCATATTTTCTACCAAATGATGTGACATTTGAGTTCAACCCATCTCTAGTCAGGCGTAAAGTTGAATCATTTTGCTTTTAAGAGCTGTCACTCTATTTTCAAGCTACATGCAAACTTCTATGTCAAAATGCACTTCTGTAAAACTGTCTTGCTAGCAGACAATCCTAATTGCAACCGAGTGTGTGTTGTCTGCTGTTTTCTGGGCCTAAAAGTGACAGTTCAAAGAACAGCCCTGTGGGTTCCTACTATCGTGCTAACCAACTGCCTTTCATTATAAACGAACAATCAGCCATTTTCATGAGGTGGTTTTTAAAGTTTAAACCAACAATTTTGCTGTGACATTTCATTGGGTTTGGTTTTGGCAAGCCACAACACTTATTCTGTCATAAAGAGAAAATGTGGAGCGTGGTTCGTGAGGAAGTACACAAACAAAAAGGTCTCAGAGTATGAAAAGTGGTTCTCATTTCGAAATCTATTCAATTTATAGGATAAAACGTGCATGCCTCAGAAGAAATACTACTTTGGCGTTCTGCTGCAGATGCCAAAGATCATATTTTACCGACAGAAAACTATTGTATGAAATAAATAATATTCTGTCTTTTAATTGCTTTTCAAAGTGGATAAATAACTTTTAAACACACTTTTCTGACAAAAGAGGAGGCTTTGGAGTTGCCCCCTCAAAACCTGAACTGCAGTTCCATTATGGATAATAACATAGCGCCTGTAATGACACAGTCTTGAAGCCTGGCTGTAGACAGAGAGATTATTTTAGTAGGAATTTATTGAGTGGACGTATGGCTGCATTACTGAAATGTTTGCCGATAGCTTTCTCTAACATTCCAACAGTTTGTCTTTCCCTTGATAAAAGGATTTAGCTTTGATGATTTTTTTCTTTTTTGTCAATGTCTGAGCCAAATGAAGGAGCAAGTGTTTGACTGCGGTTGCTTCTATTGTTTGTCGCTATCTTAAACTGTCATTATCAAATGTTTTGTGGTAAATGACATGAAGGAAGTAAAGTAATGGTGGACTGATTGGGCTCAGTTGGTGTGACAGTTTCTTTAGATTGACATTTTGACAGATACTAAATCCTTATGATTAAAATACAACACTGATTATTTTCAGAATAGTAAGACTATTAATCACAATCGTACAGTCAATATAATCATACAAAGAAGTGCTACCCTATTTATTCTGCAGGAATGTGCTAATGAATGTGCTAATGAATGTACATTGCGATAGCAATGCTGGTCAGGACTGACATTCAAGTTACAGACTTTGACATTACTCATTTATTGAGTTTAGCATTACAAACATCAATCAACTTTCAGCCGGCAATTAAAAAGGCAACACAAACATGATATGTTCTTCAAGATGGAGCCTGTGATAGATAAAGCTGAACTTGAACCCAAAGGGACGACTCAGTCTGCTCTCATGCAGCCCCCTCACCTCAGGCTGTTTTGATTAGGACTCTGTGTGGAGTGTGGCTGGTGGAGCTGTTTGCTCAGGCTAGGCCAAGGATTAAGGGTTTCTCTCACAGGAATCAGAGAAAACAGAGGTTTGATCCCCCACATGTCCCTCCGCGGGGCAGAAGTGGGTGGCGATCATACTCCAAACCAAACGGTCACTGTGTGTGTTCCTTATGATACAATGACAAGCCACATCTGCAGCACATGCTACTGGGCCAGGGTTGGGATAAATGCATAAAGTATTCTGGCTGCACACACCATTTTTAACTTCTGCTCTTTTCTTCAAAGCGACCTCTCTCTAATCCTTTTACTTCATGATTTTGCATGGGCTATGAGGCCATGGGGACATGGACACACACACACACACCCCGACACACCCCTACACTCCATACTTGTTTACCCAGAGTGTAAAGTTACTCAGAGGGCAGTCATACAGTCCATTAACAGGTGCCTCTCAGTTAATGAGAATATCATCAAAAATTTATTTGTGTCCATTATCAAGTTCAATCACGAAAACACAGACACATACTGTATATATATATATATATAAGGTCCAAGACTCTAGAGGAAGAAAGGAGAGCCATTGAATCAAACTTGCTTGAGGTCACAGTCGAAGCTTCCATAGTAAGTAATGAATTGAGCAGCCTTGTCATCAGTCGGTGTTGGTCCACTGATTTTTTTTTTTTACTAAGTTCAATGTCAGGACATATTAGAAAGTTTCATAATTCATCTTACTGACAAGCATTATGGAAAGGCTGTGTACGTGGTAGCTGACCTGAACTATATGGAATATCTATGAAGCATTGCCAAGAGAAAAATGAGAGACGTCATAGCCGACAATGGGAGAGATAAAGTAAAAGTCACAATTTAAGAAACCATAACACCACGAGGCCTCAGGGGCTTAATTTGACAAACTAATTGTGCACAGGTGACTCGACACAGGTGCTCCGACGTGTATTCAGAAAACTGTGGAATGAGGGAAAGAGTAAACAAAGGATATGGGAGGGATTAAAAAACATTGGATCAAAGAGCTTTGCAAAGCTCAAAGAAATGCCTGTCTATCTGCAGCGGACTCTCTCTCTCTCTAAAGGAGTTAGAAAAAAATCCATGAACATGCGGTCTGTGTTTTTCAAGCTCGAAGCTCTCCCCAGGACCATGCCATCGATACTGAGCTGAATTCACTCTGACAGGGGTGGCCTGCACATCCTCTCCCAGCAGATGTTGCCATTCCATTTTCTCTTTTACACCGAGCCACCCTTCTAGAGGCTTAAACGTGAGGAGGAAAACTGTCAGTGTTTATTACCGTGAAAGAACCATCAGACAGGATCTCGTCCTGAGCCACTCGGGGAGGAACAACAAGCAAATTAAACGAGTCAACAAATGGACATCAACCTCTGCTTCCCTTTGCTCCCTTAGCGCTGCGCGTGTCCCAAGATCATTTCAGCACACAGTCAGTCAGCACAAGCCTTTTTATTATTTCAAAAGAGCAAACTGCTCGTTTGTCAGGCGGCATACCAACATGGTGTATAATTTACATGTTTGTCAGCACTACAACAGTTTTAACTGTCTAACTGAAAGCTTGTTGAGTCGCTATGAATCAGCTATTTAAGGCCCTCTTTCCTTGCAATTTAGCCAGTAAGAATTTTACAAGGTGTACTAACCTTTACTACTTAGAAGACTGAGTTAGTGGAAGTATACTAATTAAGGTTATTTTGTGGAAGACGGCTGGATCGGATTATATTTGTTGCCTGCTGAGCACTTAGTAATGAACTGCCAACTAGTATTGCACATTTAGTCTAGAGGCGGCACGTCAAATGAGCTGTTTATGCCCTAAAACCCTCCAATATGGGTGAAATTAAATTCGACAGTGAAGAGTGGGCCAAAATACATCCAGATGCAAAAGACTCATTACCTGGTATTAAAATTAACGGTAGCACAATTAGTTGCTTCTTCAGGTTTGTTCGGAGAGATTATTTTCTGTTAATAAATCAGATCATCATCAGGAAACTTCATTTATAAAGTTATTTCTTTCTGATATTCAAAGGATTGGAAATCTGTAGGAGGCAAATACATGATAGCAATGCTGATTAAAAATCTGTTCATAAATGGTTTTTTTTACATAGTGGAGAAAACATAATCGACATATTAACTGTAAAAACCAACCCATCCTAAATAGATCAATCAAAAATATCATTGATACTGAAAAGTGTCCTTCTGAGTTTCCCAAAATGCAAATAAAAAAGCTTCCAACAGACCCCAAGTTATAAGAAAACAAATCCTTCCTTCCCTCCTTTGACACTCTGCCTTGGAGGCTGGACAAAGATAAGCAGAGACAATATGTCAAGGTGTATGAGAGGAGATATGAGTGGAGCAGCCAAGCACTGTTATGATTCTGCTAGCAGCTGGGCTGGTGAGATGCGTGAGCGGCGCTACAGTAGCTTTAATGTTTGGTCTTTAATGTTGCCGATTTGGTGTCCCATTAAATCCCACGCTTTCTGAGGTGGACAGAAAACAGAGTAGACACAGACCGATGCTTTCATTATCACATATTTTATTGAAGGAGTGCCCATGAACGTGACAACCCAAACAGCTGAGTGCATAACTTTTTTAACCTTTACCTGACTGTTTTCCGACACACACCCAAAAACACGCCAATCGTGTGCATTTTCAGGCACATTGCCCTTCATAAGGAGTCTCACACTGCAAGTAGTTAGAAATTAGGAACACAACTGAGCCACTGTTCTCATGCTCGCTGGTTTTCAAACAGACCTCCACAGGAGCCTGGTTTCAAAGTAAAGGACAACTGGTGGAGGCGTCGAGTGTGTTCGCTTCATCAGGAGGCATGTTGAGGAAATCTGAGTCACAGTTTTGAAAGGTCCTGTTCGGAGGTGTTTTTTCCCTCCATTGGAGTCGATGTTGCTTAAATAACACTGAGTGCTCTCTCTCTGCCTGTGGCTTCATTAACTGAAGACGGGGAAACGACCCTTGAAATAACAAACTCACAGCTCTGGAACCGAGCGCAAAGCGAAGTGTTCACACAACACATTCATCTCTGTATATCAAAAAAAACAAAAAACATACAGACGTGAATAACCTGAAAGTGAGGTGTTAGGAAAAAAAACAAACAAATAAAGCAAAACTCTAAAGCAAAATGGAAAGGCTTAATAATCTCAGAAAACAATCGCTGAGTTATTCAAAATACATACATAATGCGTATACACTTTTTGAATAAATACATTTCAAAAATACAAATACATTTCTTTATCTTTCCGTACTCCTTATGCTATAAACAAACTTTAAACGCTTTAATGCATGTTTACAACTTATTTCTCCACTGATTTTGTTACTTCTGTGTAGAAAAACTGCATAATATAATAATACCCATCATCTCTGTCTCACTTCCACTGGGATTCAAACTGAGGAAATGTATGCAGACACCATGGAATAATGTGACTTAAATCTTTAAACGAGTTCTTAAAATATATGAGCACAGGTCAGAAGAATTTCCGCAGAAAGAGTTTTGCATATTGTTTTCCTAATCTGTAGCTTCTGCATATCACTTAAAGCTGGTAATGCTGATTAATGAGTGGAGGAAGTCCTGATGGTAGGAGAATAACACTCAGAGAGACCTTTTATAACTTTGTTCGCATTCGGATGCTTCCATCAACTAACCTTTCACTTGAGAAAGCCAAAAATGCTGATTTAATAGCTTTGAAAGCTTCTGATTGGTTCATTCACAACAGAGTTAATTGGAGGCACACTAGGGGATGTATTTGAAGGCAACACCTCACGCTGCTTTGTCGCGTACCAGCGCAGAAAAAAAATTAAATAAAAAAAACCTATGAAGATATTAATAAGAGACTTGTGGATCTCCACAAGTTTGGTTCATCCTTGCGTACAACCTTCAAATGAGTGGAAATGCCTCGATCATTTATTTGGGTTTGGTAATGTCCAGGCATCACATAGCTCAGTAAGAAGGCTGGTTTGTCTCCCAGGGACGAATGTAGTGAGAAATGTGTGAATTAACCATTAAAGGACGGTGTCCTACTGTCAAGCAGACAGAAAAGCAATACAAAAACAATTCTGAATATAGTTTGCAAATGCATTCAGAGAAATAGTTTTTGCAAGATGTCCAGTAGTATGAGGAAATTACTTTATTACTTGGCCACTGTTGTGAGAAGAAACTAAAACATTGATCAAAATGTTAGCAATCTATTGTCAGGACCTTGTAGAGAATACCCCCAAAATATTTAATCCAAATCTTACACTTTAATGGGTTATTCCACAAAATATTAAGAAATAAATGCACATTTGTGAACTTGACGAAAAGACAAAAAATCTCAATAATGTAACTTTAACAAATTAAAATAATTGTGCTAATTCCAATTGACTAACAGGAGCCAAGGTTTAGTCTAATGTTTATATCTGGTTTAACTAAGTGTGTAACTATCTGAATTTCAGAAGACTTTTTTTTTTATTAGAAAAGTCCAATAGCTTCAATTTTCAATGAATGACTTTGGAGGAAACAAGACAACATTTGGGGTTAGGATTAGTGTGCTCCAACTTAAAGCCCAAAGTGTCAAATTCTCATACCATCAAGTGTTTGCCTAAGAACCCATTGTATTTCTCACTCATTATTTAGCAAAAAAAAAAAAAAAAGACATTCAGTGATCCCAGCCAAAGAAACGTCCTGTCATCTGGTAGAACTTCATGTTGAAGGGCCTGTAGAAGTCCCGTAGCCTCTGCACCACCTCGGGATCAATGTTCGGATGGGTTCTCCCTTTGGTTTTTCCCAGGCAGTGGGGCTTACTGCTGCCCTCTGCCTTCTTGAGGCACGGGAATCCCTTGGTCTGATTGAAGTAAAAGTGTTTGTCTGTGATGATCCTCTTGAGGCCCAGGAAGTCCTGCACGCGGCCCAGCTCTCCGGCCGGGTCGCTGATCAGCCGCTCGCCGCTCACAAAGAGGATCTGGTCCATGGGGAAGTACTGCAGCCAGTTGTCCAGGTGCTTGGCATAGATGCCGATCTGGATGGCGCTCCATGAGGTGTCAATGAGCCCCGTAGTCCTGTTTTTGAAGGTGAGACTCTCAAAAGAGGGAATATCGGGCTTCTTAGACAGAGTCTGTGTGTAGTCAGAGATAGCTCTGGTGACGGGGTCCCTCACTACCACGATCAGTTTGGTGTCTCTGGACATGGCCGATATCCTCGCTGGGGCCTCTCTGGTCACAAAGTAGCTGGGCGTTTTCTCCATGGTGATCTGGCCCTCCAGGGTTTTTGGCATCAGATCCCTGAGAGATGATAAAGAGAAAGTAGGATATTTATTTGATCTGCACTTTCGACAAAAGCACAATGCAGAGACGTCAGTTATGCCGACAACACCTGAAAAGGTACTGCAAAATTTATTGAATATGACTGCCGTTTTGACTCTTTTTATCGAGTTCCCAGAGAGACTTTCTTTCCTTCTGCCATTAGCACAGACTAGCACAGCTCTGCCCCTCCCGCACCCACTGCTGTGCACTGCTGATCAGGTAGCTGAAAAAAATTTCTTCCACACTTTCCTGCACTTACCGGAAAATGTTTATCTTTTGCTACTTTCCCTCTGCTCAGCGGCCGTAAGGACAGTGACCTTAAGCAAAGTGAGTAAAAGCAGCCCATGAATGATTAACGTGCCCTCCCTCTACCATTTAGAGTCTCTGCAGAATACAGCTTTAAAATTCACCAAAGTACAGAATGCAAGTGTCAATTATTCATTTGCTTGCCTGGTGTTGAGGACGGGCAACAGCTAAGTGGCTTGGGCTGTTATTGGGGTAATTGAAAAAGTTTGCACACCTGTAAAAAAAAAAAAAAAAAAAAAAAATCTGCAGAGATCACATAGAGGAGGACGTCTGCAGATTATTCAACACTTCAGCATGTTGTTTATAGGATCATCCAATAGTAAACACAAGCACACATGATCAAAGGACAAACAGCTTGTGCCTGCCAGTCAAGATGACAGGCACAGAACCTTCTTTGTCGTCCTGAGGCTGTTGTACAATCATGCTCCGTTTAACATACATGGAAGAAAATGAGGCAGAGGCCACCGAGATGTTTGCTGTCGCTGAGCTTCGCACAAAAAAAAACAAAGACGTTAACTGTCGTGACAAATGTGATGCCTGGAGCTGCTTAAAGCTTCGCTCGAACACTGTTTGTAATTACTCCCACCCCCAGGCTGACGCGTACACCTTCATCTGACACACTCTGTGGCAGGACAGTGATGTAAAGAAAAAAACCTTTCTAATCTGGCTGAGATTATTCTGGCAGTTTTTGCTCAGTATGAAACAAAACAAAAACAAATGTACTTTCAACATTGTTTCAAGGTTGCTAGTGCCTTTACTGTACTTTTTAAGTTTTGACTACTCCTTATTATTGGTTTGTAATTTTGCCACGTACTATGAAGACATGGTTCAGTTTCTGGAATATGTCAATATTTAAAAAAATATATATATGTATTTGAAAACCGCAAAAAATGTTAGTTTTGACCGTTTGTTTTTAAAGTGCATTCATGTGTGTGTGGATAGGATACATACTAGCTACAAAGGCTCATTTTGTAAATCCCCATATTATGTGGACATGGGCTCTTTCCAATTTGGGTTGATAATATTTTTAGTAGGTGGTACAAGAGATAATGTTTGCCAAGATGTTTATAGTCGGGTTAAAACACATCTTTCGAGGATATAGTTAAGATATTAGGTGAGACACTTATTCAAAAAACAATGTCCTACCTCCCCAAAATGACGCAACATGCAGGAGAAAAACAACTATGGTCTTATGTCTTCTATTTCAGAAATTACTTAAATTCTATAATGGAAAATGCTACTAAAGGCATGGAGTTTTGGTGAACCATAAAAGCAATATAAAGTGCCCTGCATATTTTGGGCATGAAAATTAAAACCTTATAAGTTACTATGGAATAAACCTATTTACTACACTACTTGGTCACAAGTATTTTTTGAGCGTAACATTTCTAAAAGCCAGATGTCGATATATCACAGCATATCCAGTCTTTGTGGCTCAGTATGCTGAGTGGCTCTCCTCTTTAAGGAGCCGTTCACGAGGTCAGCAGAAGAGGAACAGGAGGGAAGTGGTCGATAAGGGCAACAGCACCAACAAGGGTGCACCGATGTCTCGACATCAGCCTGCAACTCTGACCGTGACCCAACCTCCAGAGTCCTCTCAGTATCTGGGACGTCTTCCACAGCTGTGTAGCAAGCAACTTGGACAAGGCTCCTTTCCTCTCACATTAGCTCTGGCTCATCGCACCAGAAGTACACAGTGAGGCCGTACGATGGTGCTTGAAACAAAAACCAATGTCATCTGGGACTACAAAGGCTACTAAGCTCCTAAGCCAATGATAAAGAGCAGTGAGACTAATTGTTGATCAACTGGGACTTGCAGACGCCAGCATGTCTGAATTCCTTCCTGCTTATTTTGTAATCATGCTGATTCGGGAGCGACTTGAGGACCGTAAAACGTATAACTCTGCAATGAAGAAGAATATTATTGTGCTATGAAATAGACATGAGTCTGTCCAAAAGGAAGCATCCATACTTGATGGTGTGCGTCCTGCTTGCTCTGTGGTCGACGCTTTCTCATCAGTGATGTGGTGGAGCTGGGAAACTCAGGAGGGATCCTCAGAGTCAGGAAGAATGTGGTATGTTGTGATCAGGACAACACGAAGACGGCCTTGTCCAAGCATGGAAATCGTAAACCACTCGTGTATTCAGCTTGATGTAGGGGGAAAACTATACACTTGTGGAATGCAGTCATGGAATAAATACACTACAGGTCACTTTATGCAGTGCTGTTCAAAGTATTCACTCCCTTAAACCTTTTTGCATTTTGTCACAACCACAAACTTGGCCAAAAATGGGAAATCAGAAGGACGTCATTCTGTAAAGAAATTCATTCAATTCAAAGAAGTCTCATTTGCGGTTAGCCAAAAGTGAGTAAAGGAGACACCCCAAACATGTGGAAAAGTGATCCCTGGTCAGAGGAAGCAAATTTATTGGTTGACTTTGATTGTAAATATCTGGGGTTTTTTTTAACACAAAACGGTGTACTTAGGAGAAACGCTGCACATCATCCTGACCACACCATCCCCACAGTGATATGCCGGTTGCAGCATCATGATGTGAAGATATTTTTTCTTCAGGGAAGTCAAGTGATCCTGAAAGGAAATCTGTTAGTGGCTACAAACAACTTTCAGCAGGATCAGAATCCTAAGCGTGCAGCCAGAACTACAGTGGGATGGAATGTCCAGTCAAAGTACAGATCCAAATCCACAGACATAGCCCAAGAAGATGCAATTGCAGCCAAAGGTGGTTCTACAGAGTATGGACTCAAATAATGCCCACCTTTGGCACCTTTTTAGTTACACATTTTTTTTTTTTTCATATTTCTAGAATGAACTACTGCTTGTTTTTCTATACATTAACAATAGAAGAATAGACTTTGTGTATAGAAAGTGTGTTCTTTCCATTTACAAAAAAAAAAAAAAAATCCCAAATTTTGGATAAGCCATTCCAAAATGTGAAATGGTTTAAGGACGGTTCATATTTTTGGTTTGAAGTATTTCGCAGCATGGCTTCTAAATCAATCCTTACATTTAAAATAGAACAAAAATGGGTGTGTCAACACATGCCTAATGCATGTACAACTCTTCAGTTTCACACTTCAAAAGAGAAGCAATGAACACTGTTTTTGTTTAACTGAAAGCAAATTAAGCCTAAGTCTTTCTTTCCACTGTGCAGCAGCAGCAAGCAGCACTTTCCAAGGAAAACCTCAGCGGCTTTAGTACTGTAGGTGATGTAACAGATGACAAAATGTCCAAGCGCCCGAGATTTACTGCAGCTCCCAAGTCTGCTTTTTGATGTCTTTACAGCGCTGCTAAAATACAACTCCCAAAGCCCGCTGACGCAGGAAATACAGGCAGCGGGATCTGTTCAAGACACACGACGCAAGCTCCTAAATGAAACGCAGCAGTCTTCACTTTAAATCAGTTTCACTGCGCTGGCATGTGTGTAGGAGCTGCAGTGAAAAAAAGGCAAATATTAAGAGTGACAGATGTTTAGAGCATAAACAGAGCAAACAGTTTGTGTACATGACAGAACATTACAAACTGTAATTTTACTTATATGGAACCAACCGTTTGAAAACGAATGTCAAGAGCATCGCTACTCCCAATTACAAAAACAACAGGCAATCCATCACTCAATGCACCCCTTTGTAAGCTTGTCTATAAACTAACCACCTTGAAATAAAGGCTCTGACGCATCATTGCTTTTCCCAATGACCGAGTTTTACTTGCAAACTAATTCCCTCTGCAGCCATGTACAGCCTGTGACTCATGTCTCACCACAAATGAACAAAAGAGTGCATTAATGGCATTTTTTTTTTAACTGTAAATCATGTGTATGCATTAAACATTTAATGAATTAGCACTAAGTAAAACAGAATCAGCTCCAACTGGGCTCCTTTCTTGGTGGCTATGACCTTTTAGTAAGCAGTTTGGATCTCAGCCAATGTCTGTCAAGTGAAAGGAGTTGCAACAACACGGAGGCAAGTGGGCATGAGGGCTGACCACTTCTCCCCCACCAATCTTTGGTTCATTTTTCTTCCTCTAGCAGGGAGCCCTGGCAGGCATAAAAACACTCCCACGGCGTGGCCCTGCCACTGCCACCAGATAATAATCTTGTAATTGGCTCAATATTTTTGCTATTTTGAGGCGACGGGAGGGCCCAGTACCGCTCTCGGTGGCTCGGACTCGGCAGATATTTTCCAGGTCAGCGGATGCAAGCGGAGGTCAATGGGTAAAGGAGGAGGAGGAAGTAGGGGATGATTTAGAGTAATGACCGATGTGCGGTGGTGGGGGAAGCCCACTCTTTTTAGCTTGGAGCCCTACAGCTTTCTCAGCCTTGCGTGAAAACACAGTACTTCACCTGCCGTGTGAGCTGTAAGCACCGGCTGTGCTGCCATACGTAAAGCAGCTCAAATGAAAACATATGAAGTGCTAGAGGAAAAAAAGTGTTTTCCCCGTTTTCAGATTTATTCTTTTTTGTCTTTTGTCACACTTAAATGTTTCAAATCTGCTGTTTGTAGATGAGCAGAGCATAAACTAATAGCAGTGTCCAAATGGTTTTGTTACTTGGAAGAAAAGGCTGCCAAAACCAACCAGACCCTATATGAAAAAGTAATTGCCCCCTAAACTAAAAACTGTTTGCGTAACTGGCAATGAGTCTTTGACATTACTGCGGAGGAATTTTGGCCGACTTGCCTTTGCCGATTTGTTTGATTTCAGCCATAATGGAGGGTTTTCAAGCATAAACGTCCTGTTTAAGGGAATGCGGCGGCATCTGAATCAGACTTCAGTCCTGACTTTTTCAAGACGAGTCTAAAACTCGTTTTTCAAACAAATCGGAGGTGGAGGTGCATCGTTCAAGTGCACTTAAGCTTAAAGTTGCCAAATGATGGCTACTGAATAATTTTTTGGTTCAGAGCAGAATTTATGATTCAAACAATAACAGCAAGTCATCCAGGTATCAAAGCAGAAGAGCAGCATCAGACCATCCCCACGGGCCAGCTTTAGATGTTGTTCTGGGTATTTTTGTGATGAGTCGATAATGAACTCTTTTAGTGAATTTGGTTGGCTGGACACTCCTCAAAAATTCACCACTGTTCCATATTTTTCCATGCATGGGTAATGCTATTGTTTAGCTTAAAAAAAAAGTGTGTTGTGATAGCGGCTGAGTGAATGCAGCTCTAGTGTAAAAGGTTTCTTTACTTGTCTGGTATAACAAGTAAAGACACGTTCAGCCTAAAAAGAGGAAAGAAAGATACTTTTCTATAAACCCTACAAAAACTCCTTCATAATCTCCTTTTGTCTGCACAAGTACCAAGGCACGGCTACTAATACCAGCAAAGACTAAATTAAATGAGACTCAACTGACTGCAACGCTGAGATTATTGAGGGATGCAACAAGACATTGGCTTATAACCCGAACCAACTGACTTTATATATGCCATAGCATTGCAACAGTTGCTGGGCTTTCAGAAAACAATGTTTAGTGAGGAAGTCACTAAACAGTTTGACTAATATCCTCAATAAGGCAAAAGATATTCTTCTCACATTTGACCATTTCCTAAATAAACACAATGGTCAACTTACAAAGTTGACCATTGTGTTTATCACTGCCATTTAGTTTGGCCAAAAATTGTAAATAAAGTCTGATACTCTATTCTGATAAGGTTATCTGTAATACAATGAGCCATGTTATGTAAAAACAGCAATCCTATTTGCTTTGACTATAGTGAAAACTCTGATGGAAAGCTTATATTTGATATTCTTAACATCATAAACTATAGATCTGTTGAAAAATACAGTCCAGCACAATATTTCTGAAAAAATATTAATTATGCTCCAAAAGAAATAAAACAATGTTTGTGGGAAATGTAGGGAGTTGGGAAGTAATTCTGACTCTTTAGATAAGAGAGCTGAAGTAGGAGGACATGGTGAACTCTCGTCCTTTAAGAAATAGCAACCGAAACCAACATGGAGGACACTTTCCAATAAGAGTGTTAAGTAAATAAAAATGACTGCTTTTCAACAACAGGAAATGTGCTCTCAAAATGATGAGTCGTTATCTTTGAAGTTAGACAAAGTGGATATGAATGGGTTTCATGGAGGTGTTCTAACTTTGTCCAGAGAAGGAAATTAGGCTGAAAATGAAAAAAAAAAACAATAACAAGCTGAGATGACTGATTTGATAAAGCTTGTAAGCATGAATCATTTCTCCCTGGTATTAAAAAATGAATGAAGATGAGAAGCTGAAATATATTTTGCATTTATCTTCAGATTCAGGTTTAAAAAATAAACATGGTTGCAATAAGATTTTAGTTAGTGTGGCTCCACTTGCAAAGTTTCTATTTTGTTTTCATACGCACTTAAAATGAAAAATAAAGGACAGGATGATAAAAGTGGTCCAAAATGTGCTATTATTTGTTTGACATTTATTGATGAAATAGTATTTTATAACCCACTGCGATAAAACATTCTCTTAAAGCCTGTAAAATGCATCTTCAAGCTGGAAATGTGCCTTTCGGCTGAGCTGAGGCTTTTCTCTTCTTTTCTTTTCTTTCTTTCGTTCCATAGAAAAACCACTATGTGATTTCGTAAAACATTTATAGTTGGCTTTGCAGCTTGTTCTTATAAATTTGTCAGCAGTATTTTAACAGAATCAGTCTTCTTTTTCT
Organism: Xiphophorus maculatus; assembly: GCF_002775205.1. NCBI lineage: Eukaryota > Metazoa > Chordata > Actinopteri > Cyprinodontiformes > Poeciliidae > Xiphophorus > Xiphophorus maculatus. Next base: position 13,751,972 of record NC_036452.1, on the reverse strand, counting down.
TCTCCCCCAGTATATTGCGTAATGGGTAAAAGAAAGCTTTATCTTTATGGTCACACGTTGAATTATTCACCCGCCTCTTTGAAAGAGTGATTGAGGGATGCAGAGTGGTTAGAAAGATGCGATTAAGTCACTTTGATCCACAAGTTGGATCCACAGCCTGGATCTGGAAGTCAGATCCAGGCTGTGTGTCAGAGGTCAGTAAGGTGACGTCCAGAACTGAGCTGGAAAGATTAGTAAGAGTAAAGTGACAGAAACAGTAGAAGACATGATTTAGATGTTTGGAGCAAATTCAATAAGATATCCATCTGAACCCACATTTCCCACTAGGAGATTTAAAATGTTTAGAAAATTTAAACAAAAACCTAACAAAGTGGAAAAATTCCTGTGTAAAATTTGAAAACCAATTCTACTGTGTTCTCATAGTAATTACATTTTCGTGTAGTTATGGACACGGCCAAGCATACAGAACTGATCATTGGTATTATATTAACTTAAGCTTCTGAGATGTGTGTCAGTCACATCAACTGATTGTAAGTCTGCTGAGCTAATTTAAGAAAAATAAAAACTATAAGACATGAACATCTTTCACACCATTACACAACTTAAAGTTTCAAGCAAAGTCCAAAGGTTTACTTCATCCTTGGGGAACATAAAGTTGTCCAACGAGTCTCAGTTGATCTGGCAGATTGATGCAGCCAGCAAGCTCAGCCGACCTTTCCACATAAATACAAATCTAGCCACATGCATCTCACTAACTTGTTAGCTTATCACCACTTCAAGGATTTATTTTTATTTTAACAAATATATTAAATATTCTCAGCACAGGTAAAGGAACTTTTACTGACTATAACATCACATACTGTAGTCTCACTTTAGAATTATAACTTTGTATCCAAAAGGGATACAAACATTTTTAGCAAGAGTCATTCTGAATTGCTGGCCTTCTAAAACAGTTTGTCTGACTACTTTTTTAGCCTCCCGTCACTATGACAATTCATTTACATTTTCACCAGGCTCATGATGATAAAATATTTTCATTTTTATAAATGATAAAAAACTATTTATGTATTTGTTTATAATTTTTATTGTTACATAGAAAGTGTGGAATTTGCAAGCCTAAAAACATTGTGCCAAAAGCAAAGCCGAAGCTTTGATTGCAAACCAAATTGAAAACTTAAACTTGTCACATCAGTTCTGTCAGGAGGAATGAGTCAAATTTCTAGCAATGTTTGATGCAAATCGTACAGTTAAAATACAAACAGGGAAACATACATTTTTCTATTTAAAGAAACTAATAATTTCTCTCATTTTTTCAAAGTTAAACTGGCCTTTTGAGATGCATTTGAGTTGGAGATATTGTGCATAGGCAGTACAAGTAAAAATAACTTAAGATTACTGATTGAAGTGTCTGAAAACCCAGAAATCTGGATTAATTTAGCATTAAACCAAATTGTGACAAAAGTTCAGCAGTACATATAAACCTAAAGGAGCTGTGTGTTACATGAACTGCCATCACATAGGCAGTGTGAGGCTTTTCTCAGAAAGCACTGCTATTACTTTTTCATATTTCTCTGACCCAGTTCAGAGCTACAAGCAGCTCGAGACAGAGCTTGTGGAAATGACACTTCAGTGGGATTGGCTTTGGATAAAAGCTCTGCCATTTTTTCATTCTGCCAAGTCAGTTTTTTGGGACTCAGCAGCTTATAAGAGATAAGACACCTAAACTTGGCTTTAATGCCAAAGCTAATTTTCAAGGTATTGTGGTTTGAAATGTCCCCTCATATGCTAAAGGTGGTTTCATTAGGAAGCATTAGGCCAGTGTGCAGCCCTTTTTATCTTTTTCTATGGTTTTTAGTGTTGAAACAATATAGAAAATGAACTCAAATAGGACTCATTTCATAGGGTATTTAAATTCCCCCTTTAAGCCTGATCTGAAAGGAAAATTTCAAAGCCCTGTGTCAAATTTGTGAGCAAAATTAAATATGAATTTGTTCAGCGCAAAATGGAAGGCTTTAAAAGGGTCTACTCTGATAATTAACCATAACAAAAGGCTTGATCTTGTGTCTTTTGGACCACTGGCACGGTGAATTATAAGCTGCTGAAACTTTCAATATGAGCATTTGAGACTTTTTACATGCGACACATAGGCTGTCGCTTGGAAGATAACTGCTGTGTGCCACATCTCTGCTGGCCCACATCCCACCTGAGTGCCTCCACTGCTGCTGCTTTAGCTGCTGTTTGTGTCGAAAGACGAAGGAACGGCAAGATGAGAAAAATCCCCACAGCTTGTGATTTAAATAATAAAAAGGCAAACTCTAATAACTTAAGTAGAGGGTTTGATCCTTCATGAAACAGCTGCTGAAATGATGAGCTGGCAGATAGACAATCCCGCTGATGTTCTCTCTTTTTACCAGCACAGACACAGACGCAAACTTTCCTGAACATTCTCCCTGCTCTGTCTGGTGACACTTTAGTCACAAACTGTTACACATATTCTCTTAAATAAAGATGACTTCTCTATAACTGAGGAACAGCTGCAAGAGAAATGTGCTGTTCACAGGTATGCTCAGTATTAATCCTTCCAAATGCAACTTATTAAACAACCTTAAAAAGCAATACTTAATGGTTTTATTACTTCTTAATCAGACAAGAATAATGAAGAGTCTCAAGAACATTTCCAGTATGAATAGGTTCTGATGCGGATCCAGAATAAACTTTTGAAAGTAAATACAGAAACATTTTCTGTAATTGAAGCTAAATTCAATTTTTACAAATAAAAAGGAAATGTTTTGAGGTGGTGTACAATTGTAGCGCTGTGCTATTTCAGCTGTTATGTGAATTTGTGTCCTTTTACACATTTCACTATGTTTTTGTATGGCACACGAGACAAACTCTGTTTTGTGAAAACAAAGGCCTCTCAGTCTAATTATATAACTACATTTAAAGTAGGAAATATGCAAAAAGTCAATTGTGCATATTAGCTTTGTAAACAATTAGTACAAATCACAGATTTGATAGGTATATAATAAAATACTAGCAAAACTAGGCATAAAACAGAGAAAAGCGCTAAATGTTTCTCTCTAGGTGACAATTAGCACAAATCACAGATTTCATGTCTGATTTTAGATCTTTGCCTTCCATAACTGGCTGGTACTAATTTTAGATGATTAGCTCCTAAATTTTAAATTTAAGGGAGGGAAAAAAAAGTTAAATGGTAAATGGCCTGTACTTCTAGAGCACTTTATCAATTCAATCAAGACTGAGCACCTGGAAAGAACCCACACATGCACACACAAGTTATGAGGTCCCACAGGGGTCTACATTAGGCCCACTACTGTCTTCCTTGAGCCTTGTGTTAGTAATGTTAGTAAGTGTTCATTAATCCAGCTAAACTAAAACAGCTTCTTAGCTTCTTATGTTAATTTTCTATTCACTGCAGCAATAGGCTAAATGCTGACCAATAGCTTTCATTTGACCGTGGCATGATTTGAAACCGCAAAATATACAGTACATTTTTCATTACTAAAATATCAGTATCCCAAAAAACCTCCTGGATTGCCATCAGTATTTAGCTATTATCTATGTAGCACACATCAAACCCTTCTACATTAGATGTCTGGAGATGTTTGTTGTTTAATGCAGCTGGTAAAAATATTAGGAGGCATTAGGAAACGAAAAGTTTATTTCTTTGCCAAAGGAGCAGATGTGGCATGGTGCTATTTGAAAGCTTCCCACAGCTCAGTACAAGTGGATGATAGTGGAGTCTGTTCTATTTTATGATAATGGATCATAAGGATGAAGAAAAACAAAGGAAAAGAGGAGGAGCTGGGTGTGGTGGAGAGTGTTTGTGTGTGCTTGTATGCGTGTGTGTTTGGTGCTACATCAGACAATTTGTCTCCTTATTTTACCACACAATGCATATTTCAACAAGAAGAAAAGCTTGTGGAGACGATGTCATTTTCAATCTTGCCAACCCCTCAACTTCAATGTGTCTGCTTTTATCTCCAGGTATTTTCATCCCACATCCACAGCACAGATAAGAATATCAATGCATTGATAAAACTACAGTGGCGCATCCACACTCAAAATCAATGTCCGGTACGACACCTAATTAAAGCAAAAAACCTGACAGGTTGATTCTCGATGGTGTAGTACAGAGAGCTGCTAACCGCCTGGGATTTTCTAAAATAGATCTACTTCTAAGAGGGCTTCATTGTTCTGCACAAACGTTGGCATATAGAAGCCAAAATTAGTCAGGTAACTTCTTAGCCAAGAGTGCTGGAGTTAGATGGGCTGCCAGATTAGTTCGCTGTGAACCCAGAACGTCATTCCTCCCAGACGCCGTTGTCTACCTCACAGCAGAGAGCTGGTGTAGGTTTCAGTTGCCATCGTCCTGAATTTCATTAGTTTTTGCTCTCCTTCAGCCCAGTGTTTCTTGATCTATAGACAGAAGAACGAGGAAGGTAGTAGAACATAATTCCTACTTGAAATCTGATAGTTACACCATAATGAAACCCAAATATTTGACAGTAAAATTTAAACACTTTTGGGAGCACATGGAGTCCAGAGTGTAAGCTTTCCATAAAAAAATTAGGAAGACAGCAAAACTGCCTTGAAGTACAGGCTAACCCTGAAGATTAAGTTTCTGTTTAGACTGAGGTTGAAAGGGGGGGCGAGTGGGAGATATTTGATGGAGTTATGGGTTAGGTGTACACCGATATCACGGAGTGTAAAAGTGATTACTGTCTCTTCTTCTTTCTGCCTCCTCCCTCTTTCCTCCTGTCTGCATCCTTCAACTCCCAGGCTCAGAATACAAAGCGCCTGGCACATCAGAGTGATTTTTCTCATCTCAGAGCCAAGCCATGGCCAAAGCACACCGGGAAAAGCTTGAACCCCTTTCTGCTATCCCTGCACCGCAGACGAAGCAGAGCAGGGCCAAGATTAGCATGTATAAATGCTCCCTGACTTATCTCTTCTTCTGATGTCAACATGCTTGAACAATCTCAGCAAGCTTTCGCTAAGATTCTGCTCCCAAAGACACAGGCAGAAACAGATCAAGATTTACACACCCTGGTAGCTTTTAATATTTGATAGAAATTTTGTGCTTCTCCTCAAACTTCCTTGGAGAATAAATAATCAGCGCGGTGATAATAAGTTACCCAAATGATTTATGCTCACTGGGGGTGAGAAGAAATGCGGTTCAGGAAGGCATGCAGGGAGGAGCCGGGGTTAAAGACACGGTCGAATGCGTTATTTCCATTTTGCGTCCCCTGCATTATCCATTAAATAAATAGCCTGGGGAAAATGGAACTTCACGCAGCTCGTTTCTGTTGAGGCAGCACTGTTATGCATAACGAACAGGTGATGCAGAGGTGTCGAGACCGCTTTGCTATCAGCAACAGTTGCCTCAAGCTTGCTGTGGCTGCATGCAGTGCCAGCAAGGTGGGGAGGGATAGAGAGCAGGTTGTTTGCTGATAGAAAAGGTGAAAAATGACCCAATGTGGAATGTCACAGGAGCTAAACCGACACAGAACAGCCAAAGTGCAGCCAGCGGGCACCCGGGGAAGGACTGTGACCCAGAATCCAACAAACCTCCAGTGAGAATGCAGAAGGCCCCATCATGGCTCTGCTAAACCGGCCACGCAACAGGAAAACACCTCCTCTTTCTCCCCAGGCTCCAGAGAGGTAACTCTATCTGGGAAGCTGAGTTGGAGGAAGTTAATATAAAGTGCAATGGAGAAGTGCGGCGTCTGAGGAGACGCTGACAACGTGCTAATGTTTTAGCCTGTCAGCTCTCTGTAAGGAAAGACGAATGGATCTAGAAATAGAATGTAATTACAAGGCATAACCTCCTTTCTAAAGTTTGGACAATGGATATACTGTAGGGATGTTTTCCTTTTCCCGCTTAAAATTTAACAAGATTTTCAGTGCTAAAAAGACATAAGTAAGATCTTCAAAGTTTAAAGAATTCAAGTCATTTTTTTTCACTTCCTTTGAAATATCATACATTTATTTTAACGATGCCATTATTCTCTGACTCTGTATGGTGCCTGAAAATCTAATTTCATATGTTTCCTAAGATCCATAATGGGAATATATTTGTATATCTCTCATCTTTGGCAATTACAGTGCAGACCAGTCAAACCAGTAAGAAATGCAAATGTCATAATTACACAAGAAATCTCAACAAATTTGAAGTCTATATCTCTCCTTTCCTACATCAGACTCAATGAAACCGTTAAGTTGTTATCAAAGTAATGATTAAAAACCTATTGCCAATTGGATTGTTTTACTCAAGTAAATAATTTTGAATTATCTGTAAACCAATGGATATTGTAACATCTGTAACATCCCCTTTGAAAGTGATGCAATGTAGCTTCCTTCACTGCCCTGTCGCTGATTTCAACTATTAACTCTCCACTGGTAAGAAATGTAAGGTAAGTAGAAAGACAAACCAGTAAAGCTCTAAATATACTTAAGCGCTAAGAGTTTAAAAGTGCAAATGAACATTTTACCTGCAGTGTCAAATAATAAATTTGCTGAAGGCTTTTCACACATGATCAGCTACAGCTTATAAGTTACCTCCAGTAGGAATGTTGCCTTCCATTTTTTTACTCATAAACTTGTGATGTATTGAGGAAGCATTACCGAGTTAAGGCCCGTGCTGCTGTTTTCCTGTTATAGTCAGTAAGGACTGGTCCAATTGTCACCAAGGACCACCTGATTACATAGACAACCCCCAAACCACAGCTTGTGTGAGCAGGTGATTGCTTGTAGGCTGTGCCCTGGAATATTATCCACAGAGATGGTAAATGAGGTGTTCAAGGGAGGAGGGGACACAGCCCTGATGATTCATGTGATCAATCAGTGGGTTATTTTTCAATATTTCACACTGATGTAATCGTCCTAAAAACACATTAACATTGAGAGAGTGCTCCGCAGAGGGATAATGGCTGTTGTTTGCACTATTACTGAGTCAAACTCTTCCATCCTTGAATGACAGATGTGCCTTAAATACAGATAAAGGCTGTGGTGTGAAGAAATATGGTCAGTCCAAAGCACAATTAGAAAATAAATAAATATAGCATAAAGCCCATAATGAGGAGGGGCTGAGTGTGCATGATTATTCACATGTGCAGACAAACAGCAGCGGCAAACCAAAACGAAATGCATATTAATGCAATTCATATTCATGACAGTGGAATAGAGGCTATTATGAGCTACTTTCAATCACATTTGCATTTACATTAGAAGCCTGCAGTTGAAGTGTAAACCTAGAGAATAAACATACATTAATATTGTTGCAAACATGGTTTTGGTTTACGAGCAAGTCCTCTAGGTGTAGCAAAGACCACACAGGCATATGGTCTGGTTGGTAGTAAAAACTATCTCTACATTCATGTAAATTAACCCTGAGTATTAGAGCTCTCTTCCATTTTTTTTGCTCTCCAAAAACATGCATTCAAGAGGGCAACATGAAGCGCTGGATTTGCACACTGGGAGTTGACTGCCAAAAAGAATGGAGCTTTGTGGACGAGGGGGAAATCCCTCCTGCTGGATTTATGCCCTGTCTGAGCCAACCCTGTTTTAAAGCAAGCTTGATAAAAGAAAGAAAGTAAAAGAAATGCTGGATCAAAAAAAATTTAAAGAAAAAAACTGGGCAGTGAAAAATAATATTCACTGCTGCTGGGGTAAATGGAAAATATCAATGTTATAAATTATACGCCAGAAACAGTCATTGAGTTTGTCCATGTATGTTTAAGCTTTTCCAGTAATGTTCACCAATCATTAGATGATTAAAACAAACAAGAACATTAACAATGAGAGGAGATATACCAGGGATGATACTGTGAGCTCTTAATTTAATAAGTCCGATTATGCATCTGTCTCTGGAGGCCAACAAACTCATGGATATTGACTTGTAAACATCAGTGTTACAAGGGCCATAATGAGGATCTTAAAATAAATAACAGCAACAGACCCATAATACGTTAACGCCAAGGTAACACATAGCTTTCATTATGATGGTACTCAACATTAAGTTTGTGCGTAACTCTTTACTCAAAAACTGAACATCCCTCTCTAAATATACACTGCATTTGAAATACAGTATGCCTGGGCCTGTTATAAAAATATGTATAGTTTTTACACAGACACAAAAAAATTACATTATACCATTCTGAAACATGATGGTCTTTTTAATGAATAGCCAGAGAAAGTACAGTGACATGAGTTGTCCAAAGATGCCATATTTCCCCTACCCCACTTGTTGCTGTGCATTGCAGGTCAGCTGACTGAAAAAAGGCCGAGAAACTTTTTCTCCAATTAACCCACATGTGGTCTTAGCGCAATGCTCAGGAAGAGTGCAGTAAATGTCACGGTTGGACAGCGGAGAACCGAGGTCAGGGGGGTTGTCCCATCAGACCGTCAGTTTCCAAAACCACACAAAAAAATCTCGTAAAAGCACACGACTCCACCATTGCGAAGTAAGTGCGACTCCACCAGTCTGTGTCATTTATAAGTAAATGTTGTTTTTTTTTACTATACTTTAGCAGCAGAAAGTACTATTGTGGGTTTCTGTCATAAATTAAAACAATTAGCTCGTAAGGAAAAACCATGCAATAGTGAGAATGTCATATGGGACCATATCTAGAATCTGGGAACCACATAAACTTTTATAGTTTAATTTTCATTCCTCACACAAGATTTCTGAAGTCTAGATGCAAAACTGCATAAATAAATCTGTCCTTTTTATTTGGTTCAGAGCTAAAAAGAGTATTTGTATTATACTGGCAGATGGAAACAACTTAGCTTTTCATGTGGGAACACATTGAGCTGACCAGGCTGTGCAATGACAATAAGCCTCCAGGATACAGAGTTGATATATATTTACTGAAGAAAACGGAAAATAATTCAGCAAGACCCATACTTTCCAATTACAACAGGCATATCCAGATGTTACCAGTTTTATATAAATAGAAAAGTTTACTAAACTTTTAGTTTTAGGCAAAAATTTACCTCAGAGATTTATTTTGTTTATACGATCGTTCAGCAAGTAGTCAAAATCGGCCAATTTTCCCTTAATCGGCTCTGACTGGGAGGGAAAATACTTTTAAAAAATGCTGTCTTGTTGAGTAAATGCATATAACTGAAAAATATCACTTTTGTACAAGTATATCAGCAACCAGAATGTGTTTTGATGCACTTTGTTTTGAAATAAGTATAAATCAGATAAAAAAAAATAGACATATGTGTTGGTGAACATTTGTGGGTTGGCTTTGTTATCCATTTTGTATTGGATTATAAACTACTATTTGCATTAGATAAAGCTGCAGCTCTTTTATCTCTGTTATAGACTTGTTAAGAAAATAAGTTGGAATGTGCAAAAAATCTGAACTGGCTGTTTATGCTAACAATAGGTTGCAGATTCCAGTTTTCATGGATTCCATCTTTTATATCTGAGTCTTCAGTTCACAGATTCAACCGTAATTAAATGTAGATGCTTACTAAACTTTCACTTTTAGAAATTTAACACGAACATATGCACAAGTGCATATGTATTTACACAATGTGTATTTACACAATATGTATGCACAAGTGCATATGTATTTACAGTTTTACTACAGTATTTCATGGTGGATGATCAGAGTAACAAGTTCAGCCTTCTTTCCTGTTTCTTTTAATCGTCAAAGCAGAATGAAGGTTGAGTCGATGTGAAACTGACATGACTCCCAATGTGTAGGTTAACATGTAAACTAGTGGGGTTGTTGCACTCTCATTTGTGTTAATCAAACTTCTCTAAGTTGTTTGTGTAATGAAATTACTGCTGCCAGGGAGACCTGGGGGGACATCAATTAGCCAGATAAGCAAAAGATAATAAATCACTTTTTATCAAATGTGCGGTGGGCCTGCCTGTGTGTCCAGTAAACACAATAAAAACAGGAAAAGGTTTTGTTCAGCATTTTGAGGCCCCATAAATCCCAGTGACAAGCACTTTTTTAAAGCTGTGGGAAAAGCTCATTTACATCTGGTTTAAAGCTAAACAAAAAGGATCACAATGATAAGCATTAATATTACTTTTACTTTGGATGATTTATGTCCATGGATATAAGTTTACTTTAAGTCATTGTAGTTTTTCCTCATTTCCTATTCAACAAAGATTACAGCGAAGATTACACGGTTCCAGATAAAGGATGACTGATGGATGAGATGTGATGGATTCTAATTATAGCTGGCAGGCTTTTTTGTTTGTAATTTTTGGGATTTATTGTTCAGGACTATTGTCAAGTCTGGTGGTGGTTCTGCTCACTTTCATGCCTCAGAAAGGGAAAACAAGGCAACTTGGTTTGGGCTGAGAAACAGCACGCCAAGGCTCCATCATACTCAGGAGTATTGTGTTTATTCTGTGAGATGCGTGGACTCCGTGCACACTATCAACTGACGGTTGAGATTTCATAATAGACAGGATTTCCTGCATTTCCTAGGATGTGATAAATTCCTTAATTTTTCACAATCTGAATGGATGCCACCAGGGCAGCCACCACTGGTTGCGCCGACTCTCAACCTTATCACTGCTGTGTTGCATACAAAAAAGTTCAACGTGAACACCGTTTCCTACTGACCAGTTTACTGTGACACCGAGAAAAATTTGACTCTGCGCGAACGACCTGATGAGTGGAAGAAGCTGAACAAACGCATGATGATTTGTAAACCCTGATAATCTTAAAAAAATAAAGTTGAAATGATAAATTTAGATGGCTACAGTATAGGATAATAACCAAAATAAATATCTATAATCATCACTGCAACAATCACTGTAATAAAATATTAGTATAATAAAAGTAATGAAATCATTGTTACATTTTTGCTTGAAATTGTTTGTATAATAATATAGTGAAACCAAGTAATTTTAACCCAAGGTTATCACACGGTGAAAGTTTTACACCACCCCATGTAATGCATATGCTCTCTGCCATGCTGTTGTTTGTAGATGAGAATCTTACCAATCGATGTGAGGTGTCAGCTGTTGAATGTAGAGCCAAGTTGAGTAAAGCACAGATTGTAAATAAAATCTTGAAACAAAACAACTGGTTTATCTCCTGGAAATGCATTGTATTTTAGTCCCTTTTAAATGTATGTATGTGTAAAACAAGATAGGTGAACTAAACAGGATGCTTTGGCCCGGATGACAGCTATCATCCTCTGAGTACATCGGAAGCAAATAATCATTGGTCACTTCCCTCTGAGACGTGGCCATTATAGCCAGAGGTTTCCCAGACTGTCCTGAGGGGGAAAACAGGTTGTAGCACAGTGCAGCACAGAATGCTGGGAGTAAGCCAAATGTCTCCACCAGGTAGCAGGAATCTCACATGAGATGACAGTGGTGTTAATGGATGTGATCAAGGCAGCTGGGTGAATAATTCAGTCCTGCTAATTGGCTAAATTAATAAATAATGCAAGGTCTGTTTGAGGAGGTGCAGAAGCTGCACGCGTATCATCTTATTGGAAGGAGTTTAAATGCTTTATCTGGTGCATCTGTCTATGCTGGTGGCTAAATAAGCGGCTTCCTCCTCCTTATTGATGCCTCGATTGCAGGCGAGGACGTGCCTATGTGGGACGAAGATGTCAAAGTAAACAATCAGCCTGACAACATAATTACATAATAACCCCCGACCCCACCGCAAATTTGATGCTTAAATTGTCTCGGTCTCATGTCAAGTCCCACAAGGTTCTATGCTGTCACAGCAGCAGTTCCCTCTGACTGTGGCTGATCCAGAACCAGCCGACTGCACAGATAAAAAAAAATTACTGCATTTATGTAAAAACTAGCAAAGCATGCTATTACAAATTCCTCGCTTTAGATCTCATACCAGACACTACGGCTGTAAAATCTACCTAGAGGAAAGAATTTTAAGACATGAAAGGAGAGCAGAGGTGTGTCTAGTAAAAAGGAAAAAAAAGATACTGGAGAGAAAGAAAACATAGATTTTACAGTAAAGTTGATTTACAGTATATGACATGTTCAAGGTATCTAATTTCCAGGGGGTGCATAAAATGAAAGTATCGTCTCTTTGTCTCCTGGTAAACGCCTCCAAACTCCTGTAGGGATCCTCCAGGAAACAATCAATACATTGACGTTTGCTCGAAGGATTTCTGACAATCCGAAAGGATCTGCTGTAGAGTTTAATGGGATCTTTGGACATGAGAAAAGCAGAAACAGAAGGCTAATTTGATCGCGGAAGCCAATCAAAGACTAAGTTTGTTTTTGTCAGAACTAATGCTCAGACCCGTCCAACAAAAACAAACAAAAAAGACTCAGATTTCCAGTTGTGCCATTCTCTTTCCATTTTCTGCTGGACTAAATATCACTCTGTGAGATTTTTAAAGCTTTAAATATTGTTTAATTGTGTTTTTTAGACAAATTTCTGTGACTTTCACAAAATAGCTGACGTAGATCTCTACAATTTAGGTGACTACTGAAGGCAATTGGCTACACTAGATGTTATTTAGGGGTGTCAAAATAAAGGACTGAATGCAGAATGCTTTTCAGGGGTTTATGATAAACAAATATGAAAACTATGTATCCTTTTCCTGCTTTGTAATTATGCACCACTTTGTGTGGGTCTATTACATACAAGCCTAGTGTAGCACAATGAAGTTTATAGTGTTGTTATGAAAACGTTCGAGGTATGTAAACACTTTCACAAGACACTGTTTATGAGTATGGCAATGGTCTCCGTATGTGATTCTGAGATAAAAGATATTTCAAAAAATGAAGGATTATATTGTTAACAGGAGCATTTTTGTCAGAGACAATTCTAGAATTTTATTAAAAAATTAACAGCAGCGTATTTCGTACAGATTTTTTTATCCTCATTTTCCAATTCCTGGCTTGCAACTGAAGAAAAAAAAAGTGCCTCAAATGTCTCATTTGCATGCAAAACGTAATTTTAGGCTAGAGAATAATGGCATAAAAACAGCAGAATTCCATGCATGTTTCTTCCTTCTGCTATTAGTTGGACATGCTCGTCTGACAGCAATCTCCTTCCTGCCTAATATACAGTCAGACCTAGTTACAGTAGCAATTACTAGTGTTCAGGTTAAGATTAATTGAATTACTGTGTGGGTTCTCTGCACTCCCCTGTGGGCCCATCAATCACAGGCTCTGCTGTTACACGGCCCCTTTATCACCCTTTTCCATCTTTATGTAAAAAAGGCAGGGGTTGCGCAGTTGCACTCCATCTATCAACGAGCAAGTCCAGGTTGGCAAACTCAATTTCTAACAGATTCCTCCCCTTAATCAAGCCGCCTGACATCCGGTGGTAGTTAGTAGAGTCTGCATGCTTGTTTTTATTATTATTATTATTATTATTATTATTATTATTATTATTATTATTATTATTAATAAACTGTAAAAGATCTGAAAGACTGAAGTTGGGATTCGAAAAATTTTGACCTGAGGTCTGGAAAACAAAGAAGACTAAACCTGTGCTTGTGATAAATTTTATTTGATCATTTGCTGAGGGACATCTTATTTTATACAGTGAATGGATGCTTTATAAAATGCAACCACTCACACGTGAAAAACAAAAGACTTTGTTTGAACAGCTGGATTTCTATTTGAAGAATCAGGTAGCTTTTTCAAACCGCACATGCAACAGATCCACGGTGCTTCTGTTTGAATAGAAAAGCTCTCGCAGCAGATTAAGTGGCACTCTGTCATTCTTTCTCCATTCACCACCTCCATTATTAGATATTTAAAAAATTGTACAGGATTTCCAGTGGTGGTCTTTACTGATGCCAAACCCTAATCTTCAGCATGTTTTATTTCACTCATCACTACTGTGAGAGTCTTTGTTCATAGTGTAGCTGGAATATGCAGAATACGCTGGATATGGAGGTGCTGAAAGCTTGAAAATAACATCTGAAAGAAAGGATGTTGGTCTCTTTGGTGGCGGTGCCAAAAAAGTGCCAATCCCCCTCAAATGGACTCAGAGAGCCACACATACACGCCTTGAGCTCTGCTGCAGTGTGCTGCACGTAGACAGAGGTTGGGCAGTCAAACCAGGGTTGTGCCTGAGGTGTCGTCTGCCATAGCCTCTACCCATGTCTGCTGGGCAGACTCTGCCAAAGCAACTGGCATGGCCGGAACCCCCGATGGAGAAGACTGAAAGCGCCGTTCGCTGCCATCCTATCACCACACCGGCAGCTGCAACGCTGTAGCATTCACACTGTGAATGTTACAGCGTCCATGCCTTTAAGCACAGACACGAGAGGAAAACAAATCCATGTAAGCCAATAAGCTCATGGAAAACACTTGAAAAGACTTTCCTGCTCAGTGAACACACATCAAGAGCTGGCGTGAGGAACTTCTCTGAGTAGCAATTACACAAAATGCTTTACCTGTGATACACACAGACATTTGTGATTTTACCGTTGACCTTTTTCCAACTGCTTTTCTCCAGGTCACTTTAAAAAGTCCTTACTACAGTTTTGGGGTCTGGCCAAAATAACATGTTATTCCATGCAACTGGCGCCCTAAAATGTCAAAAATATGAATGTTTTTATGGCTTCCAAAGGCGTCAAGTGGAGGAGTGTGGTTTAAATGCCTGTTAATAAATGTCAAAGTTTCTCTTACTTTGCTAAATTAGAAATTAAGAAAGCTTTAATATTTCACCAGACTAGGGCCAATGCTAACACCTTTCCAGTGGGAGTGACCTTCTGGCAAAAACAACAGTGTGTGTTTGTGTGTGTGACTTTCTCAGATTAGCAGTTCTCATTTATATTTTCAATAAATAAAAGTGTTTATTTTAATGATGACTAAGAAAATTTTATTTATGAGGAATATACATACATTTATTAGCTCTTATTTGTAATATTGATCACTCAAAGCAAAAGTCAATAATTGTTGACTAATTTTTGTTATATTGAGGCATTGATTAGATTATGAGTAAATAAACTAATTCCATACTAAAGTGTGAACTTGCCAAAAGTATGTTTTTCTAAGGTTTTGGGGTTTTTTTTCCCCGTCAAACTGAATCGCTTTGGTGATCAGACTAATTTTAATAACAGAATAAGATAACAAGCATGAATAAAAAAGCAGTTTTTAAATTATCTTCATTTATCACAGCACTAAATATCGACAAAGATCCCAGAGTAGGAATATAAAATGGTGGACAGAGGAGAAAAGGGTTTCCTTCATTTCATTGGCTCCCAAGATTTCCACAGTGATTGGTCTTCTCTCTTTCTGTGGCTCACTGTTCTCCTGTTTAGTGGAAAATGTGGAGAGCTCCCTTTCCTGCGATAAAGCTGCAGCCTGAGAGATGGGAAAGAGAGATCCATCACGCTAAGGCATAGGCTTACCCCGCCAATCCACACCACAGAGAGTCGTAAAACATACATGCTCCATCCATACATCATTTACCGAGCCCCTCCGTGCCCAAATAACATGGTTTGGCCTCACCGTTTTGAAATCCTGATGCTCTCTGGCAAATCCTCTGAAAGTCTTACTATGCATGAATTCTAGAGGTTGTTTGAGGAAGGATAATACTTAACCACCATTGACCTTTAACTTTATATATAGTACATAAAAATCTTGATTTATTTTTTAAGCTATTCCCTAGAGAGCCTAAGGCCAACATTGCTATACTGTTAGAAAACATTACTTGGCAGGTTTAGATGGATTTGAGAAAAAAAAACAAAAACATCAATGACATTCAGAGAGTTGCCATACAGTGATGGCTTCAGGTACAGTATGCTGCCTGAAAATAGCTTTCTGAGCTTCAGACGTGAAACAATTGCTTTTCAAAAGGTCACACGTCTTAACTTCAGACACAACACAATACAATAAAACAATAGTCTCCATCACAGCTTGACTGTACAAAAATACACAGCTCTGTAATGCTAAGTGCAATAAAAAAAAAACTGACCTCAAGTTCTCATTCGGAAATATGAATCCCAGAATAAATGCCTCATAAAGTCGCGACTGAAAGCTCATAAAAAGGCCAACAGCTGCTAAGCTGAGACACAACCAGGTCATATAGGTTGCCGACTTGTGTACACATAAACCCAAAAGTGAATAAACAACTGAATCCTAGAAACAATGTAACCTGATCCCAGTGTCGGCGTACCATCTGTTGGCGCTGCGAGCTCCGAGGCTGCTGTGGTCGGCTGAAGCCCTCTGGACGACCCTCCTGACTCTGATCAATCACCCTTCCTTTCTTCACATGTTCATCAAAGCCCCAGGAGGTGCTGATCCCTGACACCTGAAATATCTGCACCAAAGCAGGACACCGGCCTCCCAGTTCAGGGAGACAACAAATAGTCTTATTTTAGGTGTGTCAGGTGAATGCATCAGGTGTGAGCAGTGGAGATCCAGGTGGGGTCTGCACCTGCTGCCTGTCCTCACCCACCCATTGGAGGGCAGATTCTCGGGATGCCACAGGGCAGCTGCTGACAGGCACTACTTTTGATATTTCCCTTGCTTCCATCTACCTCCTCAACATGGGGCCTACAAGGGTCAGCTGCAGAGAAGTCGGCGGGGGGGCGGAGGAGGTCAAGGAGTTGGGGGAAAAGTGGGTAAGAGGGATGGGGCGCCGTGGTTGTGGTCTGCATGCCTTCAGCAAGAGGTGAGCGTCCAAGCTGTACAATTATACCCCCGATAATCACTTTCACAATCCAAAGGCAGCTCTGAGCTCATGCTCCGGAGGTCTTTTGGTGATCACATTACCTCCCGTCCACTGAGTGTGTGCCCTCTGCAACCCCTGTCACGACCTCCTCCACCTCCGTCTGGACCTTCCGCTCCACCTGCCCCGGAAAACCCTGCTGCTTTTAACAGATGCTCCAGAAAATCTGAGGCAATTATTGTAAAATATAATATGTAGAATATGTGCAATATGTAGAAAACTTTTTTTTATTATTTATAGATCAAATAAGCATATTACATTACTTAAATTCTATGTTTTTACCTGAGAAATTTGCCAAATTAAATTCAGGAAAAATGTTATTTCAACTTCAAAGGGAAGTTCTCAGTAACTAGGAATATGTTCAAACTGATTGGTAATTTGTGTAATCAATACCAAGTAAACTGACACATCTTTAGGGCACAGGGTATTTCAGTGGGTCAAATTCATGATGTTTAAAAACTTTCCTAGATGTCATAATTAAAACTGACCTTGACTAGGGTCAAACGTCCAAACGTTAGTCTGCTAAAAATATTTTTTTCCTACTATTTCAAATGTTTCTGGAGTCTTCCCCTCACTAAAATACTACATAAACAGGATTCCTAAACATTTTACAACTAAAAATTCAATACATTTACTGACTCAAATATCCAAAAATATCTCTGTAGCCATATTTTTATAACGGACAATGTGAATTTATGGTAGATATTACTGCAGGGTCCAGGCTGGGTGAATGGGTCCCAATTTTTCACACGGAACAGTAACTGTTTCTAAATACATGCCTTCCTCTGAAAGCCTGTTGCTTTTATCTCCAGGTTGCCATAAATTTGCCCTAATAGAGATTTTCAAATTTAAATTTGAGATCCTAATTCATATTCGTCTTCTCTTTAAAGATTACTTTCATTGTCACTTTCAATAAATTATGTTGTTTCCCATAAAAGGTCCAATCAAGGTTCCCACCTTCTTAAGGCTAATTAATTAATTCCCACTTTAAGTTTCTTTTTAAAATATTATTGCTCATATATAAAGCTGTGAATGATTGGATCTTCTGACTAAACAGAAGATTATGAAAAAGATCTGTTAAAGACATGTCTATTTATCCAGGCATTTGCTTAGGTTTAAAAATACTTCTTCATCTTAAATGTATTTCCTGCCTATTCTTGTCTTTTCAGACTTGCATGAGTTCAGGCATATTTGCTTGCTTTTATGTTTTTACCTCCCGTGGTTTTGAGTTTTATGACATTTTCTCTTATCTTATTTCATAGATCACTTTTAAAAGCTATCTGTGGAAATGCTTTGCGAATAAATTATTCATTTATTGATATATTCTTATTTTTTAACGTCCATAACGTAATAGAAAATTGAGAAAGGCAGCAGCTTTAAATCAAACCACAAACAAATTAAAGAATTCTAAGATCATGTCCCTAGTTTTTATATCTGTGCATGATAGATATTAAATGATGTATTGAAACTATCTTACAAAAAAATCCACCTCCAGATGAATATTTTTATATAAAAGTGAAGCCAAAATTAAAGGATTTGTGAAAACTAAGAACACTCCTAAAAACCTACACATAAACATGAGTTAATGTGATCATAGAGTTAGTATGTTCAGTTTCAACCTTCTGAAAAACAGCAATGGAAATAAAAAGTATCACAGAGCTAATTAGATTAAGATTATATTTTCACAGAAATTGTTCCTAAAAAAGGATTTCTGCTGGACTGAGTCTTCAATTGCAGCTGCTGTGTGTTTCGCACCAAAGCAGTCACTAGACAAGCAATGCTCACATGCAAATAGGAATTTTTTTTTTTACTGCTGTGATTTAAGTATTGTAAAATTTCCAAGGGGCTGATTAAATTACAGAAAGCTTTGTATAACATGAACACAACATTCCTGTTGTACGACGAACACAAGGTCTTAATGTATAACCTCTCCCAGTTGGAGTTGTGTCATTCTTTCCAACAATTTGCAGAACTTCACATAACGACAAAAGAAATACGAATCAACAGCAGATGAGGACGTTTAAACTCAGGCGCCCAGATAAAAGAGCCAACAGATGAACATTGAATTAATGCTGCTTTTTATGAGTTTTCTACCAACTCTAAACGGTCTTTTTATAAAAAAATAAATAAAAAAAACATTTGGCCAAACCAACCTGCTGAATCGGTAACAATTACAGAGGGGGAAAAAAAACTGTAATGGCTTTTAGAAAACTCATGGATTTCCAATAATTTTACTTACTTAAAGAATTACATTTGGATCTTAAGTTATACTTGAAAATCAGAAATAAAATCCTTAATTTGCGCTGAGTTTATCCACATCTAAAACTGTCTGGCGGCACTAATCACAGAGCGACAGAGGGAAAAAGATCTGCGTAAGAAGGCAGTTGCAATCACAAGTCAATACTGGGTCATTGCATTTATAATCAAGAACTGTTTTTTTTTGTGTGTGTGTTTTTTTTTACCATTACTGAACTCCGTCTTAAGTACCTGCACTGTTAAAGGAACGGTACAGCTTAAGATAATGTGATTTTTAGGATTTTCCACACAAACATATAGATTTTTTGGGCTTTTTTCTGGTTTTACAAATTTAAAAAAATCACATAAAAAATTTAACTCCTATAAACCATAGGAAAACAGATTTCCTCTAAAGCACCTGTTTACTTTAGTCACCTTTTTAAGCACATCCGCATATAGTTGAGTTTGTTCTTTGTGTGGTCATACATGTTTTTATGGAGCGTAATTAGCCCACTCAGGGATCAGGTGAGGCCTAATCCAACCGGTCTTTAGCCGTCTGAAGGACAGGTGAAAGCCTGGGTGTTCAGTAACCCAAGTCGGCCAAAAACATAATAGTTACTACTCTGTTGCACGGACCTCCGCCTTACTTCACAGTGCTTGTGCTTGACCTGCTTGTTCGCTTGGCGTGTCCATTTCCACAACAAAAGCCGGAACAAGAACAGGTTGTGTGTGTGGTTAGACAGAGTAATGTGCGGTGAAATGTAACACCAACTGACTGGATACTTGCTTTGTTTAGTGTGTAAAAAAATCACTCAAAACAATATGAAGCATCTGAAATTTGATTTTGATTTAAAAAAGTAAACTTCAAGGGAACACATAAACGTTCTCAAAAAATTATTGTGGATTCAAAAATAAATTGACCCCTTTACATTTCCTGGTTCCCTGGGTACAAAGTGTATAAAGCCTTAAATTAATCTTGTAATTGCATCCTTACGCTCAGCTTTTTAACAATCACATAGAAGATGTTTCATAAACATACCATACCACAGAAGAGGAATTTTAAGAGTTTCTTAAAATAACTGTAGCCCAGCAGCACGGCGGCAGCAGCAACTTTGTCAAGGAGTTTGTTGGTTTAGCCATTGCAATCAGACCGATTTCTTGGTTTCGACAAGCACCAGTGAAGCACAAGAAAATACCTTTGTATGCCCTCAAACCAACAACTCAGAATGAACAAAGTTCAATCATAATCTTAGTGGAAAAAAAGAAACACAAGAGCCATCAACAGGAGGACTCTCAGGCGTTGTAGTGAATAGCCGACAAGATGAACTCCAGCTGAGTGGACTGTGTTCTTCTAACAGTTATTTATTCCTCTTTCTAATTCAAGGATCTTTTTGTTGTTTTAATGGGCAGCATTAAGGTGGACCGGCACGGAGGTCTGTCCTCGGAGCCGCGATCCAAATTCCAGAGAATCTTGGCAACTCTTCGGGATAGATGGGACCCTCATGGATATAAAACCCCACAATGGATGAATAGGTAAACAGAAGAGTGTGAAAGAGTGATGGCAAAAAGAGAATGTTCACTCTCAGCGAGGCACAAAGAGGGCGGTGTGTGAGTGGGAGATGGGAGAAAGCCAAAATCTTTAGGGGGAACAAAGGGGAGGGAGTGAGAGGGGGCTCTGAAGGGAGTTGTTGGTGAACGAGAGTAAAAGTTTGGTCTCTGGGCTTTTAGGCGATGCTGTGCGTAGTGTTAACTCAATCAAAAGGGTGAATTATACCTCCTGAGACACTCAGGTAACCTTTCATTATGGCCCTAATCCTTCTTAATAACAGAGCCGCAATGTCGGCAATGCCCCATTAGACAGAGAGCCACTGAGAGGAAGAGCCATTATTCCCCACAGGCCTGCAGAAATGTGAACACACCAACACTCACTCTCAGAGTTTCAGCAGTGACAGATGAAATCAATCACAAATTCGACATGAGCTACAGAAACTCCTCCATGAGGAAAAGGAGACATTAAGGGAGAGTAAATGTGTATTTACGTGGAATCTGGATCTCTAAAAGCAAAAACAAACTGCAAAAGCCATGAACAAGTTTTTAACCTTTCTGGTTAACAAAAAAACACTTTCACTCCAACCTTCCTGAAGCCTTTAGGGGAACCTAGACCGGCTTAAAATGTTCCAATTTCAGAATCGTAAACATTTTCCAACATATCACTTTAAAGTTATTTTACTGAGTTGCCACGGTGACATGGTAAAACAGCATCGTCCCCACCCCCGCAGGTTGCTGCCCACTGTTGTTCAGCAGGCTGAAAAAGAAAGATCACTAGTATTTCCATGTTTCTGGCTGCTAAGAAACGCAGGCTTTCACAGAATCAAGCAACACCATCCATCCAGTTGACATTGTTTCTAATATTGGTAGCAAACTAAGAGCAACATTTAAGCAGCTCATAATCTGACTAATTGGCCAGCTTTTATCATTTTGTTTTACTAGTACTCTTCTATCAAAAATGGCAAAAAGGTTTTAACACTCATAGGTACAATATTTTTGCTCTAGTGTAAAAATTAAAATCCTAGTGACTAAATGCTGTAGAGTAGACAAGTGTATCATTTTGAAGTTTTGTGTAAATATTGTTAGCATTTAGGAACATATCTGATTTTGTAACAATTTAGCTTGTGAGCTATCTGCAGGATATGTATAATGGTGTAATTGTGGAAAAAATATTTGCAGAAAATTTAGAACGACAGAACAAATAATTAAATCATGTGTGTGTCTTACCATGACAGGTTTAAAAAGAAATTAGGTTACAAATGTTTTGAGAAACGTTTGACACAAACTCTGACTCAGCAGAGAAAATGTGAACCACAAATTATCAAAAATATTTTAACTACTTGTTTTTCCTCCCTTGGTTGTTTCTAAAACTGGCTTGAAGTTTGTTTCCATGGGGTTTGACTAAAGAAGCTAAAGGTGGTCAAGCCTGAAATGTGAAACAAAATGAGCCGCTTGATAACATCTAATAAAACCAGAGCCAACGCAGCTTCAATAAATCAACAGGCTGTGCTGATTTCAGCAGCAATTAGGCTACTTCTGAGAGTTGAGATTCAAAATAAAGATTTCTGGACTGTGACATGTCTTTATCAGTGATGTATGGGAGGCCAAATAAAACACAAGAAAAACACTATCTATCACTGTGGCAATTTAATGGCTCAGAACAGCATAATCCAGTTCCTTTCAAAGATTCCCAAAGATTCTGACTGAATGGCAAGCCAAAACAGACACAGTCCATAACTTACGTTAAGGGAAGAGAATTGAACATAATGCTACATAGTTGGACAATGGAACTTATTAATATTTACGATGTTGAAAGCAAAGTGCTTATTTGGAGAAGCAGCAAAACCACTATTTTCATGTTCTAATGACTGACTGGAGCTGCAAACAAAACAAGTTAAGGGACAAATGATCAAAGAGTCATATCAAAGAAGAGAAGAAGCAGGCTAATGTTAGGTTAGTATCTCAAAACCATAAAGAAATCAATACAGCAGAACGGGGGTGGTGCAAAAATCCAGAGGGATGAAATATTAGCCACTCTCAAATAAATAAGAAAAAAAAATCCATCCTTATTTGAATATGAAAGAGTCTGATGAAATACAACTACAATCCTACTGGAAACCATTACCATCCTACTGCAGAGTTTAGTTTAGTTTTTTTTTTTTGGCAGTTGTAGCTTTAAGACTAAATGTCTTAAAATCGCAAAGTTGTAAGTTTGATTCAGTTTCTCCTGTCACATGTTGATGGGCTTTGATCCCAACTTGCCTTCCAACCTCCATATTGTTGTGTGTGTTTGTCAATGCGAAAGCGTGCATCTAGCTGTAGTGTAGAGCTCTATCAGTCAGTATGACTGGAAAGGTGCTATATTAATTCAGTTCGTTACCATTACTTTTTAGAGCTTTACTGAAGTATTAGGATAACCCACAACAACACAGTTGGGTTATTCTTATATTGATCTATTAAAACTTTGTACATAAACCATTAAAAATAAATAGTTTTTTTTAAGGTTAAACAATGTGCTTAATTTGTGAAACAGTTTTGAAAATGAAAAACATTAAAATTTAATTTGGTATTTAACAGTATTCAAAACTATATGCATTGATAACTGTATCAGGACGGTTAATAAGGTCATAAAGCTCTATAGTGAGGGAGCACATTGAAGGCATGCGAGTGTCATTTATGCACATTTTATTCTGGGCAATCGCAACTTTTAACTTAGCTGTTTTCATATCACAATTTGATGTTACACTTGTAAAAACTTGATTTTATTTACTCTTGTTTGCAAATCTGGACAATTTGATTTGTTGAGACATGAAAAAATAATGAAGTTGAAGGTTTTTCCAAAAGAATATGCGCTCATGCTTTAATTGGAACGTTTTGCTTGCAAGATATAAGCTAATTAAATACAAAAAAACCAAAACATTACTCACTGGCCATTTTAGACCTTTAATTTTATCTATAAATCAGATTTGGACATTTTAAAAAAAAATCCTGGAATAGGTTGGAATTCATTTTAGAGTTTTAATATTCTGCTTCATTTAAGCTTGAGGAACATTTACACAAATTAGACAACTTAAGTAAGTGCATTTTCTTTCGTCAGCATAAACTATATTATTTGTACATATTTACCTGTACCACTCCAGTCCGTAGTCATAGTTACGGTCGAAGAAGTGCGGCTCCGCTCCCACTGCCCTGATGTCCGGATGTACCCGTAGAAACTCCAGCAGAGCTCGGGTCCCTCCTTTCTTCACCCCGATGATGAGAGCCTGGGGCAGCTTCTTGCTCCCCTCCCCGAGCGGGCTGATTTTACCTGCGAACCTGGGAGAAACGACCAGGTCCTGCGGCGGCGGGAAAGCAGGGAACTCCTCTGGAAGCTGCCAAACCGTCGGCCCCGCTCGCACAGCCGTTGTAGCCCCTTCGGCGACCCCGTGGCCAGCGGCGCGCCTTTCGCTCACGAGCCGCTTGTTCCGCGGAGAGCCTCTGACCGGCGAAGGCGAGGCGCAGCGGTCGGTGAGGAGGTGCAGGAGGATGAGAGGGGCGAGGAGGGAACACAGCATGACCACCGCTTTCCTGGACGGGATGCCTCGGGACGGGGCGTCCAGTTTGCGGATGAGGCTAAAAGCCATACCGGCTCCGGTGAAGGAGCCACAGCCATGCTAAGCGAACATCACTGAATCCACTTTCCATGAAGAAAAGTGCGAAAATAATCTTCATCCACACTGCGATGTGGAGCATAAACCCTCCAAAAACAACACATGGGACTTAAACTTGACATGTAAGGCAGAACTACCTTAAATGAAACAAAGATAACCCCGCGAAAGTGGAGGTGCATTAATTAAAGACTCGGGTTATAGTCAGCGCCTCTCTCCTGATGTAGGATGCTCCCGATTCACCAGCTGCACGTGTATAGAGTTGTAAACTTGTCTCACACGTCAAGTTCAATGACTGACACGGCACCTGACCAATGGGAGGGAGAAGAGCGAACCAAACAACCAATAAGCTTCCAGGTGGGTGGAGATCATGATAAGCTCTCTAATTTGTGAAATTAGTACATAAAGTTAAAATTATGAATATAGACTTGAAGAAGAAAGCTAAAATACTCTTGAATGATTAAAATACATTTATTTTTACGTTTTAATATTAAGGAAATCCTGCGGGCATTGAATTCAAGCTCCAAATGTAGACAAAAAGTAGAAGTTGCTACTACAGAAACCTACAAGTTTCACATTAAAGAATACACTATTGTGGATCAAGGAAATAGAAGAGATCTGTTAAAAAAAAAAAAAACATGGTTGTGTTGCAGAGTCCAGAGCATTACAGCCAAACTAAAGTTTGGGAGAGACAACAAATGCAAAGGCAAGGATTACTGAAATAATGTTCTCCCCTTTCTATTTGTTGTCTGTAGCAAACCTTAGTTTGGCTGTTGTGATTTTTTTCAAAAAGCAAAGGATTTCTTTTTCTCCAATGATAGCTAAACTTGTAAAAGTCTCTCTGATGGTACAGGTGTGCATCTTCATACTGCAGATCCCCTGATGACCACTTTGGGAGTTTTGGAGTCTTTCTTTAGCATCTTGCAGTCTGTTTTCAGAATGAACTTGCATGCTTGCACGGCTAGATCTTGACAGTTGTTTGAATGTGCACTATTTTTAGACTGTTTTTCCTCTAGTGCCGTTGATTTCAAGGATATTTTGAGACTTCTTTAAGTCCACAAACAGAATCATAAGCAGCTGTGAACTCTGCCAGGCCTCCAATGCGGGCTGAGAGGAGAAATGGTCACACCTATAAATCTGCTTCCCGCACTCAGCCATGGTCTAATGTGCATAATATTTTTTATGTATGAATTTAAGAGAGGTATGGACAAGCTTAAATGAGGTGCAGTATAATTTTATTTTTTCGTAATTTTTTTTTTTTTTATGCTTAAATTTCTTTTTATTTATAGTTCCCTTTACATACAGATTTAGGTATAAAAATTAGGAATTACTGCGACAGACTGGCGACCTGTCCAAGGTGTACCCCGCCTCTCGCCCGGAACGTTAGCTGGAGATAGACACCAGCACTCCTCCCAACCCCACTAGGGACAAGGGTGTTAGAAAATGGATGGAAAGTAGGAGATACAATATTTTAAAATCATGAACATAACATTTTGCACGGGCTTTAACAGCATTGACTAGCGTATCAAATCTGCTGATTTTTAGTATATATGTAATTTTTAAAACTTTAAATGACAAACAGTATTTACTGCAATAGTGACGTACCTAAACATAACTCCTGAAATGTTGTTCTGGCTATTGATATTATTAGAGGCTTCTGATTGGCAACACATTACAAAACCTTGACACAGTTTTATGGGGTGAAAATTGAAAACTTTGGGGTATTAACACATACTACAGCATACTCATAGCTGCACCTTAATAGTAAGTCTCACTCATGAAATTAAATGTTTATTTTGCACTTTTTAACCACAGATTGTTACTCTAGCATCACACCTTAATGTAAAATCTCTCAACATTATCACTGCTGTTTTCAGCTTGAGTAAGGCCACCAAAGAAGATGACCTGGGTCAAAAATCACTTTTTATGACACACAGAAGAACAAAAAAAGAGAAATAATGATAACGGAGCACATAATTCCTTAACAAGTGGACAAGAACAGAACCAAATGGTTCACATCTGCTCCTGCCTTCCGAGTATTAGCATGAGAATGTGCAGGCAGTGCTTCAATGCTGCACAGCTCACTGCTCGAGAAAGCGGATGGAGACCTCAACAGTGGGCCGCATTGCCAGTGCCAGATGTCCCCCATGTTGTTGGGACAATACAAGAGGGTGTCCCGCATTTAACAAATCACACCCCGTGTCTTTTCTGCATGTCCTCGACCCTGGAGAAGTGTTCAGCCCCCTCAAACGAACCATGATGACACTTAACATACCCTCACAGAAGGTCAAATGTCTTCATATCATGAAATACCAAGAATTATTTCTATTTATGATCAATTCAAAGCTAAAGTTTTGTGGAATTGCTTTAGCAGTGCCTTTCCATATTAAGTTTAAAAATGAATCTTTATAGGGTCGGTCCTGATGTGCAGTGTAGCGGTCTCCGACAGCACTGGACACAGGGGTCACTCAATAAACTTAAGGGTTCAGACATGATTAATGGTAGAAGAGCAAGGAATGCAAAGTGCATTTCCACAAGAAAGGTACATATTTATTCTGACATCTGCAGCTTTAATGTCCGTGAGAGGAAGTCTGCAGTTTACTGTATGAACGAGTCGGATCTAAATCAGAAGTACAGTTGAACTACACTTTCGAACTATGTCATAAAAAGAACACCAGTGAAAATAATCATTGCTCGAAAACTACTCAGGCAAGTTAAATTACTTTACTGAAAAATTATATTTATATTAGAGTAGTAAACATAACCATCCTATTACATCGGCCATGTGTTTTGTTTCATCTCACTTTTACTTTGAGCAAATGTTGTGGGGGAGACATTGTTATATTAATATTTTACCAACGCTAGAATCAGTAACTATGCAACCCAAAGAGCCTCAACTAATCAATAAGTGTCTAATACTATACCTAATTGTAAAAAGTTACAATTTCAAGCTTTATAACTATTTACTTTCACTTTTTTCATTTAACTGTAAAATAACAAAACTACAATAAGTTATTTATATTTTTAAGCTTTGGAAAACCAAAAACATTAAAGTTCTAAAACAAGGAACAAAAAATTCAGCCTTGAGTAAAATCTATTTATTTAGAGTATATATTTCTTCCTATAGATATAATCCATCTTCTAATATTCCTTGTGGTGACATTTGTTGAATTGAAATTCAACTGATTTGTAATCAAATCAAAGCTAAAGCACTGAAAATTTTTACTCATTCATATTGCCTTTGTATCTAGTGGCTCATTTTTTCCTAATTTATTTGGTCAAGGTTTGTGAGGGGCCACATTGGAGGGGCCACATGCAGATCTGGAGCCACAGGTCGCAGACCCCAGTACTAACTCTGCCGCTCAGCTTGGAAGTAGCTCACTTTTACTGCCGATCTGGAACTGGCTTTCTGACTTTTTTCTATCAATGTTGATCAAAACATTATGGCATTGATGTTTATTATTAAAATAATATTTTAATTCTAAAGGTGGGTTGAGGTGTTTTTCTTGGTTTTACAAAAGAAAAAGAAAACTTTCACAATTATGGCAAAACATTCAATTTGTTAGTAGAAGGAGACCAATTTAGGGTTTTCTCATATTTCAAAGGGTAACCTATTTTAAAACAATGCAGGTGGTTAGCAGATTAATAACACAAAAGAGCAGAACCTTGTAGTCTCATTGCATTGTGGAAATTTAATGTCCTACAAAACATAAGAAAATTATGTTTCCCTCTGCTTCTATAATTAAAAACATTACTTTTTTTTTTTTTTTACACTTTTGGTCATAGTTGTTATAAGCTACGAAGAGCCACATACAGCACTGGGATCACAAAAGAAATTTTACAGTTCAATTTAGATGTAGTATAATGTTATTGCAGAAACAAAACTCGATCATAATTGAAATAGTTGAATAGCACAAATAGCACAAATCCTTTAAGCTATTAATTGTATTGAGCCAAATCTAAATATTCTAACAAGAAGTATATTTTTAATTGATTGATTTTAAGGTAAAAATATATAAAAAATGTAATGTATTTAATTCTAGTACATTATTTAAAAAATCTCTGGCTACTTTTCAAATAAGGTCAGCATCTAATCTGAACATAATGCATATCCAGTCGTAAGATATGAAAGATTTAAAATCTCTGATTAAAAACATTGATTATTGTAATACCACAGTTGTCATTAGTGGCGTCTGAGCTGGGACTCTAAAGCCGAGGCGTGCCTGGTGCAATGTTTGCGCAGTGACACACATTTCCTTAAAAAAATAATAAAACAACAACAACAGCATTTAGTGTGTAATTACACACACACACACAGACATTGGTGCTTTAAGAAAAATGTGCAAGCAGTCTGGAGGGCATGTAAAAACGTAATTCGGCTTTCATCTTCGCCGTTTATCCAAATTGCAGCACTATGGTTACACTGACGCAGCCGTTTTGGAATCTTGGATGCAGAGCTGGGGTTTAAGGTCTAAATGGGAGTCCAAACACAAACTGTTTGTTATCCTTTGACAATATTGTTGCATTTTTACTTTGCATAATGAGCAAATTCTCATGGAATGCCATGGGAAAGCGAGCAGAGTTCCGAGGCAAAGCCAAATAAGGACCAACTGAGTTATCTGTGTCTAAGTGTTGTTTCACAGAAATGTTTAAACCATCCATAAAAAAAAACACAAAAAAAACGGTGCATCAGCGTTCCCTCAAACGCGCCATCAGGAGTGAGAGAAACTGTTTCCATCCCTGAGTCGGCCAAGTTGTTCAACTCAGTCCCTCAGCCATGCACATAATCTCCAGACAGGTTTATGAACTGAGGTTTGGGACCTGTCAGTTTGGAGGAGACATCTTTACTGCCGGCATTACAGCTTGACGGTTCCCAACTCGAAACCTGTAGCAGTAAAATTCGGCATTTTAGATTTTTTTCCAGACAGTTTTATTTTTTTGTTTGGGCAGATACCTTGTCTTAAAGACAAAACAATTGAGTAATGAACAAAAGAGGGGTAAAACGTTTTTTTTTTTATGTTCAGAAATTACATGGATTGTAATTTATGTAATGTTTCATTTTTGGCCCATGACCGACATCACAAATTTCCACACAGGCATAATTTCTTGGCTCCAAACATTAGACCCCTGAAACCAGTGCATTTTGATTTATTCTAAATTAAGAAGTCAGGTGAAAAAAAAATGTTTATCTAAATTATGTTTTAAATCATGCACGGTGCTGTAGTAAAGAACATACCCCTTACATATTTCTTCTGTTTTTGTTTTTTTTTGTTGTTGTAAATGCTTTGCTTTAGACCAACAAAAAATGTATATCAGACAAAGACAACCTAAGTAAACAAAAAATACAGTTTTAAAATAATGTGAAACAATAATTACCCCTTAAATCTAATAAATGGTTGGACAACCCTTGATGGCGACAACTACCATCAAGTGTTGTGAATAATTGGCAAGGTTCGACATCACTCTGGAGGAATTTTGGTCCACATCTTTGCAGAATTGTTTTATTTCAGTCACAGTGGTGGATTTTGATGTCATGATTAGGTCAAACTGCTCAACCGGCTATAAGTAGAAGACTTTCAATGTTTTTTTTCTTTTCAGAGGTGGATTTGCTGGTTTGATATTAATAATTGGCTTTTTAGACAATGGCATTTCAGTTTAAGGTTATAATAAGCTCACTTTAAATTTATTGTTAGAGAACACAACTCATGATTTCACCAATAACAGTGAGCCATTCTGGTTCTGGAGCAGCAAAGCAGCACCAGATTACTTGATTTTGATCCATCTAATTTTTTTGCCTGGTAGCTCTCACAGATGCCATTTTGTCCAAGCTTTTTGTAACTGTTGAATGATGAACTCTCTTTAAATTGGGGAATGATGCATTGCTTTTTAAGATCTTTTACCCAGCTTCATGTTGCCAGATAGGTTGTATGCAGATCTCTTTATTCTACATTTCTGGTAGTAATTGGACTTGGATGTGGCTGCTGAAATTGAACTTACGTTTCCAAAAACATAATTAATCTATTATTACCCAGTTTTAACAAAAACAAAACAAAGGCTTTGGTTTGTTTGAGTAATGTTTTTCATTAAAATAAAGACAATTTGAAAACTGTATTTTGCATCTGATGCTATTATTTGATTGATGACGGTTAACAGAAAGGTACGCACAGAAAGGAAGACATTTGTTATTGGGGCCGGTGTGCATTTACATATTCTAAAATATGTTTACATAAAATCCCCAAGAAATGTTTGCTCTTTCAAAAAATCTAATTTCAAACACATATGTGTTTTCTGTGGGAGTACTGCCTTACTGTGTGAGTAAAACATTTTTTTTTTTTTTGTGCAAGGGGAAATATGCTCGTTCTATATACACAGCTGTAGGCAATTCGTCGAGGATGGATTTGTCTGCTCCATTGGCAGGCCGTGCGCTGAGCAGGAAGGGCTTCTATTGGGCACGGAAACCCAAATAAATTGTCCTCTTAATCAGATTAACGCACATCTGAAGTGGGCTATTTTCTCTGAATTGTCTTGAAACATCAACACTGAATGAAGCACACATGCCATTTTCTCTTCTTCTTTAAGCCTTCATTTCTGAATTTTTGTGTTCTATGAAAAGGAAACACCATTTTCAATTAGGGATGTTTTTTTTTTCTGGTTTTGTTTACTAAATATCTAAGTCTAAGCTTTTCGATTATATCATTCGTGCTATTTTAGTTCTTTTTTGATTGCATCCCAACAGTTTATGTTTGAAATAAGTCACGCAGCAGCTCATGGCGGTCGTTACATATTGTGTCACATTCCTTCCTCCAAGAGGCAGCAGGATGCAGCTGATTATGTGCGAGGCAGACGGATAGAGGAGGAAGTGCTCTGCTTGGGTTTTGCGGTTGTTGCTCTCTGCAGGCCGGTTATTAGATTTAAGCACAAGCTGGTGTGGGTACAGTGAGGTTAATTACACATATGGGTGGCCATGATGAGAACAATCATCCAAATTAATCACCTAATATGCTTGTCAGCTGACTGTGAACTTGGCATCTTGGCAGTTGCAGCCTTCAAGTGGTCCACATGGGAAATTTTTTGCTTATATTGCAATCTGTACTGTTCCGTTCTACGACAGATTGCCAATAATATAAGTGAATGGGCTTACGGTTTACTTTGGATTTATTTGTAATATCTAAGAAGCAACAAGGGAATTAAAGTAAAGCAAAACAACATCACATGTTGTAGATGTGGCAATGACATTGTAACTTACCAGTTACCCAATTCAATTGACCAATTTAATGGACTTAAGGCTTGTTTAATCCCACTGGCAATAATTGTTGCCAAACATTTTTTTTTTTTTTAATTCTAGAAGCTCTAAATGTTTCATTTTGGGTTTTGGCTGGTAATTTAACTAACTTTTGAAATAAAATAACAGGTTGTCTACTCTAAACAATATACATTTAATTTAGCTGCTGTCTCTTTACTTCCTGCCTGCAGCGATGGAGGTAAACATCTGAAAATTGTACAAGAGGAAGTCAGTAAAATATTTTGATAAACAAATATAACTAAAATATTTTGTACATATGAGGCATACTTGAAAAACGTCCAAACAGAGGCAACCAGAAGGCATACTGATCAGCTACCAAGCACTTCTTCTGACTCAGCAGTAACTCCACTCTGAGATCTCCACCGAGTTGACCAAACTCCTTAAACTGCTCTATGAAGGAAGGTCACTTTGTTATCCAGGATCTATTTCTGTCATGATTCACGTGACATGATCCTTGATTAATATAAGAATATAGCCAAAGTGTCGTATAGCTATAGCCAGATAGCCTTACATTTTGGTTTAGCTATTTTTTTTTTTTTTACCACATTTGTTAAGAGCAATGCCCAAATTACGACAGGTGAAGTCCTAATCCACCTGTCTATCTTCCACTCCATCCTTCCATTTCTCATTACAACAGACTTAAACTTCTCTGTTTGGCAATTGACCTGGGAGAAACAGTCCAACTTTTTTCAGTTGAGAACGTCTCCAGTACACCATGAATATCAGTGCTTGAAAATGCAAACAGATCCACATCATCTGCAAAAAGCAAAAATAAGACCATAATGTAACCAAACCAGCCATGATGATGTAGACTTAGAAGTGCCATCTCCTTCAGAATGATCTCATTTATATAATATAGTAGGTCTGCTTCAGAAAAGAAATTGTGCAAATCAAACCATTAGCTTTTAATGTATTTGAAGTCATTGATCGTACATAAAGGAGTCTATAATGGAAGCATTTGCAAACTAAGCCTAAAATTTATATTTGAGCTGGACCCCCATAGATGAGGAGTGAACGCTTTTCAGAGAGTTCACCAATGGTATGATTCTCCATTACTATGCTGATCTAATGCTAGCCTCATTACTCAAAGACTCACAAACACCAGAGTAAAACGTACCCAGTGTTGACCCCTTGACCCCTGAAGTGTTCCTGGGACTAAAATGTGACGATGCTGTGGAGTAGTAAACAATTGATTGGTGTCCAAATGACCAGCACAGATGATGCGTCACAAGTGAGCCCATTAGAGCACCATTAGACAGCACCACGCTGTTGTTCATTAAAAAGCAATATGTGAAGGTCTGATCTCCCATTACCTCCAGATAAGTATCTGCTCATACATCCAAGGACGACAGCAAGACAGTGGGTTGTTTTAGCCACCACAGGGCAGTGTAATCACAAACTAGAGCTCTGCCAAGTGTGAGTTTAAATTATCCATGTTGGAAGCAGAGTGTAAATGGGTGTGCATGGCAGGGTAAAGGGGAGCAATCTGGGCTGAATATCTTCACACTGTCCTAATGCAATGATGGAGCCAAAACATTATAGATTAGAATCAGGTGTTTTTCCTCCTCCTCCAATAACAGTACATCTATTTAGCCGATGCTTTGCTCTGCATATCCCATACTTGATGTATTATAGTACATGCAGAGGTTCAATTCTTTGTATTGGCAAAAGGCCACATTTCTTGTCAAATAACTGAAAGTATAGTGCTGCTGAACATGTGGAGATCACATTAGCTACCACTGAACATGTGATAAAATAAAATGCATTCAAGAAATGCTGTGGAATCACAACTGTGACTTAATTTTCTTCAAACCTATATAAAATAGCTCATCATAGTGTGATGCTCCACGCTGGACACACATCGTACACTAGCGATAATGAGGTTGTGCCTGTTCTCATTCACGATGTCTCGTTTTGAACTTTGTGTGGCTCTCTTCCTTTTCTTCAGCTTCTAACAATAATGGACAGGAGAGATTTTGGACCCCATCCAAGACAAACAGGGCTGTCAGTTTGTGCGATTACAGTGAATCGTTTGAGTAATTTACTGTGAGAGCAAAGCAGAGGTGGGTGGCACTTAGAGCCAGGAAAACGTACAGCGTTCTGCAAAGTAAATTGAAACAAATTGGTTTTAGAGATCCTAGCCACCTTCTCTTTCATTAACGAATTTCATTCTGAGCAGAGACGCAATGAAAGACAAGACTTGTTGTGTTAGAGCTGTTGATACTGATATATTAATAAAGCCACTGATTAGGTATTATTGTCCTAAGAAGTGCTACTTTTTTTCTGATCCACCTGTAAAATGGTCAGAGGAATAGAAAGTTCTCATACCTTTAAGTAAAAAGACATACTTAATATTAACTATGATCTAATGCTGATTTTTCATAGATAGGTGAAGAGTGAATCTCTACATCAGAGCAGCACTTGACTGTTCTTATGAACAAAAAAAGTTTCTAATGAACTGCAATGAACTTTTTTTATGGCACTGACTGGTGTAAAGCTGCCTTTTGAAATAACTTTAACCCCTAGACATTTGCTCAGGTTCTTTGTCCTAAACACGCCAGAAGTCTAATTAAGTTTCAGTCTCAGATGACTCATTAAAAAGAGCTGAGGCAGTAAATGTTAGCAGCAGCACATAATCAAAAGGCACTGACAGGCCTGTATATGCCTTGTTTTCACCTTTATGCCAGTAAAGCTTCTAAATAATTATTTTGGTTTAGAAATTAACTATTTGTCACATTCTTATTTAAATACCCCTGTTCAGAGGAGCTCACATATTCTAGATATTTAGAAATATTGCTCAAAAAACTTATCAAAAAGCAATAAAAAACAGAAACAAGCACATAAACATTTCCTAGTTTTAAACTGGTACAAGTTTATTTTTAAGAAAATCGGTTTTTACAAACCAAGTTCCAGTGCCTATTTTTAAGAACTGCATAACAATATCTTTACTTCCTGTTTGTTTTATCCCCGTCAAGAAAACCTTGTGAATAATTGTCTTAAACCTCATCATGTCACTGATTGAGTTATCTATATTTCCTCTTAGACTATTTTATCATAAAAAAAACATTGCAAGGGGAAAACCCAAAAGTTACAGTACTGAATAATTGCCGTTTTGTTATTTCAGCTGATCTTTTTAAAGTTATAGGGATTATTTCTACTTACCTGTATTATTGTCATGTTTTACCAATATTTCACAAACAGTTTTCATCATAAAAGTAATGTTTTTAAATAACATGAAATGGTACCCTTTTCTTGACCAACAAGTAATTGTTTATCTAATTAATGTGTGTTACTTTATGTTGTAGGACTGAAAACAGATCTATAAAAAGGAACCAGACTAGTCTGCAGTAAAGGCAGAATGAACTTTCATTAAAGCAAAATTAGTTCAATCAACCCTGTTAGCTAAATAGGTTATTGATGGTTATTTTAGCGCCTAATGTTTTGTGTTTAGACAAAAGACTGGTCTCATCTAAAGTCATTCTTTCACACACAAGCCGAACTACAAACATGACTTCATTTGACTGTCACTCTTCCTGTCACTCTGCCACAAAGTTCCAATTTTTGGTGTACATAAATATTTGGCTTTAAACCTTCCAATAGATTCTCCCACCTGAGCTATAGAACTCTGCAACCCCTACAGAGTCACCACATGTTTCCTGTCTTCCCTAATGGCAGCTCTCCTTGTCAGTTTAGCTGGATGGCCATTTCATGTTGGGCTTGCAGTTATGTTATGCTCTTCCCTTTTGCAGATGATGGATTGAACAGTGCTCTGCAAGATTTTCAAAGCTTGGAATCATCATTTTTCATAACCCAATAGCCCAAGCTTTCTCCCTGACCTGTCTGCCGTGTTCCTTGGTCTTCATGATGCTGTTTGTTTACAAATTCCCTCTAAATGCTTCAATGAAAAAAAAAAAACATATATGATAAGCAGGTGCGGGAGAAAATTAAGAATAATGCTGAAGCGTAATCCAGGATAAATTAACTCTTAGAATATTTTTTTATTGAGCAAAATTGTATTGCCAATACCTGTGAGAAATAAAGACAGATACAAAAACACTATCATTTGATTGGAAAGAAATTCAAGTCCATGCAGCTGCAGTGCACATCACATCTGCCCCCCCCACCACAATGTCAGCGCCACCTCATTTCGAAGCCCAGATTGGAGAGATAGGGCCAACACCTCTGCCGCCACAATTTGACACAACTAATTTAGAACTGGTCTTTTATGGAAGCCTGGAATACATTACCTCACCAGAACACAATAATAATGGGAAAGCATCAATCAAACTGGCCCTGTGCATACGTTGTGTAATAAAGCTTATCTCTGGGTGACACAGTCTGTCTGACTTAGCCTGCCAGCCTGAAAGAAACTATATGTGAGCCATGCCACCAGTCTCTGGTTAACACTGCATAAATATGCAGTTTAGGAGTCAATGACATTTTAATAAGGTAAAGCTGACAGGTAATGGCTCACACACAAACACTGGGCTGTTTGCAGAGTCTCAGGATAATAATAATAATAATAATAATAATAATAATAATAATAATAATAATAATAATAATAATAATAATAAAAAGCAGACAATTTAAGAGATGGTGTCTAGACAGAGTCACATTGTTAGAAAGAATCTTGTTTCTTTGAATCTGTATAACCCCCTCAGCTGTCAGCACGCACCTCCAAGGAGTCAGACCTCGATGCCCACATCACCCCCGTCAAATGTTTTAATAATTTTTTCCAGGCGCTAACTGGATTCAGCTGCCTGTGAGCCCTTTTGGCTCTCATCTCCACTTTCCATGTTATTTAGATGGGGCCTTTTTGCGTTGATGTATGGCTCTGAACTCGTTTCTGTGACCGCCCTCGCCGGCACCTCTCAAAGTCCTCATTGTGTCGAGGGTGAGGCAATGTGATGTCATGTTTCCCAGGCACCTGGGAATTTCTGGGGTTTATGCCAGAATGTGTTTGCATCAAGCTTTTCATGGGTGGCTCGCATATCCGGTGCGCTTTGGATCGCTTAGCACTTTTTCAGTCGTAATTATTGGTGACGATGGTTGAACGTGAGGGGCAAACATTTTGACCTAGACTCAAAAATTTTCTTATACTTTAATGCTGTCTTCATTTATATATTTTATGCTTTCTGAATATCTAACGAGATTTTTGGATTTTGTTGTTGATTTTGCTGTTTTGTTTCTTAATTTTGCATCTTGTGCCTATAATCCTGTATTGTGCAAGTATGAAATTTTAAAAGAAGAAAGAAGACAAGGGAAGATAAAAAAAAAAGCTTTGCCAGGTCTGAAATACACATAGGAAAATTTATTTTAGATAAATATTATCTGAAAGTAATGACTGAAGCTTAATTAAAATTCAGTCATGACCTGCGTGAGTCATCATCCTTCAGTTGATCCTCTAAAGCTCAAAGTGCAGCCCAGGGGCCATTCACAGCCCCAGGACTGATGTTGGACGACCCTCCAACAGCAATTCAAATGTAATACAAATTTGGCACAAGTGATTGATTCGCATGGAGACTTTTTTATTTTTAATAAGGGGCTAATTTAATTCCAACTAATTAAAGTCTTTTTACAGCATAAGATGTCAGATACAATAAAAAGCATTCATCCTTTAATGACCACATAAATTCCCAGACTTGCATTCAAACTTTGGTGCACCAAAATCTGTTTTTAATTATTTTATGTGACTTTGGTAAATGTAGCAGTCAACTACCTAGAAAGAGTCCATTTAAATCTATAGTGATCTACAAATCAGTCTCCTATAGAAATCAAAAGATCTGGACAAAATTAAAGCAAATTTTAATTACTTGCTGAATTAAAATAATGCATGCTTGGCTTACTATTGAGCAGATATCATTATGTAATTTTCTGGGATTTTAGTTAAAATAGAACATTTTTCCTTGGCCATTTCCTTTTACTTTACAAATTTGGCCAATGTAATAAAAAGCTTGGACACCACTGATCTACTGTATGCAACAGTACCAGCTAGCTAGTTGTATGCTAATCATCTTGTTCATCTAAAAATGGTCAATAGATCATTAACTTCCATAAGAACCTGCCCTAAGTAAAAACACATGATATAGATTAATTATACACAGACTGATGTTAAAAAGCCTCTACGTTTGGTAGCAATGCGTATTTTCCTCTAACAGCTAATGAAAATACGACTTCGAATATCAGAGTATTATATCAGACCAATAAAAACATTTCTGATAAAGAAATGTGGGCCTAAATAAAAGTATGTTTCTCACCTGTTTGAAGGTTGTTATTCAAGCAGAAAGTGTTGCTTGGAAGAGGATTGTTTCGATTGCCCCTGGACCTAACATCATGAAAACCTAATTATGGAAAAGCAGAACAT
This sequence comes from Xiphophorus maculatus, assembly GCF_002775205.1. NCBI lineage: Eukaryota > Metazoa > Chordata > Actinopteri > Cyprinodontiformes > Poeciliidae > Xiphophorus > Xiphophorus maculatus. The sequence goes on along the minus strand of NC_036452.1, from coordinate 13,714,190 downwards.
GATGGATGTATTACAACAAGCATGAAATTTAAATTTATGGGACTGACTTAGAATCAGTCTACATGACGTTGTATCCGTTTAATCTAATCATGTATTCCTTTATGTGCATTGAGCCTGCTTTGTAAAGTGAAGTAAGATGTTATTTGTTGTAAATTAGTTCTATATAAAAGAATGAACTGAAGTTTTTCTCTCATAAAACTAAGATAGTGTGATCCAAAATCCTACAGTATACTTCTTTTTTCACTTCCACTCCTACATGTCAGTCGAGGGTAACGGCAGCTGTCAATGCACCAGTCATGTGTTTCACAACAGATGACGACCAACACGACAAGAATGGCTCCAGATGGGCTAGAAAAACATTAACTCCCAAAACACACATGCATTTTTTCCACGCTGATTAGGTATTTTGCATTTGGTAGCTCACACCTTCAGAAAGAATGCACACTGCACATGCTGAAAAAAAGACCACAACAAATCCTTTTGTAAGGGGTGCTAAAACATTTTTGGGGGACTCCTTGTTTGCCTGCTAATGTGCACATCCCACCTATCAAGACCTTGACCCAGTTTATAGAGGAACGAGCTGATGGACATGAGCAGAATGGAGGCTAATGGGGATTATCCTCTTGGTGTAGACTGCCAGTCACTGTGTGTTGTGGTGTAACTCTGAGGTGAAGTGAAGAAATAACAGCATGTTAGGCCTTAGCTGTTTTTCTGGCAAGTAGTGGCAACACAAATTGCAAATGCTAATCAAAAGGCAGTGCAATACAGGATAGGAAGGGCTCAATGTTCAGCTTCAATTAACAGTCAGAACCTTAACTGTGTCTATAAAAGACTTTAAACCTGTCCAGACTAATCATTACTAAGTCCACAGCCAGTGTGGAAGTGTGTGCCATTCCCCGTAGTTTTAAATGCAAGGTGGCTGAGATCACATCAGGTGACAGGCAGTCTGGTGATAAAGCTGCCACCAGACGGGATGAGTCCTATCTCGTCTGCAGGTCTCGGATGCCACACCCGGTTCAAACACAGACTAATACAAACCCTGTGTTTACAGTGCATATTTATGCACACCTGCAGGGACACACAACATCCTCAGCTGCCACAGGCCTCGCAGCTGATTCGCCATTAAGCCTTTAAAAAAGGGCTGTATGGGAAAAGGAAGGGGAAGGCTTTTATTATAGCACGGTCAAGTATCAACTTTAACTGTAGAAATACCTTTGACTGTGCTGATGATATGCTGTAACATCTAATTACTTAATCCTTTATTATTCAATAAAGGTGTAATGTTTATTCTATAAGATGTAATCTTTGCTGCTGCATAGTTAAAGACAGTGAAACACATTTAATTTGAAGATGTGATAGTTTTCTCTCTGTATTTTAGTGTTTTAAACGGCGCCACTTGCACGACACTTCAGCCTTATGTCGCCTGTCTTGCTGTTGTGTATCAGCCTTTCATTTTAATTGTGTACAAAGTCAAGTCACTATCTATAAATCACGGTCTGGTGTTGCTTAACTACATATTTGTCACTGTACACAGTTTGATCCCCAGGTAAGACAGGCTGTCAGAGATTTTTATGATACAGAGAAAAAATCTGCCAGAAGAGTGATGCAGCTCTTGTAGTTTATGTATCCTGCACGCATGTGCCACTGCCTTGAAACCAATGCAAGTGCAACTTAAAAATTGCAGCAATAAACAAATAACTTTACTCAATCTCTCTGCTGTTTGCACTAATAAAGATTCATTCACCAACTGTGGGGCAGAAGCTTCATACTGAAAGTCAAACTGACAACTTGACCTAGTTTCTGAATATTCAGCCACTGAATATTTGACCAGTAATACAGAATAATTCAAATTTAATTCCCAGACACTCAGTTAATCTTTAGATATATTTAAGAAAATGTTACAGAAATGAATCAGACAGTATAATGTGCCAACACGTCCGGACACAGTAAGTGTTCCACACCATTGATTCCAATACAGATGCACTATTCAGATTAGACCTATCATCAAGCGCAATACATATCTTCAAACACGACTTGATGTTTTACAAAGTCAGCTTCATTTCATCATGTTAGATCCATGTAAAACTAATTCTTTTTATCACACCAGAATACGTGACTCAATAGAAAACAGTGTGATAGCAGCTACAACGGCTCACTGGGGTGATGGATACATTCCTGCACACAATGATGGGCTTGCATTGTTGTCTTGAGATTATTTTTTCATTGTTTTGTCAATTAATCAGTGAGACATTGTGAATAAATTATTGGTTGCGCATTGCTCCACAGTAAAATAATTTTTGCTGCGCATACAAGTAAAAAAATAGTTGTGTGTAAGAAAATGTTGCATGTGACCATTTTCGGTGGTCACATACATGTGCAACCACCATCTATGCGACCACATAGTAATTTTCACTCTTAGTACTGCCATTAATCCTTTGGTAGCTTTGGTATGGACAGGAACACACTATTAAAGATTAGTGAGTGACAGAAGAGAGATCCAAGAGTAAAGTGGTTGAAATGTTTTTTTTTTTTAGCTATGTGGCGCATGTAAACTGTATTTGTTCCACAATGAATGGTTGGTTGGTTGGTTGGCTGGTTGGTATGTATGTATGTATGTATGTATGTATGTATGTATGTATGTATGTATGTATGTATGTATGTATGTATGTATGTATGTATGTATGTATGTATGTATGTATGGATGTATGGATGTATGGATGGATGGATGGATGGATGGATGGATGGACAGTTCAAGCTTGCATTTGGACAGTTTCAAACCAGAGTTCATACATTGATAAGTGGATTAAAACAGATTTTGAAAACTGCCTGACTTGACACTTAATAAAACACCAACTACTTCCAGCCTGGGTCTGGACACTGAAAATCTATGCAGCTGAACAGCATCTTCCTTGAGATGATATCTCCAGAGGTGAGAGTAATTCCTCAAGAGCTCCCTTCTGACCATTTCATTTTATCTCTCCTCTGGGTAAAAGCTCGTTGGAGGTTTGCACTTGTCCAGTTTCTTTTTCCCCTGAACCTTGAATCTCTTCCCACAATGGACAGATACTACAATCTGCACTGATAGATACCATCAGTGCAAATTAAGCTAGAAAAAGGAAAAGGACAGTAACAGTAAAACTGTTCTTGATGTTGAAAGTGTTGTGATTATTTAATATATATTCTAAAAAATTTTAACTTCGTCTTTTGGATGAAACGTTTTGTGAAGATGAAGCTCTATTCTTTATCTGAGGTAATCTGTTCTCATTGGGTTTGGTAAAACAAGCATGAAAGTGTCAATTTTAGTTATGCAAACTTTGCCAGTTCTCCTACCCAAAGTTTATATTAACCACACTTGTGCACTAAACAGACTTCAACTAAAAAATGAATAAGATGAGCTGTGATTAATCTGGTTTTCACCAGGAATGTTTGTGTGACATGATTGAGATGAGTCAAGCTGAATATTTTTTCTCATTGACTTTGCTTTCATTTGTTGTGCTTAAATCAATCTTTATTACTTAGACGAGCGTGCAGCAGTTCTGACAGATGGAATGCCTCCAAACTCTCCAAAATACTAACTTCTAGACACGTCGGCTCTCCCTAAACAAACTTGAAAGCTTTTGCATTTGGGCGGCCTTGTGTCATGCACAGCTAGAACTCGTCAATGTCATGCCAAACCGCCTCTCCTCTCCTCCTCTCTCTTCTTGTCTCCTCTTAAGGACCTAATTACAAGCCACATATCAAGGCATAACTTTGATCCGGAGACACTTTCCATGCCAAACCGGCATATTGAGCCCACTAATCCCTGACATGCTAAATGAGTACCTGCTGTGCTAACCTTTGATCTGCTGGGGTCAGGACACGCACCGGTCCAATTACACTGAAACTTTTATGAGAGGGCAACAACGTGCTCTTTCAGAACCACTCGGACTTAAGCTTTTCTTATTACAATGTAAGACTTCTTTCTCAGACAGCTCACTAAAGTTTGGGGGATTAGGCTTTACAAGTGAAAATTGAGTCGCTCAGTTTTTATTAATGTAAAGACACATTTTGGCTTGTTACGGGATTTAATTCTAACCCCTGGTCCTTGTGGACCCTAAAAAACTCACCACAGCCCTATGCTCAGATTTCCGACATGCTGTTACAGTATTGCTTGAGAAGTTGTTGAAGGTAATTTCCATATAGTGTCTGTAATACCTGGTGAGCTAAAAATCCCTGCATATTTTTCATGTTACAATACTCAAATAATCAAAAGTTCTAGATTAAAAAAATATGTAATGCATTATGCCTTTCAAAAGTATTCACATTCCAGATGTTCCTCACATTACAGACACAACTCTCAATGCTTCTTGATCGGATATTATGTAAAAGACCAACATAAAGTGAGGCATTACTGATCCCATAAGTCAAAAGCGTAGTGGGAATAGACCGAAAACTGATAGATGGTGTGTGTGTGGGCGTGGGAGTAGTGGTGTACGTGCGTGTGTTAGTGGTGGAGAGGAAGAGGAGCGAGAGAGGCAACATATGCATGATGGTTCATTATAGTGTCAAAAATAGAGACAAACCAATTCTACAAAGAAATCTCCTCATCTGCTCTGTTCACTGAATTAAGCCATAACTGGCCAAACTAAAAGTGATAAAAAAGGAAGCTGAGAAGATCCAAGAAACCAATTTCATTTTAAAACTCAATCCGGCACTGTGTGGGATTTGCATAGCTAATTAGACGCTGTCTTGTCTTGTTTTTTTCTTCCTCTTCTCCTCTGTCTCCTCCTCTGAGCTCATCTTTGTAATGACAGCACAGGGAGGCTGAGCCCCATCGCAAAGACCTCTGAACGGAGCTTTTCAGGCTAAATCAAACACCATGTTTCTAATGTAAACCATTTTGTAGCTCATCACCGAACCTCAGTGTCAGCTCAGGCTCTGGTGGTTTTATGTTTTAACTTCAGAGCTGTCACAGCTGGCCTAGTTTACAGCTAAGAGATGGTGTTGTCCTTTCGGTTGTATCCCACTTCTGCGTTGGCCGCCATAAGGATTAGTGGCATATGTTACTCTAGATTGAGCTATTTAATTTTCACTTCAGTCAGAGGGTGACTGTAAAAACATCACAAATTGGACATTAGATTTCAATTGAACAGGGTGTGTTTCTAGAAGCATTTACTCTTTTTATTTAAATGCCATTTTTCTTTTCATGCCTGTCTGTTTTACTCTTAACGAGTTTTGTCTTCTAAATTTTTTCAGAACCATTGTTTTTTTTATGTGTGTGTGTGTAAAAAGCTTTCAAGATTGCAATGTTACAAAGATGTGGACAACAGAACCGTCCTGGCGATCTGATCACACTAAGTACAGATATAAACACTTTCAGGATGATTTACTCAGACCAAGTTCAGAGGTGGTCTGGGATGCTTTTATCCACTTCTGTTTATTAGTCTCAATGCAAACTGTCCTGGGTTACTTTTAAAGAACACCTAATTACCCCACAGGTCTCCACATGTTCTAATAAGCTACTAATGAAAATCTTTGCCTACAAAAACAATGTTTTTTGGATTTACACGGATAAGTCGTTTATCATTTGTCTGGCAGAGTTTTTCTGCAGTGTATCGATTTTGATTATTTTGGTACTGACTGTATTTTCTGTGGTAAAGGTAACATACAACATCTTGTTTTAATCACATAACAACAATTAGCTTTTAATGGACAGCTAGCGGCAACCCATAGCTCTTCAAGTAGTCTTAAAGAGATACAGTGTATGACCTGAAATGAGGGTAGAATTTTGAACAGGGTTGAATTACAAAATACAGCCCATGCCTTCTCAATACTTAAAAGTTACCTGTCTTGAACTCCCACATTGCTATTTAGAGTACAAAGTAACCCGTTAGTTTAAGGGATGTTACCAGCAAATACCAACAAAACATGCAAGTTCCTGAAAAAATCACCAGTATGTTCTGGGAAAGTAACTTTTTAAACTCAGGAAAACAAATCTGTTCATTCCAGAGGAGTAACCTGTAAGTCCTAGAAAAGCAATCTGTACATTTTTGGAACGTTACCTACACATTCTGGGTACGTTCCTGTTTCTAATCAGAGTGGCAACAGAAAAAAGGGCCAGGCAGCAGATGATAAAACCGCACTGCCCTGCAATCATGTCTGAGACGGAGAAGTCAAATGGGCACCACTCCATGTCTGGCATTTTACTTCTGTAAAGCTTTACACCTAATTACCCCTAAATGCTCTTTGGAGCAACTCTCATAATCATAATAGAAATAATAACAGTCTGATGCATAATATAAATGATGACAGGGAAAAAACAATATTTGGGACTGAGCAGAAACGGGTAATGGGAGTTCAGAAGTTCACCGGGAGCATTAGAAAAAAAAAATGTCTGCGTGCTTACACTGCAACTGCCATTCCACATGAGCAATGGCTTCCCTATTGATTCCCAATACTGTATGCTGGTGTAATGATATTTTAATGATTCCCCAATCGGATAAAGACAAATGTTTACCCTAATCTGGCCCCCCATGTTCACTAAAGTCAGAACCATGGCTCCTTCGTCATTGCTGCAGTTAATGCAAACTGAATTTGCTTTATTCTTTTCTTCCATTGCGGTGTGGCTTTGTTGTCTCCATGTCTGCCTCTGATCTCCATCTCCCAATCTGTTTTCACTGCCAATCTTTCCCAGGCTTTTTAACTCCCCTCTGATTCTCTTGTGTCTCTCACACACTTTGCGCTGTGTGTTTTCTTAATCATCTGTAAATTAGTCCCCTGTCGCCGATAAAATCCTCAAATCCCTTCTGCTTCCATTGAACGGGGCCTGAGTAAGTGCCGCTGGAAAACTGGGACTTTGACGCTGTAATTTATTTTCCCTGCGCGAGAGGAAAATATACTCGGTTTCTGTTTGTGGATGTGTTAAAGGCCTGCAATGCGAAGGTTGTAAACCCCCTTCTCTGTGCTGTTAATTTCAAGTTCAACAAGGCCTCTTGTAGCCGACTGCACGTCTGTTTTGCTACGTGTGCATGAACTTTGTGGAGTGGCTCCATGCTGCTCGCTCGTGTCTGTGTGGGCCTCCCCGGTTCGCACTCTCACATATCATCCACTGGTTGTTCCACGAGGCAGGAGTGAATCACTGGTGCTTTTAATCAGAGTGAAGCAGCACAGGCTAACCCTTATAAATGATGGGCAAAACTTTGCACAACTCTTCTCACCGTTCCTCTCCGTCTGTCTCCTTCCTTTGCTCTCTCACTCTCCTTTAAAAGACTCTTTATCTTCACTGCTTTCCCACTATCACTTTTCCTCCTCCTCCTCTGCTATCTTACTTTCTCTCACTTATTATCTCTCAGTGTCCTTGACTGCTGCACTTCTCCTGTAAACAAGTCAGGGAATCACATTTTGGCATTCTCGAAACAGCACAGGATTTGATTTTTACAACCCAATTAAAGTGTAGCCATAAATTTATGTGTCCGGAGAACATTTCTTCTTCTCCTTTTTACTCAGTGGGCACCTCTGACAAGGTTTAGCCCTCCCCTGAGTCATGAACTAATATGAGAGCAGGGGTGCTTTAAAGGAAGTAAAGCTAAAAGCAAGAGACCTCTTTGGAGTGTTTACAGAGAGGAGACGCCACTCCGGGTGTCCTATCTCTGTTTGGAATGCCAGCACACACTCATGGACACCCCTACACACACACATGCTAATCATTCATCCCCACTGCAGCCAGTCTCCTGCTTTCATGCACACTAGCACACAAACACAAAAAGTGACAGACCTGAGTGGATATTATGCTAAACCTGTCTCAAAATCGGCAATATTTGATTAATCAGGCTAAAGAATCAATAGTGGAATATCCTCCATTCCACTGGTGTCCCATTAATCTGAGAGTAGATTAAAACGTCACACAAAGTGCTGGCCGGGAGGCTCGACGGAGCTGTTTTTCATGCATCTCGGACAGTAATTGCACATGCTAATCAATCAAAAGTACGTACACAAGTGTCATTTTTCCATTACAAAGACAACAGGCTGTCAGCTTTACAGGGAAAATACGTGGTAATTACTTATCAATAACTGCATGCAGATGCTCGGAGGTGTTGGTAGTCAGAGTGTAGAAAGCTTTACATTTAACAAAACTGAATTTCATGGGGGCGTTTACATTTAACAAAACTATTTTTTTTTTATTCAGTTTTGTTCACAAGCTCCACCTACAATATTTCAAACACTTTTTAAAATATCTGTATCCACCATGTTGGTAGATTTCAAATAAAAATATGCTATAGTACATAATATAGCTGCAGATTACTATAAGATTGAAAAGATGCATCACAAATCTGGAACAAATTTCCAGAAAACTGCAAAACAACCGAAACACAGAGTTCTTTTAAATCAAGACTAAAACCCCACCTGTTTAGAGGTGGTTTTGTAACATTATTATTAAAATGCAACACATAATACCACACTCTACAGGAATGGACGAGAAACCAAATGGAGAAAACGGGAACCACTAGTGAACGTCTCCATAAGTGGCCGACCGACCAAAGTTACTCGGTACACATTTCAGAAGGTCACAAACAGACGCAGAACAACATCTCAGGCACTGCTGGCCTGACTTGGTTCAGTTAAGGTCAATGTTCAAGATTCAACAATAAGAAAGAAGCTGAGCAAAAACACAACCATAAGGCAGCAGTCCTGCTAACCAAAAGAACAGAAATCCATGTCTCATGTTTGCCTAGTACCATTTTGGTCTTCAAGACATTTGGTAAATATTCTATGGACTCACAAGACAAAGGTGATTTAAAAAAAATTGTATCTATTCCAGTTGGAGTAAAACAAGAAAAAAAAATACCAACAGTCAAACATGATGGTGGTATTGTGATGGTCTGGGTCTGTTTTGCTCCTTTGCAGAATGAATTCTACCTTGTACTAAAAGATCTTGAAGACAGTCCAATCATCAGTTTGTCACCTTAAAATACAGTGCATTACAATGATTAGTAGCACACCAGCTAGCTCACCTCTGAATAATTATAAGTAAGTAAGTAAATAAATGCTTTGGAGTGGCCTAGTCCAGACTATAACCAAAAAGAGACACTGTGACATGACATTAAGAATTACATTTACATGTATGGCTAGGTTGCTTTGAATATTTTTCTCTTTGTCAGTAAATGGAATCAACTTTTGAAAGATGCTGCTGTCTGATGTTAAAATTTGCTTAAAAATCTGATGCAAAAAGAGAAGGAATCTGTAAAAGGTGAAAGGCTTTTTTCACAGAACATCTCAGAGTAGGTGCAAACAAAGAAAAAGACATTTCTCTTTTATAGCCGCAGGGCCTCAGTTTTAAACACCGGCTGGCAATGTCTTCTACTGTTAGGAGTTTATATTGAAACGGGGATTTTTCATTGTGGTTTCACACAGGCTACATAAATGAATGTGATGGTGCTCATTCCAGCAGGCGGTCTGTTTCTGTAGAGCAAAAACACACAACTGCTCCTAGTCTAAATAGTGCTAAAGTTCCCGCATTGGAACATTTTTGGCTGCTTTGTCGGTGATGGAGCTACAGCAAGTGAAAAACGCTGAATGTCAGTGCTGCTCTGGCCCCGGCCAATATTTTATGTCCATGATGTTCCATATGTTTCAGCCTTTGCCTAACAAAGGCAGCATTATGCTGCGGTAAGACATTGTTCATCCACAAAGCTGCTTTATTTGATGGCTCCCATATATTATTAACCCTGTGGAAATGACGGCAGTAAAGTTGAGGGCATCACACATACAGGCATAAACAAATCAAAATCCAACGCAGCTCTTAGTGCCAAAAGTCTGCCGTGGCTCCCTGACAAGTACAGGAGCCTTGAAAAGTCTGTGTGAGCAGCTGCAGTTTCTGTAGCATTACTTCACCTGGTAAGAAAAATTAGAAACGACAATTAGTTAAATAGAGCAAACTTGGCCAGCCATTCATCATAGTTGCTAAAGATGACCTCAAATACTAAATGATGTGTCTCACCAAGCAAAGAAATTCTCCACCAAGGTCAGTTTTACATGTTCATCAAAACCCATTTTTCCCAGACTGACGGCTCTTCGCTGGCCGCCCTCTGCGGAGAGGATGATGGGGCTCGGGTCAAAAGGCAAGAGGCGCCAGAGAAGCTCATGATTACGCAGGTATCCCAACAATGTCCCGCTTTGTCTACAGCAACAGCAGTCGAAAGCAAGGAGTCAAGAAAAGGTCACTTCGCTGGCATAATTTATTTGATAGATGTCTGTCAAAGCAGGTTTGCTTTCCAAAACGGTCAGGCAATGCTTCTACTTTTCTTGATTACTCATAATATACAAGTCAAAAGGTATTTTGTGTGCTTTCCTAATCCGTTGCTGTCAAACATCAGTTAGGCACTCCATCGATCTGCTCTTTGATTTGTTTTTTCAGCTGCAGCTGCAGAAAATTAGCAGAACGTAAACTATGGGAGAAGAATCCCACCTGTGAGCCTGAGAGTGAGAGGATTAATGAATGGCTGGCTGTAGAAAAAACAGTTCAATGTAGGTATAGGTGCACCAGCTGTGTGAGAATGTGTGAAGATATGAGCAATAATTAACTTTAGGCAGGAGATTATCAGATTTTTGGGGGATTTTACTGAACATCACTAAGCTGAGTAGTTAGAAGGTTGTATTTAGTTTAGCTAAAACCTAAAAAAAATACTTTTTTGTTAAGTTGATAAATAGGGCTTGCAGTTTATTCAAACTAAATGAAGTAGATTCTCAGAGATTTACATGAAATCAATCAATGGTTTTATTTTTTTCTTCATTTCCTGACTGTTTTTTTTAGAAGATCCTGTAGGTCAATATTTTTACAGTTTTTGGGGCGTGCCTAAAATCTTTATTTAACTACCATCATGATAGGATCCTAACCAGAGTGAGTTAAGGCAGTACCTTGTTGAATCAGTGCTCCAGCCTCCGGTATCCTGTCTTTCATGGCTGGAAAGTTCAACATCCTCATACTCTACTCTGTGTTGGTTTTCACATACAATCTAAAAGAAATGCACTAAATGTGAGGCTACAAGGTGACAAGACCAGAGAAGGTTTAAGTGATTGCATTACGGCTCGTGTTCAGTAAAGATCATGCATCATTTTTAATTCTACACATTTTGCATATATTTCTAGAGAGAACACACAACCCTTGCAAAACACATAGCCGCACTTAAAGTATTCCAAATCCGTCGGATGTGGCAGTTCTTGATGAAAAAAAAGAAAAGACGAAAAAAACTCTACTTTTAACGCCACACCCCACTGAGAACAATTTCCACATTGACATGTCCTCTACAAAGGCGAAAGAGAATTGATCTGCACTTCTTCGGCTCACTTGCTTCTGTCCCTTTTTGTCGCAGCCCCTCCCTGTGCTGTTTTGCTCAGAAATGCAGCAAAATGATGATTAATGTCTTTGCTCTAATTAATATACAGCTGTGGAGTGGAAACAACAGACTAATCCCTACAGAGGGATCTGAAAGTTAGGCTGCGTGTCGGGGGGGGGGGGGGGGGGGGGGGGGGGGGGGTGTGTGTGTGTGTGTGGACGTGGACTGGGCATTCGGGTGTAGTTGTGTGAGGCAGACAGGTGGTGCTGATGGGGCTTCGCGATTCACTTTGGTCCTTATTTGCATACATATGACAACCATCTGTGCTAATAGGCCTCTGTGATGTCTCTATTAGGCTCAATGCCACACCATTTTGCCTGAGGACCAAAGCGTTTTACCAACACTGTGCTCGTGTCCATCGGCTGGATGCAGCACAGCAGCTGATGCCATCTCATCAGTGGCAGTGGGCTGGGAATATTCTAATTAGGCGCAACACAACTGTCCTTGTGGAAAGGAAATGAGAGAAATGGTTGCTTACAGCAAATTGCTAGTAAAATAAATAAATAAATAAATTTTAAAAAATCTAAAATGTAGGCAAAGTTGTGAACACCTATTGAAATTGCTTTTCAATATAATATAATATAATATATTTATTGTATTATTAGCCCTTTAGCTCTGTAGATTCTAAAGCTTTCAGTATTTTTGAGGTGAAAAATTATTTTTCTTACTTTAAGACAACAGGCATTTCGTTATTTCATATTTTAATTTACAGAGAAAGGGGAAGAAAAAATAAAATGAGTGACATGATGATTTTTTTCATCCAACTCAATCTATCATAGCAGATAAAGCAGAAGTTTAAAGTTTATTTTACATATTTGAGGATGATTTCTCAATTAGATAACAATAGGAATCGTTTCTGCATTATGCTGAGGGTTTTTTTTTATGTTAACCATCATTAAAACGATTCTGTTGTTGGTCAACAGCACATCTCTCCACATCAAACCACATAGTTTTCAAACTCGACTGTATGAGGTTTACATTCTTGTCTGTGCTTTTCTTTACTTGTAGGATTTTGTCCCTCTCCTTCCAATGTGCAGTCTGTCTTTTTGAGACATTTTGAGTCTGGAATTTTTACCCTTTAATTCCCAGACTTCGGATCAAGTTCATTCAGATTAGATGCCATGTTCAGGGTAACTAAGTGTTATTTACAGAATAACAAAAATTTTCAAAAGGGAAAATTTCACTCTTTCTTAATTTTATTTTTGTACAGGAAAACTTGCTATAAATCATAATTATCCACTACTTTGTGTTGTGATGAAAGGATTTCAATATTTTTGCAAGGTTCTGTTGTTTCAAGCCACTGCATTAGCACCTTTCAAATTTCTTCAAAAACATTTCTAGCTATTTAAATTCTTGATGAAATAAAACTTTTCAGAAAAAGTTTTGCAGCAGTCAAGCTGCTTTCTCTCCCTATTGTTGATACCATGAAATAAAACTGACATTTCTTTTTTATTATTATTATTATTATTATTATTATTATTATTATTATTATTATTATTATTATTATTATTATTATTATTATTATTATTATTATTATTATTATTATTATTATTACTGAATGTACCATGCAGAAAGCCTTCAATGGGGACAAAAAATCCATTTGTCTAAGTTTAGAGAGCCAAATCAAAATGCTGCATGTGTTGCAGAATCCACAATATTCAAAACCATTACAGGCTGCACATTTGTAGAACCTTGAACTCAATGCATCCTGTATGACAGACTGACTGCAGTGCAACATTGTAAACATTTACAAGTTCCCTCTTGTAAATGTTTGGGTCATTTACCCACAGGAGAATGACCCAAACATACCATAAAGGTGAGGAAATAAATGGTGCCAAAGCTTTTAACCGAGTAGAAAGACCAGAGGAACAATTGGCCAAGTGATCCTCTTACAGGGAAACCTAATCAGGTTGACAGAAAACATATTACACACTGAACAAGATTAGTGGGGAAGGAGGACCAGCAGACTGGGAGAGGAAAAGAAGAACAGAGTGCCCCATAAGAGAAGAGTGCCAACATCAGCAATGTGTTTCAAAGGAGAATCTAAGCTATTTCGTTGCTCAAGAAGCCTGCAAAGTGGAAATAACTCAGAAGTGAATCTGCTGGTTGTACAAAAACTTGCTTAACTTTTTGAGTTGCAAAGTTTTTCAGTTCCACACTTTTCTTTGCCCTTGTATTTAACCCAAAGAAGAGGAAGAGAAGATAATTTGAAACATTTATGTCATAAATAAATGACATAAACAAAATAATTATATATTGTTTATTTTTATTCTTATTTAATTACTTTGTGATAGCATCTGCATCCAGGGATCGAAATAATGACAAATACCAGATTTTGAAACAATCCCTCTTTTAAAACATAGATGTTAGCTGATATCTTTGACATATTTTTCTCATCTACATGAACCTGAGAAATTACTGTAACTCAAAATGTTCAAGTTTTACCAAAACATATAAAAGTTTGGGAGCCGTGTAATTATTAATGCAGACATGACTACATGAGTGAAACTGTTTTCAAATCCAATCCAGAGTTTTTCACACAGATTTTTATTTTCAACTTTACTTTTAGTTTCAGAGTTTTGTTTGTTCTTTTGTTTTGGTTTGGTTTGTTTTTATTAATTTTGGCACTTGAAAGTGAAGTTTAGGTCAATGGAAGAATTACCTTCATTATTCTCTATTGTTTGATTTAAATGCAGCTCCAGCTAACAGGAAGGTGAAATGGCTTCCAAAATCAGTTTGTCAAAAACATCTAGTGGTTTTGGGTCTATTTCATATAATAAAGAAACAACCTGCGGTTTTGGAGTACAACCTGCACAGGTTGCAAGTTTATCCAAATGGAGAATTACACATCTATACACGCATGCACACGCCGAGTTGTCAAAGAAAACCGACAAAGAAATTAACCTAACAAGCATGTTTAGGACTTTGAGGATCCTAAATTAAACCACACATCCATACAGTGAAATGCTTGCATGTCACTGGTTTTTCAATTTATGAATCCTTGTTGCTGACTAGTTTACCAAAACATGCTAATCTTGGCCATATCCAGCAAATTTATCGGGGGTTCAGTATATTAAATTCAACATTTAAACTTCAAGTAAATTTTAAGAGTCTCAGTGATAACATAAAGGCAGGAAGCACTGTGATAAATACCACAGACAATTTCCTTTTCTGCTTCTTCCTTTTTACCTCCTTCTCCCCCTCTCCAGCTATTAAGCTCTTCCTCTTTTTGATTAGCAAAACCCGGCGTGGGTGTGATGAGTTCAGCACAATGGAGCCGTTCCCTCTTGTAATGTTCTGTCTCACAGATTCTTCTTCTTCTTCTTCTTCCTTCCTCTGCTATTTGTTTTCCCACCCCGCTGCTTGACTCTGACACTTTCCTTTTACCTTCCTCCTCCTCCTCTCTACCTGCTGGCATATTATGTGGGTGTGATTGGTTGGCAAATCTGTTTTCTGGATTCTGTTTGGCACTTTCTCTCTCCTTTTCTCCGCTCTTATTCCTTCTCCTCCGGATTAAGGTGGTGGGATGAGCTTTGTCTGCAGCTGCTCCATTGGCCCCCTCCATTCGTAATTTGCTCCAGACAGCAGACTCCCAAGGCGGTAATGACCTCTGAACAGATGATGATAATAGCAGCCAGACTAAAGACATCTCATGGCTCATCCTCTTCTCATCATTTCCCTCCCCTCTCTTTCTACCCTCATGCAAAAAATCTAAAGTGTTTAAGACTCTCAGGTGCAAAGAGCAAACGCCATTTCTCCTGGCACATATTCCTCTTGTAAAATATCGATGCGTGACAAAAATAAAGCTGGAAAACCGTGCACCCGCTTTTGCCTAGAAGTGTTTTAATCAAACATTGGTCCAACTTCATCTGCAACTCCTCCTGTTGTTTTAAACCTGTTGAATAATGTGTTCTTGACATTTTGTGCCTGACTTCAAATCAATTAGCGTCCGCCTGCAATCGCAGAATGCAGGCGGCTTCCTGGACGCCATCCAAGTCTGTTAACGTGCTCCTGAATAAATAAGAATTATGCTTTCTGCTTTTAGTCTATTGCACGGAGCCTCTATTCCCGGCATCATGCACTGAACAGATACAGTTATCATAGCAAATCATTTCACCAGTCCTTATTTCACTGCATTCATTCATTGGGGGATAATTCCACATAAATATTTGTTAATTAAATGAATTTAATTGCTTAATTTCTGGCACTATTATTTTCCTCTTATTAAGACGGTTCCGAGTTTGAATCTGGAGTCTCTCTGTCTGCGTGGCATTTGAGTAAGTGGGAAATATCAGAGTAAAAACATATTTCTGTGATGGCAAGATTGAAAAGGCTTTTTGTTGACATACCTCAAACACAACTCATTGGCATGTAGACATAGGAACTAAATGACTGCTATGGAGACTTGGGGCCCTTGAGATCTCACAACATGCTGCAGGTTTCCAACAGAAAACTATTGAGATTTTATTTATTTTTTTACTTTTCATGGTGGCAAGATAAACGTAGGTCCTTGCTGCTTTGTCTGTCATACTTCCAGACTTTAAAATTATTGTTGTGACTTCTGATATAGGTACCTTTAGGTCAGTAGCTCTTTACTGTAGGTTTACTTATGTAGATCTATGTTCTCTTTTGAGTGGCTAAGAGCTGATAGACCACGGTTTTATACCATAGTGAACAAGGACACAGCAACGGGTGACCAATCAAGAGTTTATAGATGCACTTAATAGAAATTTGCAACTCTAATCTTTCAAATCTCGCACAAGTTGAAGTTGTCATCCGAGTGATTTTAAATTACAAAAAAGGTTTTAATTTTAAAGGTTTTTGATCGTGATATTATGCTTTTGCGCAAAGATAATTCATTCTTTGCACATCTTTACTAATAATTATATAAGGTGCTGTTAAAATAAGCTAGTGAGCATTGTGTATTCATTTTACATAAGCTATAGACGGATGAACAAGCTCACACAGCTACACTCTTGTCGCTGATAATATAAATGACCCCTCCTGCGGGCTAAAGACTTCTCTTAGTAGCGTCCGTGCTATGAGAGTGAAGATGTGGCCCATAATAAACACAACTGCCTGTGTCTGGTAAGACCCACAGCTCCACGGCCAGCTCGGCAGAGCGAGGACAGCCGAGCACAGGAACTAACAGGGTCATCATCCTGCAGGAGGACGGCGGCCTCAAACAGCAGGCTAACGGCTGTAATAACGTCTGCTATCAGACGCACAACCAGCTGCTCAGCTTTCACAGCTGTTCTCTGACTCAGTCTCCACAGCAACAACATTTGCATCTAAGACCTGAGAACTGTTTGGTCATATGCTGCACAATCTGGACTGTATGCATTTGGTCATAAGAGATGTAGAGATGATGTCAAACGTGGAAGAAGTTTCTAAGACAAGACTCGAATTTAACTTTTTGATCTTACGCGGAGTTTGAGCTTTTCATGAGCTTTTTACTTGCAGAAACTTTCAAAAGTTCCACAATCGAATGTCTATTTGTTTTAGTTCATCACACAAAATCTCAATAAAGTACAATGAAGAATGTGGCGCTCACAAAAATATCCATCTTGAGTCCTAAACAAAACAGTGTGAAGAAAAAAAAAAAAAAAAAAGAGCTTCTAAGACTGAAAAATTCTCAATGAGAGTCACAGGCTTTGTTTTAGTTTACACATGAGTTCCCAGAGTGAGTAGCGCTTTCACCAGAAAGAAAACAATTGTGTGGTTGTGGGGGAATAAAACCATCAAGAATACACATGTGGGAAGTAAAGGAGATTGGAAGGAAGGAGACTCGGGGAGTTTTAATGGACACTTTGCAGGTTTTAAAACTGTTGATGCTTTTTTAGTTGCTGGTTGTTTGGTTTGTGAAAAAAAAATGTAAAAAAATGAAATGCAGTACAGATTTTGGCTTTGTTGAGCTCAAGACCACAAGCTCAAAAATGAGCTCAAGAAATTGTCCTTCAGATCAATCATTCAATATTAACTTAACGTTTAGTTTTGCCTTAAAGTTTTATTGCTCCAACAATATGCAAGTGAAAATGAGAAAGACTGACACATAGATAGCACATATTTAACTAATGTTTAGATTAATTAGGGAGTTTTACCCCCTTGAGTCATTCAGGGGGACATACTTTATCATTCCAGCCTGCGTCTGTTTACCGAAGCGGTCCAAGCTAAAAAAAATTTTTTTTAAAACTAATTCTTCCTTGGCTTTTCAGTAGAGTAATTGAGCAATTACGCATGATTGATTGATACAGAGAGGGAGAAGAGGGAAATCTGGCCGGGGTACAATGAAGAAACCAATACAGTAGCTTTAAATAAGGAGAGATGGTCAGAGTTACTGAGGCAGCCAGATGCCTGACTGAAGTGTGACTGGGGACAAGCAGCCGCTTCAGCTCAAAGGAGAGATAAGAAAAAAACCCAAAGTGCATCAAAGACTGTGTGTGGAAGGTCGCGGTGTGTGAATCTGTGCATATAACTTTCCACGAGAGATATGGATGTGTGGGTTGGGAAAGAGAAAGCAAGGAGGAGAAGGAGGAGGAGGGCGGGGAAGGGAATTGAAATTTTAATTAGCCTCTGAGTAATAGCAAAGTGGTTTCCAGCCACTCCAGTGTTTTCCCAGGAACATTACAAGTCCGGCGCGGAATCTTGGAAGTTTATTGCGACTTTACAATGTTAAAGTCATGTGAGATCAGATCAAAAAGACACACAAAAACACACTTTCAGTCCCAACTCCGACAGACTGTAAGGTCGTGTCGGGAAATCCCTCTGTATGGGCCTCAAATGCACATGAGATTATCGTTTAAGATCTCCCCGAACCCGTCCTGCATGCATCGCCCCTTCCTGTCCTTTTTGCAGTCAATTATAAATACATGTGGGTATTAAATGTGACACCTGTGTACAAGACAAATCCCCCACACCGGGTTTTGGCCATTGTTTAACCAGCGGCGGTTTATCTGCTGCTGGTGGCAGCTGCGCTGCGGAGATTTCCAGCAGATTCTCAGCCCACCCAAGCAGAATAATATCTATACACTGGCTGCATCTCCACGGCTGCAGGGTCTCTCACACATGACACATATGTACAGTGCCTTACCAGAGTAATGACATCACTCCAACATTTTTCCGATTTTGTTTTGCTGCAGGCTCAGCATTCTGTCAGTGTCATTGGGACTTTTTGTAATAAGACAACAATAAACAGTCACTGCCTTCAGAAATCACCTCATTTGTAAACAAGGTACGACAAGTAGCACTTACTTATTCCTTTTAAAGATGTTACCCATAAACCAAGTTTTTTTTTTTTTTTTTAACTTTCAGAGGATTTTTACTTACCGGAAACTCATCAAACGAAAAAACAACGCTTTCATTAAAAACTGGCACTAGCAATTAGTACAGGTTGTATTAGCCAGTGCTGACAAAGATCTCTGTAAATAATTACACTCTGAGCATGCAGCAGCGCTTCTACCTCTCTAAAACGAATGATAAAATGCCCAATAAAAGCGACAGGCACTTGACATAAAGAATGTGTCAACAGCTTTTCTAAGCCTGAATTAAACATGAGAATAAAGGCTGTGTAATTCATGAGGCGGGTGGAACGGCCAGGATGAAACTCGCCAGCATGGCGAGTGTTTAAAATGCAAGTGATTGCCTTCAAGGATGATCAATATCTGGCACAGCCACCACTGGAGCAGATGCACACAAAGAGGTAAATCTTTTTTGCCTATTAACCATTTTCCTCATCTTAAAGAGAAATCATTTCAGTGTATATTTGTTTTCGGTAATTTCATGTTGAGAGATTGTTGCAAAAATATTTTCACATTCAGAATCAAAGTGTACAGCAGTTGACTTTGTTTCATCTCAAGAAAGCAACGAAACAACAAATTACGTAAACAGGTAGAACTTCATACATAGAAACTATCTGATCTCATTTATACATGAGCTAAACGTTAAACCTGCACAGTGGTTTGTGATCTAGATGAGCTTTTAGGAAGAAAAAATATTTCTTATTACCGTAATCATCCAGTGAAGAACACCTGATATTGGATGTCATACAGAAGGTTTTTTTTTTTTTATTTCAAACTGAGTCCAATATTTTTATCAAGGACATAATTTAGCATTTTCTGTAACCTAAGAGATTCCAACTTCTTTATACTGTGCCAACATAAAAATGTATAGATTAACTATATGTATTCAAAGATACATATACATAATCGGTTTCTAAGGCAAAGTTCATAGTCACACAACATAACTGACGCACTTGCATCTTGTTTCTGTGGGGCAGCAAAGCCAATGGAGCGTCTACTCTTCAATTTTCATGACCAGAAAGGTTACAATACGTTTTTAGCTCAAGGGCGGTAACAGAAGATGATATGGAAAAAAAGAAATCTCACCAGAACATACATCCTCAATTGATATTGTGTATTTTATAAGGTATTTGTCATCTTGAAGTCTAAATGACACTTCAGATCCTTGAGGACAAAGCAGGGTGGCATTAAATATATATTAAACACGGCATTTTCACGCATCCAAACGAGATACATAAAATTTCCAAAGGACTTCTAGACACGGCAGGCGTCAGACGAAGGAAATGTTGAATTCAAGGCCAAACAGGTTCATGTGTAGGTATGACTTTTGGAGTTTCCCATTTTTATTGGGCAATGCACTCGTTGACTGTTAGTGGAATACCAGCTTCTTGACTCGCCCATAATTCGGTGTTGGAGGAAACTCAGTGATCTGGATCATTTTCAGATGGAGGAGTGGGAAGGTTTAGATGAGGACATGAAGAGCTTTGGAGACAATTATGTCTTCGAGAGGAATGACAGTCCACTGAGACTTCATCCCACTCCGGTGTCTTGCTCGCATGAAGTTGTATTGCCTTCAGGGAGGAAGACTACTCTAAAGTAAATTAACGGCTTTGCCAGAAGAGCTTTTGGGAATTTGAGTGAACTGTTTACGTGCTTCTCTGGTTTAAAGTGTCTGGTTTTCTGCAAATAATTCAAAACTGGGATGATTATTTAGAATTTCTTTCAGTGGAAGAAATAACCTATTTCAAAAGCAACATAAACAACCAGTTCGACAAAGATCTGATATTTTAGAGAGATCTCCTGTGCTCCGGTGAAGCTGAAGTTGGAGTGTCTGAGAACAGAACTGTGATCGGAGGTGGCAGCATCATGTTGGAAGAAAATATATTTCTTATTTACATTCCTCACACTTAAAAAGAGAAATCTTAAAATATCCCAACAAAGTATTAATGATCAGCGTTGGTTTGTTCTTTCATTCCCAAAAATGATGATGTACCACTAAAATATCCTGAAGATGAAATTACCCACATAGAAAGCAGGAACGGAATATGCACGAAACATTCATCTGTCTGTCTTGACAAGGACTTATCTCATTTATTTTGTTAAATGGCCATGGCAGAGTCCAAATTTTTATCAGCAAATTTAATTTAGTAGAAGGAAATAAAGGTTTGAAATTAGAATTAAGTCGCTAAATGCAGGTGCTATCAGATTCAGAGGTAATATGTTTAGGCACATTGTAATTTCACAGTGGAGATTATGTTTTCTTAAAGTTATTAAGAAGGTGATGGGGGACTGCTGTGCAGGAGGAAACGCTGTAGATTCATGTTTCCAATTTTAGATAATAGAAGCACAACAGTGGCGCTGTCTTTGAATAGTAATCAGCAGCTCATCATTCCTTATGTTTTCAGAGTAAAGATTAAGACAGATGTTTGAGATTATTCTTCTGCAAATCCAAAGGTTGAGATGGTAAAATAGGATAATTTCACCTAGAGAAAAAAGAGAGAGACGAAGCAGGAATCCATTATGAATCAAAGGTCTATTTTTATTCATTAAGATGGCAGCAATGCAAATCGCAGGTGTTCTTCACTGGATGGTAAATTTCTCAGTACGAGTAACAAAAGCCCGCAGCCTTTAAAGTGTCTGTTTTCTGTTCAAATGTGTCCAGCTGGAGTCATACGGTACGCACAAACGGGAAGGATTTACCTCTAACCTCTGTTTTTCATAGAGAGGATGAAACCTGCTTTCTATTTAACTTTCTATCAAATTAGTCCTAAAGTAAAAGAAAAAGAAACCACAAGGTCCTAAAATCTGAATTTGGACATTTTTAATTAATATCTGAGGCTGCACATGCATGGCATATTTGTACTGTGTTATCACTTTGCTGGAAATGCACACAGCGGCAATCGTATGCAGAGTCTCACACAGGAGAGGTAATACAGTTCAGGTTCCTTAATTCGTCTTAATTCTTAACTCTGACCAATGATACTTTCAGCCAAAAAAAGTAAACCAGTGATTAATAGTATTTTCTCTAAGCACAACAGACAACTTAACCAAGATGTAATTTCAAGAAAGATTATCTATTATTAGAGTTGCACCAATCAGGCCTTAACTAGCCCTTACTGATTTTTTGAACCATTTAACTTTTTTTAAAAGGATTACAACAGAATTACTCATTTGTATATACTATTTTAATAAAACAAAAATACATTGATCACAAAACTGGAAATAGCTTGCTCCGGATTTAATTTAGGAGTGCCAAAGGAGGGGTTTTTGAGTCCCACTTTTCAAATTTTTATTTCCAAAAAAAAAAAAAAAAGAAACCAACAAAATACTTTAAACCAAATTACAATTTTGCGCTACATGAAGCCTAGGCGCAAATTCAAACTGGAAGACTCTTTCATCCCCACCGGGACCCGTTAATTGAAGCGACCTGCCCACAATTGTCAACCTATCAACGCTGGACCAAGCCACGTCACGTCCAATCACCGACCAAGTCCCAGCTGATAAGGACCTTCATTCATGGCGTCCTTCACTCTCCAGCCGAGCTCAACCCACCACCACCCCTTCTCCTCCATTCGCCCGGTCCTGAGGCCCGCACCCTTCTTCAACCTCCACCACCAGTGCCGAGCCCTGGGGGATGACGTTCCTAACAGCATCGGGAATGCTCATCAGAAGCCTATCGCTAACGCTGCGATAACCGTTATCCCCAGCCGGGGCCCGAGCGCCAAAGACTTTAAATTCTGTTTGTCAATAAACTCTTCTAATTGTCTTCTCATCTCCGTCTGAGTCTCTCCAGATTGAAATGAAGCCTAGGCGCAAATTCAAACTGGAAGACTCTTTTATCCCCACCGGGACCCGTTAATTGAAGCGACCTGCCCTCAATCGTCGACCTATCAACGCCGGACCAAGCCACGTCACGTCCAATCACCGACCAAGTCCCAGCTGATAAGGACCTTCATTCATGGCGTCCTTCGCTCTCCAGCCGAGCTCAACCCACCACCACCCCTTCTCCTCCATTCGCCCGGTCCTGAGGCCCGCACCCTTCTTCAACCTCCACCACCAGTGCCGAGCCCTGGGGGATGACGTTCCTAACAGCATCGGGAATGCTCATCAGAAGCCTATCGCTAACGCTGCGATAACCGTTATCCCCAGCCGGGGCCCGAGCGCCAAAGACTTTAAATCCTGTTTGTCAATAAACTCTTCTAATTGTCTTCTTATCTCCGTCTGAGTCTCTCCAGATTGAATTAGTTATTGTTTGTCACCTAACATTTCCAAAAAATAAAAATCAAAAATCAAAAAATCAAATCTGCTTTAGGTTGTGATTGTGATGTGAAAAAGTTACAGGGATATGAAACCAATGTAGATATGGACATGTTTTTGTTTTGTGTTTTGGATGCCTAAAGATTTATTAATATCACAGAAGCCCCTATGTCATAAAGCACTGCAGTAATCTTGAGCATGAAAAGCCTGTCTGCTCGTCCTATAATCTTCCTATGGAAGTGATGCCAGATAATGACTATTCCACCTGGCACAAATGTTGGGAAAAAAGAAACAGAATGTTGTGCGGACTGAAAGAAATAAATCTATATAATTTGTTATGCAGAAGTTGATTTTGCATGAGCAGAGGGTATTTTCACCTAAAAGCTGCGACTGTTTGGCTGATGAGCTTTAACGGACATTCTCCACATCTCACCTCTTCACAGAGAGACCTGTTTAATATTCATATGAAGCAAAGTAAACATTTGGCCATAAGGAAGCACTTGATTCAAGCAGGACGGTTCAAGTCAGACACCGGATGAGAAGGGGGACATAAAAGAGGCCCTTCATGAATCCAACAGACCCCCTGGGTCAAGTTTCAAACAACCCTCCCTCATCTTCCTACACTTTCAAACACACATTCTTCACGTGTACTTTCACTCATCACACTCCGCAAGCACAAACAGGCACTTTCACACCAAACAAGTTGCTCTGAGAAACCACCATAGAGTCTTTATTGTGGCGTAGGGGCCCTCATAATGTCAGGAATTCAACCTCTAAGGCTCAGTTAAAAACAAAAGAAACATGACGAGGATTGAAACTTCATCTTTCGCTGAACATCTGCAAAATACAGTACTGCAAATGTCATTGTATTTTATTTGGATTTCATGTGATCAACTCGAAGCACTGCATAACTGCAAGGTAGATGGACAAAGAGGATTTTACAATTATATATCTAGGTAGAATGACATTCATTTATATTGTGCCTCCTTTTCTGTGACACACCTAAATAAAATCTAGTGCAATTAACTGGGTTCTCTAAGTAGTAAGTAAAGTCCACTTGTGTATAATTTCTTAGCAATATTATTTAATTCAGCATCCTTTTTTGTGTTTGTTAGAGGACATTAGTGTACAAAGAGATTCATGAAAAACATGAAGAACATGAAGACTGTATGAAGAACGTTAAGGCTGTGGTAAGGTTACAAGATAATCTTCCAGAGAACCGTTCTATCCATTACCTGAAAAATAGAAAGAGTATGGCTGGAAATACATGGCCATCCACTTGAACTGACAGAAAGAGAGCATTAGTCAATGAAGCAGTCCATGGTAACTCTGGAAGAGCTGTAGAGACCCAGAGCTTACATCCAGAGCTCAGGAAAACTATAAGTCATGTTTTTTTGACAGAGCTGATAAAGTGTGTGAGCAGTGTGACCTACAAACCTGACTCAGTTACACCAATTCTGCCAGGAGAATTGGGCCTAATTTCTGGAAAACCGTTGCGAAATGCTTTTGGAAGAATAACAGAAATGTTCAAAACAAGTCATACAATTAAAATTCAATGCTACCAAAAAATAAAAATAAAATAAAGCTCTTCTATATTTTTGCTGGAATAAAATCCATGTGAAGGCTGACGAGTTGTTGGAGATCTTGGGAGCGAACTTTAGTGCTGCTCTGCCAGCACTTAAAGGAAGAGAACTAAAAAAAAAAGAGAGCATACAAGCGGTGCAAGTTCTTCCTTGGTGGCCCATAGTAAGAAGATAATTCTCTTTATGCAAATGTTTTTGGTTGAAAAGAAATTATTGATCATAGACCAGAAAGCTGTGCTGCCCGGAAATACAGAGGAACAATGAGGAGGCGAGGGTTGCTATAAATGAGAGAAGCGAAATGAATTATGCAAGTCTCTTTTGCACATCCACCTTTTCCTCATTATGTGGAGCCATCTGAGTGGTAATTAAATTCATGCACTGATAGGATTCCCTAGTTTTCTGCCACCATGCTTTTCTTATGTACTTTGTCATTCTGGCACTTTCGAAAAGAGGGAGGGAGAGTCATATTGGTGGGCTGGGGAACATCATATTTTACTTTCCTTTTCTCATTTAGTTTTAAAATGAAAAATCATTAACAACAACAACCTTCTTGTTCTGGAGCAACCAGTGTTTTGATACTTCCTTTGCAAATTACAGTATATACATATACAGTAGCATTGTATTAAGATTAACTTCTAGGTAAATAATCAATTATATGGCAAGCTGTGCAATTCCTACCTCAGTACAGGACTGATGTTGCGTCAGGGGTCAAAAGATAAACAAGGCACCAAGAAATTGCTTCCATTAGGAAGAATATGCAGTCATTTCATGCTGCAAAAATAAGTGACAATCTAACTTAAAATAAAAACTCTGAATTACAATACAGGTTTCAAGAAATAAATATTTTCTCTGGAAAACCACTTCCAGTATTGGCTAAAATCTCCTAAACTCTATCAGAAAATGTTCTAAGATATGATTAAACCAAACTTGAATTTTAGGTTTGATACAAAAACAGTGTACCATGGTAACAGCAGTATGATGAGCTGAGGCCACAAAGTGTAGTTGGACCTGGGGTTTCTTTCAAGTTTGATAGTATATCACTTTTTACCCAAAACTTTTCAGGGATCTGACGGTAATTTTCATTGGAAGAAAATTTACATTTTGAAATGCTCTAATCAAAATCCAGAACTTGGTCTAACAGAGCATTCTCACACTCTAAAGACAATCGGAGAACTTTTCTAGACAAAGTGGAAAAATAATACCAAGTCAACATTTTGGGTGCGAATGAATGTGTATGAGTACAGTGCTGAAATTAAATCCAAAGTTGCTTCACAAATGTATTAGTTGAATGTTAGTGCACTTTCATTAACTTATCCATTTTTCTCCCTAGCAGGTTAGTTTCCTCTTCAGTTGAAATTTGTCACAAAGATTGAAAAAGTTTCAAAGATGTATAACATGCATGAACTCATTTCTTAGGTCAATGGCTGAGGTGCGTATGTTTGTGTAACCAGTGAACATTGAAGTACGCTGACAGATTGCAATTAGGTTACAGGCTTTAATTAACACTCATGTTGGACCAGAAGTAGTTTCCCTTTACAACCTGTTACAGACAAGACTGTGTTTTCAACTTGAAATCTTTGCTTTTGCTTTAAGACTACAATTTGAAAATAAAATAAATGAAAATAATGCAAGTTCACTTGAACTATCTCCCTCCTGTACTTTCCAATCAGTTCCTATACACAGAGTAATAGAAAGCTGTTAATCTGCATCTGATAACAAAAAATGCCTTGAAACCCAACATTATTTCTCCAGGGACGAAGAGACAGTCCATCTTACAAATTGACTTCTTCAGAAGCTTCCTGCCTCTCCCCCTTATCCTCCTCCTCCTCTGTTGGGAGCTACACACAAGGCAGGAAGCTGCCTCTATGAAGACTGTCGTGGATTTATGATGCGGAGGCAAGTGTGACTGAACAAGGTCTTTTTTCCCATCTGGGCTTCGGAGCTGCTGCTGTGCTAAAATTTATGACGAGGATGACATAGCTGATTACTCTTGGTTACTGGAGAGAATTGGACGTAGACCAAGATGTTAAGTGTTTGTGTTTATGAAAAAGCAAATAGAGGCCCAGTCGCCTGGAATTGTCAGTAGTCCAACTTGGTTTTCATCAAATTCCCAAAACCTTCTTCAGCTCTCATGGACAGACTTGTGGGAAGTTGTTGTGGTAAATGAATAACCAAGACGTGTTAGAGAAAAAGGAGTTAGGGAATAATAAAAAAGATGAATAAATAACACACCCAGACTGATGGAAAAAACACACGGAGCATTCCAGCCTAAAGATGTGAAGAAGTGAGCGAGACTTTGCTGTGACCCCATAAACAGGATGCACTGTGGACTTCCACTTATTCCTCTTGACAAATTTGTGGTATCGGCATTAAATTGTGGACAAAATCCTGGAGGAGAGTTGAGCCAAACCAAATAACAGCTACTCAAAGGCTGAGGAGCTGTTTTAACCCCTCTAACCCTATCTGCTGTGGCCTTCTGTGTTGTGAAGTTACCTAGATAAAGAACATTTCCGTGAGTTGAGCCGCCGTAAAAGTTGTCGGAGTATTTATTTATTAATTTTTTTACATTCTCTGTATTAAAAAGCATCTTCAACTTAATTTGAAACTTGGCGGAAACTTGTTAGTTTATTGTTCATAGTTTATTGTTAAGTGGTAGAAGTCCATATTCATGTCAAGAAAGACAAAAGACAGACACAGACATTGCTTGACATCAGCTTGAAATAAATGTGGTTTTTCACAAACCACAGGCCTCTCCCAAAGCCTACTTTTAGACCTTTGGGAGGCTTAACATGGGCCTCAGTTTCCTCTGCTGTTTGGATGAGTTTTTTTTTTTGATTGATGAGCCATGGCCAATTAGGAGCTTAGCCACTGAAGCCCACAAAGACATGGGTGATCTCAGACATAAACATGGCTGGCCATAGGGGCTTGACGATACCTGTTGTCTGTGGAAATCTTTGTAGCAGCTGGGAGAGTCACCAGGTCTTCCCTGGAGGTTTTGAATACTTGGACCAACTCAGAATATCTTCAGAAAACAAGTCAGCCTACAGTCTAATACCAAGAAACAAACCATTCCCAGAGTGGAATATCCAAGGGGTGATGTCAGGTTTCCCACACGGTGCCATCCTAATGGGGGTGGGGAGTGGTGAGCGTCTGCCCCGACTGACACTTTGTGGTTGATGAGCAACAGGGCGCCAGCCAGCGGACTCGTTAGACAAACTGTGACAACAAGATGTTGGCCTTGAAAATCAATTATAAACAGAAGAGTGTCTTTGCATCTGTTTCTGCTCGGAGTTATGCAGCTCTGTCTGCCCCCGCTCTGTTTTTCCAAGGGTCTGACTCCGCTGCCACTTAGTGGGTCATCCCTGTGGGATTAGTGATGGCACACAAACCTCTGGTACATTGCTTGTAAATCAGAGCAGATGAAGTGAGGTGATGACAGGTCTAGGAGGCCCCCGTAATTCGCTGACAACATTTATTGGAGATTCCTGAGAGAATATTGTTTTATTATAAGCTCTCAGCACACTCCCCTGTGTGCCAAACATAAAACAAGATTTCTTTTTAAATAAAAGATTAAGCTTTTCTTTAACAGATAAAAGAAAACGAAAGACATATTACTGTCTGAAAAATTACCCTTTTGCTTTAACAACCTGAGGTCTCTGTTACTTTTAATTAAAAAACGGTTCCATCTCAAAATAATAACTTATCTTGAGATGGAACTGCTATTTTTGTCAAAGTGGATAAAGTGGATAAACTAATACAGTCAATAGTGTGTTGAGTTCACCTGTTAAATCCTACCATTTCTTTTCTTATTTGCCAAGACGCACGACATTTATACGTATACCCTATGTGCAGATAAAAAAAATTATGACTCAAATGAAGAACTTGTTTTACAATTGGTAAAATGTCTTCTGCAAAGTATGTTTCACAAACTTTTCTTCAGAAAGACAAATGTAAGTCAATGAGGCCAAACTCCAAAAAAAAAAAAAACCTTAAACCATGCCAAAGATCTGAAATCTACTGTCCAAGACAGTTGTAAGAGATTAAAAAAGCCCTTGTTATCTTACAACAAACCTCACCTCATCAGCATTTCTTTCTATCTCAAAAACAGGGTCACAAGACTCTGGCCATCTCTTCCTGGTCCTGAACCAAAAACTCTCATGCATGTATTGAAAGTCTGCAATCAAGACTATACCAAATGCTCCGCAGGACTCTGCTGCACCAAACCGAAGTCCAACTTCCCTGCCTTACAGTTATGGCAATGTGCTATGCCAACATCTTGAACTCTTTCACGTTTAATCACTTTACAAACAAAAGCTGTAACTTATTTTATTGTGACATGTTCTTGTACTCAGTCTTGTCACCCCAATACCATGAAATATGTGTATTTATTTATCAAACTAATTCTGAGAGAAATAAGTTCAAAATAGAAGTAGCATTGGACAAAATGGTGGCACATGAATACAAAATGGTAATGCAAATTTGCAAAACAACCTAATTGATCCTCAACCTTTCCAAGCACAAAACAACTTGTCAGTGGCCATAATGTTTTGGCTCATCACTATTTTTATTTGCGTACACTTAACCCCAAAAACAAAAAAAACATGGATACTTTCTGGGTGTCAAAGAAGCAACGTGAATGCTGTTTAAGGAAGCAAAGTAGACTTAATGGTCTCCCTAAAAAATGCTACTGTCCCCTGGCTGACATCAGCCAGCTTTTACCCAAATAAACTATGTCATCACACAGACAATGCAAGCCTTCATTCCTTTTGTTTCCTTGTTGCTCTCTAGAGAGACTGTTTACAGCCATTTCATTTTTCCTTCAAGATGCAGTGAAAGCAGTGATAAAAGGCCCTCATAGTGAGACCACCACCAGAGGTAGAATAACTATAAAGATCCTTTCAGAGATCCTTTGGGGCTGAACACCCCCCCACAAACTTTTCTTTTGCTTTAAGCTCTTCTTGCCCATCTGTTCTCCAGGTTTTGTCTTTTTACCGACCGTATGGTTGGAGGGCATTGAAGGCATGTTTGGCTTTGTGTGTTGTGCAATCATCAAAACAAGTCAAGCTTCCTGGCTTGACCGGGAAGCTTGAATTCACTTCACCAGTCCAGTGAAGTGGTTTCATCGTCTTTTTTTTCACCTGAAGCTCTCAGCAACAAATTCTAAAACTCAAGCTACCATATAATCATGCAGTTTCAGGATATTTGTCCAGCCAGCCAGACTAATAACTAAGCAGTCGGGATACAAGAAGTGTCTTCCAGGCCAAAACCAATACACTCTCACTGGCAGGGATAAGCTTTTTCTTACAGCAACCAGCAAACATTATTCCACTCTGTTCCAGAGTAGCAGTGGCTATCTTCTCCTGAACGTGTATGTTTATTAATGTTAGTCCCAGAAACCAAGCATGATGTCAATCATCAACAGCAGTAGCCGACAAATTGCTACACAAAAGATTATGGTTTGACTCAGTGCCTTCAGAGCAACTTGGCAGGTCTGACTATTCAGGAACGTCTATCCTGCTTCCATGGAAAATTAGTTGAACATGAAAAACTGTAGTAGTGTAACACTGCCCACAGATAAATAGTATGGTGTAAAACCAAGCAATAAACCTCCACTTTCAGCCATCAATAGAAAACCAAATGTAAAGAGGTTGACCGGGTCAGTGCAGTACGAAATCTTGTAGAACAGAACATAATGGGTATCCCATTCAATAAAGGTCCTCGCTAATGCCAGATCTGGAATGGCCTAGTGTATTGTTGGCATTCATCAGCGACTTTATTCTAATAGTGCATGAGGATTACACTGTGTATTTATAGCAGGGAAGCAAGGAGGCAAGCAAAAGAACTCAAATAAAACAGAAAAAGCAGCATTATACTGTGTTATTTAAAGAAAAAAACTATGTTTTTTGACTCATTTTGACTCATGAGTCAAAATGAGAAAATATATATATAAAATTACAGGCAAAGTTGTGCAGTTATATGATCTACAGTCTTCAACTGAAACAAGTACAACTAGACTTGAATGCTGCCATGATGGGCAGGATATAAGTATATTTACTTCTGTTGTCTTTTTGTAGAGTTTTGTTATTTCTTTCATTAGAATAATTTAGAATCATTTATTCACCCTGGGCACCCCTGCGGGTACAGTCTAGTGACTATATACAGAATTAATTTTTATATTTTTATTTAAATGTGTAAGATCGAACAAGACAGGCAGAGTCCACTCTTGTGGAAAGTTTTCTTTTTATAAAAACTTTGGAAACCACATTTTATTTTCCTTCCTACAGTATAGCATAGTACAGTACAGTATACTATAGTACAGTATAGACCAGACTGTTTTCAACATTTTGGTTCCTGATGCCGTAAGCAGGCACAGTCTCCAGGTGGGATTTGATCCTACAAGACTATAGAAAGATCAGGCAGCTCGTTCTGGCGAATGGAGCTGTGATGGGGCAGACACATTTGCAGCTAGTGGATGTTAGCTACACCACCCTGGTTCAGTGGCATAACAGAAGGGTCAAAAGGCAAGAGACCGCTGTGGTACTTCAAGGGCTAAACCTTCCCAGCCAGTTTTCTGTAGCTGCTGACCCGCTTCTGCCTGCAAATATACGCCCGCATTACGGCGTACCACATTCAGGGCCACTGCATACATATAGGCTACCATCCAACACTGTGGGGCAGTCAAAATTAAAAAGAAAGCTACAATTCACTGATGGGACAAATCCATCAGGACAGCGGCAGCTTCTCCCTGCCCCACCCAAAAGGCCTCAGCTAGTGGCAATTACTCCAATGGCACCACAGGGATCTGTTATCCTCACTACCCAACAGCAACAGAGTTTGTGGAACCTCTCCACCCCTCCTCCACATGCTTATCCTGTGGCCCCTGCTCTGGCCCCTGCTCTGGCTCCCAGAGCAGCCCCTGCTCAACCTGGTAGAGAACCTCGAAAATTGACTCGCAAAGTTTTGCACAACACATGCAAAAAATGCGGGCAGTTTAGAATAGCTGAAACAGGACACAGCCAATATAGAGGGCAAATTTACTGTCCCTCTAATGAAAGTCTCACTAAAGAGCAGTGGCTGGAACAAATTAAAAAGAAAAAATAAACATTTTCTTTATTTTAAATAACTTCACTGTATATAAGTTTTATTTAGTTCATAGTGTGTTTATTTTGTTTTGGGTTAATGATACAGATATTTATTCTTATTGTCATTGTGTACACAAAGTAATTCAACAAACCATACAGTAAAAGGATTTAAGTCCTTCAGCAAACCACAAATTTCTTGGTTAAGAAAAAGAAATGGGAGACTTCAATGGAAATGTGTTGCATCCAAATGCTACAATGTTTTGGGACTAACTAAAAATGTTTAATTCACTGTCTTAATTGTTGAATAAATATTTGGTTCTTTTAAACCGATAAGGTCTATGGTCTTTTGTGAGTAAATATTAGCTGCTTCAAATTCTGAATTATTGGTAATTTAAACATACACTAGAAAAAAGATATCATTCACTTCACTCAAAGTACTTTAGGAAAGACACTTGCAATTTTAGTTTCAGTCACTGTTTTGCTGTGAAAAATGAAAATAAGCACTGAGTATGATTAAGGACATTAAAATATACATCAAGTATATAGTATACAGTATAATTTAACACATTAATTTGAATATATCAGAATAAAAAAGCAAAATTAATTAAGCAATTCAAAGTTTTAAAAAGAAAGCCTTTTATGACAAGTGTTGGGTTTTAGTTTACAGTACTACACTATCTGTACAAAAAAGCATTTAAAATGTTTTCAAGATACAAAAAAACAGCCGTTACTTCATAACACTTAAACATTAATTGTGGGAAATCTTTTCACTAAAACATAGTATGGCGACTGGTAGGATCGAACTCGCGACTCTGGGATCGGCCTCACTCTTCCCCTTTCTTCTCCCCTCCCTTTCTTCCCCCTTTCTTCCTTTCTCCCCCCCCCCCCCACCCCCCCCAAGTAGACTATTGTTCCCCAACTTTGGCGCAGTCGGTAGAGCATGAGACTCTTAATCTCAGGGTCGTGGGTTCGAGCCCCACGTTGGGCGCAAGTTTTTCTTCTAGTCCTGAAACATGAGGTGCCGTTTAAAAACCTAACAGGTTTTGTTACTGAACGTGGTAATGATATTTCTGTGAGAAAACGCGTTTGTCTCTTCACTTTTGTTTTGCCGTCGTCACTCATTTGCATCCCCGGAAGTGCTTCTACTTACGTTACGAGGTCAAAATGGCGGCTCCCTGCTTGTGAAAGGGTCGAACCAGAAGGCAGCTTTATGATTGCAAAACATGTATAAAACGCCGTGCAGCAGGCTGACAGGTAAGGGCAGGAGAAAAATGTAATATTCCGTCAACCAGCTGTTTACCTTTACAGACACATTTTCGTCTTGCAGGCTGTTGGCAGTCCGAAAGCTAATGAGGAAGCTAGTTCAGCATGTAGCTTACCGGTTGAGAGTTAGCTTACATAGGAGACCACAAGTGACTTTGGCTGTCTATTATCAGTTTCTATGCAAAAATATGGCTTTCGCTAACGACCACCATTCTGTTTTAAATGATACTGTTGAATATCTAAATAGTTGCAGAAATAACACATTCTGCATAGCTACTGCTATTAGCTATAAGACGTGGCTGGGAGACAACAACAAACATACCATAACAAGTGATAGAAGCTGCACAGAATTAAGAACTGGAACTTTATCCCCGTACTCATAAACTCCTGGTAGATGAACAGAAATATGCTTGCTAAGCGTTTATTTACTCTTCATGATATCACAAAATGTAAAACTCCTAATATTTGAGTTACAGATGCACGGCACGTTGACACATTACGTTTGCCTAATGTGGTCTTTTTAGACAATTGATGTTTATGACCGACAATCAATTCGTAATTTCTACGACTAAAATTAAATTGTACCATATACTCATAGTCTATACGCTAATGTGCCAATATGGCGTCTAGAAATTATATCTAGCAACAGGAGGTTTCTTTGAGATATTTTTATTTTGATTACCTGTCATCAAAATCTGTCATATTTCATAAGGCTCGGGTGGTCCAAACAGGGATAAGATTCCTATGGAAATAGGGTGTTGTACTAACGCTCATGGAAATTAATATGTATTGTTTAATTGTATTAAAAGTTTACTGTGCCCACCCATCCATCTTCTTCCGCTTATCCGAGGTCGGGTCGCGGGGGTAGCAGCTTCAGGAGGGAGGCCCAGACTTCCCTCTCCCCAGCCACTTCTTCTAGCTCGTCCGGGGGAATCCCGAGGCGTTCCCAGGCCAGCCGAGAGACATAGTCCCTCCAGCGTGTCCTGGGTCTTCCCCGGGGCCTCCTCCCGGTGGGACGTGCCCGGAACACCTCACCCGGGAGGCGTCCAGGAGGCATCCTGGTCAGATGCCCGAGCCACCTCAACTGGCTCCTCTCGATGTGAAGGAGTAGCGGCTCTACTCTGAGTCCCTCCCGGATGACTGAGCTTCTCACCCTATCTCTAAGGGAGAGCCCAGCCACCCTACGGAGAAAACCCATTTCGGCCGCTTGTATCCGCGATCTCGTTCTTTCGGTCATGACCCAAAGCTCATGACCATAGATGAGGGTGGGAACGTAGATCGACCGGTAAATCGAGAGCTTCACTTTTTGGCTCAGCTCTCTCTTCACCACGACGGACCGGTACAGCGCCCGCTTGACAGCAGACGCTGCGCCAATCCGCCTGTCGATTTCCCGCTCCCTTCTTCCCTCATTCGTGAACAAGATCCCGAGATACTTGAACTCTTCCACCTGGGGCAGGACACCCCCCTTGACCCGGAGAAGGCACTCTACCCTTTTCCGGCTCAAGACCATGGCCTCGGATTTGGAGGCACTGATCCCCATCCCGGCTGCTTCACACTTGGCTGCGAACCGCTCCAGCGAGAGCTGCAGATCATGACCTGATGAGGCCAGTAGGACCACATCGTCTGCAAAAAGCAGAGACGAGATCCTAAGACCACCAAATCGGATCCCCTCAACACCTTGGCTGCGCCTAGAAATTCTGTCCATGAAAGTAATGAACAGAATCGGTGACAAAGGGCAGCCCTGGCGGAGTCCAACTCTCACCGGAAACGAGCCCGACTTACTGCCGGCAATGTGGACCAGACTCTGACACCGGTCATACGGGGACCTGACAGCCCGTATCAAAGGGCCCGGTACCCCATACTCCCGGAGAACCCCCCATACTGTGCCCATTTCATTTAAAATTAAAAACACTTCAAATAATATGAAATGATTGAAAGACTTCAAATGTCTACTTTTGTAACAATTACTAGATGTGTAATCGCGAACAATGCAAGTCAATTCAAGCATGTCACTTAATACATGTTATTTTACTGTGTTTTGGTCATTTCTCCATTTTACCATATTAGTACATTGGTTGCTTCATATCTGGCTTCCTGAAAGGACAAAGTCATTTTGCCCACCTTAGAGAAATTTTGTGTCCAATTTTGGTGTTGAGGATTTCAAATAATCAATTCTAAAACCTGCTTATTCTTTACTGTAAGGGAATGTGTTGAATTTAGTACGGGACGTGTTATCTACCAGCATGCTAGGAGTTATTTTAGGGATGGATAGGTGTCATAATCTATCATATTTCAGAAGAGGCAACTGGACTTAATGACATTAGAACCATTACAAATGAAAGTAGGGTGTGATATTAAAGTGTATATATACAGTTTAACTGTGTTCTTCCTGGGATTCAAGTATTTCCATGATTACCTACAAAATACATCAAGAAAAATAAAAAATACCAAAATACCTAGAGAAATAAATGTAAATCTAGTGGATCAAATTCATGGCTTTTGAAAGGTTTGTATGAAATGGAAGTAGGAAGGGAAAAATGTCAAAATGTGACTGCCAATAGGAAGAAGAGTGATAAAGCCAGAGCCTGTTCTTTTTTGTGATATTTTTCTAAGAAATGGAGATTAATTGGATCGAGTTGATTATATATTACATGCAACTTATTGCAGAGCTTCCTAAAATGTTCTCAACATTTTCTATTTATCTTGTTTCTTATGCCTATTTAGGCCAGTTGACCTGTATGAAATATGACTAATTATGTCTTCTGATCAAACCAACAAAACTTCTGAGAGACCTCTTGCAGTAATAATTTGGTATTGGAGCCTTATAACTGTACTTTCTTACATTAGACTATCAGCAGATAATATGAGAATTATTTTAATTGTCAAAAGAGGTTCAAAACATTCCTCACTTAACAAAAACATATCTGTCAGTTCAATGGAGAAAGTAATGAAACAAGTGTGTTTTGGGAATATTTCCTGTTACACTGTGTTAAGGGCTTAATACTGTGTTAAGAGATTAATTGTGTTTCTTTGTTTCTTCAGGTTTTCTAGGTGTAAGAACAAAACAGCAATTGGTTCAAATCGCTCCTCGATGTAACCAGACTGCTCGAAGTCTTATTTACCTCCACAAAAGAAATCCCTCAAACTCGCTGACGTATCAGCATCTTAACTTTCTGAAACGACAGGTATCTTCACTGGGCGTTACCAGTCCTATTTTAACCCAATGTGTTGTGCTGAAATTTATCAACCCAACAATAAATCTGTAAATCATATTGTCCCTTTTTGCTCCTGACTTTGTTTTCATAGTATGTTACCAAAACCAGCAGTGAACTTCAGCAGCGCGCAGTCCCCAAGCACGACCTGACCATTGTTGATGAAAGAGAAGCCAGCGTTGAAAAACAGGTGGAGAGAATACCAGCGATTAATGCTGAGCTCGCAGAAGTCGCCCCACCGTCAGAGGATGTAACGCATAAAACAGAACCTGAAAACTTCCCTACAAAGCCTGCTACGCAAAGTGTGACAACTCCAAAAGGTTCTGCGTCCCGTCTTGCTGCAACCACAGATGAGCCTCCGCACATTCAAGTGGAGACGGAAGAGGCGAGGCAGACCCGTCTGGACAGACAGTGGAAGCCGCTGAAAGTTGATGAGGGTGACCTACCAGATGTCTACGCTCGACTTGCTAAAATCAAACTTACAGGTGGAGTACCTTAAACATCACTGTGTTGATGCATGCATATACATAAATCTCTGGTTTCATTCAGTGTTATTAGCTGTTTTATAATTCATCAAAAATCTGTATGATTGACAAAATCTTAACTTTTCTTATGACTTAATGACTGTTTACTGCTATCAATGTATACTGAGGTTTCAATTGGTTACATTTTCACAACCTCAAAAAATATCATATGCTAGTACAATTAAAATGGTTGTTTTTCTCTGTGATGAAATTCTTTTAAGTTTAATTATTTCTGCTCACAGAAAAATTACTTATGATGTTCCACTGGGCTCTGCACTGTGACCATTAAAGATAGTGAACTGTAGTTGTCTGTTAGACTGAAACAGCTTGGATAGCTTATTTTTTTTGCTTCTAAATTTATACTTGGCAGAAGTAAGCATGGGTCTGCTGTCAGTATCAAGATATACAAAGTTTTAGAAATGCTAAAATGTGTCAATACACTGTTTCCATGGTCTACAGTCCGTTATATGAAAGACCTGAGAAAGTGTGTAGTTATCCGTGCTAACTAAATAAATATGCAAAATTAACTGGCTGAGGATGTCAATTAAGAAACTGTATGTTCAACCCACACTGTTCCCATCAGAACTACTACTGAATACTTAATCTATGGATATGTAGTTTTTCCTAACAAACTGATTTGCAGTCTAAATTTTCACTCCCATTTTGCACTGCCAAATAATGAAGACAAGATATAGTTGAATATGTTGAGAGTTTTCAACCTGAAATATAACCACTGTGCACGGTTTACATATTAGATTACTGATCACACTTTTACCAGTTAATAATTATCATAGTAAAGTTTCCAACACTTAGCATTATGTCTAACAAATCAAACCTTCCATCTGGAAAAGTTTCCAGTTTTCCAATCAAACCTAATTTTAATATTCAGTATGGCTGCCCCATTTAGCAAATGTAGTAAAGGTTGCAGGTATGAAAAATGTATTGTTACATCTGGTGGTTTTTCTCATTAAATCACTGATATTTCTGCATAGCCTTTATGGATCAAAGTTTTCATTTAGTGTCGGAAAACAAAATGGAAGTAAATAAATGATTAGCTTGTATTGCTAATAGGAACAGTAAAAGTTGCTATGAGTATACTACTAGCACATCTGGCAGCCCTAAATGAATTAAACTAAGGAATTATGTGATTTTGCAGTTAGAATTGTAACTTTTGGGGTGTTATTTCTTGTTTTGTCTGCTTTTAGCTCTGGTGGTAACAACTGCAGCAGCTGGTTTTGCAATGGCTCCCGTCCCTTTTGATCCTGTCTTGTTTTTCGTGTCTTCTCTGGGAACAGGCCTGGCATCCTGTGCTGCCAATTCCATTAACCAGGTTAGTTGCTTTCATATTGCTACCCAACGTTAGAGTTTCTTATAGGCTGTAAGCATCTTTTGAAAGTGGCAACTTTGAGGAAATCTTTTGTGATCTTATCAACTTTTGTCAGGCATAGATGGATATTTGTTGACCTCCAACTTTTTTGCAATACAAACTTGAGGCAGCTGGACGACATGCTCCTACACGCAGCTGTCTTAGAATAATCGATCATTTTCCAGAAACATCTGAAAGAACCATCATCCTCACCTTTTGTTCTCATCCGCTCCACATTTCTATTTAAGCTACACATCTCAAAAATGCATCGAGTTGACTGCAAGTTGTCATTATTTCTCTCCTAAAAGCTTTTTTTCAGATCTGTAAACAAAGGAGCTTTTTTCTATAGAGGCACTTAGAATGCCCTGAGTGAGTAGAGCCTCCCTCCACTGTCTTGTGTTGACGTCTTACATCGGAATTTGGTCTGTGATTTAAGAATTTTAGCATAATGGGTGAACTCTTTGCTAGCCCTTGATTGAACTGTGTTTAGTTGTGGTTTTAGCCTGTAATTTGGCAGAGACCTTGATTATACTGTGGGTTGGTGCCCTTAAGGCGAACCTCCACCTGAGCCTTCACCATATGTCTCATCCTCTGTTTAGTAACTAAATAGTTGATTATCTATAGAAAATAAAAAAAGACCTTAGATGAGTCACCTATAATTTTTGGAAATGTTTTGACACAGAGCAGGCTGCTTTGCTTTTTTACGTCTCACACTCAGCAGAAGTGTAAATATTTTTAAGATATTGGAAAAATGTCCTTGTCTTCCCATACTGAGTAGTTAAACCCTGGAAGACATTTGAACAACCCAAAATAAAAGAAAAAATGTGTGTTATGTTATTTAATTGAGATAGCTTTGCATCTAACAGACCATTGAAGGAATTTCATAAATATCCCCATTTATGCATCAGTGTTTCCAGAACCAATCAAACTCAAAATTGTGCATCTAAATGAATTGTAGATGCGAGAGTTTGAAGTTTTTATCTATTTATAGATCGGTAAAATAAAAATAATAACTTGTTTAACCTGCAGATGATCCATCAGTTCTAATCCATGGAAATGTAGCTGATTCATGCCCTGTTGATGCACATTTAAAATTTTGAACCTACAGATACTTTTCAAATGAGTACAAGCGTTCAATCTGGAAATGTAGCAATTAAGCCATCCATCTATTAGAATTGGACAATTTCCTAATAATTTACTGTAATAATGGGGATGTACAGTAAGTAAATACTGAAAAATCTGAATTTTTAATCATGACTTAAAATTCCCACCATTTCATTCTTTAAATGCATCAGCAGCATGCATCTGTTTTGAGTTAAGTGAAATTAAGATAAAAGATGGTATGTTTTTGATACAGGTAAGGATAAAACCTTGCAATTCCTATCTGAATTTTTCTAAATTGGTAATCCCAAAAAGAGTAGAAATTGTGCAACATAGAACCTCCTGTGCATTTCTTTTCCCCCTTATTGTGTTGTCGTCCCGAATAAAGAATCGGAATGAAATAAAATCATAATTTGCAGTGTATGCCTAAAGAAAAGCTGCGTGAGCATTGTGAGTATTTTTAGGATTTCATATTTAATTTTGCTCTAAATGGTTATTATGGAATTTTCCATTGTTTCTGTGGATAAATATATACTGAAGTGAAAAGAGATCCTTGTGGAACCTTTGTTTAAAATTTCTCTCTTTTTTTTCACAATTGCCTTTTTGAGTCTTGCTTTAAATTCAGCTTATGGTGCATGATGCCAAGAAGTCTTTTTAAGTGGCAATGTTGCTGGTATGTGACCCTGAACCTCCACATGAGAGAGAATCTCGCAGCTCCTTTCTCCCTTGCTCTCTTTAAGTACAATGTCATCAGAGTCTTAATTGGAAATGGCTGGGGATGGGATGGGGATCTTGCTTTCAGTCTTAATAGCCACCTGTCTTGATGTGGAGCTGACTTTGATGTTGTTTTTCTTCTGGAATCAGGCAAGACTGAATAATATCTTGTTGGCAGAAAATGAAATTAGAGTGCCTTGCAAAAGTATTTATATCTCTTAAGCATTTTCTCATGACCATCTCAAATTTTTCTCAATGGGATTTGACTAGGCCTCTTAATCAGTTGAGTATGTTTTAATTGAAGCCCGTCTATTGTAATTCTGTCTCTGTTGACACCAGTTTCACTTTAGGTGTTAGTTTTTGTCAACATGGTGCGTTTGTACTCTGACTGTATTAAAAAAAACAACTAAGCTTGAAATGTCTCAATTTAAAATACATTTAAAAAAAGAAAAGTGACACCGCTGCATCCTTTTCTTTCCACTTTACTGTTATAAACTAGTGTGTTGGTTTGTTCCATTGAAACCCTCTACAATAAGTTGAAGTTTGTTGCTGTTATGTGATAATTGTGAAGAAGTCAATGGGTGTGAATACTTTTGTAATGTGCTTGAACTTAAATTCCTTCTGCACATAGCTATGTATCCGCATAGAACAGTTTGTGTTGATTATCTGTTTTTGTCAGACGTATCCTCAACTGTTCTTACATAATCTCAACATTGTGCATTTTTCTAAATTGGTAATCCTAAAAAGAGTAGAAATTCTGCAACGCTAACTTCAGAGCTGCTGCCTTAGGCTTTTTTCCCTTCTCACTCCCTTTCATCCCTAAAATGCCAGCTTTTCAGTGCAAGTTTAGTTTTCGATGATCAAAGGCCGTTTTTTTCTAATACACAGAAAGTCAAACAAAAACCTGACAAATCAGTGCAAAGATCAAGCAAAGATGACTTCCTAAGGATTTGGTGTGCCACGCTAATCCCTTAATGTTCTGCATCCGAAGAGGGAGAGCAGTGTGCGATCTTGTGACCACACAACTGTCAGATTTCCTCGAGGAACGGAGCGAGAGCGAGAGAGAAATTCATAACAATTCTACTGTGGTAGTCAGAACTTGGGATTGTCTGTGAAAAGCCGAGGCTGCCACTTGTCCCATTGGGAAGCGCCTGTAGGCCAAAAGGAAATGTTGCGGTTTCTTTTCCAAACATTCATTTATTTTGGAAACTGACCCAAAGGAGCCAGAGTATAATAGCCATGGTATTTTAACCAGAATTCTTTGGGGTTACAGTCAAATTGATTAATAGTCAGAAAGAAAAGCCATATCCAGCAACATAGCTCAACCTCAGAGTTTATATTTTTGTGAAGAGTAGACATAGTAGGACTTCTAAATTATTTGAAAATAATTAACTGTAGTGTTTTTTTTTAAGTTCTCTATGATCCTAATGATTGTTAAAATGTTTATGGCAAAATCCTCTGCAGGGGTCCCAGCCATTCTCACTTTCGGTTCTGACCTCGACTTCTTCTAACTGGATAATTGGGTCAGATGAAAGTTTGAGGCAGGAGCCTGAAAGACCCCAGGGAGGTCTGGGGGTCCTTGGCACTGTAAACGGGACCTAATGAAGCATTTGAATGCTGGGCAGGGGGAGAGGTGTGTCTTTAGTGTTTTGACAGCATCTGAAGCGTAAGTCACACCATGCTGCTTTGCGTGTTTGTTTAATGAAAATGCAAACAGGCTTGTTTTTGTCTCTGACTTGTGTCATTTCTGCTGTTGTGACGAAGGCAGCTCGTTTCTGTTGTGTCTTTGTCTCATTTGTGGTGAGCTGTCTGAGGCTGGCACGCACAAGCGAGCCCCCACACGACTCCCCTCCTCCACCCCGCACCCTCAACGCCATCCACTGCTTACCACCTCAAGCTGCACCCTGCTGTCTTGTCCTGTGCAGACATGCATTATTTACCCTCT
Organism: Xiphophorus maculatus; assembly: GCF_002775205.1. Classification (NCBI taxonomy): domain Eukaryota; kingdom Metazoa; phylum Chordata; class Actinopteri; order Cyprinodontiformes; family Poeciliidae; genus Xiphophorus; species Xiphophorus maculatus. The sequence continues at coordinate 13,672,473 of NC_036452.1, read as the reverse complement.
TGCGTGCTTTAGTGTCAGTGCATCTTGGTCGGTCGGCCCTTTTGATTGTACGGGTGAATGATTGAACATGGACGCAGGTTTTACAGACAGCTGTGTGTTACCAGCAGATAATGACTACATGCTTCGTTCACTAATCCTTTTTAAAATATGAAAGTTTGATTAATTTAAATACATTTTCATTTCACCTAGACCAATCCGGACTTATTTTTAGGGGACATTTAGTCGTATTACTTCTGGTGGAGCAACAGAGGAGCAACTTTTACAGAGAACTAAATTGATCTGTGCAGAATAATTAAGTAAATACCAGAAACCCAATGTTTTTGACTTAAACCCATCAAAGTCTGATGACAACACAAACTATTACTGTATAAACTTTCTACAATGTCAGTTTTTTTTTCTTTATAGAGCTCAAAATGAATATTTTTGTGTGGAAGGAGGTTAATTCATACACAATTCTTAACAGTATATATATTTTTAAACATGCATTTAAAGCAAGATGACTATTTGAAATCAGATGCAAATTTATGGGACTGAAGATCTTTTTAAGGTCAATGGAGAAAAAAACAATCCAAAACGACTGAAGATAAAAAATAACTAAAGATAGGGACCGAGGCACCCCTTCTAGCAGGAGATCAATCCAATTTAACCAGAGCTACAGTGGGATGGTTCAAAATAAAACATATTAATGTTTTAGAATGACCTAGTCAAAGTTAAGACTGCCATTGTATTTTTTCTCCCTTGTTCTTTTACCCTTACTCTTTTTTTTGTTCGGGGGTACCATTTTGAAGACAACACCTCTTGAGAATGTCATAAGTTGTAACAAGAGCCTATAGCTGCTAAAATCCCACCAAATGTGACACTCTTTAAGGACTACAAACTCAGCCACCAATAGATTCAGGACTTTTGACTGCTGAAAGGAACAAACAGATAAATACTGTTATCTGTATTTAACAGATAACAGTATTTATCTGGAAAGCTATTTGTCGTCCATTGATGAGTTTTGTTGGATGTTGTCACAATATTTATGATAATTGTAGAATTACTTAGTAACTTAACTATTCTGAACTTCATCTTTTAGCATTTTCGGCACGATGAATGAATTAGAAACTATTTTCAGCCTTACCTTTTTAATTGTCTGCATTTGCACAGACATTCAATAATGTTTCATATTAATAATAGATTGTTGCTGTAGTTTGCCTCGTAAAGGCCTTGGAGAATGACGGGGGGGGCTTTTTTGAGTATAAAGGTCAGGCACATCAGAGTGTTCACCAAATGGCTGGTTTTACATGAAAGGAGATCCCTTCCTTGCTGCAGATGCTGCTCTTAAGATCTTGTTTTCCACCAGCTTAGTTAAAACAAAAGACTGAGTTGATCTTTGACTTTGAGGCTTTGCAGATTTCTGTTTTGATGGTCTCCAGCAAGCTGTTAATTCAGCCTGAGAGAAAAGATGGACATTTGTTTTTTAATTGCCCTGAAAACATGGCAAAAATGACTCTGTGGGTATCACTCATTCGGATTAGGATTAATATTTAACCAGCCAGCCCTGTTTAATAGTTAATTTTTTCAAAGCCTTTTGTTTTTGTTGACTGTGGGGTGTCGGTCCATTTCCAAATGTACAAATGAATTTCTTGTAGCCTCAGATGGTTGACAGATGGTTTCCTCTGATACTATCATAGAAGGAGTGATGCACCTAATATTGTCCCTAACAGAAAGTCATAGAGCTACCTAAGGCAAATATTGTCCCTAGGGAAGTGTTAGGTTTCAATGCAATAGTGTTGATGACGTGCTAGCTCCTAGATATGTTGTTGTTTCTGGAAAATCAAGCAGAATTGTGTAATGGGCCCACTTCAGATAACAGTTTCAATCTGCAGTCTTTACACGAAACATTGGATGAGGGGGTTGAAGTTGACCCACCCCCTGTTACACCTTTGATCCTTTTCAGGAGGCAGTCTCAGATCAATAATGTCCTTGAGGGTAAGATGGGACTGTATAACGAGTGTGATTTAGTGATATAACACAAATCAAACAGAAATAGAAAATGGTGAATTTACTGACATTTTTTTGCCAAATTGCAACTTTTAATTATGACATTGTCTCTGTAGGATTTTCTTATATCACAGAGCCTTACTTTTAACAAGCTTTACCTGTATTTGCCTTAATTTGTTGTTTATTCAGTTTCTCTCTTTTTTTTATTTACAGAATATTGCATTTAAGCATATTTAGGGTAAATTTGTTAATTTAACCTAATAAATAACATATTTTTTGGGTTATGGATGGCTTAACCAAATGGAAAAAAAAAACTACTACTAAGGAAGATATTTTGTTAAGACTTTTACTTGTTAGTGTTATTAGTGAGGTTTTTGGTAAGATGTTGCTAAAGCATGTTCTTTTTACTTATAGTAGGTTTTAGGGCTACATGGTATTTAGAAATCGTTACATAGCTACATTTTTGTTGACAATATTGAGAACCTACAATATTTATATCATCCCATTTTTTTGCATCATCAGGCTGTTCACAACAACCTTGTTGAGGTTTTAGCATCCTGGTGGCTAAAATCAAGACCAGGTGTCTGAAAGTCCACCAAATATGCCAGTCTTTCATAAACATTCACAATAGCAGCGTTACAATTTCTTTATTTTACATATTGTTGTAATAATAATGCTTGACATTCGTGTAACTCTTAAGTTGAACCATGCAGCCTTCTTGCTGAGTTCGTTCCTTACAACAACTGCTGACTACAGCGAAACTATGCGAAACAGAATTTATCAATGTTTTTCTACATTATTCTCCTTTTTTTTAATTCTTTTTTTGCATTTTTAGTTTTCAGAACTTCATGTTAGAATAGTTTAAAACTGAAAGAAGAAAATCAAAATAAAAGAAAATTAGTGTATAAAACTATGAAACCACAAGAAAAGCATTTTATTTCAACAGATTAGGGAAAATTTTAAATGCAATAAGTCCAATTCACATACTATAAACATTGCGATACTTGAGTTGGATTCATTTTATCAGTTGAATTCTTCAGTTGCATTCACAGTTTTTGCATTTAATCAAATGTAACTTCTGGCAGTCTCCTTGTCATAAGACATGTTGAACTAAATCAAATTATATAAAATTAAATGGCATCTTGTAAGTGTTATGGTTTTCATGACAGTTGATTGGATGAAATTTTCTCAAGTCTATTTATTTCTTATTTAATATGGTGTTGCAAGTTATGCTGATAATAAATCAATAAACTTCATCAGGCTGTTGGAAGGAAATACATGGTGTATATGCGCTTTGCATTCCGACTTTTTCTCAAGTCTCGACAAATTAGTGTAATGTGACCTTACTTCAAAGGAAGATTTGGGCAGAGAAGAAAGCAGTAGTTTTCCTGCAGTTGCCAGCAGTATGTCATCATTCTTTTAAGAGCACGCCAAAACGTCTTACGGTGCTGTCAGGGCCGCATCTTGTTGGTGCAAACGTGCCTCACCTCACCACAACAGTCACAACATGAGAGTCATGAAACGGGACAGACTGATGGAGAACCGTGGCGCAATCTCCCTGATTAACTCTTAGTTGCTTTCTTATTTTTTATTTTTTTAACAAAACTATGTGATTATGGGCTTCCTGGCCATCTAGGGAAGTTGCTGACAACTTCTAGAGGCGAGTCAGAGAGGAGGAAACTACCCAGCAGAAAGCAGCCTGGCTCCGGTCCTGGTCTCCGGCCAAGTCTGTGTCTGTGTTTTAGTAATCGCTGATCTCCTTCAAACCGAGCAACAGCGAACCCACTCAATCAGACGGATTTCATTTTTCTGTCAACACTGCTCCTTCTGGCAGGATTTAGCAAGATAAAACACAAAGTGGAAAATAAATCACTACTATAGTACATTTAATAACTGTTCTCTGGAGCTTTGTCATGGTCTCAACTAGGTCAGATATTAATTATAAATTCTATCCTCTATTATGTGTTTGTAGACTTATTTTATATTACAAAAAATATATATTTTTCTAAAAAAAAAAACAATCTTTATCTTACTGCTTTTATTTTTTTTTATTTTACAATAAACTTTCATTTTTATGGCATTCCTCAAAATAAAAAGTAAACAAAAATTTCCAAGTGCCCCTTTCATCAAGATAAAAATGAATAAAGTGAAGATGCAAGTTTTGTCAAGTTTTCAAAAGTTCAAAAGTAATTAGATTTAATTAGAAATATCTTTTTTGAAGTCTTCAAGACTATATTTATTATCTGAATGTGTTATTCATCTAGCTGTCAAGTGTAAATCGGATTTTTTGGATAATTTATCTGTGGAGTTAAATATAAATTACGTCAGTTAAAATGTATTGGGATAATTTGCATAATAACACATAGAAAGCTTATAGGCTTAGCATTGCAAGGGTTTTATATTTTCAATTAAACATGATCATTTTGACCACCTACTGCAACGATAGTAATAATAGTAATATATTCCACACAAACGGTCTTTAATATTTTTCTGGCATGGATGTGTTCACCCTAATGATCACAGGCCCTTATATTTAAACGAGGGTCCTTTGCCTTACATAAAATCTTTGTGTGGTTAAATATTTTTGAAAAGTAGAAAAAGTTTCCGTTTTTTTTTTCTGTCTGCTTTTGTCTGCAAGTATTCAAAATCTGAAGTTGTTTTTGTTTTCCGTCAAGCCCTGTTTCTCCAAATAGCCCATTATGGCATGAATATACTTCAACTATTCTGACAGTAAAATGAAAAGCTTCTGCTGTGATGCAGAAGATCTTTGCTAATGCTCATGTTAGTCAGATGAGTACACGCTGGGCTGTGATGCGTGGGACGGTTACTGCTGTGAAATTTGAGAGAAGTAAAGAGCAAATTTTTGTGGAATGTCCTGCTGTTTTCTGTTGAACTGAGACATAATGTTTTTTTTTTCTATTCATGGTTTTCGTTTGTTAAATTTCTTTGGAAGTGATCACATGTGCAGATGTAATAACAGAGCACACACTTTGTATTTAAATCTCTGGTCCCTTCAAAATGATAAAAACAACCAAGTAATGTTTAATCGATTGGGTTTTGAAGAATGTATCTGTTTCCCTTAACGAGGCTGGTTAAAGTAAGAGAAGAACATACTTACAGCATTTTTTTGTGACAATTACAGATTTGTTTACATGTTGAGCTTTTTTTCATGAAGCTCAAGTTTTCACCCTCTATTTGAAGGTAACTTAGCCAGAGGAACGTCGGAACACTTCTTTGTAATGCTGAGATCCGTGGATAATTAACAAAAGCAGCCCTGTTTATGTTGTGCCCATGAGCCAATACTGCATGCTAATTAAATTCAATCTGAGAAGCTTTTGGGGCAAGGGCATTGTCGCTGGAAAACAGAACAATTACTGCCAAGTCTTTTTTTTTTTTTTTTTCCAAGTTTTGGGTGCGTCATTTATTTTTGTCTGGCTGTGCCTGTTTTTGCTCAAAATCACATTCGGTTGTTTCAAAGGGTTCAATGATTTGTGCAGCTTTAGAGGCATCATCTGAAAATGGAAGTCCAAGCTTTATGGTTTAGTTTATTTTCCCCCAGAGTCAATTTGTCGTATAGCCAAGCAGAAAAATCAATGATGAAAAATAAACTAACACCTCAGTATTACGACACTTGATGTACAGATGTGGAATTTAGCAGTTTCTACTTGGGCAAATCAACCTCATCAAACTGTTGAGGCTGATTTGCACCGCAGGGCATTGTAACTAAGAACAGGTAGCAGCAGGATTTCACTGCCATAAAAACATCTGCCTTGTAATTTACTGAAAGTTGCACAGCATTGTCTTGCGTCTTTGGCTAATACAATCCACTTTAATTATTTAGATTGACAAGGGTGATAGTTAGATCCACTAATAAAACATAACATTGAGTTGAAAAGAGCAAGGTAACTGTGGCAATACTTTTGGACGAGCTAAGAATCTCTTTTTTTGCATGAATAAGCAGAGTAACAAGTCCCAAACTGTTCTCTAATCCAGGTTTGACTGGTACATTTATTGCAATTTCCGTGTTTTTGTTGTTTTGTTTTTTTACCTTAAGTTCATCCTAATACCAAAAAAAAATTAACATGCTCTTTCTATGTGTTTTAACAAAAAGAGGCAAGCTTTTTGAAATCTTGAGATGCATTTTAAATAATCTGTTTTCAGTGTTGACTTCTTTAGTTTAGGTTAACTAGCCTAAATAAGTTGTATAATATAAGACTTATTAAAACCGTGAAATAGTCGAGCTCCTTATTTTTGTTGCCTTGAGCTTGTCCAAAATATAAAAGCTTGTCTTCTAACTCTTATCAGGCAGTCAAGCATGCACTACTTCTCTTCTGGCTGCTTTGGATTGTTTTGGATTTTTCAGAAAGTTAAATTTTCTTGATGAGTCTGCTCCACATCACATGTTATAAATTGGAGGAATATTCCTTTTGTAAAATCTTCTGTATCAGCTCGGCAAATCTCCGCACGAGAGATTTTTGTCTCTTGTGCGGAGGGTGTTTCAATAAAGGTTGTTAACAAAGAAAAAAAAACAATTTTATATATATATATATATATATATATAATTTTTTTTAATAAATATATTTTTATAAATCAACCATACACACATTTAAACCCTCTATCATCATAGCTCGCATCGTGTACAGCATTCAAAGACACACCGAAGTCTCTTAGAAAAAAACGGTTGATCTTAATGTGAAAAGATCACATTAAGATCTTTTCTTAACAGCCAGGCACCTCATATTTAGACCACCTCTCTTTACTTCTGGTTGAGTAATTGTGTCTACGCTCTCACTATCTGCACATATCTGAAATTTTAAAAGGTCTGGTCTCCAATGATGGTTATTCAGACTGTATTTTTTCTGCTCTTTAACCACCATCATTGTCCTCTGTCCTTCATTATGTAACCAACAAAGCCCATCCTGAACAACCGAAAAATGCCACGGCTGATATTTAGCATACGAAAAAGGTTGTGTTTTGTGTGACCATGGATGGCCTTTTAGTTTTTACTCATAATAGTCTCACTAAACAGAGAAATATCCTTGAGGCTTCAATTGTTGTGAGGCCTGTTGCCGTGTCAGACCTGGTTATTAGAAAGAACTCAAAAATATACTCTTGTTCTGAAATTGTTTTTATTATTTTCAATTAGCACCTATGCTAATATATATTCCTTTAAGCACAGATATTGGGAAAAATATCAGCTGTAGGAAAAGACAAAGTCCTCTGTGTTTGAAATAATACAAAGAAATGCAAATTTCCTTAATATTATGTTCCTATTTTCTAATATTTCCATAGTATACATTTTTCTGCTTCAAACAATACCGGCGGTACTTCAGAGGAATAGATTATTTCATCTTCCGTTTGTTCTTCTTTCTTGGTGTCTCATTAGGTTTATCCTTTCCACGTGTTGATTCACCTGCTTGTGCTCTGCCTCTCATTCGACTCACTTAAAGATGGAGCACTGCTTTGCTGGGTGAGGATCTCTGTTTGACCGAGATTCGCTGCAGACGCTGATGGTAGTTAAAAGGAGTCTGCCAGGCTCTGTCGTGTAGTAACTGCTCATTAGTGCTCAGAGAACAGTTCAAAGTGTGTGTCTCTGGCATATATATTTACTCAGACACTGTGGCCTTTTAACTTGCCCCTTTGTACTGTTTTTTTGTCTTTTGATCGAGAGTGAAACATAGTTTCTGTGAAATTACAGTTGTTTTTGCTGTTTATGTCTAAAGCTCAACATTACGTTGCACCTAATGTAGTCCTCACTGCATTGGCAACCACTAATGATATTTCTTTATTTATTTGTTGTCAGCTTTTTTATTCAATTGTGCTAAGCCGCTTATTTTTCTCAATAAGATGAGAAACGTTTTAATTTTTAATTTTTACATTACGTTTTGCATTTATTCCCAGCCACAAAATAAAGATGTTACCAAAGACTACACACATTTTAAAGTATAAAATGCCGTCTCCAGTATGATAGAAAACTAAATTACTATTTAGAAAGTAAAAGTAGTATATAAATGACTATATATTTTATTTTAAAAAATAATAAGGTGTGAATAATTAGTATGTTGTAAATATCAAATAAGATGAGACAGAAGTGGAATTATAAACAACTAGAACTTATTTCTGTTATCAATTCAGCTCCAAAATTAAAAAGATTTGTTTCTCTGAAACAAGTAACAATAAGTGGGTTATTTTTTATATATCAAAAATATACAGTTAATCAGAGTTGCATTTCTTTTATATGAAAGGTTATTGATGAAGCAAGAGATCAAGCAGAAGTTGAGAAAAGAGGCCTGGTTGTTGACTTTATTGACCCACAGCAACAGGAGGAGTAGCCTAAGAAGTTAGTGTAATTCCTTGTTCAGCAATAAACTCTGCATTCAGTCTCAGTGATAACCAGTTGTTTTAAGATGTATAGAAAGGAATAGGACAGGGGATGAAAAATCCAGTGTCCAACTTCAGCCCGACAAAATAAACTGAGCAAACTGCTAGAAAAGCATTTCTTCTTTATAACATCTGACAACAAGGTTGCCTACTTTCAAACAAATTTCCCAGTGGTTCTCTCCTGGTTCCTGTCACAATGGATACTGATGTAGTACCATTTCCAAGCAAGCACACAAGGAGATCAAAGAAAGTGCCATGAGTTCAGTACATCCTTTTTTTTTGTTCCAGATTCTGTTCACACGAGTTTCACAGCAGGAGACTCAATGCTGCTCTCACAGTGTGCAGTGTGAAAGACAGAGGGATCTTCTGTCTATTTCATTTAGGTGGTCGAACATGATGGACATGCTAGTGTTGAAATTGCTATTTTAGGTTAAAGCAAATGAAGAATGGCTTTTAATATGTGGGTCAGTAAAAACTTTCCTGTATAGATTGCTCCCCAATAAGATATGGCAAAAAATACCCTATGATCCTATAATCCTATGATGTTACTGGCATTTCTTGTTTTTATTGAACTGTAAATACTGCATTTGGTCTGTGTCCACTTTTGTCTAAGTTTTAGTTGGAATTTTTCAGCAGTCCACTTTAACAGTACACTGTCCAGACACAAAATAAACAAAATGTCTTGTGGCCCAACCTCTGAGAGTGCATCTTCATTATGGGTAAAGCAAGAAACAATATTTAGGGAGAGCAAACTAAACACTCAACTTTAAACAAACTATCCACCACCTGACCATCCATCTGGATACTATTATACTTACCGTAGTTACTCATCCTCAAAAACAACTGGTTCTATGTTTAGTTCATCCAATGAAGTAACCCGACATGAGCTAGTTCTCTATTTATTCATTTATTTATGTTTTGCTTATTTACATTACTCATATTGACTCTCATTGTGAAATGATACACATCTTTACTCTTCTTTTCTTCCACAAATTGTATGTTAACATGTCCAGCTTCCTTAAAAAGCTGCTCTACCATACACATGTCCCTGGTTTTGTTGTAAAAAAAACAAAACAAAATGAGTTTGAAAGTTTGACTGAAAGCTGTTTTTACTTGTTTTTAATTTTCCGTTTTATTAAAGAAGCATGTTAAAATTAACAGTGACTAATAAACTGCTCACGAAATCCAGATGACTTTTATCCACAAGTGAAATTTGCTGTTGAGGGTAAATGAGTGACACACAGACTTTAAGAAATCTGAACTTCTTCCTCTGAGGTCCTCATCATTTTTGATTTGATTGGCTTGTTGAATGAGCTTGTCCAAACGAAGGAAAGATTTTATCCATGGGTCATTGCTTGGAATACAAATCTACCAGAGGTGCTGACGGCTGCTGTCATGTTTTGGTGAACAGTGAAGGATTTCATAGGCATCCTGTCTTTCTTCCAATGTTGAATTTCTTCCAGATCTTCCAGTATCGTATCGTATCGGAGCACTATTGAGGCTGACTCATATGCATTCCCCTCTGCTTCCAGGCTGCTTGTGGTCAGACACAGCTGCAGATTGAAAATGTAAACACTCACATTCTCTCAAACATACACATGGTCATGCTCAGGCCTTTGTTTCAACTGTAGAGAGGCTTTCAAACTTCACGTCATGTCAGTCACACCCTCACAGTTATTTGCAAAATGACCCCCTCATGGCGGAAAGGACTGTTTATTTCTCTTTCAACAAGTGACCACACACACAAAGAGGGTGCCTAATTCTACTTGCTCAGCTTTTGCAGATATGTTTTCCCTCAGCTTGTGTGACTGAATAGAAAGCGGTCAACTGTGTGCACAACTAAAGGCAATCAGAAATGGCTAAGAAATAGCCTCATTAGGCCAGAAATTAACTTATCAGACTCAGTCTGGAGATACGGAAGGTCATTCCATGGATATTAATGCTGTTTGCACAGTTTATATGTTTAGTAAAGTTAAAGTGATTGTCTGAGCCAACATGATGTAGTGTCTGATTCTGTGGTAAACGATACCCAGTTTTTTTCTGCAAACATTTCCGTCTTTTTTTATTCAATTATTTTGAAAAGGAACAGTGTACAGTAATGAACCTACTTAGACCATGTTAATCTGCCAGCTTTAGTCACCATGCTTTTATGGTATCAAACCATAAAAGAATGAAATAAAAGATACATTATACCAAGAAACCAGCGACCTTCAACCTACTAAAACTGAATCAATAAGAAAAAAAGTCCCTAACAAAAGCGTAAGTTTTAATAAAAACAGAATATAAAGAACACTGTTAAAGCTGGTGCTAAACTGTAAAATGTAATGGTTTTGATCCGACTTATGAACAATAAGATTGAATTCAGAGTAATATCAACGTGTGAAAATCAGTTGGCGTGAGAACCGATGTGAGAATAAAGATGCTTGTTGGACAACTTTTGTAAATGCATCAAGAGCATACATTTTGTTTTTAACTTTTGTGCAGACGTCTGATAAAAAGGTCCTAAAATTAGTGGTCTGGGAACAGAGCCTTGTGGGACCTCTACTGGCAGTCAGTCGGGACAACTCGACCATGATGACAGTATCAAATGCCTCTCCGAGTCTAAAAAGACAGCACAGACACCACTGCCCTTATGGAGTAAGGGTTGCATTTTTCCCCACATCTTTACTACCTTAAATATAGCCAGACGTACCCTCGTTGGTTAATGGCGTGATGTCTCACTTTCATCATTGCGTTCAATGACAGAACTTACTCCACTTCCCAGGCAGATGCCTTAAAAGACAATGTTAATTCAGTGTGATTATCTTAACTGTCAACGTATTTAGCTTTGTACCTTTTCAGTGAACTTATAATTTTTGCCACTTTGAGTTTGTCTATTTCTTCCAGTCTTAGGACAGGCTGTGTGGTTTTAACAGAGCTTTAAAAAAAAACCCCATCAGATTGTGTTACATCATCTCAGTGCAGAGAACAAATGGCTTAAATATCTTGTCAAGCTTTTTTCTTTTGTTTGTAATCTGAGTCTTCCCTCACACTAGGAGGCACTGTGGTCTTGTCATAGGAATGCATAAAAAATAAAAAAGAAAGAATTTAGCAGATCAGATCAAAACCATGACCTAAGCTTTGCCTCACAGCTTGAGACTGAGCTCCACATCAATTGAATACAAATTACCATCATTTATCTTTTGTTGAAGGTATTAATAGAGATAAAGCTCTTGCTGGCAATCTCTCCTTTGCTCGGGTCAAAATGTTATGAGTCCTCTATCATCTTCTCCCTTTTAAGATTTTTTTTAATGTGGTTGTTTATTTTAAAACTGCTTTCTAGCACTCCTCTGCTTTTCCTTTTCCTGTCCGTATCTCCAAGGGAACAGATTATCTTCAGGGCAGAGGCAACGCGGCTCTGCTGAGCATTAATTGGCTGATTAACATGAGGACAGTTTAGCACTTCACTGTCCCGCACTCAGCCCATTAATCAGGAGCGAGGCCGTGCCAGCTGAACCGCTGCCAACTCTTCCCGCACAGACCACTTTAAAGAGTGCTAGAAGAGGTTTGAGTTCAACACACAGCTGAAAGCGAGACGTGATCCACTCTTTGGCAAGACAAAGTACTGCACTGTGTAAAACGAGGCCTGTAAATGAGGAATAAAATGAAAACAGTGTTGTAAAGCAGCAGGATTGTGGAGCTCAGGTGCTTACAAAAGTGACGAGAACAAAAAAAAAAAGTCACTTTTTGAGGTCGGAAGTTAAATGTCTTATATTCTAACTCAAAAGGCATTCCCAAGTGTGACTTTAAGATGTTTTGATCACATGGTAGGCTATTTGGTTTTGTTTTTTAGTAAACCTCTTTGATTTAGAGTCTTGAATTAGACAGAGAATTTTTCAGCTTTTCATTACTAACCAGATGAGGTTCTCCCCTTTCATTTCATCACACCAGGAGATCATAGAGGGCAACGAGTCCCAAACACATCTGCTAGTAGCCATATGTATCATTTCAGGCACAGATGGAGGGCTTATCTTTCACCTCTGCTTGTAAATGGCATGATCTAAATATTAATGTTTTTCTGAGACAGAAATGAAGTGATATGAATTTGATCAGGTCTGTTCCTGTTTTTGTCTCGTTCCACCCTAGTTATTCAAAAATCAAGGACATCTCATTCCTGTGCTTCTGTAACCATAGTCTTTAATCTATCTTGGGGGCCTTTTGTATGATCGATCTTGCTGAAAAGCTATCGATGCATGGTTTTCAAAAGTGTCCTGTAGATTTAGATTTGTCCTCCTTTCCTCTGTTGCTACCTAAATAAAACCTGTTTCCAATTATCTAGAAGTGTCACGCAAAATCCCAATGAAGTACATTGGCTTTTTGGGTGGCAAGATGGGGGGAAAATGTCAAAATGTCCCAGGAGTGTGAATACCTTCAAATGTACAATAAGGCAACATTCGTCTGCTTTGAACTGTCCTCACATTTCCCGGCTTTCCTGTTTTTTAATGACTCTCATTTCATCACCTGGATATGCACTTCAGTTCATGCTAACAGTTTAATAACTATCTTGAACATCGAAACGTTTTTTTGGTGGCATGACTTGCAATCTTGACATTGTTCACATACCTATAACAGGTTTTCTTTCACGAACCGTTCAGCAGAACATAAATAGCCTTTGGCCTGTATAACATTGTTCGTGTACGTGCACTGACTTTCATGTATCGTATTTTTGTTTTCTGTTGCTTTTCTTTTTCTTCTTACTGTAATATATATATCTATATCTATATATATAGATAGATATATATCTATATCTATATAGATATATTTATTCCAGAACCAGAAATCAGGCTTCTAAGACAAGCTTTTGCTTCTTGCTTGGATCAGAGGCATTTCACCCGTTTAGACTTGAAGTGACGCCTTTCAGATTCGTTTCTCTTATGCAGGTTTTGTAGATTTGCCTCGCGTGCAACAGAGCACCACTCGCTCCGGTGGATGTTTTGAGTGCGCAAACAGGTGACATCCTGACAGGTGATGACTTGTGGTTGTTGGTTTTAGCCCGTGCACCTGGGGTTCCCTCAGCAGAGCCATGGAGAGGCAGACGGTGTTTAGGCCAGCTGATGTTTCTGTGAGTCAAAGGTTTACAGCTGCTTAGTTAGAGCTGTTGCCTGGTTCCTGTGTTTAGTTGCACTCTTGCCGCTCAAGTAAACAGTAAAAAGATTGTTGTTACTCAACCGCTCCTCTCTGGCCTCGCCTCACTTCCTCTTTTTCTTTAATGGTGGGTTTCTCATATTTTAATCAAACATAAATCACTTTGTAGATCCCCCATAAATTATCTCCTGATGCAGAGCTGCTTCATTGCGCATGAAAAAACTAGAAAGGCATCCTGCAGTCTGTTGTCAATTTAGACCTGGTGGTTGGCATTGAATCACGCTCCTTCTTTGATAACTCGGAGGCTCTGGTAACAGAACACCCCCTCTACCTCACTCCTTGCTTTGGTCTCCTCTGTTTTCCGTCCTTATCATCTGGCCAATAATTTTCCCTACAATTAGGGGTTTTGTGTGGTCGTTTGTGTTCATAATTGAAAACAGCAGTCGTCCCTCCCCAACTTCCGTTTTTTTGGGGGGGGGGGTTTATGTAGATGTTTGACGTTTCAAAAACAATAAGCTGGTACTGATTAATTGAGTTTTTAAGAGAATTATAGGGATAATGTTCAGCATTATTTTTGGACTACCATAAAGTAAATGATTAATGAACTCTGGTTGCCTTAAAACAAGCAGTAGCCAATATTCTCAATTAGGTTTGTAATTTAAGCCAAATGACTTCAGGATGAAACAACTAATCTAAACCTTAAACCAATTTTTTAAGTAATTTTTGGCTTTAACATGGGTGTGTTGCTTTACCTTTAATTAACTCAAGATTTCTACATTATCCATCCATATGAAGCCCCTATTAAAATGAATCTAAGATCTTCAAATCCCTGATGAAACATCAAGTGTTTGTGATGTAAGAGATACCACTTTTTAACGTACTATATCTTCATATGGATGGATAATTCAACTAAACAGTAAACTTATCCATCAGAGAAAAACATGTTGATTAAAAGAAGAGCCTTTTTGGATAAGTGTGTAGATTCATGACAGTAACTCTTTTTAGTTACTCTTTTTAGTTACTCTTTTTAGTATCTCTTGGTTTAGTTACAGCCTTCAGAGTTAACATCTGTCTTTTAATTATAGGATATCAGATGATGAAGCTGAAATAAAGTTTAAGTGGTCTTGTAAAGATGTCTGAAACCTTTAGTTAAAGCCAAATTTTGCAGAGAGGTTACAAAGTAAAGTAGTGAACAAACAGAAAAAGTTTTAAATAGAAAAAAACTGAAACGGTTGAAGCTGACAAGAGGCAAACAGCAACACTGAGGGAGAAACGAGGAGTGGTTGTGTTCCACATGTGACAATAATCTTCTGAATTCTCCCCTTTAAACCACATTCTAAAGTTGGCCTAACTAAAATCTCCTAAAACCGTGTGGGGAAAATGTTTGATAACACCAAATCTGCACTGGAAGATTGCAGTGACAGCATCATGCTGTGGCGTTTTTTTCTTCTGATGGAGCCGGGGGCTTTGTCGAGGTAAATGGAAATATGAAAAGCTCCAAATGTCTGTCAGTTTTAGTCCTGAACTGTCTACTAAAAAAACCCCCTAAAGATTAGAAATTAAACTTTTGCACTCCTGAACTAAATCTTACAGGTCATATTGTCTATAAGAGATTTTTACTTGATAAATTTGAAGAACATTTGCAAAGTACTAAGGGCAGATATGAACAGTGAGATGTTCCACCTTACAGATACGTATATATTTTTGTGCATTCGATGTGGATTAATTTTATTATCATTTTCTAATGCTCGTTTTTAAAATCACAATGACTTTTTAAGGGGAGTGCAAATTGTGGGTCCTCTGTAGAGCTTCTACTAACTGCTTTTATTAAGAGGAAATCTTTTAAAGTATTAGTGTCACCTCAGTAGGCATTAGAATAATGTCTTTCTGTAGCAATGTCATTGTAAATAAATGTTCTTCTGTGCTCTAACATTACAGCTCTAAGTCATACCCGTTGACCTCCCTCAGTTAATTACAAAGTCAAGTTATCGTGACTTAAAGCGACAGAAGACTTGCTGCAGCCTCTGGACTTACCCCTAGTAGCGCCTATGCATGCACACCAAACACAAGTGGGCCAATTATTTCATTGCCGTCACTGTAACACATGGCAGTGCTCTGTGTGTGTGTGTGTGTGTTTCGGGATGGAGGCTAATCACACTGGTTTAGAGGGCCGCTGATGTGAACCAGATGAGGAACTGTACGGCAACCGGCAGAGCTGCAAGACCGAACCAGAGCTGGGCCGGGCGTTCTGTGAAACGACAGCATGTTGCACCCAGGGGGGCCGACAGAGTGACCCGCGCTCACGTTAAATCATCATCTGACAACAAGCATGACAACCATCCAAATGATGGCAAACATGTTGATGGGATTTCCCTAAACTGTTTATAATAATAATAATTATAATTATTATAATAATTATTATTATTATTATAATTATTATTATTATTTCACTATGGATGAGAACTGTTTTAAACAAGGAATATGTTTGCCATTTAAAAAGAAAAAGTTACAATAATGTTTTTGGAAAACCGTGGATCCGTTTTATGTGAGCCGGGCTGCAGCATCAAGCTTGGCCCTAGGCCCTGTTTGAGGCCTGGCTCAGCTCTGCGTGGCTTTTCTCTCGCCTGGCCGCAAAGTGCATTTCTCTCTCATGCGGCCCCTGACCTCTTGACGCATTTCCTGACCCAGGAAATAGAATTAACACCTCAGTCTGGGCTCCGGGGTCCGACAGCCTCTCAGCCACAGCTGTGCGTCAGACCCTGTGGACTCATACAAAGCCGGACCTTGAGGAAAAGAGCTTTTTTGCACTTTCTATTTTTAAATCTGTGTGTACTGTTTAAGTCTTTCTGCTGCGCCACCTTCAGCCAAAAAGGAATATTTGACCATTTTTGGTTCTATTGCAAAGTTCCATTTTTCTTAACATTTTTTTCCCCCAATATGTTTGTCATTTGATGATTTGATTTAAAGTCAGAAATGTCAGTAATATTAAAGCTGACAGATTCATTGCCAGGATATATATTTAACATGTTAGCTTAACCTCCACTAAACCTCTTCCAAGCATGTACTATTATCCATTTATTTTCTATTTTTTAATCTTTTTTTTTATTCTTTTTTTTTGCCTTAATTGTTCTACAGCGCTGTGAAAAAGAATTTGTCCCCTTGCTGATTTGTTCTCTTTTTGCTTTTCTGTCACAATTAGACATCTAAGGTCATCAAAAATTATATCCAAAAAAGATAACTTTGGAAAATACAAAATTAGCATTTTATTTATTAAAGGAAAACTCTTTTAGAAGGTGTGCCTTCCACAATATGTGGCCTTAAAATAACTCAGGATTTCAGGTGAACATTGCCACCTCCGAATGAACAAAAAGAACAAATTGAAGGTTTTGGAGGGGCTTAGGTAAAGTTCAAACCTACATTTTGGCTCTTTCACAGTTTTTTTTTTAAGATATGTTATGCTTCATGCAAATACTACATCCACAACATAATAAGGTTCTTAAAAGTTAAACTGTGTGTCAATTGATGTGGATCCCACCAGGGCCTGAAGTACTTTATAGAAGAGGAATTCTGAGGACTCTTTAAGTAAAATAAGGGCAAATTGTCTGTTAAATATTTTAGTGAAACCATAAACAGAAGCGATGCATCCCACAGTTCTGTACTGGCAGCGCTTTATCTGTTTTGTTCATTAGTCGAAGGCCTCAATCGAAGAAGGTGTGTTTCCACACATTCAAAGATTAGCCAGTTCCTGTCTTTAAGCACCCCATATGTTTGCGTTTTAGTCACACATTGCCAGTCTCATGGGAGCGCTTTGAAGCTCACTCCTCCAGAGCAGATCATAAAACAGGCGTATACGTAGTTTTTACAAAGTTGTATCCCAGAACAGTCCTTCAACTCCCCGTCCTCCACCTCCACCAACAGCTCACTGCTTCCACCTTGCACCTCAAATTTATTTACTCGCCAGGATGATCACTTGACTTTGACCATGTTTGACTTTTTAAAAAGCAACCAATGTTTTTTTGTTTTTTTTTCGCTGTGTTTCTAATGTGTGGTACAGTAATTGTTGCCATACCAAATCACTGACTGACATTTCTGTACAAAGCAAGTAGAGCAATATCTGTTGCATGCTGAGAAAAAAAGAAGCCATGGCAGCTGAGTTTTTCCATTCCTGACCTCATACATATTTGCATCTGTATGAGGCAAAAAAAAAAAAATGTTAGAGTTCTTTTCTAAGCCACATGTGTATCTTTGCAGGTGTCTTGTATGTAAGAATTCCTAAACAGCCAAAACTGATAAATGCTATAGCACAAAATTCACTTCAGTTGTCCCTCACGTCTTGTACTTTAAGGAGAATAACATTTGTTTATTTGTCTTCATCATTAACATGCCTTTTTGTTATGTCTGTCACAGTACTTTGAGGTGCCCTTTGACTCCAACATGAACCGAACAAAGAACCGTCCCCTCGTCAGAGGACAGATCAGGTACTTATTTCTCTATTTTTTTTCACATTGGACTTCTGCTTCTTTTTACCTTTATTTCTTGTATTCTCTTAAAATGTACAGGTGTATCTCAATGCATCAAAATATCATTGGAAAGTTATTTTGTCTCAGTAATTTAACTCAACGAGTTAAACTCGTATTCTAATCATTCCACACCCTCTCATAAGTTTTAGGAGTTTTTCCCCTGTACTCTGTTCGTTAATTTTACATTTAGCACTTTAGCGCTTTTGCTAACTTTGAAAACATTTTGTGCACTTGGCTTCCCCTAAAAATATATTTTTCTAGATACATTCAAAAGTGCAAATTCTTGGCTGTTTTGTAAGCTTTTAGTTGAAAAAGGTTTGTCATCTACATTGACGTTTTGGTTATCTATGGAAGTAGTTAGACATTTATATTGAGGCTCTTATTTTGAAGTGGTTGAAGACTATTTACGCAGCAGCTCCTTCTTTTCTCATCATGTTCTCTGTTTTTTTCCCCCATTAACTTTATTTAAAGCAGGAAATAAAATAAAACACTGACAGTAGAGACCCAAGATACAAACATAAATACAATATCTAATGGCGTTATAGAACATGTCAAATATAATGTCAAAATTTAATTAGTGCTCAAGGGTTGTCGACATTCAAAGGCAGAAATAATTTTAATTTAATTTAGCGCTTTTAGCAGTAGCTTCTGCTAAATACCGTGTTATTGTAGATCTTTAGCCTTTCGAGGAACTAATGTTTATTATAATCAGTCCTTTAGGATTAACACAACTGAAACATTTTTAATTAGCTTAATTAGCTTACTGTTAATGGAAATACAAAAATTCTGTACCTCAGACAATTAGAATAATTGACAAATTATCCCAAAAAATGCACAGCCCACAGAAAAATATGTCCTTGTACTGTATTCACTCAATATTTGGTCGGGACTCCTTTTGCATGAATTACTTCATCGATGCAGTTTGGCATGGAGGCCTGCGGTTGGTACGTAGCTTGTGTCTTTCGTCATCATCAAGCAATATATGGTCAGTAAAGCAGATACTGAAACTTTTGGCAGTGTGAACTGGCACCAAGTCCTGCAAGAAAATCATTATTTCCATAAAGCTTGTTAGTAGAGGGAAGCATAAAATGTTCTCCAGTTTCCTAATAGACTGACTTTGAACTTGGTTTAAAAAAAAAACCCCAAAATTAAACAGTGGATCAACACCAGCAGATGACAAACTTTCTTAAATCATCATCAATGTGGAAACGTCACACTGGCCCAGGACTGCATAATATATTGCAAATTTACTGTTGTTGGATTAGTGCACAATGTCCATATCTGGAAGAACTAAATCGACTACAATAAATGTTAGCTAGTTACTAATGTACAGTACAATGTATCATAAAAAGCGGTGGGAAAAGGTCCATTCATTAACAAACTCCAGCTGTCTTGTTCATTGCCAAAACAATAGATGCTGATCAGAAAACCTTGTTGTTCATATAGAAATATTGATTATTTTTTATTATTTATTATTTCTTTTCTGGTTTTTAGGAGTAGCTGTGCACAAGGAATGTGACAGTTGTTGTCCATGGCCCTGATACGTTTTGTCTGTAGTGACTCTTGAATGGGCTTTGCTCCACAATCCTCTTAAGGCTTGTGGACCTTTTTACTATCACACTTTTTCCGTCCACTTAGCTTTTTATTTTTAAACTTAGCACTCAATGAAAAATCACTTTATTTCGCAATCACATTGTTTTTTACTCTCCTTATGGAGGGTGTTTACGGCTGTCTGCTGGAAAACTGTCAAAATAACATGGAAAAAAAAAAATCTATTTGAAATCTTCAATTACCTGAAGTAAATTACATTTTCGATGATATTCTCTGTTTTTGGAGATGCACCTGTTTAATGGAACAGTGTGTAGGAGGCGTAACATGCAGCAGCTGAGGACCCTTGTTTTGACTAGGCCACCCAGATTCTGTTTAGTGTTTGGTGGTGAATTGTGACCAAAATGCGTTTGATGTCTATGTCTGGTGTGTTTGCAGTTAGATTCGCAATGATGACTGATGAATAGCTGTTTGCTGACTTACTAGGGTGTTGTAAAAGGAATAGACAGATGTGAGGAGTTAGTTGTGCCCTAACCCTCAACTCTCTTGTTTAGATGTAATATCACTTTTATAAACCTGTAGTGTTGCCTTTCACCCACAGATCTTTCCCAGGGACTGGATATATGTCAAGTTATATTTAAGCAGCTCATATTTATGTAATCTGCAGAAAAATCCTAATGGACAGTTGGTTTACAAGTGGATATTTTCAGTGCTTACAGGTGGTCATGTAAAATATTTTGTTTGTGTAAACATTACCTGTTTTTCTTTGAACTTTCCTCTAACAAGAGAATTTATTTGTTTATCTGTCTGTGAATCTGAGCTATCAGCCTTTTCTCTTTTGTGTCCCACATGCAATGATGTGTGAAGACAGAGAGCATATGGGTCGGTTGATATTCCTGTCAAACAAGCCATTCAATCACCACATTTTATGGGTTTAATCTCTAAGTCAGAAGAAGTGTGGAAGTTGCTTCAATTATCTTGCACATTGGAACAGGCAAGGAAGAAGAATATTTGTGTTGCATGACCGTACTTCTCTTTACCATTGTCTAAGTGATATAGATATGAATTACTAAAAATAATTTGGTGTAATCAGACTTCTTTCTAGCCTGTTTTATGTAAACAGACGTCTGTCCAACAATCCATTCATCCAACCGTCTGTGCAAAACCAGTGCATCTGGCTTTCTGTTCATGTATCCATTGACATGTCAATTTATTGATAAACATTCATTTATTTATTGAGAGTTATTTCTTTCCATCCATCCATCAATTTCACTCTAATGTATAAAACATAAACCCTTTTTGCTTTTCCTCAATGGCAGGAATATGGGCCATATTTTTTATCTTGAAATTCTTCTCAAACAAGGCAGTCTTAAAATCTTAGTCTGAAGAAACATCCCAGATTTGTTTTACTCTCCATCTTGACTTTAGGCTAACCGTTGCTGTCGGTTTGCTTCTAATCCATCTGTGCTTCTAAACTTAGCCTGCATAAAAATATGTTCGAATTTACGCCAGTTTATAATGTCTAGTGTTTTCCCACCTTTTTTAATTGCATTAAATTTATAAAAAGTTTTACAATTGCTTTGCATGTAGCTTAAGAGTAATTTGTAGCTTGTTGCCACGTATACATCTTACAAGTTTTCCTGTTTCTGTATTCTTGCTTCATGTTTGAATTTCTGACCTTAATTGGAGCCAAACCAGCTGGCGACCACTGCTTTAAACATTGCCCTCCTGATGCAATGTTCAAATGCTGATTTTTTTCTTCTTCTTCTTCTTTTTGCTATACTGTCAGCAGTGGGCAGCAAACCCACCTCTGACCATGTGACGCACCTCCTTCCCCGACCCCCAGCTGAGCCCGCCTACAGGAGGGCTGTCAACAGCTCATAGGCAGCCTGAACGGCTCCACCTCAGGCCACATAAAGCAGCCACAACACCACTGATCACATTAATGCTCTTATCTCACTGCGTGGCAACCACACCAAAATAAAGACCCTGTTTGCTTTTTGAAGAAGAGGCCTGCGTTTGGTCAAGATTTTAATCTCCCCTCTCTGTAATTTACGGATCAGTTGGTGCTGAATTTGAACCAGGCCTTACCATGGCTGCTGCTGACTAGGAGTAGGAGGAGGAGGAAGTTGTCTTCATCCAGCCAGCAGGCTGAGCTGCTGCGGTTTTTCTCGGCTCGTTTTGATCTCTGGCGTGCGCACACGCTCCTTCATCTCGCCGAGGCCACTTTTTATCCCTGATGAGCTCTTATCAGATGAATTTCCTCCTAAGCTCCCGTTTTGAGACGCAGCCATGCTGGCTCCTGGCCCCTGTGGGTCTGTTTGTGTCAGTGCTAAATTCGTGCAGCTCTCGTTGTCTTATCTTGTGTTTCCACAAGCTTGCGAAACTTTATCATCCTTTAGTTCCCAGGATAGCGATGGGCTCTTCCCTGAGCTCAAATCTCTGTAATTTAACTTTTCTTTTTAAGCTTTTGTCTTGTACATGTTTATCTTGCTGATTTAACTGATTTGTTTTTCTTTCTTTCTTTTTTTTTTGTGTGTGTTCTTATCAGCCCGCTGCATGCCGTGTCATTTGCTCTGGCCTGTGGCATTCCTGGAGTTGCTCTTCTCACGCTGGCAGTAAACCCCTTAACAGGGTTCCTGGGTGCCTTCAACATCTTTCTGTACACCTGCTGCTACACACCGCTCAAGAGGCTCAGCATCATCAACACCTGGGTGGGAGCGGTGGTTGGAGCAATACCCCCTGTGATGGGTTGGTGCGCTGCCACAGGCAGTCTGGATCCAGGTACGACCAGCACAAATGTAACACCTATTCTTTCACCTCATGATTTTTCGAACAGCTTTTTCTTTTGACTTTGACTGCTTTTAAAGAAGCATTCTTTGCTGTTTCCTCAGTATTGCTGCGAGAGTTTTCGTTTTAACCAGAGGGTCATTGTTTTTTGCTAAATGGAAGAAATGTTTCTTCCAGCTAAGCCGCACTTAAGTGTGCCATTTAGAAAATGTATCAAATGCGTCATGTGTGGTTCAACATCGCTGAGACAACCGGCGGTCATTTTTAGACTTAGACTGACTTTATTGTCATTTTGCATGCACAGGGTGTATACAGAACGAAATTTCGTTGCATACGGCTCAGGACAGTGTTTTGAGCTTCCAATGTTGTGAGGTTACTCCAGAATAAAATAAAATACAGTATAAAATATGAATATAAATCTAAATATAAAATATAAAGTGCAGGACTGACAGTAAAATGTTTTATGCTACATGTTTACACTGAGCCTTCATTTTGTTTATGAAGGTTTTAAAAACAAAGAATTTAAACTGAATTTAAACATAGTGGAATTTTTATTGTGAAGTCATCACTTCATTAATTCAAAGATTTATCCCATAAAATTGCTTGAAGGGGCGAATTTATGTAAAATTGACAAGAATTGATCCTTTAATCTCACGTGGCAACCACTCAGCTGTGTGCAAACCTCTTGGGGGGGGGGGGGGGGGACCTAATGCCACCTTAGAGGACAAAGCTCCTCCTCCGAACTGCAGTCTCCAAGCTTGTGCAAAGAAATGATACTATGTGGCTGGAAAACACATAATACTCTCCCTTTAAAGCAAAGTAAGACATTTACATGATTGATCTCAGTAAGTTCTGTTCTTCTGTTTGAACCCCCAACAGGATGTGAAACCAAGTGACTCAGTAGACCACATAAATGTTGACATGGTGGAGAGAAAGAGGTGAAAGTTTTCTTAGTTGTCTGTGCCTTTAATCTCCAGCTTTCAGTCAAAGCTAACATTTACTGTCAGCCAGAAGATGTTTCCTGTAAAAAGCAAAGGGCAAGAGAAATTTTCATTTAATGTTTGGGTTTAAAAAGGTCGTTGTACGATGATATTAGTCATACACGTGTCTTCTAAAAGCCAAGTGCATTTTGTCTTGATACAACCTAAAATGATTGCAATGCGACACCTGGTATTCAAAGTTGGGACAGTTATTAAAAAAAAAAAATCTCTGGTATTTTATTTGATTTTGAATCCCTTCTTCCCCCTCTCCCCCAGGTGCTTTGGTACTGGGCGGTTTCCTCTACTCCTGGCAGTTCCCGCACTTCAACGCTCTCAGCTGGAACTTGAGGGAAGACTACTCGCGCGGCGGCTATCGCATGATGTCCGTCACCCACCCGGGCATGTGCAAGCGAGTGGCCCTGCGCCACAGCCTGGGCCTGATCCCGCTGACGACGCTAGCACCCGCTCTGGGCGTCACCACCTGGAACTTCCCCGTCATCTCCTTACCCATCAACCTGTACATCAGCTACCTAGCCGCCCGCTTCTACTACCAGGGGGACCGCAACAGCGCCCGCAAGCTCTTCTTCTGCAGCCTGTGGCACCTGCCCATGCTGCTGCTGCTGGCGCTCACCTGTAAGAAGTACAGCCGGAGTCCAGAGGGAACGGCAGCGCCTTTGACCCTCGCACGCCCTGCGAAATAACTGGGACTTTTCTTTTAACTGTAGTACTTGTGGGTGGAGAGATGTTTGCTGACACACTGCTTTACAGAAAACACACCAAGTTGCAATCTTTCAATTGTGTTCTGTAGTATGTATATTTATTTTTAAAGGGTCCCACCAGTTCTTGTGTCTTATACCTGACTGAGAAATTACTTTGTACTGTTTACACCGCTCTCACGGAAAGCCTCTGCAGCTCATTAAGGTGGAAACCATGTTGTCGTAGAGTTTTTAGGAAGTGGTAAAACAGGACAGGCGTGATGATGACATGTTACTTGACGGTAAATAAACCTCATTTTCCTTTGAAACAAAAAAATGTGTATGAGGTTTAATTTCATAAACCTTCTTTAAGCGATCACTTATCCCCTTTGGACAAAAGGGCAACTATCCTCAACCAATAAATATGTGATGATTGTAACTATGTGTTCTGTGTCATGTGTGATGAACTCCTTGACGTCAAGCATGTAGCACACTCTTATCAAGTGGAAAAACAAAGCAGCTCATTAGGTGACGCTGCCCTTTATATTTGGATTCAGGTTTCGGCTGTAAACCCAGGTGGATATGCTCGCTTTAAGCTCAAATCATCCGCTCTATTTAGCGGGCCACCCCTTACACCTGTCATTCAACATGTGCTCCATTTCCACCAAGTTTTGGGTGTTTGGTTACATTTCCATCGCCGCGCTCGGAGAAGCAGACAAGCGCCTCCTTCCCTCCCCGTCCCCCCAGCGGTACCGCCACCCTCGCTCCATAAAAACCGGCAGGATTTAGCCAAGGCCGAGAGACGTGAAACGGCTCGATGTCCTCGTAAAGTGTCTGACCGGATGCGGAGTTTCATATCCGAGGGTGGGAGCGGAGCAGGCCCGAGCCAGCTGTTACAGCCGGATCAGAAGTACACGGAGAGGCAGAATGTTGTAGGGCACCTCAAAGGCTCAACGTGATGAGTCCTGACGGGGTTTATATCACGCGGGGACTCTCCTTGTTTAGATCTGCATGTTGTGGTCTCGCTGCATATTTCTGGCTTGCACATGGAGATCAGAGCCATTCCTTTTGAGAAGTGAAATGTCTCTCCTACACCTGGTGGTAAGGTAAGATTTTAAATTATCAGTAATTAGAGGTCATTTTGAAAGTCTAAACTTAATCAAATAGACAAAATGCTTAAAAAAAAAAAGGTAATGTATTTTTCATCAGTTTTTATAAAAGGCTAGCACAAAGAAGTGAATACGTATGAAATGGAGAAAAAAAGTTAGTTCAAAATGGTAATTTGTGAAATACAGTCTCGATTATATGTGGCACATCTATGAGCACAATTAAGTCTTGCCACAGTTTCTCAGTTGTATTTAGGTCTGGACTTTGACTGGTCCATTCTTGCACTTATGAATTGTTTTGTTTACACCATTTAACTATAGTTCTAGCTGCAATGATTGGAGTCATCATCCGCCTGGAAAGTGAATCTCTATTCACTTGACCAGCTTCCCTGTTAATCTTGAACAAAAGCATCCACATGACATGATGCTGCCACTACCGTGTCCCACTATGAGGATGGCGTGCTCAGGATGATGTGCAGTGTATGTTTCCTACTGAACTGTTTTCTCTAATGTGCAAACTTGTACATTGCACATGCTTTCACATTTTCGTGAAAGCATGTGCAATGTACAAGTTTGTGGAAAAATTTCCAACTGATGTGAATATTTTTTACAAATTTCTCAAAGTGAGATAAAAAATGTAAGTTTTCCATCCAATGGGGGAAACTGACATGCAACATGAAGAAATATAAACATAAAATATTCATGTTTGTAATAAAACCAAGTTTTTTTAATCATGTTGAAATTAAAAAAGATCAGATAAAGCCTTGGTAAATCCATTTGTGCTTTCATGATAGCTTTAAAATCTTTAAGTTGTCTTTAAATTAAAGTTATCTTGAATTGTTTTTGAAGAATTTCAAGTTGGCATATGTAAGCTGTAAAATTAAATAAAAAGCGAAAACAAATATAGATTTTCATTAAATAATACATTAAATGTTTAACTTGTGTTAAATTTCCTGAATCCTTTAGTCCAAAATGATCATCACAGAACTTTCTGAATAAAATGTGCAACTGTAAAGTGACACATCTGCAGATGTGTGGAAACATCAGCTCAGTTTCCGAACCGGATTGGAACTTTGTGGAACTAAATAAAGTTGAAAATTATGGATAAATAAATGATGATGCCGTGCTAAGGAAATGTTATGTGGCCAAATCACATAACATTTCCAGTTCGACTCTTCAATACAAATCTTTTATGGCGACATGATAATCAAACCTGGTTCTAAAAGAAGTTCTGTTCTCACCAGGTTTAATCCCAATATTTTGTCTTAATTTTCCTATAATGACTCAACAGAGAAAGTTTGACCAAAAAAAAAATTTAAACAGACAGTGAAAGAAAAACATATTCAAGCAATTACTTATTTTCAGTTTGGACATGGAGTAGAACTTTATTTTATTAAAGAGTGTTAAAATTGAGGGTTTAGGGGTAATTTCGTGCCACACTTTTCAGATTACATTTGTACAAAAATGCTGAAATCAATGTGTTCTTTTCCTTCTACTTTCCACACTTAAAGACTATTCATGTGATGGACCAATACATCCTAGTTAAATGTCTTATCTTAATGTGTCATTCTTTTGACTCAACAATAGTCTTTTGAGAAAATGCACCCGGAATAACAAAAACAATGAATCAGAATAGAAACATATCGCACAATTATTCATGACCACAGGTTGAGATGATGCGCTTGCAGACTTTTTTTGAAATTTAAAGTTGGATTTTAAATCAGCCACAGGAAAAGTTTGCAGCATCGGTGGGTCACTGCTGTTTAATGCATGTCTGTCATGGGAAGTGGTGGTTAGGAGTGAGAGTGAGAGAAATAAAGTTTTTACTTTAAAGATGATGATAAATTAATATTAAGTCAGTGCGCAAGGAAATGCAGAAAAGAGATTTTAACTTGAACTCTCAACACCTCTTTCTGTCTTCAGAAAAATGTAAACTGTGCAACAAATTTCCTGTCATATATAAGCGGTGTATCGAAGTTCCGAAATATAGAAGTTTAGCTTATAAAAGTACAGTTTGAATGATGGCATAACATGAACAAATAATAGATGTTAATAAAATGTTGTATTTGTCATAGGTAAAGAAATTGAGACAATTGTCTTTCTTTGCTTTAATCAGCTAATTTTATATGTGTGTTAACTGGTAAATTAATACACTATAAAAAAGAATGGGGGTGTGAAATTTGAGCTGTTATTTTTACTTGCAAGAATATATATATATATATATATATATATATATATATATATATATATATATATATATATATATATATTTAATTGTGACATTTGAAACTAATTAAATTTCACCAATATTAAGTGGAACATTTAATGTACCTCCAGATGTTGGTTCAGTCGATTGCTAAGCATAGTGTATGATGCCCAGCAGAATGATGTTATGGCTCATACACTCATATGGATTGTATTACGAAGAAATATAGCAAAAGCTGACAATTGTCATCGTGGCCGAGAAGGTTTTTGCATTGGAAGAGAGAGGTGCTTATCCAGCTTTAACTAATTTAGAGTCAAACTTTTTGAACTTGCTCGTTATGAGGTAGTCATTTCAGAGAGCAGCACATCCTCTGGTTGTCAGGGGAAAAGGTTTATATTCCATTTTTTTTTAGATTTTAAACATTTATTGAGACGACTTAATTTGGCTGCTTTGGAGAAATCCAGCTGAGGTGTGATACTAGCTCTGCGTCCAGAAAACAGGTCTTTTGAACTATTGAACATTTAGGTTTTAAGTTCACATAAAAAAAAAAGAAGGTAATTATGTATTCAGAAATTTCCTTTTCATGTTAATATTCTGTGTATGAACCTCCTGGTGATCAAACACATATTTGTTTATTCATTCATTTTTTAAAAATAAAAATACAGATAAAGAGTTATTGACTTGAACTTTCTACAGTTGAAGTCAACAAAAACAGAACAGTAAGAATCAACTTTATTTGAGTAATTATTTTTAATGAATTATTAGTGACAATAACCATGTAATTTTACTAATTGTGTTGAGTAAGTACACTTAAAAATAACTAATCAATTTAAGATTATTTTAGCTGTTAAGCTTGATTAATTCTTACATCGTTATCTGGATAGATATCTAGATCAATAAATGTTTGCAAAAGGGCGATTGGTTAATTGGTTAAATTCCTAATTATATTTTTATTAGTGTATAATTAGCGACTGCTGTAGGTAGCGTTTAATTTGCATACCAAGCATTTCCCTGTTTTTGTTGCTTAACAAAAAAATAAAAATCGGGTTATTTTGTTGTTAGCAAAGCAAAGTCAAACAACGTGTGTAGACAAGTCAAAATAAACTGTTCGGTTCGTCTGAACTCATCTGAACCGCGTGCCTGAAGGGAAACACGTGAAAAACCCCAGTTTAATTGTCAAATAAGAAAGTTTTCCAAACTCCCTCTCAAGCAGTAGCTCAACACACACACACACACAAGCTCCCCTACACGCAGACACGCACACACGCCTAATTTCCATACCTAGGATCCCACGGCTCAGAAACGCCCCCCTCCCTCCAACCGATTGGTCCTCTTCTGTAAACAAGCGGCTGCATAATTAAGCTCCTCCCTGCTGATTGGCTAGAGCCGCCGTCACTCCGGTTTGCGGCTCCTTATAAGGCGAGCGGCTCCGGCAGCTGCTGTCACAAAGCTGATGAGATGAAGCTGCAGCAGCAGCACCGAGGAGCGACGGGCGCAACTCCACAGTTTTAGCCGTAACTATGATCTCATTCCCGGATGTCTCCATCCCTTCGATCCCGTTCACTTTAGTTGTTATGTGTTTTTCTTTGTAAGTTTTTTTTTTAAAGTTATTATCGTTATTATTATCATTTTAGTTCGTTTTTTTTTCTTTTTTTGAAGGGGGGAGCATGTGCTTAATTTTGCGGGGATTGCAGAGGTGCCAGAGGGAGTGAGTTTGGGCACTATGCGCCGCTGGGATCTGATTTGCTCCAGGAAGGCTTATGGAATATTATAGCCCGGTTTTCCACAGCCTGCATGCCTTCTGGTCCAGCCCCGTGAAGAAGAAACTTCTCCTGCTCATCATCATGTTCGTAGTCTGGGTTTACATGCTCTACTCCTGCGTGGGCTACTGCTCCACCATGCCCGGCTTGGTGATGGTGGACACCCCGCGGGGCAAGGAGACCGCTCCGGCGACGGGCCGGAGGTCGGACCTGGTGTCCAGACTGCTGGCCAAGCCTGAGCCCTGGGAGGACGTGGAGAGCGACTACGAGGAGCCGACCATCAGGACCGCGGCGTCCAGAGACCTGCTGGACGCGGATAGAGACAGAGTTCCGGATCCGAGCGCCATGTCCAGCTTCTCCAACGGCTCCGGGAGCAAGAAGCTGCCGCAGGCGATCATCATCGGGGTGAAGAAAGGAGGCACCCGGGCTCTGCTGGAGTTCCTGCGGGTACACCCGGACATCAGGGCCGTGGGAGCGGAGCCGCACTTCTTCGACCGCAACTACGAGAACGGACTGGAGTGGTACAGGTAATAACAGTGATGATAATTTTAAAAGATCGTTATTAATTAAAAGATACAATCTTAAAAAGCTTTGTGCGCTTATAACACTATAAAAATTTTTAAAGATGGAAGACTTTCACTGGAAAAAAGCGTGCCTCTGTTACTTTTTACGCACAACTGCGTCTACCAACTTTGGCTTAAGAAGGCGCAATTGTAATCTTTATAATAAATAAAACGGAAAATTGAGGAAATGAAATTGGAATTTAATTCCGATCTAAGCATAATAAAATGAGCAGGCTTCGCTCAAACGTGATCTCCTTTCCTCGTTAAGCGTGTTTGGCCTCATTAGTGAATAAACTCTTAATTTTTCAGTCGACCGGTTGTTGTAAGCATGTAGCTTAATTATGTTTTTAAAACATATGTTGACGCTTATATGAAGCTGCTGCAGCCGTCTCTGACGCTAGTTCTGCGATGCGCAGTGATCTCTGTTGGACGCGGCGCAACACTGCACCTCCACCCTCGAGGCGCGTCTGTGTCAACTTTTTAACAGTTGAAGGTGTCGCGGCCCACTTCGCCACTTCGCTCCACTTTCGCACACAAACACCGGGAGGTTGAATAAAAGCGAGTTTTATGCCGACTAAAGTTTTGGTGTCGCAAAATCAGACCCTGATTCTGCGATAAGAAGCGTTATATAAACTCCGACTTTAAGTTGTTGATTGATTTTCAGTTGGATTGGATCTATGTCTCCAAATCCTACCGACCTTTTATTTAATTGTATTTTTTTTTCTGGGAGGGGGTGGTGGGATTTCATAAAGTAAATATCAGGTCTGCTTGAAACTTGTATGAATTATTCATCATTCTAACATCCGTCAGGATCCTTCATTGTAAGAAACAAGCTGCTGACTGTAAAATTATCTCTTAATTTATACAATGAACTGGAACTGAAAGTAATTACCTTTTGACATTGCTAGAACTAAAACTTTGGTGAAAACAAAAATTAAAATTCTTCACAAAACAGGCATCATGACCTTCACAGAATTTACATTTAAAACATGCAGTGAATTTTCTTTTATTGTGAATTTTTCTATAGAAACAATGAAATACTCTGCAATTAAGACAATAATAGTACTTTAATAAGACTTCATGATCTTTTTAAGCTGGTGTAGACTTGAGTTCTTAATTATGATTTTAAAATGGCTACCACATGCCTGGATCTTGTTTTAAAGAGCTATTATCATCAACTCTTCTATAGGTGTCTGGACTTTAAATCTCTAATATTATGTGAGATTTGAATTACGTGCTTCATGAGAAGAAAAAAAAAACCCAGAGCCTACTCACCCCTGAGTTTTGTTTGTGCTCCACAAGACTCTGTCAGGAGAAATGTGTGATATGAACTGAGCTTCCACTTTGGAGTGAAAAATGTGAATTGCTTTGACTGCAGCAAATATAAGCTAATTACATGGGTGCCATGCAGTTCATGCTCACTGAGCCAACAATTTGTTTTGTAGTGTGAGGCAAATGTTCCAGGAAGGCTTTAGGCTGATCTGGTAGAAAGTCATCAAGAAACTATTGCAACTTGATTTTCTGTTGCAAAACCAGCAGCTGTAGACAGATGCTCATTTTTCAATAAAAAAATAAAAAATAAAAATCCAGTTGGAGATTTTCAGATGAAATCAGATTCATGTATAAAACCTGCTTTGTTATAGCAGTTAGAATTTAAATAACATTTTGGCTAACTTGTGTGTGCAACGTTTCTTGTACTGAACTTTTTCTAGTACATTTGCATTGGAGCATGGCCGGCTACACTTATCGGTACAAACGGCACCGTGCATGAATCTTGTTGAATCTTTCCTTATTCCTTTATCTTTCTCCTCCTGGAGCTTCCTGTAATCATTTGAAGTGAATCTTTGGGCTGTAATTGTCGAAATTTGATCAGATAACTTTACTGGGGCAGATACGTTCTGGAACACCCGGTTAAAAAACGGGCCCGGCAACGCCTATGGTTGAGGGCGGCAGGGGGAATAAAAGAAAAGTTGGTCCGCTCTTTCATCCTTTTCTACCGTTAGTGTGTCAGTTGGTTCTAAACAGTGTAAAAAGGGGGATTTAGTGAACAAAAGTGAGGAGACTTTGTAGAATAAAACCTCTTAAACCAACTTTATCCTGTTCATTTACATCATAAAGTGTTAATGTGAGGAGCTGGAGCACTTTTGAGCTTAATTACTGCATTTGTTTGTACTCAACACAATCAGACGCTATTTGTTTTTAGTAGATTTTACTTATTTGGTCTTTTTTGTCTATTGTGCATAGGTTTTAAAGCCTAATTAAGATTAGACTGCGGTTTTTAATCCTCATCGGTTACTTCGACCGTTTGTAAATCAGCTACTGAAATTACTCGTACTTTAAGATCACTTTTTTTTTTTTTTGTCTCCACATAGTTAGTTTTTGCAGGGATAACGAGAACCACCTCATGTGTTAATAATGAACAAATGGATGTTTAAATATACAGAGCATTACGCTTCAACAATGTAGAGAGGGTGGAAAAGTTTCCGAATTAGAACCAAATGTTGGGAGCATTTGAAATAGGGACACCAGTCCCTGGTTTGTGTGATGCTTTGTGCGCCTGCTGTGATACAAACTTTGATTTACTGCCACCAGTTTGAAAGTTTTGGGGACTGTGCAGGCAGGCTGTTATTTTACTGTTTCCACCCACGGAGTTTGCAACTGCATGTGGAAAAGCGTCTCTGCAACGTCTCAGGCCGTGAAATCTAATACTGATCTTAAACTCTGGGAAGAAGTCAGGACTTTAGCCGTTTTGGGGTTTTTTTTCCCCCCCGGTTGCTTAGATTTGTGTTTTAGATTCTAAGTTTACTCTAAGAAAAGTTATTTGAAAAGCATTTGAGTTGAATTGGATGTTTAAGGAAGATTTTGTTTAAAGCTTCTTCAGTATAATTGAAAGGGAAATCTGTCAAGATGGGTTTTTTTTGGTATTTTTTAGGTGGGATTTTTTTTTTTTTTTCTGGAGAGAAGATGGACAGTGAAAGGAAATCATATTTTATTCATCACCAAGCCTGAGTGTACTATTAGAACCTGATACTGGACATGACTTTGGGGAAAGAGATGGAATTTTCCAGACAGAAGGAAAACAGAACAAAAAATAAATAAAAATAAGAGCTGCATGGCATTGAAATGAAAGCTATGGCAATCTCATCTGATCATTTATGGGGACAGAGATTGAGACAGTTATTAGTGTATCAGGGGTTGTGCAACTAACCTCTTCTTGTTTTGTTTGTTCATTTGCACAATCTCCCAGCCGTCCCCTCCCTCCTTTCCGGACACGCATTTAAAGCTGGAATTCCACAAAGCGAGTGCGAGAGAGGAGGAGGTGGAGATAACAACTCTTATTGTGGATTTCTGATGTCCTCTGACAGTTTTTATTTGTGCCAAAGACAAAAACATTTGTTTCATGCGTTTGACTGAGGGGTCCTCATATCAGGAGGTACACATTTTCACTGTGTGGTCAAGCATGAACTGGCCTAAAGGAACACATATACATTCACAAAGAGGCAGTTGGAGCTCAAAGGGTCACAGTGCGAACAGAAACATTGATTCATTAGTTTTTGTTTGCACCTGTTTCACCATTATACAAGACGTTTTCTTTAGCTAAAATCAATATGTATTCTAAAAGTATTGACACATTCAAGAATTTATTATAAGAACTCTCAAAAATTGTTTAATCGCAGATCCATTTAATCTGGATCTGCGATCTAGATTAAAGTATCTTTTATTGAGTTTGGACAGTTAAAACTCCTTTTATCCAAAACACAGTCATAAACAATGATAATTATAAACATAATTATAAAGCAAAATAAAACATCTACTTCAAAGAGTGGTTTGAAGTACAGCCCAAAGACAATGCTATCTTGTATTAAATGTTTGATAAATATTTAATACTTTGAAAACTGCCAGTTTGTAACCTAAATTACAAACTGGAATATATGGAGAAATTTGAGGACATTTTAATGTAAAGGAGACATTTAGTTAAAATAACACAAAGACTAGTGGAAGTCTACGAATGTGTAAGAGAGCCTAAAAAGTGGAGATGCTCTGATTTGTGGTTTGACAGATGTATCTGTCCTGTGTTTAGTTCACAAAGGAAGATAAACTGCCCTACATATCTGCGGCATAGTTATCGTTACAGAACTGACACAACTGAATCTACAAATAATTGCAGCAACGACCAACTGTAACGTAACCCCATGCTGTATGCAGGGGCTCTGTCTGCACTGATAAAGATTCACTCACCTGTCTATACTGAAAACAGACGGAGCTTCCAATTTAAAACAGCTTGTTTCTCTCTCACTAATTCAGCTTCCAGTAATCTATTTGTGTGTGTGTATGGAACATTAACCTCTCCTCCTGAGATGGCCAGTTGCTGGTTAAATGTGGAGAGTGGAAGTGACACATCCGTCCTGATCTGCAAAATCCACCATTCATCCCAATACACATGCGCTATTAAGAATGGCAGCACATCCTTATGAGCACCAATGACAGGATGCTTTCAGCTAAAGGTGTTTTTTTATGCCAACATACTTTGCAAGATGCAGAAATATAATACCAAAACTGTATTGTGTAAGGGCTTTAAAAAAATAAAATAAAATTAAAAAAAATCAGCAAATGTTAAATGAAACGACATGTTGCCTGTCTTTTGCATGTTGCATGTTGTTGGTTTTAAGTCCAACAGAA
Source organism: Xiphophorus maculatus (assembly GCF_002775205.1). Lineage (NCBI taxonomy): Eukaryota > Metazoa > Chordata > Actinopteri > Cyprinodontiformes > Poeciliidae > Xiphophorus > Xiphophorus maculatus. The sequence continues at coordinate 13,638,134 of NC_036452.1, read as the reverse complement.
GAAATTTACAGAATTAATTCCACAAATCAATCAATCTGCAAAATATTTTATTCAAATCAGATGAACCACATTTTTATAAAACAGCAAGACTGAAAATAGTGGGAGTTTTCAGATTTGATGCATTAAATTGATATAAAGTAAAAAGTATTTGTATAGAGTATATCATTCCTACTTCTGGCTGATTGAATATTAAAACTCTGTACATCTTATTTTTTTAACAATAATGCCACTCTGAATCACCCTTCCATCACTTGAAAAGAAAAACAAAACAGCTGAAACATTTTTCCAAAGAGTTAATTTTATTTACTCTCACTGACTGCAGGCCCTTGTCTGTCAGCCTGTGGTCCGTGTTGCTCTTTTCATATTCCATTTAGCCATATTGGCTCAGATGGGGCTTTGATATATAACTGCTTCTTTGTGGTCTTGCTGTCGTGTCGTGGGCTCTGGTCTCAGCTCGCAGTCAGGGCCCAGGCTGACGCTCCTCCCTTTAGATTTAAACCAGAAGCCAAGCACATGTTGGGGACGGAGTGTATGGTCGCATGGACTTGTTTTACACAGGCATTTGTGAAAGTATTCACACCGTATGAGCTTTTTTCGTATTTGGTCATGTTAAAACCACAAACTGTGTTTTTGTTTTTATTGGGATTTTAAGTGGTAGGCCAATGCAAAGTAGAGCATAATGAAGGTGAAGGACAAAAACTACATGGTTTTCAAAATTTTGAAATTTAAAAACGTTTGTCAGGCACTTTTTATTCCAATCAACCACAAATAAAATCCATTGCAACAGATTGCCCGGTAGTAGTCCACCTGTTTATTTATTTAATCTCAGTATAAATTCAGCTGTTTGAAAACCTCAGATGTTTGTTCGAGACCATTAGGGAACAAACAGCAACATGGGAGCCAAGGAAAGCAAGCGACATGGCATGGAGGTTCGTCTTACACACAGTCAGAGCTAAACTGGAATGGTTTGGATCAAAGCTTGTTCATTTGTTTGAATGGCCCAGTCAAAGTCCAGACCTTAAACCAGTTGAGAATCTGTGTCAAGACTTGGAAAACTAATTCTGGTGAAATAAATAAATAAAACTCGCATATCCTTTATTCTACTTCATCAGTATGCATTACCTTGTGTTTAGATTTGACATAAATCTCAATAAGATACAAAGAAATTTGAAGTTGTGAAGAGACAAAACCTCCATATGCAGTGTTAGTGCTGCTGAGAAGTTTGTTTTTCACTGGAGCACCTAAGTGGTTTGTCAGTCATATGTTGGTTTCTGCTCTCAAATATCGTAAGAGTTAATGTTCATGTCTGAGCTGTGCAGCTTCTGTTCTTCACTTAATGCGGTTCGGGCTCCGGCTGTTGTCAGGAGTCTGCTGGGGATGAATTGGCGCCGTGCTGAGCAGGATGTCTCTCGGGTCTCCCTTTTGTATCTTAGCTGTGATAAAAACTCTGTGGAGGTAAACAGACCCACAAAGCAGCATCAGCAGAAGCTACTTAAGGTGCTACAAAGGGACAAGTGGAGCATTGTTGAAAAGGAGGGAGAGACAGGAAGAAAAAAATCACTTATTCCACTGTCAGACTCGGTCTGACTGCGGAAGTCTGCGCGGTTTGAAAGCCGTTATCTGTCTCCTCCCTCTCTGATAGTTCTTAAACCGGAGTCAGGCCACAGCTCCCGGCCGTGTCGGGTACAGTTCTGGATGGTTGCACACCCTTTTATCAGCTCGCTGCAGGAGCTCTCCTGTTTCCACGTAGGTGACCCGTCCGCTGTTTTGTTGCCACGCTGACCTCGCCCTGCTTCCTTCCGCTGAATGGCCAAAGAGGCCACCTGGTTCTATAGAGTGTCAGTGAAAGGCATCAAGCCCTGAAGAAGAGAAAAGGGGGTTGGGGGGAAACAAAAAGCGTGTATTGCTAGTGTTTTCATACATTGGGGAAATGTTGTGGGGTGGTTTGGACAGGCTCAGCTGTGGAACCACAAATAATCTTCGTCTTCAATCACAAAAGGCTGCAACAGTCAGACAGTGAACACAAATGTCACAGCGACCCGGCTCCTCAGGGATGAGGAGTATTGATTGGTCAGGCCTGATTGGAGGTGATGTATAGAGATGGGTTAAAGGCTTCGGACTGGGGGTCAGACCCACAACTGCTCGCTGACAGAGGTGGCGTGTTGACCGCCTGCAGAGATACAGGAAGCTGTAAATCCCGCCATGGATTTTGGCAACGTGGTTTTCAAGTTTTACGAAGTTATGCAAAATGTTTTAAACTGTCACTGTTCAGAGTCAGACTCAGTCAAACATGGTCTCAATCAATGGTTCTCCAAAGGCTCTTTTAAGAGCCCTCAGAAACCCTGAAGGACTATTGATTAAAAACTACTAAGTGCTCAAAATATGTTCACATTTTACCACATTCAAATCAAAAACTTCAATGTCCATTCTGATTTAATGTCACCGACCAGCACAAAGTAGCCCATAGTTGTGAATCTAAAGAAAAGTAATTCATGGCTTTTGGATTTTGTACATTTCAACTAGATATAGGCCTGGAGTTTGACTTGGCTAAACCATTTTATTGGAAGTATGGCTGAATGTTTAGCATTCTTTTTCTGCTGGAAGGGAAATCTTTACTCTAGATTAAATTATTTTGCAGCTACAGGTTTACTTTTTATCAGCCTGATTTGGCTCCATCCATCAACTCTGACCAGCTTCCCAGTCACCACTAAAGATAAGCGTCATCAGAACACGATGCTTTGTGTGGTTTGTGCAATCAGCAGGATGTGCTGTGTTTGTTTTCCACCACACTTTTTGTAAGCTGTCCTTTTTTCTGTGTCCACTATGTGGATTGTTGCAAATTCATAATGGGTCTTTCTTCAAACAGTTGTTTTGTTGTTGCCAATGCTACATTTATGAAATCCACGATAAATAGTTGTCTTGCTCAGATTCTTCCACCTGACCTGTGGCACTTTGCAGCTCCTCCAGAGGCACCATGGGCCTCTTGGCTGTTTCTCTGATTAATGCTTTGATTGTTTAGCTGGATGACTCTTGTTATTGACTCTTTATGGCCTTTTAATATTTGGATAAGAGATTTAACTGTGCCCTGTGTGCCTGGCCTGTTGGCTTAGGTGGGCTGTCATGTCTTGGTAATTTTGCGGTTGTGCCATACTCTTTCTTTTTTCAGACGATGGATTCAACAGCACTCTATGATATGTTGAAAGCTTGGGAAAATAGCTTTGCAACCTAACCATGCTTTAAACGTCCTTCCAAACAGACCTACCCTGTCCTCTTCATAATAATTGCCTATGTTTTTCTCCAGTTCATTCACTATCATATAGAATCCTGGTGAATATTTAAAAGAAGAATCTCTTCTAAACACTGGAGCAGCAAGCATGTAGGTGCTTCGTGCAGTTGTGGAGAGGAAACCCTGAATTTGGATGATCAGATACTTTAGATCTCAGCTTGTTTCCTGATTCCTGGAACTCCCTCGGCTCCTCCAAGACTCAGCCAACCGTACAGCTGACAGCAGGTTCACATTCTCTGCTCAAACCCTTAATAATAACACACACACACAAAAGAAACGTCCAGCTCCGAGTTACTCCCTAAAAAAAAATCTCCCTTAAGCCATCCCCTTTACGAAAACTTGCTCTCCACTCTTCCAGCTGTGCACTTGTGCCACTGACGAGCAAGAATAGTGTCACATGTTGCGCTCGGTTTGTCCATTCCTGGGCGGGGCTCGTGGCAGGCCTCGCTGCTCTCGCTGCTCCTTTTCGGTCAGCGCAGAGGCCCTCTTTCCCCGCTGCCTAAGCTGGCATGGCCTATTTAAAAACACACACAGTGACCAGGGGGGTAGAGAAATGGAGAAAAGGCGCTTTTCAAGCCTAAATTACAACCAGTTAATAGTGAAAGGAGAGACCTGTGGAGAGAGGAGTGGCAGCACTGGGGTGTGTTGTTTCTCCTAAACCCCCTACTCCCGTTGTTCAGTGAAGACAATATGGAAATTGGGGAGTGGGGGGTTGACAGGAAGTTTCACACCTTAAACCTTTCATCATGTTTAGAAATTGCTCATATGACAAAACGCTTTCCAAAAGCTTTATAAAAGTAGTTTTGTGTACAAGCAGTGAACAGGCCGTCCCTCTGTGAAATGTGTGAATCAGGCCCTTTTAATAAGGCGATAATTTGGATGTTGTTAAACATGTCAGGACAGAACCAGACGCCCTCCCTTTGGAGCTGTTGGTCATTCATGGCAGCCAAATAAACACTCATTGGCACATTAGAGCAGCCCACCTGGAGGAGAAAAAGAAAAACTTGTGCTAAAGATAGCTCAGCAGAGGAAGTCCTCGCTCATGTTCTGGGAAGAGAACCTGCCTAGACGCCACACTTGTCCCAGGTATAAAGTCCCAGAGGTGCCCATTAAGGTGCTGCAGAGCAGGTCTGCCTGTGGGAGAGAGGACATACACACCGGACTCAGACTGAGAGCGACCAAGGCCCCCTGAGGTTTTCATTAGCCTGGCAGTAAAAGAGCAGAGCTCATTAGAAGCCCCTGAGTCACCTCTCCCTGCCTGATTCACACTATCGCTTTCTGCTTTTCCACGTAAGAGTTGTTGGGTTTCTTTGTAAAAACACTTCGACTTCAGGTCAGACAAGCCAGTTATACGCTCCTCTTCATGTCAGTTATTGTGCTCCGAATCGCACACGTGGCACAAATAATTCGCAGACAGTATCATATTCAATAAATAGAGTAAATAGAGTCACGTTATTCTATTCAAATACCTCCAATTTCAAAGTCTCATGTTAACTCTCATATTTGTGACAATTGAATCACCATTTTTAATTTCTTTCTTTTTTTTTCTTACCAAAATATTATCTATATTGGATGGTTGCTGTACATGGATGGATGGGTAGCCAATTGACAAATTAATGAATGAGTCAGCCATCCTTTCAATAATTAAATAGCCCATTAATTTGGATGCATGGATAGATGGACAAATAAAACACAAACACAAAAGTCAAAGATTTATAGGCATATGTTTTTTTTTTTTAATAACAAACTGACCAAATATGAAACTGAGTTCAAAAACTGAAACACAAAAACATAACCTAATCAAAAATAAACAAAAAAAATACTAGAAGCAACATAGGAGTAAATCAGAAAAACTCAACACATTGTGTTTCAATGTAGCCAGAAGACATTTTTAACGGCTATTGTGAATACAATACAACGGATACAACAGGTAGGCTGAAAAGTAAAGGGAAGCAAAGGATTACCAAAGGAATGCTGATGTTTCCCATTTTCCTCTGAATGCAGCAGGTTAATTGTCAAGGCTGGTGCTTTCCGACTCCATGCAGCTAATTACATGTTGGAACGTCAGGCTGTCTTTAGGAATTTGTGAAGCATTAACCTGCCACGACAGCTGCAGTGTGAATGGAAGCAAAATAATAACCTCAACACACAGGGAGATGTGAGTGACATACTTTAAAGAGGAAATCCCCCTCTTTCTCGTGCGCGCACACACACGCACACCATATGTAGTTCACCTGTCTTCAAAAAGGTGTGCATGCCGTTACGGCTGACAGCCAATTCAAACAGGATGCAAAGCAGCTCCCTCACTGCTTCTGTCTCCGCACGTCTCGAGAGAACGGAGGGGGTGGCGACATGTATGTTCATCTCGAGTCTGTTTCATCTTTTATTCATCTTCACCGCAGAGAGATCAAGGAGTCATGTGCCTCCTGGTGCATGTCAAGTGTCAGGAAATCAGTCAGAATGCTTGATTCTGCCCACACACACAAATGCTACCACGCATAAGTCTTCACCTGGAGCTTCTCGCTCCTGTTTGCCTGTATTGTTTCCTTCTTTTTTCCCCATTCTTTCACGGTCCATCGGTTTTTTGAATCCGAGCTGTCAGCCACCCCAGTGTTGATGGAGAAGTGGAATCTGTCGGCCGTCGAGTCTGGCAAAAGTATCCAGACGTGCAGACTTTTTACACTTTGTCACATCGCAAGCAAAACTGTGTTTTATCAGGGTTTTATTTGTTACAACAACACAAAGTTTAATTGTGGAGTGTAAGGAGAATGATTTGTGTGTAGGCGTGCGTGCGTGTGTATTTTTAATTTTACAACAAAAAAATGAAAAAGTATCTATATCCATTCCAGGTTAGTCTGACACCCATAAATAAAATCCAGTGGAAATGATTACCTTCAAAAGTCAGATTTAATCCTGCCGAGAAAAAAAAGTCCCCAAACTTCTAAAAATAAAAAATAGCGGGACACGACTGTAAACCTACCAAGACATGGGCATTCCCTGCACTTTTCAGAGAAGATATCAAGAAACTACAGCTCAGGTGAAAGAGTCAATGAACGCCTGTTCAACAGCACAGTTTGTCTAACAGCAGCACAACTGCTGTTAGACAAACACTAAACAGATCTGGGTCTTGTGAAGGAGTGAGCAGATGAAAAGCATAAAAAAAAAATTTTTTTTCAGCTACATGTTATGTAGGGGGACATAGCAAATTGCTGCAAGAAAGCGCTGTGATCAGCAGACAGCCAGAGCTGCTATAGTATGAAATGTCTTCACATGGAGAAAAATCCTTCCACTTTGCAATTTTACCTTACTTTATGTTGCACTATTTATATATAACCAGCTAGAAATACTTTTGATTGACATTGTAGTTCTGATCCTTCAGCTAACACTGATTAGAGCAAATTACGAGCGCTAAACAAATTGGGTGGTCAGTCTGAAAGTTTGTGTGTTCTCGTCTTGTATTACGTCAGACAAACTGCAAAGATGTTTGAGTGTCAGCAATGAACTGCACCCGTCATTTTTGTTTCAAACCAGCAAAGCTTTCTGGGCAAGCTCTGTAAAAGGCAGAAGAGAAAAATGGACCGTACTTGTGAAGGAATGCTCCCCCCTCCCCAATTCCCCAGGGGACAGGAGGAGGTACTGCTATTTTCTGCTCGCTGCCATCCCTTTCACCAACTCCTCTATTTTATTTATGCCACATGGTGGGCTGTCTCGCGTCTCTGCAGAGTTATTAACGCTCTGTAATTCCACACAGGCCCGAAAGATCCTTGATGGCTCTGCACATTCTTGGTTTGCATCCCAAAAGGTGCCAAAGAGCAGCAGATATACTTAAAAACACATTTTGAGAGAGCTCGGTGCAAAATTGAATAATTTGTGCTTGCAGACCGCGATAGTGTCAGAGAGGAATGTCTCGAGCAGCAACAGTTTTCTGTTTATTTCTTTTACTTTGCTATGTCTGATGTTGCCTCCAGAAACCAAACTGGTTTGATCCCAGAACCAGTCGGGTTGGTGTGTGACCGCAAGCCCTGACTCTCCTTCTCTTGTTGTTGATTCATGGAGCCTGTCACTCACTTTCCCTCCCCTGCTCTTATACACACACGCACACACTCCAACTGTATGAAGCTCTGCTCTGAAGAATCAGACTGCAACTCCCTGATTTCAGTGAGAAATGAAATGACGGAGGGACAATTTGCGTCTGTTTTGTTTACTCCGAGGGTCAGCGGATTCTCATGCCGCTCTGACTTCATGCAACTGCAGAACGAGGTTCAGGGGGTTTCTGGGAGCCGCATTCATCAACCCAGATCAGGACTCCAAATCTAAGCCTCGGAGTTTGAGTGTCAAAGTGTCAGCGAGTTTCTTTTTCTATTTTCTTTCTTTCAGTCTGGGGCCACTTAATTCCTCTTTCCCATCTGATAAAACTGTTATCCATTGAAATTATGCACACACTGTGAAACAAAAGCGTGAACACTACCTGTTCTAACTCCTCACTGCGAGTCAACCCATGTATCAGTGGCCACAGTTGAAAATAGTCAGCGGTAGCTCCAGTCAGCCTGACAGGCACTTTTGACAACAAGTAATCGGAGGAGGAATTTAGCTGTCAGACGGCTCTTCTCACTGTGGCTGGATGATATTTTCTCTCCCATACACAGCGTCCTGAGTGTGTGATACTAGGCCAGTCTGAATTATTAATCCTTTTAGCAGACAGATGACTTGGATGGGGGCTTCTGCACAGCCACTCTCTTGAGTTTCCAGTGACACCTTTACTCAGTGAAGCCTATAAATTTGAAACCTCGGTCTGATCAGGCTGATGCGTCTGTGGCGTTGCATGGAGGTGCTTAATGTCCATGCAAACACAGAGGACAGGCATATTATATAGCAAGAGTAGAGGTAGGCATGCCTCTGGTTTTTTGCATCTGCAAAACGCGTTGGAATGAAAGCACAGGCCCAGAGATTCATCTTTCTTGCTCAGTGATGCAAGTTGTGAGTTTTATAGAAGGCAAGTCTAGTTCTCAACGAGGAAAGGAAGTGTCAGGAAGATCTCCGTGGCAACATGCTAACAACTGGGCTCAGCTTCAAGTGCTTGAAACAGAGCAAAGATAAACTGTCCTCATTATTCCTTTAATTTACAGCCAGAGTTGTGCTCTGCAGTTAGATGTGATGTCAGACGCAAAGCGCCTTGAGCCCATATTTCAAAATGCCTGGCTTCTGTGTGTGCTTTCCAAACATTTAGTGAGCCAACAGAATCGTGCATGGCTTTTATCCGTACACATTCTTTTGTACACGAGGCTCCGTGTGTGGCGACAAACTAACATTTGACCATGACCAAAAGTTAACCAACCTCACAAAAAAAAACATGGTGGTGGCTGTGTCATGCTTTGAGAATGAATTTCTTTAATAGACACAGAAGAAGAATAGAAGATAATCCTGAAATCTTTGCTGGCAAGGAGAACATTTTTATACACCAATGACTTTCTACAAACCCCAAATATTAGTGCCATTATAAGATAAAGCTAAGTGTTTTGTTTGTTCGTGCAATGTAGCTCAAATGTTCTCAAGGGATTTGAAATTCAATATAAGAACACTTATATGTGACCGAGCAAGTTTTGCTCAAGCAGCTTGTCTGTCAATGACGAGCAACTTTCATTTTTAGGAAATGAAGTATTTCCTAAAAATGCTTCATTGGTCCATGAGAAAAGCTGAGTTCGGAGAACTGTTGAAAAGAAAGAGCTCCTTTCAGAAATCTTATCCCGATTTCCACCCTCCTCTTCTTCCTGTTTGTGAAGCGCCCCTTTTCTATCGAACTTCAAACCCTGATTCCAAGAGGTCGAGGGAACCTTGTAGATCAATGAAAAGGGCAGAAGGGTGAAGAACATGAGGAAAGTTCAGGACTTTCAACAAAGAACATAGCAACTGTCTGATTTCTTTTAGGTTTTTTGTGTTTTATCCTGAAATTTTGATTCGGCTTATAGCTAATTTACGCACACGGTTGTTTTAGGCGACTGTACCTCCCATGAGAGTGCAACTCTCACTTCAGGGTTTTCCATCCACAGAAACATCTCCATGCAACCTTAAGAAGCCCGCAACACTAAAACCACACCCTCTCTCTGCGCGCAGAAACAAAACACCCTCTGGTTTGTCTGCATTTAAATAGACAAACCCTAATTTGAGATTCAAATGCTCTTTCAACTTCCCTGACATGCGAGATAATTGAAAACATTTTGTATTGACGAGAAAAATTGTCAAATGGCTTCCTTTTAGAGAGTGATGCTGTGACACATTAAGCTCATTGGCAGCCTGTTATCGTCAAATCAAACATGACAAGAGGGAGGCAGAGGCATCAGACAGAAATAACTTATTTCCTGCCTCCTGTTTGGCTCCGGTGAGATGATGACTCTTTAAAAAACAAGGGGCCAAAGGGCCACGTTGCCGGCCCCGGTGTGAGGCCGTCATTTGACAAGGGCCTCTGTGGATTCTGTCTTATCATCATGTTTGGTATGCCTTTCAACTTGGAAATACCCTCAGAGAGGCAGTTTAGAGAGGCATGGAGGGGCAAACAATGAGAGAGTTCATAGTAAAGCAAATGAATTGAAGAGGATGATGGTTATTTACAGAACTACTTTTCCTCAAGCCAGACAGTTGGACCCAGAGGAGTTGTTGTTATCTTAGAGGAGCAGGGTGTTGTTTGCAGGGTGATTCTGGCACACGCTTCTCGTAAGAGCTCTCCAAAAGGTTTCTCTCACTTGATTTTGAAGGATGGAGAAGTGCTCCACTCATCCTGCCATCAGCACCCGCAACCCTCCTCCTCTTCTTCTTCTTCCTCCAACAACTCCTCTTCACCCTGCCCCCATCCCCGCCCCTCTGCCCCTGACCACTGCCCTGCTCACCCCTGCGCACAGGAACAATGGTTCACTCTGAAAGAAAAGCAGGAAGAAAGAGGATCCCAGTGTCACAGAATTGCCTGTTTGGCGACGGAATCTTTAAAAGCAGCACCTCATAAATCAAAAAAGAACATAATGGTCATTGTTTCTCCAAGAGCTACTTGTTCCTCCGAAATTCCCCTCCTTTTTTTTGGCAGAAAGAGTAAGCAAAGTCAGAGGTGGGGATTTTTTGTTAGTGGGGGTCCTTTTCTTGTCGATTTGGCACTTTTAGGAGTTTCCTTACCACTTTTCTTTCTCTCTTGCTGTCGGACCATCCCCTTGCTTTGTGCTCCTTCAACCCCCCAACAACTAGATGTTTTGTTTTTTTTCATCACAAAAAAAAAGCATTCCCTGAGCTTGGATCAGCATAATCTGTCACTTTGCACATTGTAACTCAGGCCTCCTCCCTATCTCCACGCTGCATTGTCACGTTGAAATCGGATTAAATGGGAAGCCATTTGCCTTCTCTGGTTAGTCGTGGACTCTTTTTGTATGTTGGCAGAGGGAATGACGAAAAGCTTGAAACCAGCATCCCCATTGTGCATCAAGAAAATGGCAAACAGTCAGGCATGTTTCGTCGTACTCCTTGATGTGCTGCTCAAAAAGTTTTAGGCTAGGTCCTGCAGCTGCTTTTTTTTTTTTTTTTAGATAACAAAAGGTATTTTTTTTATCTGCAAAAATGGGGTGCTCCTTCATAAAAAACACGAACCGGATCTGTTTTGATTACAATGCGCTATTAATGAGCCTCTGCATTTGATTTATTCACCCCTCTGACGTGTCAGTAATCAAGATGATGTTATCATAATTAGATCACTGGTGCTGCATTAGGATTACACAAATCTGCCAACACTATTTCCATAAAGCATTTTTATGGCTACCTAGCAATACCTTTGACCCCCCTCCCCCCCCCTCAACACAGGACCTTTTCATTGAGTTTGTTGCATGCAAATCTTTGCTTTGACAAATAGCTAATGCTGTATGAATTAGCCATTAGCTAGCTGGACATGAACTAGATTTAAGTGTTTTCATGTGTATTTGGGAGCAGCGGCAAAAGCTCTGGGGATTGCAGGATAGTTTCCATTTTTTACCTTTCAGGCTGTCAACATGTTGGTTAGGATTACAAAGGATTAATTGTATTTGTCTCTACAGTGGTGTCAAAACAGTAGAATAAGTGTTAAAGCCTTGAAAACAGGATGGAGCAACAATCTTATCTGTGACAGTGTACAACCTGTTTTCGCTAACATCCCTTCTTTTTTTTGTCCTGCTAATTTTTTGATTTTTTCCTGTTTTACTTTCTTTAGATTTTGGCAAAATTCTATTTCCTAATGTTATCCCTATTCCCAAGGCCTTAATTAAAAGCCACAAGAAAGCACTTAAAGAACCTGATGCGTCATTAGTTCTCACCAAGATCAATAGGCCCACATATGAAGTGTAAAACGAGTTATCTATTCAGCAGATTTGGTCTTCAACAATAGGTGCTAGCGTAATATAATAAAGTTTTCATTAGCAACTTTTACAAACATGTTCTGGATTTTATGAGAAGGTTTTATGGAAATTGGAGCCCTCTGTCTAAAGAGTCCCAAAGGATATTAGAGACTTTTTATGCAACCCTCTAGGTACTTTACTGAACTTACCACGTTCTTTCATGGAAATTATTGCTCACTCCTTTAGAGCTTACTAGGTAAATTCAGAGATTACTGGAAACTGCCTGTCAATTTCCAGAAGAGTGCCTGGTATGATTAGAGAAAGTAATCAAAATACATTGGCTGAGTAAGGTTATTAAAGTAACCTTTAAGTTCCCAGAAACTACTCTCTAAATAACTGTTAAATTTTCCTAAGGGAGTTTCTGTTAGGTTATGGGAAAGTAGCCAGAATGTTCCACAGAGTAAGCTCTAATTTGAACAAAAGTTCAGGCTTTATTATAGTAGTTCATCATAGCTTTTGTACATTTAGAAAAATTTTACCACAATACAAAACAAACTACAAGATAATACACCAAACTAGACCTTGAAAGAGTTTTGTTTTTATTTGTTTGACATGTCTTAGAAAAATCAGAGAGCTCATACCTTGAACCATTTTCAAAAAAGTCATTCATGCTACATCAACGTAGCTGTGTTCCTTTCTGGTCCAGTTTATCAAAATGGGAAAGGCAACTTCAGATATAGGACAGCTCTTAACACAGTCATCATAATGATGCCTCTGCCCTCAGTCATTACTTCAGGACTCCAGTGCTGGAAGAAAAAAAAGAAAAAAAAAGCACATTTGCTTTTCCTTCAAGAGTAGTGTCTTTCAAGTAACACTTCATTATTCTTGCACATTTCAAAGCCTTTCAAAGAAAAAGCCATCTCATATCAGATTAAATTAAATCCTTTTTTGTGTGTGTATGCTGCAGTGCTATCAACTTTCATGGGTGATTTCTTTTCTTTAAGTTATATTAATTTATTTTATTATTTGGCAAGGCACAATTGCCTGCAGGCGAGTCAGCAATGCAGATTATCTGGTATATAAAGTGGAGCTAAGCACTTTTTGGGCATCCAGTAAATAGATTCCACAAAACTATAATAAGAAGAGAAAAATATTGAAAATATCATCAGTCATTCTGATGCTTTTTTTTGGCTTAACAAAAAAATATTAGGCACATATAATTAGACACATAAAGAAATTAATCCTAATTGTAATTTCTTCGTTTCAAAACTGCTAACTCTATCAAATGATCTGCAGTACACTTTTCATATTCCTGTGGTTAGAATGTAAATTGGAAATCGACCTAATAGAAATCGGTATCAACGAGTCAAAACATCTCTACTCTCTCTAAAAGAGTTTAACTCAAGATTGGCCATGTTCAAAACCTTCTACAGCAGCTTCACTGTGGTTGGTTGTGCTGTAATAATGGGTTCTGTCTCTTGTCAGGAGTGAGATATCTTCTGAGTGACTAAGCTTGTTGATGTTGGAGAGCTGCCTCCACTAATAGGTTTTTAAGCCCTGCAACAAGGCTAAACAGGCTCAGTGAGTCATTGATTACAGAACGCAGAACTCCATCAAGTTGATTACATTATGCAAGACCTTTCTCAGATTTGTTTCCCCTCTCTAAACATTTTTTGTATGCTTTTTCTTCTTCAGGGATCTGATGCCAAAAACCCTGGAGGGCCAGATCACCATGGAGAAAACGCCCAGCTACTTTGTGACCAGAGAGGCCCCAGCGAGGATATCGGCCATGTCCAGAGACACCAAACTGATCGTGGTAGTGAGGGACCCCGTCACCAGAGCTATCTCTGACTACACGCAGACTCTGTCTAAGAAGCCCGATATTCCCTCTTTTGAGAGTCTCACCTTCAAAAACAGAACTACGGGGCTCATTGACACCTCATGGAGCGCCATCCAGATCGGCATCTATGCCAAGCACCTGGACAACTGGCTGCAGTACTTCCCCATGGACCAGATCCTCTTTGTGAGCGGCGAGCGTCTGATCAGCGACCCGGCCGGAGAGCTGGGCCGCGTGCAGGACTTCCTGGGCCTCAAGAGGATCATCACAGACAAACACTTTTACTTCAACCAGACCAAGGGATTCCCGTGCCTCAAGAAGGCAGAGGGCAGCAGTAAGCCCCACTGCCTGGGAAAAACCAAAGGGAGAACCCATCCGAACATTGATCCCGAGGTGGTGCAGAGGCTACGGGACTTCTACAGGCCCTTCAACATGAAGTTCTACCAGATGACAGGACATAACTTTGGTTGGGATTGAAGTCAAAAAAGACTTTCTTTTTTTTGTTGTTATTTTCTTATAGGAGATTTTTTCTATGTAATTCATTGGCAAAAAAAAGGTGGAGATATTGCTATATATATGTAAAATGTACAGAAATCTATTTTATAATAATTTATTTTTATTTCTAAGCAATTAATTCACTAAGCTGCCTAACCAGATTTGTACATAACATCTGACCCATGTGTTGTTTTAACATTCCTCATCTTAGGTTGGATTTCTCTGGCTCCCCACCTGTAGTCCTGTAAATTCCTGGTGCTGCACAACGCAGATGATCAGCAACGACTGTAGTCGAAACTGTTTTAGAATAACTACTAAGGTAGAGATGCATCTATCATCTATCAGAATCGCCCAATCGATTCCCTTGATCATCTCTATTCTGTGATCGGCAGGTCAAATTCTAAATTTTATTACTTTTCCCACTATTAATTAAATGCATCATTACTAAGAATTCCCTCTTTTAAAACCCAAAATGCACAAGCAAACGGTGTGTATTTTGATGCAGTTATTTTTTGTTGTTGCAGTTTAAAGATAAAGATTGGAGATAAATGGTTTTATGCACTAAATGGAAACATTTTTATAATCCCTTCACTTTTGTTGCTACCCAAAACTGCTACCTCTGTTTTATAACTTTTATGTGTTATAACCCCTTTGTAGAAAAATCGAGATCGGCATGACAGATTTAAGTAAATATCAGTATCGGCTTAGAAAAGCGCAATCTGTGCATCTCTATGTAAAAAGCGCCACATTACGGGTACAGAGTGCTCACAGAGAAGTGGAGAGCACCTATTTATGTGCATTCTTAGTTATAGTTGTTGTATAACTTCATCCTGTCACAATGTGCTTCAGTTCATTTATTCTTTCTGGATCCTGCATGGGCCTGAGCAGCAGAACTCGTCCTATTCCACCCAGTAACTGGTTGATCAATAGACCTAATTGATACTCATTGTGTCACTCACGCTTAAAGTATACAGCTGCCCTTTTATTTTCAGTACTTCTGCTGCCTGCTCTAATGAGTGACCCATCCATCAAACAGTAAATCCCATCTCGGACCACGTAAGGCTCCATGTTAACATTATGCTAATCGGGTAAAGGTAACTGGCAGATCGATCGGGCCTCCCCGTTCACTGCTTCACTGGCTCAGAGCCAAGCTTCTGCCCTATCTGCTCAGAGCAAAGGTCACGCAAAGTCTCAATCAAATTTCCTTGAGAGGCATTTGATTTGTTGAGGAGAGGGAAGCGGGTCAGCGGGAGTGCGTGCCTTTCTTTTCACCGTGAAATGGAAAACCTTTGCAGGTGGCTGGAGATGCATATCTGCAAGAGGTCTAGCATACAGATAGGAGAGATGAGAAACACAAACGCCTCACTTAAATGCCACTTGTTCAAACAGAAGAAGTCCATGTGGCCTGGTTTTTGATCACAGACTAACCAGTTCAAAGGAATAAAAGATTTGTTTTGTTGTTGTTGTGAAGCACTCGTGCCCCAACATGAAGAGTCGCGCAGCGTTTCAGTGTCTAACCTGTGACACTTGAATTTTCCAATTCAAAATCCCATGTGCTTTCATTCATTCGTTGCTTACATCTTCTTGCAGAAGTATTCATACTAGCTTTTTTTTTTTTTTTTTTTTTTAAGTTTTCACTTTGCAACCCCGAACTTCCATGTGCTTTTTATGTGACAGACCAACACGAGTAGTGGACAATTGTACAGTAAATTTCAAAGAAAGATGTGTGATTTTCAAAAGTTTTACAAGTGAACGTTTTTGAAGTGTGACATGAATTTGTGCTCAGTCAACTTCTGAGTCAAAAACATTGTGCAAAAATCTTTTGCTACACATCTAGAGAATGACTTTTGCCCACTTCTCATAGCAAAATATCTGAAGTTGAGTCTAATTGGATGGAGAGCATCTATGAGTTTTTAAGTCTTGCCACAGACTCTCAGTTGGATTTGAGTCTCTACTTTTTCAGCCTCTTCCAGGTTCCAGGTTTTCTCAACCCAGCTTCTGCAGAAAAGAATCCCAACATCATGATGCTACCACCATCATGTTTCAATGTGGGTATAGTGTGTTCAGTTATGTGCATTGTTTTATCTCAGCCTCAAATAGCCGTTAGCATGTAGACACACAGCACACTTAGTTATTTTTCCTTCATTTTGCAATCATTCACTACTGTTTCTTGGTCTCACACATTAGAAAGTCACACTAATTATTTTAATGTAACGCAATGCTTAAAAGTTCAAAGGGTACAAATACTTTTGCAAGGCACTAAATATACTTTATGCCTTATCCATATGTTATATGTTCACCTTTCACCAACGCATCTCAACTCTCAACTTGTTGCCAAAAAATATTTTGAGTTGCTGTCACGTTTTACACAATTTACTCACTATCTGCTTTAGTTTTATTTTTATTTCCCTTTAGTTTGAGTTTTTGTCTTTCTACTTGAATTCTTGATATGCAAGATTGTGAGGATGTGAAGTTACCAGTCTTTGACATTCTGCAGCGGGGGAATGCTACTACAAGGGCACATGTGACATACTGTGCCAAACTATGCTATGCACGCCCTGTGCAGTAGTCGTTTTTGTAAATGCAGGAATTATAGGAAGGGATTGTCAGCATCCGTAGAGGGTTTTATGTGTTTACATAGAGCTCAGGCTGAATGTACACAAGCTATACTCACATTAACTTTAAAGGTAATATTGTCACTCCACCGCCCAGTTTATCTATTTTTTTTTTAAAGATTTTGTGCCTCTCTAACCAACACAATTAGCCTGTTTCATTTATTTAAGCAAATGGTCACTAAACTGGTTGCTTCCCCTTTTTTCAGTTGAAACTAACTGCCTCCACCCGACAGCTGGTAGCAGGGGGAATTTTCTTTTTCTTGTGCTTTCTTTTGCGTTCACTCTGAATGAGTAATGATGCTCCAAGTGAGAACTAGTCTCCATCAACCCTTCACTAGTGCAATGTTTGAGCATTTACTGATGACTTCTCCCATCAAACCGTCCTGTTCTGGAAGGAAAAGCCAGATATTTTCCTTAAAGGTGTTTTGCAGTTAACTCTGGAGGATAAAACCAATGCAGTCATAGATGACCTTCAGCCTGCTGCATTGTTTATGGTTGAGTTTTATTCAACCTGTTCTAAGATCTAAAACTGTTAAAAATGTTTCTTATCTGCATATGATATGATTTAGACTAGCAGATCTGTATGTACAAAAGAGGGAAAAGACATGAAATTCAAGTATTTTGTGGTATGTACATCAAAGGAATTAATTTTACACAATGAAAAAGCAAAATGGAACAGATGTTTCTAGATGAATCAATAATGAACATTCATAATATTTCTTTTTATGAAGAAATAAAGCATATATTTTACCAAACTATCATCGAAGTGACTTTTCTTTCCTTCATTTTCCTACAAAATGCAAATATAAGTTGAGTGCTGATTTTTGCACAGCTTTACCAGTGAATGTGAAAGGCGCTATTGATGCCAACTTTCCCTGAAACTGAAACCGACAATTCTTTAAAAACGTCTAAAAGTTTCCCCAAAAAATAAGGGACACATCAGCAGAATATATATTGGGATTTTTACCTATGAGAGCCCACAGTGACAAAAGCACAATGAATTGTAATGCTCTGGAAAAATTGCACTCCGGTTAGTTGAGACTGGCATTGAACTGCTAGGTTTGCATGCAACACACTATAATTGGTTGAAAACTAACACTGCACATCACTATGAACATTCCATCCATACAAATACTCTAAACATGGAGCCAGATGCCGCAGCTGCTATGAGGTTCATTTCCAAGAACGTTTGTTTTTGCTTATACAAACGAGTCCTTTGTTCTTGTACTAGAACACACACACACACACACACACACACACGCATATATGTATGTGTGTGTGTGTGTGTGTGTATGCGTGCTCTTTCATATCAGCAATAACAGCTCGCTGTGTTTTTACAGACTTCTTTTGCATTCTGCCCCTAAGGAGATCCGTACCAGAAGGCCACACCTGGGCATCACCTGTTGACTATTTTCCAGACAGTGGAATGACTTGCATCAAATTCCTTTGAGGCCTCTTTAAATTTACTCATAAGCTGCAACCACCGTCTTCCCAAATGTCTCAGACAGCTCTTTTGATCTTACCATGGTGTTTACTCTTTCAACAGTTGGAGGCATATGAAGCTAAATGTTTGAATTTTGAACAGGGCAAACCTCCTTCAAAATGCTAACTAATGATATTCTAACTATATGCATCGTGATTTAATCCTTAAATCCTGAATCTGCACACGGTGTTCGTTGGTAGCTAAATTTGTCACCATGAGAAAACAGGCAGACTTGTGTTACTTAATGGTGCATTGTCCATTAAAAAACACAACTAAAATAAATAAATAACAAATATGATCTAATTTGAACGCCACTGTGCAATTTTGTTTATGTTAAAAGTGGGTAACCTGATTTATTACAAAGTAAAAAATTAAAATAAAAGTAACATTAAAACTGACATTAAAAAAATCAGTGACAAGGGGCTGCATAATTTAAGGTTTTATATCTTCTTCTTTTTTTTTTATCAGGGATGGATGTGATTCCACGTAAGTGTAGAACTCGCCTCTCCGCATGCGATTGAAATGTCTGGATGAAAAAAAAAAAAAAAAAAATCTTTGTCACAATGTCCACTGCACAGCACAGGGCACAAAGCAGCTTCCAGTTGTTTCTTCAGACCGCGACGCTTTTATTGAGCGTATCCATTAAGGTAGGATGCTTTCTGATTTTGCTTTTTGTTGTACGAAGACAAAACAATTTCTGTCAAACATGAACTATTTTTTTCTCCTAACAATCATACCATTTCGATTAATGAGGGTTCAGTCCTAATTAGTGTTATTGACAACACCTGTTTTACCGGCGTGGACGGCGCATGCTCCGGTAAAACATTTTTAAAAAATCAACTTATTTTATGTTTTCAGTGTTTGTCACACAAATGGAATATGGGATAAGAGTTGAGAAACTATGTTTAATAAGAAATAGGCCATTTAAATGATGCTTAACTGGCATGAAGTGGTCAAAAGGGTTCCAAAAAAATCATTCTGCCTCCACCACCAGCCAAACGGAAGATACAAGGCAGAAGCAGGCAATGTTTTTCCAATCTGTTAGCCTGTTTTCTCAACTCCCAGCAGCAGCAACTGGTGCGGTCATTCGCATTTTCATCCGAATGACTGCTGCTTTCTGGCGTTTGCTCATGCGGGGCCGGTTTCTGTTAAATTCTCAGAACTGCCCGCACCAAAAAACTTCCCACATTCAAATTCACTAAAACGTCCTTCTTCCTATGATGCGTGATATAAACTGAAGCAATTCATCACCACTTCATAGATACTAAGATGCATTTAACTCCTGCCCTGTCCTAAAAAGCAATTGAAGAGGTGTACCTAATAAAGTGGCTGGTGTGTCTATTATCTTAACACTTCATTTTTTTGCTGTTAGATATTTAATTCAGCAGCTCCTTTGTATATTCTTTTTGTATTGTATTGGTTGCTATCAAAGTCAAATCTTTTGTAATATGAATACAAAAGATTTTTTTATCTATGCAACAAAAACTAGATTTCATTAGTTTATCATTTTATTCATATCTGAAGCTGGACGAGGTCAGTGAGCATCAGCTCATGGATTTCAAAGTTACTTAAAAAAATGCTTTAAACCAAGAAATTTTAACATTGATTTATGTCTTGATATTTAAAATCATGGCTACTCATAAAACTGTAACATTTCTCCCTAAATATGCTTAGTTTGATGGAATAAATGACTTGGGCTAACATTTTGCCTGGCTTCCAAAATGTTTTGGCAAAATGGTGTTGTTTTCCTGTTTACTGTTCAGTGTGGCAGTGTGGTCATGGAAGTGGGGGGTCTGTGTGGCTGACTGTGACCCAGAGCTGTGTGGGAGGTTTGGGCAGCTAGTAGTTGTGGGTTTGCCTGGATGTCGGAAGTGTACATCTCTGGTTACCCACACTCTCATCCCCTGTAAAACCTACCAGTGTTTTTGTTTTTTTACGGCTCATAATGAAATACCATGGCTGTTTGTTTATGGGGCTCTGAAACACCTTAGTGTATTAACAGGTCTTTCATTCACAGTATCAGAGGTGATGCTGTTACAAGCCTGCTCATAAACAGAGATGTTAGTTTTGAATGTTCAGCAGTCTTCTTGGATCAAGCATAATTAAATGGATAAAATATCATTTCAAAGCCTTATCAGCTCAGATCAGTTGTTGCCCTATTAAATACTGATGCATCAGTTTCAAACAGATTGATCCTGTGTGAAAATATAATTTTGTTCCAGATGTTTTTTGTGTGTGTGTGATTCCTGACCAGGTCTGGACAAAAGAGGTTCATAGTGGGGTTCTTGGGTGAAAAGTTCTGCTGAACAAATTAAACAGAGACCCAACTAGCATTTTCCTAAAAAAACACGATTCCTCCACAAACATATTCTGTGGATTAACATTTCCAAAAGTGGAAATCTTTGGAAACTATGTGTGCTATCACATCTGACATAAAACTAATGCAGCATTTCAGAAAAGGAAAAAAAAGAAACATACCCGCAGTGTAATGATTCAAGTATGAATTGAACCCAAAACCCAGACCACAACCCAGGAACAGCTGAAAGATCTTTATTTATACTTTGATAAATGTGTTGGGTGATCCTCTTCCTGATCAGACTCTAGTGAGTGACAGGAATGAAATGTAATTTTGCCAAGACAAGAATTAGTGGATTAACCATCAGAGGTGGTTTTAGAGGAACTCATCCATGGAGAATTGGACCAAAGTGAATTTCTATTCCTGGAACTATAGCTATAGAGGAAAATAAGTTGTCTTTATTGGGGATTGGTTCACAATCATGACTGTATGGAGGAGTTAACTCTATAAGCTACAAACTGAATCACTTCTCAGGATCCAGTTCTCAGAGGCTGTACAGCAGAGCACACTACAAGTCCACCTCTGAATGGGATAAAAAACAAACAAAAACCTGAATGAAGCTTTTGAAATGACTCGGTCAATATAATACAAATCAGACTGAGATACTTTGGTAGCGCCTAAAATGAGAGTTTATGCTCAGCTGTCCACTGTGGATAATGTCCATAAATTCTGCAAGAGTGGTTCAAACTACCTCTGCAGCAATACAAAGACAGATTGCCTGATAGTACAAATGATGGTAACTGCTCCTCCCTATAGTGGTAAGTAGGTTTACGTTGCCTTTCGTCTTAGGGCCACGTTGGTTTGGAAAGCTTTATCTTCCTTAAATAAATTATCATTTGTGTACTTTTTTTTGTTTTTACTCAGCTTTTCTTTAATATTCTGAAACTTGCAAGTGTGACAAAAAAAAAGCAAAAACAGAAGAAATCAGTAAATTATTTTCCACAGTACTGTATTTCCCTGAGCTTTTTTTTAAACAACTTTTTTGTGTTGCCTCACAAAGCTACAAATAGATAAAAGTAAGATTTCAGTTTTCAGAGAAGTTCTGATAGGAAAATTGTATGACATTGAGTGACTGGCATGTGACTAATAGCTTTACCCTCATTAGCAGCGTTTTAAAAATATTGTTGGGGTGATCTAGATTTTTAAAGTTGCCTTTAAATCATTGTCTTCTTTTTTAGGTCTCGGGGGTAAAAATGCTCTATATCTGTCTGCTGGATTGTGCTGATTGTTTGTGTGTTCCTGTGAGACTGCCTAAAACAAACCCAACAAAGGACCCAGTTAAAATGTTGAACCATATCAAATAATAAAACTAAAATGAAACATATCAAGTTTTAAATTTACTGCAGCAGACTTGGATGGAAAAAAAAAAATCTATCGTTAGATGTAACTGGATCTGGCCCAAATTGCATTTACTGAACATACTACAAAGGCATGTTCCCACTCTCCAAGCCCCAAGGATGATATGGTCTGTAATGAGTGGAACATGGCAGAAATCCCCCTGTATGCATGCTGTTTTCTGTTAATAAATAGGTGGGTAAAATTGAGTTTCTCATCAGTCAGACTTTACCCAAAGGGAATAACAAACATTAAAGCAGAGAAGGTTTTCAGGGAATTTCCATTTTATTTTTCTCATATTCTCATATTTTATTATGAAACTCAATTTTATGCACGCTGGACCAAAAGCAAATGAACATTACATGATTTTAATCCTGTTAGGATGCCAATGTCTGAATAATGTCTGAACTAAAATACAGTTAGACCCTGTCTAAAACAAAAATTACTCATCGCTGTGTGCCTGGTAAATTGGAAGCTACGTTTCTGAGCAACTTAACCTCCATTGGAAAGAAAAAAATTAATCATTCTATATTACAGAACAGCTTGTGACAGTGCAAACAGAGCTATCAGGGGATATTACAGAATAGTGTGAATGTGATATTGAAGCTCAACCGTTTTCTCGAATCAAAAACAGGTTCTGACACGTTGTGCTTTGCAGTTGATCGCCTAATGTGAACAATTCAGGAACGTCATAATTGCTCAGCTGGAGTACTGACAGACATGCTGGAGAAGAACGCAAACAGGATGTGGTTGGAGCGATGAAAGCATTTTTAAATAACAAAAACGGCCCAACCCTGGCACGTTGGAGGGAAACGTGTTCTCCTGGAGCGTATCCAGCTTGTCCCTGAATCAAAGCCACCTGAATTAACTCCTGACTAACCTGATTAACCTGTTCGTGGATCCGACAGATGCATATACAGAAATGATTTCTGGGCTTGCAGCCAAGCATGCCATCTTGAATGAAATGGTTTGTGTAATTAACAGAGAGGCTCGGCAGAATGACAGGGGGTAATTGTTGCGCCTGCAGATGATGTCTTATTGTCATTGAGAATGCCTCCCGGGCTGTTGAGTACAGGCGGCTGCTGCTTTGGGGTTTGGGATGGGAAGAGACACCTGGCAGCTTTACACGCAAACCCCCTGTTGACTCTCCTCATTCTCTGCCCCCCTCCCTTCCCTGATCCAAACCCCAGCCCTTCCCATCCCTCGACATAACACCTCCGGTGAATTTTGCTGTGTGGTGTGTTTGATCACATTACCTTCAAGATGCTGCAAAGCAGTTGCACAATATCCTTGTCACATCGACTGGAAACATGATGGCGAGGCTGCAAGGCAAGCTTTAAAATTTAACCTGATCTTAACAAGGATGAGCTGCAGAAAATGCAAACTCGGTGCATCTTACCGTACACCTCATACTGTCCTGCATCAATGGTTGGACTGAGTATCTTTAGGAAATTTAAAAGAAGCAAGTCACTTCTGACTTGTTTTGTTTTCACAAAGTCTCTGAGACTTTCAGTATCAAGAAAGGAATTCCTTATCTTTTCTTGATAAGGAAGTTTCTCCTGGGCTTCCTTATCAATAAACCATGAAGTCAGAGTTGACCCAGGGACCTAATTGTCAATATGCTTTTTGTGGCAGAAAGTGTGAGTTGTAAAGGGGCAACGACAGGCATTACTCATATTTTCTGCGTGCGCTGAGGGCTAGTCACCAAAAACATTCTGGTAGTTGTGTGTGTCGGGGGGGATCAACTATAGATGCATTAACCAATTGACCAAAGGAAGGAATCCTTTAAGTCTGTGATCAAGAGCTGTTATGAATTTAGCATCCAACAACATTTGATGCACTTGTGTGGAGCTGATTTAAAAATAAAGCTTGAAGACTTGTGAATTGATGTCAAAATGGGGATAATTTATCTATTTTCTGATAGATTTATAACTACTGCCGCTAACAGGGGATCTGCAGCTCATATTTTTATTTTGTGTCAGTTTGCTTAGGTAATATCAGAAGTAAACAGGACTATGGCATAGATAAGCAAAGATCTATGCATAAATCATCTCCGAGGAGATGATTTATGCATTTATGCATCCCTCTCTCTCCCCTGAAGCTGTGCAATATTAGAAAATCATGCAATAGCATTATTTTAAAAAAAGAGATGTTGCTAGCAAAAACAATAAAATATATTTTCCTTATCTATGTCTCATCTGTGTTTCCAGCGCTCTCTGACACCTCTAGCATGCATGTTTACAACATGCTAAAGGTTTACAAAAATTAGTTGTGGGCATCTACCCCAGTGATAATCCAACAAGCTATTTAACATGCAGTAATCTCAGGACACTTGAATTAAATTACCCAACTATTATTGCATTTCAAACAAGCCTTAACATGGATAAGAATGCTAAGGCTCTTAATATTGCACATACTGATGTTATGATTATAAATTTGTGACGTATTACGCAACCTTATATTTTATATCTCCCTGGGGTTCCTAGTTATTGTAACTCCAGTCCTGCAAAAACTACATAGACCTATTTTAAAGTTAACAGCAGTGATGGAATCTGTGAGGAGTAAATCTATAGATGCATTTTCCAAACTGTCAGACAGGAAGGAAGGAAACATAAAAAGGAGACTTCACACTTCAGAAAGGGCTGTATGGTCTCAGTGGAATTCCCCACAATAAACAAAACCAGAGCAGTGATCTAAAAAAGAACCTTCTGTTTCACCATGAATACATTTGAATGAGTGTTTTTGATTACAGAATACTGAGCCTCCAGATTTAGGTTTGACAGTATATATGTATATATGTCATTTGCAGTATTGGGTCGTATTTAGTTAGTTACTTGAGTAACTTTAAAAAAAACAAAAAACTTATAGGAGTAGTTTTACTACATCCTGCCGTTTACTTTAACTTGATTGATATTACTGTGAAGTATCACTACTCTTACTTGAATACAATTTCTGGCTAATCTACCCATGACAGATAACTCCACTGAATGAAGAACAACATTTTTTTTAACCAATAAAGCTCCAGTCACAAACACACACCCTTACTGTTTGCTAAAGTGAGACTTTCTAAAAATTTTTTTACAAAACCTTCTTTTTGTATGCTGAGCTTGCTGTGCCATTTGGAAGTCAAGTTCTAACTAGAATTACCTTACCCTTTTCTAACATGTTACTCTATGTATTGGTTTCATAGGTTTTATTTTAAAAACATCTGTTAGATTATTTTTCTCCTGTCTGAATTTGTTGTTTTGAGAACATCATTTATTAGTGTGTTGTCTTTAGAGTACCAAAATTTGCACATAATTTATATTTTTGCCAGACATTTTTAAATAATAAATCAGATGTTATGATCAGTTAATCAGTTCCTGAGTAACTTTTTTTTACCAAATACTTTATTCTTAAGTATTATTTTGGATGACCACTTTTCACTTTTACTCATGCAAAACGTATCTTGCTCAAGAAACAAGACTTTTTACTTAAGTACAATTCCTGGATACTCTACCCACTTGTGGCTATGTGCCAGAACCAACCTCCTTCCCCTCAGTATGTCTAAAACATGCTCCCCTTTGCTTCTCTCCCCTTATCTTCCTCCCCATTCTGCCCCATCAACAGATTGGACAGACGATAGTACATGCTCAAACAAGCTGCACCCTTAAGATGTTGCAGTGAGAGGAAACGAGGAGAGTGTGTCCTACACCACAGGTATGAAAACAGATTCGATTTTTTTTTCCTGACCAATTGGTCACCAGTTTCTCAAAAAAAGCAAAAAGCTTACCATCTAATTTCTCATTCTTAACTTAAGTTACAGTTGATTGTGTATATTTAAATTTTTTCTAAAGACACTCATAAATGATTGCACATGCTTTTATTTTTCTTCAAAATGTGGAAACATTCCTGGCAGCTGTCCTTGCATCATGATCTTCATGCTTAAGTCTTCCAAGTAATTTTTCTGTTTTTTTTTTTGCTACTTTTTCTGTTGACATCAATAGTTGCCGTGACACCAGCCTGACTTCATATTTTCCCTTTGCAAGGTGACCAGGGCACAATATCACCTCACTCTGCTAATGATAGGCTTAACCTGATATTTTTGCCCTATCCACTGTCAACCCTGCTGGGTAATTCATAGGCCAATTGTGTAGCACTTTTCTCATTAATATTAAGTAGCATTCCCTGGCCACTTTGCCTGAAAAAAAAAAAAATCACATGTCCTGCTCTCTAACCCTAAGATGTTACATGTACTGACTTGATTGTTGGAACTTTAACTCAAACATTGGTTTTCTAGGGGAGATGAATATGTTTTGGGAAACATTCGTTGCTGCTTTTAAAACTAATTGCTTCTTTGGCCAGAAAGTGAGAAGAAAAAATATACTAAAAGTTAGAATATCCCAATGTAGAGAATTTTATCTCGAAATATGTTTTCAAGTCAACTGGGATTTTACTTGACAAAAAGTTTTTGTTTGTGTTTTAAAAGACAAAATTATTGCAGAGTTCACATTGTATATTGTCTTCAGTATCTACAAATTGTATATCTCAAAATAAAAAGAAGCAACTTAGCTGAATTAAATCCAGCCTTCCTGTTATCTTCTGACAGTCTGGCTCTCTCTCCTATTGCAGTCTCAATGAACCATATTTAAGTAACTTCTTGCATGTTTGCATTATGTTTCTTCTGCATTATGAATTGTATGCAAATAGCAGACGGTGTGTAGTTGTTGCTTGTTTTACTGTCATTTAGTATCTCTGACACAAATAATGCAAGTCAAATAAACATTCTGGTTGACAGCAATTTTCTGGTTGTGTGTCAACTTCACTTGCATCTTTATTATCAAAGCTGCTGTTTGAAAACACCTCAGGGAGCTTGTGGATTAGATGAGACAAATTCATTAATTAGGAAACTCTCCACATATTCTCTTAGAGGAGAGAGAAAGAAATGAAATGGGACAGCATATTAATTATTTAAACTCGTCACATTTACCAGCATTAACTCATGTGACAGGGGCTGACAAGGTTGTGCTGATTAGCTATTTACCTACTGAACTTGCCTTTAAATTTGACTAATAAAACAATTACACACCCCTACAAAACAAGAGACAAGGAAATAGGCTGGAATCCAGGAGCAGTTCTGTTTAAGCTTCTGCAATAAAAGCACGCTGGTTGTCTTTATGCGCATCAGATGCCATGTGAATATTTGTTTTCCTGAACACATCACTTGTGAGTGCCACTTCCAATGTGCTGATGGAAGACATGAGAGGGTGCACTGAAGCAGCAGACAGTGCTGTTTGTGTGGCTGGAGTTTGATTACTGCTCCACCCCCGCTGAGACACTTAAATGCGGTCAGACACATACCGACTGATGGCCATCAATAATGTACACGATGGAGGATCCAGTAACCTGCGTTAACAAGGAACACTGCTGCGTCCCTGTTGGAAGATTCCTCAGATTGATGGCTTCAATTTTCTTTCTGATGAGGCAAGGAGAGAAAAAAAAAATCAGACTAGTCTGTGTGGGAATATCGTAATTTGATCTAATGCTTGATTATTAACATTGGGTGGAAAATTAGTCTTTGTAATGGTTAAAGCATTCCCTAACAAATGAGGCAATATCTCACAGTCTATCAGCAGGGGTCCTCCGCCAGCTGTTGGCATAATAACGTGTTGAAGAGAAAATATACTCAGGATGCCAGCTGAAGGGCCAGCGATAAAGGAAGTCAACTTGGAGAAAATCCCCTGAAATGCTGAGCTTCTGCACATTGTATCTTATAGTTACCATTCTGTCATCAGTCATTAAAGCTTATCCAGATTCCCACAAAAATGAAATCACTTAAAAGGAGATTTTAAAAGTCCAAACTGAGAATGTTTGGGAATTTGGGCCTATTCTTTTTTTTTTTTTTTTAAAGAAATTTATTATCGTTGACAAAACTAACTGTTTCCATCTTACATGTGTGCCTTACATCTAAGAAAAACAGAGGGACAGTGGGAGAAAAATGGCAGCATTGCTGTGTGTGCGTGTACACGTGTGCAAATTGTGGGCCCATGCGTGCGCGTGCAGTCTGTGAGTAAACTGTGAGCTACGTTTCTTCTTCGTTTAGTCGATGTCTCATTCAAACCTCAGTGGTAAGACGTTGTGCTCTATACTCAATAGATACCACATCAGCCTGGAAACCATTGCCCAGCCACTTCCTTGTATTGGTCCATCACCAGCAGCCCACTCACAGCCTCAGTAAGGCCTTGATGTAATGGACCAGAGCATTCCTGTATTGTGGAGTAGCCAAGGCGGTTTTCTTGGACAAAAGTGGTGGAAGCTCCATGCCTTCCCAGTGATTGCATAAAAATTAAAATAGAGCCTAGCTGAGGCTTTTTCTCTGCAGACTTGTATACACAATGGTAGTTTGGGTTTGCAGGAAGCAAGATGGTCAGTTAGACAAATGAAAACATCTTTCACATTGAAGCAATTTCTTCTGCATAATTTCCCCCATTCCCTTATTGACTATTACATAAATTGCCTGCAACACTACAGCATTTCAACATCATTTACAGTTTTAGGGTCAATACATTAATGTAATGAATTTATTCATAGCTGTCTCAGTCTGGAGCTCGTGGGCATTCACTTTAATAGCACTGACATCTGTGTGTGGACATTGCCCTCCGAGCATCGTTTCTCACAAATGGGGACCTGGGATTGTTGGTGTTCGTGTGTGTGTGTTTGATGTTTTTAGTGGTAATGATAAACACAGTCTTGGTGGAATATTTGACTTCATACCATAATACATGAGGAGCGGAAGTCATTGAGCAGCCGCCTGCCGATCTGAGTCATACCTGTAGTGTGTTATTCACCATGTGACTTGAGATTCTCCACATGCCACCATTGCTTACACATTTCATGCCCCATCAGACACGCGTGCAATCTGATGGGGTCAGGTAAATTGAAACATGCAGTGGATTGTATCAGTTCGTTTTTTCCCCCCACATCTTCCATCTTTTTCTTATTTCCATTCATTAGGAAACACAAGACGCGGTGTTTCTAAAAAAAAGATGCTTTCAGGCTATATGTGAAGCATAGAGATAAAAAGCCATTTCTCCTTTCTCTGTACTATGAGTTCCCATTTTGATCAAAAGATGGGAGTTACTCATCGTTCATCTGACTGAAGCTATCCTCTCCACTTTAAACATTCATTTTCTTGTCTTCAGGGCAATGGCTTTCCTTGCACTTGTTCAAAGACAGAAAATCAAATGAGGTTGTGCATTTAATAGTAACTGCATCTCAGAGAATGAAATCATGTGCATTTGACAGCTGAAGACATGGAGTAGAAGCAGAGTGAGTGGAAAAAATAGCATTTCTTTTGTTTCCAGCAGGAAAAACATTTTCCAGAAGTATTACATTCCGACATGTAACCTGGCGAAAAGTTTAACTGTTAAAATACATTGGTGTGGAAAAGTGTTTGCCTCCTTTCCTGATATTGTATTTTTCTTGCATGTTTGTCACACTTAAGTGTGTCAGAATATGAAACCAGATTAAATATTAGTAAAAGCAAAATGCAGTTTTTAAATGAAGGTGTTTATTCTTAGTGGATAGAAAAAAATCTCCACAGCTTTGTGTTTGAAAAAAATATAAATTCATAGAAATCCCAAAGAACTAGAAATGACTTGATAAAACTTTGAGCACAGAGAGCTATTAAGCGACTGGCAAGGATGAGGACAGTCAAAGTTAAACGTATTGAGGCGGCCGTCGGACATTAAAACGATACTGCATACAGTCTTTGATTTATAGTGTTTACAGTCTCCAGACTGTTGGATCTGTTACTTTCTTCCTAATTTGTTACTAAATTTCTTTGGATTTTCAGTTCAAGTTCAAAAATCCTTTATTGATCCCAAAGGGACATTAAATGTTGTAACTCATATGAATTCAAGAATCTTTGTATTGCATCCTCTTAATTACCTTAACCACTCATGCAAGACATGTTCCACCGGTAATGTATAGAACTTGTTGACCATAAATATATTTATAATGTGTTGACATAAAATAAAACATGTTTTTTGATATGTTAATTTTCAGTGCCAGTGTCTATGTAGTTCACTTTATTAGCTTTTGCCTGTTTAAGGCCACAAAAAAAAACAAAAAAAAACTGGTTCAAGCTACACAAAATGTGGATAAATGCACTACAGTCTGGTACTCTGAGCATTGCAACCTGTGTTAGTGATAAAAATAAAAAGATTGGAGAAAGTTGATAAGTCTGCACTGGAGGAAAAATATAAACAATATATGCAGATGTGCCATAAAAATAAAAACCAGAAGTGAATGTCCAGGACAAACTAGCAAGGGCACTAAGGAGGGAGTCTGTAGGTTGCCACAGCTAAACTCAGCGTCCTTCTTTTTAAGTGCCAATAAAAGCTGGCAGGCTTGTTGGTGATATAATGGCTTTCAAGGAGATGCCCTGCAGAAGTGAGGTGAAGAGTCTATAGAAATAGACAATGTGTTGGTAAACTTTTATTTAGTTGTCGATAGGTGTTTGAGAGTAGAAATGAAATCTGCATTAAAAGAATGGAGAACATCAATGGAGAACAGCGAAATGTTGATATGCATATTTTACAGCTGCTGCAGAGTGCAGGAGGTGCAAGGGTGTGTAAGTGGTGGGAAGACATGGTAGAGGTGCCTTTGATTTTTTTCTAGAGTTAAGGGCAAAAAGAAAAAGAAAAAAAGAAAAACCTCAACATTAAAAGTGCAATGGGAAATGGGGTTGAGGCTCCAGAGGAGAGATCTTCCTTGCTTCCATATTCTGTCCATTAGTGTGAGTGGAGCTTTTCAACACCGTGGTTACGGTTCTCTTCAAGCTGACTTAACCCTCTTGAATCACGCAAGAGTGGTCCGAAAGCCACAGGTGGATTTTGAAGATGGAAGTAATGGAAGTTGCCAGTGGTGCCTGGTAATGAGAATTATTACCATCACTGAAGGTGTTATCTGATTCTTATTCTCTACCAGGACGGTTTCCTGGGTTTTAAAGAGCAAAATTACTCTGAAAGGCAATTAAAGGGCTATTTTAAAATTCCCCCTGATAAGTGAGCGCTTACTATAGTGGCAATAGCAGCACTTAACCTTTAAGAATGGCTGTTGATGAGCTTTCTGTTCATCAATACATTCTTTGGTTGAACTTCTTTCATCCGGGAAGAAAATATCTGATAGGAGCTGAAGGCATTAAATGATAGCATAAGGTCCTGAACACCAGGCGTCTTATCAACTCACTACGCCCATTGGAATCATTTAATGAAAAAAAGTGAAGAATTCTGCATAGAAATAATAATAAAAAATATCATATAACAAGCCACATTTAAGTTCCACTATAAATTAAGCATTTAGTTTAATTCATCACACTGTTATTTTCCCCTTCGACACCAGTAAAAGTGATTGTCCACTATTTATTTTGCTCTTTAAAGTCAATTTAATATAAGTAATTGAGTGCATGTAAAGTACTAAACCTCAAAGTATTGCTTACAACTTGTGCCAAAATATCTACATCCGCTTATTTGACTGCAGTCAAAGTTTGCAGGTTGTGTAACTGCAGTTATTTACTCAAGTGGAACATTAAACACATAAAGCGGGTCGAAAGCCAATAGCCCTCACAAGAACAAGAAGTTTGTTCAAGATCTTTGCAGGTTCACACAGTTCATGAACATAGACAGACTTCCATACTCTACAATGTTGTACTTATTTTTAAAATGATCATTATTTGTAATTAAATAATGATAATTATTAATTATCATTATTAATTAATAATGATTTAATTATGAATTATTTAATAATTAATAATTGAATCATTAAATCAGTAATTTTTGGTTTGTGAAGTTCAGTGTTATTTAGATGCCTTATATGTATGTGAAATAAAAGCACAAGCACAATTTAAACATGAAAAATAAACATAGTTTGCATTTTAAAACTATTTTCAATAAAACATGAAAATAGTTTTATATAAATGTGTTTAGTGTGATAAGATATGAAGTGTTGGGTAGTTGGAGTGTATTTATTTTTTGTCTTGTCTATTTGTTTGAATTAGTTAATGTTTTAATGTAGCCTGTATGTAAACCCAGTTGACCCTATCTGGATATTTTGTGCCGGCTTTATTTTGTAAAATTGTGAGTTTTTAGCCATACTGCTTTGGGACTGGTAGATTTAAGGGATTCACAGGAATTGTTGAGGAAAAAAGCTTAAGACAACCACTTCTAAAGTTTTTACTTATCTATATTGGCGTACATAATTACAGCTCCCACTTTCCCACATGTAATGTCATTGGTGCCTAATGTGTGGCAGCCAAAGGGATTTAGTTCAGATGTGCTTCAACAGGATCCAGATTTTATGGCAGACCCACCACTTTTCGACCCAGATGGAAGAAATGATGTGTAATTTATTTAAAAATAATCCTGTGTATCAGATGATTGAAATGCTCAGTCTGGTGTTAAGAAAGTATTTTTTATTTCCTTCAACTAATTTTCCCATTATTTCTGTGTTTGGTGTAAATCTCCCAATAAGCTTTTCAATTACCTCTCAGTCACTGTGACAGAATAATTGGGTAACGCTGCTGAAATCACAGCTTTGAAGTCCACGATGTAAGCATCGCTCCCACTGCAAGCGACAGGGAGGACGCTTGTTAGATAATGCTGCAGTGGGACGAGTTGCTGCTCAGCACCTGCTGGAAATGTGGCCCTGTTCCTTAGTTAAAAAACCATCACATAAAAGCAGAAAATTTAAATAAAAGTTCCAGCATCAAAAGGTTTCGGTTCTCGTGTCAAACTGTGTCTGCATATATGATGCTGGAGGAAAAAAAAAAAAATCAAATTAGGTTTCAAAAAGACAAAACGCATATATAAAGGAGAACCAGACTTCTTATTCGTGAGAAGTCTGACACGGTTGTACTTCAGTGTCACTCACTGGCTGCTGGATTTCCACAGGGACTGTCCACTCCAGTCACTTTGTACCCATGGGGTCCATTGCTGCTTAGCCCATATGTAACACAGTGGATTAATGTCAGTGATCTTTCTCTTTCCTGCTCTCCGTGTGTAAGAGTGTGTTATCTGCACAGTGTGCATACCTGTTTATTTTATGTTCATAGGGGTGTGCATGTGAGTGAAAAAAAAATTATGCTTGGCCTGCAAACTGGGCAAGACAAAAAAAAAACCTCTCAGTGAAGACAGAGTGCCCCTTAGGAGAGAGGAGAAGGAAAGGGCTTGACTGTACATTTACAGATGAAAATTTTATGACACTAAATCTAGACAGACTTTTAGTGTCAGTCAGGATTACAGCAGAAGTCTGAATACTCATGAATTTTTAAACTGGGAGTGAGATCCCTGGTGCTTGGACCAGATAAGAAAAAGTGTGTGAGAAGAGGAATCAGGTTATAGGTAAATAAACAGATCAATACATGTGAAAGAAAAGGAAATCAGTAGGCTGTAAAGCTGACATCCACTTCTTAAATTGAAACTAAATGCCGCGGCAGTGAGCATGAACCCTGGCTTCTGGATGTCAGTGTCTCTTTGTGTCTGCTCAGCTTTCAGCGTAAGAACTCGGTGTGACAAGACGAGGAACTTGGGAGTGCTTGTGCTTATAAACTGGGGGTTGGGGCTGGCAGAGAAATGCACATCTAATACAAAAACCTTTGCCACAGAGTGCTACGGTGCCATGACAACCACTAGCTTTACTGTTTTCTAACAACAAAAAATGGGTTAAATGTCAGTCAGCTGCAGAGTTTCATTCACATACTTTAATAAGTGTAAGAAAAAAGAATCACACTCTTCACACATTAAAAAAAAACTACATAATGTCAGGGAGAGCACTGTTGACCCAATAAAGTGCAAAACAATTATTTACATAAACATTCAGAGAAGAATATACACCATTAGCCACAGTAGCAACAGGGTCAATTGCTCACATCAAAACTTTGTGTTTTGACATTTTTTAAAATGTGGTTACAGGTTTCTCCCTCCAATTTAGAAGTATTTTTGTCAAGAAATTAACTATAAACTAATCCATGTGTGTATCTTCTGTATAATCTGATGAAAAACACTGCATCTTGCAAAAGAAGTCATAACCCCTGGACTTTTCCCCATTTTGTCTCATTAAAATCAGTCTTTGCATCTTATTGGAATTCCATGTGATTAGTACATACATAGTTGTGCATAAGTGAAAAGTGGAAGTAAATTGATCCACGTTTCTTTAAAATGGTAGAAAAATTTAAATTCTAAAAGGTTTGTGCATTTGTATTCAGTCCACCCAGGTCAATACTTTAAAGAGCCACTGTTTGCTGTACATGCAGATATTAAAAACTTTGCCCCAAACTGCTAAATCAAAAGTCCAACTGGATGGATCAACTAAATTCGCAAGTGACATCTCAGATTTTT
This sequence comes from Xiphophorus maculatus, assembly GCF_002775205.1. Lineage (NCBI taxonomy): Eukaryota > Metazoa > Chordata > Actinopteri > Cyprinodontiformes > Poeciliidae > Xiphophorus > Xiphophorus maculatus. Next base: position 13,604,011 of record NC_036452.1, on the reverse strand, counting down.
AGCAACCTGAGTATGATTTTACCCAACTGTTTCGTCTTATGTCTGGCTGTAGTTTGTAATATTTGCCATGCAGGAAGTTAAACCTCAGTCAGGGTCTGGGGTCTTTCAGAACATCAACAGGTTTTTGCCCCATTAATTTTGATGCTCTTTTCTCCTTTTATTGGAGAAAAATATCACTGCAGCATGACTGGGCCACCGCTGAGTTTCATGGTGAGGAATCATCATTTTAGACTTCTTTTCCTGTAAAATTTTTGTGACAGCTTTTTGAATGTAGGACCTCATCTTTTCTGATAAGATCATGTTGTTCAGTGTTTGCTGTATTCATTACAAGCTATGTGGCAATATGACTGTAGGTGTTTTTTGACTTCCAATTTAACAACTGTGTTTTTGCCATTTGCCCATAATGTGCAACTCGCAAACAAAATTTTCCCAAGTGAGCTGTTGCCTCCCAACACTTCCATTAAACACTTTAGCATTGGACTGACTTTAAGACTGTAGCCATTTGGGTCAATTAAAACATTACTGATACTGCAAACAGCTAAATAAACACAGACACCACTCTGCTCTCTATCAGCTTTTGCTGTGGCAGCCGTCCAGAGCCAGGTGAGATGACACCGTCGTATCTGTCTCACTGTTGGAATGTCAGGGAGAGCACTGTTGACCCAGGCGGAGCTGCCAATCTGGGTGTGTAGGCGTGTGTGAGTGTGTGTTATTGGAACAACAGGGGTGGGATTTTGGTGAGGATTTAGCAGGCTTTGCCCCCATGAGGCTCCGTCTGCTGTTTCCTCGGTGGCAGATGAACTCCAGCAGAGTGTAGACAGGTGCAAGGTCTGGATTACCGTTTTGGTTGTCCACTGTCTTTACTGTATTTTATTCTCCCTTACACTTCCTATTTAAGGACTATTTTTCTCCTTTTATCCCTGTTTAACTTGGGCACAAACCACGTGTTCACGCATCACTTGCTATGCATGACTTTAAGTGTGAGTTAATGTAAAAATAATTTAGATTTATTAACCAAATGTCATGTTTGCTATTTCAAAACAGGGAAAGTAAAATACTGACTGAAATGGAAAAGTACAGCACCTGACAAAACCATTCACAGTATTCACATGTTTTTATTTCATCACATTCCAACCACAAACCTGAATTTATATTATTGGAATTTAATGTGGCAGCCAAACACAAAGGGGCACATAATTGTAAAATTAAACAAAAAGGAAGTACAAGCTAAATACTGAAACGTATGTTGTGAAAATACATTACATCTTCTTTATTTTCTAAATAACATCCATGCCTCCAGAACTCATCTGATTGTAAGAGTCCAATATAGGTGAATATATTTACAAGCCACTGGAGCTAATAGCTGAAACTCAATGTGAAAAAGAGCTACAGAGCAGCTAGCTTAACAAAACTACAATATTGACGGTCATGGCACTTTTACATTTGAACTGTGCTTTGGTTGTACATGTAAAGTCACTTTGTCACATTTCTAAAATGGGCAGTATAGCTGCCTTGAGTTGTCCTTGCCTAAGAAACAATTGAAAGTGTCCAGTCAATGTTGTTATAGGTACACAGGACACTGAGGCACACTTGCCCTTGCAGTATCAGTATGTGCGATGTCAATATCACAAAGGACTACTTTAGATGTATGACTGTGTAAAATATTCCAAGAGCCATGTGTTTGCTGTCTGCATACAAGCAACATTGCTTAGTAAATTGGATGGACTCTCACTACCCACATCTGTTTTTGATGATGGGATCCAAAAAAAACGTCACATATAAAGTGTTGGGAGCAACATATTGACTAATGAATAGGGAAAAGTGAGAGAAGTAAAAATAGGGTTTCAAAACTGACATCATTGCAATTTTTAGCATGTATATCTCAGTTTCACGTATTCTGAAAACCAGTGTATCTATGATGATCATTACCATGATTTAGCAATTATCACCTGTTGGCTACCAACTCCACATTGGCCAACTGACTCTGCTGGAGTGAAAGACTTCAAGTCTTTCTTTACATATATATATATATGCTGTTGTAGTACCGACTGTTTAACCAAAAAGATACCCAAATTCAAAGCTCAAGGTCAAAGTGGGTGGAATGCTTGGGACTAATTTAGATCCCAAGCAACACAGCACCAGGTGACACAATTCTAAGATGGATGTGGCACATCTTTTGCCATCTGGCATGTTGATGGTTAGATAAACTGTCAAGCTGGGTTGGGACTCGTGCCCCTCTTGGTTTGCCCCTCCTCCTCAGGTATTTCTTTGTCTTTCCAGGATAGATATTAGATTAGATTTCAGGATTTATTGTTTTGGTTTGGCACAAGAATCCCCAAATGACCAAGGTCGTGTCAAAAGACCACAGGTCCTCGCCCCTTGTGGCTTGGCATGAAAGGTCAGATGATGCCCGTCATTGTGTGTGGTTGCACATGCAACACATTCATATGTGCATGTAAATTACTCTTTGTTTTCATAGGATGTGTTGTCTTGTGGATCGTATGCATGTCTCTAGCACTGTTGGCGCCTCTATGTTGTCTCGTGTATGAGAACATTACCTTCTTTCTGACATGTGTTCATGAATCTAGCCATCTTCACACAGAGCTGTAAGCGAGGCAACTCACATGTTCAACCCGCGTTTATGACAGACTAGAACATGTGCTGAAGAGGGAGCGTAAAATAATGCATAACAGCATGTAAATAAGACAGACGATTTGAAATGTGGATGTAATATATTTATTTATATATATTTATCATAGCATTTCAATTTCCCTTGGTTCTATTTACATTGATTCACAGATACACACAAAGCCAGTGAAAGAACATAACTACCAGTTTTTAAAAGACCACAACAAAAATTTGGTCCCTTATCATTCAACCCCCTACTCTGTTTAAAAATGGGGGAAAAAATATTCAAATGTGATAATTTCAGTATGTCTGTCACTATATTTCTGTTTCCTTGGAGTCTGAGACAATTAAAGGTCAAGTGAAAGTACATAGTCCACTCTGTCATCACTTCCATTTGTATTTTCAAAGCTGAGGGGCAGCATAATATTTGACAGCTGTAATTGTTGTACTAGCTGGAAAATTGGTAAAATTTTTGTCTCGCACTTTGCCAGTGTGAAAGCTAGCAATTACATACCAATTATGAGATAATATCTGATTTATAGCAAAGTGTATACAATTAAAAATTATATAAAGAAATTGTAAACGCAGATTTTACTTTATGACCCATTATGATCAGTAGTTTGCATCCAAATGCATGGAATGGATGTGTAACATGCGAAATGTTTCCTTTTATTGCTTTTTATCAACAGTTATATTATTCTATTCTTTGTTGCTAACATTAATGGCACATCACCAGAGCTGACTGAAAATATGTTATCTGTTCATATAGAGGGAATTGCATCAAGTCAGCCCAGAAATGCCACTACTCTTTCTTGATGTATGCATGCTCTTTCTTCCTCTTAAAATGTCATTACACACAATTTATAGCTTGAGATAAGTTTCTTAGGACATTGGAGGTGGTAGTCTTTTGGCACTGCTGAAGTGTTACAGAAACTCAGATTGGTTTAGTAGCAGAATTGCTGGCTCTGCTATTTATTCCATTTCTTATTCAGGACAGTTTTGTCCTGCTTTAAAAATGAAATTAACATCTCCATAAAGTTCCATATCAAGATGAGGTACCTCATAGCTTCATGGTAGATGTCTTTATATGATTGTATAGGCCATTAGATGGTCATACAGTAACATTTGTAGTAAAATACATTTTGATTGGTCTTATTCTCTGTCAAACTGCTTTTTCTGCCTCTATTAGCCATAAACAAGATTTCAAAATTGTCTGGTTGAAATCCTTGATATATATCACAGTGTGTGAAATGAATCTATATGTCTTTGTTTCACTTTTTGAATTTTACAGAAATGAGCTGACTATTTGAGTGCTTTTTAATTTGTTGGCTTTCACATGTATTCTTCATAGCTTTAGTAAAATAGTTTATTTCACTTGGCAGAAAAGAGAAAGGTTGGGGCCAGTGGAAAAGCTGTTTATTTTTTGAAGTGTGTTTTGATGGAGATGCCAGAATCTCTGACAGAGTGTTGGAGTGTAACGTGGGCAGATTGAATTGGGAGAAGAGAAATGAGGGAGAAGTAAACTACAAGCTGGTTGACAGTCCCAGGGCTTCTCCGTCACTTTACAGCCATGTTCAGAGTTAGCTCAGCTGTGCAGCACCCTGCAGAGCCACTCCATTGACAGCAAGTGAGAGAGGTGTTGTCACCCCTTTAAACAGGGGTTGGGGGGCATTAGTGGCTGTGGAGACGTGTGCTGACTGTTCTCTCCATGACAGGAAAAGGAGCAAATAGGAGGTGATGGGAGGTTTTCCTTAAGGACGTCCTCTGGTGGGAGTGAAAGGAGGAAGAGGTTTGGGAAATTACATATTACCCAAAGAAGCCCAAGAGTGGTTCACTTTGGGTAAAAGTGTGCACAGCAGCTTTCAGCATGGTGAAGCAATGTGAATAAAGTATTATGCAAAGAGAATAGTGGAGGGAATTTGGGAATTCCACAAACTTGTAAAGAAGATCCAAAAACATAAGAAAAGGAAAAGGAATAGAACTACAGGAGCAAAAATTTAAAACTTTGAGAAATGCAAAGGGGGTAGTTAAAGATTAAAGTTTAGAGGAACAGTGCAAGACGAGGGTAAAATTTGGAGATTAAATGCTAAAAATAATATAAAGAAGAATAAAGAATTGAAATGACATTTGAAACACGAAGGCATCAAAAGAACATCAAAATGAAGAAAACTACTTCAAAAAATGAAAAATGCAACACAATGGATTGACATCATAAAAATAAATTAATAACAAAAGACAAGAACATGAATGACATGAATAAACAAAAGATCCAGAGTTACAGAATGTGTAATAGTTTATAGATTTTACTGGTGATTGAAATATTTAAAAGAACCACTCCAGACTAACTGTAGCTTCATGTTGACTACCGTCTTTGGGATGGGACACTGCCGAGGTCAGGTCAGCATCAATCACTGAAGAGTGACCACACAGATCGGGTCCCACTCTTTAGACCAGTACAATGGGTCCACAAAAGGCTGTGGTCAACCTCTTCTGTCCTAAATGTGGGGGTTGGGGTCAGACAGTCTGAATGACCACTGGTCAAAAGTGATCTCATCTTTATTGGTCTGCTGGATAATGGACAGTGGCCAGTGACGTTGGGGGTTGTGGGAACTGACTAAGCAGTTGAAGTGATGATGATCAGGATGGATTTATTGACAATGGGTGGAGTAACATATAATCTGTATTCTAGGAGGGCAAATGTGCAGCTAAATGCATCACATATACCAACAGTAGAACCATGACTATATTCAGACAGATTATCTAGCTAACCTCTCTAATACTTTTCAGAACTGAGAACATTGAAGCATTGTGCTGTGACTATATTTATTTATTTAAACCTAGAATCCATAATGTTGTCAATCGGTCTATGAATCATGCTATTTTACCTTTCCAGTGTGTTGGCTCTAAGCAGAGCTTCTGAAACACCTGATAGACGCCTTGCTTCCTCTCTGGGACCTGGGCATTTTGGTTCTTCCTTTCGGTGTTTATATTTTATGTTTTATCAAACTTATCATGTATATCCTGGTGATAAAAATTCATAAAAGAAAGTGAACTTCAGGCATTAAGAATACATTTGTATCCTTAATTGAAAGTTTGATCTGAAAGAGGCCACTGATTATGTATTGTCATTGTTGCCTTTTTATGTACAATTGGTACATAACTACGGTACATTGGCTTTGTTTGCACCGTTCCTCCTAGGACAGTGGATCTCTTCCACACAGCAATTATTGAAAGCTGCGATGTTTGACTTTGCATATTTGTCACTTTTGATGAACCATTGTTATTGCAGTCCTAAAAACACAGGCAATATGGCAGATATTTTACAGTACAGTCTTCTTCTTAGGGAAACAAAGGAAGTCGAGGCTGAGAACAAGCCTCTCATCTACCAAATTAACTATATTTGATTTCCCTCAAAAAATACTTTTAGAATAGTTTTAGAAAATGAAAAGAAAGTTTCATGTCTCATTGTTTTTAAGCTTGTGTGAAATTAAATATTATTTCTTTTTCTTTTATTTTGTGAATAGCTAAGAGATCATGGCCTGTACATATCTCACCCTCAGCACAGCTTTAAGCCTCTTAACTGCTTTCATACAAGTCTTTGGTTATTTATAGCAAGTTAAATACTAGTTTTCATGTTTTTGATTGAACAAAATATTTCATTCTCAATTAATGCATCACTTAATTGTAATTGGAAAATCCTTTAATGACGAGAACAGCACTGAGGCATTTTCTGTAGCTGGATTTTACACATTTCAGGAGGCTATTTTAACCCACTTCACTAAATAGAAACGGTCTAAATCCTTTCGGTTTTGTAGCTGCTGGCTGGCACTTGAAGCCTCAACTCCCACTAACCTAGTCCATCGATATGACGGACTAGGTTACACCATTACCTAATGTCTTTTTCTTTGGCCATTTTATTGTTCTCTTACCAGTGTATCTTGAGTTAATTTCATGGTGGAAGATTCATCCATGATCCATCTTTAGTCTTAGTCCTAGATTTTACAGCAAATGACTGATTATCCATTCGATGTGGTAAAATCACCCTATACCCTAAGCAGAAAAAACATCCTCAAAGCATTATTCTTCTGTCATGTGCTGGACAGAGGAGTTTTTCCGGTAATAATCATCATTTGTCTTCTTCCGAGCACGGTGGGCTGATTTGAGCTGCAAAATGGCTCAGTTTCAATCTCAGACCACAGCACTTTCTCCCATGCCTTTTCTTAATCATTTAGATATTAACCAGAAAACCCAAGCAGTTCCTGCCTATAAAAACAGTTGATCAAAAAAATTGACTCTCAAGAATGGATGTAAATTTTTTTTGGCGCTCATTTAGGAATGCAAAGCTCAGTATATGAATTTATTAAACATATTCAAATATTTTTAAGCCTTTATTTTTTTAGAATTTTGATAATTTTGCTTAGAGATAACAAAAACCCATGATCCAGTGTCATAAAACAAAATCATATTTTAAACAAAATGTCAAACTTCTGAAAAGTATGTTCAATTCTATGCACTCAAAGCTTGGTTAGGTTCTCTTTTTGCTTGAATCAATGAATCAGAGCCGCTTAGCATGGAGGCGATTTGCCTGTGCTACTGCTGAGTTGTAAAGGAATCCCAGGTTGCACTGACAACGACCTGCTGGTCATCTTCATTGGTAGCTCTCAGCTTTCATGTTGAAAATTCTGTTTTTTGCCAACTTGAAATTCACTTTCTGTCACTACTTCCATACTCAGGATCAACACCAGGAGCAGAAATCACGTCATCAACTTGAACTGCCTTTAAGTAATTATGTTTCGATGAAAGACGAGCGCTAAATAAGTAAAGAAATGTATAGCGCCAACCCAGTAGATGGCTTTCTTCCCGAGCATGCTTCAGATTTTCCACCTCATTTCACATAATACATCTAAAGGAGACAGCTCCTTTAGATGTATTAGGATGCTGATAGATTGACCTTAATACAAATCTGGCTTTTACCTCAGATCCCATTGCTTCATAACGTCCATTATTTTGTCTTATGTTTTTGAATTTGTTACAAGAGGAAGTGGGACAACTGGTGTGTAGTTGCGAGGTCCAAAGTCTTGGCTCTCTTGTTTACCTCTGACAAATATGACAGAGTTTAAACTTAGATACTCACAAATGCTTTCCCTTGGTAAATAATGTCGAAGCATAAACCTATAATCAATACGCCCATACACGGCAGCAAATAGCATCTACATGAGGGGGCCATATGGAGTCACTGGGCTTTACATATTAATGGTACTCTTCTCATTCAGGCAGCACGCTAAAAATACAGGCTAAAGCTTCAAGTTCAGCAGGAGTTCAGCTCAGAAGTTCATTCTGAGTGTTGCCTTTATCAAGAAGTTTAAATTTTCTTTGGCGTTTACTTTGATGCATCATCAGCTTATCTGTAGTCAGGCCTGTCACTGCAAATTGTTTGCTTCTCTGTTTGAATTCTGTGCGAGTTTCCAAACTTTAAGAGACACACTGAAATATTTATACAGTGCATGCTGTTACTTCTGCATGAGCGGATGTTTCAAGATGAAATGCAGTTAATTTGAGCAGAAAATACATGGCCTATTAATATGTGTATATGATGAATTTTTTAATGCTTTGCTAACTTGCGTCTTACACAGGAGGCAGGTGATGTAAGCCTAACAGAGAAGAATGAAGGACTCCCTATGTTAGCCAGTTTCTCATCTTTTTTTGCTTTGACATTTAGCAGATACGTTGTGTGCTTTGTGTAGTCTGAGCCTGAATCTGCTGGGCATTTCACTGGCAGAAGGCATTTGATTGGGCTAATGTAAAACATACCAGCTGAGGAAAGGGGCCTCCCCAGTGAGATTAGGATCCCTCACATATGCCTCCTAATCCTCCTGATTTATAGCCAAGTTAAACCATTGTTCATTAACCAGCTTCTATCTTTTTTTAAACACTGTTGTTTATGAAGGTAATCCTAATTTGTTCACATCCATTACTGTAGATGTATTATTCAAAACATCCCTTCTGGAAAATATAAACCAAAGTGGCTACCAAAAGGGCCTTATTAAATAAGAGAATAATTCATAAAGAGTAACTTAAATACCTTTTTAGCTGATTTTTTTCTGGGCTTTGACTGTACCATTCTACCAAATTAATCTGTTTTGATCTAGATTATTTTTCTGTATTTCTAGCTGTATGTCTAGACTGATTGTCCTTCTAGAAAGCAAACTTCAACTTTAGTCTCAAATCTTTTTTTGCAGCATTTACCAGTTTGTTTTTTTCCCCCAGGACTATGCTGTGTTTAGTGTTACTGTTCTTCTCAGCCACTCCAGCTTCACTGTCCCTTGTGAAAAGAAGACTCCCTATATAATAAGGCCGCCTTCGCAATTTTCAGTGAGTGTTCATGGGGATGTGCATCGTTTTATTCCTACCACACACTGTATTTTGCCATTAGGCAAAAAAAATAACAAATAAAAAAAAATAAGTTTTGGTCCCATCTGACCCCCTTGACTTCTTTCACGTTTGATTCTTATGGAACCAAATGTTCAACAATGGCTTTTGCCACTGTTCCTCAAAATCCAAATGCCATAGATTCTGTGAAACTAAGTATACAATATGATGATCTTCCTTTTGTGATCTATCTTGGGCGACCAGGACTTTTTTAGTGCGATTATTTGTGTCCGTATTTGCAAACCAACAACTCAAACTCTATGAAACTGTCTCTGTTGTTGCTCTGGCTTGTAGTGTGTAATCTATCTTCAAGGAATTTTATGTCTTGTGACCTTTATCACTAGTTTGTCTGACTGACTGACTTTTGGCCCACTGCCTATAATATCGTTGATGAACTTGTAATGCCGTTACTTATATCTTTTGGTGCACATCCAAATAGGCCAGCTCCTTCCATATCAAAGCAAATCCACTGCTGGTCTGGATGTTTACCAAATCCTCTTTGAATTATTTCCTATGGTTCCTCCTCTCGTTTAGTCATGGAGTGTATATCACTCAGTTTTAATGGTCTTCACAGATGAACAAAAAACATCCATGCCAAATGCATTAATGCAAGCCATTGAGCTGTGGACTGAAAAGAAATTGGAACAACTTTGAAAACATGTAAAAACAATTTTTTGTAATGACAAATAAATAAAAAATGAGAGTATAAAGAATAGAGGTGGTGTCTTTTCTACCATCTAGGAAACTTTAACACATGCTAAACTTTTTGCAGCATGTTTTCTACAAAAGGTTTACCTTTTAAATGTTTAATGTGCTTTTAATTTGCTGTTTAACTATACCTACAGCACATGTGTTTACAAGCTGTGATTATGTTGAGGAAAAATGTGGTACCTTTATGAAGAACAGTCTTCCGACATCTCATATTTTAGAAATCTTATGTTGTACTTTTTGACCAGAGGTAAATATTCAAAATACAAAATGATACATTAAAATAGCCAAGCAAATGTACAATGCAATAAAGCAAATAATTTTAATTTAGGACAAAAAAAACTGCATAAGCTAAATCCATTTGTCTTTTTAATTTCTAGCTTACAATATACTGTTAATTGCTTTGCTGACATGTAAACACATACTGTGTGTTTAACTTTGGCAAAACAAATCAAAACCAGTTATATTTTTTTGTTGTTTTTAACTAAATTTATTATATGGCTTTTTCAATCCATTAATGCTTTCTATTGTTATTTTTCTAAAAATCTGCATTAAGGCTGGATTTATGTCTGAAGCAATGTGAAAAAAGGAAATAAAAACCTGTATTCACAACAGGTGGAAGATGTTTATTTCTTCAAATAATCACAATTTATTCATTTTTTGGACCAAGACAATAAAAAGTACATGTGTTGAACATTTTCTGGATATAAAATCTCCCCAAAAACCAACCATAAAACACATTCAATCTTTGGGCCAAGTCATGGTATAAAGTGAAAAATGGGCAACCATTGATCTGCAATACTCTCCTGTCCGTGCGTTATCAGTGTTAAAGAAGATTTTTACTTAAATTTTTTTAGAAACATGTAGTTTAAGAAAATAAGCATAAGTACAATATAATTTAAACTTGCTTTGCATTTTGACACTTATAAAGCTGCACAGACATGTTTTATCTTCCTAATTCTTCCAGACTGTCCTTTAATGAACCCCTCAGTCTTTAGTCTGCCCTTGATCTGTAAAACCAGTTTTTTAAAATAAACATAAAGTTATACTTCTCCGCACTGCTCCTTTTTTGCATGGTTTTCTTTTTTCTTGAGAACATCAATGTTTTATCTGCCAAGAAGGTATCAGCGAGCTTTGTTGTACTCCCATCTCAATTTTTTCCCCCTTTTTTCTTCCCCATCTCTTCTTTCCGCTGGAGTCTTTTGAAACTTAATCTAAGGTGCAGTTGTCATCTCCTTTTCTTGGTAACTAGTGCAGGCCACTGCCTCCTGTCTGGCAGCCCCCCACCTCTCCGCCCAGCTGACCCATCTCAGTACTCCTCCAGACACTTACCTCAGCTTCCCCGCTTTGGCTGATTAGCCCCCAGCTGACGGGATCAGGGATGTGGGGCTTATGGGGTCAGACTGTGGTGTGCCTTCTTGTCTTATTACAGAGTTACTGTATAGTGGAAAGGAAAAGGCCTTTGGATGTAGGTTGAGGGAGATTGCTGACCAGTTCATGTGAGGGCAGGAAACAAATCAAAGAACCTTAAATATCTTCCATAGGAGCAAATGGGTTTCATATTGACCCTGCAGGACACTATACTTATATAGTATAGTAGAGTATAGTATACAGTATATATTTTATACTTATTATATAAGTATAAAATATACTTATTTTATAGCAGTTGCTTTAGATATGATAAGATAATGTGCTTTTTTTCTTTAGTGCATTGAAGACACATAATATAATTGTCTGACAATCCAGAAAATTTCAATTTGTGTCATATGGGAAAAAATATTGTATTTTTTAAATTAAAAATGTATATATTCATATTATATTGTGTGTTTGACTTTTCATGTTTCAACTTTATATCATAGTATTTTTTTCCCCAAGTAATATATCAGGATGAGTCATATTTAAAAACAGAATAAAGCAAAACAATTAATCAAGTCTTACAATTTAGAGTCTTAGTAATACCACATTTTATGTTGATCTTTGCCAAAAGCAGAGAAAAGCCAGTAAGCTCATGTGAGTTTATTTTGTAAGCTTATTTATTTATTTTTGTATCTCAGGACTTTAGTGGAACAGAACAAGAAGATCAAGTTGGATAAATAAAACAGCACAGTAAGGCTACACATTGTGTTATTGTTTCAGTGCTGATACCGATGCAGCTGGGTGATGTTTGTTGAAGTATATTATTCGAAAAAATTTCTTTAAGTAAATTGCTACTTGTTTGTGCTATAAAATGACACTGCCAGGAAATTATGTAATATTGTATTGCCCCTTTAAAAATCCTAAAACCCACTTTTTAGAGTTTAGTTCAGCAGTTTTATTTTTCACTTGTAGCTTTCAGCTTAATTTTGCTGCCAGTAATGGATCCAATAGAAATAATTCGGGGGTAATCAGTTAATCTGCAGTAAGAGCCGAACTACATTGAACTGTAGCTGAACAATTTTCAGGAGATCTAACATGTTATTTATTTTTTTTATATACTTCATTCTTCCTCCTGAAATGATCTTTTGCACTCTTTAAGAATTTGGGCTTGTGTCTGCACATGTAGGTCTGTACATTAAGGAAAGCATTCCAATTAAATAGTTGGAACACCTGATTGAAGCTGGGGAGAGAACACATTAAAAAGCAATGTACTCTCTCCCCTGAAGGAATTATGATCGGATGTAGAGAGGAGGTTCTGGAAACACGGGGAAATCCCAGACTTTGTTCAGCAGGTCGAGCATCCTGAGGTTTCCCTCAGGGGATGTTGAGAACCAGCACACCTGGGCTGACGGGACTGATATTGGCATGGAAATTTGTAAACCCGAGTGCATAGGTTTTAAAAGCAGCCATGAAAATGATTCAGTCGTTTAAACTCAACAACTCTACAAGCTCTACAAGTTGCTTGATTGCATACTGTTGGATGTAAATCTGGGCCAGATTGCTCTGCGTTCATCAGGAAAATACTCCAGATGAATGACTCCCTGCAGATATTTTAAGTGCCTCACTGTGACCATGAATCAAATTAGCAGGTTTGGAGTATCGTATTAGGAAAAATGTATTCATTCTGGGGAGCAATTATCTTCACATGTAACATGAAGTCATTTCACCAACCTCTTAAAACACTTCTGTTTTTGTCATCTTGCTAAACAAACCGGATTGAAATTGGCGCTCCATGAAAATTCAACACATGAGGACTTTGTTGGTCATAAAACATCTGCTTTGTTTTCATCAGCCATAGGATCTCATCAATCATGCGTCTTAAGCATGTTATTGGCTCATCCTGAGGGAAATTCCCAACATTTAAATAAAATGGAACAGTTTTTTTTTTTTTTTTTTTTTTCAGGTGAATGGGGAAACCACTCCAGAAAACTTCTTATGCTTCCTTTTCCTGTCACATCGTTAATTTATTTTTTACTTGTCTTATTTGTTAACTACAAATACTCAAGTTTTTTCTGACTTATGTACATTTTAAATACAAAACAAGTTGAGTACATCTTTTACAAGAGTGTGGTTAATTTTCTTGTTCGTAGATTAAATCGCTTAATTATGTCTCGTCAAAGTCTTCCTTGAAAAGAATCAAAATTAAAGATGCACTGAGAACTTGGCTGGTGACCCTCGCCAATGGCTAGTTGAAACCTCAAACATTTTTAGTGTTTTTCAATCAGTGAGATCACCATACCTAAAAGCTACCAGACTGCATAAAGCACTCTTCATATGGAACTTGTTACTGCTGGAAGAAAAATCAAAGTTGGCCAATTTCAGTGCGAGTGAGACATTTAAAGATGAAGTCAGAGGAAACACAGAAGGTGTTAAAAGCTTCTAGAAAGGAAAACCCAATCTATGAAGGCATGTTTTGGTTGTTAATCTGACGCACTGCAGAGGACTAGATTATGGTGGGTTCTGGTCATTTCATCCTTTTTCTCTTTTGTCATTTCATGCTTTTGCAGATGTTGCTTTATATTTGACTTTTTCAGGTACAGAAAGAAGCTGTGACCTATAAGATGTCAACGTGATGAGACATTAATAATTTCATTATTCCACTTGAGCAAAAAAAGTGCTAAATGTATTACAGCAACGTTGCTTTTCTTTCATTGTTTCCAACCTTCATTGTCTGTCCTGCAACACACTTGATTAGGAAACAATAACTTCTCCGTGGAAAGCTTAGATCAGTATATCTTTAATATGCTTCTTAGGCAATTCATACTATCCATAAACCAAAGCTCCCTTTGTATATTCACATCACAGGAATTTAAAGTGCATGTCTAAGATTTAGTTTAAACTTCTTTGCTCCTTGGAATTGTTCATTTTTTGCTCACTGTGGGACTCGGCCTATCCATCACCCTTGTCAGCGGACAAACTGAATCTTTGCATGAGCTACCACAGACACATCTGCAGAGAATAAGCCATGAAATTGTGCGGGGCCATCCTGCTGTCCTCTGGGCCTCCTCGTCAGTGGGACAGTGGCATCCAGTAGGCAGCCACCTCCTTCTGTTGAACTGGGTGTTTTATATCCTTGCAAGTTAATGTAAGTCAGAATATTTCCATAACGTGCCTAAAAAATCAATCACTAATAGCTGAGGCGTTTAGTCATTGTTTGTATTTTCAGAGTTCAAATTTGATATTGCATAAGTAGAATACAATGGACAGATGGATGGATGTGCATTATTCCTAATAGAGTGAAGAAAAACTTGATCAGACAATGAGATTATGTATAAAGGGGGGCACAACTAAAAGATAAAATATGTTTTTCTTTATGAGATTGTGTGTAAGAATGGATATCTAAAGCAAGTTACCATTCAAGATTTCCACATGGTTTCTCTTTTTAATGTTCGCCAGTGGCAAATGTGGAAATGTCAGCATTGGAACTAAACCATGGAGCAATAGGATAAGGTGACTAGGACTGATGAATCACATTCTTCTACATCACATGGATGACTGGGTACCTGTGTGTCCATTTCCTAGGGAAGATGTAATAACAGGATGCATTATGGGAAGAAGATGACCCAGTGGAGGAAATGTGACATTTTTGGCAATTTTTAGCTTGAAAATTGTCCATGTGGAAGTTACAGATTGTTGCAGATTGCATACATAATTTAATGGAAACTGTATACCCTGATGGCTGTGGCCTCTTTCAGGAGGATAATTCTGTGACCAAATAAACAAATTGTTTAAAAAACACTTTGAAGAGCATGACAGCGACCCGATCGAGCATTTGTTGAATGTCTTTGACAAACAAGTGCAATCCATATAAGCTTTGGCTCTTTGCTCACAGGAGTAAAGGTGTTTTAGGTTTATTTTATCCATTCATCAAGTCTTCTGTCCATCCACTGTCTGTACCCACTTATTCTTAGATGCCAGCAGTCTCATTGCACTTATCTCCAGTAGTTGTTGGGAGAGAGGCAGAGTACACCCTGGATATGTTTATTTTATCATTAGATTGATTTTTATACATATATATGTTTTGGAGTTGCACAAGTTTCCTTTTCCCCCTTTGAGTCTTTAGATTTAGTCATTTTCCAGGAATCATTCATTCATTGTTTTGCTTTGAGACCCACTTGATTCCTACAGTGTGACAAGTCGTGGTTTTGTCTCATTTGTAATTTCCTCAAACGTGGTGCTGCTGCAGCTTTTTTACCACCAGTTTCTTGAAAATGTTTCTGCATCTTGTAACAGACAATCATTAACCTTTTGCCTAGGGTCAAACCTCATTAGGTTATTATTATATGTCCTAATCTGTTTTATATCCTTTTGAAAGATGGAATCTGCCTTGTTCTCATCTTTGTCTCAGCTTGAGTTGTGGGCTGTTGTTAATAACTGACTTCCTAATAGAGTGCTGTAATTGAATAATAATGGGTTATGAATTTGGCACATCTGGCCTGAGACTGCTCTGTTATCTGCTCAAAGATCCTGAGGCCAGAGTCAACTATGATGCACAACCCAACTCTTCAAACCAACTGGAAGGCATTTTTACTGCCTGTCCATTTGTATGAGGGTGCAGGTGAACGACGGGAAGCTAGAAATACTGGAATTGAACAATCCTTCCTTTATGTCAAATTAGATTGAAACATTCTTGGCATTTCACACAGCCTAGTCTGTATTAATTTGGAAGTGTAGGAAAAGCAATCTCGTTTTGCTGCAGGGAATGATGGAAGCTTAATCCTAACCACTTCAATGACTGGATTCCCCTGTGCCTTTGTATGGGGGTGTTATGAGAATACTTACCTTTAAGCTTAACATGGTTAGGCATTTTTATTATTACTTCTTAAATAGTCTGTGTTTTAGCTGGAACCTGAGAGATCTCCAGGGTGCACGCCTCTTGTGCTTAGGTGTCTCACCTCTCTAGGATTTGCACCCCACCCCCCTCCCACCACCAGTTCTCTCTTTCTCGCAGCACAGCGAGGTATGTGTGGTTTTGTAACAGGATCAAGACTCTGTGGCCAACCTAAACAATGGGGAAAACCTAAATCCAAGTTTACTGTCTGAACAGATAATTCAAATCCTGATTTCTCTCGAGTACCATTTGCTGTTTTTTTCCAGTCGGGGTGGGCTACTGTTACCAAACTTTGTGGAGGGAGTTCCACTTGATATCTTCAAGTATGCTGTGGTTTATGTCCTTTTCTTTCATCTTTTTGGCGACTGTCTTCTGAGAAATTGGGTTTAACTAATTTGATTAACCTAGACAGTGGCGACATTACACTAAGAGATCAGACTGTATTAAAGTTTGGAAATGAAAATCAAATGTGAACAGTAAGTGTATGTTTTTTAATCACATTAGGTTTTTCCAAAGCCAAGAAACATAGCTTTTCATGGAGTTTGTTTAATTAAAGTTTATTTTCAAAGTGAAATTACCGCTGCTCAAATTTAAACAGAATCAAACTCAATTTTCATACAAATTACGGACAATATTTTACCATCAAAAACCAATTAATGCCTTGACAGTAAATAATAAATAACTGTATCTGTTACAACCAATGAGCAGAGCAGTGATTAAACTTACTGGTCCCTTACAAGTCACTGTTGACATTTGTGTTCAAGTGCAAGAAGTTGCACTAACAAGTCATTGTTATGCAGCCTTTTATGAGCTATAGTGAAAACAATTATCAAAGTGTACTAAGGTCTTAGAAATATTGTTTACAAAATGTTTTGTGGCCAGATAGTTCCTGTGATTTAGTCGTTTTGGTAGGATGGCAGAGTGTCAGTGTCTAAAGTGTCATAAAGTGTAGATATTTTATCAACTATAATTTTACTTTCATTTTATTGGCTTTGTAAATATGGCCCCAAAAATCTAATCATTTATGCTGAAACAGCACACCCCCTTCATTAAATAAAAGTTCTGGTTATAAAGAAATTGTTTAAAGATAAACGTTCGAAGCTATTTCTCTCTCTGAATGCACTGAATTCACCTTGTGAAGTGAAATGTAATAGAAGTATACTATGGACTGCCCTGTTGAGGAAATGGTATTTTACAAAGTTTTAACAGCATGGGTGCTGTTTTAACAGCACCCATGTGGAACACATTATTACAAACATAATTTTTATTTTTTTACACAGTGTAAATGTTCTTATTTGAAGCTTTAAGTATTCAGTGTGATACTGCTAAAAGACTAATTCATCGTAATTATTTTTTCGAGTCTGTTCCATTTTATATGTGTTGTGACTGTGCTCTATGAACCAAAACCACTGCTGTGTGTCAAATGTTGCTTATATAGATTATAACTGAAACACTGTTTGCCATTGTACTTCCATTAATAAGTAACAGACATACTCTAAAATAATTTTTATGTAATGTTTTGATGATTTGTATATTCTGGTAAAGATTTTCCATTAGGAAAAAAAGAGGAAAACCAATTTTTAGAACATGAAAGTCTTTTGACCTTTGCCGTTTAAATTGTTGGAAATGAAACATGAGTTCATGTAAAAGTGGAAGAAATTGATGCAGAGATTTGCAGTTTTCCACTATAAGCAGGAGACGTGACGATGTATTCCACTGCAAACTTGAACCAATTAGTGTTTCAGATTTTAAAATCAAGACTACCTCTGTAAAGTGTTGGCTACATGTTGGTTCTAATGTTGGAAACTAAAATATATTACGCCCCAAAATGTAAAGGTTTTCTTATCAAAATCTATAAACAATGAGCACACAACCTCCTCTCCACACCTTTCATGGGTTAATGCCTTTAACCTGGAAAGGTCCACAAATTTGTCACAGTTGGTCTTTTCTTTGTTGTCTTTTCCCTCCTGCCCCCATCTTCTCCAGCCTTGCACGGTGCAGCTAAAGTAACTGCACTCTTCTTGTTGCTACAGTCCTGTCTGCACCTGTCAGTTAGATTCCCAGGGATGTCAAAGTCTCCCTCATCAAAGCCCTGCCCTTTCTCTGCACCTCATGCATCATTCTGCTGCCCTTTTTCCCACCTCCACCACTGGGCCTTCACACCTTCGTACTCTTTGACTCAGGGAACCCTCAGGCCTATGATGTGTGAGCCTGAAGGTCTTTGGAGCTTGCCAGTTTGTCAGTGCTTTATTCTTATAGATTCTCAGTTGTCCCTTTTTTAGTCCAGTGTTGTTTTTCTTTCATGCTGCTCTGTGGGCTTGTTGTAAAAATTCCATTGTATGCCACAGATTTCTTTTTTTTTGTGGCAAAACAACACAAACCATTAAAAAAAATGTTCCTTTACTGGTAAGTGAACCATGGTCACTGTGTCGATGCCTTTAAGAAACATGACACTCACTGAGATAAACAACAGAGACTGAGATCCAAAGAAAAGAAATTAAGTATTCATTGCAAGTTTACATGTGTAATTTCCACCGCAGCTCTCATAAACTTGGCACTGAGTGGATTTTGTGTACAGCTTACAGTGAAAAATCCTGAACATAAGCTTTCTTGTTCTGCAGCTTTGATATGTAAAGGATCCACCGTTGGTTTCTTTTGAACTAAATTTATCATGTATTCGCTTGTACCCCGCAGTGCACTTGATGCACATTGCTAACCCTAAAAAAATGCAAACCAGAAAACCACTTGTGTTACGTCTCCTGTTTTAAGCAGCAGTCTGGAAATGTGATCGGCAGCAAAGTAAACATGAATTTAAAGTGGTGTCAGATTGCTTTCTGCTTGATTTCATTTTATGTATTGTGGCACAATAAAACTGTCTACCTACATGAGCTTGACTTTAAATAATATTTCACTGTGCATGCTCATAACATAAGTCAGTTTGTTGGTCAAATGAAGAGATAACTCTGGATTTTAACCATGTATGCAACAACAGGCTTTTATTGTGTTTTGTTACCTCACTAGAAACTATCACCCCTGCATTTCATGTTAATATATACCCAAACAAATCATTATTTTTCTCTTTGTTTACCATGCTATGAAATTGTGCTCAAAATCTTTTTCTTTTTTTTTTTAAGACTTGGTTGACATAGAGGATATGCTCTCCTGCTTCCAGTTTAAGGTGTTGGGAACCCTTCCCACTGAAAGATAAAGGCACACCCTCATTGGACTTAAGTTTTCAGCTTTTGCCATCAGAATTAGAAAAATGTATAAATCTGTTTAATATTCATTCTTTCCTTTGATATCGTAGCTCTCAGCTTTTTCCTGGAAACTAAAAATATACATTTCATATTTTATGAATCCGCTCCCTATGGTTACCTTTCCCGATCTGCTGATTCGGCGCTCTTGCAAAGACATTTTTCACCCTAAAGATTAATAAGCTGGATAAGATCACTAATGAACTTCCTTCATACCTATATGCACACATAATAACTTCAGGGATCCAATCCACGCTAGTACACATGTAAATATTCCCAACACTCTGAAATCAAACATTTATCTGAATATCTGATGTTATGTATGCTTTCAGGGAAGTTTCTTCCAGATAGTTTTCTCAAAGGAAATACTTTCTGTCTTAAAACCGTTCGAAATAAACACTTTGCTCTTCAGTAGCCTTTCACATAAAACCAACATTTGCTCCTCAGTGTCTGCTGACCCTGGCTGCCAAATGCAGATAGTGATGGAGGGGACTCAGGCAAATAGCCCAAGGCTACAAGACTAACGAGTGATAGCTGCTGGAGTTGGCATGCGGCTGACGAGCTGCAGTGATGCCCACCTGGCTGGCCTTGGCTCCTGCTCTGGGTGAGGAAGAGATAAGCCCTGAGAGACAGCCTTTATCCTCTTCAGAGCCCTCAGGGGCCCTGAGAGCTCCAAGGCTCCTTGGAAAGGAGGCAGAAGGTTTTATCAGCCTGATAAGCTCACACAGGAACCACCACTGTAGAGGGAGAGAGAAGGTCAGTTTGATTAGGGGGTCCGAGTTTGGTCTTGTTTATCTGAAATGGTACAACTATTGAAGCCTTTGCTAGGTAGAATGATAAGGGACATTATTTTTACGTGACATTATGCTAAAGTGAAAAATATATATATATATTAAAGTGTAAAGGAGTCACTCAAGAGCAGTGTTTCTGTATCAATGACAAATATTTAAACAGTAAAACTTTAAACAATAGACTACTTGTAGAAAATGGAACTTCCCAGTCTAATGATATAATGGACATAAGAAAAGAAGAGGAGCGTTTTCTACAAATGGTTCAGTTTTTTTTCCTTTGTATTAATAATCCAAGTGGATCCCATTTCTCTCCTTGTCTTTTTAACTTGGCCTTAAACCTAAAGTTTGTTTCAAGCCGCTTGATTGTGTGATTTTTAGAGGAAAAGAAGTGCTATTACTATCCAACCTTACAAACAATGAATTTTCAGGAGCCTGATAAGCTCGCACAGGAACTTATCAGGCACCAAGCCTCAAAGAAAGCTTGGCATCACAAACAAAAAATTGTAAAACAGATTTATAGAAACAGACATACATTGATAGCCTTCATTGTTGGTGTTTTTGATGAACATGGCTTATAGTGAATAAAGATGGTTCAGGCAGAAGTGTGAACTGCTGGAGAAGTGAACCAGAGTCTCCGTAAAACATTATGAACAGACTGAAGCATGAAGTGCTCCAAGAATCCCTGATAGATGACTGCGCTTACTTTTTACTTTATCAAATACAGTGAACCAACACTAGCAAATGACACAGTTAGATGTTGGTGTAAACTTTATACTGGACCTCAAACAAAGTGGATTAGACTTTTTTTTCCATGAAAAGCAAATTTTCTATCATATGAAAAGAGGAGTC
This sequence comes from Xiphophorus maculatus, assembly GCF_002775205.1. Classification (NCBI taxonomy): domain Eukaryota; kingdom Metazoa; phylum Chordata; class Actinopteri; order Cyprinodontiformes; family Poeciliidae; genus Xiphophorus; species Xiphophorus maculatus. The sequence continues at coordinate 13,583,105 of NC_036452.1, read as the reverse complement.
TTTAATGAACAACAGCCAACCCTTTTTACTTCTTAGCCCAGGTAAGATGCTTGTGATGTCATCTCTGATGAAAACAAGAAATTCGGTTGTTGGAAATCCATGTGCTCTTGAAACAGTATCCTTTTTCTGGGCAAATGACAGAATGTAGTGTGAAGTGCTTTGGAGTTCCATGGACTTGACAAAACACTGTACAAGTGCAGACCGCTTACATAGCGTGGTCTGCGGAAAAAGAAAGTACTTTATGCACTTTCTTATTTCCACTCAATTCCTACTACTACTACAAGCTACTGCTGTCTGTGAATGACCTTACTTAAGTCAGTGGTCTTGCCCATGGTTAAGTGAACGATAACATGGCCATAATTTTTAAATTTTACTGCTTCTTAGATAACAATTTAATTTGTTGACCATTTTGGGATTTCCTGTGCTGGAAGCCATGACCATCAAAAAAATCAGAAAAGGCCTTTACAAAATTAAAATATGACAAAAAATATCTAATTTGGAAGTGATGCTCTTATTGATAGTTAATCTGATACTTATATAAATGTTAAATCTGTCACTTCATTTCAACTGTGTAGTTCCTTTTCTTCCTCATGATTTTAACATCAGTCTAAATCTGTTTTAGGGGCTATGTCAGACTTGATCAGAAACAAAACCAAACCTGAGTATATAATTAATTTGCAGCTGCTTATTTCCAATCCCACTTGCATTCTTTGCTTTTTAAAATGCCTAAAAAACTATGAACATCACTTGAAGAAATGACTAAAGATTTCAGGACATGTTTGATGTGACTACCAGAGCAGGCATAAATGTGTCCATCATTCCTGGGAAGAGCCAAACCATCACATATTTGAGGGTTTCCCACAAGTGATTGAGAGTGATTTTTGTCTGCAGTTGTTGTGGATACTTTCAGACTAGGTATTTCCCACAGTACATGAGCACCATTAAATTCATTGCAGTTGATATTGAGGTATGTCTGCATTTTCGTCATGAAATAGATATAGTACATTAAAATCCAGGCCAGGCCACTAACGCATACCCACAGACCAGAGCACATATGTTTCCCTGTGATAAATCATCATCGAAAAACTTGTCATGGCGTTAGCATCACTTTCAGAAAGCATTTATCCCCTTTTACTGCTCGAATTAAAGTCAGAAACCTTTGACGTTGCGCCAGACAAGTGAAACCAAAGAAAAAAATGTGATATTAGTGTCCAGGAACAGATGTGAAATAGAAGTCGCACACATGGATCATCCCATAAGCAAAGATAGATGAGAAATGTTTATAACTTGTATGCAAAATCTAGAAAGTAATCACATTTTTAGTTTTTACAGAACTTAAAAGTATGTGGGGGAAAAAAACAGGCCAAAATCTATCTCTTTTTCTGATAAATTTATTGAAATAAAAGAAAAAAATATATTTTGCAGCGTTTGACCTGCCAATTGTCAATCAGATTGCATCAGGGAAGCTTGACAGATATCGATTTCTAGCGGCTTGACTCATTGGTTCCACAACCGATTTCTATTCTCTAAAATAGAGTAGAAACAGAGATAAAAAGAAGACTGGACTAAAAGAGAAATTAAATTATAAGGCCAAGAGTATTTTCCATCTTATGTTCCTGAAGGAAGACACTGCAAATTCATTAATTACAGATCAGCCCCTTGAGCGAAGTTTCCAGTCTAGGAATTCTGCTGTGGATTTCCCTTTTATTCTGAGAAGCCAAAACTGGAAATAATTCTCTCAGGTCCTTCATTTTTTATTTTTGCAGCTCACTCTCTTTGTACTAAATTTCTCTTAACATTCTGTATACTTACAGACATGTTGCCATTTTACAATAATGAAGTCTTTTTTCCAAATATTTTCTCATGATTGAATAACACTCAGTAAAAATGATTGATCGTTTTGTGAAGATTTTTTAAAAATAACTTTGTGCAATGATTTGCATTATTTCTGTACTGGAAATATCATATTAAGGGACATGGAATAATAATCTCTCGACCATTTTCACTAGAAATAGAATTAGAATTAGAAATTAGTTATAATTTTTTGTGTTTTCTGATTCTGGCTGGATTCTGAGACCTTCTTCTGTTACTGTACAGAAGAAGAAACTGTCTCTGTGAGCATTATCATATCAACTATTGGCAGCTGTTTCCTCAGCGACCCTGATCCAATAATTCAGTTTGTTTTGCAAGATCCATAATATAGATCTGATAGGAAGAGATCCAAGTAAAAGTAGACAGAGTGCTGAATTGCGTAACCCTCCTGTCGTAATTCTTGACATTCATATTGTTTTTGTCTTGTTAGTACCCATTCTCGTTTTCTCAATTTGTAGTAATGGCAGGTAAATGACAGCTTAGCTTTATTTATAATCAAACAAAATCCTGGCATTTGAACAAGAAACACAGGTATGTATTGTCGTTCCAGCAACCATGTCTGGCTACCTCTTATTTTTATATGTTCCTCAAACAAAACAGGAATGTATCAGATGTACACTTGAAACTACCCACAACAGATGATCTAAGAACCTTGGAAAATGTCTGATTTTCTCACATTCCTACACTTTGAAAATAATTTGTACTCAGTTTGTATTTAAATTTGTCGTGTAGAGACCGATGTAAACATTACTCGGAGAAACTGTGTATCTAAAATTTTAAATGGAGGATTGCTAGCATAAGCTTACAAGCTAAATCAGTTTGAGTAACGTTAGTAGGTGTTAGTTTTCTGTGGGCATTGAGCTGCAGAGCACAACATTGCTTTGCATTTTTTCAGTTGGATGAAATTTGCCATGGGAACAGAAGTATTCAGATCTTATTTACAGAGCTGACATGAGTTGTGGGGTAAATTTATCTTAACTTGATCTGAGTAGATGTTTTTGGCTCTTTCAACTGTTTTTTGTACTTTTGGTGTTCTTTGCTTGATCTTGAAACTTATTAAACTAGCTTTTCCGAAGTCCGGGCTTCTTTGCCAAACAGTCAAACATTTGGTCACGGTCTGTGCTTTTATTACAGTATGCCTTTCCTCCAATATTTGTTGATTTCAAGAGGAAACACAATCATATAAGGTGACCTTTTCACATGAACTCTACAGGTTTTTTTTTTTCAAAATCTCCACATACCATTCTACCTCAAATGTCATGCCATTTGGAACCATCTGAGGATCTGCTGTCTGTTCTCAGGTCTGGCTTAGTCATCAGAGGATGAGTATAAAAGCCTGATTGTAACCTAAGAATGCAGCTAAGTGAAGGTTTATGACAAGCAGCAGGATGATGAATGGAGTGACATCCTGGGTAGAGGATAAATAGTCTGGCTGTAGATGTTCAAACTTGGGGAACTGGTCTAGCCTGAGGAACACTAAAAATCTTTTTTTTTTTAATTTCTGATTTGTGATGCAGAACTCAGCTCACATTGATTCAATTGAATCAATGATTTATCCTAGAGACAAATAGGAAAAAATGATAATTTGTCTTTACACTTAAAACAGAAAAGTAATGAGAACATTGAGCTCCTTAGTTTTTAAAGGAGTGTCACAATCATTCTTTTCCACTCATTTTTCCACTTTCTGACTCGTTAAAGATAATTCAAAACCGGTTTTGAATATATTTCTCCCTAAGATTTAAATTTGCCAGAAAAAGAATGACTGAGAATGACTGACTATTAAAACATTTTACCATTACGGACTCCTGCAAAGTCAGTTAATCTGTTTATTGCTGTCTGGCAATCATTTATAATTTTATCAATAAAGTCTGACAAATAGTTACAATTTCCATGGTGTTGCAAACCAAATCCCTTGAAGGCGATTTCACACTAATATAAACATGCTTTTGAATTTTCTTGCACACTGTTTCTGCAAGTGTTGACCCAATATTTGACTTTATGATTGGATTGAATTCACAATGTATACTTCTGTATATAATTTGTGTCTCGTAAAGTGCCTTCAGATGACATTTGTTGTAAGCCGATGCTATAAAATAAACTAAATTGAACTCGATTCATTAAAGGGTTATGCAAAAATCATTTTTGTTTTGCCACTTTTTCTTAAACAAAGAAATTGGAAATTAACCACAGATGTTCATTGATGGTGTTTGTTTTGTGATTAGAAACAGATGACTAGCAGTGGTCAAAGATTACGTACACACATACAGTAAATAATTTACACACAGATCCATAATGACAGTTCAAAAGAGAGGTGAACAGGAGTTAATGGAGATGGATCGTGTGGTGTCCCCTCCCTTGGCTGCTCGTCATCATTGACGCTTCCCAGATTCTGTTCCACTTCTTCATGTCTAAATCACGCTTGAAACACGGAGAGCTTCTGTCACTGTGGCAGATCTCCCTCTACTGATGCAAACTCCCACACAAGCTCCTCCAGTCTGTGGCTGGTTTGCATTATATCCTCCTTACAGCATCTTAAAGCAGAATGGGATCTTTTAATCTGCGCATCAGTTTGACTGCCCTGTATCAAAGTCTCAGTATATTCTAAGCCTAACAGCAGTTAGGTCATTTTTTTCCCCTCACTCTTATGTTTCCATAAATGGGGTCTTTCTGCTGGGTGGCCCTGTTGTAATGCCGTTGGATCATTGATTCAGTTACAGTGTAGATTTTAGTGGAGCCAGTAATATATGGTCTACGGTTTTTCAACGAGAAAAGTCATGGTCGTGTCTCCAAGAAGTCATTTTCCCCATTTAATGGTCACACACTCACCTATTCGCATAGACTCTATTTAACTCAGAAGTCAAATAATACTGACCATGGATGAATTCAGGGTAAGAAAAGAGAATTTAATGCTCCATACTGCTAACATGAGTCATTACGTTTAAGTGTCTTATTTGAGTTGTCCCTTTAGAGACTTTTCAGTCATCTGCTACACAGCACAGAGTCAGGGCAGAGGACAATGATTATTACAGACACTATATGGAATCAGATTTAATCTAGTTGTGTGTTACAAAAAAATCACTTATTTCATATTTTGTTCTGGGAAATCAATGTATTCTACTGTGGTGTGATTGAAAGCTTGATCTGATATTCAAAATTCATAGACCTTCTGGGATGTTTTTTTTCTTTTGTCTGTGAGAGTAGGTTGTAATGTGACGGCACCTTCCTATAATGTTTGACATATGTGTTCTCCTTTCTGATGTGTGATAAAGGTTTTATTTTTCTGTTTTAGGGGAGAAGAAAAGAATAAAATTGAACTTCTCTCCCCCTCCCCCTCCCATCTGCCCAGTTCTCAGATTCCTTCCCAAATACCTCTGGATTTTATTTTCCCATCTGACTTTAATAGCTGGAGAACATAAAGAAAAGCAACGAGCTTTCTGGTGAATTCCAGGTGGAAGGTGAACTTCTCTTAGCAGTTTATTTTGTGTGTGTGGCCCACAGTGCCAGTTAGTAAGAATAAACTCCTGCCTCTACCTTTTATGAATGTGTGTTTCTTTGTTTGGCAGAGTGAAGCTCTTTAATTATTTTTAAAAAGTGTCCATACATAACTTCAAACTGGTAAATTGGCAAATTCTCAGTCTGCTAATTCTGAGCAGAATAATTTTCAGTTTTGAAGAGTTTCCTGACAGCTGGAATGATTTTAAACGTGTTTAAAAAGCCAAATTATTACTGGTTGAATGAATTAGGAGCCTCTGTACCGTCTACCTGTGGGTTTGTATTGGGATTTTCCTTCACTTCACTGTCAAGGATCCCCTACATGAAAAATGAGCAGAGAGTTAAATGAGCAGTGAGGTATTGGCTTTGAGGCAATCCTCTTCTGAACTGATGTGGTGTGACTCCTAAGCTCATTATGGAAGGGTTTTGAATTATTTTCTACCTTTTGTCTTCAGAGTCTGCATCAAATCTTCCTGTAGAAAGAATTCATTCATAGGCGACGTACTCACATTATTGACGGTGACCCACAGCCGCACCTTGGAAGTGATTTTGTAGAATGCTAAATAATGTTTTGTGACAGTAACTTTTGAAAAACAAAGAATGAGTGAATAACAAATGCGCAAGAATTCGAGGGCATTGTTTTCATCAGGGATAAGCAGGTCAGGTGTTTCCTGGGAAATACAGATTTCTGTTTTTCTTCTTGGTCTGATCTGCCCGTCCTGATGGTGACTAAAGCTGGGGGCTCCATACACGACTTTCACTGCCATCAAACATTATGACATGATTAAGAGACTGCTGTTTGCTTCACAACTGAAAGACTGGGGATCACACTTACCAACTGGAACTGCTGAAGAATTGCAGACTACAGGATTATTCAAACCAACTCAAGTCAAGTCAAGTTATATTTTATTTTATTTTTATTTTGTCTACAATTGCTACTCAGTGGTGGTTGTTGTGTGTCTTGTCTCTATGCTGCTGTAACTGTGAAATAATTTCCCTGCTGGGATGAATAAAGTAATTCTATTCTATTCTATTCTAAGTCAACTGAGCTCACAAACTCTTGTGGAAATATTTAAAGGAGCAAACATCCCAGCAACTAGGGGTAATCTAGGGTATTCACAGAATTTGGACATGTAATTTTTCTGCTTTTCTCCCACATGAAATGAATGATTAGCACATTAGTTTTATCTCACAAGTGAATATGATTTGCATAGTGTTTATTTTTTGTACAGTCATAAGAATTAGAAACATTTATTTGAGGCTATGACATTTGTTGGGTTTTAGAATGACTGTCAATGTTAGTTGTTGACAAAAAAATGTTTATTGTTTCTATCTTACAGACAACAATATAATATTTGAAAAGGATTGTGGAAGTAAACATTAAGGATGTCAATGCTGCTTTCACCTGCTTTACTGCCTTTCATTACTACATTATTTAATGGAAATTAGTTAGCTTATAGTTAGTATTACATGACATTTGGGTTTATAATGTACAGTTACACATAAAGTAACAAAACAACAAAAAGTCTGCTCTCAGCTGATGCCATATTCCAGCCATTCTTTTTTTATATTAGCTGTCAGCAGCGTTTGCTTCAGCTGGGGTCTGTGATCAGTTCACTCTGCCTGACTGCATCCAGATATGCCTAAAAAAATTAGACAAGTTTATGTTTGACTGCAACGGAGGTCAGGTCGGTTCCCATCACGCTTTTGCTGGCTCCAGTTTTCACTGGCACAACAGACGTTTGTGACAGCTCACCCTGCAAGTGGATACTGACGCACATTTTCCCCAAGTGGGAATCGGGTGTAAAATTGGGCCAAAATGTGTATAGCATGTCCCCAGTTTAATTTGGATTTATTTTTGCAGCAGCAGATTTTTGTCCTTTTGGAATAAACAACAAAAATCTGCTGCTGTTTGATAGAGGTCGTAGGTCTGAATGTAGCAGAAAATACAGTAATTACATGGGACATCCCCTGTAGTACATCACAGCATATGTCCCTGAATTTACTCAGAATCATAAGCTTAATATTATTAATAATAATAATAATAATACTGAATGGCTTGCTAGACCAAAATTTGTAGGAGTTCTAGGTTTTGGTGAATAACATCTGATTTTCATTATCTTTTTGCTGATAATTGCTAATCACTGCTGAACACCGATTAAATAAAACCTGTCCAAGTACAATCTTTTACTGGCTGATAGGTGGATTTGTAGACTTTATCCCACTCTTATGGTTTTCTGCTTAATGTTTAAGATAAGGCAATATTTTGGATGGGTATACAATTTTCAACCACTAAAAGCCTGAAAACACATGTCTTCTAGCATTATTGACACCTCAAATGCGTTTAAGTATACATGGATAGATGTGATGATATGAAAAAAAACTTTTTAAGTAGGACCTAAAAATTACATAAGCAACAGCATGTTGTGTTCTGTATGACTCCATTTAGAGAAAAAAAACCCCTGATTTCATGCAGTGATTACCTTTTAGCTTTTGTGGTTTTCAGTGAGAAATCAAATCTCACTAAAAACTAGTCTGAAATGAGACTAGCTGGCTCATTTCAGCTAGTCTATATTATTTAATATAAAACTTGGTCACAGAGAATATCTTTGATGCCCATTTTCCAGTGTTGTCATGGCATAAATAACCATGTTGTAATCTTCAATGCAAGCCTGTTTGTCAGCAGATGTATGTAACATTGGTTACAGTTAATGCTAAAATATATACATATACATGCTAAATACTGTGGACCAGAATCAGAGGGATTTAAACGGCTGGAGCTTGACTTTTGAATATTAACAAAAGCAGTTCAACAAAGACCCCAATAGAACCCTAAAGGTAAAATATGGTATCTGGCACCAAGATGCTGGCAGCAGATTCTTTAAGTCTGGGGCCTCCATGCTTTAGCAGATCCATGCTCAGATGCTTGTATTCCCATTGTTAGTATTAAAAGTGGCGGAAAGGGGTCAGCATAGGGCTATGCAGCCCTATAGCCAAAACCCCGCAATGCATGGCATATTCTGTCACCTTTTAGTAAGAATTAGATTGAATTCTTTAGACTATGTGGATTAGTCTTTTTTTCAACATCTGTATCATTAACGGTTGGTTGTCATCGATCATCTTGCGATAACAATGCAGTTCTAGACTTGTGAGAATGTTTTCTTGCTTTTAACTAATCAGCTTTGAGAACAAAATGCTTACTTACTACTTAATACACCGTCTTACAGATTCCACAATAATCTTCAGCATTGGTATAAAAGATCAAGGGGCCCCTTTGTCTGTCAAATTGTATTTTGCCTTTCCACATGTGTGAAGATGCTGCAAGTTAATGCTCTGTGTCATACTCTTGTAAAATTAGGCACTGTCCAATAGGTACAACTCCAGAGATATGAGTTTTCCAGTATAATTCGATTTGAAATGATCACAGTGAATAATACAAAAATTAAGAATTAGATTTAGGAAGAACAAAACATTGTCAAATTCTGGCACAGTACTTTTACATCTGATTAGATTGTTAATAAATCAGTGATTCTTGAAAAGAGGGACAAAATGAGTTTAAATTTCCTCCCCAAAAAATTGGTAGCACTTTGACGGGTTGTGAATAAGACTGTCATGACACCGTGATAAACATGAACATGAGTAAGTCTTCATGAATATTTATGACTGTTGTCATAAAGTGTCATTCGGTAAATCATGACACTTTTAAGACAAAGTTGACATTGTTCAAAATGTCTTTGTTATGACAACTTGACATAAACCTAGACAAAAATGTCTTTGTTATGACAACTTGACATTAACTTGGACAAAAACATCTTTGTTATAACAACTTGACATTAACCAAGAAATTGTGATCTGTCATAAATGTCTTATAAAAGTATTTCTGTATAAGAGTATTTTCATCTGACGGAGTTGAAGAAATGCTAAACTACCTCAATTTATATGATGTTATTCTGAAGGAGGCCATCTTGTACCTCATCGGGTCCATGACATCTTTACAGTATACCAAAATTAAGCATTTATTTCACAAAATTTCATGAAAGTTTTGTAAATTGTCAGTTATGGCGTTGACACATCATGGTTGTGATGAACAACTTAGGAATAAAACAGAAGAAAAAACTAAAGAATAACATAAGCTAACCAGAGTGACCTAGCCCTCTCACCAGGAAGAGAAAGGAAGACGTCATGGGGTCCTCAGAAGTTCTGATGCCCCCCAATAATGCCAGATTTTTTTTTTTACATTATTTTTTATGTCTGACGGTGTTGACAAAAACTTAGGACAAATTTCAATTGAGTTGGAAAATATATAAAAATGATTTTTAATTAAATGTATTGATACTTTTATAATTACTTATTTGAATACTTATACATAATTGTCATAATATATCTTAGTATTCCTTTAATTGTTTTAAACTATTATAATGTGTTGAGTTCTGCTCCAGGACAAGGGATTTTAAAGACACCATCCACCTACTACAATGTTTAAAATAAAAAAAATATTCAGAAAACACCAGGAAAACATACATTGTTGTGGTCACATAGGTTAGTTTAGTCAGATATTTGAAAAAATTATATTTTGTGTATATTTTATTCAGATTTTGTGCTTTATCCATAGGACCTGTTTTGTACCTCTTCTCAAGAATCACTGAAATGCATTATTTATTAGAATATCCTGATAGTTGAAGCCTTAAACCACCTCTGACCTCAACCAAACAAAAAAAAGCCTTCTTTTTTTGTATAAGCACAGTATACAGCCACCTAAATACATTTAGTAATGCTGTTTATTTCCGGTAGACTTTTTATGACAAGCAAGAAAGAAAGTAGAAAGGTCTACTTTAGAAGTAGACCTTTCTGGTACACTTGAAGGGGAAATCCTGTATGTAATATTTTTTTGTCAAGAGTTATGGCAAGCAGGGTTCTAGATTTCTGTGCTTTTCTATTGACACCACTTTTGGAATGTATCCTGTTATCTGGAATTCCTCTTGCCATAAAACATCATTATGTCTCTTCCGCAGTTTCACAGACTTTTCCAAGAGAGGTGCTCTGATTAATGACCATTCAGTGCTCAGCTAAAGCATAAAACAGCAAAGGATAGATTTCAACATGGCACACAGAAATGCAAAGAGTCAGGACTGGGTGATTGCGTGCAAACGCAGAAGAATTTACACGCTGTCTTGTTAAACCCTTATTTCATCAGTGTTTGACCTGCAGTTACTCATTAGCCCCTTTGAACTTGTTTTCTTGAAGCTTTCTGTTGTCCCTGGAGTTTGTTATGCCCCCATCATCATCTTCACCACAAGACAAACACTTCTAGCGTTGCTATGCTCTGGAAAGGGAAACAACTCTCTGGACAGGAACAAAGAACAGGCATGAGGTCTGCTTGACAAGAGATATTTCTCATGCTTTATGCTTTGCTTTTGAGTTATTTCCCTGTTTGCTCTGTAATAGAATTTAACTATGTAGAAACATGTCACCAGAGTTTGCAAGGTGGCGAGTTTGCTTTTATATTGCATTGGAACAGAGTCAATATTACTTGATTGTCAGTGAGGCTGAATCAAATGCACGGTACATTTTAAAGTTTCATTTGAAAACCCTTTGGAAAATTACGTTACTTTCTTTCCACTTCACATTTTTACCCTTTGTGGTGGTCTTCCACATAAACTCCCGCTACAATACACCGAGCCTTGTGGTTATAATAAAGGTTTAGGGGTCTGAATAGTATTTCAAGGTCCTGTTTTAAAGTATATCATCGACTAGGGGTCTGCAGCTCAATCCACCACCATACTGAGCCAAAACTGTGCAGTTTAGCTAGTAGACAGTTTGAAAACTGTAGCTAATGTCTGCTTAGGTTTTCTTTTTGGCTCGAAATGGGCTGGCGTGGCCAAAGATGTTGAAAAGTCCTGAAGTCACACCTCTGCAGAATGCTGGATGGAAAGTTGGAACAAAGGAAGCCTTTTAAAAAATGACCTAGAAGAAAGCTAAACTGCTTTTCTGTCTTGTGAAAGCCGTAAAAGGAAATGTTTAATTTTTGTTTACCTAATGTAAGTGACTTAACTAATGAGCATTTAAATGTCAAAGACAGGAAACCAATTACCTTTACCTTTTTCCCCAGAGATTATAGGAAAAAAAGAAAGATGCATGGCTTCTTTTTTTTGTAAGATTCTGATGTAGTTGTGATGAAAGAGATAAGGTACATATTTTTGATGAGACTAGTATGGGGGACATGGAAACAGATTGTGTGCCTTGGCTAAAATTAAGGTGCTGTTTGGTAGGCAAAGGAAGAGCATATGGGCTAAATTCTGAGGGGTCTTGGCCCACCTTAATAAGGTCGGCATGCAAAAGCTGCTGCACCAGAAACCAGGAGACAATGCCAGGAATCATAAGCCTCACAGTAGCGCCAGCAGCTCCCTACTGAAATCCTCCCTCCTTCCATCTCAGCCCAGGTCCTCAACTTTCCTTCAGCCATCATTCTACCCCTTCATCTCATTGCCCTTCTTCAAAGTGGACCCCTCTGGTGATTAATCCATTCGAGTAAATATCCTCTTCCAGAGAGCTAGATGAGCTCAGCAGCCACAGGGGTGCAAGATGTGAGATGGAAACTCAACCAACTTGCTCTGATTTACTCACATTATGCTGAAGTAGGAATACTTGCTGTTAAAATTCCTAACATTCAGAATTGAGTTAAGCAAACAGAGACCACATTCCTTTGATTGATGAATAAGTTATGTTTTTTGTATTGATGACCCTAACATGTTCAAACATGCCTTGAGATGGTTACTCTTATTAAAGTGTGCCAAGGGTTTGAAAAGCAATGGTTTGATATCTGCAGGAAATCTCCACTTTTACAACTGGTTTTCAAAATAAAAATAAATGTTAAGTTCTTGTAGTAAAATCTTTGATAAATCAGACTCATTATTTACTGACTGAGCATTAAAATTAAAGCAAAAGACATTTCAAAACACCCAGTGTTGTTTCTGGATAAATTATTAAATAAAGCTCCACAAAGAGATTGCCTTGGACATTTTGTACACCCTTAAAATCAGAGTTCCTTTATCTGCAGGGATACCACCAAAAATCCTTTGGATTTTTCATTTACATAAAATATTTATCCAAACAACTCACTCCGAAATTGAAAAGGCCAAGTAAAATATATCCACATGCTTGCGTAGCTGCATTTTGCATTCTGACAGAGTAAAAGGACCAGGGGATGACACATAGTGAAGCTAACTTAAAAAATCTGATACTGATAAAACAAAGCAAAAAGCCTAAGAAGTCCAACACCATATTAGATATTTCCACTACACACTTATGTAATTGTCTTCAAAAAAAAGAAAAGAAAAGGAACACCCAAGAATTTTTAGGCAGGCTGCAGAGCCCAGAGGGATCGTGAGGTTTTGTATGGTGTTTTTCTCTGCTCAGAACTCTCACTGTTCCCAAATAGTTGTGTCTGGGCAGATCCAAGCTGGTTCCCATTTGGAGACGGCGGCTGGCTCTGGCCTGTAATTCATGGAGGGGAAAACAAATTGCTTTCTGGTCACTGTCTCTGCTCAAGGCCAGTTTATTTCATGCTCCTTTGGCTCTGCCATTCTTTTCCTTGCTTGTATCATCCGTCCAACTATTTCAACACTTTCGAGGGCTATTACCGTGGGCCTCTCAGGAGTGGTAAAGGGTGGAGTTGGCCTATTGCTTGCTGGTTGGTTGAAACCATCTGCAACAAAACCTACATAACATAGCTTCTGTTCTAAGAGCCACCAGGTACCTTTGTATAGGTTGCCAGTTGTTTCAGCACTCATCAGGAGATTAGTCTTTAAGTTCTTAGTAATTAAAACATCTACAGCAGCGTCATTAATCATTGTATTGCTTCTCTTCAGGGACACAAAAAAAATCAGGAAACACTGACATTTGGTTTTTTTTTCCTCTGTTCAGATCATCCATTCATTTTTCTTTTTTCTCTTCATCAGTACAGAGTTGTGTAAAGCTGGTGTCTACCTATCACAAGTCCATTAACGGACAATACAGAGACATGTAAATCTCTACTCACATACTCTCATAAGGACAATTTATAGATGTTATTTAACCTAATGTGTGTTTCTGAATACAGAGGGAACTCACGTTTTAAAAAGAGAGAATATGGAGAACATGCAAATTACACATAAAAGGGTAGCGATTTTTCCAAATTATAATTTCTTTATAATCCACCTTTAAAAACCTCAATGAGAATTAAAGCACAGAAAGAGCTTGATGTGGTGGGGCCTGAACCTGAAACTGAGTGGTAAATGGACTGAACTTGTATGAAGAGACATTCAGAAATTGACTGGTGATTTTTTGGGCAGTGGATGCACCGTCACTAAATCTACCAGGTCATCCTTCCAACAACACTTAATGTAGACACTGTTATTGGGAGAGGAATACCTAAAGTTAGCTGTTTAGGGTTTTAAAATGGAATCAGCTGCATCAAAACAGACTATCCATGATTGCATCCAACTTGAGAGAAATCTCAGATGGAAATCAGAAGACAATGAACCCTAGAGAATGAGACTGCCACCAACAAGTTTCAATGTAGATAAAGTTTTGATGGGATGGAGGTTTGGTTTGAAAGTTTTAGGCCGTAATACATTCTTCTAGAAAGGACTGAGGGATTTTAGTACAGCCTAAATGATTTGTTTGGAAGTAAATATTGTCTTATAACCCAACTCTGTAGTTTGTGACGGTGCTGTGCATGAAAGGAGGTACCTATTTTGAGAACTTTGAACTCAACACTGCTGAGTTTTTTGTTTTTTTCCCCCTCTCTTTATTTTTTCATATCCTGGGAACACAGCCCATTTGATAACGTTTGATGGTTTTCTGTTTTGGGGTGAATGAAAATGTTATGCTGCAACACAGTACAGCTCTGTCATAATCAATGTTTGTAATTTAGGCCAATGCTTCTCCCTTAACTTTAAACTTAAAAAAGGCTGCCTTAGTGAATATTTTTTATTACTTAAAAATATTAACTGAAGGTTGATGCTCAAACTCTTAAGGTTCTGAGGTTACACTACTGTTTTTTGTTTTGTCACCAAATTTTATGATTGTTTCTTGTTAATATCTGAGCTGGAACACAGACACAGAGAAGCTGCCACTTTGGACTCTCTTAGCCAACCATTGATTGCCTAAGAAACCAAAAAGAACAGATATTTATTTAATTTACGTTATTGACGTTTTGATTTTAGCCTTTGTTCAACATAATCAAGATTGTGTTAAAGAGGATCATGATGGTGTGCTAGCTCTCTTTTGACCATAATAGTTTCCTGGCTATCTGATTTTTTTTTCAAACTATTGAGTTTTGATTTTATGGCTGTAAAATGCTTTTAAAAACATGCACTGAGTAGATGCTTTTACCCCAACAACTGTCTGAGCCAGTTATATAGTATTATGGTAGGCGTTTGACAGTGCAATAACACAGAGAAAGAGAAAAACAAAACAAAACCTTGAGCAAAATCCTGTTTGTACTGACTTGACATGTAATAAGAGGTTTAAAAATGGACAGTTACAAAGATATTCTAAAAAAAGGGCTGTACTGTCAAGATTTCAGGTTTCTTTTCTCCTTTCTCACTATTAAAATATGCGGATGAGAGCAACGGTTTAGGTACTGTAAAATACAAGTTATGTGAGCAAAGACTCACATAAACCATATTCTGTGAAATGGATCCAACATAATGAACTCTTATGTTGATTTGTGAATAAGGTAATGGTGTATATATTGTTTTACTTTATGTCTGACAAAATATGATAAATGAATAAGAATTGGTTTCAGTTGGAGCTGTGAACTTGGTTTGAAACATTGAGGTGGTGAACTATGAACATGAATACATTCAGTTTAACCTGGCTGAGATAGTTCATGAACTGGCACAAGCATGTGAAGAATAAAGAATACTGCTGCCATGTGTAGATCAAAACCTGCTGGGAGTTATTCATGTTGTCTTCCTCGTTTTTGGGGAAATGTCCAGTTTTTGGGACAGCTTTATTATTGCTGATGTGTCATTGACATAAGGTATAGTGATGAGGTTTTTCTGTACTCTTCTCCAGACAGATACCTTTTACAATAAGATATTTTTGTCTGACCTATAAACTGCAGCTTAAGCTAAAAGATGCAGATTTCAGGATAGTTCCCCTCAGCTTAATTTGATTTCAGGTTAATCAGATTTATTACAGTTCAGATGTGAACTTAAGGACACTGAATCCACAGTTTTAGTCCAAAGGTTAAGCAAATATTTTCCCTTAAAAACTGTTTTTTCCCTTGTGCTGGAAGACGCTTCACTACTTTAACGTCTCATGCATTTTAGAAGGGATGTGCAAACTTTCCACAACCACTCCATCCTGAGCCCATTTTATATTGGCTGAATCAAAATTATAACTTTAACATTAGTCCTGAATGTAAAGTGATGCAATACTGAGATTGTGGCTGCTAAATGTTCAGACGTACACATTACGACTGTATCTGCCATTCTGCCTACCAATATTTGTAGAATTACTGAAAGCACTAATCCACACGTGTTCTTCATGTCCAGCATCTGGTTTGTGTTTATTTAGATGCCGCTGGCTGTCTAAGTCCCCCCTCCTTACGTCCCACCTTCTCTGTGTGCATTTGCCATTTCTCTAACTCTTTTTTTCTTCCCCCTTTCGGCTGTGTGCGCAGAGTGATTTCTTGGAACCACTGCATCCTGTTGGCCTGAGGGAGTCGGGAGCCTCTGGCTGATTAGAGGAAGCCCCATATCCGATTCCAAACCCCCTGCCCTGTTCAATGTTGCTACCCAAGTTTAATACCTTAATACCTCAGCCTCCTGATCATGGACTTTTGCTATAAAAGTGTTTGCTATATTACCTAGGAATGCCGGAGCTCTCTGTAGGCGCCAAGGTTGGATCCTAGACAGGAAAACAGCCATCCGCATGGGGGCAAAATCGAAAGTGTTTTAGAAAATGTTCTTGGTGAATTTTAAGTTTTGGCTACTTCTCATAAATTTGTTTTACAGCTAGCGACTTTTTCAGGCCATAAATATGTAAACATGTATTTTAGGTTTATGAGTAAGCCGTGCTTGCACACAAGGTCTGTTCAATCCATCATCTGAAAAGGAAAATCAAAACTAAATCTACCAAGACAGGGCCATCCACCTAGAGCAGCAGAGAAGGCAAGAAATGACCTAGTACATGAAGCATGCAACTCTGACGAAGATGCAGAGATTCTTAGCTAAGCTGGGAGAATCTGTAAACAGGATGATGAGTCTTATACTGCACAAATCTGGCCTTTATGTTTCAGTGATAAGGAGGAGCCAACTGTTTAAACAAAGTTCTGATCAGCTGGGGCCAAAACTAAACTTTCTGGCCTACATACAATATGTTAAGTGTGGAGGTAAATGAACAGCTCACATCTGTATTTCAGGATGACAATCCTGAAAGAAAACCTGAAAGAGGGGTTAAAATTTAAATGGAGGTTCATCCACTGTCTTCCAGTGGGACAACAATCTTAAACATCCAGGCAGAGCTACTATGGGTTGGTTTAGGCCACAGCATTTTAATGTGTTGAATAATAGTCAAATCCAGACCTAAATTTACATAGAATGTGCGGCGAGACTTGAAAATGTACTATTAGAGACTACTATATTACATAAAAATATCTTTCCAATAAAACAAAAACTTAAATGTAATGAAAATCATATGATTTTGAATTATAACAATTTTGAGTCATTTTAAAGTTTTGGTTGCTCCTCATATAATCAGCACTTCTTTGTTGTGCAAACTGGAACCTTTTCAGCCACAAACCTGTAAATACGTCTTTTAGATTTATGGATGTTGCCAGACTTGCAAAAACCTGTACACTCCAACATGCTTCTGTTTTTTTTCTCTCTCCATCTTCCTTGCCAGTATTTAACCATCGGGAAATAGTGCAGAGAACTAATTACACAAACACAATTCCTCTGCCATATTTTTTTTCCAGAGGATATGATTTCAGCAGCTTCAGATTGTGACTCAGATTGATTTGTCTCCTTGCAGCATTTAAAGTAATGCAAAGCTCTAGCATTTTCCTGCTTTTTTTCAGAAAAGCTGTGTGTTCAGTATCATATTCAGCTTGATGATCCTGACTTTGTGCTTAGAATTTTCTTTTTCGAGGAGAAACTATGCTAAGTGGCAGTCCATTTTTATGTATCTCTAATTAAATCTTCTAATGTGGTTTGGTCTCTGTATTCGAGAGCTCAGAACATGATGCTGGGAATCCACAAGAAGGGCAGAGCCCACACTGCCTGGGAAAGTATTAAATACGACCCAACCTTTGTGTGAGGCTGCCTCTATTCATCATGAGCACACAGGGAACTGTTTTAATTTTTCCTCGTAGAAACAACATACAAAAACAAACAAGCAAGCAAAAAAAGCAGCTAAAGTAAAGACAATTTACGAGAAACTTGTCTGTCTAAATTAATGCTTAAAAAACCTTAAGGGTGATTAAAAAGAAGCCTGCGTGTTCCTGCAATGTCAGTTAGTCAGTTTACCACTTTCCTGCCAGATTGCTAGAAGCTTCATGCAATTAAACAATCATCACAATTATCTGTAAAGTGTATTCATCTCTTTTGTTTTTCTCCTCGGGCAATCAAAAGAGTTGAGATTTAGTTTAATGGCGACCGAAGCTACACTTGAAGTGTTTTGCTCCATTTGCTGTGAAATAAATGGAGACACGCTGAGCCAGAGTGGGTGTCAGCCCCACAGCATGGAGGAGCACGCGGGCGCAGAGCATGTGATTGGAATATATGGCCCGGGCGGCGAGCCGGATGTTGGAGGTTTCATCAGACTTGTGTAAATGTTTACCCTATGCGCTGTTTCCATTTCAGCTGGCAGCAAAGCGTCACCTTACCACTTAGTGGTTTGTACAGTTCAGTTCTGTCAACGCTACCATCTCGCAGCTGCGGCGGATTGGACGTACGGCAGCAAGGGCCGGTTTTATCCCAGAGTTGCTGGTTGTGCAGGTCTTCAGGCTGATGTTTGCTTTGTTACAGAACATTACCTCATTTATGAATGATTTGCTGAATGTACATGTAACACTGTATCTTTTAATAATTAGCAGAGAAAATGCACATTATGCACACGCAGTTATTTGATAGCGCTGGCATTAGAGATGGAATGATTTTTATGACAGAGTTCCTGCAAAACTCACTTAATATTAGGCCATTGCGTTTAATACCAGAAAACCATTAGCTGATGGTTTTCATACTTTTAAATGTGTTTGGGGCATCTTTGGTTGTTACAGTAGGCCACAGAGTATGGATGAGTCCAATATGAGTCAGACAAAATGCCTTTGGTAGCTGATATATATATATATATATATATATATATATATACACAAAAATTAACTTCCAAAAGATTCCTATCTTTTTGTACATATATATGATCAAGCAAACTTCTGAACGATTTCTGTTAAATCACAAAAATAGGGAATTTGATGTTTTTTCTTCATCTAGGAAGGTCTTTAGTGTCACTCTCCGTTCACCCTCAGCTCCACATGCGGAGTTGAAAAGGCAGAGCTCTGCACATCAGTCTGTTCTCCCAACACACGTAAATCATAAAGCTTCAGAGGCGAGATCTGCAATCTGTGATCCCTCAACCACAGCTAAGGGGCTTTTCTTCAAATGATTCATCACATGATGATTAGCTGTGGCGGGGCTGGTAGCATTTTTCTTTTAACCCAGGTCCTGTTCTGAGCTATTTTAGATATGAGCAGGCGGTGGTGCTAACCAAAAGCTTCAGATGTGGCCTGAAGATGAGTGTTGTGTCTCTTAACAATCTGACAAACCTGGAAACCAGATGAGCTCTGATGCTGTCGTGATGTGCAAATCTAAAAGCAAAGAAGGGGAGGAGATTGCGGCAGTAAATGCTTTTTTGATGTGAGCAGTATTCCAAAGTCACTTTCCAGACAGTGCTCTATGTCAACATCATGGTACCATTAAATCTCACCCAACTGCGTTTCCTCTTACATGTTTTTTTTTTTTTGACTTCGTCATAACTTTCAGTATCTTATTGCCGATACTTGATCTTCGTTTTTTGCAAAGCTTTGACATGTAGAAATAATTTTCAGTATACGCAGCTTTCTTTTAAATAACCACAGTATAATATTAAATACAGTTTTCTGAATGATTTGCTTCGCTAGCACAACTTTCACTCTCTGTTGCTGACTTGCAGAATATACCAACTTAATATCATGAAATAAATTATGATTATTTTTCATATTTCTTTTTCTTGCCCTCCTGAAAGGAAACATAAATAAATGTATGAGAAGCAGCAACAATCACCTAAAACACAAATTTGTCTTGTCTTTTGTAGTCAAATGAGATGTTTCATAGTAAATCAATACAGGAAGCATTGTGTTATTTTCAAGTCAGTAGAAATTAATTTGTACATAATACTGGTAGGCCACAGATGTTTTTTTTTGCTCCCCACAGCTGTTTATGTTTCTCAACAAAACAAAATAGTGCTCGCATCACTTCTGTGACTCTGGGGTTGTTCCCTACAGCCTGTCAGAATCACTGTCTTTAAGTGTCGCTGAAAGGCATTTTCATTTCCACACAGAGGAATAGGAATAAGTGACGACAACACACAACAGAAACCCACAGACCTAGAAGACAACAAACTGACAGGCCATTTTAGATGCAGTGCTGAGAGTCAACTTTCCTACGTGTGTTGTGTTGAAATTTTAATGTGTATTTTTTATTCCCTCATACTGAGCCAAAGGTAATGTCTTACTTTTTAAATCTCAATTAAGTGATTTATATAAAATATTGCGCTTAAGTTAAAAAAAAAAAAAGGTAGATGAACATTGACTGCAAGTAGCGCCTCCGCTGCCACGGCTAAATGACAAAATAAGTTTTTGGGTGTTCCTCATTTCAGTTTCCGACATTCTGCAACCCGTTTCCTGGTCTGCATTCACCAGAGAAGGTAGTCATAACCCTTAAATTTAGCACACAAATGTTCCAGATCCTCAGTGTTCCATGACAGAAGCTGAAAGCTCAAGGGATAAAACGGAACAACTTCGCTGTTCTGTTCACCTCTCCTTTCATGTCTCCTTCTCTTGCAACTTGAATAAACCCCAGACATTTCATGACATGCCATAAAACATAGAGTTCCCTTTTACAAATCTTGTTACATCTTTTTGCTTCCTCTGACATTTTCCCAAATACCCAAGCCTTTTCAACAACTCGGTTGTACTGGAAATGGCAAACTTTGAGTCCGCAAGGGAGAATTATTGTCTGCATAACATGCGATGCTGTAACCAACTTGGAAAAGACCTGCGATAGTCATTCGACCTGAAAATCATGGTGTTCTGGTCAAGGGATGAAGCATCAGTGAATGTCTAGAATTTTTTTCTCTGCTGTATTAATTAATACTTTAAGTACTTAGTAGTATTAACACTCTCGTCTTCTTTGTTGTAATTGCCAAAAAAGAAGAAAGAAAAGAAAGGTGAATGCATTCCTGTCTGGAATGCACGTAAAAGTACAGAATGGGACATTTTGTATTTAGGGTACACCAGGAGATCTGCTTCTTGTGTGGCATCCTCTATATATTGGAGATTTTCGGCTCAGTTTTAAGAGCCTCCTTCCTTTAAACTGTTAGCCTGGAGCAAACACAAGCTTCTGCTGTGAACTTCCATGTTTAATTAATGCTGTTTTGCTGCTTATTTATCCTCTAGAAATTGCTGACAAGTGGGGGCCATATTATAATTTAAACGTCTGTCTTTTTAACATCAAGCTACTGCTGTGAAGGGTGGAAAAGCTGGAGTCTAGAGGGTTTAGGGGTGTAGAATTAAAAAAAAAAAAAACACAAACTTGTTTTTACTCTAATCTGACTAATCTGAAGCAGGAACGCAAGTTGCAGGACTGACATGGATTTACAAGACCACCAAAGGCTGTGGTCTTTGAGAGCAAAAGATGTGGAAATATATTGAAGAATATCCTGTAGATAGCTTGGATCTCATCCTAGTAAAACAAGAGCAAGTTACCAGTTGTACACAATAAACGGCCCACGAATAAAAGTAACACCACATCAGAAGAAAACACTTTAACATAACTGACTAAAAAGTTGTTGTTCCCACAAACTGTCTGGCGTTTGTGTAGCAATGTGTAATCACACAAGGAGCTGCTGTAACAGGAGCTCCAGCTGTTCACTGTCTCAGTGACAAAGAAGCATCTCTCCCTTGTACTATCTTTCTTCTTCCTCACTTTCTCCTTATTTGTTAATTTTACCTTCTCTCATACCTTTCATTAGTTCCTTGTCTTCATCCCCACATATAAGAGAACCATCTCTTCGCTTATATGACTTTACTCCCAATCTATCAGTCTTGAATTCTCGTGCTTTTATCAGGTGCTTCCCGATCTTCTTCGTCTAATCTCCTCCCTTTGTCCTTCTCAAACGTCCATTCTGAAAAAAAATCCCACAGATTGAAGAAAAATAAACCCGCATAAGTACAATCTTAGGTCGTCTAATCAGCCAAATTGCAGTGGTACACTCTGCCTAAGGGAACTTTCTTTCTTTGCTGGGAAACATTACTTAATGGCACCAAATCAGCCACAAAGAGCATGCCGTTGTCTCCTCGCTCCTGGCTTAAGATCGGCTAGAGCTACACTCTAGCTTACAGCTGTTTCACTTTAAGAGAAGCTACTTTAATGTACAATGTTGTTACTGAGTATGGGACAAGGTGACGAAAAGGATGTTGTTGATAATTTATGTTCAGTAAAGAGAAATCTATCAGCTGATCATTAACCTTGATGCCTGGAAACTAGACACACAATTTCTCATTATTGTATGTCTTTGGAAATACTGTCAACAGCATTTATTAGCATTTTTTTAACACTAATACATAAACTTGAGCAAAAAAATGTGATAAACACCTGCATAATTTAGTGTTTATTTCTACCAATATTGATGGACCAATATTTGACCAATATTTTAACCTTTGATCCTTCACAAAGTAAGATGACTAAAACTCAGAAAAAAGAAGTAGCTCATGATGGCTTTATATCAGCCAGCTGATCAGCAGCTGCCATTGGGGGAGAGGTAGCTCTACATTGCTCAGCACTCTTTATAGTCAGGAAATCACTCTCACTTTCTCCGGTATCTGTTTAAAATAACTTTAAACTGTTGGAGTGTTTTTATTTTTAAAACCTTAGTATACCTTTACATGTGAACTGACCCACGCCATTATCTGCTGGCATTAATTTGGATTTAATCCTGATACTCTGTTTTAACTGTTTTTCCCTTTAAGTTTATCCTCGACAGGTTAAACTGAGCTTTTAACCTCCTCTAAAATGAATAAATTAGTGTAATCCTGAGACTCTGCCAATAACATTGATCCCTTTTCCCCATTCTTTTATTCCTGCTCTTTTTTTTCATTTAAGCCAGAATGAAATGACACTGAACTATCCTGAATGAAAAAAAGAGGGAATAAAAGCTATTCCAAACTGCAATAGCTGAGACTCTCTGCTTGATAACTCTGCTCCAAACAGGACTCTCTTTATGGAGGAGAAATTACTTCTAAGCTTTTATCTTTGATTGCATTTCTTGTTCCCTCTTCTCTCCAGACACCGTGTTTGCACCATGACAATGTTAGGCCATTGTACTGTAACGCAGCCTTTTGTGATGGAGCGGGAACCAGCCAAGGTTACAGAACAGCAGGGCTTTATCAGAAAGGCTGATGTCCTCCCGTTTATAACCTTGGCTCACATCCGCTTCTGTTTCCCGCTAACTGAATTGGCACACATTAGGGGAGTTTCTGTGATGGGATCTGTTTGCAGAGGAATAACTTCAACAAATTAAGAAAAATGCTGATAAGCCAAACAAGAAATTATTTTCACATAGATCCAATTTCCACATACACAGCACACGACGTAAAGCATTTGGTTCTACTTTTTATATATATATATATATGTGAGTGTGTAAGTGTTGCAGCCAAGTGAAAACAGATTCTGTCTTAATCCCAGGTTTCCTTGCTTCTTTTTGGCATACATTGTCTGACAAAGATCTTAATTTACTGGAAAATCACTTAATTACTTTGGCTTTTCCTCAAGTCTGCCATCAGGAGGGCAGTCTTGTCTTCCGCCCTTAAACCACGGGTGTAGAGGGCTTTTCTGTTATTAGCCTGTGTTGGCAATCAATCCTGAAGATCCCAGGTTCTCCAAATGAGAAAAGCTCTGGTCAAGGTCTAGGCCGTGCCGACAATTAGGAAGCAAAGCCATGGGAGACGGAGCACAAGGCAGCTGTAAATCTTGACCACAGCCAAGTTTATGACAGTGGGGGGATAATGCATGTCTAGAATGAGGGTGAGGGGATTCATTTGGCTTTTTCTTGTAACTCTGGAGGCCTTAGACCAGGCAGTCATTTCTCACCCACTGCCTCCCACTGTCATGGCCTTGAGATTCTCCGCTGGTGAGGGTAGCTGCAATGGAGGCCCCATTAATGGGTGACTCATTGTTTGGCGTTTTGTCTCTCATGGCGCTTTAATGAAGATTGGATGATTATCAACTCAGGAATGCTTAGGCTACGCTCTGAATCATTCAGCCTTAAAGTCAGAGTGTTTGTCCCACTGCCAAATACAACCCAAATGACCACTTACGGAAGGAAAAAAAAACAAGGCACCAACAGGTGTTTTTATAAACTCTTTATCCAAAATTACAAAGTCTAGATGAGGAGTTAGGAATGTTGTTGTAAAAGGGATCATGTTGTTTTACAGTGCTCTGTTTTAGTGTTGTGACTGTTTTCCAAATTTTCTGACTACTTAGGTTCTGGTTGATAAAATTAATTAGTTTTATGTACATTAGGCTATTGCTGTAAGTGTCACTCTCATTGGTGAACTAGGTTGAATTCTGAACTTTAGGCAATGACATGGCTGCTAAAACTCTCTGGGTAATTCCTTCTAACACTTCTACGTCAAATCCAGAACAATTCCAAGAGTTTTAACTGTTGTTATCTGGAAGCAAATTGTAGTTAACCTCTACGTAGCATATCTGATCAAGATATGCTTCATGAAAGCCACCACTTTGGAAAATACATCAAATGCATTACACTCGAAGGAGCTGAATTGTTGATCTGTACACTCAAAAATTTTTACTATTGACCTAACTAATTTTCTTTTCAATAAGCGCCACATAGTTGTATTTTGTAAGCTGAAAGTACAAGAATATGGTAATCTGATAAACACCCTTTAATGTGCTAACTGGGAATAAAATCTCAACATAACGTGAACAACAGCCCTGGTTTACTTCTTTTATTACATCATTGCAAAAGACCTGAAGATTCTTTTAGCCAAGAATCTTCAAAGGTTGCCTAGCTTTCAAATAGACATGTGAAGGCCTTCAAGGTTTGTTAGAGAAAGTTTGTGAAAGAGGCCCAGGAAAACAGCAGACAAAGATAAAATTGTGGAGTTTAAAGAAGAGTGAAGAAAACAATGCAGCCAAACAAATCTGGCCTTTATGGAAAAGAGGCCCCCAAAAAGCCATAACTTGTGAGGGTTAGCAATTGTCACAATGCAGAGGCAGAGGAGTCAAGTGGAGGAAGGTGTCCAAGTCGGATGGGGCCAAAAAGGGTTTTCTGACCTACATGTCAAATCATATGTGGGGCAGCAAGCTGTCAGTACAAGTCAACTAAAAAGGGCTGAATGAATATTTTTACAGGTTAAAAAAAAAAAAGCGAAAACAGTTTTCACTTATTTTTCACAATGTGAAAAGAAAGATGTTTAATTTTCCTTTAATTTGTCACATTGTGTGGTTCATCACAAAAGATCCCAGTAAAACATTTAACATTTGTGGTTGTACAGGGACATACTAAATAACCGCTTATTATTTTTTACTATGGTGCAGTACTGGTTTGTGCATGAAGTATGTTGCATTTAACCTAATCTCCTGTTTGAAATCTAAAATAAACCTGGAAACAGGGAGAAAATATTATTTGAGCAATAAGCTTTGATGACTTGAAACGGCTTCAAGCATCACATCTGTTGGGGATCAGGTAAATGTTGTAATTATTGTGATGTAAATGTCATTCAATATCCAATTCCATCTCTATAGCTGTGGTCTTTTGTAAATGCTTTATCATTTAAAGGGCTATGATATCACATCCATAAGCACATCTGATGAACACCTCTGACAAAAGAATCTCTTTAATGTTATTTTCCCTTGACTGCTTCTGTTTATGTCTCAGTGCAGATCTTAGCTGCTCCTTGGGGCTATGCTTTGTGAAAAAGCCAGTCATTAACCTCTTCGATTGGCTCACCCTGATTCACATGTGGATTACCTTGATTGTCCTGAGTGTGAATCTCACTGCTGTTGCCCTGAGGGTTAATGACCTTTCCTCTGAAACCTTCTCCAAATCCCAGTTCATTGGTCCAAATCCATATTATTAGTTTATATGTACTGTACATTACCTACTACCCCTGTCACTACAAGCCCAAAAGATGGTTCAGGGAGGATAGAGATTTAGAAATGACAAATAAAGGTGATGAAATACATTTAAGCATCCCTCCAGGTCAAAGTTGAACACAAAATAAGAGTCACTACCAAGGCCTGGTAATACAAACCCACCTTTCTCCTTTCATTTGCATTGTCTCTTACCTTCCTCTTGAGCCTTGATTAGAAACCATAACCCTATGCTTCACTGTCAGATTGTGTCCACATCCATTTAGCAAAGGGCGCTAAATGACCTGTTTGCTGAACTGATAGTTAATTTCCACTTCATACCCTTCAGCTGAAGGAAAGTGGGCACTTTTGTGATAGAATCTTCTTTGCAGACAGATTATAGAGGCACCCGTCTTGCTGTGACACGTTAATAAGACCAGCCTGGAGGACTTGGTTTAAATCCACTGCTCCTATGCAGCTTTGATGCTTCCTCCACCACAGGCCTGGTCAAGGTCACTGCTGATGACTTCTTTGATGTTACCTCATAGGTTGCTTCACAGGGTAGAAATGTCTCGGTGATAGAATTATGAGACATTCATTGCTGTTCTGTGTCTGCATTCATATCGCTTGAACTTTTTTCACATGTTGTTCTGCTACAACCAAAGTCCTTAATGTATTTTATTTTAATTGTATATCTATACATAATTGCAAAATCTGAAAAATGCAATGTGCATTTGTATTCAGACCTTCTTCTCTGATAGGCCAAAATAAAAGTCCAGGAATTTAACATAGCCAATTAGTCAGTAACTGAAACATATGTGTTCTTACTAAAGTCCAGAAACAAATCTGGATGCCAAATCACCTCTTTGTCCAATGTGATTGATATTGAACTCTTTCACACAGAAGAATGTGTAAAATCTTCCATTTCTTGATGTGCAAGCCTCATAGAAACATACCAACTGGTATTAATATAAACTGGTACCAGGAGCTGTAATTGCTGCACCATTTACAACTACAGGACCTGCAGCTGTAACCGACATGTTAGGGCTGAATAAATACACCATTTGTGACACAATTTTCAGATTGGCATTTCAAATAATTTCTGCACACTAAGTAATATTTTGCTTCCACTTCATAATTTACAATTAGCATGTTGGTCCAATACAGGAAGTTCCAATAAAACCCATTAATGTCTGTGATTTTATCCTGACTAAACTGTTAAAAATTCAAAGTGCAAAGTGCTTTAGGAAAAGTGTTTGTACGTAACTGTTGGAAGAGGTATTCTGTTTAACTGCTCTGGAGTTTTGCCAAACAGCAAAACGTTGGCCTTTTTCCTTGCAGTTTAGCATTTCCTAAACTTTATCATTGATTTTTTCAGGCACTGCAACATTTGATGAAAAATGAGGGTTAGATCTGTAGATTTCTGATTAATATCCTACCCATTTGTGGCTAAAGAACTACCAATGGGATACACATTTTTACTAGTGACCTCATAAATAAGGCCATTAAAGAAATCAAAGTGAGGCATGAAGTAGATGGACTTTGGTTTGAAGAAACACTGAGGCAGGAAACCTTTTATTAAGGACTAAGATTAATACTTTGGAATGGGAGACTTTTTGTGCAGGCCAAGTAATTCTTAAGATGGTGAATCAATCTGAATATCCGCTGGTGTCATCACACACTTAATGGTTATGAAAGAGAGCAGTGTGAGAAAAGTTGAACTTTTCCCATGTTTTTTCCTCCTTTCCCCCCAAAGTCAAATCACTTCACATTTTACTCTGACCCTTTTCTGAAGAACAGAAATCCAACGACAACCAGATGTAAAAAATATTACTTACCATCTTTGACTTCTACCATTTTGGTACATTAATATTTATTATATTTAACCATAAGTGTCTTTGCTTTCAAGCTTTTGCTTGCAGTGATCTCATCTACCATTATCTGTCATGTAAATCACAGAAAAATCCTCAAGTGGATGCAGTAGCTCATTCAAGCAAACTTAAAACTGCCCTAGACTGTCTTTACACACAAGAACATCACACACCTTTGTGTGATGTTTTGAACTTTGGGAGGAAGGTTGAGTAGGAGGAGTGACTCAATTTATGTATTGAGGTCACATGCTAACTCAAAACTAGTGATAAAAACAGAAAGACTCTGTTTTGATATTAAATATCAAGGGTTACAATTCTGTCTACCCCTTGATAGTGACTCCTAGCACTTATCACTGCATCCTAATTGATTGTTAGTGAAGAACTTTTAAAATTTAGCACCATATAACTTTGATTTTATCAAAATATAATAGGACATCACGGTAATCCTACCTTGATTAAGTGGATGGCAGTTTGCAGCATAACTATAAATTTATGACACACTATTATCTAATCACAATGAATATTTCTGAGAAAACTTTAGGTTGTAGTTACGCCTCCATGCCAGAAAGTGGCGCATTATTCTCTGAGACAGAATAGCAATGTAATGCCTCCCTCTCCAATGGGGTCTTTGCACGTCTGTTTCCGCGTTCGGGGAAAAGCGGTTCGGTCTCTTCCAGTCTATTGAAAATAGCATTTTACACCAGCTGCTTGCAGGGCTTGACCACGGTAACAATTAATGATGTACATCGATCCGAAGCTCCAACAACTAAGCTGTAGAAGGTTTTAAGGTGTACGCCTCCACGGATACAAGGTGAGTTTTACTTTCTTTAAGCTTTGTGACTAACTTTAGCGCTAATAGACAATATTCTTGGACATTTTCATTGGAAAAATTTACTATTTAAGTATCTAAACATTTTCATTCATTCCAGCGAACAATGTTTTCTCCTTATTTTGTGTTTATTTTCAAGTTTCTTGCTGTAATGTGTGTTTGTTGTTGTAATTTTCAGAGACCAAGTAACGGGGGAGATTACGGTTTGGGCTTTTTGCTTCCGAAGTACAACAAGCCCCAAAGCTTATAGCATGTAAGAGTTCTAGTGTAAGAGTTCTAGTTCAGCTGGCTTTTCAGGTCCAAAGTTGTTGCTTTTAGGAAATTAAGGCCGTGTTCCTTAAGGTCTGAGTTATTTATTAGTTTTATTACTTTTGCGTGTTTCTTGTGAGGAGCTCAAAAAGGATGGTGTTTACAGCAGTGTGTGCAGGCGGATCAGTTGCTCGGCGATCTGGCTCTAGTCTGATCACTTGTTTCCATACACTTGTTGTTTCAGGCTGAATACAGAAGTGATTCCATGGAAATAACATAGGGACGGCTCCTTTATTTACCATCCGTCTCCCCCCGGTAGTTTTAGGCTGAAGAAGCTGATCAAGAGTGAAGTGAAGGTTGCATGATAGCGACAAATATTTACAAGCCACCATCTTTTTAATTCAGGATTTAAAGTTCACTGTACATAAAGAAAATGTATTATATTTGTATTATTATTTTTTTGCTTATGATGAACAGTTATTTTGCTGCAATTTGAGAATACACGTGATTAAATCAATACATTTGGTATATGTGAGGCATTGAGAAACTTCACCAGTCATTTGTCTCATGCCTTCCCTGAGTTTTACAGGAACATTTTGATCTGTTTACCAAGCTCAGACCCTGGGTCTGTTATATTTGCGCACTCTCTGAATACATATTTTTTAGCCATTGCAGCAGCAAGATTTTGTTATAAATTGTGCTGTTTTGTGTGGATTTTGACTGGCAGAAAATTGTTCAAGTAAATTCAATTGGACAGTAATTTGTAAACTTGATTTGTCTCGTAAAATGGACAGAACAAGTGGTACCCTCTCTATAATTGAAATTAGAAACCTGATTGACTCATTTGAACTAATCTAAAGGGGTACAGTTAATCATATCAAAAATTGGTCAAGCTAATGCAACTTTAAACTTGGGTTTGTACAAGGGTGAAAATGTTTCACCCTATCAATTTTTTACTTTTACAGTTTCTTTATGAACTAACTAGTGAAAAAAATATTTTACAGAAAAACCCCATCATTACTATGCTATTTTTTTCTCTTGCAAAACATATGATTGTTGTAGTTCAGTTGCCTGTTTTGCTCTCTATAAATCCTCCTGATAGAGCTAGGGTCAGAGTTCAAGTGTTAAGAGACCACTACTGTCCCCAAAGGGAATGTTGGGCAATGGAATGGGGATTTGGGTCATATGGGATGATTTGGGTGCAACCTCTGGCACCAGTTCAGATTTAAGGCATACTGAACATCTAATGCCCTGTTTGAGACCACAAGCAGCTGAACTAATGGCCATTAAAAGTCCATCAAGTAACAAAGAGACCGGTAAATTTGAGCCATGCACATAATCTGTGTGCAGTTTGGTTAAACTTTAATAGCTCAATCTTCATGAGGCCAGTTTCATATGGATACAATATTTATGCTAGATCTGATTGTTGTTCCATGTTGGGATTCTTTTATTCAGTGTATATACAATGTCATTATTTTGGTTCTGTGACTTGTAAGCCATTGTTTCCTATTTAACTTATCCTTAAATTCACTTTTTCTTTTATTGAACTGACAGTGCGTTGCTTATTGTACATGTACATACTGTACATAGCTGATGAACAACATGTGAGGGGGACAGAAAATTCACTCTGTTCTCCATCCAACCAAAGATAGACCTAAAGTGTGACCTTTCCCAAACTATGTTGTATTTTAAAACTATAGAACAAGCAATACCTATCAATGAGAGTGCTCCCTATGTATGAAGCATGTCCCTAGTTTGTGTGCTAGCTCACATCCCCTCTCTCTCTCCCTCTCTTGCTCTCACACACATAGCCACAACACACAAAATCAGAGTGAAGTACATATGAAGGCTTAGGTGTCTGCAACTGTTTGGTTGGCTTCACCTGTCACATGTCAGTCTGTCACATACCCTCCCCCCCCTTCCTTTGGCCTGCCAGCGTGAGGGCACGACACGCGACAAAGCCGCAGTGACAGACACTGACAGGGCGCCGATCCCTGCTGTACGCCACGGGCACGGTGCTGCCTGTCCATGTGTCACACTGACTGACAGAGTGGAGTCTGTGTGCCTGAGGTGAAACGACGTGGCTACGAGATAGAAGACTGGTCCGGTGGTGGTGACGGCATTTAAGGTTCCTCGTGGACATGCATACAAATCTTGGCAGGAGCAAATACACACATTGAGGCCAATCACAAAAGCATTGTATATATTTGGCTTTTATATAGATAGAGATAAACAAAGAGATACAGATATATACTCAATAGGATACAATTGTATTTTATATCAATAACATTTCAACACACCACATATGAAGAGATAAACAAGTTTGGCTTTGAAAATTACATTTGATTTTCCCACTGTTCTTTATTGCATCCCCTGACTGTGCCCTTCCCCCCCTTCAGCTATGTTGCCTTCTGTGACTCAAAAATGTTCTTCATCATGAAAGCTTTTGTCTAAGTTAGCAAAAGCAATATTAAAATAAAAAGTGAAGGTTATAACTTCTATAGAATGTGTCCACAACCTTCATCATAAAAAAATCAAGACAAACGCTCTTTACATTTCAGAGCTATTCCTATAACTCCAGTAGCGTTTGTGCATTAATATATCTTCACCATCTCTCCTGGGCTCCCCCAGGCGTCGCTAAACCCAATCAAGCTTGCAATGAGTAGCGTCATCAATGGATGATCTCCCCCCAACCCCCAGGGACCACCCGTGGTGACTGATCTTTGTGGGTTCAAGGTCCATAGGAGGTAAAGCAGAAGCCACATAAAGGGCTTTCTAGAAGGTCTGTGGAGGAGGGTCAAAGGGAAAACCCCTATTTGAACATGACGACCAATATTTATAAAATGCATAAAAGTATAGATGTTGTTGTCCTTGCTTAAAAGTCCAAAAGTTCAGCTCCAAGGCTCAGGAAAATCATGTATTTCCTTTCTCTTGCTGGATCCACTTAACACTCTGTAGCTTCTCTTGGCAAAAGCTGCTAGACAGAGTTAATAAAGCTTTTAGCAAACCTTGAGAAAATATAAGTACATTCTGCTGACAGCTAACTTTTTTAATAAACAAAGTTCCCAAGCAATTAAAAGATAAGTTTACTGCAAAATTAAAACCAATTTCACTCGCACCTTATCAGGTTTGTGGTAATTGTTAGGTGCGCTTTCTAGATTAAAAGGTCAAGAGATATGCAGTCGGTCAAAACTGGACTTTATTGTCTTGCACTTGGCGTTGGACTAGAGCAGCTGAATCTGAGGTACTTCCAGGAATCTGATTGGAACACGAAACCCTACCTCATCTGTATCGCTGAAGAAGTGTATCGTTGCAGGGAACAGACAGGCGTACACAGATAGGCATCTCAACCTGATCTAGACAATTAACCTGTGTTTACTTCAGGAAGCAGGAGGTGATGGATCAAAGAGACCCGGGGCTCATTTTGTTGGCTCTGGAGGTTCTTACGCTTGTCTGTCTCATTTATCCTCACTATCACCGATGCCTGATCTCACAC
The DNA here is from genome assembly GCF_002775205.1 of Xiphophorus maculatus. Lineage (NCBI taxonomy): Eukaryota > Metazoa > Chordata > Actinopteri > Cyprinodontiformes > Poeciliidae > Xiphophorus > Xiphophorus maculatus. The sequence continues at coordinate 13,550,897 of NC_036452.1, read as the reverse complement.
ACTACCTTTTTTTTTGTCTGGCTGGTTTTTTTTTTCTCTGTGTGACCTTGGGAGAACTTTGACCTGCAGCCTCGGGCCACATGCCCTCAAAGTTAATACTCTCTGATTCTTCCTCTTTGTCTTTGAGTCTGTGTGTGTTGGCAGCAGAGGTTGAATTTGCTGCAGCCGATGAATTTCCTGCATCTACTTGTAAAATGATGTGTGTGGGGGTGCGCGGGTGTGTGTGTGTGTGTGGGGGGGTGCTATAGCAGACATCTCAGACAGCCTAGATAAAAGGCTCTTTTCCTGTTTGGTGTTATCAGTACAGGGGGACCCCAGTGATTTGACATGAGCAGGCAGGACCTGAATTAGGGGTTCTGATGCTGGGGGGCTTATCTTCTGCCTCCCTGGTCCCAGAGGTCTGCAGAGAGCCATGCACCCTCCCCTCTCTCTGATCACAGAGGCCTACGCAGACCAAATCAGATTTTCTCTACAGCTCTCTTGCCTCATGTCTGCAAAAGAATTGTAAAAGTTCAGACATTTTCTCTTTATATATATATATATATATATATATATATATATATATATATATATATATATATATATACGTATATTACAGTTACCTTAGTCATGATTATTTTTTTTCTTGTTACCAAACTTACTAATTATTGTATTCTCATTATTTCAAACCAAAAATAAGTATCACCCCAATTTATCAATTTTCAGAGTAAAATCATCATAGCAGACACTTAGCAGTACAGTTGTTATAAGATGTTGACGTTTCAGACCTGAGAACTGAAGTTTTTGTTTAAAATCTTGTTATTTTGTTGTTTGCATTATTTGCCCTCCTTCATAGCCTCAGGGGAAAAAAAACGTAAATGTTGTACAGATATAAATGGTGGAGGAAATGAATGTGTACAAAACTAAATGCCATCTAAACTGCAGCTACCCGACCAGTTTGATGTAGATCCATGAAAATGAGAAATGTGTGAAATCTTGCACAGTATACCAAAACTTGATCCACTTTTTATTTGCACTGTACTGTACGAAGGGCTAAAATAAACGGTACAGTTATTAGTATCATCTGTTTGTGAAGTCATACAATTTAACTGATTGTTAAAATTCATGTGTATTTTTTCTCCCAAAGTTTTTTTGCCCTTAAATTAAAATGAGTCAGTTGTGGTGTTCATAAATCTGTCTAAACTATTCCTGTTGGATTTTTAAACAGATTTTTGAAATAAAGTAACATGTTTAAAATTAGGGTCTGTTTTTGTAAGACCTAATGATCTTTTTTCATCTAAATGCCACAGATTGCGACTCTATTCCACTTAACTTGCTTCAGTGATACTGTTACTGATTTTTGTTTCTTTTCTTTTTTTTAATTTCCAGCTAAAACAACATTTTTCACAAGAGAGCGTTCTCTTTTCTCACACTGGGGTAAGAAGGTACCGTAAAACTCCCATCATGTTTCTGTAATACGTCACCTCAAACACATGTATTATTTATAATCATTTTTCCTAAGAGGACTGTCTAACTCAGAAGAAACACATTTACAAAGTCATAGTTGGCATGGTCACTGAGCAGATCAGTTGACAAATACCACTATGTTTTTTGGGGGGTTTTTTGTGCTTGGATTTGAAACACTCTTTAAGATGTGTTTTCATGTCACTCCCAGATCCAAGTTATAACTTTAGAGATGAATGGAACGCAGCATAAACCGCTTCAGTTCATACTGGGAGGTCTCACATTTTTCTCCAGTGCATTTCTCTTTTTGAGAAGTTTCCAGTGAAGCATATATCGATGTGCCTGAGTAGCTAATCATTTTAGATGTTGTTTTTTCAACCTTTGCATTAATAAAACGACCAATGCTGTCTGTGTACTTGTGTCACACACAGATATCAATATTCAAAGGCTCCAAAAGAAAGCTGGTGGTGTTCTCTGAATCAGGAACCATCTTCGTTTATTAATGACTGTAATGAATGATCTATCATCAAAATGTCTTCTGTTCATTGCGTAGACCTCATTTGAATAATTTCATATGTAATTAAGTAACTTTAATTATTTAAATATTCATTTACCCATGATAGATGACAGTTCTTTTTAAAAAAAAAATTGTTTTGGTCAATTTCTCCCAGTCAGCAGCACTGTGCACCTTCTGTCCTATAGAAGGCAGCAGCAGTCGGGCATAAGTCTGGCAGATGGAGACACCAGAGCCATAAAACTGCAAACTTCCCTGCTTCTGTTGCTTTCTGTCCTCCCTGATAAGTGGAAGCCTGCATTTACAGCAAGAGCAGTAAAGGAAGTTGCTTTTGTAGAAACGCCTGTTGTCTGCATTCCTGCTGACTTTGCAGTTGAGACTAACATGTTTACTTTTGAGCTTAAATTCTTGTAGAAGCCCAAGGATTTCTGATGGGCTGCTGCGGAAAGAATATAATTATACCAAGAAGGTTGAAAAAGAACGAATGTAATTAATTGTGCAAATGTTTTTGTTTCTGTGTATTTGTAAAAACAAACAAATAAAAAAGACACCATTCTTGCTGCACTAGATGAGAAGTTCGAGGGAGGAATTCTAACCACTTTTAATTTCCCAGATTTTTTCCTTTAGAACTATAGAAAGACCACAATGCGTGATGACTAAAGCGAAGCTTTGGAGGCTTCAGAGTGAGTGAGAGCCACAGAAAAACCACATTTCCTACTTCTGCCCATCTGTGCAGAGTAGAGTTTTCCTACTTGCAGCTCTTCCCTTCCCATCTTATGCTTAGATCTGTGACTTTAACATCACATTACACTTCACTCCCATTGCCATTTTCACTTCCCCCAAAATTAGGTGAATGGAAAGGGAGCATTAGGCTGGTCCATTATTAAAGTGAACCTTTTTGACATAAGAGTTGCTTATGCAAGACAAGTACTTTCCTTCAGAACAATCTTACAGCTGTATGTTTTCTGGGGACATTTCATCGTAAGCTTTGAAAGAGTGAAATTTTTGCCCAGTTGACAAATTTCGGTCTCAACTGCTTAGAACATTTTGTTCCACATGATTGTCTGGTGTCCATTGTTTGTGGGAAGACGTTAGAACATACTTATGAAATACAACTAATGTAAGATAATATTAACAGTCTTTGTTCATTTTTGAATCTATTAAAAAAATAGAAATAAAATAGTCTTGAAAGAAATGTACAAAAACAAACCACCTTGACTTTAAAACAAAGATATGTTCTGATCTGTGATTTTTGTTTTATTTTTTGCAGATTCTCCAGCCTGAGCAGTGGATATTTTCAGCTCCTTCAGACTTGGACCTCTCCTCTGTTTCTGATTCATGCTGGGCATGTCTTGGTAGGTTAACAACTGTACTGAACTATGCTTTGTGGGATATTCAAAGCCCTGTATTGTTTAATAACGTAACCCTGCTTTAAACGTCTCCATGACTTCATTCCCCATCAGTCTAAAGTGTTTCTTGGTCTTCATTATGTTGTTTTTCATTAATGTTTTTTCTTATTGTTGTTTCACAAACCTTGACAGAGCAATTAGTTTTACAAAGAGATTACACTACCCACAGGGTGACTACTGTATGTTAACTAATTGGTGTACTTGTGAAGAATTTATTTAGAAGTGTTGGGTTAAATAGCTTACATTGATAATTGTGGTCGCAATGTGGCAAAAAAATTTCAAGAAGTATGAATAATCTAGTAACTGTTTTGAAGTTGACTAAATATTGTGTTTACAGCCATGAAAGTTAGGTAATGTAAGCCTAAAAGCCACTGCAGTCTCATACCAGAGTGGAAAAAAACACACATTTAAGAGGATGAAGTTATATTTACCTAACTTATGTTATCCTTACTTAAATAATGCATGGCTGAGATTTAAATGATAATAGTTGTAAGAAGAACTTTAAATCTGAAACATAAAGAATCCCTGAAAAGAGCTTTGTTTCCTTTTGCCAATGTTTAATTTGAAGGATGTAAAATTATTCTTGGATTGATATGAACAAGAATAAACTTGATGCAAATACATGTTAAAAATCAAATATATTTGCTAAGCCACAGTAAAAAAAAAGAGAGCTACTCACTTTATATATGACAGATTTAGTTGCTTATAAAGTCGGTGACTTGTTGCATCTCTTGTCTTATTGTTGATTTGTAGCCATAACCTTTGTGTAAACCAACATTTGGATTCTCTGTCAGTCTGTCTTTGTTTATTAGGGGGTCAGGAGTCACATCGGCCTCTCATCTGGTCGGAAACATGATGCTGTCAAGTTTAATTTCCCATCCGGCAGCCCCTGATTTCATCATCCAAACCACTACCAGAAATGGCACACAAAACGTCTGGCTCACAGCTCTACATCATATGTTTGGCTGTTCAGGTCTTGGGCCTCAGGCAAAACAAGTGTTTCACTGCTTATGGCTTCTCGAGCGAACGCCAGCGAGTTCAAAACCGGATGAGAGCTCAGGCTTTAGAAAGGCCAAACACTTTGTGTTTAGTCACAACCCAACATGGACATTCAGAGTTTTGTGAATGCTTTCAGTCCAAGACTAAATTTGTCATGAAAGGTGAAGAGGAGAAATTGAAACCCATTTTTCAAACAAACGCATATGCTGCCTTACAAATTAAATACAATTTTTGCCTCTTGTAACGTTGCAACTTCAAAGCACAAACTGAGACTTGAACTTCATATTATATTCTTTTTTCAATGGTTTTCTTCCTGTCACTTCTCTTTAAATTCCATATTTTTAATAGCATGAATATTCCCTGATGTCTCAACAGACTATTCCACTTTATCTCCTCCTTCAGAGTTAGCATGCATCCATTTGCTGTTTCTCTGATTAATCTTCTCATAACCTGGCCTGTTCGGTTTAGAGATGTGGATTTTATTAAGAGTCCTCGGAACAAAGGAGGCAGAGAAAAGATTCATCCCACACCTCTGACATTTTTATTCAACAAAAAACAAAAACAATTTTTTATTCATATCTCAGCCTAGATAGTATAAGGCTCCACCCAAGCTATACTATAGTCCACCCAAGCTATACTATAGTCAAAACTCTGAGTCATGACAAAGTATTTCTTTTTGGTTGTTGAACTGTTAACAGACCCATCCAGTGGGCATTCCTACTCCTCCAAAAGTGTTGATCATGTGCTAAATGTCAGACAGAGTTGGTCCCTTGTCATACTGTTGTTACATGATGAACAGTGACAGCAATCAGCCTGATGGCAGGTCCATTTTGTCCAATTAAGCAGAATATCGCCTGGCTTAGCTTACGCCAGGCTTCATGTTTGCCTCAGGTATAAAGCTGTGAAATGTGCACCTCGTGAATCGAATGATGGCGTCAACTCCTCTGTTAATCCTCTGAGGAGCTTAGAGGGGCAGGTTTAAATCTCTGGATCTTTGTTAGACTCTAGGAGAATATCCCAAATCTGTCCTGCCTCGAACCTTTTTAAATAGATCAGCACTCGGAGGGCAAGCAACACTCCAGTATTGTAGTCTCTGTTTTTCCTTACCAGAATGAGCATTTTTGGCGGTTTGTGCCTGTGTTCGCAGTCCCTTTGTGCACCTTCGTCATTAATAATTTCAGGCCTCCTTTATTCCCCAATGTTCTTCTGTCAGTGACTTTAAAGGTTTTTGCCTAATAAGTCTCATTTCACTTCATTAACTCCTGCCTTGGGGGTCTATTCAGGCTTAGATGATCTATTACAGCACACACACAAGTGAGGATGTGTATGCAGGAGTATGCACATCCATATTTTCCCCTGTTTGCACCCACACATGATCTTTCCTGAGCAGCCTGGGGTGCACTGCTGCACCCGGGTTGTATCAGCACACTGAGACTGACAGAAACCACGAGGGTTCCTGGTAATGTGTTGTAATGCTGGTATAATTAATTCTGTTGCTAAGTATTTTCAGGCACAGTTTGGAATGTTATATTTTGTTTCTTAAAACCTCTTCCCCACAGCTCTTGTTGCAGTAAAATAAAGCTTCAAGATTAGCTCAGAAATATTTGTCTTATTTTGTCCCAGATTTTGCCTAAATTGAGTGCCGTCATTGTGATGATGCAGTTTATAAGATTGCTGTAATTTAAAAAAAAAAAAAGCTAAACACTCCATAGCAAGGTAACATGAGCTTCCTTTGTAATTTATTCTTTAGCACTAAATGTTACTGTTTGGCTTTTGTCATCCTTTAGGACTATGTTTTTTTGGGGGTTTTTTTCCTTGGGATGTTGTTCATTCCAGTAATCTTTAATCACTAAACCAGATGTCCATTAAACCTGCTTGTTTTTGTTAATAAGTGTAGCAAGGGAAATGAAGCTGTGGCTTGTTTTTCCTTAGAGAGGGAGAGAAGCTGAGTTTGACTTTACGTGGGTTAACTCCCCCATTTTGTTTTTGGCTTGTTTTTCCTTAGAGAGGGAGAGAAGCTGAGTTTGACTTTACGTGGGTTAACTCCCCCATTTTGTTTTTTCTAAGGGAGGTATCGAAGAACAGACGGGATCGAGTCTGCTCTGGACATGTTCCTCATTTAATCCAGAAAGCTTCATGGGAGCCAAAATGGCATGACTCATTAATTGACTTAATGACCACCCACTGCTGGTTTGCCGGCGTGCGGGGGTGTGTGTTTGTGTGTTCATTCACATCAGGCTCATTTTATATTCAAACAATAAGCATTAACTGAAATGGCAGTCACTTTAAGTGAAACGGTGGCAGACTTTACCCCATTTTCACAGAACAATATATGTTGCTATATCATGGAACCAGTTGTATGCAAATAATCAGCATAAACACGTCCTGCAAAACAAGTCTGAACCAAACATAACAACAAAGCTGTTCAATAGGATTTAAAGTGAAGTATTTGACTATTGATGCAGATTCCTCAACCTGTAGACTGAAGAATATTTGGCTTCAAGTAACAGCAACCAATCAAGACCAGAACATCTCCATACAAGGTGTGTTATGTTATGTTTGAGATTAAAAAAGAAACCTTGATCTCATTTGCTGAAACTTGATCAAGGATTTTAGGGCAGTAAATGAGCTGGTTTTGAACTAATCCTAATTTTTGGTGTTGTATCAGTATAGACTGGGTATTCAGACCATTAGGAATAATGACACTATTAAAGTTCTTTGTCAAAGTTAGAACAGCGGTTTTCAGAAACACAATCTAATAATAGAGTCCGTATGGATCATATTAAAATTAATACTGGCATTTTATGTTAAAATAATAATGGTACTTAACTGAATACCAAAATGAATTGGTGGTATTTTAATGCAGGTTTATTAAAAAAAGACTAAAACAGAAAGAAAAGGAAACGGAATCACAGACAAAATGTATTGGTTTCTGATTGGTGTGACGGCTGATTGAACTGATAAAGGTTCACTAAGCCTGACTTCAAGCCTGGTAGCTTCGCAGAATAAATTGCCCTGGTAACTTATGTGTTACCTCTTTTGTGAAACCGAATCAAGACTTAATTAAGCCAGGATATCCAGAAAATCCCGGCTTACTCAACTATCCTGGTTTTGTGAAAGAGCCCTTAGTAGTTTAACCACTCACTTTTCGTTTCCTGAAAGAGATTCAACAAGATTCTTGAAATGATTCTATCTCATTCAGTGAACTATTGAACATGAAACTGATCAGGCAGCTTTAAAGTGTTGAAAGAGGACATAATCTGAAACTTGGCCCATACCAAGAGTGGTCTCATTCCTTATAGCTTGTAAATGTCAATAAACCCCCAAGCTTGTTTCAGCTGAAACATTTGTGCAAATAAAAACCTATCAAATAACTGATCAAACAGGGAGACGGCCACAAAGATATTTTTTACAAGGCAGTCTGCTGTTGGAAATTTGTTTTCAGTCCAATGTAGTTAGAAGAAAAAAAAACAAGTGTGGAAACCACTTAAAGCAAAGCAATAAAAATCTTTTGTCCAATTTGAAATGTTATAATTCTATCAAGTTCGCACATGGATATTAGAAAAGGAAACTTTTCCTTTTTACGAGCCTCTAAAATTTGCCTGTAAAAGCTGTTTTCCTTTATCACATTTTCTGCTTGTAAATTAACTCTAACTTACTCTTTGTTTGCTAATATGAGCAAATGGCTTCTGCGTTGTGCTGCATGCAGCTTTACGGCGATTTGTAAATATTAAAGTGCTCTTTTATGGGCTGAGTGGGTTCAGATGTGCCAGAAGCTCCCTGAATGGGGTTTTCAGCAGCCTCTCTCTCTTCTCTTCCTCAGCTACTTTGAAGATCAGAGTGTAGAGTTTTACTCTGTTATTAGTACATCTAAAAACAGTTTCCGACCTTCTTGGTGTGTGTGTGTGTGTGTGTGTGTGTGTGTGTGTGTGTCTATAAAATTTGGTGTTTGTGTGTGAAAATTGGTGTCATTGCTTCCTAGAAATGAAATGAGTCTTACAAGGAGAGGAGATTGTCATTGCTTTCTCATCTTTCTTATCCTTCAGTGTTGTCAAGAAGATATTTTTTTAGGTTTTTGGAACACAAAGAAACACATCTATGGTTGGTAAAGGACAGCTGAAAGTGGTTTAGCTAAGTATTGCCTGTGTAGATGGTAGAATGCCAGTAGCTTCCATAACAATTGGCTTCAAACGTTTGTGACAGCAGACATCCATCCAAAATCGAATGTGCGTCTTCAGAGAAGACTAGATCTGCTCCTGGGTGAGATTAATAACCAAGTTTATGAGCAGAAACTGAAACCAAAACGGAAGAATGTTGTCTCCGCTTTCTGCTTGTCACATTTGCATACAGCCAGTAAGTTTTGGAGTGAAATCCAGCAACTTCAAACACCCTTCATGTGAGACTACACAAAGGATATGAGAATGATTTCTGAGAATATCTAAAGGGTCATCTGTGTTCTTGGAGTCATGTTGTGCATTTATAAAACAAGTGGAAATACAAAACACCATTACATGAAGGGCCTTGTAAAAAAGAAAAAGCAAACCCCTTGAACTTTTTCACAGTTTATATTGCCACCTCTAACTTCAAAGGACTTTATCGGGATTTTAAGATTTCAGACCCACATAAATTAGCACTTAGTAGAGAAGTTAAATGAACCTAAAGGAGTTCTAAACATTCTTTAGAAATAATCTGGAAAGTATGGGGTAGATTTGTATTCAGGCCCACTAGGTCGGTACTTTGTAGGACCTTTTGCTGATTTACATGTGCAAGTCATTCAGATATGTCTTTACATATTTGAACAAGTGTTGACTTTTTTTGTGTGCTCATTAACTGAACTTTTCAATTCTTGATATTGATTCTCAGGTGGATTTGAGTGGATGTATGGCTCCTCCAAAAACTATGGCATGAAGCTAATACAATCTTGTTTTCACTACTTGAATCATACTTTTGTAAAACATGCTGATAACAATTCTGTTTTCATGTAACATTTTCCAAAAGCAAACTATGTTTGCTGCATAAATGCAGCAAGTATACGTGCAGGTTTGACCCACCTGTTTGACTTTGCGCCCTTGTAATCCACTACCAACTGTAGCAAAAGCATTCATACATTTTAGTCAGTCTGCTAATTTAACCTTTTGACTTTTCACCTGCCTTCTGTCCTGCTGCCCCCACTGAGGCTTTCTGCAATAAACTGCAGCACCCTAAGCTTCAGGCAAGCTTGACCCTTCTGGGTCAAGATAGGGAAAACACATGCAACTTGAAGTTTTATGTACATCTTTGATGGTTTTTATAAATTGCTGTTATAGAAGTTGGAGCTTTTTGAAAGCTTGTAAATCAGAACACTTAGAGCTTATCTTTACAATGGCCTGTATAGCATATGGCCGGTTCTCCTAGTGGTGTTGTTTAGAGAAGCATGTTCTGTGGTTTGTCTGAAAGAACCGCATGTTATGTCTCACCAACCTTTCTGAGACCACCAGAGAGAGAGGGGAAGAAAATAGACTTTGTTCTCATTCTCTTTTGAAATGAACCAGATCCGATCACTTCTGTTTACCTTTTTGTACATGAAAAGCTAGAGCTGCCCCACATCATGTTGGCATTGAAAGAAAGTGACAATGAGATTGACTCTTATCAAAGAGCTGTAGCCTAAGCTAAATCTAAAAAAGAATAGTTGGTTCAGTTTTTGCTGTCTTTGAATTTTAACGTTCAAGGGTCGTATTCACAAATATTTGATTGTTTTAATGCTCTTGCCCTAGTATTATCTTAAGCATTCTTGATAAATAGACCCAAGCAAATATTTATTTGCATAGTTGTTCTTGGTGATTAGTATTTACTGAGGGGGTATTTAAGTTTGTGAAACATTCACTTTGTGCTGTGATGCAATTTTACCAGTAAACAGTAGTTGTTTGTTGGGTGTTAAATGTAAGAGTAAGAATATTTCAAAAATCAAGGACAGACATAATATATGTAGAGAAATATTTAAACATAATATCCAATATGGCACAGCCTGGTATTGTTTTCCTTTTTCATTTATCCTTTTTCTTTTATCAATGCTAAATGGAATTGGAATTTTCCCTTATTACTGCTATCAGCATTGTGTGAGCATCTTTGGCATTCTATATGTCTCTTTTTTTATTTTGTAATGTCACATCTTTGCTCTCTGTGACTGGCTAAACAATGCAAGTATGCACATGTGAGAAAATCCTATCATGGCAACATATTTTTTTATGGATAATCAGATTCACTGTAATTAATAGCTGCTGTGAGCTCAAAGACACTGAGTGCTGAAATAGATCAGTTTTGTGCAATAATGCATCCAGATTATTGCAGCCTTTATTTGGCTGATATACATTTTTATTTCAGTTGAATTGTACAATTTTGGTCTTGTTTTTTACATCACAACACATCTGTCATTTTAACAGGGTTATGTAGACTATTTAGATCCACTTTATGACAAATTGAAATAAGCTGTCACGTCGTCATAGCATCAGTTAAGCATGAGCATATGAAGATATAACATATAAATATAAAACAATGAGAGGCTCTTAAGTGTTTGTATGTTATTTTTGGAAGTAGATGGGAACCTATAGCAACAAATCTGATGGCTAAAGAACAGAGACATATCTCACTCATCCAACTCATTTTGTTCACATTTAACGGGGTCTTTCAGAGTGTATGGATGCTTTTAAAAGCAGAGAACAGACGGAAAGGAAGCTTCTTCGTCAAGGCAGAGGTCCCTAACAGGATAGTCACATGAATGAAATGGGAGGATAAACCTTTCACTCTATTGCCGTCATATACACAGACATCCTTGCACAAGTAGTCCTGCTGTTAGAGAACTCAATTACCTTTAAGATTTACTCAGCTTCCCTCTTTTCATTTATTAAAATCCCCAATAGTTTACATTGACACATAGCCACATTTAACAACTCACACTGGCACACATGCACACAAATAAGCCCCCAGGAGGAATTTGGTAGAAAACAAAACACCCAACAACAACACAAGCTAAGAAAGGAAGCAAGGCTGAAAGGACAGAGATTTTCTAGCAAACAGTAAAAGGGTGAGGAATGGTAAGACCGTGGAGGATGAGGACAGGCAGTAAAGATTAGACTGGAAATAGAAAATCTTCTTCCTCCTTGGAAAGCAGTTTGACTCTCTTGAGCTGCTGCGTCAGTAGTTTGAATATTGTGGGAGTTCTAGTTGTCTCTGCCAATACCTCTCGACATCACTGTGACTATGTGAACTGTACTTGGTGCATTCGATTAATAAGTTAGGATTTTAATGAATTTTCTCACATTAGTGATCAATTGTTAGGTATATTGCTCTTTGAATTCTTTCATGTCAGCACAAAAAAAACTGCCTATTTCCACACAGCTCTTTATGTTTGTATATAAGTGATGCATGGGACAGGATGCATTGTGAGGCCTTTGAAAGGCTCCGTGAAAGAAACCGCCAGTCTGTGCCCAGCGGATTTAGGGGAGTGAGTTTAGGGGGTCACCACGGTCACCCTGGGGATCAATGCCTCCCATTGTCTATTCTAAGGAGATGCTCTCAGTAGGGAGTCTATAAAACCCCAGTGGCAACACTAACACCCACAATTTTGGGGCTCCTTGGGGTGTTCCCAGTAGGTGGGGGAGAGAAACAGCTGGGGGTACTCCTATGGTCAGCCAGTTTGCAAGGTTCGTCGTTGGTTTTGTTAGTTGGGTCATGCCAGGCTTTGACTGATTCATATCAGATACATAAGATTTATATCTGTATAAGCAGGAATACATTTTATGTTAACAGACCAAAATGAACCACTTACAGCACATTGTAAGAGACTATTTGTTAGTAGTTTCAGAATACAGAACTGAACATCTAAATGTATGTTTGTTTGGGGATGTATCTTCACACTATAACCAAAGCTCACTTTGTGTGAGTGTTAGTGTTGTGCATGTGTGGTGTTGAGGTGCAGGAAACAGAGGAGGTAGCATCTCATTGGGGTCTTTTGTGGAATGTGTCTGCTTGCCCCTTCACAGATCCATCAGATGGGCAAACATGAAATCAAAGTGGAAAACCTCCACAAAGGAGTGGAAGGAGGATGACTAGGCTCTGGATGAGGGTATAGAGAGAAAGGTGGGGGTGGGTGGTTTGCCCCTGCACCCAAGGCCCAAAAAAGCACTAGGCCCCCATAGCTGCATGAAAAGAGCTCTTATGAAGACCTGGCTGTTCCGCCTGCATTGGATTAAAACCACAAACCCCATGGCTACCAGCACATTATGTCTATGTCCTATTTTACCACTTACTCATGGAGATAAAGCAACTATCTCTCTGCATTTTTTTTCTATAGTAACATTCAACTTATTTTTAATAATTTCTAATTCCTAATAAGTCAATCCCGCACCAATTAGGACTCTTAATTTATGAGTTTCAGTAAATATATTTTTATTTTTTCTCAAAATTGTCATATAGCACAACATGACGTGGGGAAAAAAGCTTCAAACACTTTTAATTATTTATTTCATAAACTACTGCAGCATTAAAACTAGAGGTGCTCCTATTCAGCTGGTAATTGGATTCAGATGTTTTTCTTTATCAGCACCGACTGGTGACCGGGAGTTTGGAAACTCAAGAGTCCAGTAATTTTCCTATCAGTGAACATACAGTACTAGTATTGAGCTAATACTGTTGGCTTGCGATATTATATTTCACAAACCAACAGTTGTCTGTCAGTTGCAATCTGAACAACTGTTCTATTGCTTCTATGCATATGTACTAAATGCAGAGCAGAGGTCCTCTGCTTAATGCTGACAATAAGAAAACAAGACTGCATGCTTCGTGCAGAACTCAACTATAATTTATCCATCCCTAAAATCTTGGATGCATCTTCGTTAATGCATTTTGATTGGTAGGGTGAGCAGGAGGAGAGACTGTTTCAGGCTGGCTTTCATGCAAGCACTGCCAACATTGGCAGCCTTTTTGAAACTTAATATTTAAGGTCTATTGTTTCTAGAAAATTCAATTTAAAACTGTTTTTCTTTTTACTAATGATAGTTGCTCTAATCACAGAATAAATAGATATAAAGGATCCTAAAATCAATTTAAAAAGTTAACCTTATAGCCATTTAAAAGATACATACTTAGACTCTGGGTATTGGCAAAGGCTTTTGCACTCAGTCAACACCATGATTGGTACAGGTTTATGAGCCGCATAGATGCCCAGGGAATTGTGAATAGATTTACAGTAGCATTTTCTGGTCATGCAACCCACTCAAAGAGCTTTTACACTACAAGTAGTCGCTTTCATCCAGCCGTAATAGTCCTGTTGCAGGACTATTATTCTCTACCATTTGACGAGGTACTTTACTTAAGCTCTGCTGTTTCATTCTTTTCCTTACTGATTTCATTTTGTTCTCTGCATGCTTCAGAAAATACATGAGCTTTAAGCTTTAAACCAAACAGCCATGCAAATTAAAATGATTTTATTTTTAAAACAAGAAATGTCAGACTGAAAAGGATTTTTTTTCTGTTTTGTTTATTTTTTCTTTTGTTTTATTATAATGCCTAAATGGAATCTTTCCATTTCACACCACATGTTTACTGGATTTCTTTCTTGATACTTTTCTTCAGCTCCGTTTGAGGTTTTAGATTACAGTAGATCTTTTCATTAACCTCTCAAGGAAAATGATTTTGGGGCAGTCTGGTATTGCAGCAGCCATTTGATATCATCATTAGGAAAGATCATTTGATCTGGAAAGTGCGCACACAGAAAGGAACCTTCATTTTTCATCTGGATGTGACGGTGCCCCATCCTGTTGGAACCACGAGGCTCCACACAGCAGTTATTTTATTTCAAGATGGTTTCAAAATTCACCAACGATCGATTGAACTGTTCTCTGCTCTGATGCATGATGGCTTTAAAGAACAAAATTTGCAAACTATCGGCCCTCTGCATTAGTGAGCCTTTGCTTTCAGAGCCAAAATTTCTTTTTCTTTCAACTGATGAGGCATGGGAAAATATTTCCTCATTTATCACCACTGTGAAAAAACGTACTGAAATAAGATTAAGTCATACTGTAATTGTGTGAATGTAAAATTACATCTGGAATATATTTTTTCCATCAATTTCATAAGTCTTTGAAGTAGTTTTGTACTCAATACTTTGTCCTCCACTTTCCGATATGGTGTGATATGATTAGGAATGAAAATGATATATAGCAAAGTAAAAAAAAGTAAATAATAATCCAACCAAAATTGGATGAAAACTATAATTGTTTTCCATTAAAACAATTAAGTTTTAATTGTTTTAATGGAAAAAACAATTAAAACAACAATTAAACAATTAAAACAATTAAGTTTTAATTGTTTTAATGGAAAACAATTGTGTTTTCAAAACTCTTTCTAACCCTCATAAAACTCATACACGAAGTGTTTAATTGACTCATTGATGCATGTTTGAGGAATCCTTGAATCTCCCATGACAGTCATTCAGAGCACCCTTCCCCCGCATCTTATCCCACTCAACTCCGCCAGACAAGTGTCAGTAGCAATTGCCAAACACCTGGTGGAAGTGCTGACTGTTGGGCTTATGATCCAAGTTACAACGCTCCTAAGAACGGTTGTAAACTGCATAGATGGATGGCATGGAGAAATATTGTTGTGATGACATGCTGAATAGGGAGTGTTGGAATGGTAGGAGCTTCTTAAAGAAACAAAGACCAATTTTAAGGCGTCAGGTACAGCTATGATGCAAATAAAAAAAAAAATTTAAGTCGTTTCTACTATTGGGTCTGTTTGCCCACAAATTGATTTGGGCTCAGTTGACTTTAATTTGTCAAACGCTATATTGATGGGCAAAAAGCCCAAACTCATACCTGTCAAGTCTCCCGTTTTGGCTGGGAAACTACCGTATTTTCCCCATTTTTCCCGTCATGCTCCCGTACTAGTATTTTCCCGTATTACAATGTAGTTACATCACCTCCCCCACACTCTGACGGTAGTGTTTCCCCCACCCACCTCCCTGTTGTTAAAGCAGATTAATTTTTGTAGCAAACTGCTGCAGTGGGGCCAAGACAAAAGACAAGTACTACTACGTTAAAATGTATTTAATCTCACACTTATCATTTTAGAAAGCCATTACTTCAGGAAATGAATATATACTGACAAAATAATTGAATAGTAAAGAAAAAAGGTGACCTTAAGCTTACAGAATGTTGACTGCTTTGTGCAACACATTAGCACTCTGCCTTTCAAAAGCAATTTCAATGTAATCAACATGTCTGTTCTGCTAAGTGGTTACAGGTCTGACATGGGAAGCCTGTCATTGAAAGGAGCCATGTTCTCAGTTTCTCAGCTATTATACTGTAAAATGGGCACCACCTCACTAAAAGGGCTTTTGCAGATTCTGCCCGCAGGGCATTGTTCTTCAGTCTGGTGCGCTTTAAGTGAATTACAAATGTCTGGATGTCGTCCTCATTTAGCCTGCCTTTTAATAATGCACACTACAGTATGCATATATTTCGAAGATCTTCATATCTCAGGACGGCTTTTAGGGTACAGCATACCCTCTCTCACTTTCTCTCTCAGCTTCTCTTCTTCTCTCTTTCTTTCTAAATACCTCTGTCTCTATTTTTTAACAAATCCTTGCTGGACCGTTAATCAGTAATCCATAAAAACCTATTCTGCTTTCAGAATTAACTTTTTTCTTTTTATTTCAGAAGTAATGATGTATAGCCAAGGGGAGTAGCTAAAATGCAGATGCCTTGTGTGGCAAGGTGTCTGCATTTGGAAAGACTGAAGCCAGATATAATTTAACAGTTGCGAATAAAAATAGGAACACATAGACTGAGTGTGTGAGAAGAGGGGAAGGTAATCATTAATAGATTGTGGGGAAAAGCGAAAATGATCTCCACCTGGAATTGTCCTACATTTTAACTTGAATTTTCACCAGTCTGAGTGTGTCATTGTATGAGAAAGAATCTTTTAGTGTGATCTTTGTGTATTTATGTGTTCAGGACAGGGAGTGGAAGTTTCAAAACCCTTTTAAGGCTTTGTAGCCTCTCTTGTCAGCAGAGCGGGACCTTCATCTTACCAGGGTGTCTGCTGAGGATTGAACCCACTGTCCCATAACTGATATAAAATAATCCCCCAACCATTACTTTTTGTCAGGGAGGAGGGGTTCAGCTAAATCTCCTTTGTTCAACACAACCATCTGAGTTGGGTGTATGCCTGGTTGTGAGATATATCTCTGTGTTTTTAAAAAGTTAATTTCAAGAGTCGAATGAAAGGTATGTCTGAATCTGCTACAGAAGTCCAAAGATGATTTAATTCAATGCATACAAAAACACACAACAGTGCCCACGCTGTCATTATTTATTCAGCTAAATCAAAGCCAAAGTGAAAAAACACATTGTGAAAATCTCAGTCCAAACATGCTGCGTCTAAAGAATGTATGTGAGAAGTTGCAGCTAGGTGCTGCTAACTAAACAAATTGATTAACTTGTGTAGGAATAGGAGTTTTGGCTGTTTGCTGCTCTGTTTAATACGTGATAGGATAACCTACGTCTTTTAATGCAATCTTGGAAAGGCTACAAACCCATAGTTGTACTGTGAGAGTTGTAATTTACAACTGGAAAATATTCAAGTCAGTTTTTATCTCCACCAGCCAATTGACATCGAGATCAGATCACCAGACCTACAGAGCAGCTGCAAACAGTCAAGAGCTCCAGACAAGGCGTGTGAGTTCACATGTTCAGTGTTGAAGTTCATGTATGGCTTACTTGAAAGGACTTTCTGTAGATCATTTACACAAACCAGAACATGGCGACGCAGCTCAGTTTCGTTAAGTTTCATCTGAAATAACGATGAGAACAATGTCATTATCACAAACAAGAGTACAGATAAAGGGTTTGTAAAAGTCTTACGTTAGGCATAATCTAAACTAGCTCAAATGAGTCATAGCAACAGTCAAGAAAGGTGGAAGGATGAATATTATGCTTGTTTTGCTGCTACAGATTTGGTGAGATGTCCAAAGCTTGGCCTTTCTCTCATTGACCTGTTTGACCTCATTGAACAAACAACATGGTCTTCATGTTTGTTCACTGATTTTTCTCTAGCAAGTCCTTGACCTGCATGCAGACTGAGATTAATTCACACACAGGTGGACCCTATTTACTAATTGACTTCTCAAGGTATTTGCTGGAACTGAATCATTATTAGGTATATGTATTAGGTATATGTTAGGTACTGTATAATAAGGATTAAAAAGGAGAAATGTGTTCAATAAGTTGGACACATGATATAACTAAGCACCTATTCAAGGAGTGTCTAAACCACCTTGCCCCCAACGTGACTGCAGGCATGTTTTCTTGCGTACACCTCATTAGGTCACCAACATGAGCTCACCTCTGTTCGCTCTACCCTCGCAATCAGACACTACCGCTTACTTAAGGTGTGCATATATGAAAACATTTGTACAGTATGTGTGCCAATTACTGTCTCACTCGAGACTGATTATCTGTTTATCCTGAAGCAGAGAGAGAAAAAAGGATCCGACTGCCATCACGAGTAAAAAATAGAAATACTCTGCCTGTGTTTTTGTGTTAGCGTGTGCAAGGGGGTGCACGCATGCATGTGTTTATCTTGTGATGTCAGCACAGTCTGGGGACATACTGATTAATGTTTGAATATTTTCCATCTATTTAGGCTAGAGATTTCTCACTGGGAAGATACACACACACATAAAAAGAGCAAAAAATATGAAAACAAGAGGGAGTGGTGAGGATGAGGAATGACACAAATATGTTAAAGCTAATAACTTAAAGATGACTAGCAAGAGAGAATTTTTGTAGTTGGAATTTAGCAGATTCATCAGCAGCCAATATCTTGCATTCAGTAAAATGGCATCTATTTGAAGGAGTACAGCTCTAGGGAACAAAACTAAATCTCAAAGGTTTTATAGTGTACCTGTGTGTACCTGTGTGTACCTGTGTACTCTACCCCATAGTCTACATTTTTGTTAAATCAGATCATATAATATTTCCTCTATAAAACTACCTTGTAATTTTATAGGGCTGTAACTTTAGAACTACTGTAAAACAGCCCTACTTTTTACAGTAGGGCTGTTATGCATTCTAACTTTTCAGTAAGAATTACCTCTGTATTACCGTGTAATACATTATAATACAGTAACATTATCCTGTAATGCTGTACTTTAAGTTCAGTTTATTTACTAAATTTATTCTTTTGGGCAAAGAAAAAGCGTTTGTTGAAGCATGAAAAGTAATAAAGTCAATCAAGTTTAAATGGGAAAACTGTCTGTGACTGGAAGGATATTCCAAACTATTGTATGCATAGAGTGCCATTTTGTATCCTTGTAAGTTGTATACAAATTTAATCAAAGCATTTGCTCTTCGCTTCTTGTGCCAGACCTTATCCAGAAATCATACTTTGAACTTTAAATGCGAAGCTTGAAAAGTCCTTCTCTAGAGTGTCGTTGAAGGCCAGTCTGTCCTGAGCAGCTGGTTTTATTACAAGCTGGTGTGGTGCTGATATTGCTGCGCTCTCTGTCTGAATTATGTGGTAAAGGAAAGTCTGCATTCACAGGATTTCCCTGCAATCATTGTTAAACTCTGCAAGCTTTCCTTAATGCTTTTCTCCGTAAAATGTTCCAAACGAGTTTTCTCATTTACAGCGCAATTACACCCCTCCCATATTCTTTTCTCCTGTTCTCTCCTCCCCTTCTCACTCCTCCTCAATGCCTGCCTTTACTGCCCCCTGCTCTGAGATTCACTCCCAGCTATAGTCGGCGAAAGGTTCTTTACCAAGATTATTGAAAGATCTTAGGATTCTCAGCAGTCAAGGAGCTCAGACAATCATGTTAAAGGTCTCGTTACATCTCCATGGGGTGGGGGATGAACAGGGGCTAGACTTTTTTTTTCAGTAAAACTCATCATCATGATTAAGTGAACATGATGTCAAGGTGGCAGAGAGGGTGGGATGAAGCAGTAGTGAAAATGACAGTGTAGGGAAGGAGACATTTGTTCTGCGATTAGGCAGCTCTCTACTCCTCCAGTGCAGTCTGGAGTTAATTAGCAGAGCTATTATCCAGCCTTATTCATCCATACAGATGAGCAGACAGCCGCTCTAATCTAACCACACTCTGACGTAGTCTGGGGATCTAATATATCAGATTAGTCGGGTAGCGCTGCAAAATATCTACACCCACTCTGCATCATACAAGTGTATCACAGATTAGAGATTAGAAAGAATAGTGCCAGAGTGGTGTTCTGTTGACTGAGCTTCAGTTTTTATCATTTGATCTTTTTTTCTTTTTTTTAATACATGAGTATAAAGTGGAGTGGACTTTAAAAAGACGTCATTGTTAAAGAAGATCTTTCTTTATTTTTGTCTTTCACTCAGATGCTGTATAAGTAACTGGCCTGATTGTGTCTCTTCGGACTCAAGACATCAGCCACGACAAATCTCCAGGAAGCACGAGGAGAAGAGGGGAAGAATTCGGCTTAGCCGAGAGAGACTGCATAGATATTGAGGCCCCTTCAGGCCCCCACCACCATCCCCCCACTCTTTCCTGTCTCCGTTTGTCTCTCTTGAGGTAACTTTTCATTCTGTGCCATGGAAGATTTACTGTAATCTGGCAGATCAAAGGCGGGCATTGCAATCCTATTCCCTTAATCCAGTTTGATGGTGACTTCTGCATTTGTAATAACACTTACAAAAAGAGAGATCGCTTTTAGGTTCAATCTTCTTTAAATTCCTCCGTTGTCAGAGCAATAATCATAGTTATGTAGCTATTTTCGGGCTGAATTACATTTTAAATTAATCGTAAACTCAACAATTCACACAGCATATGCAGTCATACTCTTATCTGCTCTTTAACATTTTTATGTCATTTAAAAGTGATCTAGATCTTTTATCACATTTTTTACCATTAATATTAATTTATGCAATCAGTAAAAGGACTTGTCACATCTTAGCATCAAAACCATCTCATTTAAACCAGACATCTAACACAACACCCACTGATCCTTCAGAGTTCTTTTAAAGACTTTAGTCATGTCCCTTTTACAACCAATAGTTCCACAGCATATGAAGATATTACCTTGTTTGATTTATCTAATGATTAGCAGCAAGCTTGCTTCAAAGTTTTCTAATTCCTCTCTCTGAGTGCTTATTGCTCTGCTGAAATCTTTTTAAAGGGTAGGTGTCAAAAATAATCCAGAAGCAGTCACTGTATTAATGATTAGCTTGAAAAGTTTCAATGCAGTGGTTTTGTTCCTCCAACCTGTACAGGGTGTCATTCTTGGAGTATGGTTAAGTCCAGGCTGTAGTTCTCACTGTGTTTTTGACTAACAAAGAGTCATCTTTAATATTTTACATGCCATCTGCTTCTCTTACAGTCTCTTAATGCAGTTTCTCAGTCAGTTTGTTTACTGCTGTAATTTATTATTTTACAAGTGATGGGTTATTGTTTTACTATGTCTATGTCAGGAGAAAAAATGTCATATGAAAGGAAAAACACTTGCATAGGCACACAAATGATCTCCTATGCCGTCACAGTGAAAAAAAATCCTATATAAAGATGCTTCACTTTACTTACCAAAATCACAGAATGATTTTCTGTTAGGTTTTGTTTTTAGTAGTATCTGTTCTTTAATCAGTAAATGTATGCTGCTGGTTTTACACAGCAATCTTCTCAGATTGATAAACGTGTGGAGTTGATAGCCCCTAGTGGTGGATTTTATAACTTCACAAGTGCCATTTTGGCCCTTCAGATTCTTGTCTTTAAATATGACAGCCTTTTCTCATGTTTCTCAAATAACATTAATCATCAATAAAATAAATATATGAAACAAGTGTAGCATATCCTTGTTAATTTACATCATGTGAAGGAGTGACATAAGTTGTATTTTAAGATTTTTATAGGACCCTTTAAGGTCACACAAAACATGTAAATCACATTCCTTTACCCATGAACTTTTCAAGTTGTTAATTTAAAATTCTGGTCTAGCCTTGATAATTTCAGTCTGTGGGAGCATTTCAACCTCAATTTATTTATTTATTTTTTTGGTGAGGTTGAGCTCTCTCTAAGTACACATTTGATGAGTCATTAGTGGGTGCAGGCACTTATTAAAATGAGAAGATGGCTGGATAGATGGCTTGACGTTTTGATAGGATGGATGGGCGTGGGGGGAGATCATTATTGGTCATGTTTTTGTAAAATTAGGGCGTGCTCGTGTGTGTATGGGCGGATGCACAGACGTCCGTATGTGTGTGGGTGGATGGGTGCAAGTGCGTGTGTCTATGGCTTGCAGAGGTCCTGTCAAGGAACAGAAATGATTAATGTGCCTCTGCCACATGAATGAGCTGCAAACTAAACCCAGGAGCCTTAACTGGAGCGTAGAATACCTCACCTCTCCCTCGTTTTTTTCTTCTCATTCTCTTTTCCTCATCCCACCTCCCTTCCATTTGCTTGCTTTCACACCTGCTTGCAGCTCTCAAAGTCGGCGCAATGTTTTCTTTTTCTGCAAGTCGCGCATCTGCGCCGTGCTAAAGCTGGGCGGCACCACGGAGAATCAGCCGGCAATGGGAGCGGAAAAATGGGGGGCTTGGAAGTGCAGCAGAGCAAAGTCCTCAAATGTTTGTTTGACTTGACAAATGAAGACGTGAACGAATCAATGATTGATGATCTCTGGTATTCACTAAACCTTCCATTGCAATGTGATGCCTGCACATTCTGGATAGAGCATGAAAGGGATCTTCTGCTCACCACCAAAAGTTGAATTTGGTGTCCATTTTGATGGGTCTATCTGTAATGAAAAAAGTAACGGTGACCCCGGCTCCAGAATGAGAGAGCAAGTTGAGGAATAAACAAGCCCTGTGTAAGATACAACCTGCTATCTAAAGGCAATTTATGCCCTAAGACACATTCAAGCTTAACATATTGAAACTCATCGTCACGACTTCACCAGTGTCCTGCCTGTTGTGTTCCTTTGTCCTCGTGATGATGCTTGTTTACAAATCTTATGTAACTAACTTTGAAGTCCTTCACAGAATAGCTGGACATATACTATTATGAGAAATCTGTAGGTCTATTGTAGTAAACAGGGTTGATTAAATATGCATGTCCCACTTTTCACACTTCTGCACAGCATTGATAGGCTAGTGAGGTGCAAAATATTATTTTTTTCCTTTGCCTTTCTAGGTTTCTTTGTCAGGTTTCTGTTTTAGTGCTTTAAAATTAAACAAGTAAGAACTGCTTACCGCTTTTCTGCTTGTCTGTTATTTGGACTCTTACTGGTCTACCCTTTCATGGAAACTGTATTCCCTCATAGCTGTGGCCTCTTTAAACTTGATAATTCCCTGCTATGAAGGTAAAATGGTGCTGAATATTGTTTTGAGTTTCACAACAGTGACTTTGAGATATTGACTTCCAGGTCTCACTCCCATCAAGCATCTGTAGGATGTGCTGGACAGCAAAATTTAATCTATAAACGCTCCACCTCGCTTCTTACAGCAGTTAAGGCATCTGCTGCTATTATGTTGGATACCATAGGACACCTGCAGAGACTTAGATTTAGAAGTACAGACATGCTAGTAAGGTGGCTAAAATGCTAATCCTGATTATTCTATGAATTTTTTTCTTTAAATATTTTGGTCAAAATATGCAGAATGCACATTGTTAATTTCTACAATTTAGGTGCTTATAAGCAGTTGTAAATCATGCACTGGAGGTTGAGAACAGGCTCGTAAAAACTTTGACAAAAGGTTAACATAAGACAATGAATTCACTAAGGAAAGTTAAGCAACTGTACATATTTTTGTTTTTGGTAAATTCAAAAATGTTGGCTTTTAAATGCAAACTATACAGTCTGCAGGCCTATGAGTCCATATTTGCCCCTAGTTCTCTACAGCTCCAATTGTCCTTCCCTCAGTTCAGTGTTGAGCCTCTGCTTTGTGAGCTGAGCTGATAGGAAGCTCTGAATGTGAAGGACTCAAGTTCCTTGTAATCAAACAGATTCTCCCTCTTTCAAATCCACTTTTAAAGTTTCTTCTTCTCAATCACTTGCTATGTGTTTGTTGTGTCATCACCATATGGTACGAATAAGGGCAAGTAAAAGTGAGGCGAATCAGACTCTCTTCTGTCTTGATTTGTAAGTTTTAAAAATAAAGACAATTGACATAAAGTTGCCTCATACTACAGTACATAATCTGAGAGAAATTTCACACGTTACTTGATCTTGCCCAAAAATAATAAATATACCAGGCTTCAGTGACCATCACCACTGCACAGTTGTACAAAATGAGCTGAAGGGTTGAAGCTCTGCAGGCACTCTGTATTGTATATGTCATTCCAATTCTCTGATGAAGTGAGATTTATTTGAAGGAGGTCATCTCATTTACTCACTTGTTATCCACTTCCGCCGCCAACACATACAAGATAAATTCCTTCTCACGATTCTCAGGCATTGGGAATGTTTTCAACCCAAATCCTAGAGAGGAGAAAAAAACATTAGTAGAACAGCCAGGAGCGTTTGAGGTAATGTGCTGCATAAAGTCAGGAGAGCAGATGTGATTTTAATTTTTTAGATACAAGCTATTCCTGAGTGGTTATGGTGAACATACCCAGCTTTTATCTCTGTTACAGTTTGCTTGGCAGTGATAACTATGAGGGGCCGTTTAGGACAAAATTTACGTTTTGTCTCTCACACACTACCAAAAAGTCTCGCATACTCCAAAAAAGTAGCCACGCACACTCCAAAAAATTACGTTTTGTCTCTCACACACTACCAAAAACTCTCGCATACTCCAAAAAAATAGCCTCGCACACTCCAAAAAATTACGTTTTGTCTCTCACACACTACCAAAAACTCTCGCATACTCAAAAAAATTACATTTTGTCTCTCACACACTACCAAAAACTCACGCATACTCAAAAAAATAGCCACGCACACTCAAAAATTACTCACGCACATTCAAAAAAATACTCAAATTGCGTATACACACACTACTAAAATGTCACACACACACACACAAACGTTAACTTTCTCGCTCACATACACTACTATCAGCTCGCTCACATACACTGTACTAACAGCTCGCACATTCACAAACGTTAACTTTCTCGCTCACATATACTACCAGCTCGCTCACATACACACAAACGTTAATTTTCTCGCTCACATACACTGCTAACAGCTCGCACACACAGACGTTTATCTCTCACATACACAAGACTAAAGTTGAACACACACACAGTACTAAGACTCGTTTTATGTATGTGTGAGAGCGAGACTTTTTATGAATGTGTGAGAGCGAAACTCTTTTTGAATGTGTGAGAGCGAAACTCTTTTTGAATGTGTGAGAGTTGTCACGGAAGAGGCGGGGCATAATTTTTGGATCAAACTGCGCATGCGTAGATCCTAAACTATAAGTTTCGATTGTTGACTCACTGTATGTTCTATTACTTAGTATATTTGTGCTTTTAAATATATATAGAACGTTTAACTTTCTTGAAGATTAAATGTGCTATAGAAATAAATGAATCTGATTGATTGATTAAAAAGAGCAAAATTGCTGTAGTACAATCTGTCCACTGGGTGCCAGTATTACAGGAATTATTAACCGGCGCCAACTAGTGCCGAAGAAGAAAGAGTTTGCTATACCGAACATGGCTAACTCTAATTCGAAACGAGAGAAAATTGGTCAGGCAGCTGCCATTTTAAACACCGCTCCGGAACGGAACAGAGATGAGAGTTCTGAATCTACTGTAGCACTGCGGGCAGTCGTTGAATCGTTTAATGCGCCTGTCAAAGTGCTGGTTGCCTCCGGAGAAGATAGAATGGTGTTTAAAATGGCAGCTGCCTGACCAATTTTCTCTCGTTTCGCCATGTTCGATATAGCAAACTCTTTCTTCTTCGGCACTAGTTGGCGCCGGTTAATAATTCCTGTAATACTGGCACCCAGTGGACAGATTGTACTACAGCAATTTTGCTCTTTTTAATCAATCAATCAGATTCATTTATTTCTATAGCACATTTAATCTTCAAGAAAGTTAAACGTTCTATATATATTTAAAAGCACAAATATACTAAGTAATAGAACATACAGTGAGTCAACAATCGAAACTTATAGTTTAGGATCTACGCATGCGCAGTTTGATCCAAAAATTATGCCCCGCCTCTTCCGTGACAACTCTCACACATTCAAAAAGAGTTTCGCTCTCACACATTCAAAAAGAGTTTCGCTCTCACACATTCATAAAAAGTCTCGCTCTCACACATACATAAAACGAGTCTTAGTACTGTGTGTGTGTTCAACTTTAGTCTTGTGTATGTGAGAGATAAACGTCTGTGTGTGCGAGCTGTTAGCAGTGTATGTGAGCGAGAAAATTAACGTTTGTGTGTATGTGCGCGAGCTGGTAGTAGTGTATGTGAGCGAGCTGGTAGTAGTGTATGTGAGCGAGAAAGTTAACGTTTCTGTGTATGTGAGCGAGAAAGTTAACGTTTGTGAATGTGCGAGCTGTTAGTACAGTGTATGTGAGCGAGCTGATAGTAGTGTATGTGAGCGAGAAAGTTAACGTTTGTGTGTGTGTGTGTGACATTTTAGTAGTGTGTGTATATGCAATTTGAGTATTTTTGGAATGTGCGTGAGTAATTTTTGAGTGTGCGTGGCTATTTTTTTGAGTATGCGTGAGTTTTTGGTAGTGTGTGAGAGACAAAATGTAATTTTTTTGAGTATGCGAGAGTTTTTGGTAGTGTGTGAGAGACAAAACGTAATTTTTTGAGTATGCGAGGCTATTTTTTTGAGTATGCGTGAGTTTTTGGTAGTGTGTGAGGGACAAAACGTAATTTTTTGGAGTGTGCGAGGCTATTTTTTTGGAGTATGCGAGAGTTTTTGGTAGTGTGTGAGAGACAAAACGTAATTTTTTGGAGTGTGCGTGGCTACTTTTTTGGAGTATGCGAGACTTTTTGGTAGTGTGTGAGAGACAAAACGTAATTTTTTGGAGTGTGCGTGGCTACTTTTTTGGAGTATGCGAGACTTTTTGGTAGTGTGTGAGAGACAAAACGTAAATTTTGTCCTAAACGGCCCCTCATAGATAACAGCCTCTCATTACCAAGCTGCAGCCCTTCAGAGATGAGAGATCAGTAACTACAACTAGTCATCACATACAATTTAATGTATTTCTACATTAAATTACCAATAGCATTCAATCACCCCTCCAAATCAGTGAATTCAGGTTTTTTTGACCACTTCCACAGTCACAGGTGTATAAACTCCATGCCATACATACTGCTTACACAAACATTTTTGAAAGCATTAGTCACTCTCAGATGCTAAGTTATGTCTTTATGGTTCCATGATAGGTTGACAACTATGAAATGCGCCCAGTTCCATGTTCATGTCAGTGTTATTATGACAAAGTGAAGGTGATTGGGTACAACAGTCTTGCAAGTGATAGGTCACATAAAACCTTCAGTGTGCAGAGGTTGCCAACTTCCTGTAGCGTCAATAGCTACAGAACTCCAAACTTTGCTTAGCCTTCTGATTAGCTCAGGAACAGTGCATAGAGAGCTTCAAGGACTAGATTTACATGGCTTAGCAACTACTTCCAAGTGCAAGGCAAAGCATGAGACGCTGGGGAGGCATATGCAAATACATATTTATATACTGTATATCAATATACAGGACAATGGGTCTAGAGCAGTGACGACATGGTCTCTGGGTTTGGCGGGTGCCAGGAGAAAATCCTTTCATTGTTCTGACTAATAAATTTGGTGTCTCTCACACTTTATTGTGTCAAATGTAAGGTTCACTAAAAAGGGGATTATGATGTGGGGGTGTTTCTCAGAAGTTGGGTATCACACCTTAGTTTCATTGCAAATAACTTCTAATGCTTGAGCATGCCAGAATGTTTTGGACAATTCCATTCTCCCAATTTTGTTGGAACAGTTTAGGGATGGCCGCTTCTTGCTCCAACATGTCTGTGCACCGGTGATCAAAGAAAAGTCCATAAAGACCTGGCTGAGTGAGTCTTTTGTGAAAACTTGAAAGGCCTTCACCGAGTCCCTACGTGAACCTGATAAAAACCCTTTGGACTTAATTAGTGGAGACTGTGAACCAAGCTGTTTATTTCAACTTTAGTGTCTAACTTTATAAATGCACTTCTGGAGGAATGGTTAAAGATTTCCCCTTAAATGCTTCCAAACCTTGTGGAAAGCCTTCCAGGAGGAGCTAAATCTGTCATTGCTTAAAAGGATGGTTCAGCATCATATTAAGCCTTGTGGATTTAGAATGGATTGTCACTCAAATTGACTTGTGTGAAGGGAGGTGAGCAAATAATGTTTTGACAATGTTTAAATCTAATTTGTTGCAAGAAGATAATTTTACCTGGAGACGAGCTCAGAGACAGACATGTAGAGACTGCTGAAAAATGCATATTAACTAGTGCTGCCATCATGATGTTCTCTCATTCACAAACTCATTTTATTGATATGCAGATGACTATGTAGTTGATAAAGATGGACAGACTGATGACGCTAGACTTGGAAATGATAAATTATGCAAATTCCATTTAAGGTATGGATTTACATTCTCAGACAGATACACACAAACCACTTATTCTGTAATGCTATTTGCATTGATCAATAGCATAACATGCTAAAGACAACCCAGTCATAATTTTCCTTTGCTTTGAAATTTTAGCAAAGACCATGGACTACTTTTTCACACGCATAGTTTTTACATCGACTCCACTTTTCATAAAAGTAATTCATGACCAGGCAGGACAGGAGGGATAGAGAAGTGTTTGTATTCGTCTTCTTATGTCTTATCTTTCAGTTTTTGATTAATTACATCTTCCTAAAAGTGGTATTGGAAGATTACAGTAGGTGAGTGGAACATCAAATAGAAACCAAATTTTGCAACTCTCCTGTTTAGCAGCTTCTACTACAAAAAATACAAAAATATATCAAATTATATTTTATTGGATGAAAAGGTATCCATTCCAGAGCAGCTGTGAATCTAGTTCAGCCACCGTCTTCTCTCAGACAGATATTGTCCTTCCACTTATTCCTGCCATCTGTAATAATGTCTTCTCTGTAACCCAAGAACTTGTTTATAGAAATGGACACACAGTCAATTCCCAACTAGTCACATCATCTGTTCCTCCTCTACTGGCAAAAACCTCCACCTGACAGGTAGTTAACAAGTATCACCCAAGCCAAATGCCATAATACCACTTACAGTCGGCTGTATCCAGCATGTGACTGAGGCCTTGAACCCTCAATGGTTATGGCCATCTATTGTTAAACCCATTGGATTGGCCTGGCTGGTCAAACACACACACCCACAAACCTGACTTGTATCATGCAGATACAAGGTACTCGGACACAAGTGAAGACACAGCACAGGAGGTGGTGCTGCCTTAGAGAACTGCATGAACACGCAGAGTCCCTTTTCAAAACATGCTCCCATGCTTATAAGATTCAGAGTTATCCATTTATTCATGTAAGCCCTCTGAAGTGCCAAAGCGACTGGCTATATCAAGAACACTATCTTTTGGCAGCAGCGATCAGTCTGGAAATGTGACCTCGATGGATTAGTGTTGATGTGATGCAGCTATCCAACTTGCAATCTACATTGGCCCGAGCAGAGGACATACCCGGGCATGAGCACCAGAAGCTCATAAACATTCCTACATGAACAATGCACTATATCCTCAGTTGTGCAAATGCATCAGCTCAGCTTGGTTTTTCTCAGAAATGTGCACAGATCCATGGGTGTGCACATAACACACTGATACATTTATAAGTAACTGGAGAAAACGAGAGCTGTATCCTCCCTATTTCAAAAAGGGGTTCTTGTTTTTCTGACAGGCCTCCCATACCACCGGCAAGCTGTCCCACTGAGATAAGCCGGCTGGCATTTTCATCATTCCGGCCATACTGATTGGAACATTATCATAAGAAAGAGGCTGAGAATCCAGGAGGCCTTCCCTCTGGACGCTGATTCATGTTCAAAGTTGGGATTAACAATCTCACCCCTCAAATCCCCTCAAACAAGACAGGGTTGAGCAGGCAAATGAAGCAAACATTCAACAGATAACAAGAAGGCTCTCATGGCTCAGCAAATGGGCGGATGGTTGAATGATGAGTAAGTAGATGGATGGATGACATGTTGGTGACAAACTTGGAAGAAAATAGGAATAAACTTTAAAACATTGCTTCTGAGAGTCTTTTGTTGCTGTTGTTCAGCCACAACATTCACACAAACTACTGTAAATGTAAATGTTGATGTGTGAAATGAAACTAAAGAGCAATTGTCTCCAGATAAATGGGAGGATCTTGTTATTCAATTCATACAGTCTGTAGAAATCTGTTAGAATTGTTTTCTGAGTGGGGAAGACTCATCGGTGCTTACTTTGAACTCAAATGTTCAAAGTAAGCAAACCTTGGACCAGGTAAATGTACAACTTCTGTGGATGTCCTTACACGTACTGACTTCCTAAAGTTTTTTTTAAGGTTAGAGTATATAAAAAGACTCAAACAGGTCTCAAAAAATTTGTCCAATCAGAGCTATATCCCTAACTACATGCAACTCTAGCTACAGTGAAGTGTCTACAAAGTATTGACTACATATGCACAACAGATATTTCATATTGTTAAAACTTGTTTTCGACCTCCAATTTCATCTAGTTATTTTTGATCTGTTGCCCACTACTCACTGACTAAACATGGAAATAATCCATAGGAAATGTGTTTGGGATGTGCATGAAAGATCTTTTGTCAAAAATGCCAACTATATTAAAGCTTTTCTCCTGCTTTAGGTGTAAAAGCCACAAAGTCCTTAAATTCATACGAGACTTCGTATAATTTTCCGCAAAAAGAAACTAGGACAGCATATCGGAGAACTATACTGTATTTTAAAGAGTTTTTTCCTTAACTGATGTTCCAGGTTCAATGTTAATTCATGAAATAAATGAAGGCAACAGCTTGCCATTTTATAATTATTAAAATGAGAAGAGGGATATGTAATTGCCATAATGTCTAAAAAATGACTAAGATTACTTGAGTTAATTAAAAGCTGTGTAATTTGAAGGCATTTTAAGAATGGAGAGATAGTCCAAAAATGTATACAATAATAAAATATGGCTACTTATTACAGAAGACATTTGCTCATTTTTATTATTAAAGTTGCTTTATCAATAGTTCCAAAGTGATCCAAGATAATTTTGATTCAATTATTTATCATTGTTTAACATAAAGACTTACTTGGTTGCAGGGATAATTTGTGGAGGCTTTCTTCTATCTCTTCGCCTGCATTGTCTTTGTCCAACAACCTGCCTTTTATTTTGTGGCTTTAAATCAGTTCAGATGATTGGAATCGTGCTTGCATATTTAGCATCTGTTTTGCATTAGCGATCTATCATACAACAAACAAGTTTGAGATTGTCAACATATGGTAAGGCTCTATTTAAGCAGTTAAAAACCCATTAACCCCAAACGGTAACAACAAACACCTGAGTTTATTGGTTTCTATTGTTTCCCAATCAGCACAGAGTTTAAATCACATTGCTTTTTTCTTTTCATTAAATCCAGCTGGCTCGAGTGGGAAGGGAACACTTTCCACTCGATTCAAATTTTTGCTCGTTTTCAGGTGAAGCCTGTCTTTAAATGTTTGCCACCCCCTCTTTCCGTGCAATCACGTTAAGCGGCTCTAAAACCCCTCTACATGATGGTTGCATTACAGTCGCACATTAAAAGGTATTAAGTGTGAAGGGATTAGAGTTAAGTGAGGGCTGAAGCCATACCTGGATCACATTAGACACGGCCAGGCTGCCAGGATAACTTGATGTGCCAAACAGTCATTAAAATATTTTGTTCAAAGAGCAGGTGCAGCATTTTTATTGTTGAAAGTGGTCTGATGAAAACAACACCAACATGTTGCCCACAGGTGGATTTTTTATTGCTTCAAACATTATCAACAAGAAAAAGGTGGTGGCAGGCAAGCAATTAAAATTAAAGCACATAGATAAAAATCCTTGGATAAAAGTATTAAGTTTCATGTTATGAGTGCATCCTACTAAAAATGTATCTAGTAGATATTTGTTCTAGATACAAAATATCTAGAACTGTTGCTGTTTTAAATAATTTTTATAACAGATTAAATTAATTAACTTACCTACCACTGTCTTTAATAGAATATGATTGTCTCTGTCCTCATAATCCAGATGCAGATCAACAAATTAGAATATTACTGAGAGAAAAAATAATAATTCCAGTAACGGAATATCTTGGCTCAAATATTCTGTTACAGATTTTGGCTCAAATTTAATCTTGTAACCTTACAAGATTAAAATTGAATAAACTTGAATTTTCTTCAAGTTAACTTCAAGTAAGTTTATTCTTACTAGAGGTGTTTTTTATGTGCAAGAGTGCAGAAGCCCTGCCTTGAATCCCTGTGCAGGGATCTAAAGATGAGGGTGATGAGGTTCCTTCCAAACTGGAAGATTGGAACTCATCACCAAAAATAATTCATCAAGACACCAATAGACGCATGTAAAAAGCTGGTGAGCAATTAATCACAAAAATGATTTGATAGTGGAATAATAAAGATTTTTCAGTGAACCCCTTAGAATGATCAGGGATCACTGAATAATTCTACAAGGCTTTGGCTTTATAACATAACACTGGATTAGATAGAGATTTTATCAACTCCACTCAGGGAATTTTCTCATTGCATGAAACTTAAATGGCCAAATTTTAAATTAAAAACAGAAATGTTTAATGAGAATTTGAATTACAAAGAGATTTGTCAGTTTGATGGAGTTGCAATTGACCAATAATTTGGAAATTAAACAAATCAGGTTGTTCCATGTGGTAAAACCTATACGGTAATTCAATGATAATTGCAGCATAATCTTAGTAATACCTCTGACATTATTCAGCAGTGTCTCAGGATCCATACATTTATCTCCCTCCTCAGGGGTTTCGAGATCCTACACACATGCATTCATCCTGTTCTCCCTTGGCTTGTGCATAATCAAAGCTTTACCACCGGTGTGTTTGAGGGTCTCACGACTTTAATGATCTCCCAATTTTAACCTCCATTGTGTATTCAGTTGAGGTAGAATCCAAGTCCTCCTCCTTTTCTTTCTGAATGGCACCGTCACCACCTGGTCTCCATTCACTTATTGACTGCCGCAGGCCATGGTGATCAGCTGGGTCTGCCTTTGTGTTTAGCATTTATAATGCCCCTGTGCTTCAAAAGAGTCCTCTGGAAACCACTGTCAGTTCCCTGTACAGCAACCATCATCAGCATCCCCATTCACAAAAGATCAAGTTAACCCACCAGAGACGAGGCCAACCACCACATCAGGGTTTTTCTGCAGGGATTTCTCTTTTTGAGTTTTTGTCAAGACCATGCCCTCTGCCCTTTTTCCTTTTTGGGATCAGTCAATTTTTGATGTATCCTGGTTATCCCTGGTCTCCATTTTGACAGTTTGCATATCTAAAGTTGCCAATCAAGCCTAGGAGACTCTCTGCAGCCTTCATTTTCTTCCCAGCCACCAGAATCCATCACTCATGGCAGAGGAGGACAAAAGGGGGCTGAACCGCTGGAGGGTGGTTTGTCTGTTGGGGAAGGTGGTGTGTGAGGTGTAAGGACCAGGTTGTTACGGTGGAACTACCCTATTCTCCCAGCTGGAAAGCCAGGCCGATGGGTTAATGACAGGATGAATGCTTTGCTAGCCCTTCTTCTGAGCTTGTGTTATAGCTCGAAGTAGGGCTTTCTTTATTGCCTTGCGTCAAAGAGCACACGGACAATGAGAACCTCAAAGTTTAGGGCTTACCTCAGTTCTTCATGTGCAATGGGGTGTGCTGGCACTTCACGTTTGGTCAATGCGCTCTTTGATTCTGCTTTGGGTTGCAGTGACAAAAGAAGAGAAAGTGGGTGCGCATATGGGAGGAGACAGGGATTAGAGCAGGCATCAATCTTTAACCTGGACACTAAGGATTCCAAACACAGCTGACCATCGATCACACTCCTTTAAACCTCCATTATTGCTCCAGTATCTTTTCTTTCCCCTTATATTATCAATGTTTCCATGGCGACTCAGTCAAGATTAAGGCATTGAGTGGTACCGAGACTTACCTTTAAAAATAATGATTAATCCACAGACCTGGAAGAAATTAGTCAAATTACATGGTATTGCAAGGTCCATTACTGAATAATTAGGTTCTACTTTGTCAGACATGTACATGACTCTTGTAATTCAGACTTGGTAGGCTTTTAAGGGAACTGTACAGAGTTACTGGGGGATTTTAATTCTTCTCACCTGCAGCTAAAACTATGAAACACAGCTAACAAGCTTTACGAAATTCCCCTTTGAGTCCTACATCTGTTTGTAGAAGGTTTATATCCAGTTAATGATTCTCATTTGGCTTTTCCTGCCCACATCAAACCAGCTTGCAGACATTCCATGAAGTCTCAAACTGTACCCTTTAAATTCTGATAAGTGGAATTTGTTTTGTGTTGTTTTATGGCAATGCCAAGTTTTGTGCCATTTCCACAGGTGGAGATTGATGAGGCTCTTGCCCTTCAAGTAGCAAACTAATCTAAGCAAGGCCTCGTAATGTTGAGACATCTGTGGGTTGAGGGAGAGGTGACAAGCACTCTCAATCCATCACCTCTTAACTGTACATTTTTGCCCTTACTAGTGGATTCATTTTGATTCGTGGAACTCTGATTTTAATGATGAGTAATGCTTTATTACTTTAGCACATAATTGCTTTAGAAGTGCACTCACTTTAATAAAAAAGTGGTTGGTTAATGAGTGAAGTTAGGATCTAATTTTACCAAAAGGAAAATCTCTTGTAATGTTTTCACATCCCTCTTTCAGTGCGCTAAGTTACCAATCGGCTCTGTGGAAACATTGGTATGCAAGTCTTTTATAAGATTCTTTTTTATTTTTATTTTTATTTTATT
This sequence comes from Xiphophorus maculatus, assembly GCF_002775205.1. Lineage (NCBI taxonomy): Eukaryota > Metazoa > Chordata > Actinopteri > Cyprinodontiformes > Poeciliidae > Xiphophorus > Xiphophorus maculatus. The sequence goes on along the minus strand of NC_036452.1, from coordinate 13,516,547 downwards.
TTATTTTATTTTGTCTTTTATTCTTTATATATTGTGTTGTCTGTGTATCATCTTTGTGGACCATGAGTCTGTTGAATAAAGTAAATCAAATCTCAACACTGTCAGAAAAGCAGAAAACATGTTTGAAGCAAAACAGATTAAATTGACTTTCTTCTTTTTTTATTGAAAATTTAACAATGACTTGTTTAGGACTTGACTAGACCTGTGGTGCTATTGTTTCTCTTCCTTCTATGTTTCCATCAGACTTAAAAGCTTCCTGATTCCCTGTTCCCATTGGGTCACCCTTTAATAGGGAAATAGTCCAATTATTTTTCATCTTGCCAGTCCTAATTAGACAGTTACTCAGATAGCTCCATGGGTATTGTTGTGAGGAGGAGGAGGAGGAGGAGGAGGAGGAGGAGGAGGAGGAGGAGGAGGAGGAGGAGGAGGAGGAAAGAATTTAATGTGAACAGAGTTTCTTTACGGTGAAAGTTTCCTGTGAAGGGGAGTTTTTCTCCACTTGACCCCCACCACTCCTCATTCCCACTGGCAAAGACAATGTGTTTTTACAACAGCTCATTAATGACAGAAGGAGTGATTTCATGGATCTTTTAACAGAATCTAATTCTCCTTCTTGAATCACTGTCTCCAGTAGAGTTGGCTTATTTTGAGGAGATCATTGTGGATTAAGGCATTTATGGCCTTTTGTGGGGGATTAACCTTTGCATTTATCTTTACTGACATTAGCATTCAAGTATGCCTAAGTATTTTACTGCTTAAAAATGTATTGCATTTTGCAGTAGAGTTGTTGTTACGTTTAAGGATTATACACCAGTAAACAGTCATGTTTGGAGATAAAGAATATTGGCATTGTCTATATCTAAAACGGAAAGATTTAAGAAGTGCAACATGTTAAAAAGGATAAAAAAAAACAATTATCTTGATCCTAATGGCTTACAATTTTCACTTCAACAGAGTTTGCATTTCATCTGTCACTAAAAGTGAAAACATGACCTGTAACTTATTAAACCCTGAAATTTACAAAACTGACATACTCCACACCCCAACATGCATGCAAATATACATATTGAACAGTATTTAACATGTTTTAAGAATCTTTTTAAGTGATCAATTGGCAAAATAAAACTTGTTTTTCTTTTTGTCTTACTGAATTTAATATATCTCAGAAAATATAGTTACTTTGAGTATTTGTGTGCGTAATTTCTGACAGATACTCAAAGCCGGTATTGGTATTATACTCTTTGGCATCAGGCTTGTTACTTCAGGAAGAAAACTCAGTTAGTTTGTTTCACCGTCACTTTACAGTTGAAAAATAAAGTGTGGGGAAGCACAAGTAAGAAAACAGTCAGCCGTGTACGTATTATGATCCCTCACAAGAATTCCTGTCCTCAGGTTTTAGCATCTTGGATTCTAAGATACTGTAACAACTTTGGGTATAATGACAATGAAAGCAAACCTATCTCACCAAATGTGTTTTTAGCAATCAGAGTTTTGAAATACAGTATCATAAATATAACACTCCACCAAAAATTGCATTCAAGCAGCTGATTTCAGTTGCAGTAAAACACATTGAAATGCCATTGATGAGTATGATAAATTGTTCAGGTATAATTTAACAAGTCTACATTTTTAAATATTCTTAAATAGAAATGACCTCTGGCTGGTGGTTATCTTGGGGTCATGACTCAGAGTTGAACACAGCTGGGGGGGGTTTACCACAGATCCCTGCTGTCCACCTGTCTTCGTTAAAACTCATCCTGGTTCTAGGGAACTCCTGCTGAGATGCACCATGGTAACCAAAGAGTTCCCAACTGATTGGCCAAGCTGTTACAAATTAGCACATGGGACAGCCACATAGTCATTAGCATATAAAGAGGTGAGCTCAAGGCACACAGGCAAAATCATCTGGAGCATCCCCTGCAGTGTTATTGGTCATTTTAATGACCACTGAGTAACCTGACAGGGTCCCTGAATACAGACAAGACGGTAGTTGCTCTGTCACTCATTTGTCTGCTACCTGCAGGCTATGGAAGAAGGGAGGATGGACTAAGTCCAAAAAAGGCACTGACAGGTTCTCTGGGATCAGCGAGGATGGATTTCCTGTGCACAGGGAGGTTATGTAGACAAACTTCTGCAGCATTTTAACCATCATAGTCCTTAACATTTTTAGGATTATTATCCTGATGTCCAGCTATCCTTGTTGTTCATTATCTAGATCCACTCTCTTTATACGTGTGTGGGCCTGCAGTGATGGATGCATATAGCTGACGAACTCATATGCAACTTTGCCGCCTCTCTTTCACTTTAACTACTGTAACTCAGGGGGAAAAGGTCAAACAATTGTGCAAAATCAATTTATCCCATCAGTCTTGATGAGACAAGACATCATTAAAAGCTAGTTTCTGTTAATGAAAAGTGGTTCAAATGCACACTCCCCAATGCATTTACCATTAGCTCAATAGAAAACGAGTCTTCATTGATTTCAGGCAAACGAAGAACATGAATGCCATCAACAATTCCTGATACTATTAGTGATGTTTTTCTTCTATTCCACATAGTGTTGGAATAGAAGAGCTCGAACCGCTATCCTTATACTTCATTATTCCATTTGTTCAAAGTAAACTTCAACACTGACTATGTTCAGGATGTTTACTTCTATTCACCGATGTTGTTGAGAAGCTGTCCCATTGCGATACATGTTGTTAGCTTGGTGAAACCAAAGAAAGAATATTGCAGTAATAAGCATGCTGTCTGTATGAGGATGGCTCCACTATAATCTTTTTCATCAAATAATTAAAATGCATTATTTTCTGGATTTAATGTTCTTTCCTGACTTTGAACAATGATGTAATATATACTATCTGGTACCATTCTCCCATCTGTCTGGATCTTAATGATTTCTTTAATTACAAGACTGAACAATAGCCCAAAGTGACTGCACTTCTCATGGAGGTCAGGACATCACACCCATGCTATCTCCTACAGCAGAGGTGCCCAAAGTCGGTCCTCAAGGGCCGAGGGCCGGTATCCTGCATGTTTTAGTTCTCTCCCTGGTTTAACGCACCTGGATCAAATGATGACTCATTAGAAGGCCTTAGAAGAACATTGACATACTTTTCAGCATGTCAATGTTCTCTCCCTGGTGCTGCTTGAAGACCGACTTTGGGCACCCCTGTCCTACAGTTTGTACTTGAGACTAACCTTTCTGTTATTGGCTACCATTTACCACTTATTCAGCTTTTGCATTCCATTTTGGCAAATGAAGCTTTCAAATTAAGCAGCACCCCTTCCTCTTTGCTTAATAAACAAACCATTAGTTTTGATCACTTTTGCTTTCAGGGCCACTGATTCTTGGGATGAATAAAATCTCTAAAATTTATGCACATTATGGCTTATCTTGTTGCAGTGTCTGAATATGTGTTCAGATGAGACAAATCAGATTAAAAGTACCTTTGAAAAAATTCTTTAAGTAGATATTGAACATACCAAGTTCTCATTTCTGTAATGAGAATGTTTTCTTTGGTCTGATGTACTATTTTGATCTTAAATGTTGTTTTCATAAGCTGTAAGTGATAAATCATCATGAATAATGGAAATTAAAAGCCCTAAAACATGCCAAATGCTCAATTTTCTTAGTTAAACACTAGCTAAACTATATGTACTTCTACATGCCAAGTAAAACTCAGGACTCCAAACATAGCTTTTCCCTGCTCGTGCTGTTAACTGGTGGTTATCAATAATTAATGTTATTTACGGTGCTTTGAACTTAGAAGAGATGGTTAAAAATAGCAAACAGCTTCTTTACGCCACCGTTTTGTGAGGGGCAGCATTCTCTAAAAATCCTCCATCTTATCATCCCAAAACTCAAACTGTGGTCTCTTTAAGCATGCATATTCATACTGGACTGTGAAATCTCTATATATAGTTCTATGGGTTACTTTATGCTTGATAATTTATGAATTTCTGGTTCTGCTGTGAAAAATCCACACCATACTCTGGTGCAAACTCATTAAAAATAGTTGAAAACAAATGTAGCATAATTTCCAAAATCTTGCTTAAATCTGGTTTCTGAACATTCATAGTTCATAATGAACTGTGACATCATTTCATCACATTTTTGGACTTATCTTCCTGTATATTTTTACTGTTTTACCTTTCAGTAGTTTCCTAGTTTCATCATTCACTAATCTTTTTCTTGGCGGTTTAGTTGAGTGTTACGAGCTTAGTGATCTTGTTGATTAAAGTATTTAACTAAAGCTGAATTCCTATTGCTAATACACTTTTAAATTGGAGAGAAGTTTTTTGGGGGGGGTTTCATACATGCATAATGTTTTACTTTTCAAAGAATGTCAGCATTGGACTTATCCCTTCATCTGTTATTGTAAAACCTAGGCCTTATCAGGCATGTATTTATAGACAGTAACTAAGGATGAACTATTTAACTGTTATTGTGTTGATAATCACGTGGTATCCCAACTTGGTAATTTTGATCTAAATTACTAGTTTTATTACTAATTGCCCTAAGATATTATGTATAGATATTCATGGACAAAACTTGTACGAAGAGGTTATTGTGTAGACCTCTTACTACACAACAACGGGTTCAGTGGAGTCGATGACCAGATGGGTCAGCACTGTTTTGGCGGCACAAGAGTGATCAACACTCCAATTGGCAAGCGCTCACAATGTTGTAGCTGATTTGTGTACATCAGTGAGATGTACACGTCTTTATTCTATTTCTTGTTCTAGAAATAGAATAAATTACAGTGGCTTTGCAGCTGAAAAATTCTAAATCATCTCTTCCTTCATCTCAGATTTAACAGGGTTCTTTGCGTATATTAAAGAGACCAATATATGGTAATACCGGCTTTGGCACATAATCCTTTAAAATAAATGTTCTCTTTTCTACCTACTGGTCTTATATGAAAAAGAAAATAGATTATGTTGCTCCAATTTATCAGCAGAAGGTTGCTCAGTGAGATTTCGGTTTAATCAGCAGATATTGTTTCTCATACTTCATAAGAGTCCACTGATCCAAAATGGGAACAGAAGCATACACATTGGATAAGAGCCTCAGAAAATAATGGATAAATAATATGCAAGATTTGAGCTACATCTATCACTTTGGTGCAATAGTCAAGGACATGATTATGAAAAAGTTTGCATTTAGCATGAGCCTCCTTCACCCCAGGTTTTAAGTTCACCTCTTGCAGAGAACTTTTTAAGTACTTCAACTTAAATGTAAGATGATACAGCTCAGGTTCTTACTTTGTACTCATTGTGGAGTGTCTGGCTTACTAACTTGTTTCCATTTATGAATGCAAAAAAAAATCATGTCTTCACTTTGCCCATGTTAGACACAAAATAAATAAACCTGGATCATTTTGAGATTATTTGAGGATTTGGGAATGACATTAGGAAATAGAACCTAATAAGACCTAATCATTTTTATCTCCCCTGTTTTAAGTAGACCATTTGATCTCTGGTTAGAGAGGATTTTAAAGTACTTTGTGTCAAGCAGTTTGTTGGACTGATTGTTCATGTTACTGAATATGATACATGATTTTCACCGTCTCTTATCAGTTCCTCTGTCAAACATTTCCAAACCTGTTCTGTGATGTGGTTCATTACTTCTTACAAAGCTGCCTTCTTCTTTTATTCCCCTAACACAGCAGTTTCCTTTGTCACCCCTGCCCACAGTGACCTCTCAAAGTGAAGGAGGAAATATCCACATGGTTGAACACTTGTCAGGATGACTTTTTTGACCCCAGATGTTGTCCAGATGCAGGTCAATGGCTAGGTGCAGAATGCTGTCCAAGTGACTTACAGCATGCTGTAAAACGCTTCTGTGTAAAGAAAGGAGAGAGGGTTAAACTTTATATTACCCCTTACAGAAGTAGGCAATAAGGCATGAAATTCCTTAAAGATAAGGTTTCTTGTTATTATGTTTTTGATCTCAGGTTGTAGTGACTTACCTTTAGTGAAAGGCGAAACTCAGCTCTGAGGGTTGTCATCGGAGGTTCTGTTCTGGATCAGTGGAAAGCATTGACCAGCAGATTAGCATTTCCAAATGTTGAGTTATTGCTCCTGATTAATGAAGGAAAACAGCCCTGTAAATATCCCCAAGTTAACACCTCCAGTGTATGTTGGCTTCTACTGTTTTTGTTGCTACTCCAGCATTTTGTGGCTCATTAAGTTTTGAACTGAGTTACTTTTATGCAGCCTAAAGTCACTTTCATTTATGTTTGAGATACCTAAAGCAGAATTAAATCATTTTTGTTTGGCTGTTTAATGACTGCTGACTCTACTGGAGAAGCCCAATTAGGTCCAGTGAAGTGACCAAATGACGCATGAACAGACTTAGGAGCTAATGCAGGAAAAATCAGCAGCCGTGCACCATGTACTTTGCTCTGAAACACGTCATGTGCTTATGTTTTCTTTCCTAATTAGCCAGGGCTATTTCTATGGTCCCAGAGTGCCCACTGGCTGGACTAATAGAAATAAAGGTTCCCTAATGGACTGAGGGCAGAGTGTATTATTTTGCCCTTCAAATTGGCCCCCCAAAACACCCTTCAGCCAAGCCGTGGCCCATTCTTTAAGCTACAGCCATAAAAGTCAATGAACCATAGGAATATGTTTGCCATATGGCCTTTGATTGTTAGGGGTGGGGAAGCATAAAGGGGCCGTGTGGTTTGTGTGTGTTTTCAAGTGATGTCCTTAGAATTCCCAGTGCAGCCTGTGTGAGTGGTGGTAGTGTGAACATTATCCAGACGTGTCTCCCTTTCTAAATATATATGTGTGTGTGTGATTTACAGCTGAGTACTGTGGGTCCACAGCGTTTCTAGGTATGAAGAGTGGGAGCTTTTTTGCAGGTTTTCAGTGCAAGGCCCTTCCAGACTGAGACATTTTAGAAGCAGGTATATATGAGACGGAGACCCATCAACTTGTCTTTTTGATAAATGATCCAACACTTTTCATATTAAAATTTTACAATTAAAAAAAAACCTAGTGTATGCAGTTACATTGTGAATGACTTAACTGTCATGATCTTGTATCATTAAACCTGAGCCCTACAATGTTTAAGACTTTATTAAGGCATTATACATAAAATTCTTCTTATATTTATTTCTTTTTAAATTCTGATTTGTTGATAATTTTACTTTCTGTGTAGTGTGTTTCCCACTCTGTTTACAGACCAGATCTGTTGACAAGATCCAATCATTAGCTCTGAAAATGCGGTTTATAAAAATACTGTGCAAAAGTTTCAAACCTCTCCTGGTCAATCTCTTGTCAAAGCAGAAAGAAGGGGCATTTTTTCTCCTTTCACTGGCATCTGGGCATCTTTTCTATTGAAATTGTCCATCTACTGCCTCACAATAGTTATGTGTTTAAGGGGTCGAGTCCACATCACATTTGAAAAATATTCGTTAGGACACCCCTACCTTTGTAATAAAATATTACTTCATTATCAGGAGAATACTCATAACTCACTCTGGGTTTTCCTGGTTATGTGCAACAACTCACCCCAACACATGCTCTAAGAGCACAACTGTAAAAGCTCTAAGAAACAACAAAGTGAATAGCTAGATTCAAGATACGTTAAATCCCATTGACAACTCTAAATGTCTGGCTTGTGTCATGAGGTGATAGTATTTTCTGGTTTTACTGTGCTAGTGGTTCAGTTGATGTAACTGCAATAGAGATGATTGAACTATAGTCCTATGAAGTTCCTGGAAAGAAGTTCAGTAGCGTTAGAAGTTGATATTTGTCAAAAGAAAAAATCAAAGTAAAATATTCCACAAACTGCAGTTAAAATGAGCACCATGAAAGACCAGTCAAATACCGAATACAACTTGTGAGTTGCGTGGTACCCATTCCTTTCCTTGCCAATGCGCCCCCACCACATAACAAATACTTCTGACGTACTTGCTGTAAATTCTACGGATTTATTTGTTTGTTTGTTTTGTTTTTAAATACAGAGGCCATGCCATAAACCAAACACCTATCCTCAATTCTTCTTTGGTATTTATGTTAGACTGGAGCCCGAATGTCCTTATCCCCTGCAAGCCAGTACCCCAGAATTACCTATGACAAACAGCAGTGCTGGATGGTGTGTCATTTTCTGCTATGCTTACGCTGCATTTTGCAAACCAGACCTGTCATTTCCTATGTCATCATTGTAGGGGTGTTTCAGCTGGGTATCAGTTTTAACCTTCCTGTTCTGAGGTGTATTGATGTACAACACAACAATAATGTGCAAGCCGGAAGCATAGTCTCTCCTAAAAGTAGATTGAAGCAAGAACAGTCATATCAAGTCACTCTGTGGTACATTTATTATTTTTCATTTGAAAGATTACATTTCTTCCATGTGTAAAAAAAAAATAAAAATAAATACTTATTGGATTGAATTTCTTATTTATCGGTGTGTTATTTGGGTCTTGTACACATATGCACTTATATGTTCTAATTGTGCAGCTTCTTTGCATGCAAATGCTGTGGCACTCTCTGTCTTATCCGCCTTATCTCCCTCCAGCCTCTCTCCTTTGTCCTGGGATTCCACAGCTTCCCAGTTACACGAGCACTTACGGCTTTAAAGTCTCTTTGCTATCAGCCCATGCCTGCTATCTCCTGATGGACCATGGCAGACACTCTACTGAGAGAAGATTACGGAATCCATCTTTGTTATCGCTCTGTCTCAGTTTCATTTACATAAAGGTTTATTTCAGGACGTCGTAGACCTCCAAAAGAAGCTGTCTAATTAAGTTCACTAATTGCAGCTCCAATAAACTTTAGTTGGAATCCCTCCTTTATCTATAAACAGAAAGGATTTCTTTCTCACCACTCAGACCCATTTTAGATCAGTTAAATTATTCAAACAGAATGCAATGTCACAATTAGGAGTCATGTCTGTGGCTTTCAGGATGAAGTGTAAATAAATCATTGTGATAATCATCTGGGGATGTCCTCTAAGAATCTGAGGACGTGTTTTGTCTGAGCTGCTGACACAGTTTTGTCACAGTGTCCAGACAACAACAGAGCTCATTAGTGGCACTAAACATGCTGATCATTTTGTAGAATTCCTTTTTAATAGGATTCACTGAGCATATTAACTGCATAATCACATAGCATTACCAATTCACTCCCTGGGACATCATTCCCCTTTGTTAACTTCTTTACCGACCTGTAAGTTTACATTTACTAATGCGGCCAAATTCCCAATAAAACAAAAAAAAAATCTTGTTTCAAGAAAGCAACTAAATTTCAAATTGTCTGAAATCAATATCGTGAACTTATTGTTGTTGTAACAATGTTTCATTGCAATAAATCTCATGGAACGCCCATTTTTGGTTTATTGGTGTGATCATCAGAGTTAAGTAGAATTAAATTATTGTTCATTATCCTAATTAGTTTTGAAAGGTATGTAGATTAGTAATAAACACTTAAGAAGACATGAAAGACTATGTCTTTAAATTAAAATATACTACTACACCATACTACTACATGCATATTAATCAGGCAATATAGTATTCTACACCTCATAAGTATTTTTTTTTTTTTTTTTTGCAGAAAATGTAACTCTTTGTTGGTTGTGTAATATATTCATTTTTCCTGCTCCTCACACTAAATGTTACAAATGTAAAATATTAAAATTCTAACAAAATATTTTACATCAAATATTTGATGTGAAAAAAAAGAAAGTCGCAGACGTAAACTGCATAGAGTAAAACTAAAAAATTCTGACAACTCCTTAGAAATAATACATTAAATGATTACTTTGAAAAGCGTATTATAGTTCTAATACCAAAACAGGTCCAGTGTACAATGAATGCTCAGCACATTGTGTTATGCTTCTTAGGTTGCCTGACATTGTTGATATCTTAACGTTTTCATTCTCCAGATTTACTGTTTATGGCCATGCATGGATAAATGTGAAGTGTCTGCAAAACCATGGCTTAATGACTGAAGCGTAAACTGCTGCCCAATGACAAATAACTCTAAAGGAAATATGAGCCCCTGCTATTACTTTGGGGGTTTATAAGGCTTCACTGACCATTAAAGAAGATTTTACTGTCGTCCATCTGAGCAGCCAAAGCTTAACTGGATATCTCGGAGGCCATTTTAGCTCCACTGTCTGCAGACTTAAAATAAAGCCTTGTTCCCACTAATTTGTGGTTTCTCGTGGTTGTATTTATACACCTTGAATTTTTATTTTCACTTCGTCTCAGTGGAACCAAAAAGTAGTGCATACTTACGAAATGGAAGCAAAGGGATGCGTGGCTTTTATTTTACAGATGAAAGTCTGAAAGCTTTGACTTAAAGCTCATTTTAAATCTGACTCTTCTGTGAAGAGCTGGAGAGGTTTGTTGATGACATTAACAACCAAAAAGCATCAAGACAAATAAACACAGCAGACTGGTCTGGGGGAAAGTTGAGGAGAAGTCTATAACAGAGTGGAATTACTATAATGCTAAACCTTGAACATATCATGACTAAACTTGAGTTTCTTTGTAATGAAGAATGGTGGCAATTGTCTGTCTGTAGGCAACTGCAACCATTTGGAAGACTGGTAGAGACAAACTCCTGAAAGATATCCATTGTAAATTGGTCCTACAAAGTATTACTCTATTTTTCTCCAGTTTCTCACATAAAATCATAGTAAAATATGTAAAAAATTCATATATGTGAATTGAAATAAGAAAAACTTGGAAAAGTTAACGCTTTTGTTGCGCCTGAAATGTTCAAAATATATTTTTGTCTAAATTGGCTACCCATTTTGCTAACAATTACTTGAATTACTAGGAAAATACAGTTAAGTTCTAAACTTAGAGTGTTGTCATTATTTAAGATTTAAAGCTACAGTCTATGCTCAACCTTTTGCCTATTTTTGTGCAGCATAGGCCATCATGTGGCAGCATGACTTACTTAAGTTACAACATAACAGTGCAGCACATTCTCTGCTCTCTAATATGTTTTAACTTTAAAATCAGACATCTCTAAATAAATCACACTAATCCAAAGTTGTCGGTGAGCATTTCTAGCCTTACTTTAGCTTCAGGACCCTGCAAGTTAGGCCTTCTGGTAGTCAGATGTTTTATAATATATTCCAGCTGCTGAAGGTGCTCTCACTGAAAATATAGTTGGCTTCTGAACATACTTTGCTCCAAGTCCACCTCAGAGCTCCTTCACATCTGATCGAGTTCTTAGACTCTTTCTCTTCATGGTTTTTATTGTTGATAAAATGATTAGGCCCTCAGTGGGAGTGCAAGTCGGCGTAAGTGAAGTTGATTTATGGCAGAAGCTGCAGTTGATTTAGTCCCTGACTCCATCGACTGCCAATCTTTGCTTTGCATCTGGAGCGTGATGGACACCTGCGGGTTCAGGGGTCAGCTGTGTGGGGACGACCTCGACTCGGCGCTGACCCACCAAAGCAGTTGATGTGGCGAGTTTTAGAAAGCGTGAGGTCTGTCGGTTCAGTTATGGTCGTCCGTTTCCGCATGACAAATGGCCGGCTGTGCCATTGAGGAAAGAGGAAAAAGAACACACTATGTCCACTTTGACCCCTTCAAACAACGCTCAAGGGGGAGAGCGAGGGCCTGAATCTGTTTTTGAGGTTATCCTGGGGCCCCTGGCGGCTAGAGATCATGTTCCCAAATATCATTCAAACATCCTCAGGGACTTCTTGTCCCACTCGGCTGAAGATACATCTTGGATTGGGCTCGACTTTGATGGAGTAAAGATGGAGGCGAGAGGGGGACTGTGTTTGCACATGGGATGCATGTATACGCGGGCTTGCATGCAAACTTGCAAGTGTGTTTATGCTTGCCCTGAAATAGAGGTGAACGTACTTCTGTGAGAGCAGACCAGCTAATCTAAACCTTGTGTGTTGAGCAGCTGCATGTCTGTGTAGCTATCACGGCTTCCTATCCTCCTTTCCTCCCTGTCTGAGGCTGAAATTATTGAAGCTACAAATTACCCGGGCCCTGAGGTTCTTCCACTGGTGGTGATGGCAAGCAGATGGCAGCAGAGCTCAGCGAGCCAGGCCCTCCTCCCCGACCCCAACCCACGACATTTGCATTTCATGAGCCTTAATTGCGTCTGTTGTCGTCCTCCCAACCGGCCCTGCGATTTCGTGCCTGTCACAGTGCACCCCTGCACCCTTGAAGAAGCTGTGATAGATTAAGGTGGGCCTTCTGTTTGCATCCCCTCCATTGTGTTTGAGAAATGAGAAAATATTATCTCCCAGTCGACTCAGAGTGGAAAACCTGGATGGGGTTGAGGTGTGAAGGCAGGATGTCAGAGTGACATTGGGTGTGACAGGACCAGGCGGGGAGAATTTGAAGAAAAATAGGAAAAGTGATTATTTCAAAAGCTTGCCATTGACCCTGTGAAGAAGAAACAATGATACGTGAAAATCCCCAGACACCCAGAACGTACCGGGCTTCCTGGGCTTTTAAACATTGATCAAGGAATGATTGTCCTGAAAAATTTAACCATTTTCTGCTTCTAATTTTTGAACTGTTTTGTTGTTATTGCTCAATATCATTGGTAATAAAATTAAAAACTAAAACTATGTTCATGCACACTGATTTTCAGTTCTTTTTCCATCATATCTGGATGTACATCCCATTAATTGTTCTCCTGTTATCTCCTACAGTAGAATAAATTTTGCCTTGAAGTGGTGTAGTTTTTCTCTTTTTTTTTGTTCTAGATCTTTAGCCATTTTGTTCAAAGCTGACTTTATGATTGACAAGATTTGTTTCTTTTTCAATTAAAGTTATTTTTAATTTTTTTTTTAAATAACACAATTTGACAGAGAATAGGGATTCAACATTAACAAGGGGGTTCCCAAAGAGGCATTAGCTGAAAACTTTGCATGCTGAAGGTAATCAACTGAAGAATGACTTATCTGACATGTTCTGTGTCACATCTTCCCTGGGTTTTTTTTTTTTATTTCTGAAAGGACAACTATGGTAAAATTACAACTTTTCCCTTTCAACTATGCTGAGTTTACAGTTGTTATATTCATCCCCCATCTCTGAAATCAATAAGTATGTCATAAGACATTAAAAAAAGGAACATTTGCAGCCAAATGTTGCTGAAAAATTACAGCATTACATATGCAACGATGAATTTGGGCATCAATGTGTCACATGATGACCACAAAAACTAAAGTTAGTAAAAAAACTGAAGTACTAAAGTCACAAGTTTGAAATGCTGTTCAAAAAGTGAAGATTTATATGATTATTTACTCAATGGGTAGAGGGTGTTAGGAAAATGCAAGTATGAAAGCAGTAGATTAAAGACTTGACAACGGAAACAACGGGCAAATTCTTAACCATTTGTGCCTCGTGTCCATGTTGAAAAAACGTTTCAGGAGTTCCAAAACTTGAGCTGAAACAAACAACTGCAAAAGATATTCAACCAAGGAATTCAAATGAATTTGAATCATAGGACAGGGTTTGATGACTCTGCAATTATAATAAAGTCCTAATCTAGAACATTATTTGCTTTCATTTTCTTTTACTTGTTTTTTTTTTTTTTATTATTATTCAGTAAAACAGGTAAATGTCTTTGGAATAAGAATTAGGAATTTATCTTCTCACAGGAACATGTGTGATACAGCATCTTTGATGGAAATTGGGGAATAACTTATAGGTTTTTACAAACCATATATTCTAACATATTATTCATTACCAGCAGACCTCAGGTTTAGTCTGAGTCACTGCTTGTAAATAAGAGCAACTTTTGACAAACCTCTGTTCCTAACAGATTAAGAGCACTCTCTATCATTTTCTATTATTAAGATTTCTTTGTGATGCACTGAGCTTATGCTGCTTTGTCTGCATCTTTTAACAATTTCTCAAAATCAGGACACTAATTTATCTTCAGCTTTTGCCACTAATGGGGCGTTGTGCCACAAAAGCCTATGAAATGGGTCTGGAGGAGGACCCTTCATTAGACTGACTAATGCAGGCAGACGAGTGAGAGAAATCGTCCATCTCTGTTGCATGTGTGCATACTAATGGTTTAGAATCGCACACCAACCAGGATTTAACGATCATATACAGAGTTAATGAGGTTTAACAGACTTGACTAAGAAAAATATAATCCCACACACCCAAGAGAGATGTTGAGTGTTTCCACTCACATCTCAAGTAGTGACAATGTTTTACCACACAGTGGCAGCATTTGTTGAAAAAGGTTGTCGTTTACAACGTTTGGTGTTGTTGCCTAAAGCAGTCACTAGATGGTGACATTCTACTATAAATGGAACACCACAAAAGGACATTGTAGTTCTTAGGAATCAACTAACTGTTACCAAATTATATTTTGTAATAAATAAAAGTATTTTCTCGATGCAGACATTATGCCTGTGGACCCACAAATCAAAAAGGAATGTTCTTATTTCCCTCAGGAATTCAGAGCATGGCGTCGTGGGAGGCTGAGACCTTGGTCTTGCAATCCTCTTTCTGAGTTATTTTTTTATTGCCACAGTTGTGGACATGTATTATGATCTCGGTACAGGAAAAGCAGCTCTGAGCTGATGAGTAACTGTGACTTGCAAATTAATGTCTGCTGTACACAATAGTTTAAGATACGGTTTGTTTTAAAAGAACTGTATTAAATAAAATTCACAAAGTGAAACTATTATATTCAGAAGTTGAAGTTCACATTGCTTTAATAGCAGCCTTCACCTTATCTGTACTGTTCTGTCTGATGTCTCTCATCTTTATCTTTACAACCTGGCACAGATCCAGCGTGGGGTTTGTCAGGATGTTAGTCAAGCCCTTTCATACATTGCACTAAAGCAGCTACATTATTTTGCCTTTGGCAGCTGCCTACAGCTTGCCAGCATGGGGTAGGATGAAGTACTTTGAAATTTCCTGGTAGACAGTTGTGCTGATTTTGACCTTGATAAAACACAGTAGACCAACCCCAAATTGTGACTTGACTGTGAGAACTTCCCACTGAACCTCACGCAACATGGACTTTGTACCTTTCCACTCTCCCTTGATTTCCAAATGAAATGCTTCAGACAAGTATGTAGCAGTTGTAGGCCGTGTCCTGAATACCCCTGTGGTTTGTGGCTCGTGAAACACTGCCAAGTAGTTTATTTTAGATATTTTGTATGTTTATTATTAACTTTTTTTTACCGCACTGTTCCTACTAAACATTTTATTAATATGCTTGGATACCACATTGATCTTCAGCCAGCATCTTTAGCAATAGTCCTTTGGGGATTCCCCTCCTTGTGATGCATTTTCAGTAGATGTAAGCCATAATCATCAAAATAACAAATGAACACGTGATGTTGTGATGTTGAAATTTGATTAGTACTTAATTTTTTAATAAACTTATTTTGATTTTCTGAGATGCACCAGTATATGTGTATGATGCCAGTGAAAGAGACAAAAAAAAAAACACAGTTTAGGTTTTAATAAACATTCTTTAATGATTAAAATTGTATTAGCATGAGAAGCATCTTTAAGTTTTGACGTAAACATAGCATTGACAACTAAAGGCTTTGGCTTTACAATGATTATGAGGGCAGTTTTCATCAGAGGTACTCTCTTCTAACTGAACCCAATGCCACAGTCGAACAGGAAGAAGTGCTCCGAAGTAAATGCTTGACCCTAACCTAAGAGAAGAGAAGGACTCGTACCATCTTATGGCGGTTAAAGTCCTCTGGTATCTTATGTGACACAAGAAACATCCACAGTGAAACTTGAGCTGCATGTTCTGAGTAACTGGCATTTTGCTGTGCCTTGGCCCCAGTGTGGGTGACACTGGTCACGTTCAGTATTTGCAGCCACAAGCATAAGGACACACAAATGTACTGCAAGCTGAACTTGGCCAGAATGTACGCAGGGGTTTACATGATTTCATTTCTGTTGCCGACTTTGCCAGTTGATAAAGCCAACGTAAAGCTGATAAAGCCAATATAAACATGCGTTTACTACCAGCTTTCTGGGGTCCACAGAGAGTCTCTACAGGTGAGACCTGGCTTTACAAGCTGGAAGTCTGTCCCTTGTAACAGTGGAATACACAGTACTAGATAATGTTGCTTTATTCAGTGCGCGTTTTAAGCTACAGTGTCAAAGGGAGCTGTTATGCACAACATATAAACAGTGTTATACAGTAGAGATCAAAGAAACCGCAGCAGTACAACCTTTCAAGTATTTCAAACTAAAAGTTGTTTCATCACTGTAGCTCTCTGTCATTTCTTCACTTATAGGGATAATACATCTTAAGTTGCTCTAACCTCTTATCATGTCTTTTATGGCATGTACTTGTAGTATATTACATATTAAGTGTGGATATATTATTTCCCTAGGCCCTAAAGTGTTATTTTTCTTTAAAAGAACTAACTTCCAAGGCCTTTTGGCTTCTTCAAATCTCAACATAGGTTGTCAAAAACATCCAAATTAAAGCAAACAAAAATTAAAATAAAGCTGATTCTCTGTGTGCAGGTCTGCAAGAGTAATACTGACATTCCAAATGACTTTTGCCTTTATTAGTGCACCACCTCAATCTCAATTATTTACCATTTACAGTAGCTGATGAAGAAAAAAGGACACCGCAAAAAGACATCCCAACACTGCGAAATGTTCCTGTCTCCTTTCGCCTATAATCATTTCACACTGATTCCAAACAAAATAACTATTTTATATAATTGCTATAAGTAATAGGAATGATAAATATGTAGCACCATATTTTTTGTTTAAAATAAGAAATTAAAAAAATGTGAAAGAAGAAAAATAAAACTAAATTAACCTAGATTAAACAGCTAAGCTAAATTTTTGGACTACATTTAAAGTTGGCTCGCTCATATAACTAACCATGCATTTTAGTTAATATGCTGCAAAATTCTTTTCTTTTTTTTTCTAATTTACCAAAATGTTTGCCAGTTATCCAAAAAATGGTTGAAAACACAAAATAAAACATCTTATAATAACATCATACTTATAAATAAAGACAGAGGCACTTTTTCAGCTAAAACAAAGCTCATAATGTCCACAGAGCAACACAAAGGCTATGTACATATATGTAAAAAGTGTTATAAATAGGTTTTAAACCATAGATACTATATACATCATTTTAACAGACACTATTGGTGTTTTGAGTTGGGGTTTTTTTTTTGCCTTTGGTGTTACTTCTTTGATATTGGCTTCACAACTTAATATTCAGAAGGGAACTTCAAAGGTTACTGGTAACACTGAGATGGAGCGGCACTTCATTCTCGCTTCCTCAAAACGGCATAGATGAGCCCACTGATGAGCGCCAGAGGGAAGGCCACCCATGCCAGGATGTAGGCGTATCCAAACGAGTACTCATCCGAGACCCAGTCAGGATGCATCAGCGTATAGATGATGGCTCCGCTCATCACAAACAAACCTACAGAAAGAGGGATGACAAGGAGCGGGGAATAACGCCGCCTGTGAGCGCCTTCAGTTAGTGTATCATGTTTCCCTGCACTGTTGTGCTCTGTGTCTTCTGTCCAGAGCGGATCCCTGCCTGGCTGCAGAGGCGGATCGGTCAGCCCTCCATATTACATCACAGTCACTCATGCTTTCTGAACCCCCATCTGGCCTTTGCCAGCCTTTCCAGCTTTCCGCCCACTACCCCTTGTCAGACATGGGATGATCTGTTTGTCAGACCTCCACACTGACGGACCTCCCTGACATTTTGACTCACCCCGCTGGCTTTTTTCCCTGTCTCATTCTTGTTTGGTTGAGTGGGCACCTGGTTGCCTAGCTCTGCACTGGTATGCTATAAAAAAAGGGGGGGGGGGGGGGGGGGGGGTGACTGGCATTTTGCAAACAGAGCTGCCAAGAGACAACACAACAAAGTGGTGGTGGAGCTGCTTTGTCCAAAGGGCATGGAGTACAAAAGACAAGTGGTGCATGAAAACCATTAGAAACTGGCTCAGGGTCTTAATTTGATTCTCTGAAAATAGATTATGATAAACGGAGCATTTTCTCTCTCTCTGTGTGTGTGTCTGTAGGTGGATATTTTTTATAGTCATGCACTTTCTACTGAAGTGCTGCTATGTTTTCCATTTGTATCAAAGAAGTGAAATATTGCATTTTCTTGACCATAATAAAACTTAAGCTCTTTTTTCACTACAAAGCCCCCAACACTAGGGTGTAGCTAACTATACCTTAACTATACTAGAAGGTATAGTTAATATTATATATTTTTTTATCTTTGCAAAAGAGATAAATAGCTCTAACCTTTTTAACATTTTGTGACATTACAACCATAAACATACATTTATTTTACATGTTTCCGAAACAGACCCACACAAAGTAATAAGTAATTTTGAAGTGGAACGAAACTGACAAATTGTTTTCATGTTTGTTTACAAATAAAGTTCTAAATAGCATTTTTCTATTATTGTTCAGTCCGAATAAGTCAATGTGCTATGAGGCTAAGCATCATTTTAACACAATAATATGCATCAGACAAAATCGTTCTAATGTAGCTCTGATTGCATGCTTTGTGTTCTTTCCACAATAGAAACTATTTCCATACTTTTTTTCATCCAGAGTACTGACTTTAGTGTTCTTATGAAGGGATTTTTTAAAAAAAAAATGGATTACATTGATCCAAACTTACTAGCCAGGATCTGGAAGATTCCAGTGGGGATAAATCGTCCGCCCTTCGGCAAAGTGAAGAGCTGGCAGAAGAAGAGTAACAGAGAGAGGAAGCTGAAGATGATGGAGAGGATCATCAGAGCTTGGACCACCTGAATCCACACTACAGGCGAGAAAAGAAGAGTTCGCTCAACAACACAACATAGCATTCATTAGCCAGAGTATAACATATACAAAAAGTAGCTGGAGGAGCATATGAGAACAGGAAACAAACATCAATAGGTGCTTTGACTGGCCTTGTCTCAGCTCAGCTGAAGCATCTTTAAAAACAGATCATAATGACCAAGCCCTTGTCATGTTTACTTCGGGGAATGTTGTAATGGATCCAGCACAATGAAGCTCAGGTATCCTGTTTCTAAAAGCTCTCTGCACCCCTCACAGGAGACCCTTAAACTCAATCTAACAGATCAATCTTTACTGATAGGCCCTCCACTGCAAGAGGCCATTAACCCATTAGACTCCTGTATTGATGACGAACACAGCATCTGCTGTTTTTGTACTGTCTACCTTAGCATTTAGATTTAAATTGTCTGCTTGTTTCTATTGCCTGTGCCAACCTTCCAGGAATCCATCATTTTTTCCAAGCAGTCTGTATTTCTATCTATGCAGATCCCCAGATGCTCATTTTTTCCTTTACTGCTTGTTCCTGTGTTGTCATTAGGTCAAGGTGTTGAATGTTTTCAAAAGTGATGGTTTCAAAAGCACTAATAGTTTCCATAATGGCATCCTTACAGTTTACAGTCTTTTCAAAACAACCTTCTTTTTATCTACATATTTAGCTAAACATCATGTATTTGAAACCTTTAGCTTAATAAAAACTACATAAAAAAATTAGTGACAGGATTTGATGAATAAATGGAGACAGTTTATTAATGTTTTGATGAATTGAAAACTCAAAGAAAATGCAGCAGAGCACATTTTTCACTTTTATGAAATATATGAATAAAATTTAAATCCAAACTAACAATGAAAACCAGATATTCTTACTTGAAAAAAGGTACTAAAATTAATGAGTGTTATAAATGTTTTTGTATGTGTCAAAATCATAATAGCAATAAATAGAATGTATAGTTAACATTGTTCCGATCAATACGCTACATTTATTTTTGTAGCAGTAGGAATAATTGTTGCTTTTCAGTTTAAATGTAAGCATTTGGATCATGTTAAGTATACTTCCTTAAAGGGGTGGGGGGGGCGCAGGGGCAAAGCACGACCCATGTATTGAGGCATTAGTCCTCGTGGCGATGGTCGCAGGTTCAATTCCTGGCCTGGAGACATTTGCCGCATGTCTTCCCCCTCTCTCTCATTACCCTGTTTCCGGTCGAACTACTTTCAAATAAAGGCCACTAGAGCCAACAAAACCTTTAAAAAAAAGGTATACTTCCTTTAAAATTAACTTTTAATAAACCATGGTAAATCTCAAGGTCATACTGTGAACATCTTGTAGCAGCCTATGCTCTATGTCACAAAGTCCTAAAGTCAAATCTTGCTCCAGAATTTCAAATAAAAATTGTTTTCATAACCGCTCAAATTCTTTGTTTAAAATATCCAGGTGATCCAAAGATGTTGTTTTAATGGAAGAGCACTTACAACAATGGAAAAACACATGATGCATAATACATTACTGCTCATCAAGAGCAAATAGGATGGGAAGTGAAATGTAATTCCTATAACAATCTGTGGTTTTAACATCTGGAGCTCTTTGAGAGTTGAAACCCTGTAAATCACCAAAGCGCAGACTGGATTTCACTGTAATCATCCTGTTTTCAGATGTGATGTGTGATTTTGTGATAACGCCGTAAGAGTAACAATAATACAGCACTGCTTCTGATAAACACACATCTTTGCCTTCCTTATGTTTCCTTCCCTGGTAGGAAACGGTGACATCGGCCATTTCCTGGCAAGAGGCAAAACTTAGAGTTCGCAGAAGAATCGTTGTGCCAAATTTCACTGTGTTCTAAACAGGAAGGTATTTTTTGCTCTTGCTCACTGTTTGTGTTCAGAGGGCACTAGAGGTTCTTCCTCAACAGCTAATTTTAGATCATGTGAACTGTATGAAGTAATTTTTCTGGCTATGCAGATGTGCAACTCACTCTGCATGTGATAACTGCATGCATCACATCCTCATGTCATGCTGTCTTGTTTGAAACCATGACAACAACAAGAAGGAACTCCAAAGTTTGAGGAAACCCTGCCGAAAATGTGAAGTTGAGCACCAAGATTATTATTAATATCTGATTGAATCTGATGGCTCAGCAGAGCTTCAGAAGGCCTATCTTCCATCTCCCTGAGCTCACTGCAAAGCAAACCCGGGAACAGCACACACTCACTCCTTCCTGAATAAACACTCTGCATCACCGCACCAATATGAGCAAGTCAAACAAACACTGTGCGCCATAAAACTACAAGGCAAAGCATCCAGGCGGCTGCTCGGCTGACAAGACACAAGCTGGCCGAGAGGGTTCATTCTAGACGGATGACATCAGTGGACTGCAGCTGCAACACTGTAGGCAAAACTTACAGTAACTTTGCTAACTTTGTGGTGGCAACAGTTATCTTATGACATCATATTTTAAAGAAGAATCTATTTATCCTTAATCCCCAGCTAGAATCTCTGTGGATAAATATCTCCACACTGCAGCTGCTGTTTTAAATTGCCCATATGATCCCTGCAAACCAACACTGGGCACACTAATCTGACACTAGGCGACCCCTTCGCCCCCTCCATCAACAAGCCATGTCCTGTAGTCCTACACACACAAATTCAAGCACACAGACATGGACAACTTTGGATACTCTCTGCAGCCCCACCCAGGTCATTCACAGCTCCCTGCACGCTTGTCACTATGCTTACTCTCCAACATTAGATCTTATTATGGACATCACACTATGACTATTTATACAGCGGGAGCCAATCTCCAAAAGGCACTGCCACATTCTCTGCCCTAGATGGCACCAGAGTCCCGGAGGCGCTTTGACACACCCACATATTTAGTAAAATAGAATTTTTTATTTTTTATTTTTTTTACTTTACAACAGAGCTAGACAATCAAAACTTACAGGAACAGAATCTTAGCGGCAAAATCTGGAAAAATATGCAGATGTCTGACCTCCAGTTGATGCTCCGTCGCAGTGTATACTGTCCGTAGAACAGTTTAGCCAAAGGTCTGAGGTTCCCATTGTCCCTGTTGTCCATACCTGCAGTCAAATACAATGATTGGTTATGTTTGAATACCTGCAACTATCAAGAGTGTCACCACAAACTTATGGAAAAAGGATAACCAAAACAGTGGCCACTGATTATCTTGTGTGGCTTTATGAAAACCAACAGCTAAGAAGGACTTTCTAAAGCTTCATATTTGGATGGGCGACGGGCATTCAAATGTGACACATTATAGAGGACCAAACCTTATTGGGTGCTTGTCATATCACATTCAGGAAATACCAGAATTAAAATGTACATTTTTATGACTAACATCATAGCTTAGGAAAATATTTGCCTCTTGAAACAATATACATGGGTATGAAATGGTGTGTTTCTATGTATAAATGGGTGTGCAGTTTGGCAAATGGCTGAACTTACCTGTAGCCAAAAAGTAAAACAAGAAATAAACAAAACATAAATACATAAACTGTGTGGGTCAAATCACCTGCTCACCAATATTTCAGCGCCCATGACTTTCCAGTTTCGTCTTTTCTTTCTTCCATCTTATACCAACAATATTTTGTACCTATTTACTTAGACCACGTAGCAGTATAAATTATTGCATAGATTATATTGCATATATTAATTTTTGTTTTGTTTTTGAGTATCATGCGGAAATAAATCAGAAAAAAAAACATCTCAGTCATAAGGTACAATTGGAAATTATTTTACTAATAGAGTGCTAATGTATTTCTTCAGAAAATTCACGAAGGTGTCTTAAAAGACTGAACAATACACGTTTTACTCACACTGACAGTTGTTGACACAAACAGGAGAACAAGAGCAGAAATGTGCAGGAAGATGATTCCGAGCAGAAGGATCAGCATCTTGTCAGATTATCTGAAGATAAAAGAGCAGAGCATTCAGATCTCTCAGGATGATGAAGCTGTGTGTTTGGAGACATCTGAGTCTAAGTATATGGGTGTGTGTTGCAGCATAGGGAGAGACTTTAAGGTTGCATCCTTCCATTACTTAAATTTCAAGAGAAATTTAATCTCTGCGTCGAGGTGGATACATTAGTACCACTTACAGCTCACCTTTAGCTATTTAAAAACATTTTAATATTATTACAATCAAAG
This sequence comes from Xiphophorus maculatus, assembly GCF_002775205.1. Taxonomy (NCBI): domain Eukaryota; kingdom Metazoa; phylum Chordata; class Actinopteri; order Cyprinodontiformes; family Poeciliidae; genus Xiphophorus; species Xiphophorus maculatus. The sequence continues at coordinate 13,493,604 of NC_036452.1, read as the reverse complement.
CTGTTCTCAACAATTACATTTTTGCTTTAAATAGAGCAAATCTAAAAGCGATTTGTCATTTTTACAACAGTACTTTCTTTTCCTTCTAAAAGAGCATAATGATTCCATGGATCAAAATTGGATTATTTCTGTTAATGAGTGTTAATCTAAGAAGGAAGTAGAATTACAATCAACGTTTTTAAAAAGAAAAAAAAGTTTCTAACTCTAAAACAAAGGTTTCTGGGGGATTTTTACCGATGACAGCTCAGTCATATCTACGTGCGCTTCTGTAAAGAGCAACACGCGCTTCCGCCTGAGTCTGAGCGAGTGCATCCGAAATTAAGCGAGTATAGAGGAAAGCAAAGTAAACTTACCTACAGGCGAAAGGCTTGAATTCCAAAAAAAGAAGCAGAAGCAAGAAGTGAATACGAGTCTACCCTTAATAGAGTCCAACAGCGACTCTTCTCCGTCCTTTAAAGTCCAGCTCAGACTAGATTGCTCCCAGCACTGACGTTCTGTTATAAAGTGTCTCATTATGGAAGAACAACGCCCTGCGTGCGCTGCTGCGTCATCGACTGACCTCCTGGACCGTGGTGAGGAATTCCCTAATATTGACTAGTTGTGCATATTTACGCGTCTGGTTGCCTTGGCTACTGAGGTACCGTAAGTGTGGGGACTAGCTCATCATTGTTTGGCCCGCTTGGTAACTAAAGAGAAGTAGCTGTTTTCGAGGATCACTTCCTATTTTTACGTATGCATTATTTATTTTTGCACGTTGGAAATCATAAAGATGCATGTACCGAAGTTGTGTTTGTTGCTCCTTTGCTTTTTAAGCATTTTTAAGAATAAAAATGTTTATTTCATTTTTTTTATTGTTATAATTATTGCATATATATGTAATTTAATGACTGATTTGAAAAAAAAAATTCAGGCATTGCACATTCTTGTTGATAAAACAAATCTGTGTCACATGAACATCAAAACTAAAATGCTCAATCAACAGTGCAACCTGCCTATCTCTACATAACTGGCAGCACTTTATAAAACACACATCCGCTTTACACCAGCAGCCTCTCTGAGGAGATTAGTTCATGTTCAACCTCAGATAGCCCGACATCAACATCCACTTTCTGTTTTACTTCACTTAGCAGATGCTGGTCTTCTTAACACTCTTGTCAGCTTAGAGCCAGCTTTTCTGCTCTCCTGTCTACAAAGACGTAAAAAGGGCAAAAACAAGCAGAGATATCTGTTATCTATACAGAGGTGTGTTTGTGTTGCTGCACCTTTATAGGACCTTAATTATTCATATCCCAAACCTCAATATGGGATTTTATATGATAGATTAACACAAAGTAGTGCAAAATTGTGCTTAACTAAATAAAAGACCAATCTGAAAGGTGTTTCACATGTTATAAAACTTTATTAAAGCTCATTTCACTGCAGCAGAAACTGCATGTATTTTGAGACGTGGTCAGTTAGGACAGGGTCTGTGTAAATAGACTTGGAAAGTACTATAGCCATAGATAATTTTGTGTAATAAAACTTCACCTTTATGTTGCATCTGCTGCATTATGATGCTTGATCTGAGCCTTGTTGAAATTTGTAGTGCAGGCATTCCCCTCTCCCATCCCTTATAAGTCAATGTTTGTGAAAGACTGACAATCGGACATTAGTTTTATTCCATCTGTGAAGTTAAGTGGGAGAGCCGCATAGCAAACATTCAGACATATCTACAGCCGGGACTGAGATTTCATCTCTGTCGTTGGACAGCAGGACTTGTCCATGTTGGCGCTGCAGACTCTTAGGAGGAATTCCAAAGCAGTAGATAGGACCTCAACCAAGAGCCATAAATCTGGAGAGTGGGCTGGATTAGGTTACAGAAACGCCCAGCCTCGTACCAACACAGAAGAGCACTAAAGCAGATGTAATGACCACAAAGGATGCATTTGTCCCATCAAAAACCTTCTAAAATATTAATGTTCTGTCCTCAACACGTGGCTACGTGTGGCTGAATGTCCAACAAACAACTAATAGAAAAAGTCTCCATACACGGTTTGTTCTTCTAAAATTAGGATCTTTAATAAATAAATTTTTGTAACTGAAATACAACAGGAGGAAAATTACATTAATAGCTCATACACGTCTTAATACTACACTCAAAATGTTTCTGTAACTGAACAGATAGAAAAATACATTACTAGCTAATACACATATCTTAATGGTATACTAAAAAAAATATGTACACTGCTCTTCAGTTTACCGACCAAAGAAAAGACAGCACACGTCTAAGTTTCTTCCAGACACATATGTACTTACAAGGACCAATGTGTTCCAAGTTACAAATCGTATAAAGTACGGTTTCAGAGTGTTTACTTTATCCCAATTGCCTAAACTCTTGTTGACAAGGTCACCAGAGGGAAATACGTCAAAGATAGTTTGCTGCTAAGAGCCCTGACTCGATCAAGTTTCTGTAAATATAATAGGACAAAAAAATTTTGTAATACAGATGCTACACTCTGATAAAATTTAAACCCAAAATATTTTAATTAATCTTAGCATGAATTTAGTCATACAATTTACCAACTAAACTTATTTACCAATTTCTTAATGTAATTTATTTGCACTGTAAAACAATTTACAGTATTTCATATAATGGCATCATTGGTAATATAATCCTTTGGCATATTATAGTATAATATACTGTATGTGGTATATATTATAATCTAATTAAGCATAATGAAGTGACAACCTGTCACAAAGAAGTGTTATTAAAGCAAATTGAGAGGTTTCTTTCTGCTTTTATTGTATTAAGTGCTGTCAGAAATATCCTGGCTCAGTTTATTATTTAGGATGGAGAACTACCTCACAACAGATAGATTTTATTTTATTTTTTATCTTTTCTGAGGCAGAGGATCCAGCTGATTCCCACCAGGGTCGGGGATGAAGGTTTATCTGTGTCATTCTTTGACCTCTTGACAATCTGGCCCTTTGTCTTGAGTTTCAGCTCATTGCAGTTGTTGGTGATAGTTGGCCCGGTCTTTGTGTCGTGCAGTCAGTACATTAGGCATCACATTCTGATGATCCACTTTCTGCTTAACTGTAACATCACCCTCCTTGCTGTTGCCTAGAATTGGACTACCTCATTCTCATCTTACACTGCATTTTTCCTTTGGCTCCAGTCACTGTTTATAGTCAGCCTAGATTATTTGCAAAATCGCACAAACAGTATTTCAATATATATGACACATCTCTGAGAAATTCTTCACCTATCTATTCTCCGTGGTCAAATTACTGAGCCCTTCACAGAAAAGCTAGGAAAATTTCACACAGTTGAACTCAACTTACTGATAATGTGATGTTTGGAAGCAATATTTGCACTTGGTCTTATTTAGGGGCTGCACAGTGGTGCAGTTGGTAGCAATGTTGCCTTGTAGCAAGAAGGTCCTGGGTTTGATTCCGGGTCCCAGGTCTAATATAAAATCTAATATTTTTTCTTCAGTTTCACAACTTTGCTCTCCTTTACCACTGAAATACTTTGAGGTTTGTAGTTGGAATGTGATTATTAAGCACGAGACGAGCACAGATAATTCTAGAAATCTCTTATTGTTATAAAATACAGCATATCATAAAAATCCTAAAAAGCTGAACCGGAAGCAGGCTGGCAAAGATAAGATGAGGTAAATAACTGTTAGAGACAGACAGCCTAGCGACTGATGAGAGGTAGATACGGTCTTGTTTGTGGGCCAATAAATGTTAATCCTCTCACAACACCCTGCCCTGTCATCACAGTTTAATCAGACCATGCGTACAGTACAACATTGAAATGACTAAGCAGCAAACCAGACTCTAATGCTTAAAATGCTTTGAATACAAAACAGATCCTGTTAAGGCTGCAACCGTTCTCAAAATCTAAACTCACACAGACTTACAACATATTCTCTTTAGGAAACAAAATCTCCTTTATTGCAGGTATTTTCTTTAAAAAAAATTATTAAAATGTTGTGAAAATATTACAGATTTAAAAGTCTATTTCAGCCTGAAAGTATTACAAAGTGTGGCTCATGGTTGTGATTTCTACCCTTGAAATCTCAATTCTGCGTGAAACAATTGTGATTGGATTAATTTATTCAACATGTCCTTAATCAAAGTCATGTAGGCTCTAAAGCGTAAAATGGAAGAATCTGAATGACTCATGTCAACAGCCATGCATGAAATCCTTTGGTCACAAGTTACAGCTTATCCTGCATGATTCTGGTTTAAGAAGAAAGGGGGATTTAGGGAATTTGTCTTAAGATGCTGTGAAATGAGAGCTGCTTAGATTACAGAAAGCAGGTCATGTTTTCCCTCTACTCAAGGTAAATAAATGAGCTAAAAACACGTCGTCAAGACAGACTAAAAAACACAGGTTTTCTGTGATTTAACAAAAGAACTGAAGATCTCATCTGGTCTGAACAGAATTTTAAAAAATGTTAGCCACAAGTCAATCATGTGGACCGCTAAAGAAATCCAATCAATGAACAAAATCAATCAGCAGGAGAAAAAGTGCTGACTTTTGTGGTTGACTCCTGAACTTTAATAAGTGCTTTGGTTCTTCTCTTCCAACTTATCATGAATTCTTCATAGGAGAAGAAGTTACGTGCAAAATTTTGTTAAAGATAGTAGATGTGTCAAAACATGGGCACAGAGGTTCATGTGTTTGACAGTCAGGATGGAAAACCTCGCTGTCCATCACATCTTATCAGGTTCTCTCCAGCATCCTGTGACTTGCAACAATTACTAGACTTATTCTTCAGCCCATTTCTGCTTACAATCTTATGTGTATATTAATAGACAAACATCACAGCCCTGTGATGGAGCGGCTTAGCGGCCTCCTGAGAAAACTGAGGTCTGGAACAGATACAAAAGCCGCAGAAGGAGTTGATTCCCATGAATGTTTATTTTTCAGTTTAAAATGGCCTAGTGACTGAGAGACGGATAAACTGACTATGTAGTTGCTCAAATCCCTTAGAGAGATTTAATGAGAGTTGCTGAAATTCTTTTTTTTTTTTTTTTTTTAAAGCCATTTCTAATTTCAAACTGCAGCATTTCAATAAATTTGAGGTCAACTCTAATTCTTTTGTTTTTCAGCTACTCTGCTGCAGACTTGCTTCTGTGTTTGGAATCAGTCTCTTGTTGAAGGATAAGTTTGGGCCACGCTGCTGCTGTTGGATGGGGGGGCGTCATATTTGACGTAATCCTGTGATCCTACTTGTCCAGATCCCATGAATGCAAAGTAAGCCCAAATCATCACTTCTCCACTGCCGTACTTGACATTTGGTATGACAAAAAGAGAATTGTGGAAAATTGCCAGAAACCAGCAGTGCTCCAGTTTGATGTGGGCCAGTGGCAGTTTCAGGGTGGCCTCCGTGCTCCTGGGTCATGCAGTAGCAATTGCCTCCCTCTGATATTTGCGAATGTCTTTCCACCCAGACATTGTGCTTACATACACCTGTCTGTTCCAGATCAGCAGTAGGTGGTCATGATTTTTTCTCATTAATTATTTAAAGGCGTTTGATTAGCAAGTGTTTTAGTGGATACTTTCCTTTTAATGACCTGTAGAACCACCAATACTTATTGTTAATTTGTAATAAAATAATGCTAAAAGCTTTAATTTCCATATGTGAATTTAGTGATTCCATATATTTTGTGAGAGTTGAAGTTCTCACATTTTTGCTTGCTTTCTTGACACCCCCCATATATATATATATATAAAAATTCCCTTCTCACCCACCGCGGGTGGTTCTTATCCTCTGAGCTCGGGTCCTCTACCAGAGGCCTGGGAGCTTGAGGGTCCTGCGCAGTATCTTGGCTGTGCCAAGGACTGCACATTTCTGGACTGAGATGTCTGATGTTGTTCCTGGGATCTGTTGTAGCCATTGGTCCAGTTTGGGGGTGACTGCCCCGAGGGCCCCGATGACCACAGGCACCACTGTGGTCTTCACCTTCCAGGCCCTCTCCAGTTCCTCCCTGAGGCCCTGGTATTTCTCTAGTTTCTCGTGCTCCTTTTTCCTGATGTTTTATATATATATATATATATATATATATATATATATATATATATATATATATATATATATATATATATTTATATTTATATAATGGCTATTAGTCTGTAAATCAAATATGGTTTTTCACAAGTTCCACCTGTCTTGCCAGCAGAACATAAAGCCCTCTGTGACAGACATGGGCCTAAGCTCAGCTCGCGTTTTCATCATGCTGTGGAATGTTGGCATGTATGAAACATAAAATAACATGGTGCTCAGGGAATCTATAACAAGAAGCTGAGTTAAAAATAAACTGCCAATATGTTTGGACTGTGGGGAGAATTTCAGAGCACATTCCTAATATGTAGGGGTGGCGGAGGAGGTCAAATGAGAGGTCCTTTCTGTGCATCATCCAAAGGGTTAACCATAAATCTATAGCAAATAATTGTTGTTAATTTCACTTTTCATGTTCACCAAAACTTTTATTTTCACAATAAAAATAGAAAAAAGAATGTGAAAAATATGGGGCAAAACATACTAAATATGTCAACCAAATTTGACATATTTAGTTGCGGTGCAGTGAAAGCTGGGCTCTTTTTGATGTGAAGGAGAAAATAAGGAGAGGCATTTCTTTTACTATAAAGGGCCTCAGGAATTTCAGAAGCATGGCCTCTTGCTATTTACTAGCTTCTCAGTACTGTAGTCAAACACTGTAGTGTTTTCAGTGCGGAGCAACCCTGCTGAGATTTTAATACCACTGTAAAACATTGCAGTTAAATCAAATTGCAAGTTGCACAGATTTTCAGGTGGTTAATCTTTATTATCTCCACTCCCTAAGAAAAGAATCTGAACTGGTGAACTTGTGTAGGAGATATTTTATGTTTCATTGGAAATTTGTAGCTGCTAATGGGGTTTTAGTATCAAATATCTAAAATAAATATCTTGGTTAAGATTTTTGGCTTCATGTCACATTTAAGATTTATTTCAAAATGTCTTCAGTTGTAATTTCAATTCTAATTAACTGCTGTAAGAGGAACCCTTAAAGTAGAATTTATTAGTGTGTAATATTAAAAAGTGGGTTGAGCTACAACCTTGACTTCAGGGTTTTTTGTAAGTACTTTATGTGATTTAACAACACAGAATTGTTCACAATAGTGAAGTGAAACAAAACATGCATAATTTATTAATAATTTATTTAATCATTTATAATTTAAGTTTTCAATCTGGAAAAGTTTAAAAGGGTATGAATGTATTTTTACCTGAGAGACTTGAATATAGAGTGCTTTAGTACTTTTAAGGATTTTTCTTCATTCTTTTTTTGTAATAAATGGTATGGTAGAATCTATAGCTGTTATATGATAAATCCCTATTTTTGACAGAGGGTCTGCTTTTTTAACAAGACTTGTAGGTATGCATGTGTGTTCTCTTTTACTTTTAATTATTGTTTGTAAGCAACTCTTCCAACTCTTTTTTCAATCTATAAACAGACGTGAGTGTTACAAGATACAAGAGATTCTTTGTTAAAACCTAAAGTCGAAATGGTATTGGTGATTGAAGCAATGTTTACATTCTGCAGTAAAGCCAAGGGTCATACCGGAAGTTTTGAAGGGTTGGGTCATACAATGATAGTGTTGTTTATCATGTATGTCAGTCCATAGTTTGCTGTGAAAAGGTGTTGACTGTGTGAGCAGAAAAATGAAAAGTATCAACCAGGTTTAAATGTGGATCAATTTACTGGGGCAGAAAGGCAGAAACTGAGTGAATGATAAAGGCCATGAGAAAAGTATGAGACATTCTGTAGCTTGGGTGTAGGTTTTATTATCGGTTCGCTATTCTTGTCCTTGGAGTGAGGTGATGAGTAATCGACCACACAAATTATTAAAGAGGTACTGCTAAGATGTTGCTAGATTTTTATATATCTCTGCTCTGCATGATCTGATTTCTAAGCCTCAACTTAGAAATGCTTGATCATGAATCTTGCTGCATTGCATTCGGAGGCTGTAACCTTTGGTCATTATTTCTTTGCAAAATAAACTCAGACAGATTGGAGACTGACACCTGGTACATTATTGATGCATGATGCTGCCACCACAATATTTCATACTGGGGTGATTTATTTAGAGAGTTGTGTAGTGTTTATTTTTATACTACATGGCTTTTTGCAAGAAGGCCAGAAAATTAAGATTTTAGTTTACATTTTACCCGAACATCTTCCACTTGTTTGCTGTGCCCCTATATGGGATCTGAAAAACTATTCTAGTCTGAAATATTTTAGCATGTAATGTTGTTTTGTATCATAACTCTGATTTGAATTTCTTTATAACTTTATGCCTGACCTGCTGCACTCTTTGACATTCATGATGCTTTTTATTGGCTGATATTCTCCAACATGAAAAATTAAAATACATACAGGGATGGGGTGTCACATTAAAGAAGTCTAAAAGCATGCTACACAGTTCAGATTTTTATTTATTTCTTGTTTTTTTATTTTTAAAGAAAATACTTTCCAACTCTAAAATACTTTATTTTGGTCTGTCACAAAATTTCAGCTCAGTGCAATTAAATTGACAGTTGCAATATTGTCAGCGCATGCAGTGGTGTCCAAACTCAGTCCTCAAGGGCCAGTATCCTGCATGTTTTAGTTTCTCTACCTCACCATGTCAATGCTCTGCAGAGACCTGCTAACGATCCATCATTTGGTTCTGGTGTGTTGAACCGTGGTGAGAGCTAAAGAATTTATTAAATATTAAAATCAATTCCCAGCCCTTGAGGACAGACTTTGGACACCCCTGTGGACAGTAAATGAATTTTGCTATAAGACAGTTTTTTCCCAATTTATTTTTACCTTGACTGTAGACTTTCTTCACAATTAATTGAGTTAAATCTTGTTTTCATAGCTTTTGGTATGTCATATTATTAATACTTTGACTAATTTCTTTTGAAAAGGAAAGTGTACTTCATTCAATAGGTTTATGTTCTTTAAAATCAGAGTATTTTAAAGAACATAAACATAAATGTCAAAGACATTCATCATGTCTTCGACTTATTTCACAAACAGGCTTACTATAAACTGCTCCCCATGTCAGACTTTTCTTACAGGAGAATTATATTGGTATGTTGACATTATTTTTATATGTTTGGTATAAACATTTTTTTTAAATACACCCAGATATACTTAAAGTAGGATATTTTTGTCATTCAAACCTTTAAAACCTTGCTGATCAAATAAAAATAATAATAATAAAAACATATATATAAATAATCTTTAATTAGTATGAATATTTCTTATTTACGTCCATCCTGGTTGTTTGAAATTCTGTTTTTATGTATACCCCACCAGGCGTGGCAGGCTGGGAAAGCACTTTCGCATTCCCATGCACTTCTCCTGGTCTAGGAAGAGAGAATGGGCCTTGATGGACAGGTCATGCTCCAGAGTCACTTTTGTCTTTACCAGTATCTGCAAAGTGTTTTCTGCCTCCATCAGTCTCTCTTGAAGTTTTTGGATTGTGTCTTCAATCTCTCTCACCTCGCCTACAAGCCTGAAGAGTCAAGGACAGACAGATAGCTTACTGATTATTTTTCTTTTAGTGAAAACATAGAACTTCACTTCAGCACATAAAGTATAGTAGGAATCTATATTTTTTTAGTGTATATTTAGTTGACATGTACAGATCACATATTTTGTGACCAATTTCCAAGCTAAGATCTTATAAAGTTCTGACCTGTTGATAGAGACTTTACTCTACTATAATTAAGTAGACATTACAATTTTCTACTTTCTGTATAACTAAAAAAAGATTGATTAGAATGAGCTCTGACTCTTTACCAGTAGTGTGGGTTGTCTCTGCAAAGCTCTACGTTGGGCCTACGTGTCCTCTCCTCGAGTCGAGTCTGGGCCACTTTGAGTGGGTTCTCCTTGTCTCTTAGAGCTTTCTTCAGAGATTCAATCAACATCTCGGTCTGAAAGATCTCCTGCAAAGTCTGGTTAAGAGCACAAATAATTATCAAAATACAGTAATTGCAAAAATTATCTCTAGATCAGGCTGTCAAAGATGAGTTTGTGTTTTATGGAGTTTTACTGTCGGTCATCTTCTTTATTTTTGTATCTAACTTTCAAAATGTGTGGAATTTTAAGAATTTCTTAAGAGACAGTTAATGTAAAAATTTCCTTTGAACCAATTCTTTTTAACTTATCATTGTGGTGCTTGCAAGTAAATTTACTATGAACAGTGTACCTGATATCACAGCTACTGTTAGTGTTGAAATGCATTAAATGAAATCCAAATATAATTTCCCGCTACTCCAAACAGAGGGACTCACTGTCAAATATGCCACAAATAACCAGCTGTCTCTTAGAGCTCTCCTAGAGTACATATGTACAGTACATAGTCTATTAAAGGAGAAACATTCCCTGTAGGCCTTACCTTTTGAATTTTTCAGGCCACTTTTGAAGATAATACTAGGTGTAAAATAAAGATTTACTGTGTGAAAACAAACACTTGTGTTAAGGTATAATTTCCTGTTTATATTAGAAAATATAATGAGACAACAGTAAGTGAATTTGTTTAGTTTTGTTTAGTTTTTCTCCAACTGTCTCTATGAGGAGAAAATGAATAAAACAACAAAATAATAATAATAATAATAATAATAATAATAATAATAATAATAATAATAACTAAAAAATAAATACAATTTTGAGAAAAAATAGTCTTGATAATCAGATGAATCTTTTGTGACATATTTAAATAAAGCCATGTAGAAACTGTAAGGACCTTAGCTAGGTGTGCCTGCAGGTTGTTCTTGGCATCAGCCGTTTCTGAGATGCGGTTAGTAAAGGCGACATTGGCGTTGTTGAACTGGTTCCACATTTCATTGGATGTTGTGTTTAGCAAGATTTCTATCTCGTCCCTGAGCTTGTGAGAGTTAGCCCGTTCGCTTTGGGAATGCAGGATGTTGTCGTCTGTGAATTTGGACCATGTGTCTGGCAGAGAAACTCTGGCAAGGAGGAAAAGAGATGCATACATTTATTTTTGGTTTCTATATGTGACTTTGAAGATGAGATACAAACATAATGACAATTCTGAGTCATTTGCCTGTCATATCCAAATAACAAGCTATCCTCAAATGTGATAATTTCTTGAAAGAGTTTGGAGCACTAGTGAAGGAAAACGATCTGGCATTCAACCTTAAGACCTGCTTTAAGTACCTTGAAAACATTGTACTCTCTCTTCACTGATGGATTATTTACTTCCTTCTTTATCTGCGATTTAAAGATTACGGTAGAAAAAAAAAAGTAACACAATCAATATTTCTCTTTGTCTGACCAGCACAACATGGTCACGTGTTTCCCAAAGTCCACCTATATGCATTTTAGTAGCCTACTTAAGTCAGTTAACACCATGCTAAAGCAGCATAAAAGGCTGTCTTGGAGAAATTCAGACAAGAGAGCAGTGATCTTGAATGATTGTTTTACAACTTATAGCTAACATTTGGCATAATAAGAGTAACCTTTTATCTTTAAGTCCATACTCACGAATGGTCTATTCTGTCGATTCCTCTGTAATAGCCGATGCCGTCTGATGTGTTCCTCAAATGGTGGCACCTGTCATCAATCCTCTGAGCAGATACTTTGTCGCTCATGTCTTTTTCCAACTCATGTTGGGCCGCTCGATTTGACCTTTTGAAGGTAGACATGAATCATAAAATCAGTTGTTATAATTGTTGTTGAAATTTATAAAGATTCATGTTTTATTTTTATCTTTTTTTTTTATCCTTACGCCAGCTGGGCAATGGCTCTGTCCAGATGGCGCCTCATCCTTTCCTGACATGACTTTATAACCTCTACTTCCTTTCAACAGTATAGGTAGAGGGTAAATTGTAACATTTACATTTAATAAGTTTGGTTTTAGACCTAAGACAATCACTGTTGTTTTACCTTTATTAGATCTTTTTCTACATCATCGTGTACCAGGTCGATAGACATCCGCTTCTCTCTGTTGTACAAACATTCTTGAGACACCTATTAACAGAATCATAGTGACTAAAACAAGCTGGGGAGGTATTATTAATTTGTGTTTTGATCAAAAGTGAACACGTCCAACATAAGGCTTGTCTTACTATGCTCAAGCAGGTGAATAACTGTTCGAAAATGCTAGATAAGCACATGAAGTGTCCTTTTGTGAAAGTATAATGCATGCATGAATGTTGTCCTGTGTTTCAGGTGTGCTCTAGTTTCAGTTGCCTGGAGAAACCTCAAAGAAAACTTTCTGCTACATGATATTAGCTTTGCAAGATAGACCTGTCATCGGATCTTCAGTTAGATCAAGTTGACTCACTGTGGGTAATGACCAGCACTCTGCCATGGCAATAAGGTGGCCTAATTAAACACTTTATCCAGAAAAGGCACTGCAGCATTTCGCAAAGGTAGAGTAACTACAATCTTTTTGTTTCCTCAAAGAAAACTTGTAGTTCTTTGTTAAATACTAAGAATTACATTGACTGTGAACACATTTGCCAATTTACTTATATTAAGCTTGAATCACAGAGTGAAATTTTTGCATCATGGTACTCAACATAAATGAATGATTAGTGCATTTAAATTTGTTGTGAACCAGTGTAAACTATTAAAACCCATTCTAACCTTAAGAGGCCCCTCGGTCTCTGCTAAGGCTCTCTCCAACCTTTTTTTCACTTCACTGAGTGCTGCAATCTCTGTCACCATATTGTCAATCTCATGGCTGAGCTCAGACCTCCAGAAGACAATATCATTGACCCTTTCTGCAATGTTCTTGCTGGTGTTTTCTTGCGTTCTTCTGGTGAGCTGCTCCCTGTCCTGCATCAGCCTGATGGTGTCTTTCCTCAGTCGTTCTGCACTCTTTCTTGAAGACTCTGACTCCCGGTAATTGCTGTGGTTGGACTTGTACCAGTCGTCCGGGGTGTACCGGTTCGTCAGCATGGTCCTGTTGGAGGGGTAGAAAGCAGTGTTGGCTCGAACCAAATCAAAATGATCCCGCTGTGTGGAGGAGGTCAATGGGAGAGCACTGCTGCTCTTGTAATAACTGTTTGTTCTCCACATATTGGCACTGGGACTTCTCCCCAAGGCTGGCTGAGTGTTACGATAGCTGGATGCCATAGTGGAGATGGCAGGGAGGAAGTGGCTGGTTTTTGGCCGAGCATAGGTTGTCGTCAGAGTTGATCCGAGCAGCTCCATAACTTCCTCCTCTCTATTTTGAAATTGCAGAAAAACGTATGTGAAAATGTGAAACGCTAATATTATAAATGTTTAAACATGTCATGAAATATGTGAATGAAGAAATTTATTAATGAAATTTAAAATATGAAAGACAAAGAAACACACAAGGTAAGTCAATGATAAGGTTGTGGAAACTTTTCAATCAGGTTTGAGTTTACTATCCCAAGCTTCAAGCATTTTGAGTAATAGTGAAATATCATCTGCATAGCTATGATTCAATGTTACTAAATATATTAGTAATTTGCTTTAAGGGAATAATTGTTTACATTTATGCATTTGGAAGAGGCTTGTTTAACAAAAACAAAAAGCAACCTATAACTGACGATTTAAAAAAATGCTTTTAAAATCAAAGTCTCAAGGATCTGCGGTCATTATGTCACTGAATATCTATAATAGAGCTAATACTGTATTACTTAATAGTCTTTGTTGGTTGTATCCTTTATAAAATGTGACTAAAATATATCAAAAAGGAAGGAAACAGTTACTCATGAACTGCTTTCATTCTAAAATCTTCTAAATAAGCATAGATATGAGTATATAGTTTCTTTGCAGTTGTATCCAAATTAAGTTTTGCTTATGAGTTCATCCACTTTATGTTTAAAAAATATCAGAATAGCAATGCTGTTGACTGTTCAAATTAAAATGAACCCTCAAAGCTGTTAATAAATAAATAAATCTAGGTTACCAACAAAATCCAAAAGACTTACCGAGATGATTGCTTGTCCCCTGTTTAACAATGAGCGGCTAGCACCCTGCTGTGTATACCTGAGAATGAGTTCAAGAACACAATAAAGGTGAACTGACATGCATAATAGATGAAGACGTTTGCAAGTCATTGATTCAGCCAGCCAATAACGTTGCACAGTCATGGTGTGCAGGAGCTGAACAAGATTTCTGTTGACACAGAAGCAGTTGCCATGGGTTACTGCAACACTGAGCCAAAGGACTGATTAATGTTTGTTTGTTTGTATGTTTTGTTTGTTTTTTAGTTAAAAGTCTTTAGTTCTAATAGAGTTTTAGTAACTCAGTATCCTTGCATTACTTTTTGTTTGTTAGCCTTTAAACATTTATTTTGTGTTATGCTCAGTTCTAGATCTTAATTTAAATTCAGACAAACAACTAATTTAGCAAGCAGTTTACATTGTTAGAATTGATTTACACACCCAGAATATTTAATACAACCGTTTATCTTTTTTGTTGACCCTACTGATGATTTTTTATTGTGTTTCAGTTCTTCTGTCATGAATCTAAGTTTTATATTTAAACCACAGGAGTTTACATAGTCTTTGCTCAGCATCAGTTGTCTTAGAGTCATTCTGAGAATCCAATGCTCTGTATGGATTACAGTCACCTGTTTAATCTTTTATGTCACAGGAAGAGTGCACACAAACCCCAGTAGCACAGAATAGCAATCTGTGTTGTGTTACCTGTCACTGCCACTGGGGTTCATTTACACTAATTAGTCCTGAGGAGGCATATGGCCGGTCAGGCAATAGTGTTTTTTTCCACTAAAGAGACAAGTAAAGATGGATTCAGGAGTTTTTCATCTGGTTGAAATGTTTATTACAGATTTATGAGCAGAATAATATACATTTGTACAGCTGATTAAAGGGAGATACAGTGACTACTTTCTTTGTCTGACTATCCTAGAGTTGTGCATCAAAATGTATATTTAGGTGGCAAAACATTTAGCCATCACTTTTTCACCTCTTTAAAGTGTTCCTGTGTTTCTCCCCAGTTCTGAGGATATTCATGTTAAAAGTTAAATTTTTATAAACTGTGTGACAAATGACTACAGTGAAATAATTTGAATTATATAAAATCATTTTTCATTTATTCATAGACTGTAAAATTGTTTGTTGTTCAGACCTTAATATTCTGCACTGGATGTGAAAAAAAAGGGTTTTATTAGACATAAAGGTCACTTTTTGTCAATAAAAATAAACTAAAGCATTACTTGCTGGATAATTGACATTTATCTTGTAATTCAATCATTCAGTTCATATCTAAGCAGAAATAGCCATTAAGAGTTTATTTTTTTGTGGCATGGAAAAATTAAGTGTGAATTAATTATCCAACACTTTTGCATCCACCGATTTAAATTTGCACAATAAATTATGATGCTCAGAATTATTATAGTATTTTTATCTTTAACCTGGAGTTTTTGATGAATATGTTTAGGTTTTTCAGAACTGAAAGACGTATATTTGGCTCCACAACTGCATCTCAAAGCATCACTTAACATGGAAAGGTTGCAGAAGGCCACAGCACACATACCTTCAATCCTCTGAACTCAACCACTATAAATACGCTTTAGAGGAGCAGAAAGAAGCAAACACTCGTATGAAATTCCTCCCCCAGATAGAGCTGCAAGTGACCGCCTGAAAAGTGATTCCTTTTCGATCTTCCACTGGCGAAGGAACGCTAGAGATGCCTATATATACTCTTGCCGTGTGATTCGAGACAGTATGTTGTGAATTACTACATAGGGGAAATGTCTGAGGGAGCAAGCATGCTGTCCGCTCCACTTAGAGCTCGCTGACATAAAGGGAACTAAATGTGTAGAAAACGAGCTTTTAAATGACCTTCTGGACTCAAAGATTAAGTTTACACAATGCTTCTCTTAATGTGTTTTTTTAGACCTATGTGTCTCAAACAGGAAAATGAAAATATCACAATTGGACGTTTAAGCCGTGTGGTTTGGCATGTGTGGATTTCTCGGTGTGGCTTCAATGAAATGTGTGAATCTTCATATTTGGATAGAAGAGACGAGAAAAAGGATGAGCAGTCATGATGGCTAAATTATCTTTGATGAAGTCCAAACTTAGTCCTGTACTACTAGATTTCATCTGTTTTTTTGTTTTTTTGGGTGGGGAGGATCATATATTTTTTGACAGTCACATAAGATTATACCCATTCTCAACAACCCTTTTCCACATTTAGTTGCAATAGAACCACAAAATTCAAAAGTACTGGGACATTTTACAATTTTACAAATTACTATACCAGTAAATTGTAAAATTGAAGGGAAAGGATACCTAATTATCAAAACAATCTAGTAAGCATAGGGTGCCTTCCTGAGTCAATGTTTTCCAAAATCATTGTTCACCACCATTACCAATTAGGGTTTTTAAGTATATTTTTTATAAGCTATGCATATTGTGGAACCTGAACCTTTTTTTGCTATTCTTTTTTGCAGAATAGCTTAAACTCAGTTTGATTGGATGTGTAGTTGGATTTAGATCGACTGGTCCTTTCCAACACATGAATGTGCTTTGATTTCACCGTAGCTCTGACTATGATTAGCATCATTGTCCTGCTGGGAGGAGAACTTTTTTTTCTTTCAAGCCAAATCCCATAGCTTTAGGGCACAACTGTAAGTGAGATTTTTGTAAAGTGTTGGTTTTTTTTTGTTTTTTTGATTATTTGTGAGATTTAAGTGTGACTCAAATGAGAGTATCAAATTTTAGCTTAATTTCTGTTATTTCAGCTTGTATTTAGGTAACAAATACACACAACTCAACTCAGTTTCCCTCCACTGACCTTCCATTTTTCTGCTAAGAATAGATCCGAGGAGGAGGTCAGCGGTGTTTTTTAAACCTTTCCTCTCAGTGAAAAAAACAAGTCCATGTGTTTTCTCCTGGTGTTTTCACTTTCTTACCCACCCATTCACCCACCTCCCTTCAAGCTTCCCGCTCGCTCATGTGTGCTGGCTACACTACAACTTCCTCTGTTTGAGCTATTATTAGCAGTACTCGCTCACTTCTATGACAACACCGTTCTTACTGCTGACGCAAACTTGCAGGTTTTATTTTGGTCTGATTGAATAAATGACCCATTGGGGAATCGGGTTCCTCTCATGAATTGTAGATGGAGCTGTCGATGAGGAGGGTGGCCACACCTGGAGAGGAATACAGGAGAGGAAGTGAACCGTTTAATCTGATGACAGAGTGAGAGATCTCATGCTGAGCTACTCTTGCATCCATATGGTAAAATCCAAGAAATATCCTGGGCTCCTTGTCAGCTTTCTTTGTTGACACTAATTATCATGTTCCACTCATTATTATTTTTACCAAGAAAAAATGGGGAATAAATCTGAGATTTCTGTCCTTTTTAATATAAATCTCAGCCAGAGTAATGCATCTGTGTATTTGTATGCCCTTCAGGTGCATCCTGTAGAATAGTTGAGATTAATTTACATGCATCATAATTTTTACACCTTTTCCTTTTCAGTTGTCAGGCTTGAACCTCACATGAAAATGCCAAGCAGAAGATAGTAGAGAAAGCATCCAAAAGTTGTCAAAGAGGAAATTTATATTTGGAATGCCAATCGTAGGTGTCAATGCTTAAAGCAAAGTTCCCTAAGATAAGAGTAGTCATAGTAAAGTATCCAGATCAAATTTAAATGCATGGAGTGAACAAGTACATTGTAATTTATCAAGTAAAGAAGAAGAAGTCAGCGAGAAAGATGGTCGGGGTTCAGAAACTTAGTATCTCCAATTCATCGCATTAGTGAATTATTATGTATGATAGATAATCTGTTCCATCAAAGGACACAAAAAGCATAAACAACTATAAAAAATAACTTTTTAAAAAAGATTAACTTTACAACAGCTGTATTTGCCCCAATCGTCTGGCTGCTTACTCCCTTCTCAAGGTATCTGTTGTTCCCATAAACTGGTGTGTTTCCATTCCTCTGATTTAGGTTGTTCCTTCTCAGTAGTTCAACAGCCTTGGAGAAAAGTATTTCTAACAAACAGACTATTACTTGTGGATGAGAAGAACTGGAGGTTAGGGGGTTAGGTTTCACTGAGCTCTTGCACATTTGCTGCAGTAATGATCTTTCTAGTGAAACTTCTCTCTCCATTCATTTTCAGTGTTGCCAAGAAGTGGACCAACACATCTGCTGGACATGATTTTAAGTACACAGGTCAAAAAGAGTTGGCTTTCTTTGATCACCACAAGAGATTTACAAACAATGATGCAACATTGTAAAGGTAATTTTTTTATATATATATATAGCACATGTTCAGCTATATAGAGAGAGGGAGGCCCAGTCACTACATCATCATCCATAGATGTTAGTACTTTCTTGTTTTAGTGGGCAACACTCACATGCCCATTAGTGGTTGATATTTGTTTCCTCCTTTTTATAAAGGTTTCAGGTTCTACAGTATAAATTCAGAATTGTAAACTGTGTATGTAAAAATGGTATTCTGTTCCATAACAGTAGAAACAAAAGCAGGACTTGAGTCAGTTTGTGCGCTGTTGTAAGACAACTATTATATTTCTATTTGTTCCTTAAAGCTACAGTTGTTGTGGCTCCTCAGATGCAGTGGGCACTGAGGGCTCCATTACATTACCCACACAAAGCAGAAAAAATGGATGGCATATTAGCCACTCAGACAGAGGAAGCAGAGACTGGCAGACTGTCAGGCAGCAACTGATGCATGCCAGACCTCTCGATATCCCAGCACTGTTGTTGATGCACATACTTTTAAAAGCAAGGAAGCATTCAGATGTAGATTTCCAATGGTTTTTCCCACCTTCTGTTGTTTAAGTGGTAGCATTTGGCATGATGTGCCTGTCTTTTTGTAGGTATCAAATTAATCTGCAAAGATCAAAAAATCCTCTTTGAACTTGTCAAATCTGCTGACTTACTTCTGATATTTCTTTATTTGGTGACATTAAAACTGTGTATTCTTACTTTTGATCACAATCTAATCTGAAGTGTATAGATAATACAGTGGTTCAGAGGGGAAGGCAACACACGTCTGACTAGACAAGCAATAGGACAGACTGGTGAACTTTAGCCTCCCCCCACTCAGCGATCAAGGCTCGCAGTCACAAACTTCCAGAGTAGGATGTAGGGCCTTGAATGCAGGGCTTTGTCCAGCCTATGGTCATCACATTCCATCAGAGCCACTCTGCGGCGTGCAGCAAAGCGGAGGAGAGAGTATGGCAGGACTGGGTACAAGAGAGAGGGAGGCCCAGAGAGAAAAGAGAGGAGGGCTGAATTTCTGTCAGAAAGATCTTTGGGATTGTGTTTGAATTGTAATGTTTCTGTTCTGTCAGTATCAATAAATCTCTTCCCAAATCGTCCAAGAAAATTTTTATATATTTCTTAGGTTTGGTTTTTCTAGCAACCTTCTACATCAAAGCAAGTTTGTCTTTGTTCAAATGATTAATCTTTGGCAGTCTTTTTTAATGCACTTTTTCTTATGAGAAAAAGGATCTTCATGTTTTGATGCTTCTTTACTTGAAGCAGTCTGAGTCGCAGTGTGCTCGGAGAGAGCTCTAACTGGACTGGCGGTTGTTAATTCAGCTATTTTTGGCCAAACGTTTATAAAGGGGAGAGAGGTCTAATGTTTCCATGCTGAGTCAGGAGTTGAATTATTCACCCTGGACGCGTGTTGTACTCTCAGACTCAGGCCTCCTCCCCAAATTAGGGAAAAATTGAGCTTGTTCTTGCAATCAAGACATTGACAAAAAGGGAACATGAACGATAGGAACCTCAGATGGTTTCACAGTGACTCAAGATCATGCAGAAGAATATATTGTGCTTTAATAAGGAACAAAAGAGTCAGCATTCCTCGTGTTTGTGTCATTTCAGAGCGAGGGTGTGAGATGTTCAGCATGTGGCCAGTGTATGTGCAAACTCTATCCAGCATCAGTCTTTAGTTTTTTGTTCCTTTTTTCTTCACTCATCATGACACACAAACTACAGAACATATCTGTCATTCTCTTCCCCAATCATAATTTATCTTCACTTTTAAAGTCTTCCTGTATAGCAGCTCCCTTTGAGATCTTTTTATAGCTGGTTATAGTCTGTGTTGTCTCCACAAAGAGGTGCTTGTCAGTGTCAGTGGGAGACTGTGCAGCTGGAAATGTGAGTTTCAAGAGTAATTGTGTGCTGGGTTCAGATCCCATATCTGCCAGGTGATTAACGCCTTTAAAACAGGATGTTATCAGTCAAACATCCTGCTGAAAATAAAACTCCTGACACCTCTCTTTTTTTCTTTTCTTTTTTTTTGTGGAAATAGATTACCAGGAGCTTTTTGTCTGTGAATTTATTCTAAAACCTTTCACCATGTATAATGTCTGTGAAAAGCAGTTATAAAAATAATACATTCTCACCAAATGTGGGGCCTATTTGACTCCATCACACTCCCTGCTGGTGGCTGGTGACTTGTATTAATTTGTATTTACATTTTCTCTCTTTCTGCAAGTGTAGAAACAGACTTGTCAGGCGTTTTTCTTGTCTATTCCTCTCCTTTTTACCTCCCTTGTTCCTTTTTAAGTTTCCTCCCCCATCTATCTACACTTCTGTAAAGCTCCAGTTGTGAAAGTAAACCTGTTGGGCGTCTCCTGTGCCCTCAGAGAACAATTCTGATTGCCGCACTGATGGACAGGAGACGTTTTTAAAAAGAAAAAACAACCCCATACACTGTAATAATCCTTTAAAATTTAACTCTAACCGCTCATTAAAAAATGAAATAAAATCACCAAAGTGATTTCCTTTTAAACCATTAACAGTGGTTTAAAATGACTTTAAATACCAATAACAGTGGTTAATGGTATTTAAAGGGAGACTTTAAATACCATTAAGAATGGTTTACAGCCAAATTAGGATACGTTCGCATTTGCAGTTTTATGTGGAAACTTAAGCTGTTCTCAAATAATTCAGGCAGGTCTCTCAAAAATCTTCCTTAGCTAAAAGAAACAAACCCCAAAGATTCAGACTTTTCGCTGAAAGGCGGAAAAAACAATGACTTTCTTGTTCAGAGGCATTTCCAACCTCTGTTCCCTCCCTCAGATTCTGAAATGCCAAAGGCTTCTACTCCACAGCTCCACATAAGCTCACAAATTGTTCTAATTTTCCCAAATTAGGACTCGCACAGAACATCGCTATAGACAATCTGAACATCACTGGAATTCAATTAAGTTTCTTGGCAGCTCAATACTCATAAATCTGTTGCAGTGGGAATGCTGCGTGTTACTGGCATTTCTCCATCTTTTTCAATAGTGGACTGATGGGTGTCTTGTGGATCACAGACATGGCCTCCTTTCAGTAACAATGTGAAGCTTAAATGGATGGGGCAATCGAATATAATAGCCTACATGGTTCCTGTTTGTGAAAGTACAGAGCACTGAGCTGTAAAAATGTCACAGTGGAATTTCAGGCAAGTCCTACTTAAACTTCTCTCAAACTGTATGATAAAATTGGCTTCAATTCTAAGTATTTTAATTAAGTAAATTATATGCAACTACTGCTAAATGTACTAAACTACTGCTGGGCCTCTACCACAGGGAACTACTTTTGCCTTTTAAAAGGTTTACTGGTTTTTCAAAATAGAAGTCTAGGATTTCCATAGATACTGTCACAATTGTTAGCTTTTTTTGTTTTGTTTTTCCTCAACATAAAAAAAACCCCTTCTCCAACAAAATAAATTTTACATGTTAAAGCTGGTGCATAGCAAATATCAAATTATCAAAACAGGTCTCTTTTGTAAATGAGATCTTGGACCTCAGTGAGACAATCTGTATAAATTGTAACTAAAAAATTAAAAAATGACACATCAACAGATGCATCAAATTATCACAGACATCTAAAGGGATTAAATAGCAATATCATGATACGATCATGAAATCGTGTATGTCAAGATTCAAAACTTTATACTACATGAATTTGCTGAACAAGAAAGAACCTAAAAATGTCCTTTGACTAGTTTTGCAATCACATCTTGTTCACTGATATAAACAGTAAGAAGATTTCTTGTAGGTGGGAAATCTATTAGCATCCTGCTCACTGTCCTCTGATACCTCCCCATGTTACTCATACAAGCACACTTGTGTATTTACAATCACTGTGCCTCATTCAGCATTTGACTCCTCACAACCAGACTGAGCTCAGTGCATATACACACTGTAGTAGTCTCAGCATTAGCACAGAGAATATATCACACTGTCTTGTCCTTAGAAGGCCTGAAAACTGTGGGTTTGTTGCCCAAGCATTTGCTTGAATGAAGGCGGAGCTGCTCGTACTGTTTACTGACTGCAGCTTATTGCTCCCAGCTCGCTGACTCTCATTGTGAAGTGGGCATAGAGGAGCCAACATGGCAGCCCAGTGCCCCCTGTCTGCTGTTGCAAACAAAGAACTACTGTGTGCTAAACCGTCTTATCAGTCCAAACTCCCTCTTCCTCTTCTGAGTCTTTGTCTGGGAGAAAAACTCACCAAGGCACTCCCACGATGAAAATTAATATCATACCACCATTTATCTGTGGTGATTATTGTGTAATTAGCACAGCAAAGTGATGTAAAGCCATGGCAGTACAAATACAGTACTGCCTGCCTGCAGATTCACAGCACTCTGTCTGCAGATCAGGATCCTGGAAGTACAAAGCTGTAGGAAGTTTAGTGAAGACGCTCTCCACAGGAACTGCTTGGCCAAATGAGAGAAACAAACAACCAATGACAGCTCATGACTTTATTTGTGTTTTAATAAAGAGGTAAATGAAGAGTTGACAACAGGTGGGTAAAGCAAGATGGGCAAACAGAGAAATATGAGAGTGCACAGAAATAACAGACAAAACAAAAGGTGTTTCTGCTGCATAATTTTTCTCATTTTTATGTCAGTGTAAAAAACATATATATAAAAGTAATATAGACTCCATTTAATTTGCTTTATTTTGTTTTGTTTTTGATCTTTTTTTATTTTCCAGATTAAAAGTATATGAAAAATAAAGTACAGCAAGGGAAAATATGTGTTTCTGGGTCAAATGTTATCTTACTTTTTTACCTACAGTTTAGGTAAAAGCATACTTTAAATTTCAAAATATTCATAGTAATGGCTAACTATTGGATTAGCTCGAGGCAAGTTTTCATCTACAGCACAGCACTGAGACTGCAATGGTATATAATTACATTTGTCTTAACAGTGATGCATCTAACTGTTGCCTTGACTCTACTGGGTCTCGGTGATGTGTTGCTTAAGTGGTCACAATATACTGAATATATACTGAATGGTGGGCTGGAAAAGTGAGTGGGCTTGCCTGGCACTGTGCTAAATTGATTCAGATCTTACTTGGTCAACCAGAACTGTTCTGCATCATTTGGGTACTATAAGAAGAAAATGTGTTAGAAGTCAAAGTGCTTATGTTTAGTACACATTATGTGAAAAAATAACAATAAATAAGATTATGGAGACATGCCATCCTCTGTTGGGAAAACCTTTGATACTGGGACTTGGAATCTGACTTAAAGTTACCTGGCAGTAATAAGGAGCAGATAGGTCAGAAGCTCATATGAACTGAGACAAAGACTCACATTGTTTCAGCAGCGATGAGACGATAGTCACATGATGTTGCTCAGCCTTGATGTACCCAATTATAATTCCTCTGTCCCCTAATTATAATGGAATCTGATGAAATAGAAATCAGTTGTAGCAAAGTTCACAATTAAATTATTTACTGGTGATAAGGATTTAATACGTTAATTCTGTATTTGAAGAATAATACTTCCTTTCAGGTTGTTGAGCAGAAGTAATTTACTTTCAACTCAGTGTTTCCTCTTTGGAACTTGATAAGGGCCATTAAAAGCTACAGTAAGTTTGATAATTCCTCCCCCCCGCCCTATATTTGTTGAACCTGACACTATGTCTTGACAGTGTGATATGAGACAGATCATCTGTAAAAAAAACAAGATCCTCTACCTTCTCCATGTGCTCCCAGTGCTAACTAGAAACAACCAATCAGAGCCAGGAGGAAGGACTTAGCGTTATCAATCATCCTCCTTGTGGCACTTCTCATCCACTGGTTTTCCTGTAAAAGTGAGTTGTTTCTCCACCATTAGCACGTTTAGTAGTACGCTCCCGAAGTTGATTGACAGCTTTCAGATGTTCCTCCTGGCTCTGGTTGTTTTTGGTTGGGAGAGATGAATTTCTTCACTCGGCTGTAGTAGCTCAGGGAGGAGGTGGAGGAGATTGAACTTTTCACAGATGATCTGTCTCATAACATACTGTAATGACATTTTACATATTTTAGCAAATATGTAAAGAAAATGCATATTTTCATAAAAGTTACGTTTTAAGTTTATTATTTTGAGAAAAAAAGTAGAAACTGAAAAAATAACAGTTAAGACTTAGTGTCAAGGTTTGATCTTAAACTCTGAAAAACGACGTATCAAAATTGAGTCAACTGTATGTTAATTTACAAAATTACTAAATACAGTGTATTGGACTAAGTGCCCAGCCCACATACCCAATGAGGGACAAGACTTGAACCTAAAACAAACAATAAAAAATAAAAAAAATCAGAAAATTACTAAACTGAAAGATTTTCCAAGTGATGTTACAGATAAAACAATTACTCCTTTTTTGGATGTAAAAAAGAAAAACATTTTTGAAAAAATATCTCCTCTTGTTTTAGACTCAGTTTTAAGCCTAAAGCTGGTTGTCTAGCAATAGAAAGTGTCATCAGACCAAAAATAATTTACTGAATGCTTTATTTAAACCTACACACAATGGAGTGGAAACTTTGCACTGCCATATCTGGCTAATGTCTGTGTTTGAAATGAGAGATGGATGCCATGAGCGTGCACGTGATAGAGAGAGAGAGAGAGAGAGACAGAGAGAGAGAGAGAGAGAGAGAGAGAGAGAGAGAGAGAGAGAGAGAGGTGGGTGGGAAGCTATTTTCTGGACATGCTAAAGAGGAAGGTGCTGGCCCCTTGGCATAACATCTTATTACAACAGGCACACCCAGTTGCTTCAAATTCCTCAAGTGACTCTCTCCTGTAAATAGCAGGCATCACAGCTGTTCATTTAAATAGAGAGAGAGAGAGAGGAAAATACTCCCACTGATATGAGAGATTTATTGTTGTGAGATCCCAAATTGCTGCCGAGGCTGGTGCTTTTGTATTTAGTTTTTGATGGATTTCGGAATGCTGCTGCCCTTTTACCGGTGCCAGTTCTGGTAACACCCAAAGCATCTGAACTATGTCAGGCTGGGTGGGCTTTCCGTTTATATAGACATCATACACTGGTCTTAACACTAGAACTACCAAAGATTCCCAAAATGGGAATCTTCGTCCAGGTACCAGAGAGGGGCCAGTTTGGCCCTGTCCCTAGAGCTACCAAAGAGGGGCCAGTTTGGCCCTCCAAGAGAGGGTGTGAAGAGGCGCCTTTGTTATGTAAATAAGGCCATTACTATCCTGTTCCAAGGACAATCAGCGTGAAAGTTGATGTAGTGAGTTTGGCTCTCCTCCCCCCTGCTCACCAAATGCAGTATATTTCAAGTCCCATGCATAGTTTCTCTTTGCATGGTAATTCTTACAACAAATCCTGATGTTGTTTTCTAAGTTTTGTCCCTCTAGTATCTTGTCTTGACTCTCAATTTTCTTTTTTAAACAACATGTTAACCAGTTTAATAGCGGATGCGCTCTAAAACTTTGTATATTTTGCATCCTTTGTTTACGGCTTTTTTTTTTGCAAACTTTACAACAAAATTAAATGTCTTTTCTTAGTGGTTAAATTATCAGCTAATAAACTGTTCATGATCTACTGCATACGTTTTGTTAGGTCAGTTGTTAACCTAACAAGCAACAACAACTGCACCATTTAATTGATTTTAAATGTGTACTATAGGCAGAAATGTCTGTCCACTAGCCTATATTAATATTTAGTAATAAGCTGTTGTAGTGACTGGTGGATGGTTATGGTCTTTTCTATAATTTCTTCTTTGAAATTGCAATAGAGGACTGGGGTTTCACAGTACACTATGGTGAAAAGTCAATTTAATGATGTCGATGAAAGGATGTTAGCTGCCATCTTCCAGGTGTGTTCAGTTGGAATCAGAGAGTAATTAGCAGGAAAACTAAGAGTACTTGTTCCATGCAGGTCATCTACATCCTTTCAACAATTGTCAATGTCTAAGCCTATCACACTGCATGCATCCTCACCCCCGTCTGTTGACTGCCTCTTCTGCTGTTGGTTTTGTAGGTTTAAATACTCAACAAGCTGTCGATCTTTTACACAGCATCAATGTTATTCTTATCTCTATAAAAAACACAGAAATAACCCCCGGCATTTATGACATGGAACCATAAAGAAATCGAAAAGCAAACTCTGGTCTACCTAACAACCAGGGTTATTAGGTGTGGTTTGAATGCATAAGTATGTGCCAAGCAAAGTGAATACCATTCCAAAAGCAAAACGTGAATTGTAGGTCAAAGCATTCTGGATAAATAAACCAAAGCAAATGTGCATGTCTTGCGCTAGCGGGAGGAATTGCTGGTAGTCTTTTGCCAAAGATAAAAATGAAGTCATACAACTGTTAAAATCTGACGTGACTCTGTTTTTGTTTACATGTCATGATAATCATTACATTCAAAATTGTAACATCTGTTACATTTTAAGTTGATAAGATATGCTTTCACACTGCATTGTGTTAAACAAATGAAACCCCATTAGCAACTTGTTTATCCTCTTGCCTGTAAAAATGCTGCACTAAGAATCACTGAAGGAAATGACAGAACAAAATCTGAACAAGACACTAAGCACAACTTGATTCTTAAAAATGTAAGCAAAAGTGGGGTGGCCTCAGATTTTAGCTGTTGTTGAACAGTGTTTGTTTTTTCACATTTACCCAAAGACAAAATAAACATCCAACAAAATCTGCTCAGCATGAGTCGGGGATGAGGCATCAAACTATGGAGAATGTTGTTTTTCACACATGTACCCTCTGCTGTAGTGCGTTTCCTGCTTTTGGAGCGGTCTCAGGACCACTTGGCATTCACGTATACATTCAAACCGCACTACAGTTCACTTCAGCTGAACCGAGACCTAGGCTTTTAGGAGGACCAGAGTTCACTTCTTTGGTCCGCATTAGAGTTTGAGTACACATTCACACCTCCCTAAATCAACCAAATTTTCTAGGCAAATGAAAAAGAGTATTAACGTGGGCTAAAGAGGGCTGGGGTGAATTTACCCCAATTCTCCTGAAACTTTGGGAACCTGTGGCAGATGTGTGCAAATCCACTCTCAATATCTTGTACATCACATGCCAATGTGTTATAAGTGGGAAAGGAAATGCAATTTTTTTCAACTTGTGGAGAAGATGAGCTATCTTATGCTGAAGATTGCTGTGTATTTTATCCAATTCACTTGTGAAAAAAAAATCACAAATGCATTGAACAAAGATACATTTCAAACATTTTTCATGTACAATATCAGTAAATACAAAGTTACACAGAAGCAGCACAGCAGTGTGGTAATTACCAATGTCTCCTTGGAAAAAAAGATCTCCAGTTTGAATCGTAGCCTTGGATTTATTCTGTAGAGTTTGCGTTCTCTCGTGCCCTAGTGTTTGGACTTCCTCTAGCAGTGCTAAAGCATAAATATTAATAATATTCAAAATACCTTGTTTTAGTACATCTAAGTAGCCATCTTGGTGTGTTTCTGTGTTAGCCCTGTGTTGAACTTTAAATTCTCCCTAAGATACATTCTGCCTATCATCGACAGATAACTGTATCCAGTTTTTGGGCCTGAATAAGATGTAAGCTGATACAGTAAAAATGTCAGAAGAACATTTCTGAATTGCTTGGGTAAAGGTATTGGTCTCTGTAACTCAATTCCATCAGGGTTGATAAAAATGTAAATGCAATAAAGAACCTTGGATTTGATGAAAATGTTTACATTAAACACTTTGGTGAGCACACTTGAGTCTATGAAACACAAAATTCTGCCTTTTTCACATGCAAATGGTAAAAATTGAGTAAAAAATCTTAAAAATAAATTATCTTCTATTCCATTTACATAATTATCCACTGAAATGTTTTAAAATTAAGAGAAACAGTGCAATTGCACGTCTGTTTGCAGCCATTTTTATATGTATAAAATGTGAGCATACGCCTAAATGTTGAATTGGGGAGTGGGGAGAAGGTGACTTTAACTGCTGTGTTTTGAGCGTGAAAGTTGATGTAGTGAGTTTGGCTCTCCTCCCCCCTGCTCATCTACAGGGATGCTAATTAGACCATTCAGAGTCGTCAGCTTGGCCACATTTGGATGCTAATAACCCAGTTTGGCCCCTCTCGGTAGCTCTAGGAAGATACCCAATCTGGCCCCTCTTGGTAGAGATAGGAATTTCTCAAAATCCTGGTAGTCCTAGTACAAATTTGGGATGTATGTATTGGGTTTCAATACAGTGTATTGCATAATACTATTATTCATTTGACTTTTTTTATTTTGTCAAAGTTCAAGTCCAATTTAAAATGTATTTTATTCAGAAATATTGTGAGAGACTATATATACTATGGGTAGTACATATTTGTGAAGTAGAAAAAAAACGTATACCTTAAGTCTACTTTTTTTGTTTAGTTCCCCTTGGGTCAATACTTTATGGTACTACTTTCACTGTAATTAGTGTTTACGGTTATGTCTCTTCTTTATAAGGAAATCATGTTAAACCCACTCAGAAAGAGAGATTGTGCAAGGAATACTTGAATTCTGAACTCCCAGCTCCACCCTTCATTTCTTCTTTATCCTTGTCCTGCGAGCCACCTCACAAGGAAGGAAACGGTCCTTCTCCACCCCAGTGTGAGGAAGGGACGGGTGTCGGTCTGGACCCTTCAGCTGACAGCAGGAAACGAAGAAATTGCAAGCTGATTTTCTTTTTCAGTCCTAACAGGATGTGTTATGTCAGGACATTTGGGAGATGTGGCATGTCAGGACTCTCTGACCTGTGCACCCGCTGATCACTCATGCTTTTGTTGCTGTGAGGGAGGGTTTTTTTTTTCTTTACTGCAACACATCTATAAAATATACCTAGTATTTCAATAACTTATTTGCACATCTTTATTTGCAATATTTGTGTACATGTACAGTACCAGTGAAAAGTTTACATTCACTCATCACTGTCATGCAGTTATGTTCAATAGTAACTTTTAATGATAAATTTATCTTTTTCAGGAGTGAATTAATTTAATAAATTTCAAAAGTGAGCACTGGGCGCTTCTTTGCATGGTAAAAATAATAGCAAAAGAATCTTTAGTTTAATGTGCTTTTGAGAGTTGCAGAGAAACTGAACATCTTTCATAGCCGTACGCAAGCTTCTGGAACAATTCTGGCTAGATATTTTACCTTTCTTATTACCATAAATGTCAGAGTTCCTGATAGCTGGTTGGTTTCCAGACACAGCCTGAGCTTTTAAGCATAGTCCATAAATTGTTAATGAGTTGAAGCTGGAGCCACTCCAGAAGCCTAATGCTTGACTAGTTCATCCTTTCATAAAAATGAGTTTTGATTTGTGTTTGGGATCATTGTTCTGTTGGAAAAAACAATTCTATCCAGGTTTCAACCATCTGCTCTAAATTGTCACAAACAGGTGTAAGCAAATTGGTCAGGATGTTAAGGAATAACACATTAATCAAAAAGGTTCAAGTCTGTTATGCACTGGAAGCTGTAGGAACACCAGGGCCTGCAGTGAGAAGTTCATTCACGCCATGTGGCAGAGCATCCTGTAATACAATTTAAGGTAGTCCAACACAATTAACATGCAAGACTTCTTTTTTGGATGCTTTGTTAAGGTGAGCCATACTGAAGAGGATGGTATCTTGATAAGAATTAACAGTTCAGTTGCTCCAGATCATGGGGCTGCACTGAGAAGTGCATCATCAGAACTTTTTGCTCTTAAAAGTTTGAATAGATGAAGCTGTTCAGTGAACTATGCTGCCTGAACAAACGTTCAGCAAGGCTGGAAATATCCTGGCCTCGCTTCCTTCTGGTTTGAGGGTTCCCAGAGTTTAATAAGCCTCTCTAAAAGAAGCAGACCTCTACTAACTGTCCGTAATGTGCAACTGTTTCCTGTTCTCCTGAACATGTCTTCCTCAAATCTGAACTCTGTTCAACAAAAGAGAAAAGCAAAAACTCACCAGACATCTGAATAAACATTTATGATCTCAGATGTAGACATAGTTTAAGTCTCTTATGCACTGAAGTATTTCAAAAACATACCTGTGTCAATAAGAAACTATGAATTCCTAAACGTCTTTCTCATCTGTAATATACTGAAAATAAAATACATGAACACATTAGAACCACACTTACACAAAATCAGTGTGTCTATGTTCTGCTTTGGAAAAGAAAACAGCCTCACTTAGGCTAGCTGGTGGATAGCTTCAAACATAGGATTTGCCCACATTTTGAAATTGAATCTCTCTGGAGGCAGATAATGAAGCCAAACTGAGCATATGTGCTATATATACTAAAACTATTCAAACACAAAACTCATGTAGGTAATAATATCTAGGAATAGGTGTTGGTTTGTAAGACCCACACTGTCTCACTGGACATCCACAGAAACCCAGAGTCTGTCCACACGTCCTCGTTTGCTGGAAGTCTGCTCCGGTTTAATTTCTATACTAACTGTACAGGGTTCCACTTTTTAGTTTGATTGTGTGTTTTGTTTCTGACTTATTAGAGGGTAAAACAACAGATTACAAGGAATACACATCTTCTTGGTCTAAATAAAGAAGAGAAGATTATTGGGAAATTCAGAAATGGTCTTTACAGTTTGGACAAAGATGCCTTTAAATAGCTGTGAATTGTAGGACTCAGGATTCGAGTCTTTCTAAACATCACGCAGACTGTAAATCAACCCTACTGCTTCCCAAACATCCAAATTTAGGTTAAAATGAACTCATGCAAACGCCATGCAGAAAGACCCAGGGCTGGGAGTAGCTTGGAAATATCAGTCTGTGTAATTAATCTGTATGTTTTATTGTGCAAATTAGCTAATGATGTGAATATTTCATATCAAGTTATTGGATATGACTGTATATGTAAAAAATAATCTTAAAAGGACAATTCCTACCACACAAAATCTCCATGTTATAACCAGAAACCCATATCAAACATTTTGTGCCATTCAGAAGCTTTAAATATATAGGGGAATATAAAGAGGAACTTGTGCTTGGAGGGTCGAAATGTTCCCCAAAATTATTGAGAATTTCTAGTAAACTGATATTTTCTAAAGTGGTTTTGAAACAAATCAGTTCCAAACCTCAGAAGCAGATTTTATTTGAATATTTAGCCCATTATGTCTGTTTAATGAGACAAGCTCATTGTCTTTAGTTGTTCATTACTCATATATATATATATATATATATATATATATATATATATATATATATATATATATATATATATATATATATATATATATATGTATATATATATATATATATATATATATGTATATATATATATATATATATATATATATATATATATATATATATATATATATATATATATATATATATATATATATATATACCACCAGACAAGACCCAAGGTGTAGGTTGTGCAAGGAGGCCCCTGAGACAGTCCAGCACATAACAGCAGGGTGCAAGATACTGGCAGGGAAAGCGTACATGGAACGACATAACCAAGTTGCAGGCATAGTGTACAGAAACATCTGTGCAGAATATGGACTGGAAACCCCGAGATCAAAGTGGGAAACACCCCCAAAGGTGGCGGAGAACGCCAGAGCTAAGATCCTGTGGGACTTCCAGATCCAGACAGACAAAATGGTAATGGCGAACCAACCAGACATTGTCGTAGTGGATAAACAACAGAGGAAAGCCGTTGTGGTAGGTGTAGCAATACCAAGCGACTGCAACATCAGGAAAAAGGAGCACGAGAAACTAGAGAAATACCAGGGCCTCAGGGAGGAACTGGAGAGGGCCTGAAAGGTGAAGACCACAGTGGTGCCTGTGGTCATCGGGGCCCTCGGGGCAGTCACCCCCAAACTGGACCAATGGCTACAACAGATCCCAGGAACAACATCAGACATCTCAGTCCAGAAATGTGCAGTCCTTGGCACAGCCAAGATACTGCGCAGGACCCTCAAGCTCCCAGGCCTCTGGTAGAGGACCCGAGCTCAGAGGATAAGAACCACCCGCGGTGGGTGAGAAGGGAATTTATATATATATATATATATATATATATATATATATATATATATATATATATATATATATATATATGTACATACATACATGTATGTATGTATGTATGTATGTATGTATGTATGTATGTATGAAAAACACCACCGCCATCTGCTGGTCATTAGCAGTAAGTGCAGAGACGTTGCAAAAACACAAAGTTAGACAAATGTGACTGTAGCTTCTTTTACTGTCTCAAGTAAACGTCGTCTCCTCTGTTTAATGTGAAGGGAATATTCTGAAATAACACAATTACAAATTTTAACATATTAATATGTTAAAAGATTCATTATATCTATCCACTGTGTACTTTTCTGGATTGCTGAGGGACCTGTGCCAATCCGTAGTAATAGTGAGAGCCTGGTTACACCCTGGATGAGTATACTGTCTAACACAGGGTAGCAAAGAGACACTTCCACTTAGTGCAAGCTTTGCAAATCCTCTGGGGCTGCTTGTGATAACGCATTATTGCTTCTGTAGATGTATCCGGTAAGTAAAGGAACATTTGCATCCCCCCCATTCCTCCTGTAATATTCTCTTTTTACCAGTTTTACATTAGATTGATGAACATGAGATGTCAAAAGCTTGGGGTTAATTCTTTAAAATTAATCCCAAGTTAATGTCCCTTTTTGTCTTAAGTTGTTCATTACTCTCATCTATACCATTTTCAAATTTTACATTGAACATTTGAGGGGAGGGGATTTAAAGGTTTGGCGCCCATGGTTACTCAGCAGATTCGATTGAAGGCATACAAGATGTGAATATTAAGCGAGCCCCTGGAATTCAAATCATCCAGCAACTAAAAGTTTGTTCATACCTTCTGACTAAACTTACATAACAAGTGATGGCTTTGACATCGTTGTGGCTGGACTAGGATAGTTTGAAATGTCTGCATGAAATAGAAATCTTCAGTAAAACTGGCAAAAAAAATGTAGTTATTTATTCTCATAGAAGTTGAATTGCAGTTCACAATAAATTACGCTAGGTGGCGGTAGTATCACATCTATGTACGAGCCGCTCAATAAGGAGTTTTTTTGTCTTGTTTTTCTTAGATCTGCCCATAAACCGCACTAAATCAGCATTTGTTCACCTAAGTTCTGATATCATTACTACAGTGATAAAATGTGTTTAAATAGTTTACTTCAAAATATTCTGTCAATCTTTATTGAGCGAAAACCTCAATATTTTTCAAGGGGACATTTTTGCTTTTTGAAGCAAAAGCAAATACAGAAGAATGCAGCTCATTGCAGCAATTACAGTCATTCGGTTGCATGAACTCAAATAATCAGGAAAAATTACCTCAAAATTAAAGGTGCTTGTCAGAAATAATGCTCCATTACGTCCTAACATTGACTGATAGAGTTCATTTCTACTGTCCCACAGTTGAAGGGTTTTAAATTAAGTTTGGTTAATTTATTTGACATTTTAATAAGATTCCTTTAATATTTACCAACTTCATATATACTTGCTTGGATCATTTCTATGCCTTGAGGGTAAAATCCAAAAGAGATAACTCTGCATATGGTGGCCTACTTTCTATCGTTTTTAATTATGATTTTAGGCATAAGCGTTGATTATAAACTATGAGCTCCTAACTTTACACTAAAGCTAAGTTTACTGCTCAGAACTACCTTGATTATCATGTTATTTTATGTGAGATTACTCAAAAAAGGTTGTTTGTATGATGCATATACTGTGAGTTTTTTTATTTGTTATGAAGGGAGGTGAAATTCTTTACATTTTGTTACTGTTACATTTGGCTGATAAATGTTATCCTCAGAGTGGACACACAAGAACAAGGCTTTTCTCTGCTGGCCAGGTACAATATGTTATTAAGATGGACGACTGCTGCCCCTCCCATTCATAGTCAAAGACTTTCAGACATGTCTTCTCCCGGTCGTAGCAAGATTAATTGCGACGTTCAGAATTGAAGTGACAAACTTGATAAGTTGTGACATCCTTAAATGGCATCTTTAAGATTTAGTCGCTGGGTGTATTGCAGTTTGATCAGTTTTGTATGAGTTTGTCTGGTGTCCTTCAGCTTATGATCACGATGAGACATCGAGCTCAGCAGTGACTACCACCGGCTGTGAGAAATGTCTGCGTTTTCTCGGCTGTAGATGTGAAACTGTATCAGGCAGCAGGTTCTCTGCAGGTTTGTTGAAAATAACAGTAGCAAGTTTAAAAGATTAATTTCAGCTGAAGAATTCCTATGATGGATTTCACCAGAATTTCTTTTAACCAGTGTTTCTGATAATTGTTGAATATCTGAGTTGCATAGAGGTCACTACCTATAACCATCTATTTCCATCCAGGACTGTTGGGCTATATTCCCCAGTTCCTCTGCATTTCTTATTTTTGTCTCAGAAACAGTGTCTGATGTCATTTCACATTTTCTTTTGGATTTCTCTGGGATTTTCACTGGCCATTGCATGAACAACCAAAATGCTGCTTATTTATGTGTTTTCTTATTGAAATATCAATTTCAAGGTCATTGACATATCTTACCAAAATGAATGACCTCACTGGTTAAACTGCAACATGACTATTATGTTGAACATGACCCTTTCAACTACACAGAATAAGCAGAGTGCAGTCATTTCTGTTACTCTCTGGCATCTACTTATAAATTATTTGCCATTTTGAACTCTAGACTACATTGTGGGTAGTTGCTAGCATTGTTTCATAGCACTAAAGAGGCTCACAACTGGGCTCTTTCTGTATGGAGTTTGTGAATTTGTAGGTTCTCTCAGGTTAGTCCAGCTTCCTCAACAGTGCATAAAGGCATACAGTATGTCAGATTAACTGGTCTTTTAAAATTGCTCTTTAGAATCAGTGCGTGCCTGGTTTTGTTCATCTGTGATGGTCTGGCAACCTGTCCAATGTGTATCCCGCCCAATGGATAGGAGAGACAGACCCAAGTCCCGGTACAACCCTGCAAGGACAAGCAGTTAATAGCAAATGGAATAATAAATGTGTTTGTTGTGTCAATTTATGTACATTTACTGTTGTGTATTTGTGCCATAAAATATTTTTCGAGCAAACAACAGTTATCTACCTTACGTCAGACAGTGAACTCTCATAATCTCGTCCACAGAAACCTACAATAAAAATCTGAAGTATCCTTTAAATTATTTATGTCCTTTAATCTTGGTGACTAGTTGGTAGTTTTTAATGACTTTTGTGTTTTATTGAAAAGATGTCCAGCCTTTAATAAGCAGTGGTAGTGTGTAATGTTCAAGTAGCTCCCCGGACTCATGTGGCTTATAATATTGCATCCCTTTCATATCAGCGTTGTTTGTGTAAAATAATCCACTTGGACAAGGCTTTTTTTTTTTTTTTTTTTTACTGAGGATTGTGCTGGAGCTCCTTCAGCAGCTCCCTCAGCAGACATTTCTCAGGCTATTTCAAGGTTAGATTTCAATCAGCTTGCTGCCCATTTTGGAGGCAGAATGCAAATAAACTTGTGAAGGAGAGGGAAAATAAGGCAGCCTGTGGCGAGACTCAAAGTCATGAAATAAAAAAATAAAAAACGACTTGGCCTTTGTTGAAGATTACCAGCTTTCTCTTTTATTGAAAAATATAGCTGTTATTTGAAAGAGAGGTGAATATATTAATATGAAGTAAAATCAGAATTGGGAAGAGGAATAAAAACAGCACATACTTGGCATAACAAAGCCACAGAATAGGAAGAAAAAAAAAACATCGCCTTCTAAAGATGAGCTTGGAGCCAGTTTGTTGAATTTCTGTTGCAGTCCTTATCTTTTTCTTAAGCCTCAAAAACACTGTCAGGGAGAGGAGAACTTAAGCAGACCTAGGGCAGGCAATATTTGCAAATTTGTAACATAATTTGTTCTGGTTTACTTTGGAGTTTCCTCTCAAGAGAGACGCAACAAGTACACAAAAACAAGAAGTATTTCAGTGCAATTTAGTAAAATTTCATAACTCTGCAATTATTCATAACACCAATAGTTCATGTCAGTGGATTGGTGTAAATAGTTCAAACCCTGCAATCTAACAACAAACTTTCCATTTAGCCTTAAAGCCTCCAACATTCCTCTGGCTCCCTCATTATTATAACAGTCGGTCACACTGCTGATTTCAAAGATTGTTCTCTGGAATTATTAATGGCACTAATTACAAATCTTGACAGCAACAACAGTGGAGGAGTGTTTCTGTTAAAAATAAAAGTATGATTCTTTATGATAAAAATTAGGAAAAAAAGTACTTTCCTTCATTTCACAAAAGCACAGATTTCACATTTAATCATAAAAAAGATATTACAAATAGTCCGAAATTGATACTAATCTGAAAAAATCAAAAAGAACTATAAATTTTTGTTCCACTGTTAAAATCGGTAATTTCTTGGTTAGCACTTTTTATTTTCTCTGGCAAAGTACCACCAAGTGAATAGTAGTTTCTAATCACCATCAGTCGAAAACAAACAACAGTAATCAATCTCTATCAGATGGTACAAAAGTGTAAATTTGGCAGCGATATGTCTGAAACATATTTGGGAGAAGAAATGATGGAAGCATTTTAAGAGGAGAGGATGTTCAAGCAACACCAGCTTTTTCCACTTTCTCAGTGTAGTGATTGTTTGCGAGGCGGTGCTTTGATGGTGTTGATCTCTAATCTGGAAACATAACATGCTAGTTACCACGGTGATAGACCCAGGTAAGAAGTGAACAAGCTTCATGATACTGAATATGCCAAAACTGAATCGGAAGTCACCTTTCTACACTGCTTGCTTCCTAGCACGGACGTTCGCAAACATCTGTTGTCTAAAACTGTCTTTATAAACTACACTGGTGAGGTTAAGGTAGCAGTTTGAAGAGAACAAGACAAACCAAGCAATTTTTGGAAGAAAATGGTTCTCTCTGCATTGTGATACCTCTACGGGAATTCAACACGGCATTGCGAGGATTGCACATTTTGTGTAGGAGACGTTTTAAGTGACACATCTCCGACAAAACCAAAACCTGACAGATTTGATTTACGGAGCCAATTATGAGCCAATCCGGTGGGGATGTGGGGAACAAAACTTTTAGTGTCTTTATCAAATTCAAACACCTTACAGAAGTTGAGCTTGAACGCACTTGGAAATTTCCTGCAGATAACTTTAAAGTTGGAGGCTTCTGGAAGCATACTTGTTCCAACTCTTGAAACAACTTGAGGCGGAATGGCACAGCATCCCGATTCTCTGTACGCACACCTGCATCCGTTCCTCATCAGAACATTCAAAGCTCCTGTTTGTCAAAGGTGGCAATTAGTTTTCTAACGCAGAATTAGATTAAAAAAAAAGGGTCACATTTCTCCCAGGTGTAGGAAAGGAAAGTACGACTTGGTAATTTATGGCTGTAGTGTACAGCAGAGACCCTGACACATAAAAAACTCAAGATTAAAAAAAAAAACGTCCACCTGTTTGTTGCTGGAGCAGTTCCAGCTTTTAAAGAGGGCAGGCAATCCAACACTTTTAATGGACAAATTGGACCGACTTATGTAATTTGTAGGTTACATAATTTGTAATTTGACTTCAAGAGAGAAAGTCAGTCTTTTTTGGGGGTGGGGTCAGTTCAGCAGATACAGTATGTTCCCTTCTCAATGCTTGGAGACCTAGCAAATGGCTTTCAGGTAATCACCGGTGCTTAAACACTACACTTACTTTTCTGTCTCCTTTCTGCTTTCACAAACAGGCCACAGGCTGTAAAAATCGCAGCCACTGACCTCCTAATACTTCAGCTCCTCTCAAAAGCCCCCTCTATCCCACCATTAAAATGCCAGGACATGGAATATAAAACAAGTTCATCTTGACAGATGACTTAAAACGTTTTCCACATATAGCCAAACAGTCATCCTGCATATGCAAACAAAAATCAGATCAAAGAGAAACAGCATGACATGTACAAAAATGTGTGCAACCTGAAAACTAATACTGTGCTGAAGACGTTTTTGAGTTAGTTTCAACATCCTTTGGTAGATCACACATCTTGACTGGAAAATATCTGCCAACTTAATTTTGTACAATTTCTCCAAATCCACCAGATTGGGGCGATATCACTTATCCACTGCCCTTTTAAGGTGGTACCTTCCTGGAGATTTAATTCTGATCTCAAAAACATTCCAAAACATTATTTTTCTTCTTGCAAAGCCACCATTTTGTTTTTTTGAATGTATGCTTAGATTGTGATGCTGAAAAATGTAATCCCTCCTAATCTCCAGCTTTCTAGCAGGCTTTGAGCCAATACTGGCCATTCATAAATCCATCTACATGCATGGATAAAAAAAAAAAAAAAGAGTTCCAACTAAGGAAAATATATCTGAGCAAACAATTAGTTTTGTTTAAGTAGAACATAAAAAGTTTTCCCAGAAGGTTGTTGATGGGTTTTTTTAAAAACAAAAAAAGAAAATAATTATTTGTTTAAACTCTACTCCTTCTTCCAGACATAAGGAAAATAAGGGAGACTGTTGTCACATGTAAAAACATGACCAGCACTTGGTTGACCTTTATCAGAATCATTAAAACAGTTAGAAGGTTTGAACTAAAGCCGTGACTAAATAGAGACATTTAGTCACGGCATACATGCATTTTAACCATAATTTGGAAATTATAAAGCAAAGCATGTCAATCGATTGGCTATTTCATTTTTTAATGTTTTTTTTTACAGAGGAAAGATGCCACATTGTATGTGGAAAAAGTTTTGAGATCACCTATCAAGATTACAAAAACTTGGCATTGTAAAAGGGATGTAGGCTTTTGAGAGCCAATGTACCGATGATGACAAATTATACATTCACACATCTTCAAAAACAATCCACCATTCCTGCATATTTAAAAAAAAAAGAGAATACATACAGAAAACCCTCTAAAATTTACAGAATCCCCAAGTTGCACAGCGATTTTAAGTATCAGTTTCATGAGAGTACACAGAAATTGATGAGGTGTCTTCCTTGTGCTGATACAGTCCAACTGATGTGCGAAAAGGCATTTTGATTTCAGAAGTGACGCAGCATACAAAATCCGGTGTCTTGAGTTTAGTTCTTAGCGTCATTGAGATTGATCACAGTATAGTACCACAAAATAGTTCCCCAACCAAATTCATCAAAACCTTTAAGACTCCGAAGTTCACATTTGCTTCTCAAATCAATCCCTTACAAAAACAATTTAAAAAATATTTTACAGCTGACAGATCAATTTAGCAAGGAGGCAAATATAATAAACCCACCTCAGACATAAGAGGCTATGCTTAACTGACATCCTTATAGTAACTGTACACAAAATGATTTAAGAAAAGCAAACTCAGACATGAGCAAAAGTAATAACTCTATCTCTGTAGTGTCTACACCTTCAAACCGCTGGGATTACAAACCTATCCGTTTCATTTCTTCTTTACCTCCACATTCACTGGAACTGACAACACATCCACACAGTCCACTCTCTAATCTTTCCGCCACCTTTTACTTCCTTTTAAAATGGGTGATTTTTCCCTGCTGATTTATCTTCTCCTTAATCATTTAAAACTTGTGAAAAATAATGTACTCTGAGTTGACATCTGGTAAAAATAGCATCAACCAATCCAAACATTTCAAAAAATAGCTGTCAGTCTCCTTGCTATAAAGTGAAAGAAGACTTAATGGGTTTTATTTATAGTGTTGATAAAACTGATCTAACATTAGACTGATCTACAGTGAGTAAAAACCTTCTCGACTCTGACTGTAATCCCCTCCTATGGTGGTCTCCTAAGTTCTGGTTTCGTCTGCATGGCACAGACTTCTGCTCAATCTAGACTCTAATCTCATCATCCTCCTGATCCATGAAGTCGAAATCATCATCCCTGTGTGGCGAACTGTACTTCACACTGTTTGTGTCGCCATCATGGAGGTTGTACTGAGGTTTTTCAGAACCAGAACTGGACACAGAGCAGCTATCCGTGTGGTGGTTGTTCCTTTCTGATTCGCTGATCTCCGGATCGTAGGGATCCGCCATGACCTTCTGCTGGAGCTGGTAATTACTACGAGGTGGTCTTGAAGGTGCCCAGTCCTCTGCGTCGTCATCGTCGATGTGAGGAATGTGGGATGGTGATGCATGCTCCTCACTACCTTTGCCTTCCTCAAAGCCAAGGTCATCCTCTTCCCAGTTTTTCTTCTCCATCACGCTGAGGATATCCCCGAGCATTGAAGGCCCCAAGTCGATGTGGAAGGACATTACGGATTCTGCTTTTTTCATCCCACCTCCTTTTGGCATGGATGGAGGCAGGTCTTTAAGTTCACCGAAGTTCCGTTCGTCAAGCTCGGCGTCCACTGTGGCCATAGCTGCCCCTCCGTTCATCGGCTTATTTTCCACCAGCGTCTTCATAGGACTGGAGGAGACACTTTTTGGCAGCTGGTTGCCTATGTCTGAACTTTCAGCGTTCAGGTAAGGCAGAGATGTGGCAGCAGAAGGCAGAGTTGTAATGTTCTCATACTTGTCTACTCTGTTAACAGACTGGGACCTCTTGCTGCTTCTGAATGTGCGGGACAGAAACCCTGGTTTGGGACCTGGTGAGCCCTCCTTTGTGTGGGACTCCCTTGGAGGTTCCCCTGATCGGGAGCTGAGAAATGAAGTGTCTCCAAAGGCGTCCCCACCTCGTCCAACGTGCATGGTGTGACGGAAGTCCCCCAAAGGAGCGCTGATCATTTCAACTGTCAGGTCAGCTCTTGACCTCCTCTTTGACTGGTTGGAGTTGCCCGTTAACTGCTTGAGAATAGGCATGATGGCAGTCTTTCAGTTGTGATCCAAATCAGTAATTAGGCTTTTAGTTCTTTTTAAAGTTTCTTGAGATTTGTGGGAGGTTATCAAAGCGAGTGTAATTCCAGGTGTTTAGAGTTTGAAGCCATCCTGTTCCTTCAGTTCAGCTCAGTCGAAGGAATCTGTAGAATAAAACAAAACAAATGTTAATGTGAGTGTTCCTAGAAAGACCGAGTAAAAACCTGGCAGGCAACGTGGACATTTTAAGACATGTCAACTCTAATAAAAAAAACAAACTACGAAGTTTAATTTAAACATGCAAGTACTGATAAGCTTCTTAGAGACTAATTTTTAAAGATCAAGCCCCTTTAAGAAGCAAATGAAAATGTTAAACTCCCCATTAATAACATCTCCAGACAACTTTGTTAACCTATCACGTAACTCGTTTGTTTCCTGATGGCTAAACCGAATGGAAACTTTTGCTGCTGTGTCCCAAAAATGAATCCTCACTTGAAGTAGTTCTAAACTGGAAAACATTTTAAATGCAAAAATCTTCAAGGCCGTTATGTAATGGTGAAGGAGGCTGTCTAACTAACTACAAGCACGTTTACCCAACACTTGGGGGAAAAAAGGACACCATTGTAGTGGATTTCCATTCAAATCCGTTCTGTTCCTTTGATACATATTTGTGCCCTATTTCTTGACTGTCTCCTTCTCTTTTTCCATCCACTGCAGTGTCTGCTGTGCTTTAGTTCCCATTTAGGCCCCTGACTGTTACATAACCAGAAAGAGACATTATACTGGGAGCCAGAACAACTCAGGCTTGAAATAATAAAGGAACAGGAGGGAAAAGAAGAGGAGAGAGGGTCTGCACTATTTCTTCAGTGAAGTTCAACTTAAACCACAGACTATTAAGAACAGATCCTCTTCCCTCCACACCAGAGAAAAGAAAATGTGTCAACTTTGTCGTTGACTGAAAGGTGCTACATAAATAAAGTTGCCTTGCCCTGCCGTCGGGATCTTTGGAGGAAAATGTGTTACAAACAGACGCCAAAGTTTGGCATCCAAAATGTGGCATATTTACTATTTGGCAAGTTTTGTCAGTATTTTTGGCTGCCTGCTTTTCATGTGGTTTTATGTGTTTGTTTTTTTTCTCAATATCACCACAGGCAATAGATGTAGCTGCAGTTAGGTATAAGCTTGAGCACATTTCAGAAGAAAATGTACAAATTATGATGTATATCCTTCAACTTCAGTTGTTTCTGATTAACCTAATTTTAACCTCAAAAGATAGAAAATGTGTCTAGTAGCTATGACAATAAAGATTTTTAAGGTGTTAAATATATTCTCTTGATTTTTTACTATCACTGATGATGTGATTTAAACAAAGTGAAATTCAACTTTGGCTCGGGCGTTCGGGAAATCGGGTCTCAGCACCCACTTAATGTGTGAGTCACAAGTCCACAAACTCCATGGATCACTGTAACAAGGGTGTCACTTGTTCAAACCAGACAGCATGAACCATCATTTACAGTGTTTTCAAACTGAGGCTGAAGCCCACACTCTGAGCTTGCTTTTGAATTGCTCCCATGAATGAATAGCTGCTTTACTGAACAATATTCCTAAAGAACATCACTCATGAAATCATTTGCATTTCTGACAAGAACCCATTCAACTGGAAATGCAACTAACACCAGATGGAACAGAGCCGAGTTTGATAAATGACAGAAGTGAGTCCCACTATGTTTTTTTTTTTTGCTCCTCTTAGAAAAGACTTGTAGTTTTTATTTTCTGCATTCAGCAACTTCATTCAGTCTGTTTGTAGTTCTAGCACTAATGGGGAAGACGCACTGACCTCACAGAGGCTGAACAAAGAGCAAATGAAAATCTTTTCTCTCCACTTTGATCGTGAAAGTTATTTGAGTTCAAGCTTGCACCACCCCATAAGAAAACTGAAATGAGCTTATTGTTAGGAAAGCTGTTTAGACAACTGGATGCAAAGCTGTAAGCTTATACTTTAAAGCTGAAAGCACACCAAGCACTCTGAACTGTGGCCCTGTGGTTACATTAAGAGGGTACGATCTGTCTGTGTTAAACCTTTGAAAGGTTCATGCATTCTATGCTAGCTAATTACCGTAGTAGATGTTCAACTAGTGGCTTCTGAATGTGGACAACTCATCCAGCGTTATGTTCCTCGCCACTGCAGAGAGATTTGTATTTCTCTATGGCAACATCAGAGCAGTGTGGAGGTCGCCAATCGGACTTCCTGCCTCTAAGCCGGCCGGAGACAGCAAGAGAAAAAGATTTCATCCCCTGCATGGAGAGATCAGCTCATTTTGATGGATTAACCCTTCCTGGTGGCCTTATGCAGGGCAATGTGACAATCTCCACAGAAGTGGAATGCTTTTGAAGTGATGCGTAACAAGAAGATATTCAATCTCCACATAAAAAATGTCAGTGGCTTCTCAAATATCAAAAAGACCCAAAGCGAACACCTTGGGGTCATGACAGGAAATGGCCAGCTTTTTGCCTTTGGGAGATTCTTGATGTTTGTAGCTTTAAACCTCCCCCCTCTTGGTGGCCTCTTGGCCACTATTGTAGCCCGGATAAAAAGACGAAGTATAGCCTACAGTCATGTCATATTAGCCTTTCAGTAAACTATAAAAGAAAAAGGGTAATTTAAGGTAATGGCAGGTCATGGCTTATTTTTTATTTCAAACTAACATTTAAACAAGCTTTAAACAGCCCTTTTGTATGAAAGAGGATTTGGGGCTCTCCATTTGTTTTAGAAAATTAATCACCACTACAATTAGGGCTGCACAATATGGAAAAAATATTAATATTGTGATATTTATGTTAAATATTGCAAGGGTGAACAATAAAAACAATAAAATGAACAATGTTTGTGATGAACAAATTTGTCCTCACTCGTCTTCTGTGTTTTCCACTGTTATTCATCTTTTTTGAGAGGCTAAGAAAGTCAGCCACAAAAATATACATTGAGTTGAGGCATCAACTGCAGAGTACTTATGAATGCAACTTAAATATAATTGCCAGCATAACCCATGTGTGCAACTTGCATGTCCAACGTAAGCTACATTGCTACTGCAATCGCAATTATGATTTGATGTGCTGTGCAACAATTAAATCTGTACTATGTCATTGGCTGCTTAAACTTGGGAGCAATTTGTATGAGAGAGTTTGATGGGATGCGGAAGTTTTAAATGGTGTCTTTCAAAAGTGTTTGCATCCCTTTTACATTTCAGCACTTTGTTGAATGTATTCCATTTTAATATGGTGGACTGAAACAAAGAAGTGCGTAGTTGTGAAGTGGAAGGAATCCAAAGAATGCATTAATCAAACCATTGCTTTGGCTCTAT
The DNA here is from genome assembly GCF_002775205.1 of Xiphophorus maculatus. Classification (NCBI taxonomy): domain Eukaryota; kingdom Metazoa; phylum Chordata; class Actinopteri; order Cyprinodontiformes; family Poeciliidae; genus Xiphophorus; species Xiphophorus maculatus. The sequence goes on along the minus strand of NC_036452.1, from coordinate 13,449,242 downwards.
GTTTAAAGGTCTTTGTCTGACTAGAAGGTGAAACTTCACTGCAGTTCAAAGTATTTTGTGATTCTTAGGTGCTACCTGGACACTTTATCTATGTCTATCTATGTATCCATCAACCTCGATTTAATTCAATTCAGCTTCGCATTATCTTTCTTCTTCCCTGGCAGTTTTGACTACAACTAACCTGTAATTGTAGTCTCTTTATCACTACACAGTTTATTCACTGCTGTCAGAGAGCTTCAATATCTCAGCATCTAAAAATATGGGCATTAAGGGTAGGGTGAGTCAATACAACAGGCCTAATATATTATGGACATGCACAGTCACAAACTTTTAGTTTTTCCTTCAACTTCTGCCTGTTATCAGCATGAGAGCATATTTTCTCAAAGATATTGAAAATGAAATGTTTTGAGTTTCATTCACTTTTCATTGCATGTAGTCCGCAAATCCAAACAGAAAGAAAAACAATGTCTCAGAAATAGCTCACCTAAACCTGAGATTCCAGTTTGACTTCTACAGCCTTTTATTCCTCGTGACTGTAAGTGAAGCGTTGCTGCAGATTCACAAAGCAGACCGTACTGTATTAGTCTGACATGTTTTTGTAAAGGGAAAATATTTCAGAAGACGTGATAAAAATCGTACACTTTATCTGCAAACGACTGCCCCAGTTAATGTGCCACTTGGTGACAAAGCCTTTATATAACAGTGCTCTCACTGCTCCGTGTGACTCAGGCTCCAACTGAGACAAGTGGTGACAGGGCCATAAATGATTAAGAGCATCGTATGTTGCCAGCAGCCTCTGATGTGGGTAGAATGACATCACAACAACCAACACGCTCGACGGCGTTCAGGCTCACACTTGTAATCCCACCGAACACAGACACAACACTGAGCTATCCCCACACCACTTTCTCTCCTTTAGCTGCTCAGCCCAATCACAGCAACGTCGAGTCACATGAAACCAGGAGGCATAAACTGACTGCATCTTACATTTTTAACAGAGACTGAAAAAGTAATATTTAATTTAGGAGGAGGAAGCTTTCAGGAGAAAACTACAGGGAGTCAGGAAAACAAAAAATAAAAATTACATAACAGCACTGAGACTTACCATTTTCTGGCTGGTGCTGATCAATTTGGCCATTTTGCTGTAATGTACATTTGCAGTTCTGACTGGCATCTGCAACTCGTTACAGTTATTTAATATATAACTAAGAAAATGTAGTTATGTATGAGATAACTACTGTCTTTCAGGAGAAGGTTACTTTTAGGTTTGATCAGAAATCACAATCTGTCATTACCTTATGGCCATACTCTATGTAAGGCTATACTTATGGTTATTTATCTACAAGATACATAAGAATAGTCAACAACACAATGAAGGTGGAAACAATACTTAATAGTGTTACAAACTGGGGAGCGGCCGGATTGACTGGGGGTCCTGTCTAGCCAGCTACATTGGCCCAAACCTCAAAACAGTAACTGTTTTACATCAAGAAGAACATTTCGACAGCGCCAGAATTTGCTATCCTTTTTATTAAAACTATTAAAATCCCAGAAATGTTTCAAAGCATGGAAAATGAGATATGCTTTCTACCAACATATTTTAAAAATTATAAACATAAAAACTCCAATTGATTTCATTTTCAACTTCCTAGTCTCTCATCTCTCTCTCTCATTGATTGGTACAATGATATGCAAATGGTCAGACTGCTGACCAAAGTTAGAAATGACACTCCTAATCGATTAATCAGAAGCAGTGCATAACAATGTGAACTTTGTGACTCCAACAAAGAGCATCAGTAAATTTCTTTTGCAGCAGCTTTGTTGGGCCCCTAACCTTTAACCCAAATATTGGATTCCCATGAGGGGGTTGGGACAGGTCCTGGAAGTATCACAGGCACTGGGACACTTAAAAAAGCTTAATCCCAAATAAATAATTGCAGAGAAGACAAAGGCATTTATGTTAAGATATTCAAAATTGCTAGATTACAAAATTGCAATCATTTTGCAGTGACGTTTGCAAAGGAGTGTTAAACCGGAGCTTTATGTTCTTGGGCACATTTTTGCAGTTAAACCACCACCTTTACACCTTTAATCACGCTTTCTAAGAATACAAAAATATTTTCTATTACACCAGAAAATAGTGAAACAATATTTCATTTTTGTAACTGAAGTTCAAATGACTCATTTGACTTGTTTGATATGCTTGAAAATATACTGCTGATTTGTTACTGAAAATTTCTATGGCAAGCTATTCTTGTTCCTTGCCTACTACTCAAGTCAGGAAACCAGTTCTGCCTGATTACCTCCAGTTCTTCCCTGGAAGGCAAACCCTGTATGACAAATGGTAGAGCTATCTTGAGCCGAAACAGGTGAGAATGTTCAGAAAAAGGCAGCACTTGTTTGTCACATAACAAACACTCAGGTATAACCCTTTACCAGGCAGATGTTATTTTATTTTATCCTTCCCTAGAATCAAAGCTATGTTTTAGAACTAAATGAAACTGGAAATAGATTTAAAACAAATAAGAGATATAAATGAATACTAAATAGGACAAACTTAAAAATACAGTAGGAATGAAAACCCAGGTTCCAAATTACAAAAGGTCCGCTGGTAGGAGAACAAAGGGTGCATCATTAAATTTATAAAACCAGTGCAGTATACATTTTCCAATTTCCTACTGCAAACCAGGTGCTGCATTTATTAACATTTAGATGTATGTGTCCAAACATAATATCCATATGCAAAAATAATGGTAAAAATAGTCACTCTTTTTCCTGCAGTGATTAGAGTGTCTAATCACTGCAGGCACTCTGCCTCTCTGCTGGCTAGCAGCTGAACTCATAAACAATTACTGATGTTCATAACACTGAGCAAGCAGCCATAACTAGCACAAAACTTACTCAACATTTGCTTTATTAGAGATTGATAGAAAAATCAGCTTTGATTAAGATATCTTAATCAAAAATTGTTAGTTTCAAAGGCCCAGATCAGTCCTTTGCAAACTCAAAAATCCAATTAAATAATCCATGAATGCTGCGATACAATTAAGAGGTTAACAGCAACTTGGCAACAGTATTTTATAGAACACTTTAAATATACAATCAAAGTATAGACAGCGATGTAGTGTCATTCAAAATGAATGTAATTTCTACAACATATCCAGCAATTTATGTGGTTTATTCAGACTGCAGCATAATGAAAGAGCAAGACTTTCTGCAAATAACAGGAAAGTTAAGTTATTTTAATCTTTATATCACCAGATAAAAATAATTCCTGCTCTAAATGATGCTTACAATTCCAATTTGCAGTCACGCTAGAACAAATCAGAGATCAGTTGGCTGAGAACCTTAAGTGATTAGAAATACAACAAAGATGATTTTTTTTTTAGGAAAATGCAAATAATTAAAAAAAAAACTAAGCAAGCAATGTCAAGTTGTCTTTGAAAAGAAAAATCCTAAAAGAAAACAAAGTGTACTTTAAGTAATATGTCAGTCATTTAAAATGGACAAATGAAAAGCACAATCTACACAGAATTGCAACTTTAATTACTTGAGAAATCCCAGAAATAATTCCACTTTTAAGCAAACTTAAGGGTAGCACAGAGGGCCAAGTTTAACTAAACCTCTCCAGATAGGGACAACATAAAATTACTGTAATGCACACTATTCTAGACAAAAGGGTTTGAATCGGGTAATAAAATCTGCTCAAAACATCTATTCTAGCAAATATCACAACAATCAGAGGTCGAAAGGCCACTAGGATAACACCTCCAGTAGCGAGCTAGTCCGTCCTCCATCTGACATTTAAACAGTTTCAGTTAAACAAGGAGAACAGCGGCAGATTCCAACATTTCATAGTAAAGACTTTAACTGCTTTGAAACATTACAGGCTCGTTGTGAGTGTTTGATTTGTGTGTTAGTGTGTAGTGGATTAGTGTTCAAAGCACCATTGCCACCCAGACAAAGAAACAAAACCACAAATGGATTAACAGTGTTATTTTTAACAGGGCCTGGGCTCTTAACACGTAGAGTAAATGACCCACCTCTCCTAATTTTAACACAAACAACCCTTTCGGCGTCTCTACCAAACAATCCTAACTGCATTCCTTCAATCCATTTAGGTGTTTGCTAGAGATATTGTAATTTTAGTCTTTCAAATTTTTATATTCGGGGGTAAAGGACAACCCTCTGAACACTTCCTTTGTGTTGCCAGCCAAGCTGACCTTTTATGAAGCTGTTACTCCTGCATGGCTGGACCGAGCACTGGGTGGGCTACCACACTGTGCTGGAGACACAGGATTTTTGGCTACAAAAAACAAACAGATAAAGTTTTTATCGCTGTTTTCCCACAACATGTCTAAGAAAATATCTATGGGTAAAAAAATACACATCGTCTTTTTCAAAAATCCCAAATAAGGATTAGAAGTTGAGAGGCTTTTTTACTTGTGGGTCAGTATTCGGGATTTTTCTAACACAGATGTTAGCACTGAAAGTACTCAACGGGGCAGCAAAGAGAGGCAAGATTCACTAAATAAAGCCAGCACACTGACAGACGTTCTTTCACTGGGTCCCACATGAAATATATCCAACCCTCATTACAGCTACAGTGGATGGATTGTACTCAACTCTGTGTGTGCACAGGAGTGTACTTGTATAATCATCAAAATCCTTCCACTCAGTCGAGGACAAACCGACCAGTTTCACGCTTGGTACCAGGAGCCAGGATAAGAGCCAAGTGGTTAAATAAATCGTCCAATAGCTTTTGGACAATGCAACAAAGCTGAATTTCTACAGAGGATTGTAGCTTGAAAGAGACAAATTACATAATGCATTGTCGAAGCAAGAATACCAGAGTCACAGTTGGCTTGCGCTGTAGTACAGTTTGTAGATTTAATTTAGCTACAACAATGGCTACTGTTTCCCTAGAGACAAAAGTCACCAAGAAAGAGACTTTACAGAAATAAAATATGACCCAAAAGATAAGTGATGGGAAGTATGCAAAAGAAGAGCACACACAGCAAGTTTGGTAAAGATCTGCAGGAGGCCTGTCAGTGCGACTGGATGATAAGTGACTGGGTCAACATCTCAACGGCTTCTAGCCTTTTTATCAGCAGCCTCCCCACTGAAGTTAAAACACACAACCACAGCTATAAAAGGCCTCAAGCAGAAAGGCTCGACCAAAATACTGTGTTAATAAACCCCCATGGTGTTAACTTTAATGACACAGACAGAAACCAACAAAACACTCACTGACAATAAAGAGGCTTTGGTAAGGGAAGTCAATTTCCCCCTTTACCAATTCATAGCCCTGTATGGTACCCTACCCTTGTTTCCTTTCTCCCCACTTCCATTTTGTCCCATTAAACAAACCATTACACACCCATCTACTAAAACCATTGCGTTTCAGTTTATAAACTTCTGAATAGTCAGCCAGTTCATGACTAATACACAAAAATACTAAAATTCTCTTCACCGTCAACATGAAGAATACATTATTTTACAATGAATAAAGGGAAAATTCACTTCACTTTTCTTTAGGGAAAAAGTTATATTGATTATGCTTTGAAATTAACATAGGAATCTGAAAGTGTGTCTTGTTTACCACTTTGGGTTGCATTTCAATGTCAATCCTTGGGGTTAGAATCAATGACATCCAACACTTCAGCCAACCAATCATGGACAATAGAAAGACTCTGAGATGGTTTGCACCTCTATTTTGTTCCCCACACACTGCAATTTAATCCCTTCGTACTTGGACTGTGATCCTGCGAATAAAAAGTTCCACATTAATGTGCTCATACCATTGTAAAGCAATTTAAATTTCCTTAAAATCAAGAATGTTTATAAACTATGGACAAAAATAACTTGAAAAGCATACATTTTAAATTATGCATGTCTATTAAAAATAGTCTACATGTTTTTTTGTTGTTGTTGTTTTATTACTAAGTGACCTTTGGCAGATACTGTTCAGTGAAGTCAGATACAATTATCTTACAGTGAACTATCAGTACATTAAAGAAAATTACTTTTAAGAATGGTTTGTCAAGGAGGGTACAGAATGTCTCTAACAAGGCAGTTATGAAGTGAGTCATGGTCAGAACAAAACGTCCGGATTCAGATTGTGCTGTGTATTTGAACTCTGGTGACAAGATATTTGGTCAGTTTGATAGACTTGTATTGTTTTTTGTTTGTCAGCACATTAAATAGATTTCAGTGACCATGATGCCTCTAGTCAAGGTCGTCATCATGATAGTGCAGCACTATTTTGTGAGAAATGTGAGTTAATTAATACCATAGCAATACTCAACAATAATGTTACAATTGCTGAATAGCACCTAATCTTGTGCAGCCTTAACCAGCACTCCAACAGAGAGCATTCAAGTTTACAAAAATGGCCATATCTGACAAGTCCCCAGCCTAAAGATTGAGGTCTAAACACTGCTCTTATTCTGAAAAGCAAATTGTCAGTATAATTGCAATGTTACATCCTTTATTTACATCCCGTGTAGTCCTGTGGACACACATGCTGTGAGCAAGCATGTATTTAAGTTGTTCTGAATGCCAATCTTAATGAATGTTCCTTCAAGCAACCAAAAGGAAATCTCATCTCAGATGCTCGGCTCAGTGGGAAACAGCTGATCGGTGTAATAATTTAATGAGCTATAAATGAACACTGCAGTTAGGTTCATTAAAAGCCAAAATAAGCTCTACAAGTGGTGATTTAACCATTTCAGTGAGGAAAAATAAAAACAATAACACATCCCAGTATGAACCTCTGATTTCTTAAAACCCAAGATAATAAAAAAAGCCCAGATTTATTAAACAGTCAAAAAAGGACTTTAAAAAATGCTATGTTTTCAAACAACTCCAGGAATTTTTCATTTATTTAAGTTTTAAAAGTCTGTTTTCCATTTCTGCCTAGTAAAGGATTTCCCCCTCTTGCTTAAGAGTGTTCTGTTCTGTTTCATAATTGGCTTTAATTATTTATAATTCAAATGTTTTTAATTAGTGGCAGGCCTGGACTACATGAAGGCCAATTTAGCTGAGAGCACTTACTAAGGAGTCCTGCAGAATGAGGTTTGGTTTGACCAAAATATTATCTTGATTGGCCATATGTCGCTTCAAACCCATTATCCATAACTGAGCACTATTAGTGCCCTTGCAGATGTGCAAGACAATAATGCCATACAGAGTCATGCATCCCCAAGGGACCATGAAAGCTGGTGTTTTAGCAGTGCTCAGATAACAAACCAGGTGGCTCTTTGATCTTATTTTCTGAAGCTGTGGCATCTTTAATTTCTATGAATAAAAATGAAAAATTGTCCCACGGTACTGACAACCTTAGTTTGCTTTTCTTTTATTTCTAATCATATGTGGTAAACAACCAGACATTTTAAATTACTTCAGTGTTCATAACACAACCAATAGCACAGATGATCAAGAATCAGATTAGTCACAGCACTTGAATGAACTGAGACTTTTTTTTCCCGAATCTGAACTACATGGGTTCCAGCTCTGTGGTTTCACCACCTTACACCTTCGGTTTTAAAAGTAGATGTGTCTGCCCACAGGCCACACCTTAATAACCAAGTGAGGTTGGCCTCTTGTAACTTTGGGACATCCGGGGGAATCTCACTTCAGATTTGCAAAGTGTACACATTCAAAAGAAACTTAAAGTTTGCTAAAGGCTTAAGCACACACCTTAGATGAGGGACACAGAAAAACTGCACCTTGCACAGCCTTCAATTGAGTCACAGTAAGGAACTTCTTCTAAGACCATATCAACCAGGAAGCATCAACCAATCAAAAGAGGTCATTTGCACACATATTCAGTTCTGGGCATGTTAGAGACCAATTATTTTAACATGCATATTTTCCAGCTTTGGGAGGAAGTCAGAGTACTCCGAGTAAAACCCAAGCCTGAAAGTGGAAAACCTGCAGACTCCATGCAGAAAAACACAAGAATCGTTTTAATGCATGGTACCAGTGCAATAAACGCCAACATGCAGCCCTTAGAAAATATGTTCTTTTTTAACTAAACACAGTCTGCTGATATGCTGTGTATATTCAAGGTTTTTTACAAACCCATCTTATTTCCCAGGATAAAGGCAGTTTCACTCAGAGTTATGACATAATAAACATTCATCACTAAACCTTTTGATAATTAATTGTGGATTATTTTAATTAAAAGAGAATACAGTGATTAACCTTCATGAGCTTGGATTTAGTCTCCTAGAGGAGAGACTCCAAAACGGCTTCATTTAAACACATTTATGAAATGACTTGAAATGGCAGAAAAGCATCTTCCTTAGGAATGATGAATGTTTTGAAATAGATGCTACATTTTGTCTGGACTAATTTCATTTGCTGGCAGAGTAAAATTTAGCAGGCCATTTAAAGTGGAGCGGTGGTGAAAAGCAAGGGATAGTTTTGGCTACAGACTTTGGTAAAAAAAAAATAAATAAAATAAATTACCATAGTTTTGTCACATTGTATATATAGTTAAGCAAGAATTTTGCCAATAATTAAAATATTTTTGGAGACAGACAGATAGCTAGATTCAATCATATCCGTATTTATGAGATTCAGCAGTTCATCACTGAACTGTACTATTTTCAAAGAAGGAAGTGTTTAAACTATGTGCAAATCATTGCGGTCTGTATTTGTGTACATGTGACACAGCAAGTCACTCCTTTGGGAAACCCAGCTGCTAAAGGGAGGAAATTATGTAATTTTTTTATTTTTATTTTTTATCTTGACATGTTATAATGTTACTTCCTCATTAAAAACATCTCTGGAATGTTGCCTTGAATCATTCATGCATGTTTGAGAAATCCTTGAATCTCCCTTGGCAAAGTTATTCAGGGATGCCTAAACACTTGCTCCCACAAAGCGCCAAATATTTTTTACAAAGCTCCAGTCTCCATACAGCTTCCACTTGACTAACGGCAGCAGCAATTAGCAAACTCCTGATGGAACCGTGCGCCTGTTTGTATGATTAGTGGAGCAAGGGACCAATTTTAAGGTGTCAAACTGAAGTCAAATTGCTTTTAAGCCATGTTTGATTGAAACTATAACAGTTACTCAACTGAGCTATAAAATGGCACCATGTGCCTGGAAAATACGCACCCCCCGTTTAAGAGTCACGCAAAAAAAGCTTTTAAGACAAAACAAAAATCACCTCGCGTTTCACATGCAGTATAATTAAACCCTTCTTTAAAACTTGAGGATTTGTTGGCTGTAAGAGAAAATTTCCAAATCCTAAGCTTTCCTCTGAATCCCAACTTGATTATGTTCAGCAGCTCTCTGATGTCTCATTAGTTACAGCTTATAATATATTTTTTTCTTGTATTAAAGACATTTGAGATACCACTTTGATCCAGCTTTTATTTTCCAGAAAGCTGTGAGCATTCATTGTAATTAATCTAGCAGACTAAATTCACTGGCTGAGATGAGTGTTTAAAGTCCATCAACAGTCATACTTGCAGTGCAATGCACATGTTCAAAGGTTGGCACAAGATAAGTGGAGATACACACCCTTGTAGTTCCAGTTAAAAAAGAAAAAAGAAAGAAAAAATCTCAAACAAAAATCACAAGGAACAAGAACGAAGAAAAAAAAAAAAGAACAAACCCTTCTGACACACCCAACACGCACATGTGAACAGGATATCAAAACAATGCACATGCACACACATTCATGAAAGATGAGGGTAAAAGGTGAAACCCTTGATTCACGTCCATTAAAACAGAACAACAAAGGCGATCTTTATCTGTTAAGGTATTGTGATTTCACCTCAGTCCATTCACAGAACAGCGCTGCTGACCTGAATATATCCTGCAGAGGCTCAGGGAGGAAGATATGTGAGCCTTTACTCATATAGACTCAATGTTTCTCACTGGATTATTAAACTGTAATATAATAGTACCTCTTAGTACAGAGACTATGGTACCTCTGGAACAAACGTCTGGTATGATTTTGTCACTGAGCTGGCTCACAGATTATCACAGTTACACAAACAGTCCTCCTTTGTCTTTGAGAAAACAGCCACCAAGTTTTTTGTTCACATGATGTCAATAAACATTGTGAGTTCATTGGGGAAAAGGCAGAGACTGGTTACCGGATCAAGATGTACCAACAGATATATTTTTGAAAATGGCTAAAAACTTTGGTCATACTGTTCGTATAGTCCTTTTAATGAGATGCTAAATAAGTGTCAGAGCAAGAAAGTAACCCATCATGAAGAAAACATATAATCATAATTTTTTTTGGACAATGTTGAAAATACACTTATTTTGCCTCCATGTTTTTTTTTTATAGCATATCATTCATACTTGAAGGATTGAGTTGCTTTAAATAAGAAATACCCCAGACATCTTTTGTTTAGGTATTTACTTAAAATTTAATAAAATGGCGGAACTTCAAATTATTCATGGAAAATCAGTCTATTGGTTGACGTTTTCCATGGAGCATATAAAATATTTCAAAGATAATAAAGCTATCTAGGCACAATGTTACCTGCTATTGGCTGATGTTTGTAAAGCAGCCAAACGTAAGAGTACCTTTAATTTTCTCTGAAGCTCATTGGCTGTACCCCGCAGATCAGAGATGAGAAAGATGCTATCTAAATGCATATAAAAGTATATTTAGTGTTTGAACTATGAAAGCCATCAGTTTTAAGCATTAGATGGGGTCTCATATTTGGGGATTTTAGCTATATGCAGACAGTCATGGTCTCTCACCTCTGCGAATACCAAGGTTCTTAAGTATAGTGTAATGTAACAATATTTTGAAAATAAAATTCAGCTCCTACATATTCAGTTATTTATGATTATTTGCTTCTGGCCAACCATGTTTCAACAGAACAGCTAATTCTGAAAATCACGCTTTTGATCCACATCGGTCTTACAATTCAAAGTGTTCCCAAATAGATTTAGTGTAAATCCTGTCAAAATAAGATTTATTCTGTTTATTGCTTTTTTGACTTAATATTCTCAAACCAGACTGGCGACCTGTCCAAGGTGTACCCCGCCACTCGCCCGGAACGTTAGCTGGAGATAGGCACCAGAACCCCCCAACCCTAGTGGGGACAAGGGTGTACAGAAAATGGATGGATCAATGGATATTCTCAAACTTTGAGGCTCTTCTAATCCACCTGTAAACATGCTGCACAGTCTAGTCATCCAGTCAAAGCCTGAGGAGATGTCTATATGACTGAGTGGATTAAGGGACTTACTACAGCTGTATAATGATAGTGTATAACGAGATCAGAATTATTAAAGATCTTGTTGATGTCAGTACTTTGACTTTTAGGCTTTCTTTCTGACCTCAGCAGCAACAAATTCAGCAGTTATCTTTTCTAACTGATTTTTTAAAGCTGATAAATTGCTCAGCTTTAAGCATCTGATAAGATGCTTTACATAGAAATCTCACAATTTAGAAAAAGAAAAAAGTCTCCTTTGAGAGTTTTTAGTATGTTTTGTAGCTACGGCAATGTCTCACAAAAATGTAGTGCTATAAAGGCTAGATCTGAGAATAAAAATGCAATTTAAGATGTTTTCTTTCAACTTCTCAAAACACTTTCGAGACTTAAAAAAAAATCTATCCTTGAGTTGGAGCAAAATGATTTAAAATAGTCTCTTGGAAACTCAAGAAACTATGGAATGTAGCAGTGGGAGGTTTGCTAAATTGTTTCTCCTCAAAAGGACTTGGTGAGTAATACTTAACTGCAAAATGTTAAAGAATGAGCCCCAACCCACTGACATTTTTCCTTCCCTCCATGCCATTACCACATGACTGAATGCTCCTTACAAATTCAAAATACCAGAATGAAATAGGCGTTTAAAAGTGTGCTTCTGTGATTTTGCAATACTAAGGGCTTTCAACAAATGAAATACAGACAGGTGTGTCTCCAGATGATTGGCACTGTTGTCATCAGATGCTTTAGAGATTTCAAAGCAGCTTGTGCTGAAACAGCCGTTTACATCAGACTAGGCGGCCATCCGGACCGGTTCAACTGCATGTTAAAACACTGAAAGCGATGATGACTGAAGAAAGTGACGCCAACAAACACGTTGCACAATTCAATCAGGTACTTCTATATACAAACCACTGTGAAGGAGGAGCTAGTTGGTATATTAGAGACAGAAAAACATCCTAATGTTTAGCATTGTAACATTCCTGTTTAACAGGTTACTGTCTTCTGTCTTATTAGCAACCAAAACCGGCAAGGACTAGAGGACTGAATGTCAAGTCAAGTTCTTACAGAGAGGGAAAATGAACTTGACCCTTGAGAACAGATTTAAAGTAGTTATGTGTAATGACAGTATGAAGAAACTCCAAGAAATGGCTCAGGTTGCTCTTTAGCGTGTCCAGGCAAAGCAAGTTTAGGCAGCAACAACCAACTAACACAAGTGAGACACTACAAGGCAATGACTTGTGAGGGTTACCATGAGAAATATTTGTGTGTAGGGAACTTCCAGATTAATCAATGGCTGTCACTTCCTCTTTTATAGTCATTGACTTCAGGACATCTGGATTCAGATTTTTTTTTTTCCTAAGTCACTCGCACTTGAAGACATTGACCTTGTGCTGTTCAGAGACAATTTAGACATCCTAAGAAGCTTTTGTTTTAGTTGGTGAACTGAATCCTGTAACAGATAGAAAACAAGAGCTCAACTTTTTAAAAATCATACTATAATCTATGCCTGGGCAGAACTGCTGTCACAAAGGGTTCTACAAAGTTTTGAAACATTATAATTGCATTTCTTTTTCACCGTTTCAAGTCTTTTTATAAAGATGACAGAAAAACTGGCCGAATGAAAAGGAAAATTCTCACTCCAGGGACTCTTGCCGGGAACCAAGTTGGTTTTTCTGAGGTAATTATTACCCTTCTATATATACCAGAGTATAGATTGACTAGCTGGGTAGAAATTTACCTCAGAAAAAGATTGAGAGGAAACATAGGTGGCAAATTTGGAAAAACACAGAGCACAACCACCCTATTTCCCACATTGTTAGCCCACCAAAATCACATCAGATAAAGTACTCGGTCTGATGTATGGGTTCACCATTGCTATCAAACAATAACCTTGAAACAACATTGTTAAGATATTTCTCCCTGGTGTACCATAAGGAGTTTGATAGTGGTGGCATTTAAAGAGTTTGCAGTTAAAATTTGTTTGAAAATGATCCCTGGGATGCTGTTTTTAAAAGTGGCAGGTAGCAACAAACGCTTGTGTGTGTTTGCATGCAGCTGGGAGGCAGTTTGATTGAAGACCGGTTACAGGTCTGTGTCCCCTGTGACCTACACCTAAATGCAGTGAAAAGTATTCTCCTGCATTTTATAAGAGAGATACATTAGTATGACACTTGACGAAACTAAAATAGATTCTTTTCATTTTACCTGTCCAACTGAAAAGCTCATGTTGAAACAACCTGGCTTATTTCCAAATTAGACTGAAGCAAATGGAATGAATTGTATCAAACAAATTAAAGAGCTAAAGGAGAATGGGACTAAAACTTTGAAATGATTTAATAGTTACAAAAAAAACATGTAATGGAAAGTAGTACTTAAAATTTTGAGTGCAATTAGATTTCTTTAGGTCAAGAAAAGATACGAGAAAAAGACAAATAAGCTGTGCCATTTTTTAGCCGCTTATCAATAAGAAGTAGCATTTTTTCATTTACCAGGAAAATCTAAAGTGCTTTTTTGGAACACCTGAAATGAGTTGAATTTTTAAAAAATTCAGTTATCAGTTCAGGTTTAGACTGCTTTTCATTTCTCTTCCACACTTTTAATCATTGAGGGCCGAGGCACGTTTGCAGCTGTCTGTTGAAAACCAGCATTTCAGGCTTTTAAAATGTTTATTTGCTGATGCACAAATGAAAGCAACCACAATCCTGTGACACCTTAACAGATAATCTACAAATGAGATAATGCTGTGTGTGTAAAGTTCATGCTGCTTTTGGTCACTTCTCTGCGATTCTTTTATTAAATATTTCTCACAATCATCTAACTGTGAAATAATTAAAGTTCAGTTTTACAGAGTAAACATGAAAAGGATCACAGATCTATTAGTAGAACAGAGGATTTTAATCCCGAATCCTGCCGTCTTTTGCCTCCTATCACCCCAGAACGAGGATAACAATGAAGTGTGGATCAGTAAAATCCATTTACAGTTTCTTAAAGGTACATCACTCATTGGACTTTGTAGTGGCACTACCTTAGACAATGTAGTAGATGTGAAAAAGTCATTGGTTATAGTTCTATTGTTGGAAATCACAGCTTTTAAACAAAAACAATAAGATCACATTATACATTTCTGTTTAAGTTTTTATATCGTCATATTAGGACATTTTTTACAGTTTTACTAAAGAATGAAAATCACATACCAGCCAACACTTTTTGGAATCAGTGACACAATTTATTTGTCACACATTATCCACAAGAAGCCACTTAAGTATCTGCGATGTATTTAAACAAATTCACAGCGTGCAACTTCACAGAGCGCATGAGAAACTGCCTGAAGTTATGGTTTCCATGAATCTTTGCATGAGCCCAGTACTGTCTGTCTCCAACCCCCACTGCAACACACCTTCTCCTAATATAAAACTGCAGTGACCTCAGTGCAGCGCAGTCAGAGTTGGGAAGGTGGCCAACTTGCTCACAGCAGCAACATCCTCCCCAAGCAAACTCGAACAGCCTTGGCAGCAAAAAAGAAGCTACAGTCAGAGATGACACACAGCCGTAGTTCCCCCCGTTCTCTCCTATGACACAACAGATTTTATTGGAGAGACATCTGCCTGCCAGCTGAAAAGAGGCCATAATGTAAGGTAGCTGAAAAAGACCTGGAGTGTGTGCAGTAATGCAGAGACAGGAAGGATGATCCCTGGTTTCTGGTTTTTATGACAGAGTTGTTATTTCTGGATAATAAATGATTCATCAAACAAAGTGAACACTACTGACTGACCTGAGGGCTGTTGTTAAGGCGTGGTTAAACATTTGTATGTAAGAGGAAGTCAGAGGAGTTGTGCATGGCCCATTAGTTTATATGTCCAGTTGCCCATGGAGACAATTTAACCATGAACAGAGAGAGGTAGCGACTGGTGAAAAGACGGCAATAACGACACACAGCAGTGTTAAGTAGTTCTGGACTTTACGGTTAGTCTACACTGCTTTTAACAACAAGAGGTACTTTGAGTTTATGTGTACTATAGTGTTGTCTATGAAAACATTTTGCAGCTCATCAGACAAAATGACCAAAGACAAACACAAAGAAACTCGCTTATGGTCCAGGGGTTTAAAAAAGGTAGACTCCCAGAGACTTTACAGTCCTCTGCTGTCTCACAAACCAGCCGACGAGTAATAATGTTACATAACTTTCAGTGAGGGGAAACTGATGCTCAGGGAATACATCTGTCCCAACTATGATTAAATCATATCCTGTCCTGGAGCTGGAAATAGTTTTTGGGACAAAAATTCCAAGGTATGTGGCCCAGTTTCAACTATTTATTAAATAAGATGGTTATTAGTCATATAGAACATATTTATCTACATGTTTGTGGACTTGTCCTTCAACTAAGGGTTCCAAATGTGAAATACATTTGGAACCTACATTTATTATGTAATGTACTTATTCATTCAATCTGCTTGTTGTGTGTCTGAGCTTGGATCAAAATCTGACAATTACTTGACTTCCAGTTTACATTATATTATAATGTATACATTATTTCTTTTTGGCAGGTATAAAAATCTCCTGGTTTTATATTTTTGAGCAAAAATACATTTGATGTTTATTGCATCAACATTGTCCATACTAAAGTTCAAGTGTTTAGTATGGACAACATTTTACCTTTTTGCTCTCTATAGTTAGGAGAGCTGTAGCAACCCATTCAGTGATCTAATTAATGAGACTACCTGCCAAGATAGCTAGCCTTGAACCTGCTGCTTAACAAATATGGCAAAGACTTCTTGTAGATATAAATAATTAGTGCCTTCCTTCAACCAGCTGACCAGCAGTGTGCAGCAGCCGGTTGGGAGTGGGTGGTTAACTTATTTGACAAATTAACTCGTGTTTTTTTTGTTTGTTTGTTTTTTAGCCCAGGCAAAGTCCATATTTCACCAGATGTCAATATTTTAGTATTTTTAGACATCCAAATTTACTAATATTGTATAGATGGAATGTCTTTCTGTTTCAAGGGAAAATACACAAACGTGACCTTTTGGGTTGAATAAAGGGGCCATTGCCAGTGAGTAATTTAATCTAATCACAAAAAGCTGCTTCAGAGTTAATGCCATCAAAAATCTGAAATCAGACAAATTTTGGTGACTTTGGTGAAAGCTTCAGAATATCTTAGTACAATGCTCTAATTGTTTTGAAAGACAACTTTAAAAAAAAATGACAACATATCTTGCTCTGCCCTAAACAGCTTTTTTACTGATTTACTGATTTCTCAGCCCATCACATGCCTATTTCAACATCCTCATCCCAATTCAAATTGACATGGAGATGGTCCAAAGTGGGATTGTCCAGACTTTTATTCCTATTTGAAGCAAAACAGCTGTGAGTAAAATATGAGCTTTAGATGTTTCGCAATTTTGAAACAAATTCCCTTTTTTAAAAAAAACTAAAACTCATAAATAATGTCTCTAAATACAGAGAATAACAAATTGGTAACATAAACAAAGGTTTTACTAACCTGAGCAAAAAACGTTTGAGCTACATGATTTTAGCATAATTAAAAAGTTATTTAACGCTCTTTTAGATTAAATTGCTTATTTTGACATCAAAACCTCCTGAAGGTTTACCTAGTGCACCACTGGTGTGTTTGGCAATCTGTCCTGTGTGAATTAAAGTTCTCTCACTCTCAGGCACCTTTGGTCAAGAGGAGCCCAAGAGGAGCTGAAAAGTTTACTTGTACTACTTGTACCTTGGACAAGTTTATTGTCCCTTCCCAAGCGAGGCAGTATGCCAAAGCTAATCAGAAAAGCAATGCCACATTTCAGAAGAGATAACCTCTAAGAAACGAAAACAAAAGTTGTTTGGGTGAAGAATGTACAATATTATGTCCACACACAGAATGAAATACTTGTTAAGTTTCGCGTAAAACCAATGAATAACAAATGCCCACAAAAAGTAAATTAAATGTGAAGACGTTTTTTTAATAGATACCAAACTTTTATCAGCCAGATTGGTGATGAAGGACAGAGAGGTCGCCAGAGGGGCTCATTGTTTGGTCCTCCATATGGGACCAACATGATCCCGATGAGAATGCCAGGCGCTGATTGTCCACAGGGAACATTTGAGATTCAAATGAGATGCAGATCTCAGACCCGTGGGTTTTAGTTCAACCTCCGTTCCTAACTTTAAGCTTTGCAAAAAAGGGCACGAAACCAAGAGTGGGCCACCAAACCAAGTCATTACAAAGCAGCACTCTCCCCACACAAAGCAAAATTAGAAAGGTTAGTGCGCAGTCAGCTTCTAAAACATGAGCTACACATTATGGAAAGTTACCTTTCTCCTTCAGCTTCCAGGCGTACAAAAAGTACAAGGCAGTATTCCCTTTCAACTTTCCGTAAACACGAACTAAAACTGCGAGCAGTAAGTTGTCAGAAGTCTCGTTTAGTTTCCTCAGAGGAGAAAAGACGCCAGAGTTGTGTCAGGGTTACGGTCCCCTCTGTGTGTGCGTGTGTGAACGTGTGTTTGCTCCAACGTCCGTTTACTCCGCATCTGCGAAGCACACAAAGCGGCCTCCTCTCCCCTCAAAGAGCACCACCCCCCCGCTAAGATTTAAAGGCACAGCGTCCTATTTAGCCACAATACATAACAATAGATCAACTTCAACTTGGTGGGTGATGGGGCTCCTAATTTAAATATAGTGCCTGTCTACTTATCTCAGGGCAAGAATAAAACTTCTATTCGTCCCACTCCATTATATCATGTTAGCATCTTAGAAATGCCACAACACAAACATATACAACCAAATAACTGCTACATGTTGTACAAAAGAGCCTGGATCTGGATGGACTAATGTTGAATGGCTCTACACTTGGTGTGTCATAGCTGCAGAAGAAAATGTTTCTTCCGCAGCTTAGATATGGGAACAATAACAGCTGTTAGTACAAGTTAATAAACAAATCTGGTTATCAAGAATGTTTGGCAAAAATAGCCATTATTAAAAAAAAATCAAGTCCCATTTGTAGTCTTCTAAAAGGGGACACAGCAAACATATGGAAGACGATGCTCTGCTTTTTGCCTACATGCTTTGTGTTAAAGAAAACCACATCACAATAAAAAGTGGTGGTGGCAGCATCATGCTTTGGGGAGACGTTTCTTCAACAGGGTCAGAGAAACCGGTCAGACCTAATGGAAATGGAGCTAAAATCCTTCAAGGGAATGCCATCAAACCCTTCAAAGGGTTAAGGGCATGAATATGTTTTTAAGCACACTATGCTTCATCAGGTGTAAGTTGTTTTTTTGTTGTTGTTGTTATTCTAGCTGTATTTAAAGCGGGCTGCCACAGTAAGTGTAGGAGACATAATGTCATGAAGTCTCCAGTTATTTTGGAGAGTTCACAGATTGCGTTGTAGAAATGCCTATTGTTTTTCTTTGGTTTGTTTGTTGTATTTTTTACTCTAAGCAATCATTTACCATCGAGTGTGTAAAAAATATTAAGACCCTTTTTTTAAACAGCATGTGTTTGAGTGGTTAAAACAACCATCTGGTCGTCAGGTGTGAACCTTAACCCGAACTTTACTGTTCGCCATCTGTCTCTCAGATTTTTCCCATATGTTAATATTATTATAGATCTTATAAATGATGAGCCAATTAGTGGCAACAAGTTTAATGAGATTCTCTGCATCTTGGTGCGTTTCCGCTAGAACAGAACTTTGATGGTCCCTTTCCGTGAAGCAGTCTTTTTTCCTTTATTGCTTCCTTGTGTGGTTTTTGTACCCAGTGCTTTGCTTATTGCCTGGGATTCTACAATAAAAAAATACACAAAGTATATTTTTGTCTAATGGAAACCCCTCAGATTAGGTCACACTGTTACTACACAAGAAATTGCTCCATGTAACAGTTTTTGTAATTTATATCACAAATCTGAGCTGCCTCGAATCCCTTAATGACCCTTTTTTTGGTGTAAACTACCTTCAAATTGCAGGGAAAGTGGGCGAGAGGGTTCATTCCAAAAACCTGGAAATAATTCTAGCATAATGTACATTTATTGCATAAACAATTTATACTGCTGACAAACAGTACATTAGAAAGGACAGTGGGAGGGAACTCCTTTTACACAAATTACTATCCTTTCACCAACTACCAGTATATCCTCTTCAAATCCCTAACCCACCCTGAGTGAAACTGACAAATGAGGCAATTTAATTCATGGCTTCAAAGTCCTTTGAACTACACCTTCTGTCTGAATGCCTTAATATTCCAACTGTGGGCTCTCAAAGCTCATCATGGCTATTGAGTGCCCTGGGCTCCCTTTTAAAGAGGGACCACCAGCTCATTCATCCATTGCCTAAAAGGGGGTAGAAACAGGGAAAAGGAGACAAATAAATATTTTCTGCAAGCTGAACACCTCTTGAGTACAATTCCACAGACAGAGAGAAATTTCCCATGTGTTTTCAAAAAAGGGGATTAGCGCTCTGGAAGCTCTCGTTCCAATTCCCTGTTCCATCCTATCCCATCTAATCTCCTCTTTTCTCATGCCTGTGTGTTTAGTGGGTTAGCCCTGGATCAAGTGACTGACTGTGATCCAATTAGCATCTAGCAGCATCTGACACTCTGCATGTGTCTGATTTAGATGTATGTGTTGAGCGCTTCTGAAATAGCATCCAAGACATTCCTCATGCTTTACAGACAAAAAATTCCTCATGTTTTATATTGTTGCATCTAACATTTTCAAATCTTTTTTTGGCTAAAGATTGTATTGAACTAATGAGTCGTGCTTATCTAGGAGCACAGAACAACTTGACAGGGACATTTGTAAGCAGATAACGGGATTTTACATCATCTGCACCGATCCATTTTAACGGTTACTTGAGTAACGGTCAACAGTCAGGTTGTATTTGATCAGCTAATTAACTATAGACAGATCAAATGCATTCACAGAAATTGGTCACACAAGTAGTGTGGGGCTTTGAGCACTCTCAGATTTCTACAGTTTTCTTTTTTTTAAATTGAACATTAGAGTGAATGTATATGGAGAAGATTTGCAAAACTAGAACAGTTAAACTTCAGTTTTTACTGCCATTTGAATACAAAAAGCAGCTTTTATAGTTAGATTTTCATAATAGTATGTGGAAATATATTTTTTTAGCTTTTCAAATGCATTGTACACCTGGATAGTACAGAATGACTGATTACACAACTTGTTCACATTCTGATGAATCACAATTTTCAGTATACTTTATGGGAACTATTAAACTAGAAAGTGCATTTTTACTCCAACTGGAATTCATGTTAATTCAACTACAATAGGGGTGTGAGTGTGTGAGTGAGGGTGTGGGTGGAGTTAATCGTTTTGCACATCATGACTTTGAAATTTCTGCCTGTATTAATTTGAAACAGCTGGATTTATGCTGTACAGACAGAAATTAGGTTTCTTAGGGCTAACTACAAACGTATGACATTCAATTCAACAAGAAATGTTGGAAATCAGCTTAAATTTTACTTTCATTTTACAGCTATGCAAAGCTTTTTTGCTGATACCACATAATGTCCCAATACAGTTTGCAGCTTAACATCACAAAAGATACAAGCCGTATAGGGTGTGAACACTTTTACAAGGCATTGTATTAACATGATTCTGTTTGGTGACAAGTAGATGAGAGCAGATTAACACCCTCAATCACGATGTGATTATGTTGAACAAGCAGCAAAGACAACAGACTGTTGGTGGATTTCTTGCTGCATTAGGTTTTGATTTAGCTCAGCACACCACAATATGAATTGCAATGTTTGAAATGAGATTAAATATACTCACCACAGTAACGGTGTTTACATCCGTGTTTAACTGGCAGTCGCAAAAAAAATATACATAAAAAATATAACTTTAGTTATATCCTGCCTTACTAGTTTACTAATAGTAAGCCATGATATGGCTTCTGCTGTCACCAAGTTTCTTTTCTTTGCTTTTTTTTACCATGTGGAGAAAGAAAATCACATTTTGAGGAATGTGGCCTGCTGAGGCAACAGAGTCTGCTGTAGTGTATGTGTTGCAGCAAAAGTTGAAACATGAACAACTTGGAAAAATTATGACTTTTCAGCCAGGACCGTATCATGTCTTAGCGTTCTAATGTGATTTGTTTGATGATCGAAAGAACTTGTTTTTTTAAGCAATTTTTGCAGCACTAGTGCCCTTTACGTTCAGTATTTACAGGAATTTGGCAGAGATAGATGGGGAAAGCATGCAGCAAAATTTCCAAAGTAAGAAATCAGACCCTGGACTGCTGCGTCAAAAATTATTAGAACAGAAATGAGAAAATCTATATTAAAAAATGATCACTCATAAGGCAAATAATTAAACTTTTAGGACTCAAATTGTGGAAAGGTTATGTTTGTGTTGCATTTGTTGTAGATCTGTGGAGCTGAAAAAAAGACGGTGTAACATTGAAAAATAATTTATTTCAGAAATGTACTGTGATAATATATTCATTCAGATTCTGCATGATAAGCTTTTGTTGCGTACAATGAAATCACCCCACATTAAAACTTAAAATAAAACCTAAAAGGAAAAAGTAGATGACAGTCTTTTCTCTTTTTGAACTATGGTAACTAGCAACACATCACCGAGTCTTCACTATAGCGTTGTAAGTTCGCCTCACAGGTGGCCAGACGTGGCCCACCCTTCTGCGGCAAAGCTCCAGGCAGGTTTAAAGCTGCAGGACGATCCGTTTATACACAGACTTACAGTGAATGATCTGTAAAGCTTGACGTACACATAGTGTAATCATTCGCGCGCACACCCCTGCACACACACACACACACGCTTTAGAGCAAAGTCACACCTGGATAGTACAGAATGGCTGATTACACAAAAGGGAGAGAAGTGAGGCAATTCAATGACATCATCTGTTGAACAGGCTCAGTGCTGCCCAGCGATAGTGATCAGTGACAGAAACAAAAACAGTTTTAGCAACAAGGTGAGGAGATAAAAATATTTCTCCCCCCCTTTTTTTTTTCTTAACAAAGTCACACTTAAGCACTTCCAGCAGATGTGTCCACACAGTTTCAAAACTTAAACTCGGAGGCTGAATATCAAAGCGTTTCAGTAGATTGAGACTGATGTGTTTATACTAGAGCCAGCCAAGGGGCCAAACGTGAAAAATGGGTTGGGTATGCAGAGAAGATTCGAAGCCCCCGCCTTGCCCATCTGTTGGGAGTAACAGGAGGCTGTCGTAGCCCACGGAGGAGGGCGCCGCGAGTGGTGTGGTCACAACTGGTGCCAGATGTCATAAATAAGCCATCAAGACAGTTTTGTTCCACTAGAACACTCTCACAAAGAGACGTGAACCTTTTCAGTTAAACAGACATACACTCATTTCATAGATCTGGAGGGTCTCTCAGGCACAGCAGAGCCACCTTCGGCCCAATGTAGAAAATGCTGTTTGACTTTTCTCTGTGTGTGTGCTCTCAGACTGAAGAGTTGGTTCCACAGTAATGCAGATTTATGTCCTGAATGTCCACTGAAAATGTTCCAGGACAACACGTGAAACTTTGTGTCAGTTTGGTGTTTAGTTCCATTTTTTATCCTTCATATTTTGTTTTCACATGGAGACAAATTGAGTTTTTTCTCTTCATCACGAGTTTCCATCAATGAAGCTGATTTTGTCCACCGACTCAATTTTGTCTTCTCGGTATCTCCACTATATATATGCAGTATATATATTTATATATATATAATTAATATATATATATATATAGATAGTAAATGTTTTTGTGTTTTCAAAGACTGGTGACTTTGTACAGAGGTTACTGATAAATGCGTTTCAAAAAAGCAAAAAAAAAGTAAGTCATGCAAGTTGTTCAGTGATTAAAATAACTGCGGACATGTCTTATGAATCGGTGAAAGCAAAAACTGAGTCTACAATGGCACACTTCCACACGCTAAACAAGAATAGGTGCTTTGAAAAGTCTGTTTATCCAAAAACAAAAGAAGTGACATGAGAGCAAATGAAAACTTAAATTGTCCACAATGAAGAATGTAAGAGGCGAGAGACGGCTGAGATCGATTTATCAGGCTGATTTTGCATTTTCCGATGCCGTGTTGTTCAACACGTATTGATGCTTCCAGAAAGTTTGGTCCTTTTCAGCATTTTTCACACAAAGGAGGAGAAGCCAGCAATAGGAGCCCGTGATCCTGGGGCCAGGCTGCTGGGGGGCCTGTAGAGGGTGTTGTGCTGGCTGGAGGTGTTAGAGCTCTGCTGGGAGGGGGTGGGAGTCCGACTTCCTTTGGGCCTAAACAGGTTGCCTTGACCCTGAGGTTGACCCTGGGCCTGTTGAGGCTGAGGGCTCGGTGAACTGAGCTGCGGTGGCAGTGGGGGTAGCGGGGGCAGTGGTGGCGGGGCATGGTGCTCCGGGTCTCCCGACTCAGACTCAGTGAAGCTGTAGGCCTGCGCTCGAGATATTCCCTTCTGCTGGCGGCGCCAGGAGTTGTAGTAGGTTGGGTCGCTTATGTAGTGGTTGACAAAAGAGTGGGTTTTCTGTCGGTTTGGGTCGACCTCGTACTCACTGTCGCTGCCCTGAAAGACAAAACAGAGACGGTGTCCTGAGTTAACATAATTTTATTCTTCATTGTGGACAATTATTATGTTGATGCTGTATAAGTAGCTTTCAATAAATCAGAATATCGTCAAAATTATTTTTCCATTTAGTTAAAATAGCAAAACATGTATTATATGCAAATTCTTCACACAGAGTGATAATATTTTAAGTTTCTTTCTGGTAACTTTGATCATTAAGACTTAAAGTTAGGACAAATCAAATTTCTGTTTCACTGGAAACTATAGTTTAGACAGAGTTGTCACCATACTGTAAAGAATGTTCAATTGACCATGCGGTGCATGCACCGCATGGCAGATGACATTTCTCCCCAAATCATCAATGACTGGAAAATTCACACTAAACCTCAAGGACTTGAATGTGTGATGGCTCTTGAAGAACTAGCTCTGGCTACAATCAACAACTCAGGAATATCCTCAACTTCCTAAAAGGGCTTTGCTTTACAATCCTCTGTAGGTCATCCCTGTTGTGCCTTTCCCGACCACGTCATTTTCTTCATTTAAACTTCACATTCATTTCTTTGGCAACTTTTTGTGACTTATGTTTCTTGTGGAATAAATGTCAGTGGGAAAACTGTTACGTAATCAGTTCTCCCTGTGAAAGGCCATGACATACAACATTGGTCTGATGCGATGTTATAGATGTATTTAAAAAAATGGTTTTGTTCAATAACTTTAGGCCATAATCATCAACCCAATAGAAATGTACCACTCTGTTTACAATAAATCTGTAAAATATGACTTTCTCTTTTTGATCTGAATAACTAATAATAATAATAAAAAAAGAGTCTTCTAATTTATTGGGACGTACTTGCACATTACAACAACTTTCCTGTGTGATTCTGAGTCATCCCTTTCTAAACATCAAACACACATGCAAATGTGCCTAGGGAACAACACGACACAAGTACACATGGACAAAATGGTCAACAATAACCAAAAGCATGACTGCAAAAGACAGAAGCGTGCACAGTTAATAGACCATCAATACAAAATGGAGAAGGTCAGTTTGTCTAAAGGAGTAACCAATCAGTTGAGCGTTTAGGACAGAAGCTCTGTGTAGCCACACCTCACCAGAAAGAAACATGTTTTGCTGTTAAATGATGTAGAGCGCCACATTAAACCCACAATAAAAATGAGAGTCTGGGGTTAAGGAGTGGATGGAGGCCACTTTGGAGCCATTCACCTACACGGCTACAAACATTAAAAGCAGGCAGGTATGGGAACCTCACCAAATGCAGTGGAAGTGTATGTAGGCCACCTGTCCCATATGAAAACACCAGCGCCTCCTATGGGTGAACAAAACAATGGGTTTTACAGTACATCACCGTAACAGAATGGTTAAAATGGCCAAGTCATGATGATGATGACATCAAAGCAGAATACAGTACTGTACAAAAGTTATTTTCGTATCAACATGTTTTATTCAGCAAAATGGTTCAAGTGCTAAACTGTTGCTAAAACTTTGGTTGGTAAACGATCTGTGCATCCACCAACTTTAGCACCAAAACATGATGCAATCTTGAATTGCCAGAAGCTGTGAAATTAGTGAAAGAGACCAACAACAAATATTCTGAGTCACATGTTTAAATCATTTGAACTATTGGTCCAAATACTTTAAGATAATGTCAGTTTGAGATATTCTAATAGTATTAGTATTAATAGTTGGAATAGATATTCCAACTATTGCTTGTAAATCTAGTTAGTAGTGATTTGCATAACTCCTGTTTAGGACTATATTTTTTTAAATGCAATGTCATAGAGTTATTTAGTTACTAATGCTTTTTTTTGCTAAGTTTGTAAATGGCTTTTGAAGCCCAGTTTATAAGCACCATTGGGTCTTTTTAATATCACAAACTTGTATTTATATCATACTTAAAATGGTTTACGTAACTCCAGTTGTGGCAAAGGACCACATCCAGCTACTTTCATAAAATGTTTTTAGCTGAATTTATAAATATTCAGTACTTTTATTTGCTTTTATTTTACCATTTGCGTTCATTCTAACTAACCACTCACCACTAGCCATTCCCATCACTCTGTGTCTACAAATCCTATTTAAAATGGTTTACATAACTGAGATTTATGGATCTGTGTTATTTATTTAGAGCAATGAACAAAATACAGATAGCTTTATAGTAGCACTTTCAGCTCTATTCATAAATACAATTCAAAGTGAATTCTATAGATACTGGTTTGCATAACTCCAGCCTATGTATGCATTATCTGCATTTTATATATCATAAATATTGAACACTGATTGATTTTTAAAACATTTTTATAAATTAAACTGGTAACTGGGACATCTGTTTGCATGTAAAGTCAGACATAGATTACATTTTGATAAAAATACCTCCAGCAGTTTAATCCTCTGATAAAGCCAATATACATCAGAAACAGAGGATTAAAGATCTGTTGGATGAATTGTTTTAAATCACTTAAAACAATTGGAAAAGTGGAAAACAGGCTCTTAACCAGCTCCAACACTTACTCTGATTTAGCTGCCGACCTGTTTTTAGTGGAACAAACACTGTAGGAAATTACTAAAAAACCTATTGGCACTAAAATCCTTTGTTAGGGTATAGTAGACTGACTGAAACAGGATATGTATCACATCTTTGTGTGATTTTTTTATGATTCTAAAGTACATCTTGCTGTAGAACTTATTTTCAGTCTTTGCATTTCTTTTATTTCAATACTCATAATTCCTCCAGTATTCTAATGACAACAATGTATAAAATGGTGGGACTTGCCAAAATGATGCCAAATACCTATTAGGAAAGCATTTTCAAAATGTTAACTAACAAGAAAAGAATTTGTGCTTGTTTCAACAATCCCAATAATAAAATAAAGAAAAACTATTTGAAATGTTTGTGTTTTGTTGGGTTTTTTTCCAATTTGTGTGTTTTGTTAAGACACTGCCTTTTTTCCTTCACTGAAATATACTAAGAATGTGAAGGCCTGAAATGAAAATGAGAAAAAAAAAGAAACATATTTCTAATTTAATTTTTGGCTAACTGTTTCTCCAGACCAATTTAATCAACTATTTGGAAATGTGGCTTCTTTGGAAGTAAAACCTACGGAAATGAGGGGTGGCACAAGGTCTTTTCATAGCTACATGCACAACCCCCACGCCTACCCACACACACACGCAAACCATTGGAGCTACTTAGTGTGAATTCTGTGAAAAGCAAACAAAAGGTGAAGATGGATAATGCATTCAAAAACACTGCCTGATTTCAGGTTTATTTGTGAGGCTAAAATGTAATTTTGTTATTTTTCAGTTGTAGTCTGGCTTCGTTTCACATAGCTAACACTCCAAAGTGCTCAAGGTTGGGCTGGAAAAACTATTGAATTCATGTCAAAAACCATTTTCATTTCGACAAAAAGTGGCATGACTGCCAAATACTCACTGAGGGTTGCTTGTGGTCATCTAAGTACCACAAACGTATTTCACCAATTGTGCCAGGCGGCATGTAATTAGTCATCGGGCCATAAGGAATGCATGGAAAAGTTGACTATGCCAAAATTCTGAATAATTTCCCCAGAGAAGCAGCTTCAGGCATGCATTAGATATATTTCAAAAGCAAAACAAAAAAGGGTTGTTCTGCTAAGGATGATGCCCTGCAGGGATAACATTGATAGTTGTAACCACTTCTGGGGTTGCTCTCTCAGACTTGCCTTTATGATCTTGTTCCATTCTGTCATACAGACACAACATATCTGGCATGAACTTGAAGCTCCGTACCTCTTCCTGAATATTGCAGAACACATATGTGATGCATATGGCCTTGGTCTCTGATATCCCCCAGCATGCTTTGCTCCTCACAGTATGACAGTTGGTTGTTTTTTTTCCCCAAGATGTGGGAAAAAGTTTAAATACTCAACAGAAATTCTGAATGGTTATTTAAAATGGAAAAATGAGCCTGCTTTAGATTTTGTCTCCAAACAAAGGAAACCATTTATGTTTATAGTTAATCAAAAGCAGACACTGTGCCACTTTGCTCTGACCAACTTCAACTTTAGTTACTAGTGTTTTTCACCACAACAAAAACATTTGTTTGATGTAACATAATGGTTTTTGTTTGGCTGTCTTTTGATAATATCATTAAAGCTCAAAGGACACCAGATTTGAAAAGTGTTTCAGTTGAGATAACATAACAAAGTAATAAAGTTCTAAAAGTGGACCTGGCGGACCTGCATTTGTGAATGCTGTTACTATTAAAATGTCCTACATAAAACATAATTGTTGGTTTATCACTTTTATTAATAACTCACTTATCAACTGAGGAACTTAAAGAAATTATACTAACGATTTGCCTCTGGAGCGTTGCGGCTGGAGACAAGGCTCTTTATCCCAGCTCATTACAAGCCAATTACTGCGGCTGAATGCTGTGCAAGAAGTAGACTATAGGCATGAAATGCAGCATTGCACCTCAGCCTCAGGGGACCAACCATCATATTTAAGCAATGAAATGCCTCAAATAGATACATAGCAGGCCGCTGAAGTTAATTATTTAAGTTTTTATTTTTTTCATCATTTTGATACTAAATTAGGCAGGGAAAGAGATTAAGAAATCTACACAATTATCTTGTGAAACCACTTGACAGCAGTTTATTTATGATCAGCATGATAAAGATGTTGTAGGTCTTTGTTTATCAAGGCTAAAATTAGGAAGCTGGAAAAAAACGTCAGAGAAAAAATAGGACAGTAGACAAGCATTTTTTTTTTTTGCTGGAGAAGATGTGTGTCATCAGCTTCTGAGTATTGTTTAAAAAAGATTCCTATCTCAAAGACCTCTGATCTTTGACCTCAGCCTGCTGAGGAATTACAACACCTTGCGTCAGTGTTTAAACTCCTTGTCACATAGCAAATGCAAACATAGTGTTATTTTAATGGCATTTTAAGTGACGTTGCTGGGTTGCAAGTACAGACGGGTAGAGATGGTGCCATTTTTGTCTGTCTGGAAGAGGTCACATCGTTATAAAATGTTATTGAAATTCAAAAAGGTCATGATGCAGTGCTGAAACGTAAGTTTCAAAACCACAGCATCACATATTCTCCACTGTATTAGAAGCAGCTATGAGAAGTTTTTTTTCTCATAAAATTAGCTGGAGAGATAATTGCTTAAAAGCAGAATCTTAGTTTCATCTGGGTAGACTCCCAGCAGCAGTTAGCAAATGCCATACATTTATGCTTGTGATAGTACAGGATTGTCATTTTCCTGGCATCATTCCTCAACAACTGGCTGAAGCCGTCGTCCAAGCTCATTCATCACACTTTTAGTTGTTAAAAACTAATTATTACTCTCTTCATGTG
Organism: Xiphophorus maculatus; assembly: GCF_002775205.1. Lineage (NCBI taxonomy): Eukaryota > Metazoa > Chordata > Actinopteri > Cyprinodontiformes > Poeciliidae > Xiphophorus > Xiphophorus maculatus. The sequence continues at coordinate 13,420,133 of NC_036452.1, read as the reverse complement.
TATTTATTTTCTGGAAGCCAGTTCCTAACTTAGAGAGATCAACTCTCACCTGCCTTACTTAATGTTCTGCTTACATCATATTTTTAGCACAGGGAGAAAGGATACTGTGGACTACATATGACATGTTTATAGACTTTCTGACATAAAAAAAATGTCTGCATCAATAAAATATACTTAATTTAACAGTGATTTTTCTCATGTTACCAACGTGGCATTTTTTCCACCATCAGAACAGAAAAAATGCCACGTAAGTGAAAAAATGCTATAGTACTAAAAGAAGATTTTATATCAAGACTTGGTTTCACCCAACCTTAAGAACATATTTATTTGCTTGTTTAATTAAATTCCCATGCCCATTTCTAATGAATGCATTCATTAATTTGTTAATTTACTTGTTGGTTTATTTGTAGTTTGCTTCATTTTGTAAACTACAAATCCCACTACTAGTTGTCTCAGTTTGCCACAGGGACAACCTTGGAAAATGATTATAAAATAATTTTATTTACTCTATGAAATTATGTTTTTGCTTATGTTTCTAATCAAATATGTTTATAAATTTTCCAGATTCTTTAATCAATTATTCATTTGTTCGCTTGTTTGTATCTTATCATGTTAATTTGTGTGTTTTTGCATCTTTATACATAATTAATTGTGTTTTTAAATCTGACATGTTCAACATGTTTGTTTTTACATCTCCCAGACTTATCTTTTAATTCTTGTTTATTTTATTTTATGTACTTAACTATATCCTCCCAGCTTTCCTTATTTGCATAAGACATAATACCTTGAACTACATTAGGTTGCACATTCCTCAACAAAGCAATGACAAACTTGCCGCCATAATGGATCTAGTCCAAACTATTCATCAGAACAATTAATATCACTGGGATTTGAGACTTTGTGGAGCATTAGTGGTGCCCCAGACAGCCTGACTTGCTTTATTAAGTGTAATAGAAGCATGCGGGTTCATTCAGGCTTCTCCATTAAAATTTTATTCATCTGTAATTAAAGCAATGATGGGCAAATATGTCATCCACAAACCCTCTATAAAAACCAGCTGTTTCAAATCCCCTAAAAAACATGTGTAATGGTTACCTCCTATGGCACAAAACTATTAATAAGATAAAGTCTAATTTAGGAGGAGTTGTACTTTTGGTTCATTTTGGGCCGTAACATTATCCAGGAAACTGTCAAAGCCAAATGGCTGCAAGGATTATTCCCTGCTGAGTCTCAACCAATAAAACTGCAGTGTCCAGTGAGACAGAGAGTCATGGTTTGGAGGCAGAGGAGGACAGATGGAGGCAGAAAGGGAACGAGAGGGTATGAGAGAAAGCAGACACTTTCATTTCTCTCCTGTGGAATGCTGCTCAGCAGAGAGCCTAATCTACACTCCATCTCTGACTCACAGATGAGATCATCTGTCTTCGACTGGTTTCAGCTTTAAATGACACACAAAAAAACACTTCGCCACAGGGACAACCTTGGAAAAAGAGAAAGGCTGTTCTATAAAAAAAAAAAGTCAATAAGCCTGTACCTGCAGGCTGGCAGAACAGTAATGGTAGCATTGTTGCCCTGCCAAGTAAATGTTGGCTTCTTCCAAATCTCCTAGTGACGAGCAGTACAATAGTCAACTTATGCCTGTTAAGGAAGGCCCTGGGGATTAAAGAGCAGACGCAGCACGGCGTCTCACAGATAGCTTAGCGGTATCTGCTGAATATAACTTCAAAGAGCATTCCTAGACGTCCAAAGCTCTAGCGGATGCTGATATAGACCCTGTGAGGGGTACAGCAGCGGAGCCCCCGGGGTGACAGGAAGGCCTCTGGATGTTTCAGTCTGTCAAAAACAAACATCAGCTTATTCATTGTGGAGCAAGCCACCTTATGGATCTTGTCATCTTGGGCTGAAGGGAATGCATTTGACAAAAATCAAGTGCAAATTCTGGGTATGTCAGGTAGGTGATGAAATATCCGAAATACCCATTTGAGGGAATGTCACAGTAATATGAAAGGTCCTGTCTGTAGCAATTCATTGCAAAGAGATTTTCATTTGATCTGGAAATAGGACTTGGGTCCCGATAAGGCCGAGCGAGGAGAGACGTCTGGCTGCGGGATTCACATCAGAGACGTACGAGAGGCGTTCAACAATAATTCGAGTCAAGAATTCTCTCAAAGAAGGTGAAAATGAATCAGTTTGTTTGTGTTCCTTACTAAGACTTGTTACGCCTTTCCAATGTCATGTTGTTTTACTTTTATTTGTCAAGTTAAAAGCTCAAACCTTAATCTATTTCACTTAGAATTTATGTGATAAAACAATACAAAGCAATATGTAATTGAGAGAGCACATTAATGCACTGCTTAAGCATTTTTTGCAAATTAAAAATCTGAAAAAAGATGATGCGTCTTTGTATTCAGGCCCCTTTACTCTTGATACTCGTGAATACAATTCTGTTTAACAAAACGCCTTCAGCAGTCATCTAATTACCCCCTGAGGGACAAGCCAGGTCTTACGGGTTTGCTAGAAAACATTAGTGAACAAATATTAGAGAACAGGCTGCTTCATTAGGATTAAAAGACACAACCGGCAAGGACACCAAGATACGACAGTCCACCTAAACTGACTGGTTGGGTAAGGAGGGCAATAATCGGAAAAGCCACCTTGAGGACAGTTATCATACCGTAAGAGCTGCAAAAATCCTTAGCTCAGGTAGAAGAATTTGTCTACATGACAGCTTATTCATGCAGCTCATAAATCTGACCTTGATAGCAAAAAATAAAGCGATTTTTGAGGGATAAAAAGTCTGTGTGTGTTTTTCTTGAGTTATATAGAAGAAAAAAGAAGTTCTGGTCAAGTTAGATCAAAACAGAGGGCTTCGGTAAATGCTATACGAAAACCAAACATAACATATCACCCTGAATAAAAACCTGCACAGTGACACCAGAAAGTGGCAGTATTATGCTGATGGGGGATTGTCTTCAGCAGGACGGGGAAGCTGGTCATGGCCAAAAGACTTGAAGCTGAGAACAAGAGTTCGCCTACCAGCAGGATAACGTTTAGTCAGAGCAACAAATGAATAGTTTAGATCAAATCAAATTTATACAATAAATACAGTCAAAGTCTACAATTGAATTAAAATGAGAGAGAGCTGGAACCCTTGAAAATTAATGTTCACAGGCGCTCCCCGCTCAATGCGACAGATTTTGAGTGATTTTGCAAAGATAAATTGGCAAACAATTTAGTTGCTGGTAGAGCCATACCCATAAATATTATTCAGTTGTAATTGCAACAAACTGTGTTTTCATAAATATTCAAGGGAGTTAGTTACAAATGCATATTAATAATCAATCCACACTCCATAAACTACAATGAAGGTTAAGGATGTAATCTGACAAAAAAGTTATGCATTATGAATACTTTTTTCCAGATACTGTAAATATACAGAAAAGCAAAGATGCATAAAAATTTCAGGGGGAAAAAATTGTCTTGGTCTAATGAAGGTAAAAAGTAGAAAGTAGCTTGACTGACATTCTGATCAATAGAGAAACAGAGAGAAAAGCAGAGCTTATTGATTTTAATCTCTTACTGGGAAAAAGGCACTTTGGGATGAAGCAGAGGCGACAATTCAGACAATCCACCATTAATTGGTAGTGATCCTTCTACCTTCTGGATTTTAAATAAATTGAAAACGATGGGTGTTTTCCAGTGAGATCACATTGAGCTGACAAAATAAAAAGGAAAGTTGGACGGTTCGTGTGGCTGGAGCTGAAACCTTAAGCACAACTGGAGCGTTTTTGTTTTTTACCCCAGTGGCTTATGTAACAGGAGCGGTGCTTGAATACAGCCCGGATCACAGGTGGACATTTACTGAGTGACATTGTCCACAAAACTAAAAACTGCTGAGCAGCCAGTGAGCAAAGTCATTAATCTCACATCTCTGTCTGCATTTGCCACACCTACGACTTATAACTTAGATGAGTGACACAAACACAATAGGGACAGACAGAATATGCAGCACTGATGACAATGTGAGGCTGAATTCAGGAGGAATTCAGAGAGATGACAGTGTGCACACACACCCCATACACGCACACACACACAGGCACACAAATGAGACAAATGCTGCTTTATGTAGACAGGATAGAGATCAGAGAAGATGTGAGATAAACAAAGCAGTGCCACTGCACCTGTGAGTCAGAGATTTCAGAGGGTTTTTCAGTCAGGCTGGTGCTCTCCGCAGGGATCAGGTCATTGTATTTGGTGCTCACATCCTCGTCCGAATAGTGGAGACTGCCTGGACTGGGCCTGGGTGGAGACCTGAACAAGAGACAAAGAAAATGATTGGGTCAACGTCTAATGTGGGCTCTATTGAATGTCAAAATCTGAAGAATTATGAATGATTGCTTACGTTTGGCCACATTTTCCTACTCTTTTGTGTGTCTCAAGCAAGGTAAGTTGAATGTTTCTTAATTTACTTCGTTTTAGTACATTGATTGGTTCTTGGGTATGCAAGAAGCTGTGCGTGGTATTTCAAACTGTAACTTTTATTCTGTTTGTGAATCCTTTACTTGCCCTCTATAGTGCTTGTTCAAGTTTCTTGTAAATTGAATCATTTACAGACCCATTGCCCAAGACACTCTTGAAAATGAGTTTTAGTCTCAATGAGTTTTTCACTTAATAGTTAAAATAGGTTACAAAACAAACTAACAGACAGATATATGGGAACAACAGGATGAGAATACATTCTGATTGTTGTTGACATCTGGATCAGTGGCTGAACCCAAAAAGTTAAGGAGCCATGTAAAGCAGGGTGAGTGAACTGTGTAGTTATGGTTTTATGAAAGAGTCAACATTGGTCAATAATTAAACAAAATTCCTGTTTCAGTTTGACAAAAGCGATTTAGGGGAAACGGCAAACATGTGAAATAAGGTGGCCTGATAAGACCAGACAAAAACTGAATTTCCTGACTTGCATGTAAAACGCTACGTATGGTGAAAAACTGACACCCTTAACCTTGAAAGCTGGCGCTGGCAGCATTAGGAAGTGAATTGACATTACTGTCAAAACTGATTAAATAACATCCAAATATGGGTGTTTTACTTTTACTTTCATTGTAAATTCATGTAAATTTATTAAAAAAAACAAACAAAGTCTAGATTACAAGCAAGCGCAGATCCCTTAAGGTCCCCACCCCCCCCAATTCTCATTACTTTCCAGTAGTGTCGCTCCCCTCTTTTCTGTTTCCAAGTGTGTCCATCTGTGTGTAAATGTGCGTGTGCGAGAATGAGAGCACGCATGCGTATGAGTTGTGCTTGATGAGCATCATGAGACGGTCATGAGATTCCTGCTTCCAGCCGGAGTCTTCTGGAATGAATAAATCCCTGATTCAGCCCCCTCTCCGTGGGCTGTGGAATGTCAAACCACTCGGCTCTTGTGACTAAATTATAAACAGATCTCTTGCTGGGGTCATCGAATGAAGAGCAGTCATAGGCTCTCCTCCAGCTGCTGGTAGAGCCAGAGTGTCGGCTGCAATGCTATTGCAGCCGACACGAACGACGCCCCGGATTAAAGTGTCAGTGGCACGCTGTGCTGATCAAATGTGTCGCTCGGATCTGAGCTTCATGTGATTGAGCAAAGAGGAAATGTTGAATTAGGCCTGGAAGGAGGAGTGAGGAAAAAAAAAAAGATCTGTAGAGAAATATTTAGAGAAATGGCAAAGTCTTGTCAGGGTTTTCTCTTTTTTAAGTAAACTGAAAAGGAAATCTTTTGGTATCAAATCTTCTCCTTACTGCCTGTCACTGCTGCTGCTAAACAAACAGCCATCTGTTTCTGCTGATTGGTGCTGGTTTGGCTGAGACCGCTGGGACATTCTGACTGCTGTTGACTTTCCAGGCCGCAGGGTCGACCGCCAGTTGCTGCCCCTGGAGCCACAGCAGCGCACACATCCATTTGATGCATCCAGGATGAATTTGCATAAGCGTTTTCTAAATTAATGCATGTGGAAAGTATTTCGAAAATGTGCTGTGGGTAAAATTCCAGCAGTCTTTTTATGGTGGTGGCACACAAACCAGAAAACGATGACACATACATACATCTGCACACATACACACATCTGCACATCCATCCTTCCATCCATCGATACGTTCATTACTTTGAATACCATTCATTTAACGCCCTCTGTGGTGGCTGGCTGTCATGGCATCTCAACTCTGTAGTTCTAACTTTAAAAAGATCTGAACACAATCCTGAGAAAATGCTGTCTTATATAGACGAGTAAAGATATAGCGGTGCAGGTTTTATAAAAAACAACATAACTGCAGACTTTATAAAAAATATAAAATACTGCAGAAGTCTACCAAAACACTAGAAAACCAGAGAAAGAAACCAATGTTGTTGGGGCCTGACAGCTGGTTTATAAACAACCAAAAACCAAATTTCTTAGTGAAATTTTTAAAAATATGTGTCAATTAGCATTACTTATTATAGAGTGGCCACAGTTGCTAAAATACAATGAGACTGTGAGGCACAGAAATTTTACAATTGAATTTGAATTTATTCTATCTGAATAGGACAATGCACAACAATGAATGTACAAAACTTTAAATACTCTGGATTTAGCCAATCTCCACAGCACATCAAGAAAAACAACTAAGAAATATTCTTAATATGCAAACCTTAAGCAACTTCCTCTTCCTAGCAAGACTTTAGAGAGCCAAACAAAAAATGGAGCCAGAGTGAAGAAATGCAATTGCGAGCCTTCTGGGACTTTATGATAAACTACCTGTATAAAAGCACAGAGAGATCGAAGCACCCTTTCACCTATTCCCATCAAGACTTATACATTGTCGAGTCAAGTGTAAATTATTTATCATGCCTCTTACTCTGATAGAAAAGAGGTCGGCTTAATCCTCTGGCTGCAAACTTCACTTAGCATTATGTCAGGTAACGATTGGAAACCCTCAGTATCTGCGTCTCCTCAAGGTAAAAGAACTCATTAACATCTAAAATGTTCATCAGCTTTGTCAGTCAAGAGTGTTTAATGCCATATTAATCTAGACAGAATTACTTCACTAAGAGATTCTTATACTTCAACCCAGACCGCCGTCAGGGTTGGTTTCAAACTACTCAATGCAAAATGAAAATAAGTTTTTAATCCATCTATTTTTTCAATAAAAACTTTAAACTCTGAAACATATTTATGGTAAAAAAAAAAAATACAAAAATGAATTGCACTTTGAGCTTGAAGCACAGTTTTGATTAATTCTCTCATTTACGTCAGCTAGACTTCATTTTCATGTGTGTAACGATGGTTCACTTTTTATCTGAAAGGCTTCTTTGGTTCTAACTGAGCGATTGAGAGGATCATCTGAAGGTGCAATGAAAATTAACTATGGAGAGGAATCGATTGATTTTGCTGCTCCACCGCTAGGTATGTGTGATCGGCCAGGCGGAAGTTAACTGAGAGTTGATATTTTTTTAGATTTTTTTTTATATAAGAAAATTGATAAATACTGACCTCTCCAGACAAGGAACTTCCACATAAGCTGCAGTTTTGGTGATGCTCTGACCTGGTTGTTATTGGTTCATTTTGGCTGATATGAACATATTGCCATTGATGGCAAAATGTTGCTGACAGTTACTACAGTCACAATTTCTTTTGCTATAAACCTCGGTGAAGAGCTCCAGGATTCGTAATAACAAAAGCTTTACACTGACCTGATAGAACGTTCTGCATCAAATCTATAATCATAGTGTTCCTATGCTTACCTCTGATTTCCACGAGGGCATGGAAATAAATCAACATTAGAGTCAGCTGCAAGTGCTGTTTGCCGTCTGACACGGCTCCTGAATTAGACTGGGTACAGTGGGATTAAGAATGTGTGATTTTCTATCTGAGTCTGAGTCTGTTGGTTTCATCCTGTCTTTGGTACTCTGAGACCAGAGATCTCGATGCGGTATTAATCTGTAAGCGGAGGCTCAGGTGTGGGGATTTGGGTTTCTCCGCTATGGGCTGAGTTCAAAGAGAGCCGATTCTCTGAGTACATCTGTGCATTCTTCTACTGCCAGCCTCCACCCCCCTTCTCCACTCCCTCTCTTCATGTCAGAGAAGCAGTAGTAAAAAGCTGCCTGGAAGCTTCTCAAAGAACCTGAGTCTGCTTTGATCCATCCTTAAGGTCACAAATACAAAGCCACAGACCTAAATATGTTTCTCATATTCATCTACACACACACACGCACAAAAAAACTTTGACTTTATGGATTGAACCTGAATCCTTTAACTCTTCCTCTAAATTATTTCCACATGAAATAACTTTTACTGTTTATAGGCTGTTGCAAGCCTTTCAACAGTTTCAACAATATGAAAGCAGTGGTTTCTGAACTCACACCTTGTGTGAAATGTAAACATGTTTTGATAATTAAATAGTGAGAAAGTAGTCAGGTTTTGCACCCCGGGTGTCAGTAAACACGTATTTTAAAAGGAATAAAGAGACACAGTACGAGAAGCAAGAATAAAGTATTTTTTATGTTCTAGGTCTAAAAAGCATATTTCATAATATTTCAGATTGAAGCCTGAACTTTCGAACTCTTTCTGTTTTAGCCGTTCTATTACAGATGTATTTTCTATTATGGCTGTATTTTGGATTATTCTTCTGAGGCATGACTGAATTTTGGCCAAGGATTAGCCGAAATACAAATGGTCTGATATTTGATCCGGCTTGCTATGTTACATAAAGACGTTATAATTGATCCAATGACAGCATAATAACCAGATCCCGTAGCTTCAAATCAAGCTTAAATCCACCAACATTGTTGACTGTTTACATGCGAAGTTTGTGTTTATTTTCTCTATAATAGTCCTGTCCATTATTTACATACATCTCATCTGCCCTAAAAAATTTGTTCCAGAAGTCTCTTAGTTTACTGAGACACAACTTTGCAAATCAAAGTAACACTTTCCTTTTTCTCTGAACGCAGACCTGCGTTGAGGCTTCAAACTACTTACAATTTTTGTTATTTAAATTAAAAAGAGTGGACTGGTTATTGTTTTGTGCTACACAGTGATCACTCTTTAAACATCTGAAGAATCTGAAGAAAACAGCAATAACTTCTATAACCCTCACTAATTCGCTGTTTAACAGTGCAATTTTGATCACTTCCTTGTCTCCTACCTAAACGGTGTGTGGTATTTAAATCTGGAGTTGTTTTTCCTTTCAAGCCAATATTCTGCATAAAACTTGTTTAAAAATTCTATGGCAAGAAGCATTGATCGCTTCCTTTTCACAAACCTTCCTTTACACCACATAGCCGGATTCCTAGGGAAAATATGGACGCTATGCGCACGTTTTTGTTTTTTTTTTTAGCATATTCCTATTGGGGACAAAACAGTCTTTTATGTTTAAAAGGATAAATTGTAAACTTTGTTGTTCAAATTGATGCATTGTTGCTTCATATACAATCACATGTTGGCGCCCCAATAAAGAACTATAAAGAATGCAAAAACCTTTTAAATTTTTTTAATTTAAATAGCTTTAATCACAGAGTGTTTAAAAATTACCTATTTTTAAAAATAAATCACCAGTGACACAATAATTTGCAAGACTTGTTTTAAAATAAACAAGTGAGTTAACTTTTTTTTTTATCACTTTTGGTTTCCATGTGGTCTAAATATCAAGAAAAGGAGATTTATTTCCATCCTACCTTACAGTGAATTAAAATTTCAACATTACATTACCACTATGCACAGAAAGGAGGATGGTAAGCCAGATGCAAGAAATATATAAAGGTCATTGTTTCAGAACTGCAGCACATACAGACATCTTGAGTCAGCAACAAACACTGCAGATCTTTTCTGGCATGCAACAAAGGGTGAACATGTGGAAAAGCAACCAATGCACACTGTTAAGAACAGTGGAGGATTTATGATGTTATGGATCTGCTTCTTTTCCAAAAGACCGTGCAAAACTTGATGGAGTGTATAGCACCATGACATTTTTTTTGGAAATACCAGGAGATTTAGTATGAAAAACATTTGCCTTTGTCAGAAAGCTTTACATGGACCATCACTGGGTCTTTAAGAAGGATAATGATCCAAAACATATAACCAAATCAACACAGAAAAGGATTATACAAAATAAAATTTCTCATTTTTTATCGGTATCACAGTCCTGAACAGAAATCGTACAGGAAACATGTAATGAGAAAGGGTACATGATCCCTCCCTCTATGACCTCCAACATTGTGAAATATGGAGGACAGGACAGAGCGGCCCGAGGCAGTTCAAAGTATTAACATAAGAGGCAAATTTGTGGAATGACATATTTTATAAAAACGAAAAATACAATAGTTTCTCAATAAGTTTTATTAATGCAGGAGGAGAAGAAGCTCACCTGGTGTAGACACCATTCTTCCGACAGAAAGAGTTTTTCACTGACAGCCGTCGGTTGTTGAGCTCCAGAGCGGGGAAGCGGCCTTCATCCAGACTGACCATGTCGCCGTGAGTCAGAGCATTGCAATTGGAGTTGTTACCTGGACACACGTACAGAGACACTGTGTGACCACAGGCAAGGGGGAAACAGGGAGGTTAGTGTCTGGAAGGCGACATGGAACTGAGAGCTTGGTAAAACACAGAGGGTTAAAAAAATTTGCAACAAATGTGTTTGCATGGAACGTTGTTGAAAAGTACCAAAATGTCTTGAAATTTCTCAATCTTGAAGAGATTTTTTAGATTATTTCTGAGTATTCTGATAAATTCACTGCAGTTTTATTCTTTGCTTGAAACTACAGCGAAAGTACACCCTCCAGACATCAAGCTGTAGCCATACCTGCAATGGAATGGTTTAGATAAAACCAAATTAATTTTGTGGGAGAGGTCTAGTCAAAGTCCATAGCAATATTTTCATTTTGGCATCAAAGTGAGAAAACATAAACAAAGATTCAACTTTGCAGGCACTATTTTGTTTACACCATCACTTCAGATAAAAAAAAAAAAGATCAAGAACAAATTTAGAGTTATGATTTCTTTCACTTTTATTCTATTAGTAGCAGCTAATAATCAATACAGAAAAATATAAATAGAAATCTTGATTCTTGTTCATTCAACTTCTAGAGGGAACTGAAGAAAGAAACCACTGCTCTCTCTCTTTCTCCCTGTTTCCAGCTTTACTGCGCTGGTTTAACCTCTTTCCGCCTGTAACCTTGTAGCAAACAGACAGCTACAAGAGTGGGATCAATTTTCACATCTAACTCTCAGCTAGAAGGCAGACAAAACTGCCTCCCAAAACATTTCTAGGAATTCTGTTAAATATGAGTCGTCTAAGGTAAGCTTGAAGCCAGGTTAGGATGGGAGATAAGGTTTTGAAAAATAAAATTTTTAGCTTTTTGTGTAAACATAGTGAAAAAAAAAATATTAGCAAACACATACCTATTTTCTTAGACTGCTTCCCAGAACTGCACAACTTCCAACGCGATAAACTACAAGTTTCCACATTTTAGTGGTAGATAAATGTTTTATGCAAATACTGCTTCCCATTTGTTAGGTTAAAAACACTTTCTCAGTGTCCCAACAAAGCCTGGACCCTCATGTCTGGTGGAGGCTACTTAAGGTCAAGTGGTGGCTATGCAAACACGGTGAAAAAGAAAAATGCACTTGGTAGGTCCAACATAGCCCAGCCAGATTCTAGACAGAGGCTTTGAGAGTGTCTTTGTGCTGGAGTGAAAATGAACTTCTTGTTTTTTTTTTCTTTTTTCTGTCAGATAGAAAGATGGGCAGTGACCCGCGGGGACCCCTCCCCTCCCCCGCCTGGCAGCCAAATAGGCCCCTGAAAAACTGCTGAGCTTAGGGGAAATACCAACTGATGTCAGAGCTGCTCTGAATGGACAAATAACCCGCTCCTCACCCCACCACCACCGCCGCCATTCCAGTTTTCCTCCACCTCTATTTTTTTTCCCCAGAACCACAACTATTAGACTATGGTCAGATAAGTTTAAAATGAATATACAGCCAAGGGAAAAAAAATGACAGTACAGCTTCTAAAGTTTTAAACATCAGAGCAAGCAAACATAATCCAATCTTTATTAGTATTTATTAAACTTAGCCTGAAATGTTACAAAAAACAATGTTATTAATATTATTAATTAGCAGAACAAACTCTCAGTAGTCATTTTCTGCCTGACTTCATCAGTCTTTTACATTATTATGGAACTTTGAGAGAAAAAAAAGATCTCATCATCAATGCATCAGTTTGCCAAAGCAGTGTTGATAGGACTCATATTCTTTGGACCCCCCCCCCCACCAGACATTCTGTTGTAGATTTGCTGTTGGGTTTTGGGATGACTACGATGTTGCTCACCCACATTGTCAGTGGCCTGACATTTCACGACACAATACTTTGGTACATAGATGAGATCAAGGTAGGCCTTGGGTGCAAACCCAAATCATCAACCTTAATCACCAAGCCTGGCAGCTGTTATGAGGTACATGATTCATTTCGTTCGTGCATTTTAACCAAATATCTCTATTTTAATCACACCTGAAGATATTGTTCCAGAAATGTCATGATTCATTCAGCTGCAACCTTCCACATTTAGATTATGTTGCCATGCTGGTTTTAGACAGAGAAACTTTCTCATGACAACAATTCCTAACAAACCAAACTAGTTCAGTCTCTAATGCTAGCATATTGACGTAATGTGACTTTATCATTTAACTTGCTACACCTTGTACAGTCTCTTGTTTCTTAGAGACAATCTCTCTTAGAATAACATGGCCGTTGTTGTGAAAATGTAACAAATGGAAGGAAAACATTTTAAGTCTATGACTCCATCCTAAATTTAAAACTATCTTATGAATAACCTTACTCTGTGATGGAAATAGTTATAACCCTTTCCAGATTGATGAGTGCCAGCAGTTGCTTCTTAAAGGTTATTGTGAATGTCTTTCCTTCTTAGCTTCATCTTAAACACTTGTACGCTTCAAATCAAGTGGCTGTGGTAATCGATGGCGATCAAACGTGCTTACTATAAATAAATCAACGTATTGTAATATTTATTTGATGTCGTGGGCATCAGAGCTTAAGAGGCAGCAAGGGTGTACTTAGTTTTCCACACAGCTTTCCATTCTGACGTCATATTTGTCTTATGAATAATATTTCGAGAGATTTTAAATGTCCTGTGATGTTAAATTTCTCAAACTGGGAGTTCTTTCTAAAGATGTTTCATAGTTGTAGATCACTTTAATAAGGGGTACAACTTTCCAAGAAAAAGAATTAAATAAAATCAAGTCCTATGAAGCAAAATGTTTTTATCACAGATGATTGGTAAATTTATATGCGCTCACCCGATTCGGACTTCTTTGCATATTTTTTGCTCTGTCCTCTAATGATGAGGATGAAAACTAGCAGCAGGATGAAGATGAGCCCCACCAGCGCCACGACGACGAGGAACCACCATTCCTCGTAAAACGGGGCCACTTTCTGAGCTGAAAGAAGAGTGGAAAATTGGAATTCACGCTTGTTAGGAACGTACGCGGCGTGTTCCTGTGAAGTCTGAGAGACCTCAGGGAATTTTAATTAAGTTTGAAATGTAATTTAATTCACTTCATTCAGTTATATTAACTAACATAAAAAATAAAAAAAAAAACTCACCAGATATAGAGGGAGACGGTAGGCTTGGAGAGCCGTAGCCATAATCGTTCACTCCGATTATCCGAAAGTCATAGCTGACGCCTTGTTTAAGTATATCCATGTTGAACGTGTGTGATGTTGCATCCTTCGGGATATCCTTGATTATAATATCCCACAAACCCTCATCTACAAGAGAAATAAAAGTTTACTTTAACAAAAAGAAATACAACCCCCCCCCCAAAAAAACAGAGAGAAACATTTATTTAATCATCAAATCTTTTAAAGCCTGTAACAGCATCACTGACAACATGTTGTTTGTTTATTTTTGATATAAAGCTTCTGGCTGGCTTGCAGCTCTCAGAGCTAATTGATAATTCCTTCAAATATTACACAATCCATCAATTTTACAGCTCTCGTAAAAATTTACAGCAACCAAATCAGCAACACAAACAACACGGCCGTCTTTCAAATAAAGCGGCTCGCCATGGTCATCTTGCCAGACATCGTTCATTACGTGTCACTGCTTGTAAATATCGATGTAAACTGTGACGCTTTTAACGGGATACCCAAACATAAACAAGACGCAAAGAAGCTGGTGGACTTTGCAGATATCCAGCGTTGGAATCAGCAAGGCTTTTGAGTTGCTTTGAATGCGGCCTGGATATTCACACTCAATGTATCACACTTAACCATTCCCTCAACTCTAACACTGTTTCGTCCACATTCTTTCTTGTGAGACACCAAACATCCATCAAATGGCACGGATCTGTCAGTCACAGTTGAAACAGGATGCCAATTCTTCCAGATGCACTGACCGAATCAATAATGTCATCATTAAAATATCAAGGGCGTAGACTCGGAGACAGCAAATATTGACTTTTCACATGACTTTCTGATTGCTCGGTATCACAGGTGCTAATATAAGGTTGGATTCACTAATTTGGGAGTGCAACATGTGGGATATTTTTTTAAGACTAATATATTCCCATCCTATTCTGACCCTTGCCTATTGTTTAGAGATATGAATGAAGACTGAAAAAAACAGTCTCCATATACAAGAAGCTAGAATAATCTTCCCAATAATTATCCATTCAATAATTATACATTATCCATAACACAGAAATAGTATGAAAGGGAATTTATACATGAAAGCTTGTGATAGTCTGACTTCATAGTAACTTTAAGTTACAGAGAAATGAATACTTTTGGTAGGCACGTTATTGTCATTTTTCTTGCATGACTCGCGTCAAACCACTGCTGACAGTGGGTTGTAAACGAACCAAATAGAAAAAAAATTAGATGCAGCTGCAAAACATAAAGCAACAGGCTGTGTGTGTTTTTAATAGGTTGGAAGAAACAAAAGCTCTCTGTTTTCCAAAAGGGCATTCTGCATGTGGATAAAAGGTGAAAATGTCTGTTTTAGCAGTTTTGTGATTCAGTATGGATCTGGTCTGAAAAGCCCCACCTGAAGGTCTGGCCTCGATGACATAGCGTGTTATAGGAGCACGTCCTGGGTCTCCGCCTGTCCAGTGAATGGTCAGGCCTGAACCATAACGCGTTATAAAAGGCTCTCCGGGTGGCCCTGGGGCTCCTAAAAAAGAACGACAAAGTTAAGAAGGTAAAACATCTGTTTTTATTTTTAAAAGAAGTCATCTGGAGTAGCTATAAAGAGCCATTAGCTATCTAAAAAAAAATTCTATTCAACCCAGTGCTGGGTCATCTCAAGAGAAAATTTTGTAAATCTTAAATGCCTTCAAATTGTTATTTTTTTAAAGCAGTTTGAACCAACATTATATATTTTTTTTTTTCCATTTGATTTAAATTTTTTACTTAGCTACTTTTTTCACTCTATGTTGCAGCATGTAGTTTCCTCCACAAAGGCTGCTCAATGTATCCATCCGACAGTTGCTACTTTAGACTCTCATATCTGCATAACTCATGCAGATGAAGAACTGTAGCTCAGAGTGGCAGAACTCATACTGATAAGCAGCAGGATGAACAGCAACATGGACATCATCTGATTGTAAAACAAATCGTTACAAAGTCAACAACCATCTCATAAATAATTTAAAGAGGTGTAATGGCAACAAACTGCAGACAGTTTTCCAACCAAATGCATTTCAAAGGATTTTTTCCCCCCACGTCAAAATGAAGTCTCAAGTCTCTGAAGACCAAAACACTGTTTCTCAGGGATTCATGCAGGCCCTTTATTCTGCCTAGAACACTTCATAGCTGTAGATAATGGATTTAGATAATGCATTGTTTTGCTTTTGTTCTGCCTTAATATCAGTAACCACACATCAGACCATCATCATTATGGCTCACAACTACTTCACACACTCTCACTTCAAAAGAACTAAACTCCCTTTAATTCCAAAACAAAATCAGTGACAACTACCTTCGCCTGGCCCAGTGGTGATGTTGGCCTCCACCTCTGGCCCATAGATAAACGTCTTGGCCCGAATGCGGAAGTTGTATGTGACGCCGTCAGCCAAGTCTCTGAGTTTCAACCAGAGGGGGCCAGTGCCCTTCACGTCCACCGTAACTGTCTTACTGACGCCTGGGGGGGAGGGGGAGTGAAGACAGTCGGCACAGGCCACTGAGGAGTCTGGACAAACAGACCACATTTAGAGATGGTCTTCCACAAGCGAGGTAATGGGGGAGAACACTCAGCACAGCCAAATGAACACACACACGTACAATTATGAAGTTTTCAGTTGCAATTTATGCATAAAGTCTTGCACATTATTTGGAATGAAAGCAGTTAATTCATAAACAGCTGCAGTAATGTTTGATGGCTTGAGTGAGACAACTACAAAATGTTCCACCCGCAGTCAGGGATACCAATACATTCCGTACAAAAATTCACAATGCAAGTCAACGGTGATTCAGTTAAAATCAGTAAGAGTAAGAGATTACCATCCACAGATGTTAATGGCTCATAAACCAGTCGGTAGCCTTCAATGATGCCATTAGGGAATGTGGGGTCACCCCAGGACACATTGACTGAGGTGGTGGTCAGCTCACTGAAGTGAATGAAACTCGGCACACTTGGAGCTGGAAGGTGTACAGAACAAATATGAAAAAAGTCACTATGCTAGGAATTTGTGCAAACGCATTTCTGAGGTTCCATAAAAACAGTGACTATTGAGTAAATCTTTCAAATGTAAATGCAAATGTTGGAGCCATTGAAGATAAATTGTTTTCATTCCTGGTCTTTCCTTTAGTATAAAGACTGAGATGGAACAAAAAAAAGGAGAAGAAATGTGAGTCATGATCAAAGTCTGCCTCTGCTCGGTTGAGTTTTGTGACTCTCGGACAGGAACCAGAAAGTTTTGATCAAATGGGGTAATGACGAGAAGTCTGATCTGCTTGTGTGCTCTGCTTTCCTTGACAATTTTTTTGTCAAATTTTGAAATTGATACGTTTCACCAAAGCTTAATATATGGCTCAGAGCAAAGTATAAAAAATTATGAAAATTGATAATATAAATGAAGACACAGTAGGCATGCATATTTTAAATGCTCTGTTTCAAAGTGGAAAATATTGACAAGAACTACTGCAATCTTAAATTTCATAATGGAAAACACTTTATTTGGTCTCATAGATTCTGAAAGGAGATTACTGTGATTGCTTAAAGTTGGTTTCAACCAAAGGTTGATACCAACCCTACTCTGCGTATTTGCCGAAGTGCAGTGATAACGTAGCAAATCAGTAAACTGATCTGCAGCTTTAAACAATTCAATGGCTGGATTTTGTCACTGATTTTCGAGAGGAACTGCTGTAAAACTATGTGTGCCGCTTCTGTACAATTTCAAGTTAATGGTTTTCAAGAGCGTTGCCGTCCTTGTACACAAACTGAACAGCACTGATTGGGTCAGGTCCACAGTTTTGTTAAAAAATAAAAGCAAGTTGGAAGGCTCTGGCTCACACACAAAAACCATCTGACCCAGGTCACAGTAATCCTCCAGACCCCATTAAGGTGGGCTGAGCTTGTGGCAGTCTACGATCAAGGGCCTATATAAGCCCTTGATCTTTTCCGCTATGTCATTGTACGTTTCATTGGAATTTTATGCAACAGGCCAGCAACAAAGTACTGCATAATATTTAACTAGATGGGGAAAAAAAGTGATATAAAATGCTATTTTTACAATCCAAAATCAAAAGAATTTAATTTGCAATTGAACTCAGATAGCTCTTATCATAATATTAAGTCTAACATTAAAAAGTTAGACAATGTTCAAGGGGTAAGCAAACTTTTGCAAGTCTCCGTATTTGTCCTAAATTTGTCAAACAGGAGCTGACGCTCTTAGAAGATGCACTTTCTAAAAGGTTGTGATTGTTGTCTCCCCAGTGTTCT
Source organism: Xiphophorus maculatus (assembly GCF_002775205.1). Taxonomy (NCBI): domain Eukaryota; kingdom Metazoa; phylum Chordata; class Actinopteri; order Cyprinodontiformes; family Poeciliidae; genus Xiphophorus; species Xiphophorus maculatus. The sequence continues at coordinate 13,402,156 of NC_036452.1, read as the reverse complement.
GTCCTTCACACCTTCCAGCTTTTCTCCTGCACAAGCGAAAAGCAGAACTTTAAACGACTTCTTTTGCTTTTTGGTATTTACTTTTCAGTCTGACACGTGGTAGCAGGGTTAAATCAAAACAGCTCCCTTGAAGCTGGGGAGCTTAAGATTATTTGGATGCGTTTTTGATTGGGGTACAACCAGAAAGTCCCCTGAGTCTGAATAAGATGAAAATGAAAAAAATAAAAAACTGAAAGAAAAGGGATGGTGAGGTTGTAGACAACACCTGTAATGCTACTTTCATACAACCTCCAAACCTGAGATAGTTTTTACAGAATGGGTCAGCTGATTTGAAACTTATGCTCAGCATGTGGCTCTGCTAACACTGTTTGACACGCTGACAGTAGCGATTAGCATCATTGTCATTTCACATTCTTGCCTCACGGCTGATTCTGCTTTGAGGGAACTCTGAGAGCTCTTCAAACCAACAACAGTACAGAACAAGGACTATTGAATAAACACATCCATACAAGCGTTCTAATTTATCTATTATAGTAATGTCATCCTATCAACATTTGTCTCCAGCTCCTTTCACAGTCTTTCCAAAAGAGATATATTTGCTCTGTCCTGATCATACTTATCCTTGGGCTCATTAACACTGATAACTAGACTTACCGGCTTGCTGAGTACGTCCCCTGGTCGGAGGACTGCGGGGTCCGTCACCAGCAGCGTTGAAGGGGGCCACACTGATCATGTATGTGGTGTAGCCAGTCAGGTTCTTTAGTTTCACCCCTCTCTCTGGCATGAAAAGGGTCCGCAATCGCTCTGTCTCATTCTTACGCTGGAACTCCCAAAAGTAAATCTAGAAGGAATATCGCAAATGTACTTAAATGTTACATACTGTATTTACAGCTGTTTCTGTCAGAAAAAAAAATATTAATGAAAGAAAAGTTAAATAAATTTTCAACATTTTATAGGTCTCCACAAGCAAATTTCAAAATGTTCTGTTAATAAGAACAGCTTATTTAATGACCTATTTAAAAAGGAAGAGTGACCATAAAACCACATTTAATGTTCTACATTTTGCCTTCCTGTCATATTTTCAAGTCTAGCTCCCTGATTAGAAGCAGCTAGTATAGATCCATAGAAACCTAGTTTTCTTTTCAATAGCTTATTACATAGACAGTGCTTCCTTAGACTGAATTTTGAAGAGCCTTCCTGATTGTAAAAAATAGCAAACATTCAGTCACAACTTCCACAACAAAGGATGTGATCGTCGCAACCATTTTGTTAGAAATAGTGAAATTAATTATCACAAAAAAGATTGAAATTTTGAGTTTCTGGCCAGTTGATCAAGCATACCATTTGGGTGATTGTGGCAACCAGCAAATGTCTTAATGGATCTATAATACATACGAGTGAAAATCTAATGATTTTTCTTTAATGCATCATTATGTAATGCATAGCATACATAAGTGGACCAGTAAAACATTTAGCACTTGACAGGATGGGAATCTGACCTTATAGCCCTGGATATCACCATTCTGTGCATTCAATGGTGGAGGGTCCCATGTAATGTCCAACTGAGTAGCTGTTGCTGACTGGATGGCAACATTCTGCGGTGGGGCTGTGGGAACTGTCACAACCCCCCCCCCAAAAAAAAACAGTTAAACAAACTACAAGTGACAGTTGTACTGACATGCAGATATACAAACATGAATCAAGAACAAAGTCTCTTAGTAAAATGTTTTAATAGTATTTATTGAGGTCTGTGCTTGTAAAATGACAAAATGTATGAAAGGTTGCCCAAACTATCTCCATCTTTTGGTATTTTCTTGAAATGTACATTTATTTCTCATATAAAATGTGTTGCAGCTTCAAGTACATGCACTCCAATACTCAAATGCACCCTAAATATTCTACTGACACATCAAAAGGGTTTGTACAATATCATACTAATCTGCAGCTCACAAAAGTAACCAAAGAAACACACATACCTGCCTCTCCAACAAATACCTCCTGGGGTGGGCTACTGGGCCCCTCGCCCACAGCGTTGTACACACTCATGCGTATCTCATAGCGCTTGTGTTTACTTAGCTCTGCAGCAAAAGGAAACAATTTCACATGTAAGGTTAGGAGGTACCAAACATTAGTCTGAGCTGTATGGGTAGCCATTTCTCCTTTTAACAGGACAGTCTGATTGCACATTCACTGACAACTGGTCAAACAATTAGCTAAAATCAACGAATTTCTTTTTCATTTATTTAAAATAGTTCTGTAACGTAAAAGGTAGAGAGAGTAAAGCGGTGCGAATATTTGAGTACGGATTCACTTTCTTCCCTGATAAAAAGCATTTGTATGAAGGCATTGCAGTTATCACCAGCCAAATGTGTTAATTTATTTTGAATTTAATTAACACATTTTTTATTATGGTTACTGGAACCATAATAAAAATTCAATAGAAAATAAGATTTTGAATTGTATTTATTTGCAAATTTCATCTGTGTGTGATTCTGTTTTTATGGTGATGTTTGTGTGATACAGAAACTTACTGTCCAGCTCGTACTGAATGAGAGTTGGATCACTTAGATTCCGGATGGTGTAGGGGGCTGAGAAAAAAAACAAAAAAACAGAGGCAATTAAAAAAAACAAATTATAAAAAAAATAACAAAAAACATTGGGCTTATCAAGAGGAACAGGCATCACAGTTCAAAGTCCAGCACTTTCCCTGTTGATTGGAGCAGTACTGTTTTCATACAACCCACCCTAAACAGTCCCAGAGATCATGGCTGTAAATTAGCCTGGGAATGACTCAACAAGAGTCAAATTACAGGCCATGCTGCACAGAGTGGTGGAAACAGAGTGGCTCCTGAGTAAACCTAATAATAGCCTGTGGCTGATAACCACTGATCACAAGATGAAATGTTTTGCTGTGAAGTGTCAAGACCGTTGGGGATATGTTGGCAACAGAATGGGTCTGTGTGACAGTTTTCCTCTAATGGAAATAATGGTGCTGCTGACATAGGAATAATCAGCCAAGACAGAGTTTTATAATTACGTGTTACTGGAGTAAAGTGTGGAAAGCGCACCTTTCTTTGAACTAATCTGTATTTAGAATTTCTCTCTGCTGCTGATTCATAATCCTTCTTTATAAAATGCAAGACGGAGAGTCTTTTAAAAGAAAATATCATGCAATGCATACTTTAATTCTATGGTTTCAGTATCAGCGTATAATAAGTAGGTCAATTTTTTTTATTAAACCATGTTTTACCACATCATTAATGAATGTTTGAAATAAAGAAAGTAAAATGGAATGACTATGTGTAAAAAAAAAAAACAAAATAAAAAAAGTACACATCTACTTAAAGATTTAATATTATTAAACAAATGCACTTGATAAGGTTTGATACTTTTTAACATAAAGGTGTAGAATGAAGGTTAAGACAGCACTAAGGTATAAAGCAAACATTCACATTAGGGAGGTATTGTATTTTCCGGACTATAGAGCGCACCCCACTGTAAACTGCATCCACAAAGTTGAACCACACCCCCCAAAAAAAAAACAACTGGAAACGTACATAGGGCTATAAGCCGCTGATATCTCCGCCACTCTCTGTTTTCCACAAGGACGCAGCAGAGGGCTCTGTCCTTAATAAATATGCTATTAAGGACGCAGCCCTGCATCTCCAACGCCAAACCATGGATTCGTTCACAGCGAGCTTACCTGCAATGGCTATCGATCTGTACTGCCAGATCGATAGCCTTCAACTTAAAAGCGGCATCATATGAACTTCTTCGTGTTGTTTCCATGATGAGCATGTATGAGTTTAAGAATATTTCTCCGTCGTGCCTTCTGCTAACATGTGCTTGTTCTAAATGAAAATCAGCATTTTCTTCTTTGATTACCAATTTTGACTTCCAATGATTCACTTCCTGCTAAAGAGCCCCCTGGTGGTTGAAGAAAATCCACAGAAAAGCCCCACCGGGCTACAAGCCGTGGGAAAAAAGTACAGTCCGAAAAATACGGTAAGTGTTACTGCCCACCAATATAGGAATGGTTATAAGGCAACCCTTAAGCATTTTATTTACAAGTGTACATTTGCTCTTAGGGTGTGGAATTGAATTCACAACCTTAAAATTACAAGATGACTACTTTCTTCATTGAGCCACAGTCACGCCATAAAAGGACAATGATTTGCTTAACAAGAAGATATTTTCTCTATCACCAATATGCCAGCAAAGCTCAGGTTTGAAAAGTTTAATCTGAATGAACCACAAGAACTCTGGAACAATGTCCTTTGTTAATGAGACAAATTTCTGCAAAGCAGGAATTAAAAGCTCCTAAATACTTGGGCGTACTGTGCGTGTTCCGTGATCTGTGCTGACTGCATGCACATTACCTGTGGACGGTCGAGTTTTCCTAATCAAACCTTTCGATTTCCTACATTTCTTGTGACAAATTCCTTCATTTCCCACAATCCACATGGATGCTAGAAAAATTGATGAGCTAGTTGGGCACCTACTCCCGCTTCTTCTCTACGAGGGCAGTCACTGTACACTTGTTAGTGTGGCACAGAGTGGCAGTCTAGCTACTGCGCATCCTTGCAACTGTTTGCGTCAACTCTCAACCTTAGTGCGGTGTTGGATGTTTTGTTGGTCACATCCAACAAAACAGTTGGATGTGAACACTGTTTCCCGACACCAATTACACAGCCATAAAAATTCACCTTTGTGCGGACATGTCCGAAGCACATTCGTATTGAGCAGAGTACAGGTGGCATAAAGTACACCCGAGTATGTGGGGAACTTTAGAAACTTACATTAATCAATCTGTGCTATTGCATACTCTGTTAATAAATGTTTCTCCTCACCGTTTAGCTCAGCCCATGAGGATAGACTGTTGACTGTGTGAATGTAATTGCGGAGACGGTCATAAAGCAGTTCACGGTAGCGAATCCGAAATCCCAGTAAGATTCCATTGATCTTCTCCTCAGCAGGTGGCTAAGGGGAGAAAAATGAGAAGTTGAGGAAAAAAACCCAAAAAACCCCGGCATAGACATCTGATTTTACTGTGAAATGTTACTTAATCGTCATATGAGTTGTTTCTAAATAGACATTACTAAGAGGCTTTTTTAGAGAAAAGAAAGATGGAAAAATCTTTGCCTCTAAGACAGAGTGCTTTCCCACATGTTAAGTGATGTAGAGAAACCCCCCTTGGCTGAACATGAGTCAACAGGCCCAGAGGGAAAGGAAGAGAGAAAAACAAGCAACTTTCTATCCTCATAAACTCTACAAGTGTTCATAAAAGTAAAACTGTCTCTACGTGCCTCCTGTTTTCCTCTTTATGAGCTGTTAATTCAGGTATGAGTGCAACGGGAGGGGTGTTTTTATATTACAGAGTGCAGCGTCTTACTGCCAAAGTCTGTATTCTGTAAGTACAGGGTTTGGACTCTCATGGCCTCTTATTAGAGGTAACTTTCTCAGACTTTAATTGATTCTGCAGTCAGTAAAACAAGGGGGAAAAAATCCGTTCTGCCGTCTGCTCTTACCTGCCAGCGGATCAGCACAGACGTAGTTGTGTGCGGCGTGACAGAGAGGATTGTTGGTGCTTCGTCTGGCACTGAGGCAATAAAAGCGAGATAGATTAGCTAAATTGACTTGAAAATGCGCACTATTCAGCCAGCTAAATCTGTCCACGAGCTGAGGCATTCAGGGAGAGTAAACACACACAGGAGCCAACACACAGGAGAAGCATTGACTGCTGAGTTACAAATAGTAGTGAGAAAAGATCAGGAGCGATACATTTCTTCAGCTGGCTGCAGCACAACATGGCTGGCTTTTGTTTAGCAGAGATTTAACGACAGCTCCCGTGTCTTGAGGAATCACAGATGGAGCACGCTTAATCAATCTCTGCTATTGCTAGCAGGGTCCACATCATGACAAAGGACTAATTCATGCAAACATTGAGAAGCTAAAACTGAAAGAGGACTCACGCAATATTTTCTGACTCGTGTTCTACTTTTCTAATTTATTTAAAAGGAGGCCATTTATAAGCACTTACTTATTTCCTGTTCCTCAAGAAAGTATTTTTTGATATATGACAAAGACTTAAAAAACTATCCCTAAAAATTATATAAAGTGAGCTATGAAACATTATTTGACTCTTTAAAAATGTCTGCTTTTGTCATTGGAATGAAAGTGAAATGCTGTTCTCAAATGCTGATTAATGTAAATCTAAGCACACCAAAATGACCATAATAATTACATTTATCTGTCTTTTTCAATCACGGATTAGATCTTCTGGAAGGTTGTCAGTTTGTTAGGTCACCTAGCAATGGCTCTCAAATCTCATTTATTCTCATTTTCACCATCTCATGGGAAAAATCGCTATATAAATCTTTATTGTCAGAACTCACATTTGAGCAGGAGACTTTGAGGTCACTACTTAGGTGCTGGGTGGACCTTGTATCATGAATTTGACATTCCAAACAAATCATCACTCTTCCTCAATTTTTAACTGACTTTTGAACTTATCTAGTTTACTTTAATCCTTTTTTTTTATTATTTCTCAATTTCAGACATACTTATTTGAGCTAAAAACTTAAAGTTGAGAAGAATAAGTTGCAAAAACTATGGGATGTGCCTTAGAAGGAAACATTTATGAAATTTAGAGATGACTGGTGGATTTTTACTCTTTTCCACCTTCACCTCAACCTACTAAATATTTAAAGACAAAACTTTATACTTTTAACATTCCCAAAATAAATAAAATATAATATAGAACCTTACCATCCTGTAGAGTTGTGATAGCTTCACTCTCCTCACTGTACTCACTGTCCCCAATGTCATTAGTAGCTTTTACTCTGAACTGGTAAGAAGTAAAAGGTTTTAGCCTGAAAAAGAGAAGTAACATTAAGTTCCTCAATATTAGTAAAAAAAAATGCACCACATGTAGCTAAGAAATAACTGTCTGAGAAACTAACCACATAACCTAAAATTAAGCCAAATTGAAACAACAAAAACAACTTCATTTTTTTTCCAATTTTCAGTTTAATTTACACTGTTTTCACAGTGTAACAGAATTTGATTAAAACTGAAAAAACACTAAAATAAGATTAGCAGATCATTAGATTATAAAGTGACATTTCACTTTTACAATATTTTCCATGAAAACACGACAGACAGAAAACCAAAATTCAGTGAAAGACTTTACTCAGAAGCTTTCATCTGAAAATCTAACTCTACCTGGACACTTTGTAGGATGTAGCCTCGTGGTTGACAGAGGCGGAGTGCACCGTCCAGTTTTTCTCAGGCAGCTCTTTCTGCTGCACGGTGTAGTAACGCACTGGGGACAGCCCGTCACTTCCTGGCTCCCAGGAGAGCAGCACATGACGGGCCTGAACATCCTTCTGAGGGACAACTGGGCGGCTGGTGGGCTGTGGACGAGCTGGAACAACCGGAGGCAGAAGTAAGGGGAAACAAACTGAGTCAAAAAAAAAGTTAATCAGGGGGGAGCCCAGATGGACAACAGAAACAAGATGAATAATCAATAAATTAAATAAGATTCTCTGTTCCAGCTTCTTTATTTGTGGTGCTAAACCACATTTAATGGTCAACTTGACTGATCTCTCTTTCACCAGCTTATTTGCAAACCATTTCCACTCAGTTTTCTTACATAGGAGGTTAAATGTAATTTGACCTGTGTCAACCTTTAACGTCACATTTCCATGTATAAAATAAATTAGCCTTCACGCTTGTGGATGCATGGATGGCTTTATTTAAAATGGCTTTGGAATACATTCTTGATACAGGTGCAGAAATCTTAAACAGGTTTATCTATGCTCTTGTTATTGTTATGCTATTGATTATACTCATACAAATACAACTGTTTCAATTTGGAGTACAACATATTACTATAAAAAACATGTAATACGCATATCTTTCTACTGAAAAGTGGGTGAAATCAGCATTAAAATTTCCTGATAGATGGCTATGCTGACACTGGTCTTGATAAATCATAGTGCACCAACACCAGCAGATACTATGGCTTCTCAAATTATCTAATCATCTATGTAAACTTGATGCTGGACATCAAGTAACTCTGACTTGTACGTCTCCACTCGGCCTACAAGATCTGTGACCTGGAGTTACAATTGAAATGTAAAGTTTTCATTCATTTCAGAAGTGACCACTGAACAACAATCCAGTTAGCTCAGGAGTAACAATATTAGAATTTCACTCAAATACATTCATTTAATGGCATGTTGATTTGAAAATGGTAGACAGGAAATACAAGGTGATTGGTTGATAAATGTGCCAAAGAAACGCTTTCCCTTACACTAAAAATAGGATGGATGTGAGTAGCAAATTTTAGATTTCCTAAATCGTTTTCCAAGTGTAACGGTTCTGACAGAGTAAACAATTATCCACATGCCTTGAAGAAAAGAGATAAATGCAGCATCAGAGTACATCTAATAAATACCTGGAGCGCACAGACACTCTTTTTAGTAAACACATCTGCTCAGTGGACTGCTGACTGGAAAATTAATGACTAGAAGTGGAGGGAAGGCTTAGAGCATCTTCCAACAAGTCGAGACACGTATCCATGACTGCTCGGTAAGCATAACTTGAATGTATCACATTTAGCACAAATCTTGCTGTTATTGCTTTAAAATTGGTCTCAATCATTACAAATTCATCTAATTTGAACCCAGCCTGAAGTTCACACTTACCTCTTTTCTCTGTGGTCACAACTAGGGCCTCGGCTGCATCACCCCAACCTTTCCTGGTTTGGGCTGTGATGCGAAATACATAGACAGATTCCGGTTTCAGGCTGGTCACGGTGTACTGACGAGTGCTGGGGTTCAGGACGTCTACTGTGGCTGCGTTGCTGTTAGTGGAGTTCAGGTGGTAAGTGATCTGGTAGGCTAGAGAGGAAAAATGGATAAGTGAAGCTACAATAAATATAAGTTATTTCATTTTTCTCCATCTTCCCTTGCAATGATAACAAACTAAGTTTTTGTCCCAGATGATATGATTCCATTTGCATCTGCCCTTGCCTGCTGCTTTGCTTTGTAAGGCCCACTGTGGATTTGAAACTGAATTACACACCAGATGTACAACAAATCACAGTTGCACAAGGAAATCCCCAGCAAGTTTAGGAGGGAGGTAAACTCCCCTTTCTGCAATGTTGAAACATGACAAAATTTAATTTCCCCTGTTGGACATTGCCATGTCAGTTTAGTCAACAATAGCATTAGAACAATATGTTGGGAGTAATTCAGAACTACATCTGTGCTTCTCTTTGCTTTCAGGTGTGTAACCTCAAACAAGTGCAGTTCTAGATTCAGTTATGGTTTTTATCATCCATCTACATTTAGAAATAATAAAAAAATATTTCCAAAATATGAAAGAATTTTGAGTGTTACTAACCAAGTATGATGCCGTTGGGCTGTGCAGGTGACTGCCAAATTAACCGGACAGAAGTGGTCCGTACTTCAGGAAAGAGGATACCAACAGGAGGCCCTGGTACTACAGGAAAACAGCAGGAAACAAAACCCATTCGGTTTCAGTTCAAAACTAACGTACATGTATATATACTTCTTATGCTTCCTAAAGATATAATTGTTCATAATTCTCTATAGTGCTATCCAATCATTCTTTGCAGATTTTGGCTGCTTTTCAACCAACAAGTAACTGCAAACTTTGCACAAAAAGTAGAGAAATGTTTTTTTTTGTGCTTAATATTTTCTTGTTGAAACAATTCTTCTTAGAAAAAAATATTATACCATTGGAAATCTTGATTATATCCCTTCAATTGTGCCAAATTTGCAAGAAAATGCATTTACTGACTGAGAGGTAAAGTTTAGTTGGTTGCTCCAACATGCTAAACAGTTTTTGGTGGTGGTATTGTGATAATGTGGGGCATTGACACCCTCTCACTTGAACAGCCAATAGATCAACAATAAATTACACATACTGTAGCTGGCAGTCATTTTTTAAAATTTTTTCTGTTTTTGCCCTAGAATATCATATAAAATATGAAAGATAATACAGACTGACAGAACAGGGTATTTTCACCAGTAGGCTGATTCCTAAAGCTCTTTTAGCAGAAAACCTAGCATACAGTGAATGATGCCCCTCTCATGACTTGGTAAAAAATGCCAGATAATTTTCTGTTACATAACGATCCATGTTCCAATAGCCTTTATATGTCATAGATAATCCTTTTAGGCTTGACACTCCTCCATCTGTCCACTCTTCACTTTTCTCAATTTAACACAATGCTATAATGCTCAGTATCAAAGATTGGATATTCATCCATGCATTAACAGTCTATGCCAATGCATCCCTATGCAGGGAACTGTGGTGCCTCTCTCCAGTGGTGATTGGGTGAAAATAATGATCCTTGCACACTCTTATACCTAAGGGCAATGTAGAGTGAGTCGCTAATGCTTGTTTTTGGACTATGGGGGGATTCAAAACTCCGAGCACAAACTCACAACCCAATTTGAATAACTGGCATGTACATTGCGAGTGAATCTGTACCATCATCCAAAGTCCTCTCAAGGATTGGCGGAGAGCTCGGTCGTCCATCTCCAATCCGAGTGAAAGCCAGAACCTGGATCTCATACAGCACGTATTTCCCCAAACTGGTCAGCTGGACACTGTGGGAGGCATTCCCTTCCACCATCCAGAAACGGACAGCGCTGTCAGAATCCTTCTCCTTATACATCACCTGATCCAAGCAAGGAAACCAGGAGTACAAGTTCAGAGGGAAGTGAATTTGCAAATTAGTGAAGACAAACTGACACTGTGCTGCTTTGCACCCTGCACAGAAAAGATGACATTTCTGCAAGCTAATTAGATTTCTCTGGTCTTTCAGCAAATAAATAATTGGAGAGGTGCTGTTAAACATTAAAGCAGAAAAATACCTTATAGCCAAGAATGAGGCCGTTCCTGTCGGGCTCAGGAACTTCAATCCAACGCACCAGGATGCTGCTGGAGGTGGTGGCAAAGGCGGATACATTCGTGGGTCCACATGAAGGGACTGGAAAATAAAGAATGTGGAGGTCAAAATCACAAGGGCTAATCAGTGTATTTAAATTTCTGCAGTTTTATAAAAGAAAAGACATTTAAGTGTTTATATTTCCTTTCCAAAACCTCTTTAGTTAAGTTTCCACTCATCTGCAGACATAACAGCAGATTTAAAAAAATTTGTTAACAGACTTGGAAAAAAATGTGTTTTCTATATTTAAAGTCATATGTTTCCCATTATCCACATTCTCTCCATTCTACTCTAGCCAGCATCTGCTACATTACAAGAAAGCATAAGTGAGGAGCAGAAAGGCATTGTCTAAGCCTAAACTGAGGTGTGGTATATAAAAAGGAGAGTCTGAGTGTGTCTTTTAATGAATTAAACATATGGCGCAGTGTGAACCATTGCTCCATACCTCTAATTTGACTACTAATGAAGATACTCTGAACAGATGCTGAAAATGCAGATATGCAAAAGTTATAAAGGGGATTTTCTTTCCCCTAGCAAAGTTGGAGCGAACAGGATGTCTGCCTTTCTCCACTGAGGCATTCTTCACACACCTTTTTCTTCCTTTAAAAGATGGCAAGCTCACTCACCAGATTCCCTTGTCCTGCCTCTGACCGGCTGGCTCCATGGTCCAAACCCGATGCCATTGCGGCCCTGGACCCTAACTTCATACTCCGTCCACTCCTCCAGGTCTTCAATGGTAAATTCCCTCTCCAGACGGTCATTGATGATGTGGGTCAGACCACGGCCCTGTGAGCCGACGCGGTAGTACTGGACCCTGTAGCCCACTTGCTCTGCGATCCCATTGTATTCCCATTCAGGCAGAGGCTGCGTTGCAAAAATATGAAAAACAAAAGTGACAGTATTTTCTAGACAGAATTGATCATTTCCACATAGGCCTAAAGCACCTTCAACAGAACCATTGTGAAGACCAAGGAGCACACCAGTAAGGTCAGGGATACAAATGTGAAAAGGTTTATTAGGTTGTAAAAAAAATAATCCAAGCTATAAACTTTTAAATTTAAAAATGTTGAATTTTTTTCTAATATTTATACAATGAACACTACAATATGCTGATATTTTTTTAAATTTATTTTCACTTTAAGATTATGCTTCTATAAGAAAAGATAAAATGATTTAAGACTTGTTTTAATACATGTTCCCCAGTGGTACTATACAGATTGTGTTGTCCGTGTCACTTACCATCCATCGCAACCAGAGGCTGGTCTCGCTGGCTGTGCGAAGCGTGACATTGGCGGGGGCCATGTCTGGAGGAGCTGAAAGAGTCTGAATCTTTCTGGATGACTGGCTTGGAGGACTACTGCCCACTATGTTTACTTGGCGCATCCGGAATCTAACATTCGGAAACATTGCTGGATCATCATCATGCAACTTCTAAAAAATGCCTGACCAACCATTTCTATGCAGCTCGCAGGTTTTAACATGAGATTTTATGCTTCTAAACAGAGATCAAAGCCTTTGAATTTAAACACCATATAAATATGGTGAGAGGAAACTTATCTGTGTTAATACCTGAATGTGCAACAGAATAATGTGTTGTGTCCACGATGAAATGTAAACTGGCAGTAGTTATTAGAACGAGAAAAGCTACAGTTCCTATTGATCTTCAGGGACTGGCTCATTCAATTTGGTGAACTAAATGTGATCAGGGAAAACAAACAGACCGAATAAAAATAAGCATTATAAGCACAGTGGAAAATAACCAAACAGATCTTGCATTCAATTTAAAGACAAAGAAATTAAGAAGAGCTCCAGGAATAAAAGGAAATTAGCTGAGTTCAAGGAGAACAAGTACACTTTAATTAGCGATTTTGTCACATTTTTGCACAATCTTAATTGGAAGAGAGCATGATGAAGAGATGCTTCATTCCAAACAACTGTTTTGCCTCTATAATAATGCAAACTGCTCAGAGAGCAATAACAACTGAAAGAAAGAACAGCACGGTAAGTAGCAGGGTTCCTACTGGATTACTTTGGAAACATGTATATTTTTTAATACTCTAAACTACTGTGTAAAAGTTGCATCCATTCATCCATGCACCCAAACATCACTTTTCATATATAAAACCTGCTATAGATATGTCATAAATCTATCGTGAGCTTTTTTTTTAGCTTACAGCTTAAAACAGACTGATTGCTCTGAAAATTTGAGACAATTATGTTGATTTTCAGTAAGAATTGTTTTTCAACCCTGTTATGAAGGCAAATACTCACAGAGCACATACACTAGCAAATAGAAACATTCAATATCTGTCAGGATTTAAAACAGCAGGGAAAAGAGGAGAGATTCAGCAGATTAGTGGAAAGAAAAAAAACACGGAGAAAACTTGTAATGGATAGCAGTGCAGAATCTGTAAACCATCTGGAGTCTGTCTGATGGTCTGGCCACACACTGTCTCTAATGACAGAGGGGCTTTAGTGTATATTGAATTGGCCTGATGATTGTGACAGGGTATAACATCAGCTAAACAGTTAGAGTTACATTTTTTTTTTTACAGCACAGATGGACAATTACCCATCAAATGCAGTCACAGGCTTCATGGAGGATGACATGAAGTCTGAGTAATTTTGTGTAATTCCACAACCGGATCTCAAACAAACCAGTGTGTTTGGCTTTGATACAGAGTGATGACATTTTTAGACAAAGCCAATAAAGCAAATTGAAACTCTTCTTGTGCAGAGGAGAGGGGGAATAATGGAATTAATTTTTAGGTGATTTTGATGTCCTCCATATTTTAACAAACTTCTTTGTTAGAGTATCCTCTAGAAAGTGCAAATGCAACAGCCTGTTAATTTATTAGTACTTGTCCCAGAACAGAGAATAATTGGACTTGTGTTATCATTTTAAAGTCCTGTAATTCTATAGTTTATTCTATTTTATTCAAACACTTTGTTTAATGTGCAATGAAGAAAATCTGCACCTCCACCTCACTTTTTTTCGGCATTAAAAAGCTTATGACATACGTTTTCTGAATGTTTGACCATTCTCCTTATCAAAAATGATGGACTTTATTTAAATGTGTTGGTTTTCTGGCACTGACACAGCTTCTAAACATGGTCCATAAATTTTAATAGGGTTGAGGTCAAAGCTATTCCAGAAGCTGAACATAGCCTACTTTATCCATTTCAGCCCCCCTTGGGACGCGTTTGGGATTATTCTACAGTTGGAACACCTGGAACACATTGTGTCCCAGTTTAAACAACCCAGTTGTTGATATGTGGCGAAGTTGAAGAATTTGGAGGAATCCTTCTTTCTTCATTATTTGATGCGGTGCAACCACCTGCAGTGAAAAAGTTCCACAGCATGTTGCCACCCCCACCACACTGACTGTTGGTACTGTGTGGGCTTTTTCAGATTTCAGTAAAGTTGGAAGGTGTCGACTTTTGAGCAGAGGTTTTTATAGTTAGCAGCGTCTCAGTTCTTTCAGAGTGAACAGTGACACTGGTGTTAAATACATTTCCAGTTTGGAGCAGGCTTGAACTTTGGTTGCTCTTGGACTGTTCCTCAAAACTGACCAATGTTTGTCTAGGAGTGACAGTTTGGGCCATATATGTTTGAAACTTAGCACAGATGGGTGTCAGTCTGGATTGTGGTCCCAGATATGACTATGTGTGTGTATGTGTGTGTATTTTGTTTTTGTGTCCTATGGCTCATGCCTACGAGCTGATAAAAACTGGCACCAGGTCAGGATTCTAGGATAGCAAAGGAAGTCAAGGTGAAATGTTGTGTGTTACCTATAAAGAGTGTACGGGTTGAGACCAGGCACCTCCAAAGAGCGAGCCTCAGGTTCATTTGACACCTGATGAACTGTCACCCAGTCCTCATTTTCTCCTACCATCCCAACCTGCAAGGAAGACAGCAGAGCAGTGGTGAGTGAGCTCTGAAAGTCTCCAACAGTCCACCAGATCTCTAGTCCCTCGCTAAAGTATTCATAGCACTCACACATTTCCACAAAACTTTGTCATATTAATCAGTTACTGGTTTGTTGAATAATTTTTGATTGTGTTTATAGCTGCTCATCTTTTCGGTTATATCTTCACCACCTGCACACATGTAGATGTTGAAATTGTGGCCTGTTCATTTTTGAAGTTAGATGAATTTAGGTTTGGACTTTGATTGGTCCAGCACTAAGCCATTAACTAAACCATTCAATTGTAGCTCTGGGTGTGTGTTTATATGTCCTATTGGAAGGTAAACCTCAAGCCCAGTCACAATTCTTTTGCAGCCCCCAAAAAAGATTATGTGATTGCCCTACATTTACATCCATCCATCTTACTGTAAACTCCAAACAGTTTCACCACACATAGCATTTTGCATGTAGGTCAAAATGCTTAGTACTGGTCTGATATGATGAGAAAACCTGCTATATGTTTGTTCTGTCCTTTATGTGGCTTGTGCCAAGCTATAAACATTTTCTTATGACCCGATTTGTGTGAAGAAAAACCAGGATTGTCAGGTTTGATTTTTCCATTTTCAGGTAACGGGACATTTTGTCATAACTCTGCGTTAAAGTTACACTTAGACCTCTGAAGCCTTTACATAACAGCTGTATTAACAGGTCAATGTCAATGTCAACTTAATTTTCATAGCACATTTAAAACCATTCTAAGCCAGGCACAACATGTAAGATGCCAAAGAAAGAAACACAAAAAAAATCTGTAAAAAAAAAAAAAAATCATAAAAAGAGCAACAAAAATATATTGCAAGTCCAGTTAGAAGAGCAGGCCAAGAGCTATTAAAAAAATTGAAAATAAATCAGAAAATCTCTACAACTATTTAGGAGAATGATTCAAACTCATCTTGTATAAAAGGTCAAAGGAAAAAGTGAATCTTTATTGGACTTTTAAAGATCTTTACTGACTGAGCACTGTGTATTTGTAGGTTGTTACAAGGAATAGGGAAAACAACAGGTCACTTGTGTTTTTTGTATCCTTCTACTGGGAACATTTACTAGAACTGCCCTGCTGAGTGCAGATGTACTAAGATTAAATGACAGATGTGAACTTTAATACTTAATTGATACCACTAAGGAAATTGTTTGCCCTAGAATTTATTTAGAAAAATCACACGAGAGAGGTTTAATGAAAATGCATAAAATTTTTTGTCAGATTTCCACCAACTTCAAAATTATTTGCAACTATGTGTTGGTCCATCAAATAAATCTCAATAAGATACGCTGAAGTCTGTGGTTGTTACATGAAAAAATATAATAAAAAAAAATTGATGCAGAAGGTGAAAATATTTTACTGTATATACTCGGGAAAAGATAATCATGCATGATGGTTGTCATTTTTGAGGGTTTATTCTTGATTTGCAGTTTTATGCTTGGCTCACCTGGGCTTCTACCAGCCAACGGGAAATGGATGTTTTTCCGTCATAGCCGGGTTTGAACTGCAGGTTGACTGAGCGCGGACCGATGTTGGTTATTGCAATGTTGGTGGGAGGGCCGGGAAGCTCTGTAAGACAGCAAAGACAACAGAAAACAGAGAGAGAAAAAAATCCCTTTTAATACCTTGTCCTTTGCTGCCTTTCATATAAGGTGGTTCTTATTAGCAAAATTCATCAACCACACTGCCCTCTTGTGGCGGTACAAATACTGAACACAAGTGGATTTTGTCAGCCATTATTCTTATTTTTATTTATTTTACACCCCCCAAATTCAGCTAAGACATTAAAGTCAAATTAGATTCGTAACAGGGTTTTATACACAGCATACGGACAGAGACAAAGCTATAAAAGCCAATTACACAGGAGAGACGTGGAGACTTGATTCAATCTGATACCATGATTATTTACACTTGAGTTGAATAAAGAATACAAATGGATTATTGACGGGTAATCCGGGAAAGGAAAACAAATCTGAAAAGATAACTTTTGTGTGCGTCCATGTCTAACGTTTTTGATTCTGTGTCTCTCTAGGCAGGTTTGTGTGACAGTCAAACTCTTTTTTTCATGCCTCATGTTTATTTTCCTCTGGACAAATAAAAAATTTACCATTCCATATTGAAATTTCAAAGCAGAATATAGCTTCCATGAATCCAAGAGGAAGACATTAACGTCAAACAGTGGCATACAGAAGTACCTTCATATTTAAAAAAAGATATAATCACTCCCCTTGGCATACTTAAACATTTTTTCCCCTAAGATTGCTCAAATGCGAGAATATTTACTCCCGATGAAACGCAGGTTATATGTCTTGTGGTAAAATCACCACCTTGAAAATTATTTGCATGACGAATTATTGAGGTTGCTTTTAGCTCAATCGTTATGGTACAGTTGCAGGCACATAGGCGTTTTCTTTATGCACATACAATGGGGGTAATTGCCATTCTGGGGACTATAACTGCTGCACCGAAGTCTGCTCTCAATATAACAGCCTGTCATTTCCGAGATTTCACAGATGTACGGCGTCTGAATGCAGCTCCAGTAATTGCCGCTGGCATTGTGCTCCTGTTTCAAGAGTTTGCAAATATGAAACCATTAAAGACTGTAATTGCCCCTAATCTTCCCATGAGAGCCAATATTTTGTGTATGTGTGCCAGATGTGTGTGTGTGTGTGTGTGTATTTATATATATTACACACACACACACACACACACATATATATATATATATATATGAAATATTTCATATTCTTTGGTTCTGTCCCAAATGGGGTGACAGAAATGAGAATTTATTGTGTCTGCTAGAAGGCGAAAAATGGACCTCTTTCACCTGGTTCGGTGTGAAGCAGTAAATCTGAAACAAAAGGAAGTGTTGGGGAAACTTTCCAAGCTGTTTGTTGATTACAATGGGCAAGCCTACAATTCTGTCCTGTGGATTAGTTGAGCATGGTTGAAATTTGTGATTGGAATTTGGATGTGCAAGAACAAACTGCTCATGGGCAGAAATGGGCAGAAAGGTAGTTACTCAGCTTTATTTTGCAGTGTGGTATTTTTCCCTTCTACAGCTTGTATTTATGAGTACCAAATAAGTCATGTCCTCGTTTTTATAACAGGTCATTGTCAGTATGGGTACACTTCGGAGCCTATAAATGCAACCATTCAATCTCCTCTAAAGGACTCTCTCCAAATGTTGAAAATTAAATACTGATGGAAACTGGTTCACTGGAGTCTGTTTTACAAACCAACAATGAAAGACACTTTAAAGACAAGTCAGTAACATGTGCCATAGATTTCCTGTAAAAACAAACAAAAAAAAAGTGATTTTTTTCTATTAGAATAATGAGATCCAATAATAAAGCGAACAGTTAAAGTAAATAAATGTGTGCTGTGGGAAACAAACTGAAACACAGAGTGAGTTGGTTGTAGTTTTACAAAGCCCAACTTTACTGTAAGAGCTTTTATATGAACCACACATCAGCCAATGAGAAAATGTCCTTGATTAACTGATCATCAGCAAGTGTGTTTGCCTTTATAAAATTATAAGGTTTCACAGTTCACTGGTTAACCTGTGTGCCTGGGTGAAAGATGTCAGCATTGACCTTAGAGAATCAACGGTCGCTTCCCATCACTCTGGAGATGGTCAAAAAGCCATTTCCAAACTATTCTATCATTCTATGGCGAGAAAGATCATTCCATAAATGAAAAAAAAAATTAAGCATTTAGTAGGAATAACATTGATGAAATGTTTTTAGAATAAATTTATTACAATGTTTACATCTTTGGTCACTGACCTGGTGGGACCCCAGAGGAGATGGTAGAGGAGGACAGCTGGCCTTGGCCCTTGGAGGTCATTCCTGCCACTTCGATAGTGTACGTAGTGAGAGCGGTAAGGCCCGTGACCCTGTACTCAAGGGTGACATTTGGCAGGTAGTGCGTGACTCTCGTGTTTGTCCGGTTGAACTCCTCCCATGAAATGCGGTATCCTGACACAGCAGCAGAAACGGGTTAAACAGAGCATGGGTCGTTGCTGTGAAAATTCTGCAGTGGTTTTACAACAATGGCAACCCTCAGCTCGCTGCTGTGGGGAAAGCTAACAGAAATATTAAATTAACTTCATCAAAAATTGAATATAGCAAATTTAATCAGCAAGTGATTATACCTCCCCGTGCTCACACATCCTCCATACAGACTCACACACACACACACGCTCAACCTCTCAAAGTTAATGTAATTTGCTCCTTGGCCAGCAGCTCTTTTCATGTGATTGCATAAAGCATTAAAGCAGCATTTCTTGCCAAATCAGTAATCTCACATGGCATGTCGGTGTTGTCTCCTGGGACTGTGCGGCACATTAAAATGTCCTGGGAAAATTTTTAAAATATGTATATTCTTAAGGTATGTACATAATACTACAGTATGTATATATTTTGTATTATTTGTTCTTAAATAAAATAAACTTGCACTATGAATGAAAAATGCAAAAGTGCTCCTATCCTGTTTAATTGTGCTACATTTTAACATATTACACCTATAAACTTTAACATATTTTATGAGGATTTTATGTGGAAGGTCAATGAAGAGTAGTGCATTACTGTGAAATACAAACGAAATAATAAATGGGTTTCAAATGATCTTACAAATAAAAGTCGGAGAACTTTGGGATGTGTTTGTATCAGTTACTACTCCATCCCTGGCTCTATGTTTAGGGCTGTTGTGTAGATGGAAGCAGAACCTTTGCCCCAGTGTCAAGTTCTTTTCAGTCTCTAATTGGTTTTGTCTCAGGAATGCCTTGATTTTAGCTCCATCCATCTTCCCGTTATCTCTCACTATCTTACCGGTCAGATTTTCCTCCTGGCCTGAGGACATCTGCGGCTCTTCCAGTGTAACCACTGGCATCTTTGGTGGTTCTCTAATTAATGCTGTCATTTCCCAGTTTAGATGGAAAGCATGTGTTGGTAAAACTGCAGGTGTGCAACAATCTTTCCTATTTTCGAATGATGGATTGAACACCTCTAAGGCTTTCACAGAATAGCCACATTGTGTAAGTTGTTCTGTGACCGCATTACACCATGTTCCACATTATTATGCAAGTGATATTTTCTCAGATTTTCTTAAATGGTCAATGCAAATGATGGTCAGTCTAATTTTCAAGTCATGAACTATTACAGTATAAATCAAATTTTACTGAACAAAGCTCCCCATGAGAACAGTATTTTTTTTCAAAAATAACAAACTCAAAATGCACTGTTGAAAACAGCAGATTTTCTAAACATTTTATGGATTATAAAGAACTGCAAAAGGTCATTCTTTGAATGTTCAGCATTAAGTGGTCACATGTACTAAAATCAAAAGCTATTTCAATCAAAAACATCTTAACAGACCGAGTTACATGTTAGCATCGGACCCCTTCTTTAATATCACCTGAACAATTCTTGCATCCATTGAACTTGTGAATTTGTGGAAAGTTTCTGCTTGAATTTCTTTGCAGGATGTCGGAATACCTTCCCAGAGCTGCTGTTTTGATATGAACTGCATTCCACCCTCAGATCTTCTGCTTGAGGAAACTCCAAAGGTTCTCAATAGAGTTGAGGTCAGAGGAGGATCTTGACCACACCATGAGTTTCTCCCCTTTCATGCCCATAGCAGCCAATGACACAGTGGTATTCCTTGCAGCATGAGATGGTGCATTTCATGCATGAAGATGATTTTGTTACGGAAGTTACAGTTCTTCTTTTTGAACCATGAAAGAAAGTGATCGGTCAAAAAGTCCATAAACTTTGCTGAGGTCATTTTAACACCTACGAGGACTCTAAAGGGGCCGACCAGCTCTCTCCCCATGATTTCGACCCAAAAAATGACTCCATCACCTCCTTGCTGACGTCACAGCCGTGTTGGGACGTGGTGGCCATCCACCACCAATCCACTACTGCGTCCATCTGGACCATCCAGGGTTGCACAGCAGTCATCAGTGAACAAGTCTGTTTGAAAATTAATCTTCATGTTCGGCTGGGCCCACTGCGACCGTTTCTGCTTGTGAGCTCTGGTTAGTGGTGGCTGAATAGTAGGTTCATGCACCACAAGCCTCTGGAGGATCCTCCACCTTGAGGTTCCAGAGGCACCAGCAGCTTCAAATAACAGTTTGCTGTTTTGTCAGGGCATTTTAACAACTGCTCTCTTAATCCGATGAATTTGTCTAACAGAAACCTTCCTCATTATGCCTTTATCTGTACAAACCCATTTTTGTTCTGAATCAGCCACAAATCTCTTCACAGTACGATAACGCTTCAGTTTTCGTTAAATATCTAATGTTTTCACACGTTGTCACGGCACTACACTATTTGATGATTTTCACCAGCAGAGAGATCCTTTCTCTTTCCCATACTGCTTGAAACCTGTGGCCTGCTTAATAATTTGGAACATCCTCCTTAAGTAGATTTCCTTTAATTGAGCTCACCAGACAAACTAATCAACCCAGTCTCTGAAATTAATTATAGTGATTCAAAGAGCCCTGGTATTAGTATTGTATTATACACAATACCATCTATAAATTTAATAGCACAACAAAAAATTTAATCTTTATGACACTTAAATCAAATTTGCATAATAATTTGGAACACGGTGTAGATATAGATGAACTCTATTTTGTAGTAAGAAAAAACTTTATACAATTGATTTTATTTACCGCAGGTGTATCAGAGTTCATGGGATTGAATATAAATACGCCATCCACTTTTTGTGTTTTTATTTGTTGAAAAGGAAATCAAAAATCATCTTCATTTCTCCTACTATTATACACTATTTGTGCTGATCTGTCATATAAAATCTTTAAAAAATACACTGAGGTTTATGGTTGTAACATGATAAAATGTTTCAAAATTCAACTTTTGATATACATCTGTTGTGTATATGGTGCAAAGTCAGAAATTGTTTATCAGAATAGTGCTTCACCCAATTTAACCATGGAAGAAAAACAGAGGGTTTACTACTTATGTTTGTTGACCAGCCTAACTGTTCCTAGCATCACAAGTGACGATGAATTTCTAAGGATTTTGTGCAGTCAAATACTGTAGCAGCACATCAGTACTTAAGAGTCCTGCTGCATACTGTAATGTAACCCTAGGTAAAGCACAAAACCCAAGTTGCCTACTATCTGTCTATCTATCTGCATGAATGTGTGCATGTTTATAGGTGTGAATATAAATAAAGTCAGAATTCTGACTTCAGAAGATGTTTTGGTGGATTCACAAAACTTGGAACTATTTAATTCCAACTATTCCTAGTGAAAATGATGAAAACCAATAGACACCACTGTTATTGTGTGGTCCAAAACACTCTCAGAATAGACTGTAAATCTGTAAACAGATACATATAAAGCTGGCAATGCAACTATTACAACAACTTAAGAGGTTTTCACCATTCTTACATACTTCCACAACTTTATTTGTGACTTCCTGAAAACACATAACTCATGAGGACTTTCTTTAGTGGTTGCGATGCCTCATAAATTATTCTATCATGCACAACAAGAGGGCTTAATTTTTTTTTCTCAGAGATTGATGCAACCGTCATGTTTACTCCAGCTAACATGTTTGTGGTAGAGTTATTATGACCGAGATGAGAAGACGAGAACGCTTTTTGTTTTGCAGAATATGTTTTGAAACATTTTTCCGACAACTGTCTGAGAAGAGTAAAGGTATATTTTCAGGCTAGCCAAAGCAGTTGTAGGCGTACAGCACAAATAGAATAAACAACAAATATTACTGTTTCTCCCATGTGCTTAACACAATAAATGAGGTCAATCTACCACAGTTCCATCTCAGGGTTGGCTCTTGTTATTGGCCTCATTCCACAAAGCTTTGACAGATATAAAAACAGTTTTTCTTTTCTTTTGTGCTTCATTTCTCATAAAAAATTGGGAAGTTTACCTGTTAGAACTCCATTCTTCTCACTAGGCTCACTCCAGCTGACTTTGAGAGAAGTATCCAGGATCTCTGTAAAGCTCAGGTGGCCTACAGCACCGGGGGCTTGATTTGAAAAATAAAAATAATGAGCATTGCCAATGGGCAAATAGTTCTATCTGCAAATAATTTACTCCGGTATTTACTTTTGAACATTTCAACATTTGGATTGTAAATCTAACTCTGCAAAATCAAACTAAGCAACAGCAAGCAGATGGGCTTTTAAAGCTTAGCTATTAAGAGTCAAGTCCCAATTAAGGAGATTCTGGGTGGATGCAAAATACACTTTTTTTTATCAGCATTTCTACAACATGATTCTGCATGAATAATAGATCTTGCCCAAAGGATGTTGTTGCTGTAAGATGCCTGATTTCTTTTGCCAGGATGGCAGAGTGAGAAGAAAAGTTGCTTACTGTCCTCATGAGTCTTCAGAGCCTTAGGTGGGCTGCGGGGGCCGTCTCCAGGTGTAGTGAAGCACAACACCGAGGTGAAATACTCAGTGAACTTCTTCAGACCTGTCACGTATCCCACGTGGACATTGTCCTGGAAGTTCGGTTGTACCGTTACCATAGAAACTTCTTCTTCTTTGCCAGGTTCCCAGGCCAGTAACTAGAAAAACAAGAGGAGAGACAATGAGAAAGAAAATTACTCTGACAACCAAAGACTCTAGGGATCACTTGGCATCTTGGTTTAGTCTATTTTTAGAAAAGTGCCCCGGTGATGTTTTGAATGAAGGAGAACGTAGGAATAGCAGAAAAGCTCTATGAGATTTTGCTCAAGAGAGATGGGATATCATGTCTTCATAAATGATAGCCGCACACACTACAGGGACAAATGGGAACTGGACTGACCAATTAGCTATTTAAGTAATCAGTCCCAGTGGTTAATCTTTTGGGCTAATTTACAGCTTTTAGGTCAAGCAAATGTTTATTAAAGAAGTCAGTCAGGAGGCTTAATGCTCCCAAAACTGTGTTCCCCTGTGCCTGTTTAATCACTCATCCCCTACATGTTTCAGTTAACCCTTTAAAATCTAAGAAACTGCATTGCATTTTTTTTATTTTCTGTAAAATAAACAAAAAAATGTGAAAATTCACCTACTTTTTCCAATTCCGTAACAATAAGTTATAATTACTAGTGTTAGATGTTTAAGAACTGACAATGGCGTAAGTTTTTCAATATATATATTTTTTTTATTATTCATGGTTTTCTTTTAAAAAACAACTTTACCAAACTCCATACATTTTCACCCACATCAAAACTGATCAGCACTGGACATTTCAAGATATACACAAAAGCAGATGGGTGCAGACAGGAAATGAGAAGCAAGTCACAGAGAAATGCTGCTAAAGAAAGAGAACAACCTTCAACTGACAAATGGGAAAACACAGTACATTGTTCTCATTGGTGCAGAATATTGTTTGCCTTCTGGCTTTTTCCCTCCTCTTCCTACATGTAATAGAGCATGTTCTGCACTGACAGCTCTGTCAATGGATGTGATGGCTTGTTGTGAAGACACTGTTGGGGGCCCACTGACCTTGTAGCCCTGGTTGATGCCGTTGATAAACTGAGGGTTCGGAGCGGTCCAGGTAAAACGGATAGCTGTTGAGTTGACCGCCTCGACCTGCACATTTCCTGGAGCGATGGTTGGGACTGGGATGAATGATGGAGAGAAAGCAGAAGAATTGAGAAAAAAAGAAAAGGTGAAAAAAAAGGAAGAGGCAGAATCGGAAAGGTATTAGAAAAAAAGGGTGTTAGCGTGCTTTCAACTAATAGTTTAAAGTCTGTGCGCATCGGTTTTGCTGTCAGTATTGATCGCTGCTGCACGGGTCAAGGCAGCTACTGCCATCACTCTCCCACTGACACACCTAATACCAGAGCTCTTTGTCGGTGTACTTGTGACTGCTTTAGATGCTTAGGGATTTTTAGGTGCATAGAACACCTGTCGTTAGAAAATCTGCAGCCAGATTCAACCAGATGTACACAAAACCTATTAAAGCTATTACACATGAGCTATTCCAAATTTGTTTTGTGTAAAGTTGCATCTCAAAAAATTGGAATATCCTTGAAAAGTTATTCCAGTAGTTCTATACAATATTACATAGGACAATAGAAAACCTTTTCAAGCAAACAAATCTTGTGTTTTGGTTATGTTACGGGTTGCACAATCTTAGGTAAGGCTACTTAAGTCACAATTGTACAACAACTTCCAAGAAGGTAAGCCACAAAAGGTCAATAGCTAAAAAACATTTAGTAACTGAGTGTATTGAAGCATATCAGTGGAAATTTGACTGGAAAGAACAAGTGTTGTAGGAAAACGTCCAACCAGGACTCAGCACCTGCTCACACTGCTAAAAGTACCAGCATGTGGTTTAACCAAGGTATCCCTTTGCTTGATTGTTCATTGAGTATTCCATTTTCTTGAGGTGTAGCCAAAGAGAGGTTTATGGTAAAACGTATTTACCGAGATATCTAATTTGTGATGAGTCCCTTACCTCCTTGAAGAGTCCACTCTGTGACTTTATGGCTGAAGATGCCCAAACCTGCCCCGTTGTAGGCAGCCACCTCAATCTCATAGTTTGTCCAGATGATGAGGTCTTCTAGGAGTAGAGTGGTCACATCCGGGCTGGAGATATTCTTGAGCTGATAGTCCACAGGTAGCCCAGTGAGTCGGTAGCTGAAACACAAATTTATGAAGTTTGAATATAAAGATCCGGAGGTACGTCTGAATAAATACGAACATCAAAAAAAGTTATTTTCTACAGCAATTCAGTTCCATAACTGAATTTGATTACACTTATATACTTAAATACTTACATTTTCTGAGAAACTAAATTTTCCATTTCTTTGGGTTTTAGCTGTAAGCCATATTTCATTGGGATTAACAGAATAAACAACACTTAAAATATAGCAATCTTTGTCAAATTAATATATAAAAGAGCTTTACTTTTTGAATTAAATTCCTGAAATAATTATATTTTACATAATATTCTAATTTACAGATGTGGTAAAAATGTGTTTTTGTTCCAAGTTTCTTGCTCCACAGACAAGGACATTGCAGTATTTAGCTGCAGTACACCTGTCTTCCTTCTAGAGGGGGACAAAGCACCAGCAAAGCGGCACCTTAAATCCCACAGGCAGCTTTGACTTTGTCTGGAAATCACCTGCGGTTTCATTTGGATGTAATGAATAAAAAGTCTAACAGAGACCCGAGCTAATTATATGTTTAGAGGATTTACAGTCACTTTGGCTTATTCCATACTCTGTCTATTAGAGTCACAATGTTTGCTCAAGTCAGCCCAGTAATTAAAGGCTGGTTGTACGTCAGATAAAATATTTTTCAAGTTGCTTTGTTAACAGAGACAAGAGGGTTTCATGAGGAAAGAGTAATCTTTTACTGTGACACAATGTGCTATATATAGATTTTAACCGTCTGTTTATCCAGAGAAGTTTCACCAGACTAAAATTTGACTGCATAACTTCCCAAGAATGTGGAAAAACAGGCAAAGAAGGCAATGACATGTATTAGGGTGGGGGGGATTTTACCGGACGATGTAGCCTCTGAGGATGCCGTTCTGGTGGCTTTCGGGCGGAGGCTGCCACTGGATCATAATGGACTGGTTGGTCCTGCCGCTGGCAATGACATTCTGAGGAGGGGCACTGGGGGGCTCTTCTGGGAGAGACACGCTGAAGATCACATACACACATAGAGAAAATAAGATGACAGAGAGAAGATTGCCATCATAGAAACAGATCCTTGAAAATCAAGCTGTCATTTATGTAAATTCATTTGCTTAAAGGTGTTTACTGATGCTTCCTAGTATTTGTAATTTGCTCATTTTTATAAACAAACACATAGGGCACCAAGAAACGCAGAGTTTTTCCCTCACAAAGACTCTGTTGTGCCTGGGGGAGAGGACGGAAATAAGAGAAAGGAATGAGACAATTAACAGCGGCCAACTGGACGCATGTAGGGCTTTGTGCTGGGCCAACTGTAATGAACGGGAACAGAAGCCTTTCCCCCCACCCATGGGTTTCCTCTGGGTAGAGAGTTGGCAGTGTGGTGAAGCATGACTGGCTGGTAAAGCGAGACCAACAGCGGTTGAGGAATAGCTGGCTATGTGAAGCCACAGAGATGACAATGCTGATGTCACCTCAGACCCGGATCATTTCGTAACTCCATGAACATTACAGGAAGGTTTATTCGGAAGCACCTCAGTATGAGCAAAACATTGTATCTTAACACAGCAGCCACAAAGCAAAGGACTTCAAGATGATGTAGACACGACAGCCTCCGCAGTTATTGACTCCACTGGTGTAGATTTGTGAAAAGGAAAATCAGCTTTTTGTGTAGTGGCATTATCACACAAAGGAAATATTCCTCCATTTGATCACATGTGTCCAATATCACAGTGGCTAAGCACAGCTTGGAAGCAATATTTGGTGGGATATATCTTAAGTGGCAACCATGTAAATTTCGTATGCCAGTATTATTTTTTATGAATATTTTTTGTGGTCAAAATGCTAAACCAGATAAATACTAGAAGGAACACTGCAAGGAAGAAAGCGAAAGAACAGATGAAGAAACTGAGGTAATACACTATATGGTCATCACAATATTCCACCCGTCCATCTGTGCTTCCCTCTTTCCCTCCATGCCTCCTTCTGTTCATCCATCCGTCCGTCTATCCTAACTATCAAAGGTAGCTTGTTTTGGTGCCTCTTTCATTTTCTTGGAGTTTGTTTGTTCAAAAGAAGTGAAGTATTTGGTGTTTGTTTGTTTCTGCTGAAACCATGACTCCAAAAGGGAAGCACATACCAAATACTGATTCAAAAGTGCTGTTACTTTTACTTGCCACAGCTACCAGGACTGCAGAGACATTTGAAGACGGGTAAAACTTTTGAATTTCTTAATAATAAAATATTCTTTAAAATGTGTTCAAAAGTGCAGCACCATGATGAGGTTCCCTCGTAGGAACAATTTATTTTATGATGTGTTCAGTGTTTGTTCTAATAAAAGGAGAATACTGATGAACAGAAAAAGGTCTGTCCTTCACTCACCGGTCAGTCTCCTTGCTGAACTGCCCCTTCCCGACATCATTAACGGCACAGAGGCGGAACTGATAGGAGCGGGCCGGGATCAAGCCATTCACTGTCACTGCTGTGGACTCCGGTTCAATATTGGCCAGCAGGATGGCCCAGGGAGCATCTAGAGCAGAGAAAATGGAAAAAACAGAATCCACATGACAGCACACAAACACACACATTCATTTTCACTGTTCCAATCAGCTAAAACATAATAATGATAATTAAAAAAAAAAAAAAACAGATTTATGACTAATTGTGTTATATTAGCGGTTTTGAGCTCATCTAAATCTACTTTAAATGACATACAGCAACTTCCACACTTGTGTACATCTTTGCTTAGATGTGCAAAATTAAAATAAATTAATCTTTTACTGCAGTAGAATCATATCATCGCATCATACAACCCTAATGCAAACCTTTCCTGTTTGATTTAATTTACCGGTAAGTTGATAAAATAAGCTAAACAGATGGGTCACATCTGATAAACTTGTTTTACCATCCACCACTGAAATACATTTAATTTATATCAAGCTCACAGTGATATCAAATCTTTCTGCTACAGGAATGTCACTCTTTGCCATTGTTCTCCCACAGGGACTTATAAAGATTTTTTTTAACCTTTCTAGCCATCCTTCTCATTGGGCCGATTGGATAAAATTGGGTCCTCTTCAGGTCTCATTTATCATGATTCCAGTTGTTTTAAACTTTTTAATTATATCTGTAGAAACTAAAGTCTAGACCAGCAGCCATTTTCTTTGAACGGTTTTCTGATTTATGTAGCTCAGCACCAATCCATGTCATTTGATTGGCATGTTCCACTGTTTTTCTCATTTTGAAGATTGACAAAGAGAATTTGGCCATTGTGTTAAGTAATTTTTACACACTAAAGAAATGGGAAGTAATGGATTACAAGTTGCAAGATTAACTTAAATGAATGAAACAAAAACTTAGAACTAAGTTAAGCAACTTATGAAACAATAAGTGTAGCATTGGTATTCATTCAATAGTACTCATTGTAATAATATTTTTTCCCTAAGTGGGATGCTTTTCCCACTGCATAAATGCACTCAAATTAGTGATGGATTTAAAAGAAAAAAGAACAGAGTGAGGTTCTACCATTGCTTCCAGTTTTAACAGGAGGATAGTGTTAGAAACGTCCAGAATAATCCTAATTAATTATCCTTTAAATTTTATTTGAGCCACTCATAAATTCTTTGCAGCATTTATTTTGCATTTTAACGTTGAAGCAAAAACATCGCAGGAGTCTGTCTCCGTGCATGGAAATGCACACGAAACACCCAGACCCAAATGTGAAACATTTTCTATCTTTTCAAGTCTGCATCAATGATCCCATGAGTCAAGGTCCCTCTTCCCCCAAACCCAAGTCAGAATAAATAATTTAGAGGTAAACTGACACAAGGAGAAGTGAACTTTGAGAAGAGTACAGAAGTGGACTGGTAGAGACTTACTGTTTTCAGAAACCTCCAGGATATAGCGTATGAGAGGACTGTTCCCATCAAAAGGCTTGGCCCAAGCCAGGTCTATGGCTCTTTTTTCAGACTTGCTCAGCACTGCAGAGGGGTTCTCTGGGGCGTGTGGGAGCTGCCTGCGCGGGGGGAGAGATCAGAGGACAACTTTGATAAATAAAAGAAATCTGTCTATCAGAGCAGTTTGCTTCGCTGCCTACATCTCCTGTAGACGCCCAAAGAAAGAGTCAAATCTTTCGCAACAGAGACGTCAGTTCAGAAAGGTGATGAAATGTGACTTAACAAGACAGCAAAGACGATTCCTTGTCAAGATGGACACTCAGGCAAACAAAACGAGATGGATATTACTGGAGGTCGGGACGGGAAATGAAACGAATGGCATTAGGAGACAGATAGGAGGAAAATGCACAGACAAAGACGTGAATAAATGAGGCTAAAGCTGAGGATCATTAATTCATTCAGGCATAAATTCAGATAAGCGCAGACAGATTCATATATAAACCTTAAAGCGACGGATGGATAGTAACTCAGAGTAAAAGCAGTAAGCCAACAAGGGAGACAGTACTGTAGAGCGATGGAGACAGAAACAGTCACATTCATATTCAGTTTAACCTTACTGCAGTGACTCACTGGTGAAATGACGGGGAATAATAAGACTTTACAGAAAGAAGAAAAAAAAAAACAGTACAGTACTGTATAGGGGAAGGGAAAAAAAGTGGGAGGAGGGAGTCCACCAGGGGCTGGAGAGTGTCAGGTGAGAATGAGGACAAGGGAGGTGAGGAAGAGAAGGCGTCATTTAAGTGGAAATGAGTCAGAGATGTCGATAAGAACAGGCAGGACAGTGGGGTGTCGGGGACATGTTCCTTTCTGCTACTTCACATCAAAGAATTTTGACGACAAGAGTGTAAGGAGAAAAAGATAAGGAGAGATGGGGAAGAGGGAGGGGTTTACCTAACACGGAGGTGAGCGCTCCGGGAGTCGTTGCCTCCGACCGAGGTGACTCTGCACGTGTACGTGCCGATGTCACCCGACCAGGTCTGGGAGATGTGCAGGGTGCCGTCGGCGTCCAGGCGCATTCGGGGGATGGCTTGCACGTTGATCAGAGAGTTGTCTTTTTCCCAAACATGCCTGCAAAACAGACTCTGGAATGTTACACTGCTGTGCAGTCAAACAGCACAAATCAAAATGCGACATTGTTGAGATTTCTGAGCCTCTGTGATCATTATTTTTTTGTTTGTTTGTTTTTGTTCCATTCTTAGATGATGAAGAGATGAATTAATCAGACTTCTACTGCCTTCTACTTTCCAATTTTCCCTCTGACTATACACACACAAGTTCACGCCTGTACACTTTATTTTAACTCAACCTCTACATCCGACAAATACTGTGTATATATATATATATATATATATATATATATATATATATATATATATATATATATATATATATATATATATATAAAATAAATAACAAAATAACAAAAGAAGTGTGGAATCAAACAGAAAATAAAAAAATACTATGATCTTCATGCTGTCCAGCACAGTAAGGATGACATTATTCTTTAACTGATGGTTACAAACAATAAAAATACATTCCAAGAATATCTTTGGCAATTTATCTGGATTTAACAAAAGAAAAACAGTCACAGAATTTGATTGGTTAAACCTAACTCTAGGTTAGACCTAGAGAAAACTTTTTTGTGACATTACTAAATAATACCGGTATTTTAGAGAAACTAATTCTGAAAAAAAAAAAAAAATCCTTAATTGTTCCTCACTAATGGCAAAAGAAATGTAATTTTATCTAGGTAATCACTAAACATCTTAGTCAGAAAACCTTTTCTGAATTTATTCCGGCTATAACTTGCC
This sequence comes from Xiphophorus maculatus, assembly GCF_002775205.1. Lineage (NCBI taxonomy): Eukaryota > Metazoa > Chordata > Actinopteri > Cyprinodontiformes > Poeciliidae > Xiphophorus > Xiphophorus maculatus. The sequence goes on along the minus strand of NC_036452.1, from coordinate 13,370,826 downwards.
GTTTCAAAAGTTAAATGACATTGGACAAATTTTGAATAAAATAAATATTTTAACAATGACAGCCAAATTGAGTCTATTGTTTTTTTTCCTTCAAACTAATAAAGTCTCAAAGTTGGAGTGGGTGCATTAAGCACTTTTAGACAATTTCAGGTTTATTGCACAGCCAGAAGTAGATGGCAACAGCTTAATATACTTTTTGTTTATCTTTATTTCCAAGAGTGGCACAAATAAGCTCAAGTAAACCTATCTTATTGCTGTGACTAAAATAGATGAAGCATTTGATGTGCTTCCAAGGTTCCGGCACAGTTTTCATATTGAGTTCATTGTTTCCTACCTTCGAACTTCTGCAACTCTAATTCATCTATTATTCCAGTAGAAAATAGAACAAAGTCTGCAAAAGAAGAGGCTATTTGTTCTCTTGTTCTCCCTTTTTACATTTTTTTTTTACTTTGGCTATTTCTAACTAGACATAAAATATTTTTTAAGACTTTGAACATATTAATGCAAATTCCAAACTTTTTAAAGAATATGTACAACGCACTAAACTTAAGGATTCATGGCCTTTGGAAGATAAATAAAACCACAACACTATAAGTCCTCTATCAGAGTTTACAGTGGGCTCTTTTTTCAATTCATTCTTTTAATTTAATTACTGTTTTGAGATGGCTTTTACATACAGTGCAATTTGTGTTTTTATTATGCTGGTCAAGCTTGGGCAAGCAGCTATTTTTCAGTAATGTTCAACTTCTGGAGATCTTATTTGATCAATTTTTAAGTGTGGCAAAGATACTCATACTGTATGGAAGAGGAAGTCATGGAAAAATTGCTTCAGATTAATTTATTTGACAAGAACTGTTATGGGAGCAAATACGCATGTTAACAATAGTTTTGTTAAAAACAATTATCTCTTCACAGAAGTTTTTTTTTTGTTTCACCAAATGAGTAAATTCAAAATTGAATTTTGAAGGTTGTACTTTTCTGAACTTGATCAGTTTTAGATTGTGCTACTCCAATAAAAAGATAATTAATTTGAACATTTTTTGCACATCTTGAGCAAACAAATAAATCTGAGTTTTAATAAATTGTTCAGCAACGACTACATGTTTCACTGCCTCAGAAAGATGTTATTTAGACTTTGATTTGCAGTCTCATTTGAGCAGTCTAAAGTCAGTTGTTGCAAAGCCGATCTTATGTCTTTCTATGTACTAGGAAACCAAGTAGTTACTGTCTTGATTTAAGGTTGTAGTTAAAAAGTCTGGGCAGGAGGATTGTTTGATGAAAAATTGAGGACACTACACAGCAAATTATTTGAGATTAAAAGCAAAGCAGTTGATATTTTTCAAATTGCATATTCAGGCTGATTTGATTTAAATATGTGACTTTTAAATATTAAAACAAAATCTCAACTTTATTTTATGCCCACTTTGGTCTAGTTATGTATTAGACAATACAATTTTGTTGCCACCTACATCAATGCAAAACCTCGACATCCATATCCCCATCAGTCATAGAGTACACAGATGACTTTGTCATCTTCTATTTAGTTGTAATCCAAGCCGACAGTGTTATTAGTGAGCCGTTTCATCCTCTTCCCACAGTCTCCTCAAACTTACCACCAGAATTGACCTGAACACTCACTGGAACGTCTAATGGCTGCATATCAAACAGCAAATCCACATTCATCATAACTACACAGCACAGAAGCAGCGTCAGATGTAGCTTTCTCGTTTGAGTATAAAAGAGAGAAAGGAGTCTATTGATCAGGAGTGAAGTTGGGCACAAGGCAGGAGTTCAGTAATCATTCTGCTGAAAGACTCGTGTGTTTCACTGGATTGATAGCAGTGGAGGTATGTGGTAAACACTTCTGTCATGCACAACTTTCTTTTGGTTTCTAAATGTGTAAAACTGTATGTCACGCCCTTCACAGTAAAACAGTTTTAACAAGATAAACTAAAAAAAAAATAACTTGTTCAATTTACTTAGTACAAATTCCACAAAACTGAGTGATGTTCCGTATATAAATGGAACTTGACAGTATTTAGTAAACCGAATCAAAAATACTTTGTAGGTCCAACCTATGTGACTTAAGTTAATGTGGCAATCACTGAATTTCGCTGTACTTCAGTTTTAGGAACGATATAGTAGTAGTAGCCTTAGTTTGACTTACTAAACAAAGACATGTCAATAGTTTTCACATATTTCACATAATTTGAGTAAATTCAAATTACACCAATTTTATTTTGTAGAAAAAACAGCTATTACCAATAAAACACAGCATCGCAGATAAACTGGTAAAGGATTGTAGCATAGCATATTGTTGCATCAAAAAAACAGTTTTTGTGACTTTAACAAGTAAAAAAAACCCTAAGTTAAACTTACTAAAGTGTGTTATGTTTGATATCTCCGTTTATTTAGTTCAACAATTTTTGAGTGTAGTTCTCATTTTTTGAGTGTAGCTTAACAACAATTATTGTTATTGTTCAAAAAAAATCTAAGATTTTTTCTGCTCTTTTGAAATACTACTTAACTTACACTACCTACTACTTAACAAGAATTGTACAGTTGGTGAATTTTTCAGAAAAGAGTAAAAATGTTCTGTTTTGTTTTTTTTGGATTTCTTTGTAGTTGGTGGTAAATATATTATAAAACAGAAAATAAAACACAAAATTAAAAATCTGATTTACAGTATACTTCGTGGCAGTCCGTTACCCAAAAAAAGGCTCATGTCTTAACACCAAATTAATAACAAGTAATATTATTGTTCATAAAACCTAAGTTATTTTGAAATACTGTTTGCGGTGAATGGAAGCGGCAGTTATTTTGAGGTGTATAGTAATAGGTGCCTTCAATGCATTGCTGTGGCAGGCCCCAATTAGGTGATGTCTGCTGGATTTTATTTACAGGTATAAAAGTAAAAGGGTTCTAAATACATTTCAGATATATCTTTGAAACAAAAATCAAAGTTTTGTATGATTTTACTTCTACTAAAATCACAATAAAATACCTTCTTAATGATTATTTTAATATCAAAAAATGTGAAAAATTTGGATAGATATGAATTCTTTTGCGACACACTGCTGAGGTTATTTATTTTTCCAGAGAGAAATTTTATGCCATCAGTTCAAGCAACATTCTGGAAAACTGAAGCCATACTGTCTCCAATACAATGCGTCCATGTCTCCACATGTTTGTGAACAGATCCTTACCTGATAATTACACTAGGGTCATGTGTGACTCCACAGGTCATAATGGCTTTGGTCCCTTTGATGACACTCTGATCCTGTGGGGGTGTCGTAATCCGAGTGCGAGCTGTGGAGACAAATCAAAGACGTGAGAGAATACAGGAAAGCCAGCGGAACGTGCTTCCTCAAATGAGCAGGGTGAAGAGAAAAAGAAAAATCCCCAAGAACTTCAAAATGAATTTCAGAAAGCTCATTTCAGTTAAACTGACGAGTTCCAAATGAAGAAACTAAACGAGTGTTAGAAAAATTATCCTCCTGTTCATTTACTTATGAGTTTGTTCATTTACTTATGAGTTTATTTTACAAGTTATGTTTTCATATTATTCTTTTATATTATTACTCTCATATTATTATTCTTTTTATATTTACTTAACTTCCCTTTCTTTTGTAGTACTTTATTAATCTTTTGTAGTATATTATTAACTTTGTTTAGGATGTTTGCTTGGAAGCTGAAAACGTTAAACATTCATGTGTTATTAGTTCCATATGTAATTGATTAGTTGTGGTCAGTCACATGTCCTTGTCCACAGGAGGTCCCAGAATGTAAAGACGGTTGGTCAATTCTCTGTGTGACTGTGTGAAGAAGCCCAACCTCCTTTTTGTATACAATAAAGAGAAATGCAGAGAAAGATGTGGCAGAGTTGATCCCAGACAGTGTTTTACAGCGATTCGTCGCGTCTGCTTTCAAATCTCTCTCTTTCTGCAGAAAAGACAATTGACTGGCTGAATCTTTGCTAGATAGGAATCAAAATAAACCTATCAACGAGTGTTTCACAAACCATGTTTTATTCATACTTCTTAATAAAATGATCCAGCTTTTGCACCTGTTGCATTTTTTCCCTCACTAGGGTTTAAAGGTTTCCTGTAAAATATTCTGCATTAAAAGTGTGTTTGGTAATCACTCCCTAAACACTTACCCCAGACAATGAGGTCAGCAGATGCCTCATCGATGCCCCTCGAATTACTTGCCATACAAGTATAGGTCCCAGCATCAGAAATGTGTGAAGGTGAGATGAGCAAACTGCCCGACTCGAGCAGAGTAAACCTGGGCAGCTGCACAGAACCGCTGGCCAACACACGCTCACCTAAGGTTATTGAAAGGCAGAAAAGCAGAAGAGTGAGGAGATAGAAGATAAATAAATAGAGAAAAGCAACAGACAGAATGATAAATGAAATATATATCTATAGGATATATATATATATATATATATATATATATATATATATATATACTGTATATGCACCCTGCGTATCTCGGGTTGCTATCGGGATGCAATATATTTTCCTGGCAAAACTCTGCTGAACCAATTTAATCCTAAAGTAAGTCACTGAATAATATATCTCCATATGTAACTGATAAAAGAGTCATGCAAAAATACATTCAAAAATGCAATATTTCCACTTGTACTTCCTGTACTGACAAAAGAGTGGCTTTAATATAGAACTTTATCTAAATAATTTCCAGAGGTGATTAGTAGCTATTTACATTAACCCTTACTTGAATACGTTTGTAAAAAGGAGTACTTTTTACATCTATTTGAGTTGTAATAATTTTTGAAGTAATGCTATTCTAAAATGAACCAGACACACACCTGTATAGTTTATTAGTTTATGTTACAGTGAGACGCCTTGCTCGTACTCAAACTTTGTTGTTCTTGTGTTAGTTTCCATCAGCTGTGCTTGCAGTGGCTTTAGGAAGTCAAGTGAATGGTCCCGGTAAGTACTTTGCACGGTATTGCACATATGTTTACTTGTAGACACTTTCCCAGAATGCCTTGCAGAGGTAATCCGAATGTGTCATTTTGTGGGGGAAATCTTTTTATTCAATTATAATCACATTTTCTGTCAACTTCTGAAATCTGGCAAGACCTTTCCAAAAATAAATTTTCTTCTATTGAAGTTATTGTTTCTTGATTTGTGAGAAATATTTATTCACAATCTATACATGTATATACGCAGTCATATTTGACTAATTAAAATATGTTTCGATGAGGCTCATTTGTCAGACTAAGCATATTTTGAACATAATCTTTAAGCAGGTTTTCAACATATTTTTTATAAGGCCAACATTTTTGTACTAAATATGTTTTTATTGGTCTGGTGCAATACTATCGAAAAACTAAAATGTCGTATTTTAGTTATTTCTATGTGGAAAATCATCATAATAAGCAAAAACCAAGGCTTCAAAACATCTCTGTGTAATAATCAATGTAATATGCTTTAGCAAATCAATTGAATTACTGGAATTACATTGCAATACATATGCCACGAACAGAGAGGGGCTTTGTGTCACTTTAACAATTCTGAAACACAGTACCCATGAACCTAGAAGAAAACAGGGTAGCTTGTAGATGTAAGAGTGACATAACAGCCATCGTAAACTCTATACTGTATATGAACTGTATAGGCGTGTACATGTTTGTGTGTAACGGAGACCTTTCTGCCAGGTTATGGCAGGCCTTGGAGCTCCTGAGGTCTCACAGTGCAGGATAATTGACATCCCGTCAATCACTGTGCTGTCAGAGGGTCCGGCTGTGATGTTCGGTGCGATGCCTGAGGGGAGACAAAACACATGCACACTTCAGTCGTGTTACTTCTAAGCACCAACTTGCTGCAACAGAATGTTTAATTTGTGCTTTGTCCTACTAATTTGAAAAGAAGCAACACTGCCTTCACCCTCCTGCCACTACCGTGTGCCAACTGTCTATGCACAGCAAGATAGAAAATACATGGGAAGGAGAGGGAGAAATAATCTGAGCATAAATGGAAAGGGAAGGCATTTCCAAGGCAACTAAAATCCTTGTGTGTGATGTGCAATAAATCATAGCCCCTTATGGAATGACAGGAAACCATATCACTCCCAACAGAAAGGATGCATTGGGAGTTTGTCACAGGAGCGGAGTAAATATCCAAGCAGAGAAGACGTGGAGACATGGATGTATTGAGAAAGAGGAGAGCGATGAGATGAAATCTGAGCAGAGGTAGGCAAAGAAGAGGTACCAACACCGCGACAAAAGAAATAAGGACGAAAGGAGTGATTTAGTGACTTGGAATATTATGAATTCTGATAACAAGACGCATCATGGAGTGAAAGCAGCAGGAAAGGAGATGCAGCGAAGAAAATTAGATGTCAGAAACTTGCAGAAAAGATGCACAGCTAGAGTACAATTACCATTGATTTTCAAATTCCTGCAGTGTCACGAGCTAACACACACAAAAAAAAAATGATGTGGAAGTTATTTCCGAATTAGGAGAGAGGCAGCAAACACGGTTCTCAATGACGGGTTTCTGTATTGTAAGCTTAAAATGTCTGAACAATTGTCAGTCCATCCATCATCCGTCATCCTCTGCTTTTCTGACGTCAGGTTGCAAAGTACATTTTCATACTGCGTCCTTCTCCTTCTACATGTCATCCTTCAACATGGCAATGCATCACATAACTTCCAGACATATCTATATTCAGCTTTTAGGTTTTTTTTGGTTGTTGTGATGATTTCATCACAAATGAAATAATTTTCAATGTTTGTCAGTGTGCTTTAAAGTGTTTAGCATGCTAATGATTTTCCAACATAGAGCAAAAGAGCCACAAAAATGACAAGAATGGATGAATGGATGAACTACAGGTGCATATCTACCTTATTTTATTGGCTGCCATATATTTATAAAACATAGCAGAAATGCATATAAAGGATTCATTTAGCCCCACTTTCCTCCTTATTTTTATTTATTTATTTTTTACCCCTCCAAGGGGTCTTTTGTGGGCTTTAGTGTCCTTTATATGAAAGTAGGCTGACAGGAAAGGGGGGAAGACATGTGGCAAATATTGTTGGGTCTGGGAGTCGAACCCGCGTCGGCCGCGTTGAGCACTCAAGGCATCCAAACATGGGTCGCGCTATCCCCTACGCCACCACGGCATGCCCCTTTTCTCCTTATTTTAAGATTTGATCGCATTTCTACTTTTTGTAACACAATTACACCTCATCATCATCCCTGAATCTGACAAAGGGCTTAAGGGAGCTAGATGGAGATTTAAACTTTAAATATATACAACGTAAATAAATAAATAAATATGAGTTTTATCAAACTAGCTTATTACTTTTTTAAGACCAGTAATTATTCCAGGAAGCAATTTGATGAAGAGCTCCCAGGCCACTCACTGGTAACAGCCAGGTAGGTGTTTGTCTGAACTTCTCCTGCCGAGTTCCTGGCAAAGCACTGAAACATGCCGGTGTCATCAGGCAGCAGACCGTTGACCTGCAGGCTCCCCCCCACCAGGACTCTGTACCTCGGCGTCTTCACTGGATCGATGGGAAGGGCATCCTTGTACCAGACGATTTCTGGCTGGGGAACTCCTGCAGAGAGTCGACAAGGATTTGGATTACAGACAGCGGGTTACAGCCGCCCTTTCAGTATGACTTCATTTAAATTCAGAAACTGTTAAACAGGTCCACTCTGAAAGGATTTGTCAGATAGAATAAAGCCATACTCACCCCTTGCTTGACAGGGAATGTCCACCACCTTCTCCATCTCAGCCGTGATGTGTTTCTCTGGTTCCTTGATAAACTGTGGCGGCTCTGACAGATCAAAAGCACAAAAAAAAAGAAAAAAAAGAGGAAAAAATAAGGAAAAATGAACACACTAAAAAAACATCATTACCACAGCTCAGAAAATATGTTACAGAATTATAATTTGATGTGATCATAAAAGAATGAGTAACAGAGAAAGTGAGATGCAATACTACATCAAAACTGTCCAGCTGTTGGATCATAAAGCTTAAACAGAAAAAAAAAAAAAAAAATCCACCACAAATTCAGGCTTCTCCTTAAAAATGAGCTGCGAAAGCAAGACAGGTGTCAAAGTCAGCAGTATTAAGGTAAAAGTTCACTCCACCTCATAGCTTGAAAACATCAAAGTGTTTCAGTGGGATGGAATCAAAGTGACTCAAGCAATGCTATTAAACTGTTTCTTGAGGGCAACCATTAGCTTCCCTCCTATTTAAATCAATAATGTTTTTTCTGTTACTGCCTCATGAGCTCACAGTCAAGCTGTTTTCCGTGTAACCAAGTGCGACAAGAGAGATTTGCATCAAATTTCGGCCACATCCTTTCTTTAAGCCAAAATGCAATGATTATTCCTGTAGCGCCGCTACATGCATATGGTACTTGCAAATATATTCAATACACCTTCAACTTTTTCACATTTTGCCACATCACAACCATACACCTCAATGTTTTTGTTGGGATTTTATGTAACTGACCAACAGAACACAGTGGCTGAGCAAGACTAGCAGCAGCACACAAATCAAAACTACATATATAAAAATCTAATTAAAATTCAATAATACATTTATTGAATATATTAAATGGTTAAAAAAAGGAAAATACTAGAATGAATTTGCATGAAGTCCCCTTAATTCTGACATAAAATATACGTTTTAGCCTCCCTGCTAAAACAAATGCAAAGCACCAATGGCACAATTTTAATGACTATTTTCCTTTTCCCCTTGTTTTGGTCTATAATAAAATCCCAATATAATAGGCTGATGTTTGCAATTCTCATGTAATAAAACTTCAAACATGTCATAAGTCAATGGAAAAACTGCTTGCAACTCTGATTGTAATTTACACCAAGGAATATTAGGTTCAGAAACTTGCAATCAAAGGTGTTAATTTTTTCATGCGCTTCAAACAATCCTGGACAGGGTGGCACATGTTCCTCTCAGGAAAAACACTGAAAACTTATTGTGCAAAGGCAGCAGCAAATATGTAATCTTTTTGATTTCACACTTACAGGTACAATTAGTCACATCATAAATGTCTGTATTCGGTGTGTGATGTTTTAATTTTTTTATTAACAGTTTTGTCATAAGAAAGAAAGGTGTGAATCAGTGTGGAAACACGGTGTTAAGAGAAGCAATTAGAAGACACAGCCTGCAAACACAAATGGATATAGAACTACCACAGTACTTCAGCACACATTTCACGATAAGTGAAAGTAAATTGACTGCATGAATTTCCTTACCAAACACATGAAGGTAGGCACCAGCACTAACAGAAGGCACGCTGCTGCTGCGGAGAACGGTTTCACATTCGTAGAATCCGGCGTCACTCACCATTGGACTGAGGATGGTGAGTCTGCGGTTGAAGTCACTCAAACCGCTGCTCACCAACACACCGTTTTTACGCCAGGAGATGCTCAGCTTTATAAGAGGCCTAGAGATGGGGAAAAAAAGACATCAGATCTAATTTCTCCTCTGTACTTGGGAAGCAATATTCAAACCTAGCTTGAGGAGACCAAAGCTAAAGAGATGACCCATGCACGACTCTTGAGGAATGTACAAAATTAAAACAGCAAAAGCTCTCTGCATGCTTCAAGTGTTGTCCTATTCATAATGGAGGTTGTACAATGTATTAACAGCAAGGGTGACAAGGCAGTGGGGATTTTGTTAAAAACAATAATTACTTAAGATGTTTTTTTTTAAAAAAAACACTGAATAAACAATGACAATTTAAAGGTTTGTGGCGAGTGGTGAACATTGTTGAAGTTCCTCCAGATTTCCCTCATTTTGGAGGAACAAATCCTTAAAAATGTAGATGAAGGGTTTTACCTGGCATTGGCCACACACTCCATCGTGACCTCTGATGTGCCTGTGACCACACTAGTGTTCTTGGGCGGGATGATGATAGTGGGAGCAATGGGATCGGCTGGACCTCCAATATCTAGATGGACAAACAAAGATACTCAAAAATTGCATACAAATACATTGATGCTTTCTAAGAAGCTGATTGATTGAAAGAACTGAAAGGAGGAGGAGTGTCACGAGGCGATTGGAGGATTTTGTATTTAATATCCTATAAATCTCGCTTCCACTCAGCACTCTCTGCGGGTGCCCATTGATGTGAAATATTGAAACTGACCGGCGAACACACCGAGCATGAGCTATGACTGAGAGACGGGTCGAACAGGATGAGACAGTGCACTGAGTGTGCATAACAAGGGATCTTTTGGAAAACCAAAAAGAATGAAAAATACAGGCAACATAAAACAGAAGGGCTTAGAGGATCCTTGTCTATGCTATCTACCGATAGCTTTAAAAACTTCACCTGAGTTTTTAAAGCTATCTGAAAACACATTTATTCTTTTGTTTGGGTATGTTTGGAGCATTACACACTGCTCATGGCGTTGTAAAGCCTTGTGCGAGTGTGTGTGTTGGGGTGTGTGTGCAGCTTGAAATATGTCATGTCTGTGATAAACTCATAGCAATCTGTCAGTCCTGTCATGCCCTGGGACTGAGCTCATGGCGGCACATGTCAGACGTAGCTACGGGGGATGTCATGACTCAGTAATACCAACCTGGGTTTATTTGCAGGCTTTGATGTACGTAAACACACGTACCTCAGAGCAGGCCAATGACTGACAGCTATTCACCTGAGAAAGACTTAATCCGACAAGGCTTTTGGCTCTTTAAAATGTTTATGTAACTGAAAGTAGGAGCTAAAATGTGTTCATTTTCTTACTTTGGAAGTTTGAGATATGTGTGAGTGCAGTGGGGTAGGAAGAGCTTTAAGACAAATTGCAAGTTGATAGAATTAGTACAATCATTCATATTTGTTAAATAGCAAAATATTGCAAAACACATTTTGAGACCTTTTCTTATGTTCTTTGAATTCAGAAATGTAAATTATGTTTGAAACAATAAGTGAAAAACCCAAATGATAATATCATGATAAGCTTTGGTTAGATGAGATCAAAGTTCATCTTAAAGCATCTGTAATTCCAGCAAAAGGTGGCTGGATGCCAATGGCTGTCACTTTTTTTCAGTTAAAAACAAGAAAAAACATATGTTTTTTTCCTTTCACTTCACATTACAGTATCACAACTTAGTGTCGGGATAGTATATGACTAAATCCCAAAGAAATGTATCAGCAGTTTTGATAAGCTCCGTAACTATGAGAAGTAAAACAAAAAAACAGAGTTTCTGAATTCACAATTCCTTTGTTTTTAACCATATTTAATTTAAAAAATAAAAGTATACAATTCTAAGTTCAACTCTTAAATTAAAAAGCTTAACTTTCTCACTCTGATTTAAGCTGTCAGACAACCCTGACCAGGGTTTCAGCTTTTCAGGATCACATATTGTTCTCAGTCATCATCAGGTGTTCCAATTTTCAAAGCTTTACAAATAATCCTCAAACCTAATCAGCAGGCTTGGGCTGTGCATAGCATCTGTCAAATTCTCTGACAATTACTGCAACTGAGGCAGACAAAGCAGGTACAATAAATGATGTTTGAAAAAAGCTGCATTTTAATATTTTCTTTTTTAGTTTGTGATGTAATTAGAAATTGCAGCTAGCAGAAAAAGAGGAGGTCAAATTCAAGTTAAAACAACAACAACATAAAAAAACATTTCAAGGAAAGATCCTATTTGTACTTCATGCAAGTCACATTCCACCAGTATAATTTGTGAGATTGTTCTGTTGATCAGATTCACCAGTGCAACTTCAAAAAAACAACAACAAAAAAACATCTGAAGAATCTTGTTGCGTCTTGGAGAAACTGTGGTACAATGACATATCACAAGAAGAATGTTGCTACTACTAAACATCTGTTTTAGAAGAAGTGGTTGCCAAATTTGACAAGCACCAATGATAGAAATATGAGTTTTTTGATAGTGCCTTAAGTCAAATCACATTTATTTGAATAGTACATTCAGCAACAAGGTAGTTCAAAGTGCTTTGCATCGCAACAACATCATATATTTAAACTTATTTCTATTCCTGAATTTTTTGGAAACAGACATGCTTTTAGAGTTCTGAGCAGAAACTCATGGTTGATCTGAGTGCAAGTTGGACTTTATCAGTTTAGAGTTGAGTATGAAGCATCTGGGATGAGAGTCAGCTCTTACAGGTCTGAGGCAATGGCTCTCAACTAGGAAAAAGGGCTACTACTCTCAGCAGGTCAGGGGTCACCTCAGAGAAGCCCAACTGCTGAGATGGTTAAAGCTTCTCACTGGATGCCTCCTGCCACCCATCCTTTGTCTTTGAGTTTTGTGAGATCTGGTCAGGAAGGTAACAGGTCAAAGCAAAGCATAATCTCTCCAGCAACATTTTACCACTCATAGTAGGGGCATTGCAGAATGTTCCATGCCAGAAGGTTTTTATAGGCCTTCCAGTAATTTCTCACTGTTACTCTGAGATGTCCAGAGGTCCTGATCCAATGCCTCAACTACATATGTTTAGTAGTTTTGATGAAGGGGAGCAGCAGCTCCATTTTGAGCTTGATGTAGTTTCTTAGCCTACCTCTAAAGCTACACTTCAGTCACTAATTTCAATGTTTTAGTTAGGATTCATATCTCAGAACTGTAGGTGATGATTGGAAAACAATCAGGGCAGATATCATTGTATGTGGTTAAACTCTTCTTTTCAATTTCAACAGATTGGACCGAGCGCCCTTATTTCTCCAGACAAACCTCTCTTCTGTTTAGTAATCTCACAATCTTTTCTGCCATCACTTGAACAAGACAAGTTTTCTGAGTTCCTTTGCTTGAAGCAGAGTCACAAACCCCAATTCACAGTCAACCTGGAAGGCTGTTTGTAAAAATAAAATTGAGGCTGAAAATTAGATTTAACCTTTTGTGTGGGAAAAAAATGACCAAGCCATAAGTTAAAAAGCTGTAAGGCTTGTGGGGGAGATTGATAGTATGAGCACATTAAAATGTACCTTCTGAATCTTTTCAGTTTTTGTTTTAAAGACTGTCAATGAAATGGAAGAAAAACAGACTTTTTGAAGGGCTGCATTATAATATGTCACACTAATTTTGCTTGAATTGTATGGCAAAACAAAGGGGGAGAGTGGAGGTATCTTAGGGGGGTGTTGCAGGTTTGATGGAGACTTCCCATGAATTGGTTTGAGCATTTCCCTTATGCTCAAACCAACGTCAATTTCACTATGGCAATCTCTGTCACTACCTCTGAGTTGATTGCAAGGCAATATAAAATGTATATTGCTGATTGAATGAATGATCTGAAAGATAGTAAAGCCAAAGGGAAGCAGGAGAAATTCAAAGACCACAAAGTTTTTTTGTTGCAAAACATGCACAAAGTCATTGAAATATAAATCTGGACACTTCAGATGCTGATAGAAACAGGTCCGTGTGTTGTAAACTGCAAGAACTCTCAAGCTCCTCCAGCAGCCTGTACATGCGGATGCGTACATATGTGAAACATATGGTAAATGCTCGAACCAATGCATGTCACATTTCCATCAGACCTGAAAAGCTGAGCTCCCCCACCACCCGCTTACTTCGCCATATAATTCGCGTTGTGTGTGGTTTTGCATGTGTGTGTTCTAGCTCTTGTATAATCAACTCTGCCACTTTTCTCAACATGAGCCACAGGCTATTTCTGCTCCCTCATGTTGTCAGCTATATTATCTTACCCTCACCCTCCTCATTCACTTTCATAATGAACTCTAGTCTACCATGTCATACGATGCTGTCTGTTAGATTTTCTCTTTCATTTCTCTCTGCTCAGCTCAGGCCGGCTGACTGGGTTCGATTTGTGAGTCTTGAATTTTTTTGTTGTGGAAGCTGAAAATGTTGCTGAATTTTAACTACTTGGCACTTAGGGAAATAACCTCTTCTGCTTTGTGTGTTTAGTGTTTATGCAATATTGCAACAGTATTTTTTATTCTTAAGTGCAAGTAGGCAAAACTTGACTACAAACACTGAGCTTTGTGATCAGGTATGAAATATTTTGTACAACATATGAAGGCATATTTTTTTTAGTAAGGTCTGATTTTTGACTGTAATTAAACCATTTCTAACTGGGCTGCATGGTGAAAACAGTGGTAAAAACTGTTGGCTTGCATCAAGAAGGTCCTGGGTTCAAATCCTGACCTGGTTTCGTTCTGATTGGACTTGTCATGTTTCAGAGAAAATAGCAACAAAGTAAACATAAGTTTTATGTAAAAGTGTATATACAAAAGATTTCAATTTGACTATATTTTATATATTTACCAAAAGGCAAAATGACACTTAGTAACAGGGGATTTTATTGGGAACCACTGGCCTAAATAATTCCTATTTGGTGCACAGTATACTTTTGCATGAAACTGAAGTATGTATATAAATGTTACTTACTCTCAACTGTTAGGGTGATAGGTTGGCTGGTCTTGTTTTCTCCGTTTATGTCGTTAACTGCTTGCACATAGTAGCGCCCAGCATCTGGTGCCACCGAAGACAGGATAACCAGTGTGTTGTCCAAAGTAATTGCACTAAAAAGGGGATAAAACATTGTGGACTCAGTACAAACAAAATAAAATTTAAAAAACGACACACATTGTTAAAGTTAAAGCTCAGCCAAGATCTGAGTTCCAACAAAAGTTTCTTCAAAAGAATATGCAGCTGGGATTTTCAGAGGCTGCATTGTCCAATTAAGACTAAGTATGTTTGAAGTTTATTGGGTCCACAGTTGATCCCGCTGCTGAAAGGAACATCAAACATTTTACCATTTAATTACACTGTTCAAGCAGTGTTAAGTCGATTGATTTGCAATGTGTAAACAATGTGTAAGTGCTGAACGAGCATAGGAGAAATATCGACATCCTCTCCTTACTCAAATATGATGTCCTCGCAAAATAAGCTAGAGCAATTAATTGGATGTTTGTACCTCGCCACTTTCTGCGACCTGAACCCTGGCAGCTAGCCACTTTTGGAGACAATAACATCTTCTCTACCAGGTGCTGAAAGTCTAAATAAATAAACACAGATTCATTTTTAACCAGTAAGTCTTATAGATCCTAACAGCAAGTTTGTTTGACTTTTTCATGCGCTGCCTTTGACTCTGACTGTACCATCTAGTAGCAATGAAATCCTTCTTCCTATTTCGTGATTTTCTATAGTCACGCAAAGTTTGCAGTCAATACTCTTTTCATCTGGACCTGTTTTGCACAGTATCATGCCATGTTTCAGCTCGCCTCCTTACTTCTTCTCTTTCTCTCTCTTATCTAATGTTCCTTTTTTGAATTTCTCTTTGCTTCTGTTTATATTTTTACTAATCACTGACTTAACACATACCAAATAATTACAAAATTCTAAAACCAAAAGACTTTGAGAATAAGGAAACATGAATATGATAATTAGGGGTCCAAATGCAGTGAAAGGACATGGCGCTTAGTCCTTTACATTTTGTTGAAAGAAGAATATGCTACGTATGAGCAAAAAGAGGATGTACATCTTTTCAGAGCTGTTTTAAAACTGCTACCAAGGTACGTTAATCACTGAAAGTACAATCCGAAGCTCTACACATTTTAAGCAATGAAGAAATAATAATGTCATTCTGGAACTTAAAGACCTCAAACTTCTTTAAAAATAACAGAATGTGAAAAAGGATTCCCGTTTCCCTTTCCTGCTTAGTGACAGCCCTGGAGAGCGAGTGCTGGATGAAATTAACCTTTCTACACTGTTTCATCTTAACTTTGCACACCATATTTCTGGGCTTAACAATTTATAATATTTTAATGTAATTTAAATTACAACTGGAACTTGAATTCATTTTCAGCAAACTATTCATAGTCTATTGAAATACAATTTGTTTATGTGTCTCCAATAAACAATATGATACTGAGAAAAGGTTCAATTTGTTTGATCAGGGGTGTAGTTTTTCAAATTTGATAAAAAATTTATTTCAAAAGTAAAGTCAAAAGTAACTGACTGATGAGTTCGAGTTTACCCTTCAAAATTTGTACACTGAAATATCAAGGCTGTCTTATAGAATTAACACAGCAGAAAATGTATGATCCATGTAGTATGTACAGAAACACTGCACCCTATAACACCACAGACTACCTGAGCTGTCAGCGTTTACAGCCTAAGATCCATCTTCAGACCGAATGATTCCCAAATATGTCAGAAGCGACCCCAGTGACTAAGCTCATTTGGGATTCGCTTCACATGCTGAGACTCTAAATACTCTTTCCAAAGGGGCACGCAAACTTCAATGGCTGCAGCTCATGATATGCGGTAAATATTTTATGCCAGTTCGCTGGAGCGGTGACATCCTGGACACACGTGTATGAATTATGGATCCCTTCAGGGATGAAGGAAACACAGGAAGTCTCCAAAGCAGTGACTGAATTGCTGGTGACGTCTCAGGGATGTTCTAAAATAGCTATGCAGTCCAGGCCTAACTCCTTATGCTGCACCCTAAAAAAATATAAATATAAATATTTGTTGGTAGCCATAGATTAGATGATGAATCATTTGTTCTCTGTATCTATTAAATATGTATTATTTTTTTAACAAAGCTGAAGTTTTTAAATAAAGTCGTAACTGAATGCTGAATTACAGTGACGGGCTGACGCAATGTAATTGTATCTTTAGAAATCCAACTTTTCATTATATTTCCTCAACTGAATCCAAGTGGTGTGTGAAATGAACGACACACGATGGGATTATAATTTTGAACATGTAGAATGTAGAAGAGAAGAAGAAAGACATTTGTTTGGAAAAACTCCTTTGTCAGAAGTGTGACATGAACTGCAATGTGATCACAGCAGCATCTCCCTTTCGTGACAGTAGCATTTGGAAGTATCAGTATTGTCCAATGAAATATTGTCTTGTTAGTCTAACGAGACAACTTTGTGGCCTGGAAGTAAAAGTCTCTTCCAAACATTTTCTTGCAGATGCTGATGGTATTGGGCTCCAGTCAGTGTCAGTGAGGGTCCTAATTTGAGGACAGATCTAACAGACATTCCATTGGATTCTTCAACTCAACTTCAATGCAGCACAGGTCAGATTTCTATGGAGCCGCTACTCGAGACTTTTGTCCCAACCCTTACTGGATCTTCTAACATGTAAAATGTCTCATTTTTACTGCTACACTGAAAAAAAATGAACTTATTCTTTTGTTAATGTGATAACCCCCTATCATGTACTTTTAACTAAATAATTTCATGTTTCAAACAAAAACGTGATACAATCATGTTGGATAAACAAGAAATTCAACAACTTAACGTTTATGAAATTTACCGGTAATCATGTTGAGATAACATGATTCATTATAGTCAGACTGATCTTGTACTGAAGATGATGAGTGAGATCACGGGATAGCACGCGAGATCATGGGAAATCACGGAATATCACACGAGACCACGCGAGACAATCATTTATTGTCTCAACTTGAATAAAATGTATTCAATTGAGATAAAGTAATTCAATTTAGTCAGATTCATCTTGCGCTGAAAAAAATGAACTTTGGGGGTTATTACATTAACAAAAGAATATCATGTACTTTTAACACAATAATTTTAAGTTTGAAACGAAAACGTAATAAAATCATGTTGGATAAACAAGAAATTCAACAACTTAATGTTTATGAAATTTAATCATGTTGAGATAACATGATTCATTATAGTCAGACTGATCTTGTGCTGAAGACGACGAGTGAGATCAGGGGATCATGCGAGATTATGGAAGATCACGCTACATAACTGTTTCGCGCCTGGGAAAACCTCAAAGTGGTTTTAGTTTCACATTAAACTATAGATATTTGTTTTTCTCTGCAGGGCACTATTGGCATTTAAGAACTGCAGTGGAACAAATGGCTATAAAAACTACAACATGAAAATACAGTAATGTGGCTGTGTTTCGAAAATACAGTTCTGTTGTACCTTTTCTAATTGTTGAGTGTTCTTTCTACCTTTTCACCCAGTCCTCTCTTAAAACACTTAATGTAATGTAACTTAAAAAAATGTCTTTGAATTCACGTAATTAAATCATGGAAAGGATTTCCACACGATTAAATAGCTTTTTTTCAGCATGAAGCATATTTGTTGAGCTAACTTAATTTTCATGAGTTGGATCAAGTTAATTATGTAGTGTGAAGGTACCAGTGTAACATAAGTTGGTTTCTCGGACATGCTGTGGTGGCGCAAGGGGTTAGCACGCCCCACATTTGGAGGCCTTAGTCCTCGACACGGACGTCGCTGGTTCGACTCCCGGCCGCATTGCCGCCCTCTTTCCTGTCTGCCTACTGTCTCAAAAAAATACGAGCCACTAGCGCCGCAAAAACTCTTCAGATAAAATAAATGGAAAAAAGAAAAGTTTGTTTCAACTAAATTTGTATTAATCTTAGTAAAGTAAATTATTTGGTCCAAAGCATTGCAAATTAGTTGGGCTGGCTCTTTTAAATTACATTGGGTCCAACTATAGTAAATGAGTTGAATCAACCTTAATAAATTAAATTGAGCAAACATATTTGCTTTAAATTGGAATAAGCATAATAAATTAAGTTGAGCCAACTCATTTTATGTGAATTAGAATAACCATAATATATTAAGTTGAGCCAACACAATTGCTTTACATTGGAATAACCTTAATAAATTAAGTTGACCTAACACATTTGCTTAAAATAGGAGTAACAGAATTACATGGTGCTGAAATAAAGCAAAGTAATCAGGTGGAAATCCGTTCCATGATTTATTTATGTTCATCCAAAGAGTTATTTTTTCAGTGTAGTAGAAATGGATCACTATCAGAAGCCTCTGGCACTTCGAAAGACAGAAAGCATTTTTCCCTTCGTCACCAAGGGTGTCAGTGTGAATGCCTGCCAGAATATTCAAATTAAAATTAGCCTTATTTATGCATTTTCCACTTCATAGGAGTATGCTCTCAAATTTTTAGCTGATGAACTCTGTTTTACTTTAAAGTTTTAAATACACTTCAGATGGTCTGTGTGACAATGTTTCTTATTTTGCTTATTCATTTTTGTAATTTGAAGCTCCACTTACAACCTGCTCCAACAACACATAAATGTAAATGCATGTTGGTCTTTACTGGACGTTGAGATTTTGATGAAAGGTGTTTATGGACAATTGAAAGCTGGACTGGATTAAGTCATAAAGATTAAATACTTTTTTCACATCTTTAATGTTTAAGAAAACAAAAATTGGGGTTCCTCATCTCTTCTCATGAGCTGTTTACGTCTTGAGTTGCTGTTGATTGTTTTTGGCAATTAATTAATTAATTTAAAGTCACAATTAGAAATTTATCTAAAACACTGTTTCAAAAAAAAAGAAAAAGAAATTGAAAAAATTTTTTTGTTAAAGTAAAACTATTTTTCACTTACATCCATTCATCGACTGCTTACTGTCTGATACACAGTAACATTCACATTCTGACCTCTGATACTCCCGTTATTTGTTTCATTTCCCCCCAAAGACCATATAAAACCCAAATAGCTTTTCAAAGTGCCAGCCAAGTTTAGTTTTTACCCATATTATACACAGTAAATTCAGATTTTATCACTTGTTCGAAGCAAGAGGCACTTTTTTCTCCTTGCTGGTTGATTTTAATATGCTCCCCTGCAGAGCATCTCTCCCTCAGCCTGTAATCAGTGCTGATGCAGTGGGGGTCAAACACAACTTTGTTACGCAGCTTGTTCAGCAGATGTAACTGCTCCCAGAGCTTGCCGGGCCTCGGGGATCAAAGACCACATGACGCTGGAAGAAAATAAAAGTAAGCCAATTATGCTGAATGGCTTTACGAGTGTCTCAAGGAAGCAGGAAGAGGAAGATAAGAGTTCAGTTTCAGAAAGTAATGAAATTGTTATTTTTTTCCCCCACAAGCTTCCTGCAGTTGATGTTGTTCTTCTTTATCTCTCATTCACTGTCTGAATGCATTCCAGTCATCCTTATTCAACTCCCCGTCTCCCAGTGGTGTTGTGAGCAGCTGTCTGAGGCACGTCTGTAACGATAGCTTACCACGCATCCGGCACGGTGCAGGGATTTATCAAGCCGCAGAGCAGGGAAATTTGGACAAATCAGATATGTGCGAACATGCCTCGGTCTACGTCTAGTTCATTTTTTTTTATTTCTTGTTTTTTATGTTTGATTTCACAATACTCTTGTTTTCACTTTAACACAATTTCCTTTTCCATTACTATGCTCCAAAAAGAACTGTGATGCACTTGAGAAGACGCCAAGCTGGACTGTAGTTCAGAAACAACTCTGCTGCTTTAATACAGCAACAAGCATAGTTAGTCTCGAATGCAATTAATGTCTTGTGGATGAAATTACTTATGTCGACCATCAAGGGTGATTTTGATTGACTTCTAGCTTTATCTTTCATTGGCACTTTCATCAATAATGATGTGGAGGATGTGTTTTTGATTGAGATGGAGAGACAGGGGTTTAAATGTTTTATTTCTTACAAGCCGCTTCCCGTCTCTAATTTCAATTATTACAAATAAATTGAATCTCCTCGAAATTAAATTAAATTAACAATGATCCAGACCGCTCTCTTTAATTAAAAAAAACAAATCATCCATGGACTCTTTTTATCTTCCAATCTGTTTCAACCAGAATTTGTCAGCTGTGTGCCTACCATGTTCTGTTAATCTAGTCTAGAGCGGGCCCAGCTTTAGCACACACACACACACACACGCACACACGCCTGCCTGCAGACACACCAAACTGGAGTGTTTTGGTATCTGTCACGGTGTGAGGAGGTCTAACCCCGCTCCCCTTCCCTGGATCACCATTACATGTAGACAAATAGCACCAGTTGGTTGAGGGTCTCCCTTGAAAGTGATAGAGCAAGAGAGAGAGACAAAAGGTCAACAGAATCAAGCGGCTCACATCACTGGCTAAGTTGTGAGTCAAACTACGGATAGTGGACAGATGACAGCGAAAGAAAGGTGTAGCAAGAGCAACAGGCTGTATGCCCCACTGTTCTATAGACAACTTCTGAAAAAAAAAAAAAACAATCCCCGCTCCAGCTCCTAGAGATGGAAAAGTGAGAGGGGAAAACAAGTGCTTCTAATGAAAACAGCCACTCAGTTTTTTACCTGAGGCACAAGCTACAGATTTGTCTGACAATTTTGTCTTTGCTTCAGTGATGTTTTGTGTTTGTAGGGTTCCTACACATTTGTCACAACAGAATTACATACGTTTCCACACTCAAGGGCAGATAACTCCAGAAGCATGTGGGTGGAGGAGATGATGTTTTTTTAAAAATGTTTATCCAAAGACAAGCCTGGACAAAATATTTTCTTGTCCAGACTGTGAAGCAGAAAAACACTGACTAATTATCTAATTAGCAGTAAAACAGATACTTTGAGCACCAATATGTCATTTACAGACCAAACGTGTATGAATAGACTTTTGTATTCTTGATTCATCAAACTTTGTTATTATTCTCTGTAAGATTGTGTGTGTGTGTGTTTTTTTTTCATTTCGGTAGCACCTGCTGTTTGATATTACTAAAAACAATTACCTTTAATTATATACAGCTGGTTAGCCAATTACCAACAAAACAGCAGAAGGTCAAAATAGAAAATCAACAGATTAATCTATGATGGCAATTAATCTTGTAAATTATTGTTTTAATGCTGCTGTGCCACAGATGAAAATAAAACACATGGAAATTTGTTTTGAGATAAAATAAATTCAAAATATTCAACCTGACTAATCAACTATTAATATAAGAAGAAATAGTACACCAAAAATACTAAAGGTGACATATATTGGGTTGTTTTTATTTTGTAACCTTGAAGACAATTAAATTAACAATTGTACTGTGAAATTTATATATAAATTTAAAGTATAAAATACTTTAATTTAATGTAAGTCCTCTTTTGTACAAAATACATTTGCAGTGTCTTGCAGGGCTTTGCAAAACTATTACTGCCCTGTGATTGTTTTATTTTTATTTTGTCATACTTCAACTGCATTATACATTGTTAGAATGTAGTGCACAATTGCACAGTGAAATGACAAAAAGATGGTCTTAATTTTTTTTTTCTTTTTTACAGAAAATTCTGAAATGTATGGCATGAATTTGTGATCAGTTGTGTTTATAGTTCTAATGAAAGTGAAGCCAGCTACCTTTGGAACTTACCTAATTACCGAAGAGAGTGCTGAAGTATGTAATTATAAATTACATACTATATAAATAATAAATTAGGAGCCGGAGGTTTGTTGGAAAATATTAGTGGACAAGCAGCGCCAAAGAGACCAAAGAGCATACCAGTTTGGCCGGGAATAAAACTGTGGAGAGTTTAAATCAGAGTTAGATTGTAAAACACAGTTCAAGTGCTTTTGCACTCTGCAAACCATAATTTTCAGTTAGATGGGCTTACTCCTAATTTCCTTGACAACAATTGAGATACTAAACTTCACATAGAATTATAGGAAAATTATTCATATTTAAATTCATAAAATACTTATTAATCCCTCTTTAATCTCCAGAGTTTCACTCAAATTTAAGATAAGATGATTATTTTCACATCATGACACAAAGCCATCCAACAGCTCTCTGTACGCAGCTTCTTGTCCATCTCTGATACACGTGACGACTGAATCATCTGTGTATTTCTGCAGACGACAGGACTCTGACTTGTGCTGGTAGTCTGAAATGTGCAGAATGAAGATAAATGTTGAAAGAGAGTTCCCTGTGGTTCTCTTGTGCTCTTGATCACCTGGTTAGACACAAACCCTTCAGTCTCACAAACTGTGATCCATTTGTCAGGTAGTCACTGTTCCAGGTGATGGTTAAGGCCTCCAATTGTGTCTCCTGGAGTTTTTTTTTGACAAAGTAAATCAGGCTGATATGTGTGAAAATCACTGGATAAATCAAAGACCGTGATCCTCACAGTGCTGCCTGCTTTGTTCAGATGACAGTAGGTTTGTTGAAGCAAATGTCTTCAACTCCAACTCCACGGTGATAAGCACTCGGGTGGGCCAACAGCAGACTCTTCAGAACCTTCTTAATGTGAGATGTCAGGGCAGCAAGTGTAAGGTCGTCGACGATTGATGGGTGAGTTTTCTTTTTTAATTGAACAAGGCAGAATGTGTTCCACAACTATGAAACCTTCTCTTGGGTTAAGCTAAGGTTGAAAAGGTAATGCATAATCCCACAGAGCTTCTCTGCAAAGGCTTTTAGGAGTCCATGCCTGAGATGGAACATAACACATCTGAGGTGTGACAGAGAAGCTGTGAGTGAAATGAGTGTGGGATGTCTGGTTTGGCTGGGGGCAAGAGAGAAGGGAGCCAAGTTTGTTTCTGAACTGAACCTACTGAAAAATGAATCTGTTCATTGACTCTGATTGTATCTGCTAGTATAATACTACTAGTATAATGCTAGTTGAAAATGCAAAACCCAACTGCGGTGGATGGAGGATAAATCAGCTACTGGGTTTGGATGTACTCACCACATGGAGCTAACTTTCAAAGCATGATCTGAAGAAGAATCGTTTCTGATGTTTGTAAACATGTTCTGATGCTTTAAAATTAACATCCATATTTTTACAGCTCCCTGCTCCTTGTTCAGCCAAGTAAGCCCACACAAACTCATCAGTTTTTATCCAAAGCGCATGATCAGTACTGTATGGATTATCTGTGGTCATTGTTGCACCTGGCAAAGAAGATCACCCTTCCACCGCCTCTAACTCCGCATGCGCCAGATCAGACACAGCTCCAGATTCTGTTGGGACTGTAGAACCACTGTTAGCAAGGCTAACATTTTGAGAAGCATAGAGGGATGATGGTTCTGTTCCATGTCCAATATGAGTTTTAAAAAGCTTGGATATTTTTTCAATCACCTTCTTGTGGCGCTCTTCTTTTTCTTTGGTTCCTGCGCTCCGCTGTCATACTTTCTGTTGTCCACCATCATGAGGAATTACTCCTTGATGCTCCTCCCCAAAGCGTAAGACGCATCAAACTTGGACCAATAATAATCAAGCATTCATGATGGACGTTTGCCAGAACAAATCAGACAGTTTTTCAACAACACCGCTAAAATCCTCATTACCAGTGATAAAATTAAGGCATTCTGACCTTAATCATTCACAAAAATACAAAGCAACCTTCGGAGCCCCCAAAGCGCTTGTGCCCTGGTAAGCCCATGCTAAAATCCAGGCTTGCTGGTGGGGATATTATGTAACCAGTCACACACTCAGTCACAGCATTGATGAGGTCTTGGAAGTATAGCACAGAGTGAGGCATGATTAAAATCAGTCAACGCTGCCACAAACACATTGGGGTGTTGTGTCTGAAGGTTAGCAACAACTGAACTGATGACATCACATGCATTGCTGGCAGCTGAAGGTGGAACATAAGCAGTTGCCAAAATAACTGGAGAACTCTCTTGGTGAATAATATGGACAGAAACATATTGCTGAAGGTTCAATATCTGAGCTGCAGGAATGACACTTCACAGTAAAACGTCCTGGATGACACAATCTGGTGTTGGGAAGCATGGCTAATACATCTCTTTTTCTTTTCCAACTACTCTTTAAATCTCTGTCTGCTTGTACAGCCAGGAAAGATGTTTCCTGATGTTTGGTGAATCATTTGGTCTGAAGATGTTTGAGTCAGACATATGTAACTACTGTATATGTCAGTGAAGAATATAATTCTGGATTCCAGATACTGTCGCTGAGTACTTGTTAAGGCTTGGAGTTCATCCAACTGGTTAGCCAGCAATCATAACACATTATGATTGATGGAAGAGATTGTTTGATCTTTACAATGACAAAAAATGAAAATGTTTTTTAAAAAAAGTGATCTCGCTGGTCATTAAACAGTGTCTAGTCTTTCCGCTAGTGGAGTGAATCTGTTAACGCATATTGTATCTATGACATCATTGAATGTGGTTTTCAGCTGTAAAGTTTGGAGCCTAAGGTGCCCACTTTCCAACATGCAATTTGTTTTGAAGTATGCTGATTCAATAACAAAAAAAAAATCCTTATCTAGTCATCTATGCTAATTTTTTTGTCCTTCAGATGCTGTAGCACAAATAAACTGTTTTGTGTTCTGATTTGTAGAATGATATAAAACTCAAATGCAGAGCAGACTGAGGAGTGGAATAAATGGCCAATATTAATATTAATTAAAGCTGGTAAATAAAGCACTTTTAAAAACCAAGGATATCACAGGAGATTGACACAGGGCAAGAAACTGAGTATAACAGGAGGAATCAGCAGAGGGAAGACAGCAGAAAGCAGCCTGAGAAGGAGAGAGTGACAGAGAATAGGAGAGAGAAAAAGAGAAAATGACACAAGGGGTCGAAAGAAAGTAACGAGTAAAACTAGAACAATAAATTTGACTGTGACAAAGAATAACAAAACTCAAGGGCCAAATAATAAACATAATCTAACTAAAACTAAAAGTAGACTAGACCAGGTAAAACAAAACAATGCTGATCAAATCAAAAGAATGATAATTAAGGCAAACACAGATAACCATTAAATAAAAACTACAAAACCGGAGATCCTGACATTTTTGGGTTGGATTCCAAAGAATTAAAGCTGAAAAATATATTTAAGCTTTTACAATGTTCTAAAATTATATGAAGTACAAATGAGTACAACATGAGCATTAAGTCCATGAAGTAAAACCAGATATTGGAGAGTAATAAAAAAAAAAAAAAAAAATATATATATATATATATATATATATATATATATATATATATATATATATATATATATATATATATATATATATATATATATATATATTGGGTTCATGGCTAATTCTAAACATCTGTATACAAACTCAGACACAGGGTTTGGCTATTTGGTAGTCCCTGTGACTAATAGGAAATCCATAGCCCTCTGACAGAAACCAAGCATCACAAGCAAAGGTCATTAATTGATCAGCAACTACTTGGAAGAACTGTGATCTGTTCATGCCAGAGAAGTCCGCCAGCCAACTCCTCCAGGTCAGCCTCCTCTGATTCTTCTACAAGCCTGTTGCAATGCAATGCAGAAAAATCCATGCCAAAGTGCCAATACAAAGTTTCAACAAGAAAAACAAGAGGCAGTAGACTCAGTGAAGTGTTGTCAGAGGTAAAACAGTCAGAGGAAAGGTTCTGCTTCTGCATCCGGTGACAAGCTCATCCTCTTGCCAGCAGTCCCAACATTTCCTGGCAAATGCGTGCACTGACGGATGTTCTGATTATACACCACATTAAGTCTCCAGAATAACACAACAAATCACACCAGCTTAATAGGAAAGACTTTGCCAAATGCATTTCTGTTCAATAAGGGAGGAATAATGACATTTAGTACTAAATAATTATTTTCACGCTTTGTGCCATGTTTTCCCATCACAATACCACAAAGACATGATTGTCTAAGAGGAACGGATTCATGCAGTCTTAATAATCAACAGAGATATGAGACAAACATGGACACATTTTTGAATATGGAACAGAAAGGAATTGAAGACTGTGTAAGAATGGCAGAATAGCAGTGGGATATGCATGTTTTGGGTGTACTGTCAGAGACTGAATGAAAAATCTTTCCTTTCGCCAAGACCAGCAGCTGCAAGGGCCACGTGGCAGAGAGAGAGCAGTTATGGTGCCATAGCAAGACATTGCCAGGGGAAGTCTGGCAGCTTGGAAGCAAAATATGGAGTATTCATTAAGTTGCTGTAGGTTATTTTTTACACATCTCGGTCCCAGTTAGTGTGTTGTGCTCACATATAATTATATTATGGTCACAGCATTCACCCATACAGTGTGTTTGACTTATTGCTTTTTCTTAACTATTCACCTGTACTATTGCAATACAGAAATTAACCCCAACTGAAATACATAATTTACTGTATTTCTGTTGTCTATAAGTCATTGTAACACATGAAAATGCTTTGGTCTAAACCATTGTCTTTAGCAGTTTGAAGTTTAAAGTAACACTTTAAATTTCAAATGATAGGTAGAAAAGTGCTATGCAAAATGCATCTTTTCCTTCCACAGTAAAAATGTACGCCACTATTGTCTGTTGCACTAAAATTCCAGTAAAATACAGTGAAATTTGTTGTTGTAATGTGATAACATGAAAGTTCAGTGGATAGGTATTCTTTTGCAATGCACTGCATTTTTAGTAATATCTGATCAGAAATAGGAGTAGCCAAGAATTGTACTCAAGTAAGAGTAACAATTCATTGGTATACATTTTACTCAAGTAGAAGTAACAGGTTATACAAAAGAAATTACCCAGGTAAAAATGTATTTTGGTAAAATGTCTTCTAAAGTAGCATCTTTTACTAAATAAAAAAAACTTCGAGCAGAAGAAAATTATTTCAAAATTTTATTTTATTCACAAAAATGCTACTAATTAAACTCAATTTAACAAAAATGTTTACTGTGTGTCTTTATCTGGGGAAGATTGGGTGCTGAAGTATTTACTTTAAAACAATAGTACTGAAGAAGAAGTAGAACGTAGAGTAGAATAAATCTACTCATAGAATTGCATTTTTTCTGTAATCAAGTAAGCATAACTGAGTAAATGTAACTATTTCAGTACCCAATGGAAAACAGTGATCATATGACTGAACACATTTTTTTATAAAAATCTTTGGAACACACAAACATTCTGGTTGCACTGCAAGCTTCCTCCACTTTTGTCTTGGCAAAAAAAAAAAATCACTTATGAATTTCCTATTTTATGAAAATAGGAAATTCAGCAGTTACAGTAAGTCTCCACCATCAGTATAAAATTTATTAGAAGTTCGATTGGCTGGAGGTGACTGTCACATACACTTTGGATCCAACTACGTTTTACACTCTCCTGTTGCTCTGGTGTGATTAGTCCACACACAGAGACAAGCAGAGAGATGGACCCCCGAAGAGCCTGCAAATTAAAGTTATGACACCTGAGGAGGAGTACCGGGAAAAGGGAAAATAAGGGGAAATCAAAAAGTAGAAAGGTAGAATACAGACTGTGTTACAGTGAAAATAGCCTCTGTGGCTATCATAACTTTTTTTTTTCCAGTCTTCCTCTTCCCATATCCGTTCAGGCTATTCCTCCCTACAACTTGGTCCAATTACAAAATCCCTTCTTACAACAATATTGTATTACAAAGCTGTGTGTATGACAATTGACTATACATCTCAAGCCGATCCTGAAGAGCACTGTTTTTTGGAGAGTGCCTTCATCAAGGTAAAATTTGTGTTTTGCTGCTAATCTCTGTAGCGCTTCCTTGATCTCCCTCCACCCCACCCCCCCACTGGCAAGGCTTTGATGCCTCTATGGAGTAAACGCTACTGGCATGAATCAAATTCAATTAAATGATTTTCAATAAGAAAGGCTGCCAGTTATCAACAGTGCTCATTTGCACACTGTGACCTTGGTAAAGGGGGTGTGCATGTGTATGTGTGGTATTAGCATTTTCTGAGCTGCAGGGTAGGAAGTGAGGATGAAGAGCAGCTAAGAACGCACAGTGGGTGTTACGGCTTCAGATGAAAGGGAGGAAGGGCCCAAATGCATGACAAGGGAGGAAGGGAGCAGGAAGGGGGGGATGGCTTTATTTAAGCTGATGCACAACTGCAAAAATTAGGCAGGCTAACAAATACACAGGAGGAGGGTGACACAGGAATTCCAGGAATAACAGAAAGATTTGGAAACTAAATGAGCCACTAACAGCGAATGTTGAATAGCCTTGCATAGGAAGCGTCGGCAGGGAATACAGACAAACTGACAGATGAAAGGGCAAAAATGCTGGACTCCAGACAGCACACGTGGGGGACTAATTAGTAACTGAAACCTGAGTGAGAAAAAAAAAACTGTCAAAAGGGCACAAAGACATAAGGTGACACAACGCAAGAGAAATAAGGAAAAATAAAACTGTACAACATAGAACACCTCAAATCTGACCTTTTACCCACAAAGGTCGCTTTCTTTACGTACCTTGAAAAGTTTCATTGTAGGCCACAAACAATGAAAATAATCTCTTACCCTACGACAACAAAGTCTAAGAATCTTTGAAATATTATTGTTTTTATGACATCAATGCATTATAGTCCGAAAAACAGTCTGGTGTGAATGTCTGATAATACTTACATTAATGGTCATATGTGGTTAATACATAAATTTAACAGGTTTTAAAATAGTTAATGGTTAATCACCTTGAAATAATGGCTAGTGTGTTAAACCTATGATTAGGAAATTGCTTTTTATTCATTGGAATAGTGTGTTTAATCACATTGAGTGTGAAAACACCTTCAGTCAAGGAATACTTTTATCGATGAGGGCATATTTATTCTTTTATTTTTACATTCATGGTATTACTTGTCTAAAGAATGTGGTTTGAAAATTATAATCAACATGACCTGAATTACTTCTATGTTTGCGTCAAACTGGCCCTTGTGACAGCTCTTCCCTCTGAAACCCTTGCTGCTGCAAGCTGAGAAGAGTTTTCTGCTGATGCCTTTAAGAGAGATGAGCAAGGAGCTTCTGGCCAGCCTACTAAAACCAGAACTGATCACCCACTGTGTTCAGTTATGCAAAATGCTATTGACTACATGGGTTCCTACGTTAGGCTAAGTTGGTATAACATTCCTCCAAGGTTTATGTGTCATTTTTCCTTTGAGTCATGCTGTTCTGAATCCAAAGAGGGGATCCAGGGCTGTGGAAAAAACATTGAATTTAACAGTCTTCCAGTCTCCATGTGACCTACTGGCAGAAACTCCTGCTATTGTGGTGAGTTTTCCCAGTCAGCCAAACTAATAAAATGGGAGAGTGCAGTTGCATGAACATGAGTCCAAACCAGTGCCACTTTCAGTCAAACTAATTCTAAAGAGAAGTAAGGCATGGCATTGAAAAATAACGTTGTTATGTTCCAATACCAGCTGTAGTTTACTTTCTTGTATTTTGAGTGATAAAATAAAAAAGCTAGCATTTCCACATAGATCACATAAGCTAAGTTCTTACAAATAATCTGATTTTGTCTTATTTTACATAATGACATCTTACAAATTGTTGAAGTGTGAAAATATCAGACTTCAACATTCTCTAAGAGATACAGACTTATCCCGCAATTCTCTATGGAATGTAGAAAATGACTAGATAAACCCTGCACTTTCTTTGGCTTCTCATTCAAACAGTTGAAAACAAAGAACCCGTAACATGGAAATTCTTTGTGGTTTGACATTAAAACAAATGGCCCGTGACTACTTGCAACAAGAACAAAAGCTGTCCAAAAACTAAAACATTCAGCCGTACTTGTATGCTTTTAGACAAGGATCTAAAAGTGATCATCATTCGTTCAAATTTGGCAAATACATTACAAATAAAATAGGTTGTGTTATGAATGTAAATGTAAAATGGATGGTGACAAAAAACAACTAAAAACTGTAGCATGTACAATATGAATTAAAAAAAAATAAAGTATAATGTCCTTCAAGATATACTGTATAAAATAGCATTAATATACATCTAAATGGGTCAGGCACCCTTTTTTTTTTAAATAATCAGATGAACTAAAGAAACTAGCCTTGCCAAGATCTACTGCAGCCAGATATTGCTTAGAATCTCTGGGCACTTGTCTCACAGTGTGATTCAGGGTCAGGGTATGATTACTGATGAAGAGGAGCTGATAAGAAAGATTCACTCTAACTAAGGGCAAGGTCACCTCCCACTGCGGAGAAATGCAGATGTGATGAGACAGGGATTAGAGACTTTTTACTGCCCACACATGCAGGTACACACAGGAAACTCGGTCCCATATAGGAACGGTGGTATAACACATCCATTTACAGTACCTACCAAAAGTACTCCATCCCTCTTAGCATGTCAAAACTTTCTCTCATTACATCAAAAACACTTCAGAGTGTTTAATTGGTACTTTATGTGACAGGCCAAAATAAAGTAGAGCATAAGCATAAGCATGCAAAAAGTGCGTTTTTATTTTTTACTTGTACAAATCTGTAAACCAAGTATTACAGATTTGTAAGACCTCAGAGGACTGAAAAGTTGTGCATTTCAGCCCTCTGAGGTCAATATTTTGTAAAACCACCTTTCACTGTTATTAGAGCTGCTAGTCATTTAGCATAATGTCTCTTCCAACTTCACACAACTGGAGACTTTGTGAACATTGCTTTTCAAAGCTTGTTCCATATTCTTGATTTGACTTTGGCTTGGACTTTAACTGATCAACTGTAACACATCAATTGACTTTGATTGAAACCACCCGGCTGAAGCATGGGTGGTATCTTCAAGGTTATTTTCCTGCTGAAAGGTAAACGTCCACACTGGTCTAAAGTCCTTGTAGCATCCAGGGCATCCTCTTCCTGGAGGGTAATGCTAGAAAGCCCACCCAAAGGAAGGCGTCCAGGGGCCCAAGCCACCTCACCTGAGTCCTTTCAATGTGGAGAATTAGTGACTTTACACAGATCACCTTCAAGAAAACCAAGCGCCACAGCCTATCACTTAGAATGTGCCCAGCCATCATGCAAAGGAAAGTCATTTAATTTGTTTGTATCCAAAATGTCATTATTTTATTCATGATCCAAATTTTATCACTATAGATGATGGTAAAAATGTAGACCGACTGGTGAATTGAGAGCCTTGCCTTTCAGCTCACCTCTCTCTTCACCATAACAGGCCTGTGCATCCTTCGATCTCCCACTCTATTCCCCCCTCACTTGTGAGCAAGACCTGATGCACTTGAACTCCTTCTCACATGTCTTGTGGCAAAATGCAAACATCTTTCTTCCAACAATGACTTCCCTCTTGCCATCCTTAGAATATAGATTATGTAAGTAATAGTTGCCCCATAGGCTGCTTCTCCCAAACGAGCTATGAATCTCTGCAGCCCTTCCAAATTTACTGTATTCTTTTGCTACTCCTCTGACCAATGTTCTCCTCACCCACCCAGTTTAAGTGAATGGCTGAGTTTTGGTAGGTTTGAAGGTGCACTATACTTAAGGGAAAGTTTGCAAAGAACTGTAGCAAATGATGTAATCTCTAGATTTTAGACCAAATTAAAAAAGACCAGAAATACCAATGAAGATGTGCTTGGTCAGAATGTTAGGGTTAAACATGATTATAAATGAGCAGCACTCCAGCAACTTTAAGACTAAGACACTCTCTTGATAAGATACAAAAAAGACCAAACTTACATGCGACTGCTAGGCGGAATCTTCCGTCCATCTCTGAACCAGGTAACTTGCGGCTGGGGGAAACTCCGAATCCGTGGTGCTGGAATAACGGCGCCCTCCCCCTGAGAGACAGACTGAGTGCGCTCACCCTCTTCAAAACTGCCCATAACTAGAAAAAGACAAATAAACCACAAAAACAAAGTCAAGCGGTGCCAGGGGGCATGACAGCTAACACAGGAGTGTTGAAAAGCCACACATATAGTCACTGAAACAAATGTCGCTCTCTTTCCTTTGGTGACCTAAGGGCTGCTGCCATTTGCTTTGAGCTCTAAAATGTTACTTTGACAGACAGAGTAGAGCTGTTACTATGGTTTCCACATCAAATTATGAAAGGCTTTCAGAGGCAACATGTAATGAGTCACAAAGGGACATTAAGGGGAAGCTAAATTGACTTTACGTTGGATCTTATTTTTCTCCCACTTCCATAGCTTTATTTCTCACATTTGTTTCATATTTTGACTTCTTACGGAAAAAAAAATACTGCAACAATATTCCTGGTGTTTCAAAGACTGGTGTTAAAGGAGATCTTTGGGTTTTTTCTTTCCCCTGATCTGATGAAGACAGTAAGACAAAATGACACAAGGTAAGAATCAGATTTTTGTTTCTTTAATTTGAGAAGGAGTAATAAAGAAAACTCATCTGAAATGAATGAATCATTACATCAAAATGTCAATTAAGTCTAGGAAACAGTTTGGATGTATTTATGTCTGAAATGTGCAGAGATCAAGGTGAGAGACTTCAAACCAGCGATGTTGGAGCGTTTGTGTATTGATGAAAATGTTATTTTACCTTCTCCCGCTCTTTTTCAAAGAGAATAACAAAAAGAGGTAATCTGGCTTTGCACCGTAGCCATGGTGCTTAGCTTAAATGAAAATCTGGGGAGTCTGCAAATCCCCCTGACTTTGATCTGCGGTTTTTGTGATGGGATGTCCTCCTCCCCTTCCTTCCCCAATCTGTAATACCTTTCAGTGTTTCCCTTTCTCTAGGGTGTGTCTTTGCATTCACAGTAGTGCCGCCTCAATGAAGCAGACACCAAAAGGAAATTTCTCTATCTTTTCTTCCACTCCCATTCTTTTCTATCCTATCCATTATTTTTCTGTAGGTGTCCCAAATTCTTGTTTTTTTTTTACTCCGCATCTCTGTCGGAACTCTTCATAGTTTGAGCAACAGATACAAGGACAAAAGAGAATTATGGAAATGAGAGAGATGCAGGAATGTAGAGGAACTGAATGACAGTGGGGTGCAAGCCAAGAAATAAATAGAAAGCGGTGGTGGCCAGGAAACAAAGTCAACAGAGGAAGGAAGTGGCAACACATAGAGCCGGTGATGGAGAACCCAAAATGCAGCAACATGAAAGGAGAAGCAGAAGGAGGGAGTTGCTGACACTAATGTTCTATTTGTCCAGCACTGAAGATGTGGACCAACAGGACTGTTTGCTCTATCCTGTCTCCCTCCCACTTCTTTCTCTGTCACACCTGGCTGACTGCATTGTCAGGCAAACACGGTGCGGGAAATACAATCAAAATGTCCATGCAACCTGAAGAAGCCAGCAAACCCAACAAACTGAGGCAGGCATGTAGAATGGGGGGGGGGCTGTTGTGCATAAGAGGTTGTGGGTGGTCACAACGCGACAGTCCTCCAGACGCCTCTACTGTGCATCTCTAATAGCTTGTTAACGAGAGGAGGAATCTGAGCAGCCTGAAAGTGGCTGGGGGAAAATTTACAGGAATTCAGTGCAGGGGAGCGGCACTTTCCACTAAGAAACAACAGATGTTGTTGACAAAAGAGGGAGTCTGAAATAAGCTGCGGTCATATTGAAATGAAGCAAAGTTAAAAAGAACTATAGCAACAAAAAGCAATCTAATGAGAATGCTGAGTGGAACAGCTGTCTGGGTTGATAACACTTTGAATGAGATGCAGGTAGATCTTTCACCCCACCAGCATCTGTCCCTCCCCAGTCAGTCCTTGATACAAAGGCAGCCAAAGAGAATGTGGGCATATATAGTGTACTCTGCATGCAATTAAGCACATGCACCCTCCGTCTTGCTCCAGATCCATGCGCTCCTCCATTTGTTCCATTAGTCTGTGTGCACTTACAGGCCACTTGTACTTCTGTACGTCTCTGCAGAAGGGCTCCCACCCGATTCCTCACGATGCAGCGGTAGAAGCCAGCATGAGAGCGATCTAGGGAGGGGATTAAGTACCTGTAACAAAACAAAAGGACAAACAAACTCTGAAATTGAAAATCACTAATTCAACCAAATAGATGAACAACATCTAACAAGTTTTTAAAATGTCTTAGACCTAATATGGAGCAGTTGAGCAAATGTAAATATTAATTACAGAAAATTAAAAACAATCTTTGAAAAAATTAAGGACACAAAGCACAATGAAACTTAAAACATTGATTTTAAAAAGAGGAAAAAGTGTTTCCTGAAGACTGTTGTACTGTTGAAGACTGGTTGTACTAGATTTTATTTAGGAGCACAGGGGTAGAGAAGTCTGAATATTAATTCATGCCACACTTTTCAGATTATCTGTTAAAAAAATTAATCCTGTATGATTTTCTTTTAACTTCACACGAAAGTGCGTATTAGGGTTCCACATCAGTTAGTTGGTTGTCAACTAATCACATCAGTCGTGGTTAGTTGACAATGTAAAATTGTGCTAGAGTAAGAATATGTTTGGATACTAATATACAGGCCACAAAATGATGATTTGTAGTCTGGGAGCAATATTGTGTGGTGGCGATGCAACATCTAACTGCTGAACTGTGAATTTGTATGTCATTTTTTAATACGTTGCCACTTGTCGCTGTACTATATGCTTTATACAGCAAGGAGTCAATAAGCCAGTAGTCTTTCAGTCAAACAGTGTATAACCATGGCTCTAGACATCTTTTATGACAAAATACTATATCCTATTTTATTCTAGGGTTGTATCCATCATGACAAAATGAAACTGAACTGGTCTTAAGCAGGCTCTAAGATAGTTTACAAGTTACAACTAAACCGAAATGTACAAAAAGCATGTTTTAAACCCCTAATATTTATTTTTTAAAAATATGCTGTAAAAAAAAAAGCTGTGTCTGAATATACCCTTTCATTTGATTTAGAAAGTAAATGCAGTGCGCTGATTAACTGTTTATCAGCACACTTCAGATGATATTTTTTTCAGTTTGTGCATGTTGATCTTCATTAATAACAATACCAAGAAGTGAAATTGTTTTCCACCTTACTGGGTAGGACTATGAGGCCATTTCCAAACCGGCTCAAATTTATCATTCTATTTTGAGGAACAGGACTCTTTCAAATTCAGCCAGGAATATTAATGACAGGACAAAGAGAACAAGACAGAACAAACATGACTTATTTTGAAGAGATATCAGGGGAAATACTCTGCTTTCCAAAAAGAATATAGCAGGACATGTGAGGTTTACAAAGCTGCTTTGAAACAATCTACAATACTTTTGGGAACATTGCCCTTTAAACTATGAAATGAAGGTAAAAATATTAGGCAATAGAGTAATCAATCAATCATATTTATTTGCATAGCACATTTCAGCAACAAGGCAGTCTGAAGTGCTTTCCATCATAAAAACACACAAAAAGTCATAAAAAACACCATATACTCAGCAGTTGAGAAACCAATAAGAACCACTGAACATTGATTATCAACCATTCATCATCAAAATCATCAACACACATTAAATAATTATACATGTTTGGAGACAACCAAATACATTTAACGTGTTGATACAAACCCCTCACATCAACTATTGGGTGTTGGGAATTTAACTTGTTTTGCAGTCATGGAGGGATATGCCACACCATATGTATAACAGCTGTAACATGGCCTAAAACAATGATTCTAAATACTGCAGCAAACTTGTGATTATGTTATGAAAAAAACACAATCACAGCGCAATAGATTGCCAAATCGTAACCACAGTCTGATAAAATAGATGTGTGGAAATAAATGTCCACAAACCTCAATGAACTGAAGCAATGTTGGGAATATAAGTGGGCCAAAATTCCTCAGTAGCGATTTTAGAGACTGTAGATGTCATACAATTACTGACAGCTGTGTATTTCACCTTTTATCCATTCTTTGTTTCATAAATAATGACAGTGTCAAATTAGTTCTGTGTTTATGTACCAACAAGAATAGATTCAAATTATTTTAGAATATGGAATGGAAATCAGTTTATTATTATTATTATTATTATTATTATTATTATTATTATTATTATTATTATTTCCAGATGTAAATAATACATCTGGAAAAACAAGAAAAAGTTTCCTTTTTCTTGATTTTATCCATGTGTGTCTAACAATGCCTTGTATAATGTGATGGAGACATCAATTTCCATAAGGAAACATCTCAAAGAAATTGTGAAAGTCTTTATTTCCTTCTTCTTCCTGTTTCTTTATCTATGCATTTCTTTTCTTTCTTTCTTCTTTCCTTCTTTGAGTCACAAAAACCCTGGAACTGAACTGGATGTTGTTGCACCATTAACAGGATAACTAATGCCAAAAAGTCGTTATGTCAATGTAAGGACAACTTGCGAACAGACTGTCCTGAAGAGCTATTAGCTTTTATGATGAAAACATTAAAAAGATAAAGTGTTATTAGAGAAAAACCAAACAGCTATAACTATTTATGCGTTAAGTTGTCTTTTTATCTGCAGATTGCTCATGTCCATACAATTTAAGCCTGTATCCTTAGTGCTGCTCGACCTCCTATGAAGCCCACTTTAGGCGATCATGTACACAGACAGGGCACATTTTAACAACTTCCCAATAACTACTAAAAGATGTTGCAATGTTGCAAATAGTTGGCCACAGGGTGGCCAACTATTTCAGCAGTTAAGAGTCTCTAGTGGAATCTTCGAGATGGCAGCAAACCAGGCAGATGTTGTGAATTAGCTCTCACTGAGTTGTATGTACATGCTTAATTTGAAAGTCACTCAAGCATGGAAAGTCTTGTCAAGGAATATCCTTATTGCATGAGGTGAAACATTTTCCTTTAGGAGTCTCCTAACTGCCTTTGCTGTTGCATTCACAAATTTTTTATCTTGAAGATTTTTTTAACAAACAGCATCTGGAAGGTCAGAGCAAAGTCTTCACTAGTGGGAGGAATCACTTTCTGTCGTAACAACATGTAATTGGATTCAGTAGTCCTCTATTTGGTAATGTTAATGATAATGTTTTGGTCTTGATGATGTAAATGAGCCAGATGTGTGTGGGGTTGGGCGTGTACGTGTGCGGGTGTGTGATGAGTCATGTGGGGGTGGATGTGTGTGTGTATGTACTAGAAATATGGTGTAAATTAGGTTTTGGTTAAGGTTGGGAATAGACTAATAATGGTTTGGGTTAGGGGAAATGTCTGGGTTAGGCATAAATGCAGTTACTAAAATGAACTGAAGTCAATATAAAGTCCTAATATGGGTAGAAACACAGATTTGTGTATGTGTGTGGGTGGATTTAGGTGGGAAGGAGGCGAGGGGTGTTTCGATGTTCCGACGATGTTCCCTGAGGTGGCAACTCTTCATGTGCTTTGGCACGTTGATCCATTTTGCCAAGAAAAGTTTGTATGCATCACCTCTGAGAAGTTTTAGACAAATAAATATTGCATTCACATTTAAGCAGTCCACATATTTACTGTGAAGTAATGTTTGATTGTTGCACCACTGTAGTCTTTAGCTATATACGCCTGTAACAGGTTGTAAGCCATCTTAAATATAACCCGAAGTATGGAAAGCCAGATTCAATTGTATCCCAGCTAAACAAAAGTTTGTGTTTTCATGTTGAGGCAGGAAAATAAACATAATGAGCTGTCTGAATCAAAGTACTAAGTACCTTTTTTTCTCCGAAGAGTTTTTGCGGCGCTAGTGGCTCGTATTTTTTCTACAGTAGGTAGACAGGAAGGAGGGTGAGGAGAGGGGGGAAGACATGTCGAACCCGTGACGTCGGCATTGAGGACTAAGGCCTCCAAATGTGGGGCGTGCTAACCCCCTGCGCCACCACAGCACGCCCATATTGCCCATCCTTGACCTGATTTTACAAAGTAGTGAAATGGAACTTCAGTAAATGCTAACGTCTGTCTCCATCGGTACAATTTTGTCAGCATGGAGAACAAGGAGATGATGGTGGCAAAGGTAAGGGCGTGAATGAAAAAAGCTGCATAAGGGTTGACCAGAGCAACATTTCTTAGTACTTGAAAGTGTCCCATTGAAGGCAAACGTCCCATATCTTATGACAGAAAAATACAAAGTAAAAACATAAAATGAATTGAACCGTTATCCTGGTTGTTTGAGTAAAAAAAAGATAATTTCTTGACATTTTGTCTCCTAAGTGGCAATACATTTTTGCAATCTTTAAAGGAATATTGATTAGATGTCTTGAGACTTCCTGAAGATGTTCCAAAGTTATTATGTTATCGCTGGTACTTTTATAAAGATAAGGTATTGATCATCACTGAGCTTTCTTTTAAGTTTGGAGCTTTTTTTTTATCCCAATCATTCATAGATCAGATTTAGACTTAATAAACCAGCAAAATAAATAAATAAAATTGTTCCCCTGAAAATGGTGAGACAATGAAAAGGGATGACAATGTTTTCAATGTCCAAAAATAAACTTTAAAAATCCTTCAAAACATCTGCAGACGAAAGATAGAGACCACTTTTTAAAAGCCTCACTTTCAGGGATGGATTAAAACCACTGCAAAATATTGCATGATGTATACAAAAACATTACAATAATCAGGGGTCAAACTTATGGAAGTACAGACTTGGTCATATGTGCAGAAGAGCTGCCCCAAAGCTATTGAAACAGACCCCTCAGTGAATTTATTCCCAATGAGAAAAGTTCATGTTAAATTCTGTATGTTGGCATAAATTTTAATATGTTTGAGCATAAGAGGCAATATTTAATTCAAGATTGTGTAACCAGTTTTTCAACAGTAGATAAATTTCTAACAGGGAGGGAAAAGCACAAAGTGTAACAGCGCCTTTTCATTTTTTTATGTTTTTACATCCTTACTTAGGAAAGAGATCTCAAGATTGTATTTGACAAGAAGCTGAATAAATATACAAAAGTGAATGGGAGAGAAGCTGTAAATTGGTCAGTCTGAACACGTCAGCATGTCCTGGAAATGTTTTCCTCCAAGTTTAAAAACAGATCAGCTTCTCTCAGCTGAGGTTTCATATATCCTCTGCGTGACACACGATTCTCTTGATCCGGAGGCTGTGTAAGCCAGATTTTATTTCTTCATCCTAAAGCAAATCTGCGTATAATGATAGATGCAAAAACTCTTTTTTTTTTAGTTTTCTTTATTGCTCCTAATGAGCTTGTATTTCAGTTTGCAAAAAAAGTTTCCTTAAAAACACTGCATGTTGTATGAAGTACATATATCTGGAGTTAATGCTAGTTTACCAAATAAATAAATAAAAATTAAAAGTTGTTACAAGAGCTAGAGATGGACATTAAGCTTATCATAGCTGATAAACATTTTGTGTTGACTTTGGCATCTGATCTGCCAATTAAGATTTTGATCAATTACTTTTGTTTGTTTTCTAAGTACGACATCAGAAAAATGAGAAAAAAATGCCTCCGGGTTGTTTGGGATAGTGGTTGTATTTTGGACTTCAGCAGCAAAGAAACTTACAAGACATCAAAAGTACATAAAAGTACTGTATGTCCATAACCATTGGCAGAGTTTATAACCTCCCACCCAACAAAATCATCAAAGTACTTGCAGTGGACTGTCAATAGTGAAACTCCTAATTGCCTTTAGTCTTATTTCCACTTTTATTAGGTAGTTAAATGTTACACATAAATGTTCATTCAGTATATTACCAATAAACTATTGGTAAAACAAAACCTAATGGTGAAACAAACAAACCCTGTTGGTGAAAACTGAAAACCTGACAGTTATTTTTTTTCCCTTTAGAAGTTATTTGTTTATCTGATTTTCTGATGTGGAATGCTGGGCAGACAGACATAGTTTTCATTATTTACTCAATTCACGTACATCTATTGGCATCAATCTGGAGTCATCACTCATGTGTCAAAAAACTAAATACCCCATTCAAAGCAGCCACCTGTTGGTTAGCTTTTCCACTCACATGTGAAAGCGCCTCACAATGTGCCAACAGCCCAGTTTCAGGCCTTGGAAATGCAGATCCAAAGCTCCACTTGAAAACGTAATTATGCTAATAAGGCTGACCTCGGTTATGTTAATTGTTTCTACCAAATGTAGAGGGTGATTAGTCAAGCTGGATGTGTTCATTCACAGAGTAAAAGTTTGGCAAGAGTAGAAATTATATATAAATTATAAACTGTCTCTGATATTATTTATGTCTCTGAATGTCTGATATGAGAGTTAGTTTTGTATTTCTTTACTAAGTTAATAGCATCTGAAAGATGTCCAAAGGTCTGCTTCAAAATACTAACTTTTTGTTGTTTATCTCTTTGCCATGAACTCTATTTACCCATGACATGCAATTGCTATATGTTTTTGAGGCACGTCTACATTTTTCTCTTTTTAACATAGGACTATTAAATTTGTTGTAACTCTACCTGTATGTTGTTGTTGTGCTGGAAGGTGAAACCTCTGTTCTGTTTCTTTCATTACTGCCCTCCATCAATCTATCTTCCCATCAAGTCTGACCAGTTTCTCTTTACCAGCTGAGGAGAAAATTCTCACAGTACGTTGCTGCCACCACCATGGGGATGCTGTGTTCAGGGCAATGTGCCGAAATCCTTCTTGCACATGTTTGCTGCGCTGCCCACCATGAGTTGATGGAAACTAAACATAATACCTAAGTGTTAGGTACAAAGCAAGAAGTCTTCTTTTGTTTCATGAAGATATTTGCTCTTCTTTGTTGGGTCAAGAATCAGCGGTTTATTTACATGACAACAATATTCATATTTTGAACAGGGATGACAGGTGGATTGAATGAAAAATGAAAGACACCATCTATATGTTAAGCTTGAAAAACCAACACTAAACAGAGGAAATGGACTCAAAATGTTATCTTCTTAACATCTAACTCTTCTTAACCCTTTAACTCTTCAGCCCTGAGCCGTCTCCCTGGGGTGTTTTTAAGCAATTCACACCAAGTTAAATGCCTGTTACTTCCAACCATGTTTAGAACTGAAATAGCCTTTTGGATGAGAGGTGAAACAGCTTAAAGAAACCACAGAAGAAGTCCAGTTGCCCTCCACTGAATCACTTAGGATTTTTATGACCTGGATGACTGAGAATGGAGACCACCTTCTCCATAACTTTTTATCTGACCTGTTTGCTGTGTTTCTTTGCTTTCCTGACGGTGTTTGTTTACCATCCCAATAGGTTAAGATTTTCAAAGAACAGCTGTAGTTATACTGAAGTTATACCCAGATTCAATGGCATACAGGTACTTTCTATTTAATGTCTCAGTCACTTCTGATGGATTGGACAGGATGGGCTTATTACTAAGTCACACCATGCATTTAGGATTTTTATTTATAAAGAAAAAAAAAGCTACATTATTCTCAACTTAATTGTCCAGCACTTCATGTTGGAAATCACTCAAAATCCCAATTAAATACATTGAAGATTTTGGTTCTACTGCAAGGAAAGATTAGAAAGTTCTATAGTTCTGAATACTAGTAAAACCTGAGGATTGATCTGGGCAAATAAATTGACCAAAGAATATGGTAAATGAATAAATAACAGTTAAGTGAAATGCATTTAATTGAATCTATATATATATATATATATATATATATATATATATATATATATAAACCTACTTCATCAGTGCTTTAAAAGTGGAAGGTATCAAAGTAACACAGGACTGTGGTGACAAATGGCTGAGGGTGTTGAAAAGCTGTTAATATATCTAACAAAAAAATGAACAGAATCAAAACTCATTACCAGTAACGTCAGTCGGATCCAAGGGTCTAAATGAATCTGTTAGGGCTTAATCAGCTAATCAGAATTTTCTATTAATGATGCGTGACGCCTTTCATATGTTCCATCAGCTAAATTAATACAATTATGTATATGTGTTCTGCCAAGAAGGAAGAGAGGCAAGTTGAGTGGCTGATGGAGCACCATGTGGATGAAACTACAGGACCACATAAAGGTCTTAGTTGGAAAGATTAAGAGGTAAACAGGTGACAGGTGGTGTTGTTGATCCAAGTTTAACCTTACTGTGGCCTACAGAAAATTTACCAACTCGGCAGAACCTTCAGGGTGACTTTAGATAGCGTTCTCGCTCATTCTTTGCCTCCCTCTTTCACTCCGTCCCTTATATAATGAATACAATTAACCTTTGCGGAGTTGTGCGCGTTGGCAGCAGGTCGGAGGAGCCGGCGGGGAGGCTCGCTGTGTCGGACAGGGATTGATTGATGTTCCTGTGGTCAGCGCACTCCGTCAGATCCCCTTTAATTAGCCCCACTCAGGAGAAATGATTAGACGGAGGAGTGGCAGGGAGACGGATAGAGGGACATGAGAAAAGAGGGAGGAATGAGCTCAGAGAGGGATGGAGAGGGAGGACGGAATAATGAAAATAGAGAAAGATAGAGATTGCTGATGATAGGTGGCAAGGCTATGATCTGTCATTAAAGTCTGATGCCAGTTCCCAAGGTTAGTTCCGATATTGTTTCTGATGTAGCTTAAATTTTACATTTTATAAACTTCAGTTTTCAAGCATTAGAAGCCACACTGCAATTACAGCAAATGATCAATAAAAAGAAAAAAGAAAAGAGCATCAGGCAATGAGGATGACATCTTAGTCCCCACTGGAAATGCAATTGCTGGCACTTGAGACTTTTCCTTTCATCCAGGTGTTTCAAAACCTCTCAGCTAAACAGAGCAATTAATTTGGAACCTGATCTAAAAACAAGTGCAATCATTCTGCAATTGCATCATGAAAAAAAAAAAAAAAATCAGAAACATAGGACAACCTGTGGTTGCTAACTTGTAATTGTTAATTTTTGTTGTTATATGTTTTTTTATTTTGAAGTTTGGTGCTTTCAGAAAGGCCACTGCCCTCATAAAACAGTTTGACGCTTCTTTACTTCCGTTTAATGAGCTCTCTTACGGCGACGTCACTTTCAACAGCTTGTGTCGCGTAAACAAAAGTAGGTGCAGTGGGAAATTAGCAGTTTTGACAGCCTAATTATTTATTTTATGGATGATGGATAATGGAAGGCTGCTGATTTTCTAACAGAATGATTATATGTCTTATGTTGTCTCACGGAGCACTTAAAATATCCATACCGTAGATCAACTAGTTCAACTGAATTGTTGGCACATTGGCAGAGGCATGTCTGTAAGAACAAATCGATGCCGTGTACATCGTACATTTAAAAGACGTCTTTTCAAAGCGCATTCAGTCATGTTCAAAATCCCCTGTAAATTATAGAAGTCTTTATTCTGTCCATCCTTCATAACAGCTTACATACACTAAACATGACAGGTAGAAGAGGTGTTCTGCCTTAGGATACTAGAAATCAATAGTGGTAATTTGTCTAAAGGCTTTGAGGAGAGCAGCTACTACATGTTAATTCTGTTATTCTTCTCTAAGGAGGATAACACAAACAGACAACTGTCTGCTTTAGAAAACTTTCATCAACTATTTCCATAGAGTTTTCTTAAATATTCTGTAATGACAAAAGTAGGGAGAAACCCTTGAGAACAGCTCATAATTAAAATCCTGGATGAAAATGAAAGTCAATATGTACTTCTCGTCCACTTTATTAGACACATTCCACTTTCTCTCTTGTGTTAACCCCTTAACTGTCACCCTCAAAATGCTTACATGTAAGTCAATGGGTCCATGAGGTTAATGTCACAGTGACTTGTCTAAGTCGATATGACTTTCATTATGTTGAACTTGACTTTAATTATGAAGTCATATAACTACTACACTCTGCCAGTGTCGAGTTCCCTTTGGAAGATGTCCAGAAATTTTCATAGCATAGATTTAAAAGGGTGATAAAAACATCCCCATAGGAATTTTGATTCATATTCTCATGGCAACGTCACTTAATTACTGCAAGTTTGTAGAATGCAAATTAAAGATGCGAATCTCGACGTCCACAACATCCCAAAGGTGCTATTAGACTAAGATTTGGTGACTGTGGTGGTTAATTTTTGCTAATTTCCAGAAAACCAGTTTGAGATTATTTTATGAACTTTATCACCTTAGCCATTATTTTTTTGGGAGTGACTATCAGAAG
Organism: Xiphophorus maculatus; assembly: GCF_002775205.1. Taxonomy (NCBI): domain Eukaryota; kingdom Metazoa; phylum Chordata; class Actinopteri; order Cyprinodontiformes; family Poeciliidae; genus Xiphophorus; species Xiphophorus maculatus. Next base: position 13,326,406 of record NC_036452.1, on the reverse strand, counting down.
TTATGCACACTGTGGTCATAAAGAAATGGAGAGGGTATACAGTAATACACCGCGGCATGTAAACGATTCTCAGTTGGAATGGAAATGGGCCAAGAGAATAACTAATCATTATGTCTGTTAACAAGCAATTTTAATATGTCACAAACTGATTAAGAAAAACATTTGCTTCTATTAAAGCTTGACACATTGTGCAACTTTGCTTCAGTTGAGACAGTCGAGATTGTCACTGTTGCTTGAGAGATGGATGGAGTCTGGAGTTCTAGGATAATCCCGCAACCTTTCCTTAGGAGTTTGCAAAAAAGACTGATTTTCCACCAAAATCTTTATCCAAAACCTAAACATTTGTGGTAAGACTTGAACATATCTGTTCACATACATTTTCCATCTTCACTGTCTGTACTCTTGAACTAATTTGTGTCTGTTTGTCAAATAACCCCCTCCCCCCCAAATACATTGATGTCTGAACATTTCTAGGAGTGTTTGTACATTAATTTCTTTAAAGGTTTTATTGGTTTTTATTTGAGAGTGGTCAGACAGGAAGGTCAGTAATGAGAGAGGAGGAAGACATGCGACAAAGGTCATCAGGTCTTGAACCTGTGACAGCCGCTTTACCCCTGCTCCACCACAGCACCTCGTATTTGTATATTCTTAAGGAGCTAAACCAGATACAACCACTTATGAACATGCTGTATATTGATATTTTTTGTTGATATGTCTAATGGTGTGTATTTGTTGTGCTGTGATTTATAATAATAATAATAATAATAATAATAATAATAATAATAATAATAATAATAATAATAATAATAATAATAATAATAATAATAATAATAATAATAATGCACCGTACTTGTTAGCTCCTATCAAGACACCCAAGGACACTTTACAAGGAAAAAAAACAATACAACAATACACTACAAATGAAAACAGATAAAGTAACACCACAAAAAATCAAACATTTTTATCACCTATGATCTAACTGCAATAGGAGGTTTTTACACCCAAATGATATAATGTAAACATACCAGAAACATATCTTTATATTCATAATCAACCTAATATGCAGCAGTTACAACTTTCACAGAAATAACTAGCTTTTATCTGTGATTCAGAAAGAAACTAATGTTCATAACAGGTTGTTTTACATCTAATTAAATCTAATTCTTTTTAACTGCTGTGCGATGAGAACAGATTTTTGTTTTATTTAAAATGCGTTGGTATTTCAAAAGGCCATGAACTACAAAAAGTCTCCCAGAACATGAGATAAACAAGCCCACATCATAACAGAACCCTCAGCACACTTGATGGTGGGCACGGTGTGCACATATTAATCCTTTAGTTATATCTTGAAACTGAAAAGTCACTTCAGTTATATGTAATTTCTAAGAGTTTTCAAAGTTGTAAATAATTGTGCCACTGTTAATGTGTGGTTATAGGGTGGTGCAGTTGGCAGCCCTGCAGCCTTGCAGCAAGGTTTTACCCATTGTCAGACTTATGCCTTTATCTATTATTTGCCTCATCATGCACATATTTATAAACAATAATCGTTGCTAAACTGCTTGGCTAGTTTTATTAATAATTGCCCTAAGCAAATATTTTAGTTATTCATAGTCAAAACTTGACTCCTACCAGCTCAACACCTGCCTAAAGCAAAGTGATGCACTGGTAATTCTAGATGCACATAATAAAACCAACAGCCTGTTCTTTCTTGGACTTTTGACTCATTCTTCTAAGGCGCAGAAAACAAAGAGTGATGAAGTCCAAGGGTAAGAGAGGAAAGAAAGTTCAAAAGAAAATCTATTGTTTCTGGAGGCTGTAAAGAAGAAAGTAGCGAGACAGAAAATGGGCTTTTTTTGGCCAGGAATCCATTAGAGGCATCCAGGGAGAAATGCCGTGTCCAAGCTGTGCCCTGATGTGATGACTTGATGTACTGCGACTGGATGCTACTCTTGCGCTTTTGTAAAAACTAGACTGATGGTAATAGAGCTACAGTGATGACAAAAACCCTAAAAATTCCCAATCAGTTGATCAGTTAATGCTTTTTTGTCCTAATTTTTTTTTTTTTTGTTGAAATATTTTTATATTTTGTTTTACTCTTCAAACTGCAAAATGCAAATAATGGATCAAAGTAAAATAAAAAAACAGCTTGTAAGTTACAAAACATAATTTGGCATTTTTCTTGTTTTTTTTTCTATTTCATTTAATTAACAAAGAATGGAACAAAAAGAAAAACATGCTTTTGGTTTACCATGAAGCAGAACATCTAAAAGAAAAAAAAGGAGCAAACTAAAGATATGTACTCCAACAAAACACAGAAAGGAACTCAATGTGGAGATTTTTCAGTTACAGGAGCCAAAGCTACATGTTTCACCGATCCCAGGAAGATGCTATAACAAAATATTTTTTTTTATTAGGCAAAGATTTTTGATTTCATTTGATTTTTTATTAGAGTATCATGCACCATACTGTAGTGCCCAGGCTACAGCACAAGATACTGCTTACAGTATATACATACATCTAAAGGATATCAAGAAGGCCAATCATTTGCAAAAAAATGAATTCCACAACGCAAAAGATGAACTATTGACGCTACAAAACTCTGTCTTTGTCACCAAGCTTGTTCATTGAATGTTGCTAACTCAAAAATAGCTTTCATTAAACACCCAACTTAACATGTATGTTGCAGACATCCAAAACAGAGAAGATGGGGTTTTTTTCAGTTGAATCATGATAAAGAAATTATTTCTCATAATACAAAGAACATTGGAATATGGAATGAAACTCATCCGCAGCCACATTAAGTTCAATATACTCACATAAACGTTTTTCTCTTCTGGCAGGAAAATAGGTTGTTAGTAACATTCTAGTCCAATCGCAATCACATTTTTAAGAGTTTATAACAAAATTTTGTTTAATGGCAGATAAAAAGGGGTTTATCCCCAGTGAAAACAGAATTCCTGAAAATCCATTGTGACTGTCACTTCATCAGATAAAGTAGAAAGGCAAAAAAAAAAAATACTATGCACACACATGCTGACATCTGCTTCTATTTTCCTCCTGCTCTTTCCTCGTCTTTATCCACGTAGTGAGCTGGGTCTGTCATTTCTTCCCTTAAGACGTGGAATAATATTGTTTTGAACTTGTGTTAATTTGTTCAGTCCTACCATGAAATTATACCTGTTTAGGATGCTTGATGGTAGTTCATATATAAGTGGATTAAACCGAGGCAGAGAGAATGAACAAAGGCGGAGGATGAAAGGGAAATCAAAAGTGCGAACAGAGGATTGAAGTAGGTCTTTTCAGCAAATACACAACTTTAAACGAATCTATATTTTTGCCTGGAGCACCTACCCGTTCCTGGATTTGGAAATTGTACAAATGTCTTCAATGAATATTTCAGAAGATATCACCACATTTAATTTCCAGAGACAAGTTATTACCAGAGACACAAAAGTGACACTCGATTACTTTAGCTGTCAAAGTGTTAATCTCATTTTCTGCATTTTATTTTATTAATTTTTTTTCCTGATGGTTAAAAGCTCTTCTTTTGTTGCAGTTGTACCGTAGGGGGGGATAATATTCTCTCCTCCAAAACTGACAACAACAAGGGAAAAAAAATGAGCCAGCAGATAAAAATCAAAAGTCCATCAGCAGGAATTTAGTCTGCCATGGCTGTCAAAACCTCTTCCTTTGTGGTTTTTCCATCTCATGCAGTGAGCATCTGTTGATTAAAAGACTGCGTGTTCAAGATTGTTTTTTTCGTTTTCTACAATGAAGTAGAAACAAAGAAAAAAAAAAAAAACAAGCTTCCTTCTCATGCAAGGAGAGTCCTCAGTTCAGCAATCCAGCCAAGAACCAATTGACAAACAATATCATCTCTTGAGATTTAATTAATAATTAACTCTCTTAATTAAGGTTCTATTTTAACTGGCAGGATAAAGACAAGCAAAGTACCAGAGCCTAACCCCATAGGTATTTGAATAGACAGAAAGTTGCAGTGATCTGTAGTTGTGCACTTATCGATTTACCAAAGACAAATGCACAGGATATTTCTCAAGTGATCTTCCCCTCTGATGCTAATCCTTAATTGTGACAAAGTTGAACAGTAATTTGGTGCATAATCTATAAAATTGCTTAAAGTGGATGGGGTGGAGGAGGTAACAGAGACAGCAGAATGCTGGACAAACATTGTCTGCAGGTACTCTTGAGTGACAGCAGTCAATGCTAATCCAGATCTCTCCTGAGAGCAGCATTCCTTAGACTGGAACCACTTGCTTTCCTCCTCCAGAACACTTTCTGTCTCACTCGCCTACCTATGTGTTGAATAATAATGCCCACGCAGGCCTTGCAGTATCGATCGCTCGCCAGAGGACACAAGGTCAAGTCGCATGGTGTCAATATTTAAAGCAGCACTCAGCACCGGGGACCTTATCCATAACCTCATTAATATGGGGGTCTGTGCTGCTCAAATACTCTCTTGGCACAAACAAAAAGGCAGACTTGAGGAATGAGGAAGAGTATGAAGACAAAACTGCCCTTAGGAACAGCTGTACACAATGTAATATATCATGAAGTCAATTTATTTAATAAACAAGAACATCAATACACACTGCCTTTTTCAATATTGGCATATTTTCTTTGTCTTTTAAAACAGTGAGACACTACCATCTGTGACAGACCCACACAGAGTATCACCTAATGGTTAAATGTACTAATGAAACATTGTTTCTGAATTCAGAAAGGTTAGCCATGCATTTATGTTCAGACCCCTTTCCTCTGACACCCACAAATAAAAAAACAGTACAACTAAGTGCTTTCAGTTACCCATATTGGATGTTAAAAGTTGTATCTTAAAATGGTAGGGTCTTGTGCTAAAGAAATGTAGACCAAGGTTAGCTTATAAAGCAATGACCTATGCTTAAACATCCCATAGAGCACCGTTCAATCCATCACCTGAAATCGGAAAGAGCGATCTACACAGACAAGGCTATCGAAATAATCTGAAAGCCATATCATATGCAGTGCAGGAAAAAAACAAAACATTGCATATGAATCCAAATACATTATTTCTATAGCGAGAACTGGTTGTGGCATCATAACAAAGAGAAGCTTGTCAGAGTTCATGGAAAGATGGATGGAGGTAAACCTCGAGGGATTTAGCAAAAAATGACAAACGACTAGGGCAAAAGTTCACCTTGTGGTTTTAATGCATCAAAAAGTGATGAAGCTCAAAGGGTATGAATACTTTTGCTAATCAAACTTTGTCCCTATAGAGTGCTTGCTTAAAAACGTATTCCATCACTCAGTCGTCCACCTAGAATCCCAGTTGAAGGGGCACTGAGGCTCCAGCAGATTGTGTTGTTTTCAAGTACAGTCCATTCAAATCAATTGTTCAGGCATACTGTATGTGTGTCACTTCTGCCCTTTCTACCCAGCTGCTGCCTCCATTCTGGTTTTATCTATCTCCAGAGAAAGGTGCTCCATCAACAAGGCGGATGTTGCTTGTATGTCCAGCCTCTTTTTTTTGTTTTGTTTTTTTCCCCCCACATTCATTTGCTCCCTCACATATGAGCACAACAGCTCAGCTAAGATCAGCCGTGTGTCAGCAAGCTCTCCTTCAGCCCTCCAGTGCTCCATTTACACTGCAGCGGAAGCTCACGGTGCAGACACACTGTTGCCCAAGATAAGAGCAATGTTTGCCACATGATTAGGATCTTCCAGTTACCATTAAAGGCGGTTTATCTGCTACCCTAACCCTCATTCACGCCTCCTGCTTGTTTGCAGCCTCTCCAGAGACAGTGATGGAGGTCACTGAGCCCGGAGGGGAAGGAGTGAGGCAAAGGCAATAAAAATAGAAAATCTAAATCGAAAGTCATTATTTATTTGGCAAATGCCTGATAAAACAGTAAAGCTTGCTTTGATAATGCACATACGGAGTATTGTAATGGTGAGGGGAAATGTAGAAAAGTAACTACAAAACTTTTAAAGGTGACAAAAGGGTTTAACACATGGAGATGCAATTTCACTTTTTATCACATTAATTTTAGATAAGCTGAATCTTAAAACATCATAGACGTATAACATCTAAAGGGAGCGTTAATCAGCATGATCTAAATACAATACATAAAGTTTCACCGTAAAGGGCATGGTTTAGCTGATTGCAATGTGAAGTTACGAGACAAATGCACCAATGGGAGTTAGATTAAACTTTCAGTACATTTCAATATTCAAGGCCCATTATGAGGCTGTTGAGTCACACATGCCTGTGACTTTAATGAATGGTGAACCATTAAAAGAATGTAACAAGTTTCAGACCTTTGCAATACATGTCTGCACAGACTCATCAAATTACATTTTCTTCATCTGATGTGAGGCAGATGAAGACAGGTCACCGGTGGGTTTGGACAATGTTACTGGACCACTGCTAAAGAGGGCTGGATGGGGCTTCTATAAGTCAGATAATCTTTTCCCTTGGATTCCAAACACATTATCTTATAAAGGACAAACAGCATTTATTTATCTCTGATGGTTGATGTGTGCTACGTTTAATTTGTAAATTAAAACAAAGGTTACACAAACGAGTCTACAGTGTTATTTTTCTTTAAAGGAAAAGAGGAATCAAGTTAAATTAGAACAGGAAGGGTGGAAATGAAGAAAAACCAGAAATCAGTATTTGCCAATAAAAGCTTGATTATCTCGATTAAAAGCTCCCATGTCCATTCACAATGGATGAAATAGTTAAAATGGTTAGGTAGATAATTCAATTTGTGGCAACATAGATGATGACTCCAATCATTTCTAATTGATTTTGCACTCACCTATATTCCAGTGAGAATCGTGTCAGTTCTGTGCTGTTGTGGATCCATTTAAACTCCAGCGGCCAGCTTCCCTCCGCCATGCAGGTCAGCACCAACCGGTTGCGCTCCAGGTGCAGCTGGCTGCGCACTGGTTCTGTCTTGAAATAGGGAGGCACATCATCTGTGAAAATTAGAGGAACAAGAAAAATATGATTATAGGGTAGTTTGTAAAAAGACACCGTGCTTCTAAATAAGGTTGATAAAAATAACACCTGAATGAAGGACACCCACTCCTAAATTTCACATCTTTTCTTTTCCTTTGAGAAACAAATTTACACAATTTGATGATACAAATTAAACATTGTCAGAGTGAAAAAAAAAATGTGTGGGAGATATCCTCAACCAAGAACATTTATTTTTTTTTAATTTTCATGATTCTCACGTAAAGCAAGCATATAGCATTTTCAAAACCTTTAAAATGATACATTTTACAGTTGATTATTTAACTGTTAAATATATTCTACAAACAAAACCTGGGACCTTGTCATGCACACTATGCAGAAAGAGCTGCAGAGATTCACAGCTCAGGTAGGACAATCTGTTGAAATGGCAACTATTAGTGACACGTTTCACAAAATTGGCAAAAATAGAAAAGTGAAAAGAAGAAAGCTATTTTGGGAAGAAAGCCATAAGAAATCCCATGTGAGGTTTCCAGTTAGCAATGTAGAGAATGTGTACAGAAGGTGTCCAGAGTCTGGAATGTAACTTTTTGGCTTTACTGCAGGTGGTGGAAAACAAACACTGCACATTGTTTTGAACACAGTGTCTCCACTGTGGAACAAGGTGGTAGCAGGACAATGCTCCATGGATGCTTTGCTTTGGCAATGTTTGGGAAGATGTGAGATTTAACTGATAAATGAAGACGCATCTAAAACATACAGGATGGGGATACTTAAGGTCCAGGTTTGGGAACCACTGCTTTAGATCAAAACATGTTCTTGTGTTAGAATGACCCAGTCAATTTCCAGATCTAAATCCAGTTGAGGCTTGACTTAAAACTGATGTTCACAAAAACTCTCTATCCAGACTGAGCTTGATGTATAAAATGTCAAAGTCTCTATATATGGGAAATGGTTAAGACATACCCTTAGTAGACCTTAAATTGCAAGTATTGACTTGAGATGTTGAATACAAATTCAAACCACACTTTTTAGATTTTTACGCAGAGTTTTAGGGTTCTGTTTTGGTTTATTGCTGGTCCGCCACATAAAACCCCAATAAAATTCATAGCATTTTGTATTGGAAAAGCCTTTCACACTTCAGACGAAAACTCCTTCCTCACCACGTCCCATTTGCAGCTACTTAATCCCCCACGATGCACTGCTGCTTGTGCTGCGTGATTTTGACTCGCTCATAGAGAGACTGAGACACCCAGCTAACAGCAAAGAGCGAGCGAGGCATGAAGTCATGAAGCGCTGGTCCTGCATCTTGGTGCTCTGTGTGTTTCTGTGTCAGTAACTCACTGGCACAGTGCACCACTCACCCTCTGAGCTGCGCTGAAGCAGACACCAGAGGAAAGACGCCAAGGAGGAGGTGTGAAATCCTTTGATCATCCTTTTGACTCTGCTCCGTTTCGCTCCGTCTTTCCTTCTTGTTGTGATTCCCCAACATGCTCTGTTGAGTGTGAAGGCATGGGTGGAGGCAGACTGGTGAAACTTCTCTGGAGGGTGAACGTGGTGATGCCGATTTTTATATCTCAATCAAGGCGCCTTGGAGGGAAGCTGTCAAGCTCCCTCTTGGTTCCAATAGCTCATCCTTTATAAACGGTGTAAAAATGGAGAGCTTACTTGATCATCATTGTAAATATAGAACACATTAATTGGATGGTTGGATAGTATAATTATCAAATTGACTGATAATCAGGCATTGAAATTAAACTGTCAAAATGATGTATAGTGCTGATATTTGGTTCCTCTATGCCGGCTCGGCAAAATTCACTGGAGGTAGAAGGATAAGAGTGAAGAAATGAGGATGAATATATGAGATGAAAGTTAAACAAAGTGAGGGACAAAATATGATTTATAAGCCTCTCTACCAGTTAAAGGTTTAGATGTAGTACTTGTGGAAGTAATGGCTTAATTCCCCCGCTTTCTAAAAAAAACTTAAATGCATAGCAGTTTGTAGGTTATAGTTTCCTTTTAAGGTTGTAAGATATTTAAACTCTGTAACTGTGAGAAAGCTGAACTGTAATTTGTATCACAGCTCATACTCTGCTAATGTGAATGGACTAAGGGCAATAAGAAAATCAGATTTATTTCAAAGGGTTCCTATATGATGAATGAAAACAGTAGGATATTCTGCTTAAATTGGTCAGATCAATCTGACCAGTTCAATCTGGATATTTGAATGTGTTTAGGTATTCGATGTGCTATTTTTAGTTTCTGAATTGGAGATCAGAAAACAGGGACAATTTTCCATCTTGACTTTTATCCTTGACATATTTGTTCATCATCTAAAATTCAGAACCTGCTGCTGTGTTATGGCTCCACAAGTTTAAAAATACTTCAGCTGTGTTGCAATTGAAATATTGCTGTTTGTAAATTATTCTCTTCACACAGGTGAAGGACCTGAATTGTCACTCAGGTCCTGACAATTGAAGGAATCAAAACACTTTTATAGAAGTTTTACCTGGATGCCTAAATAAATGGGGCCCAATTCAAACTATGTTTGCCAACGTGAAAGGGCAGTTTATCGCAACTTTACATTTAGACCCATGTAGAAAGTTGCAGGACTCTCTGGTGTGACACACTTATGATGCAAAATGGAGTAAAATAGAACATTGTTCAAGTACTTCCATTCATGTTTTGATGAAGGTTGAGAAGCTAAATATATTTCTACAAGTTAAACAGCTTCAGTAACTTTTCTTGATTAAAAAAAGAAAGCTTTTTTTTTTATAATTTCCCTGACTGGAGTAATTTAATCAGTGGCAGACTCTATTTTATGTAGTTTTTTTTCTGTACTAATGATGTCAGACTTTAGCAGATGATTTTAATGCTTTTTTATTCACATTTCTTATGCCTTCCACTGCATATTACCAGGAGGTGGATACATTAATGGGCTTACCTGGAGTTAAATTTGGTGTAACAAAGAGGGATAAAACCCGAGAACGTCCATGAGGAAATTTTGTCATGCCCACTGTTAAGCATGGTGAAGAATCTATGATGCTGTTGTCTGATATTGTTCCAAATGTCCTGGAACAATAGCAATGAGAACTCTCCAAAATGCCTTTCAAATAAGAATCTGATGGTCTGAGAAACAATTTTACTTGACACACAAAACAGAACTCCAACTTTATTTTCGTCGGCGGTGTGTTAATGAGCAATAAAGAGGCAGAAAAACTTTTTGCATATGACTACAGTATATACTCTGTAAATTTAACCTAATTAACAGGATCTTGTTTATACACGAGAAGCTATGAACCATCCAGGTCTATTTTTATGTCAATCTAAAGGAGCAGCAAAGACCGTAATATTTTTCTTTGATTGTGAACTCATCTGCTCCTATTAAAATGTAATCGGGGGTGATAAATCAGACACAAAACAGATATCAAAACGAGAGATAAGCTTCAGAAGTATATTCATCTCCATGAATTAATATTGAATATTCATAAACTCCAGCAACCTATTGAAGCATATTCGTTAGATGCTCCTTGGTTTGACTCCTGACTTTTTGCAACCCGGTGTGCTAACAATAAATATTTATAGAGACTACAAGAAAACGGAGCAGATTCGATAAAGTACCACAACATATTGACCCATCAGATTCAGCTCACATTGCTACCTTGTGTTCTTTAGTTCAAAATTGGGCCCTTTGCCATTCTGAAAGTGTTATGTTCTGTGAAATTCTGATCCCTTGAGCAAGTCAAACATGAAGAAAGCCTCCACACGGCAGAAGTCAAAACGAAAAAAGCCCACTACTGGAGCGAGGTCTCAGACGAGTAAAAACAAGATAATAGAAAACTGAAGTGCGGCAAAAATTAGCACAAAGATAAAATGAAAAAACTGAAGCAAAAGATGGAAGACAATAAATACATTGTTTACACGCCCTAGTTAAAATGCAAGGTCTTTGTAATGTAACATAATTAGACCTTAATCAATCATTTTTAGTTATTGTATAATTCAATAAAAAAGAGCAAATTTTAAAGAAACATCTTGTTTCTGTGTGTAAAGTAAATTCATGTATGCATCCAAAATAGATAGGCTCGGAAAAGCTCTATTGAAAAATTATAAAACTTAATAAAATTTTATAGGGTGGCTAATAGCTTTGACCTCAACTGCATGTAAATTTATAGACATATATTTATATACGTATATAGAAATACACACATACAGTCTGTTCTTATCCTTATAAGAATAGAATATGATGAATACTACACTCACTACAAGACAAGATATTTAATGTTCAAATGTTTTGCAAATATTCACTCATTTGGAATTTGATGCCTGAAATGCATTCGAAAAACTTCAGGACAGGGGCAACAAAAGACTGGGAAATTTAGGAATGGTCAGAAAACACTTTTTTGGAACATTCCACAGAGTACCAGGTTAGTTGGAAACAAGTGAATGTCCTGGTTGTATATAGAGGGAGCATCCACAAAGAGCTCAGAAATTCACAAGCAACAATAGGGCGAGGTTCAATAGTCTGTGAAAAACTGAGCAAACAGTCCAACAGTTTAAAAGCAATGTTTCCCAACATTACAATTGTAAAATGATTGGGGATTTCTTCATCTACAGTCCATAAAATGATCAAAAGATTCAGAGAACCTGGAGAAATCTCTGCAAGTAAGTGGCAAGGCTGAAAACAAACATTGAATGCACGAATCTTACCAATTGGGCTCAGGAACATTTCAGAAAACCATCGTCAGTGAACACTGTTCATCACTATGTGTAAACGTGCAAGTTAAAAACCCACCATCAAAAGTGAAAGCCACATGTCAAAAACACCCAGAAACACCGTTGGATTCTCTTGGCCCGAGCTCATCTGAGATGGATTGAGGCGTCCACATTTCAAATTGTTTTTGTAAATCATAGACATCTCATCCTTTTGGGCAAAGAGGGAAACGATTGTCCAGATTGCTATCAGAGAAAAGTTTAAATTTTAAAATATAAAAATTTCAGTAAGGTTTTAAAGATTAAAACCTTACTGAAATTTTAATATTACTGCAGTATACTCCAAGAAAAGAAATGTAAGATGTAAAGAAGGTTAAATTTGTTTATAAAATTATGCAAAACAAACTTGTCAGAAGGGTTACACAATAAAATATTAAAATGGCATTTAATTTCCAGTATTAGGTATTAGAAATAAACATATTCCCAAATGCATTTATCCACATTCACAATAAGATTTGACATAAGAATGTTATTATACATTTCCAAATTTGAAAATGCAAAGTATATTCTAATGCACTTATTTCAATGTAATCTCCCACTTCTTCCCTGTGTGCTTCCTTATCAACACATATGTATTAGCTTATGGCAGGGACGGCTCATTTGCATGCTGCTCAGCCAGGAGGATTCTCCCAGCGGCCGTGGCCCAGGTCGACTCATAGCTGGGGCATGTTAGTTTGTGCGCCCATGCACAGGTTAGTGTGTCACTATCACAACCATTTCTACAGAACACAGTCTATTAAATCAGCTCACTCATTAATGAGAATGGTCTCAGGTACAAATGCATGCCCCTGGGTGAGAATTTATAACTTGGAGAGGCACTTTATAAAATAACAAGCTACACACACACACACACACACATATATATATATATATATATATCCTACCAATCCTACCAATGGCTGGAAAAAGCTGGACTCAAGGACAGCACAGAGGCCCTCATCCTGGCCGCCCAGGAACAGGCCCTAAACACCAGAGCAATAGAGGCCCAGATATACCACACCAGACAAGACCCAAGGTGTAGGTTGTGCAAGGAGGCCCCTGAGACAGTCCAGCACATAACAGCAGGGTGCAAGATACTGGCAGGGAAAGCGTACATGGAACGACATAACCAAGTTGCAGGCATAGTGTACAGAAACATCTGTGCAGAATATGGACTGGAAACCCCGAGATCAAAGTGGGAAACACCCCCAAAGGTGGCGGAGAACGCCAGAGCTAAGATCCTGTGGGACTTCCAGATCCAGACAGACAAAATGGTAATGGCGAACCAACCAGACATCGTCGTAGTGGATAAACAACAGAGGAAAGCCGTTGTGGTAGGTGTAGCAATACCAAGCGACTGCAACATCAGGAAAAAGGAGCACGAGAAACTAGAGAAATACCAGGGCCTCAGGGAGGAACTGGAGAGGGCCTGAAAGGTGAAGACCACAGTGGTGCCTGTGGTCATCGGGGCCCTCGGGGCAGTCACCCCCAAACTGGACCAATGGCTACAACAGATCCCAGGAACAACATCAGACATCTCAGTCCAGAAATGTGCAGTCCTTGGCACAGCCAAGATACTGCGCAGAACCCTCAAGCTCCCAGGCCTCTGGTAGAGGACCCGAGCTCAGAGGATAAGAACCATCCGCGGTGGGTGTGAAGGGAATTTGTATATATATATATATATATATATATATATATATATATATATATATATATATATATATATATATATATATATATATATATAATTAATCTGCATAATGTGTTTTAGATACCGAACACTGGGGAATGTTAAATCTAAAATGTCAACTCAAATTCCTTTTAAAATCCTGCAGCCGGATGAATCCATAACTTACACTAAATAAATAAACAGATGTGTTATTTAAAGTGAAATCTATCACAAATAGAGGAATTATGTTTGCTTTATTAACATCAACTCTGGGTGACCTGAACGGAGCTAAATATAGGTGTGAACTTGCTCACAAAGAGCCAATGTTTCCTTTTCTCAGACCAAATTCAGAGCTGGTCTGCACCATGCCACATTGTGTGAGTAGGTGTACCAAAGATTACCCAAACATGTCTGAGAGTTGACCAGTTTAACTGATGATGCATTTTCCCAGGCGGCGCACACCAAGTGCAAAATGCAGTGTATAAATTTTCACAGAGAGGTATTTTCCAGTTCCCTGAGGACAGCTGTGTTGCGGTGGCACCCGTGTGTATCCATCGCCCTCCTAGCTCAGTCCTCATGGGACCGGCGCTATCGGACATGGCAAACATTTTTCAGGTACAGCCTGGGGGCCCCACAACACATGCAGACAAACTGCTGGCAGTCCCAACAAGCTATGCATCGAATACTAATGTGCTCCCTATGTATGCCTGGATACGAGTGGAAAAGTGTGTGATTTGTTTATTTTTTGCGCAATGTGTGTTCCTCTTTGATGGCAGGTGTCAAAATGTGTTTGTGATGCTGATGAGGATGGAAGTTTGGTAGTGGTCTGACTGTGCTGCTAATGGTCCCGCTGGGTGTGAAAATCTGTTCCACTGTCTGTCTTTATTTAGCACACTGGTCTGGCCCTCTTGCTGGGTGTGTGCGTGCGTGTGTGTGTGTGGAGGGGGGGGGGTTGAGTGTGAACACTGGATGGGAATGGCTCCAAAGTGTGGCTGAATATGTATGTCAGCACAGAGCTGTAAATTTTCTGTGTGTATCTGCTGCATACTTGAGAGAAGGGTTTGGCAGATGAGCGTGTGGTGAGTGCAGTCTGATATTTTACGGTTCCCTAAGAGACAATCAAATCCAGGCCAGCTGCTGTTTTTTTTTTTTCAACATGCAGATAAACTGTACATATGACTGAAATTATTATACACTCATCAGTTGATTGCCATTCTATTTTCATGAACAAATGTTAGCACTTTCTGGTAAATTGATGCTTCAGTAATGACTTCTCCTCCTTGTCTGTGACTCTGCAGCAGCCTGAAGACTGTCCTACAACAAAACTGGTCCATTTTCTCCAAAATGTTGGTCTGTATCAGTCCAAAGCCACAACATGATGTGGTCAGAAAAATTTGACTCAGTAGCAGACAATCTACATGCAAAAATGATTGACTGTGTACTTTACCACAATCTTTTGGCAATCTATTTTGTGAAGCAAATGTTGACCTAAGGGATTAGGTTGACAAATTCAAAATTATTTTTTGCTAATAAACTCATTGGCAAAAATTTAAGAATCCAGAAGAAATAGTGTGACTTACACATAAACTGATATGCATAAAAACTGTTTTATGCTTACACTGTTACCTACAAATATTGTCTTTAATGCTTTTACTGCTATAAACTAGAAATTCTTAAAAAAATAAAAATCAAAAAGAATTGAAGAAAAATTGTACTAGCTCAATGCCGATTTACAGATATCCAAAGAGGTTATTCCAAATTAAACACAAAATTACAGTTTGACTGACTAATGAGGGAACACATTTATAAAACGCCTTCATGCCAAGACTCGTCAGTATTTAGATCACCCTTTTGCTGTAGGGATCTGTGGAAAATATGGTTCATAGCCAAATACCAGCTGTTAGCATAATTTCTGTGGAATCTGAGCTCAATCCTTGTGGGCTAAAGGACATCAGAGGAAGCAAGAAATGAGTGTATTAAAGACTGTATGTGTTAAATAAGATATATCTAGGAATAAATGAAAAATCCGTGAGTGTTAGGTGATGTGCTGCTGAAACTGTCTTGACCGAGTTAATCACTGTTGTGGGAGCGGGATATCATCAAAAAAGGAGCAAATTATTTTCAATGTCACATGCAAGCGAATACAATGGCTGGTCTTGAATTAACAGTCAAGCCATAGTAGCAAGAAAGAGCATAAGGTCTGCCAATTCCTGATTCACTAAACATGCTTAAAAGTAATGTAAAAGTTTCTAAGAGCACAATTAACAGTGCTAACTGTTTATTAGCACTGTTCTAATGCCAACAATAGAAAGTGATGCTTTTGCATCACTTTCTAACGCTACCTTGACAAACAGCCCGTGTCACCTACATCAAAGTCTGCCACAATGTGAATCAGTTTAATCCTCATGAAATGAATTATTATTTTATAGCACTGCCAAACTATTGACTTAAAAAAAAGGTATTAATTTTATTAACTTAAATAACATACAGGACAGCACCTCTGTATCAGCCAAGTTGAGACATCCCAAAGTACCAGAATGTTGTTTCATCATTTATGTATTTATTTTTTTATATTCTGTTGCATTTTCTTATGAATTGCTTTATTACTCTTTACTTATTGTATTTTGTATCTTGCTGTATTTTCAAAACTTGGTTTTGAACCTTAGAAGCAGTTTGATTAATCAATAGTTGTATTATCTCAGCGAAAAAGAGACAGTAGATTAAATCACTGGGATTCACTGGCCTACAGCAGACATGAAATTCACTACAATAACTTCCTATGAATAATAAAAAGCTTATTTGCTATATTTGCACAAAAATGTAAATGTTCTCTCTGTTTTACGGTTTTTCTTATCCAATTTATGGGTGAAAAGAACCCGCATATTGGATAAAATCAATAAGTCGTGCTAAAATATGAGAAGTCTTTTAGTGGAGTGGTTAGGAGAATAGGTGCTGTGAATTTACAAGTTTATCTATAGTGATAAGCTGTCCTTGTCACTTACCTTCCAAAGCTAAACTATTCCAATGTCAGCTCAAAAAAGCAAGTTTAATTTCAGTTTGTTATTCAGCTCAAGTTTAAAAGTATTATAAGTAATTTCATGGTTCTGTACAGAATAAACTGGCCCACAATTTTAGAATGTACTATACAAATGGCATCCATCTGACTCAGCTAGCAGGGTTCAAACCAACAAGACCAACAACCCAGGAAAAGGTAAACAAAGAAAAAACGTATCACCTCAGAGGAAAGATGGTAAATATTAGCCGTAAAAATGAAAGCGTATACGTGTTACCGCAGCTAATATATGCTTTCCAATCTCAGTTACAAAAACCTGTCTCCTCTGTTGGTGAATTGTTATACAAGTGTGTAGGCGTGTGGGCGTGTGTGTGTGTGTGTGTGTGTGTGTCATTGTGATTGCATGCAAAGTCAGGACCAAACTGGTTTAATTTCCCACAAGACCCAGAAATAAAAATCTCCTTAGCGATGGAGTGTGCAGCACAGTACACTGAGCATATTATGTTATTATGATTATGAAGGCAAATCAATTCCTGTAATGTGGGAAACAAAGCTGAGAGGCAGCTCATGTGTCGGGATCATATGACTAAAAGTTCTGCATGACATAAACAAAGATAATATTACATAGCTTTGCTCTGTTTAGGTCTTTTAATTTAAAAATCCATGTGCTTGGAGTAAGTGGTACCTTGTTATAACACTTAGCCTCCTTAAACATACGTAGCTAACGTAGGTAGTGCTGTTAGAAAACTACATAAATGTGACGGTAAATAGTTTTATGAAACAATAAATACTTCATGTTGATTTTATTGATATAATGGGTATATACCAGTTCAATTTCTTGTTTATTGAAAGAGCCACAGACATGACAGTAACTCCTATTAACAGGGGGAAGACCACTTGATGAAATTAAAACTGAGGAACAGACTAAGGAAGGAAGGAAATGGAAACAACAACCTCAAAGGAATTAATAGTCAACTAGGAACTTAAAACTTGATACTTCTCCACTCCTTGATTATTTCTAAATTTGAAAAAAAAAAAGATTAAAAAAAATTACTTTGTCTAATATTTCCAAAAGAAATTTCACAAACATTGATAAAAGGAGGGGATATTAATGATTATTACAGTTCAAGAAATCCATGTTTGACAAAATGTTGCTTTTAAAATCGGAGACAAATGCAACAATAGGTCTGTTATAAATGGTAAGACCCTTTTAATTTTATGACGAGAGCAAAAGGATATAGGTGTGTGTTAGGTTTTACGACTGTAAATATTGGAGCGATACAGCTGTATTGTGAATTACAAGAGGATGCCATACAGCCTATTTACTAGTGAAAATAAATAAATTAAAAACAATTGCCAGATTTGGTGAATATGAAAATGTTCAGGAAGTTTTTCATTTTTGGCTCTGAAAGAGCCGTGCTCATTTCAAGATAATAGTACACAACGCAGAAAGAGTCACATTTGATGGTCAGGCCTAATTATGAAACTCTACATTAAACATGGGGGTTATCTGCAGTTCTTCTCTAGAAATCTGAAAAGTTCCTGTCTTCTCAATAATGTATAGACAGGCCACAGCTATGAACTGACAAAACACAAGAACAGAGGAATGTCTGCATAGAAAGTAAAGCAGCCCACTTTAAGAAACACACGCAAACATATACACTAGTGACAATCACACTGATGCAAACTATCGACACCCAGGTGTTGAGAAGTGTTTGCCAAACTCTCTCCAGACCCACGAGGTAGATATCTTTTCAGCACAATGTGCAAATGAACTAAGCAAAGTGTTGCTCATGTGATGATGACATGTCACACAAAAAATTACACATTTCACACTTGTCTCTTCACACTTGTCTCAAGGATCATCATTGCATCTCAGTCAATCAGATTTATTTTCATCCTACCATCCTCTTACAGTGGTTATGCAGCATTCATAGTAATTTAATTGTTCTAAATGTGCAAACGAGAAGGCAAGCAGCAAATGTAAGTACCTTCTGCCCATGGCAGCATTGCCATGGAGTCACCATCACATAAAAACAATAATTTTCTGTTGCTCATTTGTGTCATATCCTGTGTAATGTGTGATGTGTAGACACTTTTTTCATACTTAGATTGTGTTTTGCTAGAATAAACAGCCCAATGGATGTATTCCACTGAGGCAGACATCTGTCATATTAGAGAGTGGTTGATTTGTATGTTTTTTTGCATGTGATTTTTACACAGGGAGTGCCATGTGTATTTTATAGCTTTGGTGTAGCAACTTTGTTAGTGATAACAATTAAGTAACATGTTAAAATAAAATGGTCTTTGTTTTAGAAGAAATCTTTGGAAGTGTTCCTCAGATCAATATGAAGCGTTTTCTCAAAATCTTGCCACCAATTTGTGACAAGACGGAAAATTCTGAGACTAAATGGGATACTTGTGATCAAAGAGTCACAGACAGAATTTCTGCCTCCCGATGTGGAAGTGGACACAGAGCTGGATAGCAAAGTGGTTCGACAAAATACTTACTGTAAAAGAAGAGAAATTTGGGGATAATTGCGTAAATTGCCTCTTAGTGAGGATGATTAGAACAACTGATGGCTGAGGTAGTTTGAAGGGGAAGCCATTATCCAGCATCTCACCACTTGCTCACTGCAGAGTGCAGCAGGAAGCAATTCCACTTCACACTCATGTTAGTGGGCTTTAATTTACAAGAATGGGCTTTTTAATTTGCCTTTCTTAATAACACCTTATGTCTTTCAGTAGTTTTAGTTTTGTGTGTTTTCTTGGAAATGTAATTATGCAAGGGCTTAAAAAACCCCAACACCTCTTGAGACTTTTGTAGATTGCTGAAAAATACAGCCATAAACTTTGATAAATTTCATTGAGATTTTATGCGGTGAGCCAATGCAAATTAGAGCGGAACTGTAATGTGAAGTGAAAGGAATTTTTATTTTTAGAAATACGAACACTGTGATCAGCCCTTTGAGTAAATATGTTTTAGAACATCTTTTCCTCAAATCTGTAAATGTATTTGAACAGTTTTTACACTCCTTATATGTGGTCAGTGGTGTTTTTACATCCACACATTTACACACAACTATGCACACAATTGTAATTTTTTAAAGTTATTCTCAACTGGAAATTTCTTTGAATTTCATTGAATAAAGTATTCTTTTTTTTAACTATGCTGGAAATGCAACCTCTTTTATTATAATTTTCTGTTTTTATATATTTACCATTGTGTTATTTTGCATCCCTCTATTTTCCTGGCACTTTGCATCTCGTACACTTGAATTTCCCCCACTCAGGCACAATACATGTTATTTCTGCTCCATTCTTAGTTCCAAGTCTTTTATGGGATGTCTCTGACAGAACTGCTCAAAAAGAGACAAAATTCTTATGCAAATATGTTTTTACAAAATAGTTGTAGACAGATCCAATAAAGGGCATCTATGAACATCAGTTTTTAAGTCTTTCATTCATCTTTATTTTACATTTCTCTGTTGTGCTGGAGCAGAAAGCAGAGGTTTGTTGCTGTGATGTGACAAAAAATTTAAAAAAAAACATTTGAGTGGTCCCTTGCATACATTTGCACCTTTTGCATTGTGTTTCATTATGTACATGTCTATATTAGTGCTTTTTTATTTCTAACAACAAGTAGACACTAACTGGTTACCATTTCCCTGGATACTGGACTCTTGTTAATCATGCCATCTTTATAATTCCTGTCTCTGTAGGAAGTATTGTCTTTTTCCTCTTGTACTGCGAGCTGTGTACATATAAAATTTGAGGTCTTCTTCTATTACCTTGCAAAATATGCACTAATGGTATGACCCCCCTTTCCAATAAACATGATAATTGTCTGTCCCCTGTCTTTACTCACCTAATGAAGGGCATATCTAATTTAAGCCAAAGGAACAAAGGTCTTTGGTTTTTACTGCTCAGCAAGCCAATTAGCTCCTTCTTATCTTACTTTACACATTTTTGTTTGACCTGCTGCTACATTTTCACAGAGCAATCATCGCTGGTCTATGTCCTCTACTTGCTTCCACTGGCTAACTATGCATGTTTAAGGAGACAGTTAGCACCAGAAGCGAGCCTATGATTACATAATAACTAGACATAAATGCTTTCCATTATTGAACTTAAAAAAAAAAGCAAACAAAAAAAACAACAACTTTATCCTAACTCCTTATAGGAGAAGTCCAAAAGTCTGATTGGGAGTGTGTATACAAAACCCTATTATAATCACTCATGCTGCTACAGGGGCCTAAATTTGGTCTTTATGTTTGTTGCTATGGTCACAGAATAAGACCTCACTTTGACTATTAAATAAATCTGTAATCTTTCATTAATGACTTTCTGGTTTTCTGCATTATTTACGAGCAGGCCCCAGCATATTGTGTCCACACAGTCAGGTCACTGGAAACTACTGGTGGGTTGGGGAGGTTGGACAATGCATAAAAGAGGAGTATGAAAAGATGAAAGTGGGTTGGAGGAGCACGGTGATTATAAGACCAGAGGAAAAAAGCATTCGCTACACTTCATAATAAAGTCTGAGGATTAGGTTATGGGGGAAAACAAGGGTCTTATTTACATCACTGCACACAGAAACTCTAAGCCATCAGCCTCGGGTGGGTATTAGGATGGGATATTTTCTTGCAATGGACCCTGCAGGCTCTGGACAGACAGTTTACTGTCATATTTTTTCTCTGAACTCTGCAAGGCAATCTGGTTTTTGAGAAAGTAGTAGACAAAAATGTTGCACTCAGAATATGGGGTTCTTTCACTCTAGGACTGCAAAAATTGGCAAGGCAGAATAAAATTGGAAGTAGTGCAGACATAGAACCACAAAGACAAATTGTTCTTTAGTCTGTTATGAATGCATATTCAGTGTGTGGGGGAGTGTGGGGGTGTGTCTGTGTGGAGGAGGATGACATTATTAAGAAGCAGGAAACATTTAAGATAACCATCAATATTCCTATTCATTCAGGAAATTCGTCCAAGATCAAGCAAGATCATACTATTCATGAGGGTACAATTAGAACAAACTGAACAAGTATTGCTTGTTTAGGGTGTTTCCAAAGATAACAATTATTTTCTCTAAAGAATATTAAAGGATATGGCAGAATAACTTATATTTGCAAAGTTGCATCTGAATGAATCAGTTACATTCTGGAAAAATGTCCTTCAGATAGATGACACAAAAACATGTTTGGTCATAATACACAGTTTTATACTGTATGAGGTAACAACAAACACAGCATTTTAGCACTAGAGTCTTATAAGAACAATTAAGCATGGGGGTGGAATAAAATATAATTCTGCATGTTTTGCAGCCACAGAAAATAGGAATCTGACAGTCAAAAAGGTAACATCTGCATAACTTTGTGTTTTCGAGTCAAATGTGAGGTCACATCTAGCAGCTAAATCTGATCCTAACTTTGTCATTAATAGAATTATCCCAAGACAAATCAGAAAATTTATAGCAGAATGGCTGAAAAAGAAAATATCACAGTGCTGCAAAGAAATGTGGGCTAATATTTCCTCCACAGCGATTTGAGAGTATGATAAATAAAAAAAGGAACTAATCGATGATCCTGCTGCTTTTTTTTTTTTTTTTTTTAAGCAGATCTTTTTCAATTCCACTTATGGTTGTTCAATAAATAATGACAGTGTGAAATTGTGTTTTGTACTCTTGAGGATTCATTTTAATAATTTACAATATAATAAAAATCTGAAATTTTTCTGCATGTAAAACCCTAGAAATAAAGTTGGATGTACTTTCATTTTACATTCATTGTATAAAAACCAAAGTTTAAATAAACATACAGTACATTAACTAGTTAACTTTTTTATCCCTTCTGTATCTCAATCTGCTGAAGAACAAACAAAATAAAGAAGAATACGTAAGAAAAACTGTCAGCCTTAAAGGTAATCATCTGGCAGAGCTTGATTCTTGCTAAAACAGAAAATTCAACTTCAAAAGTTCAGACAAACCATTAGAAACCTAGTTTTCCTTACACACTTTAATCTTAGTTTTCTCTCACAAAGTGCTCCTGCACACTTAGCCACTCATCAGAAAAGTACACCAAGATCTGTCAAATGTTCAGTAGCAGACTGGGGAAAAATCCACAAAGCATTCTGTATGTGTAGGAGGATCTGTGTAAGGTTTTTTTTTTTTTTTTAAAGCACGCTCAAGACTCTTGGGATGACGCCAGTGAAGACAGATATGTCTTGCTGCGTGTAACTTATCATCAGCAGATAGAATAAAAGAACAAGATGTGGCTAAGATGGATAGAATGATGCGTCTACAGCTGCTTGCTGCTGAGATTTAGGAGGCTCTAAAGAGGTTATCGAAAATAGTTTTCTTTTTTCTACATCCTTTAAGGAGCCGAGTATTGGCTGCGTTTCAGCCAGAAAGAAAAAAACTAAGTTTTGAAGTCCAAAAAACATAGCATTTCTCTTTGGGATTGTGTTATTTTTCTTCTTTTTGTTCCTTTTAAATTCAGTTGAGGTTAAGCTGAACGATTTTTTTTCACAACAGAGCTGCTGAGAGCATACACATAAAAAGTGTTTAACGCTCAGGTGAAAAGACTATTTCATCCATTCTATATCTACATGGGAGTTTAAACTAGACTCAAGTTTCATCCAAAACTGCAATTTTTCTGGAATATTTGAAAGAAAATCTCTGTCAAATTAATTAAAAAGATTTCAGTAATTCAAGATAAGAAGTGAAACTCGCATATTATATTTATTGGACAAAATTATGGCTTACTGCCAATTAAATATAAAAAGTAGTTTCTCACAATTTGAATATTACATTATACCAATAAAGGTATGTTTAATATGAGATGTTATATTATGGCATATGCAATTACAAGGAAGATTGCTTGAGAAATGTCTTGCAGACATTCAATGACACCATCCACAAACAGAGAAAGGCCACACAAGTTTGTGAAAAGCCGGCTTGTTTGGCAATGGAGTGTTGTATCTAAGCATACTGATGTAAAGTTGAGTGGAAAAAAATGGTGGTATTAAAAGATAACAGAAGATGATTAGCTTCTGTTAGATCAGCATTAACATCTACGTATATCTACACATCAACTAAGCATTTGCTCCTGCTGGATACAACCCAGGCAATGCAATACTCCAATTTAATTCACACAGAATAAAATCCCATAAGGTAAACAAAATTGACTGTGGATCAATTGTTATATTTACTGCCTCACAGTATCATTAATCAGTGAACTTTTTTTTTTCTAAAGATGGTGAATGATGTAGCAATTTTGAAGAAAAAAAAGTCAGAAGAAAAGTCTTTTTTCCAAATGTAGGCTTTTAACTTGTGTCTTTATGCCCAGTTTTAGTTATTAAAATGAATACATGCCAAAGTGAATGCAAAAAGGTGTATTCACATAATAGTTATTATTTGAACAGAATGTGTGAGTTGCATAATAAGTTAAATGGGATCTTGCATCTCAGTGATCTTATGTGTGTAGGAGAGGCTAAGTTAAATAGTAACAAATAATAATTTACTACTGGATAGAAAAACGTATGTAAGGAAACCATCTTGTTTCTGCATTTTTAAACATGGCTCATGAATCACCCAGCACATCATTTCTAGCTTCTGGTGGTAAATAAAAAATACCAAATTTTACTACTTGTGTTAATTTTTTAAGCAACTATATCAGAAAAAGACATGTGAAATATTGGGTACATCAGTGCAATAAAGCCCAAATTTGGATTTTGTAAAATCAAGTTGCAGGAAACTTAAAATAATGAGGTCAATGAGCAATGCTAATCTGCAGCAGGGCTAAGACAACCTGAGCGATGTGTGGAGCTGTGACCACAAGATGGATGCAGCCGTCAACTCTCTCTACCTCTTTTTCCTCCAACTTTCTCCTCAGTCTGTTTTTCTGGTGACTTCTGTGCCATTACTGTGAATCTCAAGTGATTGACAGCTTCCTCAAATGGAAGGGTATTGAGAGAGCTGTGAGTGACATACTTTCTTCCCACCTCCATAGTCAAGCCAACCATTGTGTGATGGACGTCTGTCTCCAAAAGTGGATACTCAATACATGTGCTCTATTAAGTCTTTTCTTTTTTTTTTCTTAAAAAAAAGAGGGAATAGAGTTCATATTTCTAAGGGGTGCAATTATAATGCTAGGGAGGTTATCTAGACAGAATTAGGCAGTTTTTCTGCTTTGCATTTGAACTCTGCAATGTATGCAAAGGTGTTTTGGGGGAAATCCCCCAAATAAAGGCCCCAGTCACACAGAGCCAGTCAAACAGTAAAGTTTTGTAAATGATTAAGAAAAAAATGTGTGTCCATATAACAAGATGCAGCACCACAGAAAACGCTTTAGGTATGTCCGGACAATCGTAGGTGCCACAGACCACACACACATATACACAGAAAAAAATCGCAGAACAATACCAAAGGGCACAATGGTTGTTATTTGTGAAAGTGAGGAACATGCAGGTCGCAGCGAGAGATGGATCTATGACGTCATCATTTCAAAAAAGACACAGCTCGCATGTAAACTCTGAAACATGAAACATGAAACCAGCGTTGAAAATTTTCCACAGTCTGACCTGTTTTTCAAAAAGAATCTTTTCTGGTCTCCAAAAATGCCAGATCTGTGGAAGCATAGAGTTCACATATCATTAGTTAATTTAATGTTAACTATTGATATGCAGATCAATAGTTAACATAGAGTTATGTGTCTTTCCCATGGTCACATAACATTTAACATGAGAGGGGAATGCAAAACAACTCACAGCTTCCCTATAGAACCAATAAAAAGCTGTGGACAATTACTAAGTTGAAGAAAATAACACATGGTCATTTGAAGGGCTTACAAGAAATCTGAGCAAGGTGACAGGCAAGTCAATTTGTTTGAGTCAATACTTTGCTTAACCACCTTTTGCTGCAATAACACCTGTAAGCCTTTGGGAGTATGTCTTTACCAGCTTTGCAGGCGGATTTCTTAACTTTTTTCCTGCACAAGTCTGCTGAATTCCCAACATGACTAGTAACAAATTGTAAACAACTTCCTCTGGTTTTCTTTCAACAATTTATTTTTTAGTCTCTTTCATAAGGCTTGCAGAGTGCATCACCAATAGCTCTCTTCTTGACAGGTTGCAATGTCCCCAACTTTCAATTTTTTATTTGTAAAAAGAAAAAAAAAATCTATTATTTTTTCTTCCACTTTTCTGACTTCTGCACAATTTTATGTTGGCCTGTCAAATAAAATCCTAATGGAATCCATTCAAGGTTGGCTTTTACCAAAAACATTCAATGTATTTGAATGGTTTTGTAAGGCACTGCAAAATATATCTGTCCAGTATATTACAAGAGCATTTTTAGAACATGTACCACAGTAAAATTATTCACTTACTGTGGAAGCTATGACTTATTGAACGTGCAAAAGCTCCAGCCTACAAACAGTTGGGAAATTCTGGACTTAGGCATTTTGGGTGACACAGCAGTCTTGTGATGAATGGGCAGATGTACGACAAGCTGCATTCTGACAAGTGCTTCAAATGTCCCCCGCCTAATGACACTGTGAACAGAGCTGGGACTGGACCATCCATCAAAGGTCCTACACCCAGCCCTGTTTATGATGAGATCACACCACCTTTGAGAAATGCAGAGCCTCACCTGTCCTTTAGTCATCCTAAGCCCATTCTCCATTTTCTATTATCAGTGACCTGTTGCCCCCTTCCCACCATTTGTTTCCCTTTCTATTAGCAGCCCTTAGCACCATCCTTTAAGTAATTTCTTTTATGCATTTTCATCTTTCACATAGGAAATTAAATTGTTGAATTCGATACATGAACTCTGGTACGCTCACCATTAATTCTAGGTAAGAAAAAATTTAGCACAATTACTTTTTCCCCTTTCGCCACAGTTTCTGTTATAACACAGTACTAATAAGTCATAAAAAAAAATACCTTGCCAAAATGGATTTGCAGTACAAGTGGTCAGAAAATTACAGGGGTTGTAAACAAACCAGGAGATCAGGTCCTACTTTAATTAGAGGATAAAATCTAATGGGAGCACCTATTTGCCAGTAATCATCCAGTAAAGCACAGGAAAAATGTGAAGGCTAGTTGAGTAGCAAACTGTATTATATGTTAGCAGCCAAACAGCTGCCTGGTGAAATGTTAGAGCGTAAAAGTCTACCTTGTGTAGCTGAAACACTGAACAGTCAGGGTGAATTCACAGGGAATGTTTGAACTGAGTCAAACTAGAAATTGAAATTGCTAGCAAATGTTCTTTAAAAAGCAGCTGAACATATTTGCATTAAGGTTACATAATTATTCTACGTAGTGCAGCTTGAGAACGCCAAAATATTTAAACATTTATTAAAGTTTGGGGAAAAACACACAGGTCTTAAAAAATGAATAGCCTCTCTGGTAGTTTCACAGATAAAATTAACACAAGAAGACAAGCCCACCATGATTGCATGAAAGCTTCCAATAACATTGATTTTGAAAACAACACAAAACTCTTTGAAGAATCTTGAATTAATATAATTTACAACAACATTTAATTTCCCTTTGAGATCAATGAAGCATTTTTGAATTTGAATTTAAAGCAGAAAATGGTTTGGGCAGGTATGCAAGTTTAATCTTTATGTTTGAGCTTGGTTTGTTCACAAATATATGTCAGCAAATAATAACCAATTATCAGTGATTGCGGATAAGATTAGCCAGTAAAACCACACTCCACCAAATCTGCATTGAAACATCATTACTGGTCATGACGTTCTTAAGAGAACACACCACCTTGGGCTAGGCCTGCATGATGAGCTAGAGCCTCTGAACTGTTCATTCATGAGGCACTAGCAGGACAAGGTTTTCTGTTTGACAACTGTTAACAAGCACCACAGGCACTAATTGTTAACTTAGGCTGGGCTTTACGGAGCCCGATTTCCTAATCTGTTCACAGGTCCACTTTTGTGAACTAGTGTACATAAATGTTGTATCTGCATTCGGTGAATCTCCCATGTCTGGTTCTTTCTCATCTACATGAAACAATCCTCAGCTGCTGGTCAAGGCCTGTTGTCTGAAAAGTAACGGTAAGTAGATAGGAAGAGCAGGACAGGAACAGAAACGTTGTCTAATTGTCTTGCCTTGCTCCATCGCTGAAGGTCAGAGCCATCCCTCACTGTCAACAGCAGCACCACCACGACAAGTAAGGCACTTGTGATTGACATCCTATCAGCTGACTTTTTGCATGCGGTGATTAACCACGTTCACAAAAGCATATGCAAATGCAAACACACCGCTGTGCCGGCACAGTGTTTCAGCAAGCCTGACATCCCTTGCAACTCTTGAGCACCCCTGCCCGTCTTCTCACACAAGTATACACACAAGCTGCTGCACTTCTTCTGCTTCATATATCAGGTCTGTGCTCGCTGTCACCGTCTCCCCCACAGTGCCCTGAAAAGACACACTGCTTTTTTTCCCCTCTCGCCTCAAACAGAAGATGTTCAGGTGCGAACCGGCATGTGTTCACCGTCGCGTCAAAATAGTGCATCCTTGTCTGCCTGCCAGGGAGAATAATGCCTCCTTTTAACAGAATACATGAAAATTTCTCTTTGTGTAGTCAACTTACAATTGCTCTGTGTTAGCCTCTTCATTCTAATGCACTACCAGCAACCACATTACAGTGAGAATGTGGACGGTGTTCGTCATACAGAGATGCAAAATGGATACAGAGTGGGTGCTTGAGTACAAAGTGCCAGTAGACAATCTGAGTCCTTGAGCCTAACAACACTGGCAGCGTCAACATTTTGTATAGACTGCCATAATCTATTGAGTAACAGTCAAAGCATGTTATTCCTTTTTCCGTGGCGATACTATGTTCATGTGGAAATCTTAAGTCACTCTTCTTAATCCACATTATTGGTTTACTAAAAATTGTTTCAAAAACAGGCTCAGAGAAGGAACGAAAGATGTAGTCACTTTGTGGGGGTAAAACTACAACACTGCAAAAAAAAATTTAAATAAATAAAAAATGAAGCAACTGAAAAGTTGGGGGAAAAAAGCCTAAGCATTAATATGATTAATATTCTTTTAAATCTTTTTCTTTTTTAAAGTTGAACTTTTAATGAAAGCCTGACCGACTTTGGCATCTTAAACAATTTCTCTATTACACAGTAGTGCGTAACTGAAGTGTAAAAAACATAATATATTTTTTAAATGTGTTTCTAAAATAATGAAAACCGTGGCTTGCATTTAAAATTAGACTCAGTCAATACTTTGTGGAACATTTTGCAGCAGTTATTTAAATGTTTTAGAGATATTTTTTTGAACAACTGATTTTTCAATCCCATAATTATATAGGTTGTGCAGTTTCAGCTTTCATATATATATATATATATATATATATATATATATATATATATATATATATATATATATAGAGAGAGAGAGAGAGAGAGAGAGAGAGAATTTTATAGAGTAATTAAGAGACTACATTTGCCAATTATTAATAAAATAATCATAATTTTAAGTATTTTTCCTTGTAATTTCTTTCTCAACCGCTCACACTGCTAGCCACTGAAAAACTGCCCCCCAAAAACAGACAGGTGTCCTTCAGTACAATTAGTTCAGCGTGTCTATTCTTTCCAGCTGCACCAGGCTTCTCTCATGATGCAGATCAGAGCCAAAGACAGTCCTATGATCCATTGTCCGGACAAGAGGAGTACTCTCATTGTGTAAAGCAGCAGAGAGGCCTTTGCCAAGATGGCCAAGTGGGATGAAAAGAAGGGCTCGGGTTTTTTCAAAGCAAATCACCAAAAGGATCTTCTTCCTGCCATTTATCACACAGATGGGGGCAAACGATGAAGGCTCCTTGTCTTCCTTTGCTTTGTGCCCTTCCTCCACCAATTTCCCTACTTTGCTTGTGTTTGCATTAATCACTTTGCTCCTTTTGTGCTCAAATTTCCAGTGTGTCCTTTTCTCTACTCATTTAATTAATTTCTGTAATGATAAAGATGTGTTGTGCAGGAGGAGTAAAAAACATAATTAAACATTTACTTTACAGTTTGGTACATCTTAAGTCTTTGTGTATGGGGGCAAAGACAGAGATTTGCACTTCTAAACACTGACAAGTTTGCCAATTATCCTTTGTAAAATACTTCATGCTTATTGGACAAAGAGAATCTGTGTACATATATTTTCAAGTTTCGCCAGAGACTCAATTAAATTTACTAGACCAATCTAAAACACAAACATACTTGGATCAAAACCATGTAGCAGTCAGTCCCTTGTATCACAAAGGATTTGCAATTGTGTCCTGCTTGTTGACTGGCTCTTTAAGAAACCTGGGAAAGCTTCACAGAACAGCTTTAGTTATACCACTTAGCACACAGGTGTATATCACTCACTAAATAGGTGACATAGGTAATTGATCACATGTGAGTGTGTAAGTGTGACCATAGAAAACAACATGAAGGTCAAAGGATACAGTAAGCATTACTGAAACACAAATAAAGAAGCTAAATCCTCATAGCGTCCATTTTTAAACTGAGGCTAGGTCTAAAATAACCAAAGTGAAGTGACTGCTAATTGAATGTTTCTATGTAAAATGTGGCGCAACCTCATTCTAATTAATGAAAAATGTTTTCACGGTAACCTTGGTGTGTGGCATTTAATAATAATACAGCTTATGATAAGGAGAGAGACTGGTACAGATCTGAGGCCTCTGGTCTCACACTGCTCAAGGTCATTAGTGCTAATGCCACAGTTTTTGCCATCTGCTGAGATTGTTTACACTTGCCTAGATAATTAGCTCCTAATTAGAAGTGGATGGTGGGGAGTATAGGCTGCTCGGTGTGTGCATAAATAAGTCTATGCATGTTTGTGTGTTTAAGAAATGGCATGTGTGTTCTTCCTTTCAGTTCTTAAAAAGGCAGGTGAATTAAATAAATGACAAGTTTGCTGTTAATACATAAAGAGGGAGTGAATTTGTATTATTACATTTTCTCATGTGATTAAAGCATAATAAAGACACGGGGAAGTACTAATATAACAGAAGATAACATTCCTAAAAACTGGCAGGCCAATAACTAAATTACACAGTTAACGACATTTACTATTGTTTGTTACACTTGACACGATGGGATGCACGATGATGAAGAAAGTCATTTTTTTAATTATAAAAAGGTGTTTTAGAAGGTAAGTGGTAGCACGTGACTTAGAAAGGAAATTAAAAAAGTATAATAAGAGAACATAACATTTTATAGCTCTTCTGCTTGACAACAGCATTTCTAAAACATACAGTGACTTGGGAAAACATGCCAGCAGAAAATAATTTCTTATTAAACCTGGGCCCTGCTTTTATATCTAATGGAATCCAAATTATTAGCAGTCAGATAAAGTACAGACTGAGATTTTTTTTTTTTACCACAATGTATTAACACAGACCAACTGCAGGATGTCTAAACATTTTCATGACACATTTCCAGCGTCATCAGTCCTGATGAACAGGTATTAGGCAAATGGATAACTGAACAGCAGACGGATGGATTAAGAGATAAGTTGTTAAATCGACAGAAGAACAGATGCATGAAAAGATGGATAGAAAAGGAATAATAGTTCAAAATGACAATGGAAAAATACTTGGTAGATGGACAGACTAATTAGTAGACAAAAAGATGTGCATGTAGATGGATGACACATAAATGAATAAAAAGATGGGGATGTGGATATAGATGGAGAGATGGTGGGCAAATAAGAGGAGGGGTGATTGGATGCAACCCGCAACAGAATGGTAAACAAAGTCTAGAAATACAATTCCCTTAGTCATCAAAACATAGAAAATGCTCTGACCAAATGTCACACTTTTCCAACCTGTGTGGGAATCTTGAAGCCATTCACACTTACATCCTCATTTTCAGAGCATGTATTACTTGCATGTTGCTATCCAACATCACAGCAAATCTGGCAATGGTAAATTAACACTGTGCTCAGTCTATTTGGTTATTATCAGAATTGGTGTTATTGTAACACCAATTCCTACTATGCACTATATTCAACCTGTTGCTGAAACAGCTTTGAAAGAGTCAACAAACTTTGACACTGCTTATTTACCCAGGTAAAATTTACTGTGCAGGTTTTAAATAAAAAAAATAAAAAAACAGATTCTAATCAGACATTTTTAAAATGTTTTCGTTAGCAGCTGAAATTAATGTGCCACAGCTGGAATTTAAGTTCACTTTTAAACATACGAGTGTGACATTTACAGTTTGTAGCATCCCTTTGTACATAGCAGAAAGTCTCTAGATAAAAATTATGGAGGACAGAAAGGAGGAGGGGAATAGCAACAGCTAAAGTGAGATGAACTTCGGTGAAGTGCAATTACCACCACTCAGCCCACAGCAGGTCTCTTCACTCCAGGAGAGGCATTTTTCTGCTGGGGTAGGTGGCCTTGTTTTGGTGACCTGCTTGTTTGAAGTTACTGCAGTGCATTCTTAAGCCTTTCCCTTGCTGCTTTGTCAAAAATATTCATGCCTATGGAATATTTCAAAACCACAAACTTGAATGCATTTTAATAGAAATTTTATGAGATGGCGCAACACATCACAATGATGAAGTGAAAGAAAACTAGACATCATTTGTGAAAACCAAGAAAACCACTGACTCTGATACACCAAAAAATGCCGCAAATAACAGCTTTTAGGTGTCACTTCCAAGTCTATAATTGAACCTAGTTAAAAACACAGCTGCTATGAGAAAACCTCAGCATCTTGAAGTCCACTGGACACAACTGACCAGCCACAAATTAAGAGATAAAGTTTAAAGCAGGGTCACTGTATAAAGCAGTACAGAAAGCATTCAAAAAGAATGTCATTTTAGTGAAATTCTACCAAGACATTAATGTCCACTTGAAGTGAGAGGCTGGACAAGTGCATCCATAAAATCCTTGGTTACACTGGAAGAGCTGTTGAGACACACAGCTCAGGTGGGACAACATGTTGAAAGAAACACCCACATGCTTTACAAATTTAATAGTAATTGAAGAATTGCACGAAGATACATGTTGCAAGAAGACTAAAATAATCACTGTGTATTCATGAAAGGCTAATGTGCATACTGTAAATTAGTGTAAGGGTTAAAAATGCTAACCATACTTTTTAGATTTTTGTTGGCAAGAGGTTTAAAGAAGAATACATCTTTTCCATCTTCTTTCTAGTGAAAGCCTACTTTGTTTTGATCCATCACATAAAATTCCCCCCCAAAATAAATAAATGAATAAAATTCGAGTGAAGCTGTTGTGTTCCGCTGTTGTGTTAACTGTAGCTACTGTGACAAGAACATTATCTGTTCATTTGTTTGTAGCCACAGATTAAAGTAGCAAAATTCTCTAAAATTATCCTACGTAAAAAGTGAAATTCTGCTTGATATTGTGCAGCCAGTTTTAGAAAACTAAAGTTGTGCCATGGTTTCCAGAAGGCCATATAATATTATTTTTGATCTCAGATGATTAAACTGTACCATTTGTAGGCTGCAGTTATATTTTGTCTTTTTTGAGCTTTAAGTGCCTACAATTCCATCAATTATTTAGGTCAATAAACAGGTAGATAGATTTAAAAATAAACGTAAAGATGAACTGAAGCTGTAAAAAAAAAGTAAATGTGAAAGTATTTAGATTTAATTTAAGTTCAGTCTTGCCTTAGAACCACAACCCAATGCTACTGTTTTATCTCTAGGCAGCTGCAAGTACAAGCGAGGGAACCGCTTGTTTAATTTGGGCTGGGGGTTGAAAGAGTGAATTATTTAGTGCATCCCTAACCCCTTGAAGAAGAATAAATAGTACAACAAAAAGTGGTACTTGTATGTATCAAGGCTTTTATTTCCAGGCTTTTTAATTAAAAGGCCAGAGAGAACAGAGAAGGTGCCTCTTCAGCGTTTTCATTTAAATAAATTCGCCAGTTTGCTGTTTCTTTGTTCTGCTTTTGTATCAGAAGGAAACACAGATTGTAATCGCTTGATGAGATTACATCTTGCACCCATGTGTTTGTAACAGAGCATGCCGCTCCCCATTTAATCTCCACAAGCCTTTATTCCAAAACAGATGTTAGGGAGCGAGATGGCCCTAATCCTGCGATGAATTATAATCCACAATTTCTCTGAATGAGATCACAGAAAGTGTTGAGTTGCTGGGCTCAGCAGCTGTTGACGCAAAGACAAATAAAAGGGAGGCGCTTCATTTTAGAGGTTGGAAGTTCAACCAATCTGCTTGAAAACTAATTTAGAATGACATATAGTGCACACTGTTCATTTTCTTTCACAAACTAAACACAGATCTGAGAGACTTCTAAGGAAGCAAGGAAATGGTGGTGCCGTTAGCTTCCAAGCAGCTTCATGTCTTTGTGAATTCAAACAATGTCCTAATTCCAAACAGCGCTTGCTAGCTTGCATGACTTTATTTTACAACATAATGACCAAAAAGGTATTAGGAGACCTACTACTGGTGTTTCAGTATTTACTAGAATACCTAAAGCTCAGTCTGGGGCTTCTCAAAAAGAAGAATGGTAGCAGGGACAAATAACCCTCCACAACTAACACATTTCACGTTAGAATCACTGCTGAAAATAGCTGTTGGAAAAAAAAGAAGAAAAAAGGAGAAATACAAACAAAAAACTCTATTTGGAGCACTGAGTAGGACATTCATACATTCTAGAATATACATACAGATAAAAGAATTTCTCTGTGAATATCACAAATAGTTTTTACTCATGTACATCAAATTTCTCCCATTGTAACTGCTCTGGTTGGATTAGAGTGCTGCTTACTCGGGGCCAGATACAAGACGGATTTATTTCAATAAATCCGCCAAAACACCACACTGTGTGGCAGTAGTGAGCGACAGAGAGGGCATTGATTCCCCTACTAAACACTCATTTCGGGTAATGGATTTTACTGTCCACAGAGCATGAATCTGTGGTAGATGGAAAATAATAATTTAGCCTTTTGTATCAGATGGGAAGCTTAAACTTTGAGAACAAAAACAGGGAGAGAAAAAAAATCTTCATGTGTCCATTTTCCATTTAGAAAATTAGAGATCTTTTTTGTGTGTGCAATTTCAGAGGGTGTATAATTCTCATCAAATTTTTAGATGAAAGTTTGTTCATGAAGTCTTGCCTGGGGCCCTCTAGAGGCACACAGCAGGACTGTTCATTTCAAACATATTGGCTCCGTCATCTTCTCTGTTCTGGGACTGTGAAAATGATCGATAATTATGTTTTTGACAGATCAAAGAGATCACTGTCCACGGCCTCCTCTCCCATCACTTCTTGCTTTACTCCTTGATACGTGAAAACAGCAGGGTGGGGGAAAAAGCTGATGCCTAGGTTGGTCAAATTTGAGCAAATAAAACAAACAAACAAAAAAAAACAAACTGGTACCTAAAATTACAACAACAGTTACATAGATTAAGACAAGTTCAGTTTAGACACTTGATCCATACAGTTTTTTTTTCTTTTGTGGCAATAGATATGCATTTACCCATATTTACTAGAATGTTTATCATTTACTTCTCTGTAGAGACAAAAGATGCACATAGAAACACTTTTCTTAGTTGAATCACATGTTCTGATTGAGGTTTATGAGCCAGCATTATGAAGTGGAACATTTTAATGTGTAGTTCCTAGAACAAGAAAGATGGCGTAAATATATAAATTACTTGTCTCATCCAGCTAGGTAGCTAAAGCTTCGGGTCTTTGATCATGTGGGAGGACAGACCAGAACAACGTCAATGAGCGGGGATGAGGAGGTACATTTTCTGATGGCTTAGGTGAGGCTTTTGGGGAAAAGTAGTATTAACACCAATTTAATGGACTGTGGAAAAGTACCGGCTGACTGCGTGTGGATATGAAGGGTCTGAATTTGTGAGTGGGTTTTCTTTGAGACATTTGAGCCTTAAGGTTTAGAGGTTCAATGGGGACCCATTGTATGTTGACTTAAGCTTCAGAATAACTGTGCTGTGCAGGCAGCAAGATCGGCTCTTACTGTCAGCAAACTTATTACAGCTACACAACAGTGGTGGGATTACGTCTGTGCCATAATTGTGTGTAGTTTAGTAAAAGTGGGTGAGGAATATCAATGAGTAGATTTACAAAAGCGGATGTGACAGAAAATCCTGTGGTGCTTGCATGCCCGTGCCAAAGTCCAACGTGTCCATGCATGCAAGCTTGTCTACTTAGATGCATAAAGTAATCCAATAGATGTGCAGCCTCATTGGGAAGAAGGGCTTGGCAGGCTAAGCCAGTCAACCTCTGACCTTGGTGTGACTGGCTGCAGAAGAACAGCGATAGATATCAAGACCTGGAAACATACTGTAGTTTTCCTGTCACTTTCTCACAGACAGAGGAAAACTGGCATTATTATTTTATCACATTTTGAAGTAAAATAATCTTCAAAATATATTACTAATTCCCATGCTGGTTTTGCATGTTTTTTTAAGCATTCAGTTGAATTTATGATACCATGATAAAAACATGGACACAAAAGGCTAAAATAGACATGTAGAGGGACAGTAGGAAAAACACCCTAAACATACAGCTAGACCTAAACTGTAATAGTTTAAATGAAACCGTACTCATGGGCTGAAATTGCCCAATTAAAATCCTAAATGAGAAAACTTGACACTCTCCACTCTCTGAGCTTGAGGTATTTTGCAAAGAAAAACTAGCTAAAAGAAGGTTTGTCATAATACAAACTCACCCAAAAAGTCTTGCTGCTCTAATTGCAGCAAAAGGTGGTTCTTTGAACTCTGACTTTGACTCAGGGTGCTGACTACAAACTTTGGTAAACTTTCCAAATTTACCTTTTAAATCTTGAAATCCATTTGAATGAGATCAAAGAGTCATGTTTCAATGTTTTACGATTTTGCTATCTTTGTTAGAGAGAATTCTTGGATGAATGCCAAACACTGAATTGGAGTGACTGCCATGAACTACTATTGATGCAAGGTCAAATCAGCTGCCACGACACAGGGCAATGTGGCTTGGATTGTGATACACACAATGGAAGAGTTTGGCTTCCTTCTCTAGTATTAATGTTAGTACTTATTCCTAAAGCAAACACTTTAGTTTTTTTAGAATCTAGTAAATGTTTTGTGTTTTTTTTTATCAGGAAATATCTCACATTTGTTCAAAATCAGCAGAATGTTTTGTGCTTTTTGAAGTTTATGAATCAATACATGTAGGAAAATATTCTCCTTTTTACTTCACTGTAGTGAGTGTGCAAACTATGTGGTGTATTTTTCCTGAATGTCTATGTAGGACTGGACAGAACAGCAAGATAAAAAAGAAAAAAAAAAACTGCATTTTTTTAATGGCATTTTTGCTGCTTTACCTCCCGACTCAGACTATTTCCTGGCAGTAGGTAGTCACATAAAAGCTCTCCCCTTCTGAGCTTCCAGGTAAAGTAGACTCTACTGCCTGCTTGCCATTCCATTTTCCTCCCTATTTCCATGTCTCTTATCTACAGATGTCTTGTCTAAAGCAAGACCCCCTTGCTTTGACTTTCCTTAGAGTTCCTATTTTAAGACCAGAGCTGTTCTGTTCGATCACACTGTCCGTCTGTAGGTCTTCCAAATGGCAAGGGGAAACAAAAAACTGTCTCTGTCTACAATATCTCACTGAGTGAACATGCAGGTCGTCATCTGCCTGTGAATGTGTGTCTGACTGTTCCCCTTTGTGCTATTTGACTATTTACACAAAAGAAATATCCCCAGTTAAAGAGGTAGACCAAAACCAAAGTGTTTCCAGATGGAGACACAAAACCGCTGTCAAAAACAATAGACACACACATGCACACCCCTACACACACACACCCACACACACACACCCACACACACATATAGAGGATGAAATCCTGTCCTGCTGGGGCATACCATTCCTCAAATATGCTGTGTTTATCTTCAGTGACAACTTTCTAGGTCAGGTCTTTGTTTCAGTGTTTATCTGAAGCCCAGGCTCCAAAACCAGCAGTCATTCACCGCCCTTTTATAGGCTGTAGCCATGAAGAAGCATGAAAAACAGAAAGTGTGGGAGACTGGATACAAAGAATTTATTGTTTCTATTATGTTTTTCTTCGTCATAGAGTTATTGTTCAAATCTCATTTGAGCCCATCAAGTAATGGGGTAACAAGTATGGGGCAGCAATTAAATGCTTCTGCAAACATTTATCAGCCTTTAAACAAGTGTTATATCTGGCACATAAGGGAGCACAAACAATGTAATTTAATATTATTGAGCTTCTTCAAGTTGTAGACTTACTTTGAGCTATGTTTAGAGTTGTTATCTTGAATCAGTCCTTTTGGTGTTTTAAACACACATTGGGTATAAAAATAAATACTTCAAACTTCTGATGGAATGCCTGTTTTTTGCACTGTAAAACTAATTAGACAAAGGTGAATAATTTTAGTCTCTTTTACATCTTTGTTAGCACAATGATCCTAAGCAGACTTATAAATACAAGAATCGCTAAAAAGAAATTCTAGAATGACATTAAAGTCAAGATCTGAAGTTGATTCAAAGTTCATGGAGTGATCTGAAGAAAGCTGTGAACAGGAGATGCTCACAAAATCTGAAATATTTAGATATTATTTTTTGGCAAAAAAAGAAAAACATGGCAAAAGTTACTGATCAAGATATGTTGAGGGAGCATGCTGTGTATTACTGGAGTGGATGCCCCACAGGAGAATGCTGTTTGCCCTTGATGCAGTTGTCGGGGGTTTAATTCAAGACCTCTGGGTCTTTGCTACATGTCTTTTTTTTCTCTCCTCTCTCTGCTTGAGTTCTGTCTTAAAAACTTTGAAAAGAGTCACTAGGGTTCACAAATCTTAAAAACACCATGTATATGCCCAAAACGCCTGGTAGTTGAAACACCTGTGAAAATTATTACAACCAGTCATTACAACCACATCATTCTTGTCCCACCTAGATGATTACAGCTTGTTTTTCAACTGAATTGTACAAATTTTAGGAAACATTAAATGTATTTATATTTGTCTAATTTTGCTAACTTTGTGTATACTAGGATGAGACGATAGCTTATAGAAATTGCTGTGAAGTATTCTATCTAAATAACTAATCCAAACATAATCAATCCAGCACTGCACTTTCAGAAAAAAATTCCCGTATTTTTCCTGAATGTATACTCTGGCTCATTGCAACTGAGATGTTCCTATTCAAGTTCTTCTGACTGTATGACCTGTTTTTTAAAATCCACCGGACCATTTATAGAACACAGTTATTGCCCTTGATTCCTATGGTTAGGAAAGCAAGAAATGTTCTTGCAGAAGTTACATTTGAACAGGTACAGCTCAGCAACAGCACAGCAAATCACATGTTATGTGTCTGCTAAATGTTCCTGAAGGTTTTGTGTGGTGAAACATGATCTTAATGATTTTTTAGGTAACTGACAATGTCAAGTAATGGAACTGTAATAGTCAATACCTAAAAACCATAAGTTTTCAGTTAAGTCCTGCTCTATGGTTTTTTTTTTTTTCCTCTACCAAAAAAATATTGGCACTGCTGACAGTGCCAATATTTTTTGGTGCAACAATTATTTGGTGAGTGGTGTTCTGTAGTGTCAGGGCAATTTATGTAACTGTATGTTTTTAGCTTGTTAATTTTTACTTCATATTTGATGACGATGATGATGATGATGATGATCTGGGAAAGAAATTTCAGTTCTCTGAGTGCCCCTAAGTGTCCACATAATTATCAGCTCAATTAATCTGGTTGAAGGTCAAGCTGTCAATGTCACTTTCAGTTTCAGTTTCAAGACTCCAACATGCCGTGGTGATTGACTCTTCATTAACACAGACAGCACAGCGCAGCTTGGCGCTACTCAATGTTATTATTGCATTACGATTCTGCAGAAGCGGTGAAGAATTTGGTTGATCAAACTGCATAAACTTCAATGTCAAATGAGCAGTAGATAACAGAGCATGCAACATCTATCTTTTCTGACATGTTTCTGTCAAAACCACTATGGACTTTTTCAGCTGTTAGAGGTACATCGTTGGATCGGACCACACACGCCTGCCTTTGTTTCTCTTCATTATTAAACAGAAAACTTAACATTTCGAAATTGTTTCTCAAACAACACAACTCTGAGTCACAAAGCACATAAAACTCATTTCACAGTCAGGTCCTATAACAGAACAACAAATGTTTTGCTTTACAACAATCTTCAGATTTACATTTTTTTCACCTTTCAATGATAAAACGTGACTGGAGTTTTTCTAGTTGTATGGAACCCAGAGTAAAATGGTGCTGCCCCTCCCCCACATGTTGCTGTGCACTGCTCGTCAGGTGACTGCTTTCAATAAATTTTGGTGTTTTTAAATATATATATTATTTTTATGAAAAACACAGAGGTAGGCCGTAAACTCACTGAGCAGAATCCAGCACTTTTGTTGAGGTAACAATTTTAAATCTGCAAGCAGCATGTCAGTCCAGCAGCCAACTGTGGGCTGTCAACTTGAATAAATAGAGTGACTAATTAAGCAGCTAATATCAGTTTGATATTTTCTCAGTGTTACTCAATAGAAAGCAAATAAGTTACTTGAAAACCTCCTCTAAATTTAATCTGTGTTTATTCCACAGATTCCGTCTAGTTGTAAAAAATGGACCAAAAATAGCTAATAAATGTTAAGACAACAATATTATAACTGTGTTAATGGATATGTTATTTCGGCAGCAGCAGGGAAATTTGTTTTTCTGCTTTGAATGAACAAAATTAAGATTGCACTAAACATTTTTGTTCTACATTTGTGTTATTATAATAAAACAGTGAGATCTTTCCAGAGTGGTACATCAAAACTTTGTTTCAACACATGCCTGTTTAGTTTACATTGGACACAGCTTCCATCTATAAACATTTTATGACAACAAAACTAATTCCGTTTTGTTTGCATATTGCGTTTCCTCTGTTTCCTCACAAACACATGCTCTCTCTTAAAGAGATCACACTTTCATCAACAAACTCCAAAAGCTTTGCAACGGCTTGAAAACGTCAGCGCTGTTGCATTTCGGATGTGTATCATCTGCTCCCTCGTTCAGGCAGCTTGTTGATTAACTACAAACGCTAAAACCGTCTGTGAGCAGTCTACAGTGTATAGCTCAGAATGTGACAAAGCTGCCATTTTCTGTGGCCCAAGGTGACAATTGTTAGTAATGTGAAGCCGCAGGTGGTTTGAACAACTGAAGCTCCAACATACAAAAAGTACAAAGAAAAGGGCTGCTACACATAGGACGTCGACACCTGGCAAGATTATTGAGGTTTTTCCTTTGATTTTTTTATTTATATATTTGTCCTTTAAAACAAAAAGGGAAGGAAATCTTTACTTATGAGCTTAACTGAGGCTAAAGTGGGTTCTCACCTTTAGATAAGCATAAACTGCTGCTGTTATTGAAAATTGTAAAAAGAGAGAAACCCTTTGTTCAGTAAAACAACAATATCCCCGTACATCACTTTTGTGTGAATTTCTGTGCCTTGGAGGCATTTACATGCAAAATATAACCCTGCTCCCTGCAAAAAAAGAAAAAATATATATATATATATAACAAAGAAAGGATTTGAGTACAAGCTGTAATGTAATGCAAGTTTAAATCCTTTTCCCTCTCGGGAGTATGCGAAATTGATAGAGGCACTTTGTGCGAGAAATAGATGGAAATGAAATGTTAGGAGGATTTAAGAAAAACAAAAAGAATTGACCTCTTCTCTGAGTCCTTGTTAAAGAGGGCCAGTAACCTTGCAGCTCCTTCATCCCACGCTGCTGGAGCCTTGGCAAGCCCAGAAAGGCAAGCTGGCACCACAATCGTAACCAGCAACCAACCAAACACCAGTGCTCAACCAGCCATTTAGCCGAATGGTAGTGCATGCCAAGAGTATGCTTGTATCCAAGACTTTGGGAAAAAATAAGGACTAACCATGATTTAATGGCTTGTAAGCTCACCTTGATCAGCAATAACTCTTGGCAACTGCTTTTGTGTGATCTAATCACTCTCTCAAATCATTATGTAGAGACTCCAAAATAGTTCAATAGAGCCCAAATCTGGACTTTGACATTTGTCAGATAGATGGACTACTTGACAGTAGAATAATTTGGCTACAAATAGGTTCATGGTTTGCTCAATGACAGAAAAATGCTCAGCTCCTCTGGCTGTAGAAAAAGCTCAAATCATCAACCTCTCCAGTAGCAGTTGATCATTTGGATGAAGTGATACACTGAATGATTTTTATTAAACATGATGTGTTGCAAAACATCACTGCTTTGGACATACAAGAACATCACTCAGGACGTTTTGTTGCACGTTCACATACAACTAATTTCTAATTTCAATTGATTTTGATGCAATGCTATTTTTAAAGTGGAAATACTTTTTTGTGCAACCCTTTTAAATGAGCCATATTTCTTTTCTTTTTTTTTGTCTGAACTTTAACATTGAACTGTTAACTAAAACCTGTGTAATTAGATATGGGAGGCAGCAGGACAGTAACATTTTCTCTGACAATGGAGTGAATTTGCAGGTACATCCACAGACTGGCAATACTTTAACTGTCCCACAGCCATAGCTCAAAGCTCAGGAAGAGCCCGGCAGATGTTACGGTCAGACAACCATCAGCCCATCAGTTCCCAAAACCACAAAAATAAAAAAAAGAAACAACTTGTAAAAGGGCAGGTGTCAGTGCGACCCCTCGGGGACAACGCACGGGGTACAGAGCTTTTGCGGGTTCAGTTGGCCGCAGGACTTCTAGGAGATGAAATGTTTTCCACCTATGACTGACTAACCTGCATGCTCAATATCTATTTATATGGTAGCAGAAGTACATACTCTAGGATCCTTGCTTCAATAGAGATGGTAACCATCCTTATCAATGAATCCAAGTGAATTTGATTTGGAGCAAAGGCAAAGAAGTGAGGGTATTTTTTCTCATGAGTGCACAGCTAAAATTTCAAAATATACAAAACCAAACACCCAATTCATTGAGGCATGCCATCACTATTTAATGCAAATGGTCTCCCAGCATCAAACAAATTCCATTTATTCATGTGATGTTTCACACTTCTTGGTAAATGATAAATGCACAGGAAATCACAAAATGTGTTGCCTAAATAGGATGAGAAGGATTTAACTCCAAGCTATGTCATCTCCAATCAGCTTTTATTTCCCCACATTTAATATTATCACATCATCTGCAAGATGAAACCAAATCTCCTCTGGGCAGGTATCTATTTACATTTCATAAATCTCTGTGTCTCTAATCTTTTCCCCAATTCTACGAGGCCAGATGAGAGTTAACTTTCCATGAATCGTTTCTCCATGCATGAGGATGCCAAAGCTGAGGGGTTTCCTGAGCACTTTTTGCTGTAAATGGCCTCTGAGCTTAAACCTTGCCCAAAACACTTAGGACCTTTATTACAGGCACTTAACCACAGGGCCCATCAGTGTTTGCAATGCGCTCTAAGTCACAGATAATGGGCCAATGTGCACGCACACACACACCCACGCACACGCCTACAAAGGTTGTGATATCGTTACGGTGTCATCATCTCAGTCAGAAGCGTAAACTACTAGAATGTTCGACACAGCGTGGGGATTACTCTACGGATCAAAGGGTTTTCCTGTCTACACACAGGAGTGTGAGTGTGCCATTTCATTGTGAGAAGGACCATGATGTGTTTATTGGCAATGTCTTTGCAAAGTCCTTGAAGACTGCTTAACAAGACTCGTAATGCTAGTGTAATAGTGAGAATCCAAGGAGGGACTGTTTGTGTGTTCTGTTTTGCATGCATGTGTTTGAAGGTTCATTTAATTTCTTATTGTCTTTTCCAGCCATTACACAGGACAATCAGGTTTCTCATTTGATCTCTTTGGCTTCTTTGATAAGTGATATGACACAGAGATTACATATTATCCCAGGCTTGCAGGAACAAAGTGAGTCAGAACGCAAGATGATTTTTATGAAGTGCATTGCTAACTTCCACCCTAACACATACTGGTAGTATGTGTTAGGGTACTACCAGTACTACCAGTCCCTAACACATACTGGTAGTATGTGTTAGGGAGACAAGTAACTTTTTTAAATGACTTAACATGCCATCAAATGTATTCA
Organism: Xiphophorus maculatus; assembly: GCF_002775205.1. Classification (NCBI taxonomy): domain Eukaryota; kingdom Metazoa; phylum Chordata; class Actinopteri; order Cyprinodontiformes; family Poeciliidae; genus Xiphophorus; species Xiphophorus maculatus. Next base: position 13,282,858 of record NC_036452.1, on the reverse strand, counting down.
CGTGTGATTTTAATTGTGTTTCTTATTCAATGGAAACACCACTATTGTGAAATTAGGATTTTCAACATTAGCAGAATTTTAACACTGTTTTGTGCATATTTGCAATGGAAATGTAGCTACTGATGCACTTTACAGGAAATGTTAGAACAGAATAGAAATTCAATTAGCGAACAGAAAGAGATGTGAACCATGACATTGATTTACTGCACTTTAGAAGAGAAGACAGCTGTTCTGTCCATGTTGGCCAAGCTTCCAAATATTGCATTAACATTAATGGCCATCTTGTTCAGCTCAACACTTCTCTTTCCCCAGTGGAACATTGCTGTTTACAGTGCCGGCAATTTCTGGTAAGCTTTAGGGTCAAACTGGCGTCACAGATAAATATTAGCGATTAAGTAACATTTAAAACTTCAACAGAGTCCACGCCTCCAGGAAACAATTGTTTCTCAAAAGCCAAGAGCACAGATTGTCTGTATGAAGCAAACACCATAGAACAAGGAAATATTCTCTTGACCTCAATATTTCAGGTCCAGACCCAATTTTCTAAAGTTTTTCTCGAACTGTGTGATGAGTCTCCTAGTGCTCCTATGTATATGCCCAGACTACATTCTTGGTCTGGGTTACTGTATCTAATAAATAAAGTTTACAAAGCATCTGCTTCACTTTCAAATGCTCCCAATTCCATAACATTGTCAAAGTTATCATAAGTCAAGAGAATGGAAGCAATAAGAATAGTCTTAAGAGGATAACAAACAAGGGGAATTTGGTTGGTTTCATCACATTCCCATAGCAACACAAGTGTCATGTATGATGAGCAGCAACACCCAGGCACTACTGATTACCTGTCAACAGACAGAGTCACTGTATGTATTTTTTAGCTGCTGAATCCATGCTGTCATTTTCCCTTGAAAGCATATTTTGTCTAATCATGTTAAAATACATGCTTTGTGAGGCTGATCACATCAAATGTACTTTATCTCATCTTAATCACATCTAATTGTGAAGATGATATTAATATCTACATGAATCAAATAAATGAGACATTCTTCTACATTACATGCCATAATAAATACAAGTAATAAGTTAATAGAAAATGTCACTGTCTCCATGCTTTCGTAAAAACAGATAGTTCTTCCTTAGGAACTGCAGTCGGAAATATTATTTTATTTTATTTTATTATTTTTGTCAGGCTGTGTGTACTCTTCTCCTTACGAGACACCCACTGCAGCATTCATCAATTAGCTAGATATACACACAGGCAGAACCTGAAAGGGATGTAAGAGATAAGAGGTGCACACACACAATTACCGTTGCATTTACCATCAATTTGCCCTATAGCTCTCACTGAGAAAGGCAAGTCATTGGGCAGAAAGAGGACGTTAGCGGAGCAGAGGACGAAGGGCTGCTTTGCAGTTTCTCTGCCAGGCAGCTGACTGGCACGCGTGACTCGTTCTTTTTCTTTTTCTAATGGACTGAGCTGAAATGCGCCAGAATTTGATTATTTCCTCCTAGTCTCCCTCTCATTCACTGGCTCAATTTTCTCTTTTCATCAGCAACTTGCTATTTGTTCCTCATGAGCCATTATTCCATCTCTTTTCACTTATATCAGTCCATCTTAATTCTTCTCTCTTTTTTATCCTCTTCAACTTTATATGCCCTTTCTTTTCTTCATGCTTCCTGTTCCATCTTCCCATATTCTACTAGCTTATCCTCCACTTTCTGATAAAAAAGTAATAAGGCTTGTAATGGCTTCGATTTCCTTCCCTCCCCTTTCCTGGCAAATGTGGTGCATTTCATCCCTGAAGATAGCCTTTGTTGTTTCTAAAACAAAGAGTAAATGTGCATGTGCATTTGCCGGGTGTATGTGTGTGTAAAAAGAGTTTTCCTCTAGTGTGCGTCTCTGTGAGATTGTATATTTATTGCTCACCTCTCCCTTGTGACTCAATCCACCACTTATTTCAGGGGTTTAATTGAATAGTGGAAGTGGTTTCCCCTTCCCTTAGTGGTATACAGCACCCATAGCCTCCCTTGGGCCAAGCTAGGGGCTTGCCCAAGTTATAAAATTTTCACATATACCCATGTACGCATTCACCACTAAAATGTCAGTGTCCTCATCTCCTCCTCTCTTTTGAGCACCATAGATTCATTTTTAATCTCTCCCTCATCTCATACTGTTGTGTAAAGCCACTCAGTATGAGCCCACTTTGGTCCACCTTGTTCTGTCCCACAGGATGAATGGACCTCATGCTACATCTGGAATAGGTTCCAGCCACAAAATCCTTATGAAAAAGAACAAAAACCTCAAAGTATTTTCTTTGAGAAACACAGATCTGGTTAGAGGTTAACAGACCCTCATCATGAGAATTATGAGAATGAATAAGGATACAGGAATACAGATTTCCCTTGTCTCCTCAGGAATGTTGAGTTGTTACGTGCATGTGATTATGTTTGCATGTCATTCAGGGCTTATTACTGTGATTAATCATGCACATTGTCATAAGTCATTGCTGGCAGATTATGCGTGAATAATACAATTCCTTTCTTGGAATGATGAACGACCAGCGAGAATCCATGGGCTCGAGTGAAAGGAATGAGAAATTGGAGCAGACAGATTCAAGACACCGGGAGTGTTGCTGATAAAGCTGCTTTTACATTTACATTGAAATACTGTGTAAGCACAAAAGAGATCTGTGCTTACGTGCTTAGATCTGTCATGGGCAAAAAAAAAAAAATCTATCTATTTGCAAGAATGTCATGAATGCAAGGAGAAATTCTACACAATTTCGTGTCTCATTAAATGACATTCATCTATGACATTTTTGAGGAATAAAACATGACTTCACAATAAAGTGGAACTTTGAAGAAGAAAGCCATAAGATATGTACATCAGTAGGAAATTGATTGATTGGTTAATTTATGCAAATATTTGGATTCTACTTTCACTTATATCCTTATTTATTTCCAACAGATTTCAAAGCTTTTATTCTGACAACCATTGCCCTGTGGGTTCTCTCAACCCTGAAAACAAAAGCATTGATACCATTAATTAAACACTTTTGCACAATATTTCATTGTTGAGTTCCATTCCCATTATCTGATATACAAAGCACTGTAAACTAGAATCACAGAAGACCTTTTAGCCATGCTTTATAAACACCACTTGATGATAATCAATCCTCAACAAAACTATGCTCTTCTCTGCAACAAAACAGCACTTTGGAGAGTGGGTGCTTTTAGTAATTAAAACTAAAAATTATACCGACTGTTAAGTCTGACGAGACTGAAAAACGAGATTGTAAAACGCTGAACAGTTTTGCATTTAACATGAAGACATGAAGTATATAATTTGAAAACCCTGTTGTTGGGTAAAATGTGGATTAAAAGCAGCGTACTAAGTCTGCTAAATCAAAACAAAGTAAAATAAATGTCAATAATGACTAACTGAATCTGGCTATGCTGTACAATACACAATCAGACATAAAAGTATGCTTAATAGTGTGATGCTGTATTATATAGACATACAGTAAACGGTCTTGACCCTTGTGCTTTTTCTTTTGCTCAATCCATTTTTTTTTTCTGCCTGGGCAGACTTTCTGGCAAGGCACCCCTTGAAAATGCTCTGCCTTGATTTACCCCTTTATCTCCCTCCCTCTCTATACTGTCAACTATACTCTCAAAATGAGCTGAGAATGAGGGGGTGGAGAGGAAAAGAGGCTGCACGTTAGAAAGAGAGAGATGGAAAGAGAGGAGATATTAATAGTGACAGGCCAGAGATATTGAGAACCCACCGATGATCCCACAGTGTCTCACCAAAGGTGTGGGGGTGAGGTAATGGCTTGATGCTGACATCTAGAGATGGAAGTGGAGAGGTAGATGAAGGGCTAATGCCTATAGATTGTGACCTCTGGGGAGTGAGATTTTCTTGAGGCCTCTAAAAGCTTGAGTTTTTAGCGGAGATGCAAGTACCATCTTGGTCAAGGCTAAACTAGCAGGGTTTGTCTGGATAAGTGGAGCTGACAGCCCCCTACGATGAAGTCTCCCTGTAGACTCACTACTCTATTGGCACACTGTTTAGTTTTGTCCATAGACTGTCTGCTGGGATTTGTCTTTCTTCATTTGTTTTCTACCAGTGTTCCCACATTTAAAAATGTCACCATCATGGTACAGGAAACCAGTTTTCTTTAAATAAATAATTATATTTTTTATTGTTAGAGAACAAGTATTTAGATCATGATTACTTAATCTATTCCAAAAAAGCCTGTGGAAAGATTATTAGCCACTAATAATACTGCCACTTTCTACTATTGGCATATGGTGAGGATTACAGCATATCATTCCCTAAAATACCATGTCTTAGGCTTCATCAGCCGAAAAAGTGTGTGTAGTTGTTTAGACTGAAATCCATACATTAGATTGATACAAATGTTGTGCTGGCGATTGGTAGAACTACATTTAATAGAACATCCACATGATCCTTACAGCCACTGCACAAGTAAAAAATTACAGACGAATAAAAATGGTGAAGAATATAAATAACAGAAACTTCTCTTTACTTTCCTTGATCTATAGTTCTCTTATCTTTTACCTTCCTTAAAGCAGATGGTACCGCTGACAGAGATACAGAGTCAGACGTGAACAAAAACACAGAGAATAAGCCTAAATAGGTTCAGTGAGAGTCAAGTGATGAGTTGGCCTCAGGCAATGGACCACAGTGACTGTCCAGAGGTGGCAAAAATTAAAGATGCACTTCTAGTAAGGGTCGGAACATTTGTACAGAAATAGGTAAGGGATGTGTTGATTTTAAATTTGACTCCCATTTGTGGCGTAAGCCCTTTGTTTTTTGCTCTGTGCTATTGTGCATTTTTCTTCTATCTTCAAGGGATATAACAAGAAAAGTAAACTTTTCTTGTTCTTCTTTAAAAACAAACTTCTATATTAAGTACAAAAAGTTAAGACGGGAATCACTGAGGATGTGTGGTGTGTGGGTGAGGATAAAATCTTTATTGATTTATTCTGAGGAAAGGGTGAATTAAATAAAGAAAAAAAATAAGAAAGCTGAAGGTTCAGTACTGCATATATCTTGTTAAGAATTCTGTAAAAGATGCTGAAGCAGTCCAAACCGGCATATTTGTCAAGCTAGTTATTTCCTTTGTGACATAAACAGAATTTTGACTTTCAACAGTCAATCTTCAGTTGTCTTCACGTCCCTTTTCTCATACAAAATGCATTAAGATAAGCACCTTGTTCTTCGAAATCTGCAGTGGAACCACTACTGACTCGCGCACCTTCTGCAAAATTCATTACTGAATGACTTGCAGGTGGGGGGTATTAAGGTAGGTCACACAATAGGGTGTAGAAAGTCTGCAATTGCTCTTAAATATGTAGAATTAGACCAAACACATGCAAAGGTTCTTGGAAACCACCTGAAAGTGGCTCATGCTTAAGCAAATTCTAAATTAATTTCCAAGAGCAAAGAGATGAAATTCCACTGTGACAATCAGACCAAATAGCCCAGTGAGGCAACAAGCATAAAAAATACAACCAACTATATTATAACTCAGCTCCAATATCTGGACATACTGAGAAAAATGTACACATTACTCTGAAAGTGACTGTGAATATGTATTCAGATGTGCGATTGTGTCATGTACGTGGTTTGTAAAGGATTCAAGAGCAGTGACTGACTCTGGTCCAAAAAGCAGGAGTTTTAATAATAAACAACAAGGATAACTTGCTAGAAGAATCGGACCTGGAGTAGGGGCAGCATAACGGAAGGAACCAGTAAAAAACAATGAAAATCAGTGAACTTATATACTGGGGAAAGGTGGAAAATGGCATTTGATTCAGGCATGCTTAACCAAGCGAAATTGCAACAGGTGTTGGAGGAGACCGAACAGAGAGACTGATGCGAGATGGAAAAATAAACATAAAGGAACCTGAACTAGCTTCCTGTGTATTTGTTATTTTTACAAACTGTAACATTTGCCAGTTCTTCTTTGCACAATAGCCAAAGCTTAGTGAGAATGAATAGAAAAACACAATCAGTTTTAACATTTTACCAAACATTTTTAATGGGATTTAGTTTGAACTTTGACTGGGCCATTCTAACATTTGAATAATATGGCATAACAAACATACTTTCTACTCATGTGCTTATAATACAGTTTTATTTCTATATTTTTTTAACTTCCCACTTTTAAGCTTTTGTAAAACTGAAGTTATTATTCTTGGCTCCACAAACACCTTTGGTCAACCACACACACTGACTGCCAAAAGAAAGTCTCTACCTGAATTTAACACATCCTGTATTCATAGAAAAGATGTGTGTTGGTGTAAAAAGGGTAAAATTTCCCATATTAAATGTCCTGTATTATACAAACTCGATTAGAAAATGCGCAATACCCGCAATACTGCCGGGCACTTCAGGCCCTTTGTCTGTTCTCAGAGTAAAACCGATACAGAGGGAGAGATACATACCACTGTTCCCTCCCTCTCACAACGAGACAAACTTTCAAAGGGTTTAGATACAGCTAAAGTAGACAGCTGAAAATACATTAAAAGTTGAAAACTTCACATTCTTGTTGTTGACACAAAGTCTTATAACATTACCAGTCTCTCTCTGCCAGTTAGGGAACGGCAAAGCATGCAGTCACCTGATCTCAAGGCATGGCTGCTGAAAGCGCAAATGGATCGGTGAATGAATGCATGTATCGGCGGATGCAAGAAAAAAAAAATCAACCGGTCAATTTATTGGTCCACCTCAAGTATCTATTTATTTGCATTTAATACTTTTTTGAACTGCTTCAAGTACTTTTAACACTTTGAATTGTCTTTGGCTGAAAGGTGCTATATAAATAAAGTTGCCTTGCACATTTTTTTATAGACTTTTAACCTTTCATATATTTTTCTCAATTTCTGTTTGCAAATTTGCAAATCAAGAGTGTTTTTATTTCTGTGTTAAATTGTCTTATTTGAATGTCGGTTCATTTCAGCTTTCACAAAGCAGCTGGATTATTACTGGGCTTAAAGTAAAAACTAATCACTCTTTAGGGGATTTCTACTGGTATTTTATTACACTAGATTTGCTATATCTAGTGTGGTGGGTATTAAAGTAAAGAACGCAAATGAACGTCAATATTTTCTTATTTGTATTTGTAGAATATTTTTACTGCTATGCCATTCCTTGGCTTTCATAAGTGGAAAAAAAAAACTGTGAATAACGGAAAACTGAATTAATAATAAAAGATTTATGGTTTTATGAATTAAGTTACCGTTCTGTTAAATTAGAGGACTGTTATAATGAAAATGACAAATCGTATTAGGTATAATGCTGCACATAGGTATTTTTCTATCAATGCAGTTTGTTCAAATAAACTTGCCACCACACCAATATACCTCATTATCTATATTTTTTCACAACTACAACAACAGAAGAGAACTGTGTGAAGACACCTCCTCTAGCCACATCCTCCCTCCTCCTCTGACTGACCCCCTACCTTTAAGCTGATCAATACGGCTGCCGCATGGAGAGCCATGGAAGTTTGGATCAATCTAACCACTGCTGGGAACAACTGTGGCAGGAGAGCCAGAGGCACAGCAGGATGTAGACGTAAGAAATGGGGAGCACATACAGGGTTTTGAGTGGGTATTACAGAGGATTTCAAGTGATATTTGAAAAATATAGTTCAACTAATACTACATGATACCACATGTGGATAGAGGCAGAGTGAGCATATAAATAGCCCTAAAGTGACTCCTGCTCAGGTGCTGGCTGTGATCATGATGTCAGCGGAGGTGTAAAAATAAAAATAATATAAAATGAAACTTAAAAACAATCTTCTACAGTCCTCTCCTTCCATGCCCTGCTTCTGAGGTGATATTGAATTGTTTACACCATCTAGGATTTCCTTCAGTAATAAGACTACTTGTAGAGTTTCACAGATAAGATGCCTGAAAAAACATTTTTTTACATTGTTTAAAAAATGTATAAATCTTTTTGGACACCAAAACGCAAAATAAGGTTGAAACTGAACAAACTGAGAAAAAAAAAGAGACTAAATTTAATGTTGCACATGAACTTGTTTGACTTGACATCCTATAAGTCAACTTTCCCCAAACAGAAACAGCACAGTGTGTCTCCACCATTGACCGGAGTCAAGCTTTGGACTTTTTGTTTTAATTTTCAACATTTCTCTAAAACCTGATCCACCTTTTAAAAAATAAATAAATAAAACAACATGGTATTAACATGAGCAAACGTTGACATTGGTTGCCAGAAAAGTTCTGACTACTGCTTTCTTGCACTATCCACTTTTAATGCAGAATGAATCCAATCTGGCCAGCAGTTCAGGACCATTGGTTCACTGGGCTTTTGAGTCCTCAGGATAATTGGGACAATTTAGCTGCACAGAAAATAATCTAGGCTCGTTTTTGAATATGAAAAAAAAAAACCTCTTCACCAATTCCTTCCTCTACTTCTGATCTCGAGTAACTGCTTTACAAGAAACACTACAGAAAGGAAAAATAGAAAATATTAGAACTTTGTTATCCATCTAAAACTTTATAAGATACACAGCCAGAGGAAAAAAACAAAGATCGTTCTTCTCTTATTCCACTGCCAATGTTAAATTTAGCTTCCCTTTAATTTCCTTTGCCTCTAGTTTTCCCCCTTTTATCAGCCTTATGACTCAAAGTACACACAGTCAAGGGTAACAGAATCAAACATAAAATCAACATCAGAAACAAGATAAAAACGAACACCCTGAAACAGAAAGAAGAGAGTGAACCATGCCTGTCTCTGAAGGAAAGCCTCCAGAGAGTGAAGCCTGTAGCTGTAAAAGGCAGACAGAACGGATCTATCAAGGATATAAAACAAAAAATAATCAAAAAGGACATGTAAGTATCCTTTTATAGTTTGTTTTATTTTTTTTCTGAGAACAGTGTGGAGAATTGGCTTTGGACAATCCTATTGGAGTCCAAAAAAGAAACAGGAAAATTGCAGTGATTCGAATCCTAAAGTAAAACCATTGGAGGCAAATAAAAAAAAAGAGAGAGATGAAAACCTTCTCTGTTCTTGAAGAATAACAATAAGAAGATAATTTTGCAAAGAAGAAACATTGTTTTTGCGTGTCAGAATTTGATGGTGGAAGTTCTTGGACAACTTTCATCCAGGAAACTGAACTTTATTGGCAGTTTGTTTAACTGAAGTAAATGAGCTCTGCTTGGTGCCCGGATTGTACACAACATTTCCACACAACACTCCTGCAGATTCTCTAAAAATGCCATTGATCATAAAAATGTTATCATTCTCCAGATATACCGGATGAATAAAAAGCAGGGTGGTTCAAATCCCGATGACTGACGATGAGCCAGCTAACCCAGCTTGGTGACATTTTGTAACACAGGAAAAGCCTGATGGTTGGAGTCAGTGGCTAGCTTTCTTTTTAGGAAAAGATTTTCAGTAGCTGTTTACCTAACTAACCAAAACTAAATAAATCTTTATTTTAATCTTACTATATAAACTTTATTTGAGCTTCATTTCTACTTTTGCATTTTCAAGCCCCCACCTTTTACCCTCCTACTCCACCTTTCTTGCATTCTCTCTCTCTCTTTCTCTCTCCAGTTTTCAGGACATGCAGATGATATGGGGTTTGCCGGAAAACATGATTCTACATTGCTGAGGTCTGCCAAGGAGAGATAGCCTAAATGCACTGTCACCGCTGTTAGCTGGAAGCAGACTGCTGGATGAAGGATGACCTGAGCCCGAGTCAGGACATAAAAAGAAATATGGCAATTTGAAAAAAACCTTCATTTTTTTCTTAAAGACAAAACCAGTTTCAGACTATAGATATACAGAGTGTAGAATGTGCTTAATTGAACAAGACTAACATTTAAATGCACTTTGTTTTATCCCTTTTCCTCAGGGCTTCTGTTAAATCCAACAGGAAGTTTGCTGCTTTGGCTCAATGAGATGCATCCCTCACAGAAAATCCATGCTGACCCACTTCCTCAGTATGTCAGTCATCTAGTAGAAGGCAAAATACTCACACACACTGTACTCTCCACCACCCTGAAGGCCTACAAGCACAGCTAAAAATAGATACACACTTGAGCTTGGTTCCAGGAGACTTTGCACTTCTCAGATAACAATACGCTGGATATATTGTGTGAGGGCCCATATCAATCTGAAAAAAACAAAACAAAATAATGGTTCTCTTCATACTTCATGCTTCTGAAGCTTTTTGAATAAAGGTAAAAAATAAAAAAAAATCAATAAATATATGGTGGTTAATCTCTAAAGCCAAACAAAACAAAGAAAGGAAAATTGTGCAGCATGGTTGTGTTTCATATATTGAAGTCCAGCAATAAATAAATAATAATTAAAAAAAACTTTCTAGTATCAAAAATGAAAGAATATGGAAACAAATGGAACACTTTGTCAAACTTTATGCAGAATTTATGTAAATTGCATCCATCATCTTGGGTCATGCCAATAACCTGCCAAACCAGAATAGAAATACAATCCTTTAATGACCTCTTTCAACTCACTTTTGATGTGGGAGAGGAGCAGCTGAACTCAAACCTCTCTCTGGATAACCAAGCCTCTCCCACCCATCTGCTAAGGTCAAGAGTGGCCACCCTGGAGGTATGGTCAAAGTAAAATCCCCTCGGCAGAAAGAAACAATAGTGGTATTACTTCTGGCAAAGCCTTGGTCGGTTCAAGCTTTTTCTGAATCTTTCTAACTTACACTTATACTCCTCCCTGAAAGACCTGAGGTACATAAATCACATCTGAACAAACAATGAAAAGTTTCTGAGATTCCCCGGCAATATGTCCTCCTCTTTGCAATTACACTTTAGATCATGTTGATGAAAACCAAAAGAATCCAACAATAAAACCACAACACATGAATCATTACAGCAGGCAATCCAAGTTGGGTTCAACCTCCACAGAAAAACAACCACAACATGCTACACATAAGAAATACAACGCCCCTGTATCATTTCCAAATGCAATATTAACATCCCATATTCCTGCAGAAACCCCAAACTAATACCAAAGGAAAATGGCTATAAGCATTCACTAGATATAGTCTCCTTTTCTAATGTTTAACAATGTATATATTTAAAAGAAAATCCTGAGGCCAAGACAAAGCAGGTTTGTCACCTACATGTCAAAATGTTCTTGTATTTTTTAGTTTCCTATCTTCCATTAGATCCAAGATGACATAAGATAAAAAATAAGTGCAAACAAAGGTCACACAGAGTAAAATTTGAACAAAATGAAAATAAGACCCATAGATTTCCAACTGAGATATTCTCATTTTTATGACTACACGTTGAGATCCTGCCCATAAACACTACAAACATGTGTTATGTGTTATAAGGGCCAGTCCTGGAAAAGTTCCATTTCCATGGGAAACCTGGCTCAGATTGGTGCCAGGAATGGGAACACAACTTTTCCTTTGATGACAGTGATCTCATGCCTTGTAAAAGTGACTCCAGCCACCCTTATTCTGCATGCCAAAGGGAAAATGATCATATGCATTCTTCAGATTTACAAAAGTGATTTCAATTAGATGTAAAAAATTTCCATAGCTACTTCAGGACAGTAAAGCTTACGACTCTAAGGTCCCAAAATGACTTAGTTTCTTTTCTTTTGTTTGATTCCAAACCCAAGTCATCGTAAGGGCAACATATTGGCAATTTGAGATGCAAGTAAAAAAATATGCTAAAGTTATTTGTTATTATTAAACAACCCAAAGCAACAGTCTGGTTTGCAGTCACCACTCTGAGTTTTTACAATTTTTTATTGTTTTTTTTATTTTTAATCCTATTCTTTCCAGAACCATCAACACTTCTTTAAAAATAAAAACATCTCTATTTTAACTCAACCTCTACATCCGATATATATACAGTATATACTGTATATATATATATATATATATATATATATATATATATATATATATATATATATATATATATATATTCAAGATTGACCGTCTGACTTAGCAAACTTCTACAAGATAAAAAAAAAAAAACTGACAAGACTATGCCCATAGGGTTCATTGAGTTGTATTGTCTTGTTGCTTTGTTGTGTTTCTTTCTTGTAGGTGGGGACGGTAGGTGAAAAAGTCCCAACTCACTGGGCTTAGGCACAACGGAACAAAATCTTACCATTCACCTGATGTGTCTGAGTGCTAGTTGTGTTTTTGAGTTTGAACAGCACCACTTTGGAGAGTCTCAGCCATTCTCCCAGACAGACGGGGACACACTAACAGGTATGTTTGCTTTCTATGGATTTTACCATACTACCAATCATCTGTGATTGCGCCAGTGTTTTGTGTGCAATAGTAGCAGGAAGTATTTTGGAGCCAAAGAGTGGACACAGGGACTTGGAAATGGCATTGTTGCACATTGCCAACTGGCCCAGTCACTCCAGAGTCATTACCAGATGGATTCACATGTGCACACACACAGGCACTCAGGAGCATCCTAAAACACGGCCAAATTGACAAAGTAAAACATAAGTGCCATACCTGAAAGCCATCCACTACGGAAGCATACAAACACTTCCACAGTGGGCTCAGAGTGCACTCGGACAGATCGGATCAGGGCGCATGAATCTTGCGCCCTGTCTGTAATTTACCCAACACGCATGCACACACACACCATCATGAAGCTGGGGCTTTCTAGCCAGGTGTGATGCCATGTGGCTTTGGTGTCACCTGACAAGCATATCAAAGTCCAACACACAGCCGTTGCAATTTGAGGCAAGTGATGTAATGGAGTGCTAATCCATCTGGAGGGCTGGCAGGAATAGTGGAGCTGTTTCTTTAGGGCATGCTGCCTGCTGTTAAATCCCTCGCTACCTCTACTGCCTGCCTGCTGCAGCGGCACCCTGACCCCTGGCCCAGTTGTTCCGGCACTATTGATGAATGAGGGGGCAGCAAAGTGTGAGTCACGTAGGAAAGAGGATTTTGTTGGTGTGTGTGTATTTGCACGTGTGTGTAGGTGGCTGAGACAGCTAATGTAATGCATGTTTGTGCAAACAGCAGACTTCATCAGGCTATGGTAACTGGTTGAAAACCTTTGCTACCTTATCAAAATGTACAGTTTTCTTCAGTCTTGCAAAATCTTTTTCACTTTGAAATTTCATTCATTTTCTTTATTCAACCCGGTTTGTTCTATTGAGATCACAAAACTCTTGGAAAGAACATAAAAAGAAGAAAAAAATAACTAAAGAAAAACCATTATCTCAGAAATGTAACAAAAACAAAGTTGTTTTTTTATTTTTTCAGTCATTTCACCTATACTTAACACAGAACATTAAAAGCAAAAAAGTAGCAAAACTATGTGCAAGACTTTCCATGTTGAACAAATAAATCTAATGGTAAGGGCTACATCATGTTGTGAATCTATAGTCTAGTTCAACCAATGTAAACTCAACTTAGAAGTGATTATTATCACCGTTAACCTTGAACAACGCTCTTCATAACCCTAAATATACTGTGAACAAATATGAACATTTTAAATTTCTTGGTGCTGGCATTTTGTTCTTTGAACCTTTTCCATCATTACCACCAATGTTCTGCAGGCAAATGAAATTTCATCTGTGCTGTTAAAAAGATTCCACATACCGTATGTACATTTGCCATCAACAGCAAGCAGATTTCAGCATTTGCAATTTAGCTTTTCAGGTGAGAATGTTACTGACGCATGGCTACAGTTCTGTGGGTGGTTGGCCTTGCGTCTGTGCCTCAAACTAACCTTTCAAGTGCTCTTGAAAGTGGACTGAGACCCTCTTTGCTTTGTTTGAGCCAAACAAAAGAGAACAGGCATGAAAGCCTTGGCTAGACATCCAACAGCTCCTGTTAAATCTGATAGTGCCATTTGTGCCAGATACCTGGATTTCAAGCTTGCTTTGAACTGTTGACCTGCCATGCATGCAGAAGTGTAATGTAAATTGTGTATGGAAGCCAGAAGAAATTATCTAACTATATAAATATGTAAGAGTTTTTAGATTGAATAAAATCTTAATTGAAACCAACCGGCATTTTTTTTTTTTTTTATTATCGTAATTTTCATTGAGTCTGTTGAGATCAAATGCAGTTGTTTGAAAAATTTAGCGAGAGTTCACTATAAAAACTTCGACACCATTTCATTGAGGTCGGTGATGACGAGGACCAGTCACTTGATATTGCTCTGTCTTTCTGATTAAGTTAGATGAGCAAGATGGTTGATTTTTTTAAAAGAGCTGTATATGTTGAACTGGTTGATGTGTCAAATGTTTGTCTGACCTTCGAGTGTAGTGTCTGGCTGCTCTAAGCAGCTTGATTACTGTACTAAACAACCAGTGACACGAGCATCTGCTTCCTATAGACCCACTGGACAACCCTCATATGTTGTCTGCCAGTGAGTGAATGTGGCTTGGGGCTTGCAAAATGCCAGAAGCTGCTGTTCTCATACCAATTTCTTTTCCCACTCAGACACATCTGCACAGAAATATGTAGTCCACGTTGGAGCTGACATCAGCCGCATTAATACTTTGTTCAGTCTTTACTCTACTCAGCACACCACTGCCGGCTAAGAAACATTTGTCTTCAAAACGAACAACCACTGTGCTGAACTTAATCAAAGACATCTCAGACAATAAAAGAACAATAAAACAGGGGCCCTTTCAGCTTTCAACCAGAGTACATATTGCAGCTACCCAGAGGGTTACAGCAGTCAGCCTCATAAGTCAGACATTTTGTAAAGTAATATCCTTGGTTTGAGGAATCCCTCACTGGCATCAGGTGATGCTCATAGTTCATTTAACTGTGAAATGATTTCTGTCTTTCACTTGTGTTTTAAATGAAAGAAAAAAGGTCCTTACTGGTTTAATGCCAAAAGATGAGGGGGTTAAGTGAGAGTATGAGGTGGCTGAGCAGCTGATTCACTGGCTGTCACTAATTAAATGTTGTGACCTCTCACTCTTGTGCGTGCACTTTCAAATTGACAGAGTCAAATGAAAAATCACTGCACCTGTAATGTATGCAAATGAATCAGTATGTGACTAATTTGAATATGTCCCATAGTGAAAATAGAAAATGTTGCTTTTATTCCTCCCTCAGATCTATAAATTTAATTATAATCTATGAGCAAGTAATAGAGGTCCAATAACATGCTCACCAGAAAAAAAAAGTTAAAAATCCAAAATGTATGGTTTGATTTTGGACATAATTTGAAGCTTGTCAAGACAGGCCTAGCCACTGAAGCCACTTATTCATCAATAAGCTAATGTGCAATGCCAACACATTTAATGTCTGCTCCAAGAAACCAGACATTAAAATGGTTATGCACGATACAGAATCAATACTCCTGGGCAAATATTGTGAGTGTGACTGACTAACCTTCACAGATGTTAATTGTTGAGGGGACAAATGCAGAGTAGCACAGAAAGAGCTTCGATTAAAAAAAATTGAATACAACAGAAGCTACATGCAGTTTATGAGAACATGAAAAAATGAGCATGAATAGCTTTTTATTTTTTCTTGCTCTTTTTGGTTTGGATGCCCAGAGATAGAATGGAGACAAAAAATAAATAAATCAATGCACTCAGCATTAGGAACAACAAATGGATTCATGCAGAGAGACCTGGAGGTGTCCGAACTGAAAGTGTCTGTACATCAGGAGTTCTCTTTGTCAAAGTCTGTTTGCTTCTCTGCCACATTCAGAACAGCACACACAGGCTCGCTGAAGCGCAAGGACATACAAAGAAGTACGAACATGCACACATACGCAACCGCATCTCCACACCCATATGTGGCTGCTGCCAGTAAGACTTTTGCTTTGTCAGTAAACAGTTGACCGTCCTTGTCAGTAAAATGTTTATGTAGCTGGCCATGGTCCTGGTGAAGCTGGCAGCAGGAGGCTGTCTCCATAGATAAGAACACAGATGAAAGCAGAGCGTGATGATAAACAATGACACAAAGCCACTGAAGAATAATTACACAGAATAACAGAGAGAGAGAGTTGGGTGTTTAACATCGCCCACAGCGAGATTAGCAAAGTGTGTGTGTTTTTATGTCTTGCCGATAAAACTGATCCACATCAGGGCTAAAACTGCTGCTCAAGCAGAGGGCAGATGGACTTGAATTTGTGCTGCAAGGTCACATCTCCTGACGGAACCATTTGGATGTCGGTGCTGAAAATATCAATTAGCTTGCCACAAAAAAACACTTGTCAAGTTTTACAAAATTCTTATCTGTCTCTATATCTCTGTTAAGCTTTACTGTTTGTAATAATCTCTTCTTCAGATTTCATCTGAATTCCATTATAAATCTTCAATTTGTTGTATTATATCCACTATACTTCCATAGGTTGGGGCTGATTGTTGGGTATAATCCAAGAGCCAAAAAAATAACAGGCAATCATAGTTTTGATACCAGATGAGGGTTATCCATAGAAGTTGAAGTTTCACAGTGCTTCAGATGAATTGATGTCAATTCACACACTTAATTTAAGTGCAACCTGACAATGTTTACCATGTCTTTTCCTTTTTACTGCTTAAGCCCTGCTATGATCCTGAATGTGCTGTTTTCTTTGTTTGTTTGCTTTTTGGGGTTTTTTTTTTACCTGAAACATTTTGTCTCATCACACAGCAGATAACAGAAACTTTGGCAGAGTAAGGAGATTTCTAGGTGTAAATGTTACAAAGGAAATGCTTACTCCAAAGGATTTTTTTTTTACCTGAGATTTCAAAAAACATTACAAAGCTGAAGAAAAGGAGATTATTTACAAAACCCTCCATTTAAGGAAAACTGACAGGCAAATTTGCCTGTTTTTTAGACATACTGCCTTTCATGTTCCAGTTTTGGAACTGGAACATGTCTGGCTCAAGTTAAATTAAACACTGATGTTTGCTGTAAACTTGGCATCAACTTATAAACACACTCAGACCTGATTTTTTTTTTTTTTTTTGCCATTTAGCTGCTCATATTTTCTGTCTTTTACTGTGATGTTTATATTTGCTAAAGCCAGTTGGCATTTTTCCTGTTTGCCAATGTTTGTACAAATTTTACTTTTTCCTGTTTATTTTAATTAGCAATCCATGACTTTCAGTTTCAGCTTGAATAAATATAACATTGCACAGAGGCTCAATAATCCCCCACAATGGAAAAGAGAAGATAACATGCTATTAATAGAGGGAAATCTTGAGATTTCAAAATCCTTCTGATGACAACTAAGCTTTGGTACACGTTTGCCAAGAATACCTGCAACTATCTTAAACTGGACTGCACTTAAAATCTGGTCTCCACTTTATACCTTGCACATGTACAGAGCTAAGTAACTTCCTTTTTACTGTCAGTCCTGCACTTTATATTTTATATTTATATTCATATTTTATACTGTATTTTATTTTATTCTGGAGTAACCTCACAACATTGGAAGCTCAAAACACTGTCCTGAGCCGTATGCAACGAAATTTCGTTCTGTATACACCCTGTGCATGCAAAATGACAATAAAGTCAGTCTAAGTCTCTAAGTCTAAGTCTAAGTCTATTGAACGAGGAGTACTTGGGACTGAAATATGAAATTCTGAATATTTTAGAAATGACGACCAGCTCTTCAATCTTTCTGATGATTAATATGGATATGCTCGGACTCCATTAAAAAATCTTGAAAAATTCAGAATTTCTTTTTTTTCACTCTATAATCCAGACTCACCCATCTCCCTTAGGGAAGCTGGTCTGAGTTTCTGTTCCAGGTTGTGGCTATTTCAAATCCATTACATCAGATAAAAGAGGAAGCAAAAATCTGATGATGTCTCAGATCCCTGTGGGGTTGTCAGGAAGGGAGGCAGATGAAATATATGGGATTACTGCACTCTCGCCATATTAAGTCTCCATAGAAGGAGGTCCATTGTGGCCATATGTCCCTTCATCAACTCTTATTGTAATCCGGTTGAAATGCGGTGGGAGGAGAGATGACGTGTGGTGGCAAAGATCTTCAAAACAGCTTTGCTTGATCATTGAGGTCTCAGTCTCAACAGCAAGGCAACATAGAAATTACACAAGATAAAAAATGTTTCAAAACACTTCACCCAAAACATTTTTTACTTTCTTAATTCTATCACTCTGCTAGCTTTTCTCCATTCAGAGTGGTTTTCCTCTTACATATAGCTGAGCAAACTACAACTCTCTCTACATATCTACACAGTTCAAACTGGGTCTTTTTCTTCCTTCTTGTGGTTTAACCAACTTCCTTTGTATTGGTCTCCCCCCCTCAAGATAAAATGTACCTCTAAAATGTCCAATAACAAATTTTTTTAGAGTTCCACTAGAAGTGGATGAACTCTGAGGTTCCCAAAAGCCTGTTAGGCATTTCAAAGTCCAGCAAGACATTTAATTGCAGAAAGAGGTTGAGAACTCAAACATTTTAAACCAGAGAACATTCATGGTTATATGTTTGACCTTATTGTTCTCTACTAATAGACTTGCTCCTGTTCACTCCATCAAAGCTTAAAAAAAACGGTAAACATTTTAGTGTGTAGAAAACATAGTAGCCACTCAAACTTTTCTTGTCATTAAAATTAATTTGAAAACAGTAACCAGCTTTGCGCATTTCTAATTTATGTTTTAAGAAACTAAACACTACTCGACATTAATGTAGAAACAGATATGGCAGCAGTTTCACTTTCTGGAAATCAAACGTTTTCTTCCTTGAGGAGAGTTCAGGACTAGAAGTGAAAAGTAAAACTAATATTCCACATGGCATACAACTAGAATGAATTCAGGGAAACAGAATATTGCCAGTGAAATTGTTTTATAAGGGATGCCTCAACTATTTTAAATTTGACGCCTTTCTACAATTCCACCCATGAAAGTCTAACATTATTGCTTTTAAACTTGAAATGTACTTTAGAGCAAAAATATTATTTCTTCTCACAATTTCTGTGCCCATACTTTGGTTTGTAGATTGCTGAAATAGCATTTTCTCCATCTAACATCATGCACTGGCTGCTTTTATGCAAATTACTGAATTTGTTTTGCGTGTGAACAAGTCGAAGACAGCTGACTCAGCAAAGGCAAATGTGATATGCAATATATTTTACATTTTGATATAAGTTCCCTTTCTAAAGCTTGGGGTAAATGAAAAAAGCTCACTACCAAGGATGCTAATTTAGTCTGAATAAAATATCTTTATGTCGGAGCGGCAGTTTCTTTGAATGTGCTGCTAAACCATCAGAGGTCGAGGCAGAGCTGCAGTGGTCAGAGAGCAAATAACAGGGCTGAGAGAGCTTGATAGAGGGTTGAACTAACATCAAATTGGGAAAGAAAAGTGGGTTGGAAGAGATGAAACCAAAATGAGAGGCAAAGGTCAAAACCAGCTGCTTCCTATGTACTGTTACACTTACAGTACATTGCAAAAGAATTCACAACCCCTGATCATTTCCACATTTTGCCATGCTACAGACAAATACTCCACTGTAATGTGTTAGGATCTTGTGATAGAACAACTTAAAGCACCATATGTGTGAAGTGGAAGGAAGATTTTATATATTTAAATCTGAAAATTATGACATGCTTTTCTATTTTCTGCTCAGCCATCAATAATATGCTACAGTTCATCTTCCTGGAGACCAATAATCCTACATGTATAACAAGAGCAACAATGGATGATTTAGATCAAAGAATATCCATGTTAGAAAGGTACAGTTAAAGTCCAGATGTAGGTTCAATTGAGAATATGGGTGAAGACATAAAAACTCATGTTCACCTGTACTTGCTACCAAATTTGACTAAGCCTCACCTAATTTGAGAAAAAATTAGTAAAACAATTTAATTTGTAGATGTGCAAACTTGGTGGAGACATAACCTACAAGGCTTGCAGGTGAGCCAGCAGTAAAAGGTGCTTCTACAATGTACTGACTGATTGAGCTGAATACAAATGCTTAATATGCTTTTCAAATTTTTTATCTTTCTCCCACATCACAAATTTTAACCCCTTGATGTTGGTCTATGAAATAAAATTTCTATAAACTACATTACACTTTGTGATTGTAAAATGAGAAGTGGTAAAAAATAAAAACCTCAAGGAGTGGAAATACTAATAATATGCACTAAAGGGCTAAGGCAGGCATGTCCAAAGTCCGGCCCGGGGGCCAATCACGGCCCGCGGTCAGATTTCATACGGCCCGCAGCTTCGGTTTTATAATGTATTATTTATGGCCCGCCTGCACTGTGAAACAGAATAAATAAATCATAAAACTTGAAACTGTAATTCCTCCTTTCACCAAATGGTGGCAGCACCACTTTAATACTATCAGTCTGCCTCCGTGCAGCGAACCGCTCTCCACTCATTTCTGCCATGGCCACTGCAAAGAAAACGAGGAAAGTTGACAGTGAGGGCCGCCGCTTTCAAGAGAGATGGGAATTATAATACTTCTTTTCTGAAAATCAGGGCAATTGTGCTTGTCTAATTTGTGAGATGGTTGCCTTGTTTAAGGATTTCAATGTATAGAGACACTACCAGACTAAACATGCTAACACATACAACAAGCTAACAGGAAGTGACCGTGCTGAAAAACTGAAGCAACTCCAAGCTGCACTGGCATCACAACAGCGATTCTTCACGCGGGTCTGTGAGTCAAAAGAAAATACCACCAAAGCAAGCTACGAAGTGGCCATGTTAATAGCTAAACATGGCAAACTTTTTACTGAAGATACATTTATCAAAGACTGTGTTATGAAAATGGTGGAGAACATTTTGCCCTGAGAAGAAGCAAGAATTTGAGAAAAATGTTTGCCTGGCACGTAACAGTGTGGCACTGAGAGTTGAGGACATGAAACTGAGTGTTTTGAACGGCAACGTCTGTCACTATCAGCAGTGAAGAGCCAAAAGAACATTTATGCACCTGGATTTATGGCACTTATTTTTATTAAACTCTTGAGTAAGATTTGGTTATGAACCTGTAGATATTGTAAATGACGAGCAGAATTCACTTGTTTTAAGATTAAATAATAACAGACAACTTTGCATTACTTATAACTCCTGTTTAAAATGTTCTTGAGGCAAAGATATTTTTAAACTCATGTAAATTTAAGGTATTTCATACAGTTTGTTCAATGTTATCTGACTCTCCAGATATGAAAGAAAGGCAGAATTTGGGTTTTTAGAGTTGTTCTCATTTGCCTGAGTGGCTTATATTTGTTTTTTTGTCATTTGAAAAATAAAGATAATTGTGACAATGAAAATTGTGTATTTGCATGAAACTTTTGTAGTTAAAAAATGTCCAGGGCGTGCCGTGGTGGCGTAGGGCGACCCGTATTTGGAGGCCTTCTTGAGTCCTCGACGCGGCCGTCGCGGGTTCGATTCCCGGACCCGATGACATTTGCCGCATGTCTTCCCCCCTCTCCTTCCCTGTTTCCTGTCAGCCTGCTGTCACATAAGGGACACTAGAGCCCACAAAAGACCCCCTGGAGGGGTAAAAAAAAAAAAATCAAAAAATGTCCGAACAAACTATTGGCCCCCGGGCATCTTCACTTGATCAAATCTGGCCCTCTTTGCAAAAAGTTTGGACACCCCTGGGCTAAGGTTTACCTGTCACTTTTGTAGTCATTGTTGAGGTATTTTCTGTGTGTGATGTGGTGTTGCAGCAATACAAAATATTACAAAAATGTTAAAACAAATCCATGCAAAATTCATAACATTAGCAGAAAAAAGCGACAGCTTTCCAGATAAGAAAAAAAATAACAACTGAAGCAATTGCATTACCTGTTCATGTGACAACCAGGGAACAGCAGCACCAAGGAGAGATGAAAAAGAGAACAAAACACAATTAGATTAGATCATTCAAAAATGACTGGAACTTTATTATTTTTGACAAACAAGACAATGTAATCAATCATTTTTGAGAAATATTTTTAACTGTGTCTTGGGATTAGAGAGTGATTTTGGAGTATTTAGCTACATTTGACACAATGTCATAAAAAGAAATTGTGTTTTCAAAGCCATGACTTAAATTAAAATATTTCGTCACTTGAGCAGTACTTGAGCATTATTGGAATAAAACTCTGAAATTAGTTAAGACTATGTAGTTTGTGTATAACATTGCTAACTTTCATTTCTAAATTTACATAAATTGAAGGTGCAATTTTTAAATTAACAATGTCTAATAATTAAGGATTGGCTTGATAGCAAAACAACAGATTTTTAAATACACATTCATATATTAAGGGATAATCATACTGGGCAAACCAGATAATTTCTTGAAATAATCACCAAAGTTGTTTGTTAGTCTTGATTGTCCTGCCAAGAAGAATTTGAATTTGGTATTAATCAATCATCTGGTTCTAGGTTTCAAATGTGTATTGAGAAAGTTTAAGAATCCTGCTGTTTATGAACTCTTCATTGTGGAGATGCAGTTGTACTTCCAATATAAGGCAGAATAAAACAGAACAATTGAAACCTAATTTTTAGAAGTTAAACTTACTAACTACACGGAAAAATAGGAAGAGTTCCCAAATGACATGTATGAAAGCTGTTACAATTATTTTAAAGGTTTAGCTCTAACTACCATTCAAAAAGTTTATTTCATAGTACTCATGCAGAGAACTGAATGATATACAATTACCAACAACTGTAATGAACTAGAACACCAACAAAGGAACTAACAAGTTTGAAAATAGATTTTACAACCAACCAAAATTATTTGAGCAATGTCATTAGGTTGAAATATTGGAACAACTACTGTAACTTCAAAAATGAAAATTTATTAACATTTCAAACTTGAAAAGGCAAGGTCCATGATGACTCCAAATTCAGTATGGGATTTATATGGAACAATTTCATGCATGGGCATGTATTAAAGTAGCTGTGTATTAGTAAAGTTGTATGATTAACTGTTACAGACAACTTTGCGGGATGGAGTAAAGCATGAGAGTCACAGGCTGCAAAATGCTGTCATGACTAAATTTAACTAACAAAGCTTTGAAACAAATGAATAGCTGTACATCTATATAATCATGTTGACTTATTTCAGCAGCCAAGGTTGGGCTGAGGTCTTATTAAACACAGAGGAGAACAGTGTGGAAGAGTTTTAAATTGAAAACAGTCATATTCCAAGAGCCGGCCACAGCATTCTGGGGCTAACAAGGTGTACAGCAACCCATCACAGCAAAGCTTCCAGACACTGATTAATAATCTCTGCAACCAAACAACAATATTTCAGAACTGTTTCTCAAAAGTGCCTTTCCTGATTAAACACAGTGCAGTCATACACATCAACTGCAATTTTCTTCTATGTATTTATCTTGATCTTGTCATGATTTCTTTTCTCCTCTTCTCTCAATCCAGACCCAATGCCCTGTCTGTCTAGGTGTGTCACACAGTACCAAAGAGCTACTAGATGGCCACTGATCTCGTCAGCTCCAGAAAGTTCCTCTAACTCCTCCAGAGTGTCACTACCCCTCACATTTGTCTTGCGGCTCCGCATTGTGGAAAATGGTTGAAAATTGACTTTCCCAGGTCAAATAGTCTCCTTTAGAGATCACTGAAATGTCCTCAAGACAGCCGGCCCATGTCTGCTGGTGAGACAACACGCTCAAATAACTCTGCCTGATAGCTTTCTTTCTCTTCCTACTACATAAGGAAAAATTGACCTAATAGAGGATTTTCCTTTTATATCAGGATAACATAACTAACATAGAAAGTAAAAAACATACACATGTATGGTTTAAAGATTGAGGAATGCTAGTTTTCATACATGAAGCTAGTATTTGAGCTTCTCAAATCAGGAATTATGGTTAACCAAAGTTTTGGAAAGCTAGACTTCAGTTTTGCTAGCCACACCAAGGCCTGATTACTGCCAGAACTTTAGAATCAAGTGAGGTCTTTAAGAGAAACTGTCTGAAAGAATGGCATAGGTTCAAGACTACATTCAATCAATTATTAAATTAAGTCTACAAAAGCTTTTTGAGTGTCTGTGTGACAAGTGCTGCAAAAAAAGAGCAAAAACAGAAAAACTCTGTTAGTGGGCAAAAGCTTTTTTACTGTGTGGTAACTTGTGTCATATACCCACATTCATCTGTTCCAGCTGCATTAGCTTTGACAAAATAACTACAAATAAAAAAAGGTGTTAAAAATGGGAGAGTACTGTGTGCCAACATACAATGTCATACTCTCCATTCATTGCCAAAAAACACAAACAACACTATTTTTCAAATCATCATTATATTCCAGTTAAACTGTGTGCAGGTGATGAGCTATCCTGTAATCTCTCTGGCAACCAGCCAGTTTTTGTGTGTGTAGGGGTGTGTGTGTGTGTGTGTGTGTGTGTTTCTGGTTATGTACATTGTTGTATATTTTCTGTGCATGTGAGTCTGTCTGTCTTGAGCAGCCATGGGGGACGAATGTAACGGCTCTCGACTGATTGTGAGCTAATCTACCGTGATGGACAGACAGAAAAATGCAAAAAAAGAGAAAAGAACGAACAGAGTACAAGAAAGGAGACTGACAAAAAAGAAGGGAAAGAGAATAACTTGACGTCACTCATATGTGTTGTCTTTTTATCTTCTATTCTCTGAAAGTGGAACAGTTTGATAGGAAAGGAGTCTGGTTCATGTCTATTCCGCTTGTCAGATTCCACTCTTTCACTGCTTAGCCATCCATCTCTTTGTCTAATTTCCTTCAGCTTTTCTGATTTCTTTTCTGTGTCGCTCCCCCAATCTCTCTTCTGAAGGGCAGCTCAATATGAGGGACTGTGGACGAATCAAACTGTGCTGCACATAAGAGGAAAGGAAAGTAGAGAACATACAAAGGAGCTGGAAAGAATGTCAAGTGTTAGAGACAGTCAATCAGGATAAGTCATAATGCAAAGCAAATGAATCCTGATATAATGAGGACTTAGCCTCGTCTGACAATTTAGCTGAACAGACTCACAGTATTGCTAACTGAAACTGTAACACAAAACCAGATAATCATAAACACTTAAACGCTGAAATAATATGCATGCCTTTAGATGAACCACAGGTAATCTATGAATGCCTATATGCAGAACTGAGGAGAGGGCGAGTGTAATTGACCGGTTCTAGCCGCTCAAAGAGGTTAATTGAGACGTTCCCTTTGATGAAGATGGGGGAGTTTCAATTAATGTTGTGAAGGTTGCTGGGAGAGATGAATCCACAGGACCACAGACTCCATTAAAGGTGTAATTAAGAGCAGCATTCAGGTGCAACACTTGGGTTGGCCTCTAATAGACATCATTAAGCTGAACAGCTGCAATTGCAAGGTGAAATGCATAGCAAATAAACGCTCTGACATCTATAACTTTGTGCAATTGTTGTGATTTCTGGAGATAGGTATGATTCACAAAAAAAACCAAACAAGTCCATAAAAGTATCTAAAATTTCAATCTAATCTTTGGGATGAATCAGAGGAGAGCTGGATGTGAGAGGGCCCACTTTTTGATCTGAATACATGCAGTGCGGTGCAATAGGCATTGCATGACTTTAGATTTTTTTTTAAAAGTCAAGGTCAACATGATAAAAGTCGTGCCTATGTTGCTGTGACATCATAGAAATGAATGAGAAAGTGCTTCATAGCAAGGCTATATAGCATATATACAGTACAGACCAAAAGTTTGGACACACCTTCTAATTCAATGGGTTTTCTTTATTTTCATGACTATTTATAAGGCAAGAAATCCCACTTATTAACCTGACAGGGCACACCTATGAAGTGAAAACCATTTCAGGTGATTACCTCTTGAAGCTCATTAAGAAAATGCAGAGTGTGTGCAAAGCAGTAATCACAGCAAAAGGTTGCTACTTTGAAGAAACTAGAATATAAGGGGTATTTTCAGTTGTTTTACACTTTTTTGTTTAGTGCATATTTCCACATGTGTTATTCATAGTTTTGATGCCTTCAGTGTGAATCTACAATGTCAATAGTCATGAAAATAAAGGAAACTCATTGAATTAAAAGGTGTGTCCAAACGTTTGGTCTGTACTGTATATATTTAATATATATACACAAAAGTGTATATATATATATTATTTGTATCAGTGTGCCTTTAGAATAAATAATCTAGAAAAAAAAGAAATTAAATCAGCCTTGAATAAAAATTGAAAACCGTACAGATCATCAACTCGCCTGCATGTTCACCTCAATGTGTATTAGTTTCTGCAAATTGTATTGAACAAGATGTGAAAAATGATCTGCAAACCCAAATCATGCCCAGCTTGAAATAGTTTTACTAGAACAACTTTATTCTCAAGAAAAGAGTCCACTTTTATAACAAACTCAAGTTGAAAACGTTTTTTATGGAAAGACCATGAAAAAATTAAAATTCGTTATGCTATTGCAATCATTAGTGCAAGGACAAATTGTTAGAAACTCTGCAATAAATGTAATAATTTTGACATAATGAGCAGTTCAGACATTAGAGATAGAATAGCTTACATGTCAGACTGTATGGAATGGGGTCATCTGTTATTGTACGTAACAGCTGAAAGGGGAATACCAATATTAACACAGAATGTCTTAAGACATTTTCATTTAATCCGATGCCGCTTAGAGATTCCTGACATAAAATAGAAGTGGTTTTAAGATGAGTGAGTGGAAAACATGAGAAGAGGTTGAATCCAAACTGCTACAATCCTCTTTTTTAAAATAAATGGTGTGTATCACTGAGCGTGGTGTTACATGGCAACTGGCAGCTTGATCCAGTAAAATCTAAAGTTCATATTTTTTAAAGAGAGAAAAAAAAAATCTGACTATTTTCTGGTTAGCACAAAATGAGTCCCTTAAAATGTTTCAGTTCTTACCTCTTAAGAAACAGCAGTCACAACATAATGGTTTAATCTTGTGCATTTACTGTCCAGTACTGATTTTGTACTGATGAAGGACAACTATTCTGAAAAATACAATGGTTACTGTTTCTTGAAGAAGCGTTTATAAAAGCTGTTATGTTGAAGTTCCACTGTAAAAATGTATTCATCTCACCGTCATGTGTGTCGTTAAATACGTGTAAATTGAAAATAGGCACGTGCGAGTTTCAAGGTACATTGCACATGTAAAAAGCCACGATTTTAAAACAGAAGTTTTCTGCCATACAGCTTCTGTGACTAATTCCTCTTTGTGAAACAACTTATATGACAAAATTCTTAGGTAGATGTAAAGTAGAGTTACATTTGTTGACAGCACCTAAGGTTTGGCACGTAAATCTTAGTTTATGTGTAACACAAACATAGTCCAAAACATCATACTGTCTCCTATTTGCAAAGGTCTCTTGAAAATGAGAATATCATTTCTCAATGAGATTTATCCTGAATGAATAAAGGTCAATAATAATAAAAAAACAAAAAAAAAAAACATGAGATGCTAGAGAAGGCTTAAAATGTCAACTCTCATCATTTTGTCTTCTTGTGAAATAATTGACATCCTGGTAAACACCAGAGGTGTGTGATGCAGACTGCTTTCTTCCCTTTGTTTTTAATTAAATAAGTCATTGATCACAACAGAGAGGCTGCTTACAGCTAATGCATAGTTACAATAAACAAATTAGTAGTTGGAAGTCTCATACCTAAATAAGAACTGGTGCTTATAACATTTTCAGGCATGAAAGGAAAAACAAAATCCATTTATCTGTTGTAGTATGTCAGTGTAAAAGAGTAAAAAAACACGTGTTAATCTTGTTTCAGTTTTATAGATATAGATGTATGACTCGATGGATATATAGATGGATGCCTAAACAGACAGATCAAACTTTGGGTTGTTATTTAAACAAAAATACATGTTAGTAGAAATAAAAGTATTTTGTTTTTTATAGAAGAAAATTTCCAGATAACAGCATTCAAAATATGTGAACTCAAACAAAAAATCTCCAATTGGTACCTTTTTAACATTAAGTCATGCATAATGTATTGCAGCTGCATGTCTATTTTTAAAATAAAAGTTAATAGATTGTGCTGTACTTAATTTTATATTTTTGTCACATAGTCTAGGTTCCTTGAATTTGCCCTTGTATACGTATTCATTACATCTTTAAGTCAGAAAATTAACACATGCTGTTGCTTCAGTTGAATGAAATAGTAAGATATGTATTGAGATTACAAGTCTTGCAATCTCAATTTATTGCACGTATTGTATGCTATGCATTAAACATGTCAGTTGTATTTGTTATTGAATTGTCAATATACTGTTGAAGTGGGAAAATGTATCCAGGACAGGGATACCATCACACATTGTTCTATATTCCCAGGCCTTCATTGATCTTTGGACACTAATATTCTACTTGGTAGCAGCAGCTACAGTCACATGAGCCAGGGGCACGCTCCACCCAGGCTCTACTCACAATCAGTAATGAGTGCAACAGCACAGTTTTCAAATACTGGCCTGGGGTGAGTATAGTGCAATAAATATGCAATCCTTTATTCATAGACAAAGCTAATGACCGTGTCAGTGCAACAGCTAACCCAGTGACAGCTTTGACATCATGGAACTCAACAAATTGACTCTGGGAGCACAGGCTATGGAGACTTTATAAAACAGTTTCAGAAATAGATACTGAAGGTGTTTTCTAGCAATAGTTCAATTATAATTTGATAGAACAGGTATGTGTAAAGTGATATCAGTACAGCTAAGAGAATATCACAGAACACAAATAAATAAGTTTTGGAGGTCCACATTTCTCCTGATATAAGCATTGGGCAATTTATGTTGATTTTTTAAAATCATGCATCAACAGGAAGCTGTGTACTTAAGACGTTGCCCTAAATACATCCACAGGTGCACTTCCAATACAAATCTTGTAAATTATCCAAGCAGATGACTAAAAAGTCATAACATCATTGTTTGGGTATACATTAACTGTAAATTAAAATGTAATGCAAGCTTCTGAATTTCAGTGAATCAAACAGAAAAACAAAAAAATAAACCTCGTCTAAAACAGGAAACATTTTGTCTGATTTAGGGTGAAACAGTCAGAAAAATGGTTATGTGACTGTATACAGTGTATATGACTGTATTTAAATTACAAAACATTATATGTTATCCAATCCAACCAGTAGAAGACAACAGTAAATGTTACTATTGTTAACCTACTTTCTATGTTAGTTATGTTATCCTGATATAACATTTGTAATATTTAGTTAATCCAGACTTTAAAGTGAACATTTGATGAATAACAAAATTACATCGAGTCATTTTTTAAAATTGTTCCCACATAAATGAAGCAGATGGATGTTCAGCCCACTCAGTTCTGCCAACAAAAAATCCACACATATTCCTAAACACAGCTAGATCTTTAACATTGTCAATTCTTTGCCCAAATGAGCTTGAAATGTCCAGGGCTGAAATCCTCTGTAAACAACTATATTTACTCATAAAGGAAAAAATAGGATTGTTTTATTCTCTGGTGAGCTACATCTGTGCAGTCTTTAAAAATAAAATTTATAACAAATTACAGACAGTTTGCTGCAATGCTTCTAGATTTACAAACAGTAAACTTTTCTTTGAGCAGTTTTCTCTATGTGAAGCTAGAAAAGCATCAGCAAATTTGCACAACTGTTTGTGAAAACTGTAAGATTACATAGATCAAAAGATGCCAATATAAATTAGTATTCTTTAAAACCTTACCTTTCCTATTTTAGTCAATATTTTCCAAACTATTTCCCAATAAGGTGATTTTTTTCTTTGCTCCTTGACCCCGAAAGTCATTGGTGAAAACATTCTTAAAAAAAATCAATATTCTGTCCTTAGGGTGCTCTTATTTGTAATATTCCTCTCTACACAACAATTTGCATGTAGTATTTGAGCCCAGCCAAAGATCCATCTAACCAGTGACCCTTAAAAGCTCTAACTATGGGCTGGGAATTTCATGAGCTGTGTATCTGTAAAAAGGCAGTTTGTTAACCATGAGTTGTTCTCATTTCTAAAAGGTTGCTATTGCAAATCTACACTGGATATTGGAGCAGTCAATAAGGCTGGCAGTTTTAGATGTTGTTTAGATAAAGGTTATCTCTCTTAACATTTACAGTATATCATAGTTTCACCAATAATAAAGACAGCCAGCTAAAAGGCTACTACTAAAGGCCAAAAGGCTACTTCTATGCGCCATGTGAGGCGCATAGAAGATAAAAGACAGCTGTGTAAAAAAAAAACAACGTTTTATTGCCTGTACTTGTACAAATTTTAAGTAATTTTATTTCACAGCATTGAAATTGCAATTGTCCTTATGTTGCTATGTCCATTCTTAAACTACAATGTACTGCAAAGAATTGCATACATTTGTGCCATGCTTTTTTCTGAATCATTCTGCTGTGCTTTACATGGCAAATTTAAATATCCAAACATCTTTTTCTTGTCTTTTTCGTAATGTATTGTCTAGGACAGCACTGTGTTTTGTTGCATATCATTGCACTGTGTTGTCAGTAGGCAGGTGCATAAATGCTTGAAGGATTACACTCATCCACAGAGGACATTCCAGAAGTGGACACAGGGCTTTGGACTAATGCTGTTATACCACTATTGTTTGTGTCAGTTGTTAAGAGCTGCAAGCTTGGAAAGGTATTGGCATCACCCCTCACTGTCTGGTGTCCATAGAAATGCAATGTGGCATGCTGTTTGAAGTTAGCAAGCTTTATGTAATGTAATTGTAATAACATAGCAACGAGGCAAGGGTAAATACTCACACAAGATGCAAATCATTCGAGTATAGATTGCGAGAGTAGAAAGTTACATTAAAACACATATACACATATACATGCAAAGCCAAAGACGCATCGGAACACACACAGCTCCAACCAGCAGTAACTCATTAATTGGATGAAAAAGCAAGTGATATTGATTTTCCAATGACACAGACTCGGGCTTTCAAGATCACAGCACAGCCAGAGCTGTGAGAAGATGTGTGTGTACTCAGTTTGTGTGTTAGTATGTGTGTTTATGGTCCAGCGCTTTTCATGTGGGTTATCTGGGACAACCACCTTTTAATGTCCATGTTTAGGCTCCTGGAAAGCACCTCCCCTTGGTGAAGTCATGTCCATAAAATGTACCACCATCCCCCCAACCTCTTACTCCTCAAGCACAGTAAGGCTTCAGGAATGAGCCCATCCCGTTCCCCTCCAGATCATTCCATTTTGGGATCTGAAGTGGCTTGAAAGAGGGGTGGTGGTGGGGAGCGTGTCTGGCCAGTGAGGTATGTTAATGACACTGCATGATGTCCATTTTTATCATTGTAGGCCTGCACAATGATGTCAAAGTAAAAACATACAATAATAGCACCAAGCACAAAATCTTGGATTTTCCACCACCAATATTCCTCAATCTAGTTGTGGAGCAGTTTTAAGCAGGGCCAGGTTATAAAACAATATTAAAAACTTTGAACATCTCATAAAGAACTGTTAAATCCATATTTCTGGCCTGCTTCTAACAAACTCTGTGTTCTTTTTTGTCTTGGTAAGTATCACCCATGTCAGGCGTCAAAATCTACTGCAGTGACAGTCCATCCAATATGCAAAATATCGCATTGCCGTTCATATTGTGAGAGTGATTCTTGAAATTCAATTATAGCACTCCAAGGAGTCATTCACATGATTAAAAGAGAATATTAATACACAAACTGATATTGTGATGACGGGATTTATTTGTGATGTACTGTGCTGCCCTACTGCAAGCCACATGGTTCAGGTCAAAAGAATATTTTTATGTAGAAAACCACAAGATGTAGAAATGCAATATTTTTTAGCCCATGTCAAAAGGGTTTTCAATTTAACTGCACTCACTATACCACCTCTATAGTCAGTGTGAATAAACCTTCGGAAGCATAAATGTGTGTTGAGTGCCATGAATTTTGTATAATTTTGCCAGTGTACAAATTGAGCTTCCACAGAAGTTGTGATGAATTTAAACTGGGAGGGTGTAAAAAAAAAGGCAATAGAAGACAGTGAGAGAAAAAAGGCCTTCTTGTGCTAAGCTGTGAGACACAAAGCCCTTAATTACGCTGTAAAGATATCACAGGAATAGCAGTCCGCCTGCCTGTAATGGGATCCAGATGAGGGAATTATACCATTTCCTGACAAAATGGCTTCAATATGTGGGACAGCACTACCATTCCGACTGCTAATAGAGCATAGATGAGTTGAAGGGAAATGAAAAAAAACTCGTGAGAAGCAGACTTAGTGTGGGATGTTGTGTTCATACATCCATAAAGCATAGTGACAGGACAATATAAAGATTTTTAAAACACATTGCTCCAGTTTTTTTTTTCTTTCCAATATGTTATATTTAATTTACTTGCATTGTTGAATTCTGAATATAACAGGACAATCTACCAATGGTCTTATGATAAATTCATTAAAGGGCTGCAAAGACTCCTGATTGTTTTACTACATTTCACAACTACTATTATGAGATAAGTTAAAAACTGCTTCTTATACATACTGAACATTAACTGGGCCAAAATGCTTTTTAGAGGCAATTTTGAATAAAATTCAGGTTTAAAAGCCATCATCTTGTCAACTATAAATCAGATAAATTCTCAAAATTCACATATTTTTTGAGGCCTGTTTTTTACGGGCTGATTTTATTTTACACAGCGCCTCATAAAAATTGTTATTGCCATTACACTATTTTATATTTCATTACATTATAACCACAAACTTTAATGTATTTTATTAAGATTTTATATACACTTTGAATACACTCTACCAAATCATATTCGAGCAAGTAATTCAATCTGTAACATTACACATACAGACACTGCAATGATGAGTGCCTTCTGGTTTTTAAGAACAGCCTTGGTACAGCATTTGTTTCCTACTGCACAAAATAACTTTTTGCCATTTATAATTTATCATATGTGACTTTGCTGATTATCTGAATTACTGTTTTAGTTTAAAGACCAGCTCTCTTTGTATTGCATCAAATTTCTTTTTTTTTTTGTTAAATAGCTGTAATGTTTGCAATCCATGGTTATTCATAACTATCGCTAGATGCTCATCCAAGAAGAATGAATACTGTATTTCAGTGACCCAACATAATCTGCTGGGTTTTCTTAGAAAGGTTTATAACCTGTTTAAATAGTAAGCTGAACTTGGCTGCATTGTTTGGTAACTACGACCAATTTAGAATGTGTACTTTACTTGGAACCTGCTTGGTTTGATTGAATTGACAAAGTAATTATTGTAATATGCCTTGAGGCAAGACGTGTTGTTAATTGTCACAATAGAAACAATCTGAATTGAAACAAGCTTTAATTGAACCGAAATTAAAGAAACAGAAGCCTACAAGCATTTTCTCAGAAAGTGGAGACAAGAAGCAGTGCATCACCAATAAGTTTCCTCAGTAAAACATGCACTGACAGCAAAGCATGTAAAGCATTTTCCGTCAGCGGAACAGTGTGATGTAAAATTGAAGCATTGTAAAAAAAAAAAAAAAAAAAAAAAAAAAAAAAAACCTACATTACTATCAAAAGCTTAACTTAATTTATTTTCTGAATTTTGCACTTCTCCACTTTTCTATGAAACAATTGCACTGATTGGAAAACATTCACATACAAGAAGGCTATTGATGCACCACCTTCAACAACCACTTAATGTGGAAATATTTATCAACATCTCTAGTTCAAATATAATATAGAGTTTACATAAAACAGAAAAACAAACTATTGGAGTTATTTTGAAACACAAGATGTCTAATTTAATCTTAGTTACCTGCTAGCTTAAGCCTTTGAGACCAGATAGTCTAGATGGGACTGTTAAGAGTTTTCTACTACACATAAGATATTAACTGTGGATAACATTCTGAAGTACTCTTTTACTAACCTATAATCACCATCTCCATTTTTGTGTAAAGTTCAATAAGCAATGTGTGTAACAACTAAAAACATTTTATTAGAAAAGTTGGCTAAAAAAAATCCTCATAACCAGAACTAAAAGATAATAATAAAATGGCAGTAAAGTAAAGCTCTGAAGCCAGAATTTACATTCCCAGACAAGTTGACAGAGTCCATAAACTGTAGCACAACTTTACAAATGTGGACATGAGGTTTAGGTTTGAGTAGTAAAAAAAAGTCTAAGAGAAAACAACACAATACCAGCGTGTGCCTTTACAATAAAGTGCTGCTCAGGAAGTTCTAACGACGAGGTTAAAAAAACATGACAAAAGCAAATATAACAACAGAACTGGGAGTAAAACCGGAACAGTGGAAGCGAAAAGAATGAATGTGGGAGGTGGAGGAGAGTCCAATTCTCTGGGGGTGAGAGTGGGGCGCTGTAACAGTATTAAGTAAGTGATAAATATTCAGCAGAACGCATGCAGGCACTCAGGAGACACCTTGACAGCCCAAACAAATACTTAGTGAGCACATTCTAGCAATGGTAGCAACATGTACCAGAATCCACAGCAGTCCCCAGTCAATTTACTGACAGCAGACAACAGGGGTGGAATGGGGGAAGGAAAGACACAGGTGAAAAATATGAGTGTGTAGGTCGGCTGGGAAAAGAGGGTGGAGACTGCAAGAGAAACACTAGAAAGGAATTGTTTGTTCAGACTGACAATTTTCAACATTTTCTTCTGTACTTACTTTGCCCATAACACATTTTCCCCCTTCATCTTTCTGTTCTCTCAAATCTCTGCCAATTTTGTTTCAATTCATCTCTCTATATCACCACTGTAGCCCAGAAAAGTTCCAGACAAGAGAGCTAAACCTTCCTGTAACCTCCTCCTGAGGGGCCATCCATCAGATGCTGGCCCCGCATGGATTGAGGAGATGGAGGAGGAGTGGGGGGCAGAGAAAAAGCTGCAGAGAGAGGGATGGAGGTGGATGGCAAAGAGTTGTGTGTGTCAGTTGGGGAGGTCAGAACAGTAGGACCAGTTGGAAGAAGGCATGTCGGCACCAAAGGAAATTAGGTAATATGCTGGAGTCAGGTGAAAAATGGCCATGTTGCTCTATAGAGACAGATAACCTGCCTTACAACTCTGACCAAAAGCTAAATGGATTATTTCTGTTTTTAGGGAACTAAAATAGAAAAAATCCTGAAAACTGTTAAATTTGCAAAATTTTAATATGAAACTTTTCACTCACACACATTCAGGATTCCATTCACATTTCAGTGACTGAACACTTTGAAAAAAAGTACATTGTTCTAAGCGTCTAACTAATCACATACAAAAGGTGTACAAAATATAACCACGGCAGAAAATGTATTGACATTATCAAAATTAAGATCAACATGTACAAAGACTGCACAGTGGTGCAGTTTGGTAGCACTGTTGCCTTGCAGCAAGAAGGTCCTGGGTTCGATTTCCGGCCCGGAGTTTGCATGTTCTCCATGTGCATGTTTGGGTTCTCTCCGGGTACTCTGGCTTCCTCCCACAGTCCAAAAACAGGTTAATTGGTCTCTCCAAATTCTCCCTAGGTGTGAGTGTGTGTGTGCATGGTTGTTTGTCCTGTCTGTCTCTGTGTTGCCCTGCGACAGACTGGCGACCTGTTGAGGGTATACCCCGCCTCTCGCCCGGAACGTTAGCTGGAGATAGGCACCAGCCCCCCAGTTCAATACCACAAAATTGCAAAGAAGAAATGTAATGACGAGCAGGTTTTTTATCCTTTTGGTTTAATCAAATCAAATTAAAAAAATTTAATTTACAGTTTTGTTCTTTCAATCAAACAGCTGCATACAACATAATTAAGAGGCTGTACTGTTGTTTAAACTTGCATTTTACAAACCTAGTCATAAAAAGAGTTGGTCATTTTATGTTTCTGGTTTCAAAAATCTGAACAGACATGTTAAGACAAAAATAAAACATACATAAAATGTTGGATTTTGTTGATTCTTTTGTGTGTGGGCCACACAACAGGAAAATCCGACATGCTGAGTTCAAGGCATTAAAAAAGTTACTGGTTTGGTTTTACAGAGAGGGAAAATGTTGTAGGGCATAAGGTGGTGGGTAGTAGAGAGCACACACCATGTCCAATATTTAGAGTTCACTTCATGTCACAAGAAAAAGAAAGAACAAGTCAGCAATTCCCATATAGATCTGTCTACCGCCGAGGCCATTTATTTCTTGCTTTCAATGCGCAGACCTTTACTTTGGTCCTGAAATGGCACATTAACATTTGGAACACATCCACACATCATCCATTAACAGATCCCTTTGCCCACTGTCCCTCCTTCAAACCCTCCCAGCATACTTTTCCCTTTCCCAAATCATTAATAGTATGTAAATCCCATCATCAGCATGGCTCGTCGTGTCTTTCAACAGATGTTGACAGACTGTATTTTATAGGTCAGCAGCTGAGCGGCCGAGCTGGTTGAAAAGGGTGAACTCAAAGGATTCAAGGAAGAAAAGAGTGACAGAAAGAGCTGAGACGACATGCAGTGAAGCAGGGTAGTGGTCCCTTTTTTACTGACAATCCTTTCAAATTTTATGTTAGCAACACTGACAGCAAGCGACATGTTTCTCACACTGTTCACATGCTGCTTTTAGAAGTCCTATGAGACTGACTTTGCTGGCTATGTAGGTAGAGAAAGAGAGAAGAAACTTGAACTTCAGACTGCCTTGATTCTGAAATGAGGTAAAGAGGGAGAAAGTACCTGAAACTCAAGACTTTATAAGGTACATGTTGCTCCTACAGGCTGGCTCTCCTTTGCATTGTGGATTGTCTCAATTCTTCATGGTAAACAATCAAGAAAGTGTAGGAAAACTTCATGCGGTAGGCTGCAGTGCAAAGGGGCTCCATGTGGGCCAAGAAACAACCAGCCACACCATTGCACCACCAGCAGCAGTAATCCTTTGATCATGTTTCATGTTTATACCAAATTCTGATCCCAACACCTGAATCCTGCAGCCTACAATTTAATATAGTCCATTTTGGTGAGCCTGAACAACTACAGTATCTGAAAACAGAAATATATCATCTTGGACACCCTTGCACACCAGATGCTAAATCCAAAAATTTACTACACAAAGAAACAAATGTTGCTCACCTGAACAAGACACCATCAAACTTGACTTGTGAAATTGGAGCCTGGTAATATCCGCTGATATACTGTTACATTCAAGAGATATGAAAATCTAATTAGCTGTCAGCCATTCACCACTGCTATGACTCATATTCTTCCAAAGAGCTCCTGGTGATTTGACATATTTTTAGGTAAGGGTAAGGGAACAAATGTGAATAACTTCATAGAACTTCACTTAATTAAATCTTAACTAGCCCTTTAGTACAGTAGCCTGTGGTTATATTCACAATGAAACCGAGAGCACAAATCAATTGTTTAAAATGTTTCAAGCAAAAAATAAATAAAAATCATCCCATGGTATTGGGGTAAAAGTCTTCTATTTTACACAAGTCACATTGAAACAGCCTTTTAACTTGAGTTCATCTGAGTGTGGGCCCAGATCCCTTTTGCTTTCAGTGAGTAGACCTTGCGGCAGTCGGTACATGATGTACTACTTTTAGGCCTGCTGAGAAGGGTGAATAACTAAAAATGCATTCAATGAATGTCTGAACAAGCAAGAGTCGCCCATGAACCTATTTACCCTTGAAAAAAGGAACTTAAAAGAAAAAAAAGTTTATTGAGCCACCCAAGTCTCACATGCTTTACATGTCGACATGAGTATGTGAAGAAAATATGAATATGAAGAATATGATTCATAATTGGAAATTTGCAGGGAAAATCAGTAACTATTCATGACTGTATTTTATACATGCATTCATACCTGTCCTTCTATTACTTCTGCTTCACACGTATCACAAAATCCATAAAAGAAGCTCATTGAATTTTAGCAAACCCTTGGAATAATGGCTTAATTCCATTTAGGTAAACACAGCTGGAAGGGGAAGGGGAAGTGTGTTTTTCAGTAACTAATGGGAAAAAAATATCAGGAGTTGCTATAGATCTTAAACAAAACTATCTGATGACTTTGACAGCTTCATTCTGACCATCTGAATTCTCAGTGATAAAATGCGGTAAAGTTCTGCCAGGCAATACGATATTATGACATGTTATAATCTTATTTTTTTATTGCAGTGTGTGTAAACAATACCCGTTGACATGGAGAGACATGAAGCAAGCTAGACAGAAAAGGAGGTGTCTCCATTAGGTATAAATCAATCACTTTCAGGAAGCAATTCAGCATGGCACAGGTAGAGAGGAAATTAGAGGAAAAAAGCTTGCAAACCACATTTAAGCACACCCACACACATACATCACCATTAATGGACACACACCAGAATCAAAGTGAGCTCCCATACACATGCTTCAACTGGCGTTAGTGAGATTCACAGGAAATTGGACTGCCAGGAAGTAACCCTGACCATCGGGGGAGATTATTGTGTTGTTGAGGACCAATCTACCACACTCTTTAAATAGCAGCAAGTAACTGTTTTATATATCTACATAATAGCCAACAGTCTGAAATGAGTGACTCAACTCAATGTTGAACTTTTTCATGACATTCAAAACTTTTTTAGATGTACATTTAGATGCTGAAATGCACCAAGTTGCTTCCCCAAGTCACTATTTATGTAACTAACAACTTAACTATGTCTGCATGTATGTCTGTCTATATGCATGCATCAAAGTGTGATATAAATATGTAAGAGAAAAAAATACAAGTTTGTTGTAAACGTCTCTCTCAACTGTTTAACAATAGAGACAAAGAACCATAGAATAGAATCATAGAATCTATGTTTACTACCAATTTAGACAAATTAACTCAAGGAAATCTGATGCAACACAGAGCAACATAGTCCCTCTGTTTAGAGTCTGAATCAGTTGTTAACATCAACTACCTAATGGTACCTTTCGTCTAAGGACAAGATCAACCACTGCTTTTACAGTCACCATACTGTAGACGTTGACCTGTATTTTTTTTTCCATATATTTTCAACACAATTTAGCTTGTACTGTGTACAACTGCAGAGCTCACTGTTATATTTTCAGCACAGAGCTTTTTGCATCAAGTTGTACTGATGGCTTTAACATGCTGTGAGTCAGCCATCTGCAATGAGTCTCAACCTCTCACCTTGAGGGCTCTAAATGCTGACCAATCAGTGCACAGACTGACATCCTGCTGACTGAGTTGATTATGATATAGATTCTGAGCTGCAAAGTCAAATCACAAATACGCACTCGCATACATGCAGAGAAAGTATAGGGATTATCCCTATGTCCTGTATGGCATGTCAGAAAATTATTTCTGTAAGTTACAGTAAATTCCTTTGTGTTACAGCAATAAATCTTTGCTTAATTTTAAAGAGTCTGGCGATATTAGAGGCAGAAACTTCTACTTATAGAAGCATATCAGGTGGACACTGAATGTGCTCTTTTATTCCACAATGTTAACTCTCAGTTAATATGTGTGAAACCACTTTTTTTTATAGAGATTTAAGATGACATGCCCTCCCAAACCCAACCAGTGCTGTGCCGCTATCTGGACACATAGCTGTGGGGTGATTTATCTTAACCTTTAGAAATGCAATAATACAGACTAGAAATGTGTTTGGTGATGATAGATTGTCAGAGGTCAAATGCAATCTTAAAAGGAATATTTGAAAGCAGAAATGTGGTTAAATAAGGGAATCAAAGAGTGAAGACTGGTGCCTGGTGAGCTTTTTCACAGAGCTTTCCTGGGGTGGAGGAAGCAGGTGGGAAAGTAATAGGTGTGTGGGAAGAACAGAATGGTGCTGAAGCAGGCTGATGTTTCTGGGGTATTTTTCAGCAAGTGTGACTCAAAGAAGGGGTTAGTGTATTTTGATCCTTCTGTAAAGTAGGCACCCAGTGTGTGTGTGTGTTTTCATGTATTGCCTTTTCGTTTGCTGATAAGTCACTTATAAATCTTGAGATCCTTTCAAAAGGTCAAAAATCTATGCACCTGCACACAAAATGGCAGACGTCGACCACTAAAAGAGAAATCGGTCAGTTTCTCTTATAGTAAAATCTGATTCTACCTTCTATTTGATAGATTATGCAGGAGCAAAATGATCTGTGCAGTTGTAAAAAAGGCTGGTTAACTTAACATGTACAAAATCAGAAAAACAGATTCCACACGTCATATTTATCAAACTGAAATGAAGCCCAAAACAATTGTATGAAAGCTACCTATACCACAAGTTCCAATAGGAAAATTAGCAGTCATGTGTTGCTTTTATAAATAAGTATGAAAAAGAAAATGTGTGTATTTATGATTTAAAGTATTTTAGGACCCGGTAAAGAATTGGCAATGTAATTATATGCTGACAGATAAAACTCGAAAATAGAAGGAGAGTAAAGTTTTCTTTTCTCATAAATGGTTTATATCCAAATTGAAACACTGCTTGTCTCAAATTGGCATGATTTATGCAATTTTTTATTGGGCATTTATGTTTCTAAAATTGCAGAAAGTTCACATTTTTTGTTTTCTTTTTCATATTAATTACCTGCTCAAAAGCACTCAATTTCATACTTTTCAAGATTGAGCAGAGACGATAGCAGGACTATTGGCGTAAATATTAAAAAGCAATCAGTTTAACCTTTTTCTGCTCTCAGGCACTGACAAGTTCTGTTTCATTCTTTAGAATGATCATGAGGAATAAGCTAGAAAGTAAAGCATCAAAGTGTTTGTTTTTTTGTATCTGACTTCTAATTAAACTCCAGTGTGCATTTTTGTCCGCCTCCTTATACAGCTGCGAAAGACGTATTAAACCAAAGATGAGAGAAGCACATAATTAGAATAACAAAATCATTATGGCAGGGTGGATCTTAAAGGAAGAGCTGGGGGCCTATTAATAATTAATCAACCATCTCCTATCTTTTAATCAAGTCGATAAACCTTAGGAAGAAAATGAATAAAAAAAATAGAGAAAGGGGTGGGCTTTGGTGTAATGAGAATGGTCTTTGTGGTCTGCTAAAAGGAGTGTTTGAATCTCTGGAGGCTGAGGGGAGATTATTTTTCCATGGTTTTGATGATAGATGGCATCCTCTAAATGCTCTTGTTCTACGGCACTATTGAGGGTCCGGGAAAGATTGCGATAAAGAAGATTAATTTAAGATCTAATTTTCTTGCTGTAATTATTATGTATCTCTACACATTTAGTACAGATAAACTTAGGGTCCTGCTCACACCTGATGTAGTGCAGCCTCTCTGGGGCAATTTGAAATCCATCATCTTCTACAACAGTAAATATTCACAAAGTATATCTTAAGCCAGCTCTGCTGTTGCCTCTGCCTCCTTTTAGTCTCTGTTTGTTTTGGAAACTTGTAAATATATGTCATTTGTTTATTTTCTGCTTTTCGACTTAAAGCACTTCTGAAACTTTGAGTTTCTTTTTAATGCCTTCTTTAAAAAAGCAGTGTGAGTTCTAAAGGTTTTTGGATGTATTTAGAATATGATCTGATTTTTTTTAACTGCTATGCAGTTTTTCTTAATATATCTAAGATAAAACAAATTTAGTTTTAGAGTTGAAAATATTTGCAAGCCACTACTTCGACACTGACATAAAACAGTTACAGATTGCCCAAGTTTTAAATGTCCCAAAATCCAAAGGTCACCTTTCCTAACAGACACTCTTCAAATTTGGGAAAGACCAGAGAGCGTGTCATATAAAGTAAGACAGATCCATGTTGATCTTCAGAAGTCAGGTGGTTATATAAATGTACAGAAAGACCACGGCTTAAAATGTAAAGTAAATAAGCTGCTGTGAGTAAGTGAGGCTGGCCTTGGAACCGAGCTGGTGAGACATGTTACAAAAAGATAAAAGACAATACAATCTCTAGGTTAGCTGTTAAAGAAATGTAAAAATGTCAGAATCTTAGATTAACAACTGAAAAATTACCTAATTTAAAGCATTTTACACACCTCGACCAATAATCACCTCAAAGGTGGATTTTTTTGCCTCATTTTGTAACGAAGTGGTCTTTCAGATTTTGCCTCTCAGTCCTTGGAGTATTAATGGCTTTTTCTCTGTAAGCATGGGTCCAAGCAGCCCTTTGCATTGAAATCAGAAATGTTGTCATACATTTCTGACAACATTAATTTGGCCCAGGGATCCATCACAAAACCCTTAAGCAATGCATAGTCTTTGTGCTTTAAGGTTATAATTTATCACAACAATTATTGATACCTAATGATGGCACATTTTCAACTGTGGAACAATGAATACCAACAACTAGTCGCTGTTACAACTCTCATTATCATTCAAATAATTCAAAAGGTTGAAGAGTATGTAAACACAGGTTTTAGCGTTTATTAATGTAACCTGCCAAATGCAGTGCTGATTTATTAAAGTAAAACAG
Source organism: Xiphophorus maculatus (assembly GCF_002775205.1). NCBI lineage: Eukaryota > Metazoa > Chordata > Actinopteri > Cyprinodontiformes > Poeciliidae > Xiphophorus > Xiphophorus maculatus. Next base: position 13,240,586 of record NC_036452.1, on the reverse strand, counting down.
ACAATTAGGATACCATCTCTTGACATCGTTTTAGTTCAGAAAAGCTACATCTAGACAACCAGTTTCTTCATATGTTACCTGAAATGCTATGCTGGTTTTCCTTAATTCACTTTTTTCCTACCTGTCATTCCTCTCTCAGGTGACAAACAACTTAGCTTCTGAAGAGCAGAGTGAGCAAGAAGTGTTTTAGGAACATGTACCACTAACATCAGCTCTGGTTTAAATGGCCAGTACTGAGCTCAGATATTTTACTCTCACCACTTATATTCTTTGAAAACGAATCCATCTTCACCCTGTCTTCGATTCTAGCCCAATCAATATGCATAAGAAATATTCAAACTAACTATTTGAAAACTTTACAGCCTCCATAAGTTTTTTTATTATTATTTATATGTAAATATATATATATATTTATTCAGATTGAGATTTCAGACATTGCAGTTTGATGGCTTTAATAAAAAAACAACATTGATATTACCTCTCATAAATAGCACAAGATAAATAAAATGTAAAGTGAAACTCATTCTCATTCAAAGCTATAGGTAAGAGAGGGAATTGAAGAAACATTTCCATTAGGTTTCCGTTATTTTTGGATGTCAGCATATACAATAAATACTCACCAGCTGGTGTCTGGCACTTCAGAACAAATCTATGTGGAAGCAATGCAGTTAGTGCAGATAATATTTATGTGTCTCATTCAGTGTTTTTACAGTTGTGTAATTTTTTTTGTGTGTGTGTATCTGGTTTTTTACCAAATGCATTTTCTTAATTGAACAGATTGCCCCTTTTCAGATGTCTGTTTATTTTGTCAAACTCAAAATATTTTAAAGCATCATACAAATGTAGATATTAGACAAAGAAAACCTGAGCAAATACAAAATCCAGGATTCAAATGAAGATTTTATTTATTAAAAGGAAGAAAAATCAACATCAAAAAATTACTATCCAAACCAACTTGGCCCTTTGTAAAAAAGTAAATTTCCCCTAAACCCAAAGCATTTCTGCGTCACCCTTGATGGCAGCAATAGTCACTCCACTGTGGGGGAGTTTTGACACAGCATTCTTTGCAGAATTGTTTTATCTTGCCAAAATTAGAGGGTGTTTAAGGTTTAAGTGTCTATTTAGGGCCACACCACAGCATCTCAGTAAGATTTATGTTTGGACTTTGACCAAGCCACTCCAAAAACCTTTTTTTTTTTTTTTTTTGAGGCATTCAGAAGTTGACTTTTTGGTGTGGTTCCAATCATTCTGTGCTTGATCTTCATATCTAAAATTGGTGGACATATTTCAGAGTTTCCCTTAGGGTTTTGTAGCTAAAACAAAATAATGCTTCTATTAGTAATGGCAGGTTGTCTCGAAGCAGCAAAGCATGTCACTTGACCTTCTAAAGAAGTTTTACTTTGTTCTTATTATTAAAAATGGCTAAATCTAGGGGATCAAAAAGATTTTGGGGGGGAAATGTGATATGGTTCTTTCTGTTCTTTTAGATGACCCATGCTTTTAAAGTCACATTAAAGTCAGTTTTTCTTTCCTGTTGTAGAACCATGAACAAAAATGCTCAGTGGGGCACGTGGGGCCTATGGTATTTTAGATGTTGCTCTGGGCTCGTTTATGTCTTCTTGAATGAGTCATTGATGTACTGGGTCCACCAATTCCCATGAAGGGTTACCAAGGATTCCAAGTTTTATCGATTTGTGGCTCTGAAAATACTTTTTTACAGTAGTGTATTTGTAGTGGGGATATGGTTTTCTCTGGAAGAGAAAAATTGTTAAGGTGATTTGAGAAGTTTGGATATATATTTATCCCCTTTTTTCACACTATATTTTGGGCCATTACACTGGTGAGGTTTGTTTGATCCCCATGAAGCCACAGTTTATTTAGAGACTCTATTTAGTCCAGTTTTTCTCTACAGTTTAGCTTTTTCAATCCTTACAGAGGTAAACAGGACTAAATGTATGTATATTATCTTGTTGCGGTGTAACATTGTAAGGTAAAAACAAAAAAAGAGGATCTACTGGAAATTAAAGTTGCAAAATGTGATCTGTAGCTCACCATTGCATTCCAGGTCTGTTTTTGTCCTTGGAATGTTGCCAACAGCATGTCACCTAAAATGTCAGGGTGTAGTTCATAGACTATGACCTGGTATAGTGATGTTCATGTTGATACAATTTAAGTGTTAACAAAATAGTTTCTGCTGTTTTTATTGTAACATGAAAACTATTCACAAAGTATTATAAAGTACTACAAAGTCAATGTTTACAAAAGTCCCTCCGCCCCCATGAAACGCAGCCAGTATGCAAACTCATTTAAAAAATGTGAACTAACATTGAATCCTGTTTCTTTGAAAAGAGAAAAGGTATCTAAGCCGTCTTTTCTGTGGAAGGACATTCTCAAAGTCATGTTCTTTAGGAGGATGAAAATACACTAATCCTTTTGTTCAATATGCTTCAGGATGTGTTTCCTAAATCCCCCAGGAACATCAACCTGGTAGAGCATCATTCGTTTCTTCCCACACACCCCTGCTATTATTCCCCCACCTGCTGCCACTACCCCAGGAAGAAGAAATCCATTCACTTTTCATGTGTCACCACCCCACCTTCCATGCCCACGTGGAAATCAGAGCATGCACTGTGTTAAAGGCAAAATAGAGTTTGTAAAACTGTTCCCCGTAGCAGCTTCAGAGTAAATAGACGTATAATTAACATAAAAGTACTTGTAGGGAGGGTAAAAAAGCACAGATTATGCAGTTTAGCACAAGGGAAAGCAAGTGGCTCTCTTTCATGATAAGACATGCTGGTACGAGGATGACTTAAAAGCATTATTTGAAAAAAAAAAAAAAAAGGAACACCAAAAGCCTTTTGATGTGAGTACATTGCGGAAACCAAAAGCCTCTCATGTTGAACCAAAAAGAAAACGCAGCATTTTTATGTCTCTATATCTCTCACTGGCTGATGACTAAAACTGTACGTCAAGCTTTCCTAGAAAACTATATACTGTACAACCAGAATGTGCAGCATTGGAAAGCATTTAGCAAAACTGGATAGTTTGCAGTTAAAATGCTGTCTTCTATCTAAACTCCAATCCCAGATGCAACTGTACCACCTGCAGCACCATCAACCTTGTTAGTCTTGTGCATGTAATAACTCGAAAACATAAACAAGTTACTGTCTTCCGATGAGAGTTGGTGTTCTACATTGTATAAAGTCTAATGTAATATATTAAATGCTTGGCTAGAAGGTTTAAAGCCAGAATAATCTCACTGATGTAATGTTTGCAAAAAAAGAAAAAAAAAAAAAAAAAAAAATACATATATATATATATATATATATATATATATATATAAAACCAACCCAATGAAATGTCAGATGTCTCAAAAAGCAAGATCTCACAAGAAAGCAGGGGGAAGAAAATCATCTTATTTTTTTCTGTTTATACACTGACTTCCCAGTTCATCCTGAACACCCTGCTTTCCCAACGGAAATAATCTTTGTTGCAAAGACCCATACAAAACACATATCCACAGAAGCTTCAATGTTTTCAGTTGGGGCCTTTGGACTTTCTGTCAGATGCAGACTCTGGGTATTTTGTGTATGCTCTCTTATGCTCTTCTAAAAAGAATAGTAGGAGGAAACAAACAGGAGAAGGAGAAGGTGAAAGTACGGTGTGTATCAGCTCGTGAGTCACTCACAAAGACTAAAACAGGACAAGAATGCAGACTTCTCTCAGTTTGTTCTTTCTACAAGTGAAGACATTGTTGATAACTGTTTTCTTTCAATAAACTGAAACTAAATCATTAGCTCAATTTAAAAAGTGAAACTCATACTGAGACTATATATATTGTTAAGACTAATATATCTTAACATGTAATACAGATTACCTTTAGGCAAAACTCAAAATTCAGTTTCTCAGAAAATTAGTACCAATAGAACCATTAGAACCAATATACAGAAGGACTTTAAATACAAATGTTACATTAAGATGTATACCAGCATTTCTTCAAATTTTATTACAAGTCCTCCCCTGATGAAAACCAAGTTTTCCAAGTAAATGTCTTAACTGACATTTTAAAATAGTACAGGACTTGGAAGTTTTTTATTGGTTGCCAAGTCAAAAATACAAAGAAACAGATTGTTATTAACAAGAACTGCTAATAACAATAAATGTAATAAAGCATATAAATAAAGAAATAAAAAATCCCACTACCACAACTGAGAAATTAAGGATTGCTTTAATTTATCAGAATTTTTTCCACTCCACTCAGTTAATGATTTTTGGTCAATGTCTTTTAACTCACCTAATAAATAATACGAGTGTCTTCTGAGAATCATCAAATGATGCCCAGCGCTCTAGAGTACAAGCAATTTGGTCGCAATGCAACCTAGTTTAAAACAAGACCGCCTAAAACAGAAAGTTTGAAGTCGCCCCAGTGCTACTTGTCATTTGAAGCAAAAAAAGTGTTAGTGTCTTAGTTAGTTTACCACCACACAGTGCTTAGCGTGCTGCCAAAAAGGATTCATGCTTATTGTGTCCCCTTCTTGGCTCCATTTGCAATTTGCTACAAATCGTAACTTTTGGCTGCAACTCAGACTAATGCCGACCTTGCCTGGCCATCTGGTTTAGGTTGACAGGTCTGTCTTGGTGGGTTTGCAGATGTGCCACACTTTTTCCATGGTCACAGAAATGGATTGAACAGTTTTCAAAGCTTGCTTTATAACAAAACCTTGCTTTCAACTTTTACAAAGCTTTTCCCCTGACATATAAGCTGCATTCAGGGCTTTCTGGACAGCTTGTTTACTCACTTTCCATTCAGTGCTACAAGACCAAAACTGCATTTTACACAGTAACTGATGTAAGGTTTAAAGACTGGCAATATGGAAAGAAAGAGGAGTCATATATTTAAATAACTAATACTTTGTAAAGTTAAAACTAGGTCTAGTTCTTTGAAAGTTTTTTAAAAGCAGTTTGTATTATACAACGGGGGGTATTAATATAAGATGCAATTCCTATATTCTTTTCCACAAATGTCCAACTTCATGTGTAACAGCAATTTTATAAACATCTGATGATGCTCTACCCTCTACTTATGCAGACATATAGAAAGATCTCAAAGGGTCTGAAATGTTCCAATAGCACTGTAAATGTACAAAAAAGGGGTGCAACACATTGAGAGTCATCCTATTACACAATTTAACAGTGTGCATCCTACGCAGCAGACTGGAAAATTAGAGTGCTCTATATTGAGCACCTCAGCCTGAAAGTGGTAAATCGGATGCTGCCACATGCTACTGGGTTTTCTCCACATATCACAGTGCGTGTCATTGAAAGTGAAGGCAGGCCACTGGCAAGAAGCAAAGAATTACAGCACTTTGCCTTTAATAGACTCAGCTGGTGACTATGCTAACATGCTACTCCTTTAAGCTGCCCAGCTCCTAAGAGAGCGACTGTGACAGGCATGAAATGTCACCACTGGGACAAACAAAGCTACACAGACAGTTAAAGTCAGTTAAGAAGGTGAGAGTGACATAAAGTACACAGTACCTTTGAAAGCATGGCATTGTGAGGCTGTGATGGCGCTAGGGTTAGGGAGTGAAGCATAAGAAGTTCAAGTTGCCTTCAGGCTAAATGTTTTCTTGAGTCATGGGACCAATCAACCTTACCTATTTTATATAGACAAATGGAAACATTGGTTTATCTTGTTCAATTCATATTTGCAATGTTTTACCTCTCTTTTGATCTCAGCACAATTATTGGACTTAGATGAAACAAATTACATCAATAGAGCAATATGGCCTGGTTACTTTTGTTCATTTCGCTTTCTTTCTCCAAAAAATGTTTTCTTTAAATAAATATTTTTGCTTTATTCCGACAGAAAGCATTTCAAGCCAGAGGAAAGAAAAAAGATTACTGCCAAATTTCCTAAAACAATAACCGTTAGCATGTTTACCCAGGATTACTTTCACAAATGGATATTGCAGTTTCAATGGCATGATGTTTCAGTTTATTTGCTTCTGACTCAAGTTTGCCTACTGCCATGTGCAAGGAGAAATAAATCCTACTTGGGTAACATTCCTCAAAAATGGGCTTTATAGCCTTCAAAATAGATGTCAAAAATAGCAAAAAAAAAAAAAACATTAATGAATATTCAGCAACCAGTCACAGCCTTTCACATAGACCTGTTTATACATCTACCAATATTGGACATAAACAACTTGACAACTTCAGAGGTTTTACCACCGGCTAAAGACTTTTGTTTACAATTTCAAAAAAAGGTCCACTGAAAGGTTATCTGTCAGCTGTGGTTGGAAATTCTGTGTTATGCTGAACACCTCTATTTTTCTTCTTTGGATTCAGCTTCGATTGTGATATTAGGAAGATTATTGCAAGTCATTACATAGTAAGCTTATTCGAGTCAACATAAAACATATAAGTGAAATTATCATCACTGAAAAACTTTTTTAAATCAAAATCAAAGAAAATGAAATGCAGTTATATTCATTTCTTAATGTTGAATTTCTCAAATATTCATATAAATGTGTGGCTGTATCAAGCTTAAATAAAAATATTATGTTTTCTACTCTAGTCTGAGGTGACTCCCTTTGTATATTATGCTGAGCTATATAACTAAACTTTAAGGAAATGATTGGTAAAAACTATTTTTTAGATATTAAAATTCTATCATCAGTTGTGCAAGTAGCTTTTACATGATAAATTCATGAAATTTGAATATCTTAATTTATTTTTTATTGTGCCTAATTTTTTTTTATCTTTCATTCTACTAGAATCTTCAGTCTTTTAGTCACTATGTACATATCATGACCTCTGCTTGCTTTTTTCTGCAGGCCTCAAGAAATAAATTGGTGAATTTAGATAAAGCCTATGTAAAGAAATTAGTTGAGGCTAGCTTTTTAATGTCTCCTCCAATGACAAACAGACGTGACCATGACAGAAGGGTCTTTAAATGCCTTTCCTGTTTTCTGTTGTGCTAAATAGAAAAGAACAGTAAAACGAAAAGACCACAAAAGCCGAATAAGGCAGGGGGTGGGGGAGGAATTATGGCAATGGACAATATGCTGCTGCTACAGTAGGCTATGTTTTAATAAAAAGTTAAAGAGGTGAGTTAATTATACATGAATATATGGAAAGACATCAGCCAGCACATCCATAAAATTGTCAGCTCTGTATTAACGATTCTCTTTGTCAAAGAACTTTGTCCCAACAGACACCACCCTCCGCTGCATTTGTGTGCACACGTCTTCAAACACGCTTGTGCAAGACGCTGTCCTTCTCTTTCATTTATCATTCTCCAAATAAGCTCCACAAAGAGGACAGAGTGAAGAAGCAGGCAATGAGAACGGCAGCGGGAGCTTTCTTTGGCACACACACTCCACCAGTGATATCAACTGTATGAATTCAAATATTTATATGCCTTCTTCTGAGACTAAAGAGTGTACTGTATGTGAGTGAACTATAAATTCCAGGGATACATGGGAGTCTGATCATTAAGCAGGTCATTAATATTTATTCTGCATTGCATGACATCTCATTTCGTGACCTTTCATACATTGTGTTCTGAAAGGAAAGGTGCAAAAAACTAATTGTCCCTTCTTTTTTTTTTCTTTAAATCTGCTGCGGCTCTCTGTGACGCAGCTTCACACGTTTTCAAGTTGTTGTGTCTTCTCAACGCTGAATCCACTGTGGTCTCCGTGAGGACACACGGAGTGGACAAGGGAACAGAGGGCATGCTTGGAGCCCCAGGGGATTATGTATGTGTGGAAACAGCAGCCTGGTCTGGGAGGTTGACATCGCCACAGAGGTAATTAGACACTTAGATGTCATGTTCAACAAGCTCCCTCTCTCGCCCGTGCTGGTATTTCCAACTCTTCGCTCCCCACTTCCTAACTCCTCTTATAGCAACCCCCCTTATCTCCCTCAGACTGCACATTTTGGACAACAGAGAAAAAAAATAAAAAAGTTAAATTGGAGGTTCATTTTGTTTTAAGATCTGAACATAAAATTAGCTATAATTGTAACCTCTTCGACTCGGCCTCAGTGGGCACAAAACTGAATTGACAAGTGTTGAAGAAAAAAAAAAATCGAAAGTATGTCAGAATAAATTCTACACCACATCAAATTCATGTCAAAGATGTCAGGACACATTACAAGTAAATTTGATGTGTTTGCAGCTACTAATGGGCTCATTCTGTTTTCCAGTCACATCCACTCTCCACTGAATCTCTTCACAAAGATCACAGTTCAGAGCACAAGGGTTGATTTTCTCAAATTATTAGTATTTTTCCTGGTCTGTGTTTTTACGCTTGCAATTATCCTGGGTGGCATCAAATTAGCATATGAGTCTGTGCAATCTGTGACTGGAGAAATCATACTTCATAAATACTTTCCCAAAGCAGCCAAACTGAATAGGCTGAATCGGATGTAGGTATACCTGGAGGTTTTTTGCTTTTTGCTACACTACAATCACAAACTTGTATAGTGATTCAATGTATTTTATTGGGATTTTGTGTTACATACCAACACAAAATTGTTCATAATTGTGGAGTGGAAGCAATTTTCTGTACCAGAAAATTGTGAAATGTTGGTGTATATTTGTATTCAGCTCCCCAAAGTCAAAACTTTAACAAACACCTTACGTTAAATTTCAGCAGTTAATTTTTCAAGGGTTGTGTCCACTGTTGTTTGCAAAATAGCTCAAGCCTCTGAAGTAAAATTTTACGTCTTGCCACAGATTCTCAACTGGAATAAGTCTGGACTTGAATGTGGCATTCTAGTATAAGCTTTGATATAAGATCATTCTGCCATTCTGTTGTATCTGAGGTCACTCTGAGGTTCTTAAAGAGACAATGCAGAAAAGGAGAAGCTCCTATATATAAATTTTACAAAACGTCACATTTGCGAAAAAAACAAAACAAAAAACAAACAAACAGAAAAACAAACGGTCTTTCTGCTGAATTATTCTGCTAATGTCACCTGCTCCACTTCATACCAGGGCACACAGCCCCAAAGGGAAGAAAAATCATCAGTTGTAACTAATAATGATATAAGTGTGTGTCTGATCTGATGCTTTTAATCCTTTCGTAGTTGTGACTTGATGCCTGTTCAGGCTCCTCTTCTTCTGCTGCAGGGTCTGCTTCGGGGTCAAAGATGTATGGTTGTACCACTGTGGATCTTCTTGTAGCCATTTTCACATGCCTGAGGTGCTAATGAGTTGGGAGGGCTTGGCCAGCAGCAGCTTATTTGCATAATTGTGACATAGCCTTAAAGCAGCGCATTCCTAAATGAGCTCAAAATAGGCAGAACTAATGGGGTGAAATCTCAATGTCTGAGAATAATGTATTATATGTTATATATCTCCTACTCACAGTATTATTAAAGGGGTAGTAATATGTAAATTCAACCTTTTGAGCTTTTCATCATGTTATGTTATTCCCTCATCAGAAACATACCTGGTGCGTTGCTTTGATTTTTTTCATGCATGTTTGAGAAATCCTTTAATCTCCCGTTGTAACCATTCGAGTTGCATTTAAACGGTTGGTCCCACTCAGCTCTTTCAGACAAGCAGCGGCAGCAATTAGCAAACACTTGGTAGAACTGCACATCTGCTGAGCTCATCACACGCGCTACTCAATGCAATGCTGGTAATAAAGGCTTAATGGAGAAATGTCGTCGTGATGACGTGCTAAAGGCAGTGTGGGAAAGAACAGGAGTTTCTCAAAGAGATAAGGCATTAAATTGTGAAGACACATTTATTTTAAGTCTAGTTTGACAATACAGCATTTTTTTAACAACTGAAGGCAACATAATTACTTCTTCGTGCTACACAATATCACTGTGTGCAAGGAAAATACATAGTACTGTTCCCTTAAGAAAAGAAATCCTCTCTTCCATCAGTTCAGGACATTTCATTCATCATGTTTAATTGTCTGATCAGACATATTTGAAATTGAAACAAAAAAAAAGAGATCACACTTCACTGTAGTGAATCTGAATGCACAGAAACCATCAGTCTCCCTGCACAGTCCTTTGCTCATCCCGTGAGTCATTTTCCCAGCCTCAAGGAAAGGTGTAATGCATGCCGGGTAAAAGATAATGTAATTTGGAGTAGATAATAAATAATGAATAGTCAGGGCACAACTAAAGTGTATGGGAGGAAATATTATCTGGTGTTTTAACTGTAGGCTGGGTAAGTGATAAAGTGGAATCTATCTCCAGTTAATACTGCTGTCTAGCCTGTGGGCAGGAGGCATTAAAACAAGCCAAAGAGTGAACAGTATAAAACCCCTCAAGCCAAAGGAGGAATAAAACACATGAACCTGCTGCCTTTTTCCCTCAGTTTAAATGTGACTTCAGGGAGTTTAAATGTCGCCAGCAGAAAAAAAAGCACGAACAGACAAAACACACCCAGAGTTTTTTTGTTTTTTTTCTCTTTCCCCTTTCTCTCTTGACCCAGATGGCTGAATGTGACAACTTCAAGGAAAGGAAATAATGTCATCTGATAGTCTGGAGTTCCAGACTCCTGTTCTGTCGGATGCTTAACCATCTCTCCCCTATGTCAATCCTCAGTGCGGCCTTATACATCAAAATCTCAGAGTAGTCAGTTAACCACCTAGTCTTTCATCTTGCAGACTGGAAAGATGAGAACCTGGTATAACAATGGCTGAAGGGTTCAGTTCAGGTCAGCAATGACAGACTGCAGGGTTTAGGGTTTGTGACAAGGTTAGACCCTGCTGTCCAACCACAGTGCACCACCAACGTTCTTTGCACTCCTGAACTGTAATCCCTGTGTTCCCTGCTACTTAGGCCGATGGATACAGGAGGGGACTGAGTGGAGCAGCAGAGATATCAGCTTCTTTTTGACAGTCATCCCTGTGGGCTGTCACTCAACACAGATCCTCCCATCCTCTACTTCTTGTCTGGCTCCTTTTGCCCTCCTAATCTGCAGCTCTTACTACCTTCATCCTGTGAAGTCTTCTGCCTTCCAGCTTTTGTTTAGTAGATTAGCTCAGCTCTCTGCCCACCATGAGTTTAGGTTTCTGTTTGAACACTGAGGGAAACACATTACTTGGGAGGCTGGAAATCTGGAAAAAAAATCATTATGCTTCCTGCACTGTTGTGTTTTCTTTAATTGCTCCAAACTGTCATTTTTACGAACCCCTAGTCTAGACATCTACAGATAAACATTTAATGAATCTATTAAATCTTGTTATTTCCTACAATCTACACTGATTGAGGAAAATATCCTGATTCCCCAGAGTTATTACAGTTTGTTCTGTTGCAGCAGGCACATCCAAAGGTATATTAGTGTATATCAGATGAAAGACAAGTCTTGACTTGAAACAACCTCAGACAGAGACGGAACAGGGCACACAGATTAGAAACACAAAATATTATCTGCATCACTAAAGGTTATTGGTAAAATATATTAAGTAAAATATATTTGGCACAACCGATTTCTCTTCAATGCCTTACTACAGAAAGGCACCTACGCATGCATTTAGACCATTCTGGTTGATATCTTTCAGTTAAATCCAATACCTCTAAAAGTCACTTTATAAATATAAAGACTGCACACGTTATTTATTCTTAGTAAAATGCAGCTGTTCTGTGAAGGCCCCAGGTATTTAGAGAACATCTGCAAATAAAGCACATCATGAGGAATTACGGAATAAAATGCTTTTCCTCATCAGAGACAGAGGAACTGGCCCAACTGGATAAAAAGCTATCATATGGGGCAACTATGGGGCAACAAAGTATATAATACTTACAAATGCTAAAAAAGAGACTTGAGACTGGTGAAATAAACAAAGCACATTAAAATTTATCATCACAATATTAAAAAACAATGCCTGCCATATTATGCTATGGGGCAGAAGCAGGGACTGAAAGACAAGGTCCAAGGATTATATTCAAACCAAAGGACACAAAACGAACATGGCAGAAGTGCACATGTGCATGTGCACAGAAATCTGTCTGTGCACATGCCATGGTGGCACAGACAGATTTTGAATTTCAACCTCATTCAACGCAACTATAGGCCAGAAAGTGGCGCTAGTTCGGATTTCTCTACAACTTCAGAGTATTTGCGAAAAGAGTGGCAAAAACAAGTCAGACCAGATGTGCAAAATCTGTTGCATGATACCAAAGAAGATTGAATTCAAAGTATGCTCCAAAAATATTAAGTAACAAGTGTAGATACTCATTTACATGTAAATGTATACACCTGGCATGTAAATGCATACACCGACCACTTGAATCTTGCCTGAAAAGGCAAACATGCTAATCTTTCTGCATAAAAATTGTTGATGTGTAAAAGTTGATAACTGCAGTTGCAGTTCATGTCAAAATGCTTTTGTTTTTTAAGGCAGCTTTTTGTTCAAATTGAATGTCACATGCATTTGGCTGATTTGGCTGAACTGGGTTTTTTTTTTTGCTGGTTTGAATTTTTTTTTAGGCTTGTTTAGGCTGGTTTTTACTGGTTTGAACTGTTTTTTCTGGCTGTGTTTGATCTGGCTGAAGGTCAGGTCTTGGCTTTGGCTGTAGTTAAGTCCCAGCTTTAGGACTGTGTGGACATGGTTTAGAAGGGCATGAGGTTTGTTGTCTGTTTCTATTATACTGATTTTAAACCAGTTCTACGTGTTCGCTGATGTCAGTTCGGAAGAGCACCTCAACCACCATTTAATGTCAAAATGTTTTTGTACATACTACATAGTTACTTCAACCAAATTCGTTTTCCCTTCATTTTATTTCCTAATTCAATGGAAATTAATAACAGAATAGATAGGGAATTGAATCGATAAGTGATATTGATAACATAATCGATATTGATAAATTCTTATCAATTTCCATCCCTCTCTGCCACATAGCAAAACTTGAAGATAGTTGGGAGGTCTGTGTACCATAAGCCAAGATGTTTTGCTAACTACAGTTCAACCTCAGCCCCTGGCCCTAATTACCTATGAAAAAACCCAACAGGACCAGTCCAGATATATTTTTGTCATGGGTAATTTTTTTGTATTTCAAGGGCTGGAACCAAACTGCAGGGCATTGATCCAAACCACAGAGGGATGCTTAACATGGGGAAGAATTTAACTGGGGCATTTATCTGAAGTCAGCGCTGCATAAAGTGAATACCTAAAATAAGCCATGGGCTCATAAAAAAAAGTCTTTCTGACCTCACTGTGATTCATCTTCATTCATTACACATACGAGAGAAAATAAACTCAAAGGAAAAAAGTTGTGCATTACTCTAATGGCCCAGAAAACAATTACTGAGAAGTTAATAACTTTCCATAGCAGCTTGGAAATTTTAAAGAAGAGGCTGGGGTGCAAAGAGAGCGATATTGCAACAACAAAGTCATTGGAAGCCTAGTCTTTACTACGGTGAGCCCTAACAGAAATAAATCTAAAGCTCAACCAGCTTTGTTCTCTGGAATACAGCCAGTATTTACACCCAAAAATAAAAAGGTTTATTAAGCTTGGAACATTCCACACTAACAATTAAAAAATTGAAACAAAAACTTCAAGACCATTGAATAGAAGCTCTAAATACAGTAATTTAAAGATAAGCTACTAAAAACTACTTAAAAAAAAAAGAAGTAAACCACTAAAGTAAGTGGCTTAATAGCATAGCCTACCCCCAATAACCAAGATTCTCATTTAGGCTTCTAGACTTCTCTCTTTGTATACAACAAGCATAAGACTTAGAGGAAAAGAAAATCTCAATCTTAATGTAAATCCTTAATGAGTGTCCATCCACTGATAATGTTCAATATATGGTCAATGGTAAATGGCTTGTACTTGTACAGCTCTTTATCAAGTTCAGACGATCCTAAATTGCTTTACACTTCAGTAAGTCATTCACCCATTCAAGCACACATTCACACGCTGATGGTGGTAATCTTCCGTTATAGTTTATCATTTGTTGTGGTAAATTTCTTCTCAGGATAAGATATTGATTTGTCGTCACAATAAATTCAAATTAATACTTTTTAAAAACCCGTAAAGTAGTCCATATTGTCAGGATTGTTATTTTTGGATAATTTTTCCCCCCATTGTTGAATTGAGGTGGGTCAATAATTATTAGAGTTGACAATATGATTAGATGCAGTTACTGTGTGCATTTTAGTGATACATATCACACTTCTTTACATGACTGGTGTTCAGATTAAATTTTCTCTTACATTTATAGCAACAATGAAAAGTTGTAATACAAATCAATCATATTGTTAGCTTCATGGTCCAATTGTACACATATAAATACAATTTAATGTACAATATAACACAGACATCAATTGATCATTTAATGGAAATCATTAAAAGGCAGTTTACATAAAGAAGCCTGAGTGAGTCAGTCATGTTGCAGTAATCCTTTATCCTTGGAATGCATGTAATAGCTGTGGAGAGGGACCACTCTATTTTAACCGCAACAAATCACCTAGAAAGCCAGGCTAAAAGTAGATCGGCATCTGCAACAACTAGCAGGTCTTTTAGAGAAAACAGAAATAAAACAAAAACAAATTAACAATCAACCAAAAAAAAGAAAGAAAAAAAAGACACCTACCAGTACTTTCTAAGGAAAAGATAAACTCATAATAAGAATTAGTCGCAGTGGTAGCTCTGACAATAACTCAATGCAAGAAAAAAAACCCAACAGAATTAAAACAGAAATACCAAGTTAGTCATACTTTCTGCAAGAACAGCAAGGACCGTACAAAGAGTCAATCATAGCCATAGCTCCATCAATGACTTTGCACAAAAAAGAAACCAGTCCAGGTCTATCCGCAAAGGTGAAAAAAAAGAAGAATGAGTACACAGAGTTAATGAAAGAAAAAGTTATTTCAATGACTTCATCAAGGAAGTTGAGATGGCTAAACATAGACACACATAGGAGTACTGCATATGGTAAAGAAAGAGTGCGCAAAATCAATAGCAGTTAGAGCTCTGTCAATGGCTTCTTCCACAAGAGAAATACCTAAACAGTAAAGAACTGGGACGGGAGTACTTTCTACTGAGAAGAAAAGGAAAGAATATACAGAATCAATAGGAAAACTCGCTCTGTCAATGGTTTTCTCTAGAGAATATATACTAAATATAGAAGCACCCGGCCAGGTGTACTTTGTATGGGAAATCAAGTCAATGAGTACCCAAGGTCAATAGCAGTAATAGTTCCTGTGGCTCTGTTCAGGACAGAAAACAGCTGTACAGAGAAACAGCATCAGTAGCACTACTTCAGTTAGAACAAAAAATAATAATAGTTATCAATTGTTAAACCAAATAAGCCTGTAGTATATTGTAAGCTATAACTATAAAAATACAAAATATTAGTATATACTTTTTGCCAATTATAAGATACAGGACTAATTGTGGATGGAAGAAATTAATGTCAAGACATCAGTTTTTACTGATCACACCTCCTCACACTCCCCTATAAGACTGCCATCTATTGACATCAGCATTTAGGAAAGATCCACTAAAAACTGCCACCTTCCAACTTCTGTCTATTGAAAACGGTATTTTTCCAGATTTATTTACATTATGTTCTCCTACATTGTCAGCTTGTTTCCATCTGTATATTCTCCCTTGTTTTCACAATTTTTACACCTTTCTTTTTATCCCTGGCATATACTAGGTTATTTACACACAACTGTGTTCCCCTGCTGATGCCTTTTTGAAAACCACTTAATTAAAAAAGGCTGTAAGACTCAAATGTGCCCCTTTGCCACTACAATGAAGCACCACAAAACACCCATACATACAAGTCTTTTTTTTCCCTACATTCCTTTTCAGTCGCCTTTTATCTTATGTGCTCTATCAGGCTAATTACACAGAGATTAGAGGTGGTGGCGCGTCCCAGTAAACAACACAACAGGTGTAAGGACATTAATATTCATCTAGGTTTTATTTATGTAGTGCAGCACAGGTAAGAAAAAAAAGCAGGGACAAGCTTCTGAATGGAGGAAATTAGAGACAAGAAAAGTGTGCGTAAAAAGGCAGCAGCAACTACTGTACATGGGAACTGGGACAGCACACTTTTAATTAAGAGAAACATCTGAAAGAACACACAAAGTTCACTGATTTAGCATACTCGGGGAGAATACACATCCTCATTAGCAACAGGTTTAAAAAATCCATGTGGGAAGGTAGGTGATGTGGGCAGCCACATATCTTTGCTAGTCATCATCAACAAGATACGAACCCTGATTTTTAGAGGGCACTGTCTGCTTTCTTTTAGAAAAAAAGTCTGCAATTTCCACACCAAGTTACAAAAAAGGAACAGCAGGATAAAACCACAGTTTCGTATGAGCTGTTTTGCCTCTGATTTAAGTTACACACTGCTGGAAACTTCCAAACTTTAACAGATTGGGACCCCTCTGAACTTTCTAAATTCACATAAAAGAACTTCTGGAGCATGATTAAAACCACAGGCCACATTTTTCCTTCTGTTTTTAGTCTTTGTGTGAATATGACCTATACTGTACAGCTGTTAAATCTTTTGGTCAGACACACATATACACCCAGAGCACGTAGACTAAGGGGTTTTTTAGATGTGCACACTGACCCACTGGTGGCGGCTTATCCATTTAAACAGATGAGACGGTGCTTTGTGGCTCCCAAAGGCAAAAAAGTAAAATGATTTGAAGCACCACTTCTCTTTAGTTGACTATATTTCAATTGGACTGATGTTTTCTTTTTATTTGTCTACTAACGTTTTGACCCAGATTCTGAAACATGGCCCTCTCATTCTGAATTAGATTTCACATGTCACTGCGTGTTTACGCAAGGCTGGCTGGCCGACATTTAGATCATTCAAGCTTTGGTAGAATTAGGCACTGTAGATCTCAGGACGTTTGGACTATAGCTTCGCTATGAAGAGGTTCAAATCTACCTCTTCACGCAGCGCCCTATTAGAAGTAGTTAGAAGTTTTACACAAGTAAATCTACTAAAACTAGTGCTATATCTTTACTTTCCATGCCCATACAAAAGCAATGCCACCTCAAAGCTTCTGTGTTTAACTGTGTCTCTTTGCTGGACAAAACCCATAAACAGAGTTATTACTGCCATTAACTATGTGCCCTTTTTGTTCTTTCTTTTCCATGAAAAGTACTCCCAGCCAACTGATTGTCTGTTCAACCGCTTCTACACTTGGAAAAGTCTTTTACAGAGCTAATGTCAGTACGTTTTTTGTATTCTTTAAACATAGTGGTTTAAGTCTTTGTGTGTTAGTCTTTGCTTAACTAACCATTTGATGGACCTTTGGCTGCCAAGGAGTCTGTATAACGTTTTTTCCCTTTCAATTGAAGATTTCTCCAAACTCCGTGCTTCTGCATTTTGCTGTGTTT
Source organism: Xiphophorus maculatus (assembly GCF_002775205.1). Lineage (NCBI taxonomy): Eukaryota > Metazoa > Chordata > Actinopteri > Cyprinodontiformes > Poeciliidae > Xiphophorus > Xiphophorus maculatus. The sequence goes on along the minus strand of NC_036452.1, from coordinate 13,223,231 downwards.
CTTTTTTGATTGAACCACTGCAATCAACTCTCTGTATTCCATATTTCTTTTCAATAGTAGGTACTCCTGCAGCAGTGGGTCTTTTTTATTTCCCTTTTTTTGGATTGTTTCCTTCTGTGTCTGATTCCACTCTATTGTGCTGAAGTTTTCTTCATGTTTATAGAAGTGGATAGTTTCCAATGTCACCACATGCTTGCTTAGAATGGGTATGTTTACACTACTTTTGAAAGCTACTGCATATTATACCTCAAAATTGAACTTCTAAAAGTAACTTTTGCCCATTTTATCTCCTTGACCAAAGGAGGACAAGACAGAGTACAATACTCCTCTAACATGCAAATAATTTAAGAAAATCTAAATTAAATCCTTAGAATGTAGTTTCTGTGTTTAGCTCATAATAAGATACATTGGGTTGATGCAATCTCTCTTTTATGAAGAACTCCCATTAAAATCTTAGAATACAGTCAGATTTGTATCCGCCAGACCCCAGGGGACTGTTATCTTCCTCAGAAAAACTACTTTATGCTTGAAAATCTCCGTAAACCAACAACTTCTACTGTAACGTACTTACTACGACAGACAGCTGAAAACATGAGTTGATATTGATATGCTATTTATAATTTCTATTTGCATAAATTACATTAGCCAAAATGGGAAAGAGCATGGGGGGAAATAAGAGCCAGTTGCAAGCAAGTTGATTCGCATTGCCAAGTAGGACTTATTGCATTTGTTTTGCTCTCTCTCATTTCTCATTAAACCTGGCATCACAAAGTTCAGCTAATGAAGGTGGGGACATTGTGTGCAGCCTCATATGTGTCTGTGGGAGTATCCTGTGTACTGACAAATAAATCCTTGTCAGCTGAACACATAGGGCTGACAGGCTCTTATCAGTGGCATTAAAAGGGGAGCTCCTACTAGGTGACCAAACACTTGCAAATCAAGTGTCAATGTAGTCAAGACTTAGACAAGGACTAATAACAGCAGTGAACTACTTCTGCCTGCATGCTGTTAATTGGCTTAACATACAAAGCTGACATGGCTGATTGGGCAGCTAAAGGTGTACACCCCAGGACATTGCGGCTTAGTCACACAGTGCATACTTAAAAGTCAAAAACTATTTCTTTTCACACATGCAAAGGAGCTTAAAAGCTTTGCATCAGCAGACAAAGCTTTTCTCATTACCTTGTGTGGACCATGTCATCCCATTTTTTAAGAGAGTTCACAATAAACACACTAGATTTCAGAGATCTGATATAACCAAGCTGCTTTGCTTCCTAAAGCTTCAACCAAAACCAACACAATAGCAATGTCATTGTATTTGCTCTATTAAACACCAGTGGATTTATATAAAGCAGATATTTAATTTATGGATGTACTTTGTCCCCTAAAGCATTTCTAGAGCAAGCAATTTGGTTCTATATGTAAAGTGTAAACACTGAAGACTTGTAGTGCAAATGTATTGATATCATATTTATCATGGAGAACATTTTTAATCTAGATCAGCAGGTTTAGCAAACAAAAGCATCAAAATATCTGGGAACAATGCGGAAAAATGACAAACTTTCTTTTCATTTCCTTAGGAACAAGGAAATTAAAGATATTTGGGGATGAGTGGCTCAGCTGGTAGCACACACCAGTACTGGGGAAATAGCCCTTAATGCAGGACTATGTCTTTGACCATTGGCTGCATGTCTTTCTCTTCTCTCTCCTATCTATCTATCCATCCATCCATCCATCCATCCATCCTCTAACACCCTTGTCCCTAGTGAGGTCGGGAGGTGCTGGTGCCTATCTCCAGCAATCGTTCCGGGCGAGAGGCGGGGTACACCCTGGACAGGTCGCCAGTCTGTCGCAGGGCTATTTCCCATCCAATTACTGTTAAAAAAGGCCAGGAGTGCCTAAAAAATCCTAAAATAAAAATATATATATATGTTATGAATGGAATGCTAAAGCTATGTCTCAAATGCTAAACTATAGTTACAAGCACTGTCTTAGCTAAAGAAACTATGGCTATGTAATTATCATGTTAATCAAATGAACATTTTAAAATCCCCTAGCAAATTCGTCTGCAGAATAAACCTCTGTCTCCTTTGGGAAACATACGAGTGCTTCTCGTCAACTGATTCACATCAACTAACATTGGATCATCTTAGTTGTGTGTGTGCCACACATTGGAGGGTCCATTATTAAGTCTTCTTACTACAATGTCTATGTATGAGATGATGACATGGCTGATGAATGCACACACTGCTCCAATGTACAGGAAAAATGCATTTGTAATTTTGATAAGAAGCTTATGAAAATAATATGTTTGCTATTCATGGAAGCCTTGGCTTAGGCCACAGTACATAAATTCACTATTATGGCCAATTTAGTGCGTATTTTCTGTGCAGTGCATTTATTGAGCCATGTGACAAATTTCTACAACATGGAGAGTTAAAAAAACAGCACAACTTTAATTTCAATGTAATAACTTGATTCATAACTGAAAATTTTTAAACAGAATCTTTTGCTTGCTTATGTTTTCTGATTCTTGCACTTATTTGTAGAGATGACATTCTCATATTTCCCTGTACTAGCTGTCAAAGAAAACAGTGTTTTTTTGTTTGTTTTTTTGCAAACGTTTATGTTTGTGCACCAAGGCTTTAAACCTCACATACCTTTTGCAACTCCAGTTTGGCTGCAGCTTGGTGGACCGCAATGTCTGGCTGTTTCACCTCTCTCTTACAAACGTAGCAAATTTCCACTTATTTCATTCCACATTCCACATGAACAATACAATTTTGCTTAGGTTTCCACATGCAATTTAATAGGTATGGCCAATGTATTGAATACTGTCATTTAAATTTAATTCTTAATTATTACCAAAAAAAGACAGCCACCTACTTTTAGATTACCAAAACAAAGCTCACTGGAATCCACTATTTTAAGCAGAAAACCAATTCACTTATCAACTTCCTTCATCAGCCACAGAATTAGAGGAAGCATTTGCCAAATTGATCCAATTCCCTATTGTTCTCACGTTGCCAAACCTCACAGCTTTGAATGCTACTCTGCCTGAAACAAAATGGATAGAGGGAAGCAATAAAAAGGAAAGAAAAGCGACATCCCCCTTTTGTTTGTATGGGTAGGATTGCTGATTACCGCAATAAAAGGAAACATTTATTGGTATTCAAACTCCTGATCTATTCATGTCAGTTGAGCGACTGAAGAAGACGAGTCAGATAGAAGGTGGCATGTGGTGTAGCTCTCTTCCTTTGTACTGGATAATTTTATTTAAGTCTCTCGTTTTGTAAGAGACTTGCAAACACACAGTCGCAGATGGCCATTATTGCCAAATTCAATACAGCAATCATTGCTGAAAAATGGCAAACTTTCATTTCATTGTGTACCTCTGAATCTTAATGCCATTGGGGCCATTTTGAAAATGTGAGATTTAATCAAGGAATGGCGAGGCAAGTAGAAGTCTCATCCTAATCAGAGTTGAGAGAGTTATTATAGTCGTGCTGTTTTGCTCTACAGTTCAACCCAGTGTGTCTCTCTCCATAATTTCACATCAAAGCCAACCTCTTCCTGTGCACATTTTTTTGCAAGGAAAGACTGGAGTGCTGGTAAAGAGCCCACCTTGGGGTCACCAATCATGTAGAGGACTAGCACATAACTCTGTCATTTCCTGACACCACCACCTTCAAATGGGAGAGGAATGGCAGCCATAAATCGAGCCAGAGGCTGTCCAATCAATGCTACGGCAAGCTGACTGACGTGCCATTTGTCATAAGACGAACGCCTACTTTCCTATACCTACTACAGATAAGACTATTTCAGACATTTTACTCATTTTATAGGTTTTGCTTTTGTCAAGGAAGCCATAGGTTCATCCAATTGCACTTTGCATTTGCTGAATGTCACAAGATAATTAATGTCATTCTACAATTTCAACACTGCTGCTTAATATGGTTCATTTAATTATTTTTATTGAAATATTTTCTGAAGAACAGAACATGGTTGGATACTGCCAGGGTTAACGGATGGACAACTACAGTATCCTCTACATGTTTTTGTACAGTATTTCTAATACAAATCTATAACAAACCCTAAAATACTTTTTTTTTTCCTCATTTTGGTAGTGTGATAGATTACTGCATAACAGATAAAAGCATGAAACTGACATTTACTCAGCTACAGAAGTACTTTTTTGTACAGATTTTGCAATAAGTTTTCCGTTATCGTTATGAAAGATCAAATAACAAAGTATCCTCTTTTTTTCTAGTAATTTGTTTCAACTACAATGACATTTTACAAAAGTATAAACTCTTACAAGTTTTCAAAGGGATAGAGAAACATACACCCAAAGCATAACAGAGTTTTCACCATACTTTACACCTGATACGAGGTCTCTGTCACATAAATCCTTGTTTTGAATCATGACAAATGTACACTACTGAAAATCTCAATCTCAAGTTTAATCTGATCAAAACAAATCATTGCAAAAAAAAAAAAGTTAAGAAAAAATGGCATCTATATAGTATCTTACAGTTAAGAATAGATTACCCCAAAATCTTGAACCACGTCTCTACAAGACTCAATGAAGATTTTAGGTCTTTTTGCAGAAGTCAACAAGTCTTTCTTTAAAAACATCTAAGCAGTTTAAAAACATAATGATGGTATATAATCTAACAAAGTTCCAAGGGCATCTAGGGGGCAAAAACACCTCTAAGGATCACTGACATTTACTCAGCTACAGAAGTACTTTTTTGTACAGATTTTGCAAAAAAAATTTTGCCAGTTGTTTGTTGATTCTTGCGTTGTGTGTGAATTGGGAGACAGTTATTTTTTGTTTTTGGGCATGTGCACCGACTGATGGCACCCTTTGAATTTCGTTGTCCTAGTGACAATGACAATAAAGATTTATCTTATCTTATCTTATGATCCCTCAGTGTACTTGGAAATGGGTAAGATGCCACTTTTTGCAGCATTTCTTCAACAATGAAGTTTGAACATTTTTCTTAACCCACTTGCCATCGTTCCAATTCTGCATATTGGAAAGAGAAATATGGTGTCTTGATCTCGCTTGGCTGTCACAATTTGCATATTTTTAACTTCTCAAAAAAATACTTTCAATCCATTCAAACAAACCTAAGTGAGAAGTTCTAGCTTTTTGAACTTCTAAAGAACAAAACAAAACTGCCTTAATTAAATGGCTTGTTCTCCCATCTTTTTTATTTTTGAAGAATGGATAACAAAAACATTTTTCTGTGTCACATGAAATGTATATACCAGAGAATCAGGAAGTCATGGATTACCAATTTAAGGTTCTGTGACACACTCCAAGCCATACAATGCAAAACTAAAATATTAGAAGTGATAATGATTGTGCCACTGCATGAATGAATGCAGCCTAAAGACCAGATTAAAAAAATATGCCAGGATGAGATTATTATATTGCAATAAAAGTTACATTTTAAATACTATTACAAACATTTACTAAGTGAGGTCAATGCTGCACTCAATAACTTCACACGTACTTCTCGTATGGGAAGGATAAATCAGCATAATATTAAGGAAACATTACCTGCACAATTTTTCCACCAAAGGTAAAACTGTCTGCTCTAAGAGGTTTATCATCAACAGAGTAGTCACAAATATATCCCATGATATGTAAGGATAGAATATAGATACAGATAAAACTGCATAGTCAAAACTGTTTCAATGACCTGATATTCATTTCAGTGGACTGCCAGAAACTAACAATAGAAAAAAAAATTAGGTAAAAGTAGGTAGTAGGATAGGTAACAGCCCCCCACAAAGCTGCAAAGATTAAGTAAATATAGAAAACAGATGGATGGGTGGATTTTAATAATACTGAATATCATGCTATGCATAGTGTTGAAGCCCTTATGGAAATAAGCTTGAACATTTTTTAGTGGTCAGTGAAGGTACGCCATAATTGCTTCCACTTTTCATGGGTTACAGAAGTTAAATGTCCTTCACATTTATCCACATAATCTATTAATGCATCTTAATAATTGATATAACGCCTCTGTGGCCGTGCTCTTGGCCCACAATCAATTAGTAATTTAAATGAGAGGGCAGAGGAGCCAGATGGGATGGTTCACCAAGAAGTTTATAAAACCAGGTGTTCCAGACAATAAATAATAAAAGCTATGCATTTATATTTCAGACTGATGCAAAGGCTGTATCCACTGTAGCACCAGCAACTGATAGAAAACCTGGGAAAATAAGTCGTCTTCTGGAAATTGCACAATTCTGAAGCTTCACATCACTCCCTCAAACACCCACACTCAGAGGACTCACTCATTCCTCTGTGTTCTAAAACCTTTTTTTTTAAAAAAAGGTTGTGTTGGCTCTATTGACCTTTATTTGAAAGTAGTTTGACAGGAAACAGGGTAATCAGAGAGGGGGAAGACATGTGGTAAATGTCGCCAGGCCGGGAATCGAATCTGCGACCACCACCACGAGGACTAAGGCCACGAGGACTCAATTTCCATTACACTAAACACTAAAACACTCAATTTTAGTGTTTCAATTTCACTAAAATTGAAACAATCTTGAGATTGTTTCAATTTGATTTAAAGAGAGATTTTTTTTAAAAAAAGGCAAGTTTCTTTGATTGGCATTAATCAATATCTAAGCATGTGGGTCATGCTTTTCCCCTGCGCCACCTCAGCACCCCTAAGACCTTTTACACATCGATGATATCCATTAATGACTGATCACCACACACACGGCTCACAAGTCTTTCTAACATTGGAGAATTCTTGGGTGAATTTTTCCAGCAAAATAAAAAAAAAAAATAATGGCCAGGGATAGTCCCATAGTATTAAAACACAAATTTATTTCTCTAATTAAAGTGTAAAGTGTAGGAGCCTTCTCTCAGCCTACAGAATGGCAGTAAGCCTGAAATGGTCAGGAATGGTAACAATTCATTCATTAGCCTAAGCTCCAAAGAGGTAGAAAAAAAGCCCCAAGTTCTTTGCAATTGCAAAATAAAGGCAATTCAACTACATAAATTGATTTTTTTATATAACTTTTTCTTAAAAAACCTCTATTGTGCTTGATGCCAGAAAATAGTCCTAGCCTGCCAATGGTGCACCACCTGCTTGTAGTAGTATCCTATTTTGTAGTGTTAGTGTTAAAAATACAGCAAAATGTTTCACCTCTCACATTTTGTAGCTTCAAATTAAGCAGAAGAGGAATAGGGCTAGCAGTGTTCATACGGGTAATGACATTTGGCCTTCTGAATCATATATTTAGTTGGACTTTTATTCCTTCAACATGACTAGCAAGAACTATTAGCTGATTGTTTTGTGGAGGTTAGTGTGACCAAAACAGGCATTAATTACTCAAACACAAATTCTTGCATTATTCTCACTCACTCATTATTTACTGCATATCACCAGCTGCCGCCATGTGTAACCAAAAGGTTAATGAAGAGCAAAGCGACATGAGGGCCTCCCAAACCTCCTGCCATTGCTCTGTTATATTGTGCGTTTGTATATGTGGCTGTGCAAGTGAATCTCATCAGACACGTATGCCTGCCATTTCTTAATTATTGATAATGAAGCCCATGGAGACTGCAGTGAAAGATGAAGGGGAAAATGGCAACTGTTGCAGTCAGACATAATAACAATACAAGTCATGATGGCACTGTAATGAGAGCAATTACACGAGTATACCCTCGACAACCACAACAAAACAACTCATTCTGCCATTTTCAGAAGTTGGGGCTGTATGATCATCACTCTCTTCATTGAAAACATCTTTTTTTTTAACCGCTTTACCCAAACCCCTTCATTATGACCAAAGTTTCCACATCTAAAACCTATATTCATCCATGTTTTCTAGTACAAAACCCAACTTGCATTGTCGACATAGTAGAAGCCATAAATAATGCTGACAGTCTATGTGGAGTTGATGATTACAACACTCACAAACTCAACACCCTCTGTGCCACATCAACTAGTTCCTGTGACCTTCCCATCCTTGAGGGAGACAGTTTTACATCCCAGCTCTCATTAAATCTCCTGAGGTTTAGGGCCATGGTAAAGCAAACAAATGGCTCGTAATCACAGTGGTAATAAGAACAGAGGTGGTCATTAGAAATGCTGTTTTCCCCATATGGGATTTCTTAAAGAGAACAGAGGACCCTTCTCTTATTGTGCAAGAGTGACTTATTGTTTCTGGCAGCACAGTGACAGATTGTCCTTGTCTGTATTGGGAGAGATGGGGACTTATCCTTACTGGCTGACCACCTACTTGACTTGCCCACATGAAAGTATGAAGAAGTATGAGATTTACTGGGATAACCTTGAGACTTTAGAAAACCCCACAATTTCACTCTGTTATATAAAAAAGTAACAAATAATCTTATCAGCCAATTTGTGAAGTACACTTAGTTACCCCTTTACATCCAGGACTGTTGTAATTGTTTTTAATGGCATAGATTTAGGCAGGTATCAATTTGGTCCATATTGATATAAAATCATTACAAAGTTGCTTCAAATTTGTTAGCTACATCCATGATGGGATTCTCAACTATTCACCAAAAGTACTTTGTTGTACTAAAATCTGGTAATTGCAGAGGCCATGGGAGTTCAGTTAACTCAATGTCAAGTTCAAGAAACCAGTTTAAGATGAACTGCACTTTGTAACTTGGTGCATTATCCTGCTGACAGTAGTCATCAGAAGATGTCTGTAAATCTAAGAGACGGCCATGTGAGAAAATTGAAGTCCAAACCAGCCCATGCAGCACCAGTAAGAATGCCAAAGTGACGCTTACCTTTGCCTAATCGAGTGGCTGGTTAAAAAACACTGAGCCTCTATTAATGCAGCTTTAGATCAGATATTGATACTATCTAGTATTACTAGAATAGACCAGATCAAATACTAATTGAAATTGGCCACTTTTTCATTTGTCAGGTTTTCTGCGTATATTTAATTGCAAATTATATATTTTTAAAAAGTTTGATTTTCAAATTACTTTGTCAACTTTCACCCAAATTTAACGACACATGGCAGTCACAGGATGTCTGCTTTGACCTCATTTGAGGTACACAGCGAACTGCCATGACAAATAGTCCTACATGTACTTACTGGGATCTGAGAAGCAATTTTCTTAATAGAGCAATCAGTCAATAAGTCATTCTAATTTTGACTTTCACATGTGAGGAATAACTGGAATAATGCAAATAAAAAAGTTAAGGTAGTATCCTCATGACACAACCAAGATGTAACCCAATCCATCTGTCACTAATCCTAAAACTTTTATCAGCCCAAATGAGCAATATTGTTCTTAGATTGGGTCACTATAGAGTGGTAAGAAATGTGCAATGATTGTTCTATAACTGTGCTTCTTTGTACAAGAAAACTGAATTAAAGGTAAAAAATTACATATCTGAATGTGTAAATGATAAATTCTTTATGCAAAACCAAGTCATAATGAGCAAAAGATTCTTAGTTATGTGCACAAACCTCTTTGGATTTTTGGTTTCTGTTGTCAAAAATAAAAAAATACCAAATTCAGATTTTATTTTCTTTCAAAACGGTGGAAACGTTTGCAAAGTAAGGCTTCTAAAGCTTTCAGATAACATAATGTTATATCAGTTTCACTTAGCATGAAGCATATATTTAAACAGAACAGGGAGAAAAACGCGTTCCATATCCATATGTTTATTAATCTGAGTGTTTTCAATTTTCATGATGCATGACACGTTCAGTTTATTTACTTTCCAATTTATGAGTTTTTGCAAGAAGCTCACTTAGCATAAATAGCCATAAAGGTCTAAGTGACTACGCAGAGTGACTTGGAAAAATCTGCTCAAGTGACAACACAATAAATGCATGCATACCAATAATAGTCATAAAAAGCTCTTACCTTTATTTGTAATCATTCACAGTGGGCAGCACCAAGGGAACATGGAAGAGAGAAAAACGAAGAGATTAAGAATGTGATGATGCTGAAAATTCAGAATTAAATGTATTTCTGCCTAGCAATAAGTCCCACAATTTAAAGTACCATAAAAAAAGAAATAAGCAGCAAAAGACAAAGACACATTTTGTTTTCAGTCAGGTTGAGGTATGGAGATTCAGTTGTAAATCTTGCAATACCAATTCTTAGCACTGCAGCTAATGATTATTTTAGTAATAAATTATTCAATTGCTTATTCTGATAATTAATCAAATAAAAATAATTCTGCAGATTTTTCATTTAACTATTGAAGTTTTCCAAAGGGGTGATTACTTTTTCTTGTAGGGGCAGGTCAACCTGAATTGCTCGATTTCCCTTTAATAAATGAAATTCTTCTTTGAAAACCTTAATTTGAATTCACTCAGGTTATTTTTGACTTGTCCTAACTGATGGAACTAGGAATTCTGCTTTAAACCAGAAGATTCAGAATGATTCAAAATAGCCACTGATCAGTTGCAATATATCGGTATATTCGATTCTCCTCATAACTTGAGTTATCCAGCAGGATAATAATTCAAAGCACAACACTAAGTCCACCCTAGAGCGTCTAAAAAGCAAAAGTGACAAGAAGACGGCTTTGGAATGGCCTTGTCGAATCCCAAACTCAAGTTAAGATGCTTTTCTTGAATTAAATCCTTCTAGTTTAAGCAAAAATATTGATAAAGTTAACACAGTGGGCAGCAGTAAAGCTTGATGAGATATTCCAATGAGCAGTTGCAGCAACTAACCAATGAGCAGAGGCAATGATAGGAGCAGTACCAGAAGAAGCAGTAGCAATGATTAATGAACAAAAACATAGGAGCAACTCATGCTGCAGATGTCTTTGCAAAATGGACGATGCATCAGCTGTTCTGGAAATAAAGAGAGTAGGTTTATGACAGCTAAAAATAATGTGCTGTATGATAATTTGATGCCTCATATATTTGGCATAAAGCTTCAGTGACAGACGTGAACGAGTTATGTGGTCTCCCGTGTCTTCAACAGTGACATTGTATGAAAAATAAATTCAAAAAGAGACAAACAAGGAATGATGCTATGCATTTTACATGTCTGTGCAGTTACTTTTCAGGAGACTTGAACAAGCTATGCCTTGATAAACAAATCTTTGATAAGCAAACTCCAGGTAAGACCCCATTAAAGTCCTATTAGTTAAAAGAAATCAGGAGGACAAACTTTAAAGGAGAGGAACAAAGGAATGAGAAAAAGGCAACCTGAAGAAGAGAGAGAAGCAAGGAAGGTTGAGAGGGTGGAGACAACTCTGAAATGATGAGCTGAAGTGGATACTAAAAAAAAGAAAAGATGTTCTTTCATCTTGTAAGCTTTCAGAAAAACTCGTGCAACAGCAAGGATTAAGCCCAGGCCATACTTCATAGCAGCAGCCATCAATTGTGAAATGAGTGCATGAACAACTGGATGCGACAGACCCTAACAAGTTAGGTATTGTTACTTCTCTGAATTATTTGCATATGCTAAGAATTCTGAACAAACCATAAAAAGTGCTAAAATGGTCAACTGTGTCAAATTCAGGCAATGTCTGCAAAACCCTTGTAAAAGAACAGTTTTATCATAGGTATTAGAGCATCTCAAAACCATTTAAATAATCATTGCTCTTTCTGTGCCAGATTTTAAACATAAACCACACAAAGAGGTACAAAAAGGAACTGATGCTAAGTTGTAATCAAAGTGGCCGAAATTCAAATTGTGACGTTAATACAACTGAATAGGTCTCATCAATGCAAAAGGTTCACATGTTTCCCAGAGATTCTGTGCCAAAAACACAAGCCTGTGGATGAATTCTTAGGTGGTGAAATAAGCAACAGGTTTTACGACATGTTTCATAAAGGATCTCATTTTGTTTGACATTCTCTTTATAAACTCAAACCACAACCAGCTTATTGATCCTGTGGTGTTTCTCTTTGGAATTAGGCTACTTCATCTTATTCCTCATGAGATGAATCAGAGTTTCATTCAATCGCTCACTTGAAACTCCTGCTGTTGCCATTTTTTTTTTTTCTCCACACAGCGTCACGTGCAGAAAATTTTCCGGTTGGGACGGGGGGACTAGCGGTGCATTCGTAGGGTGTCGGATAAACAACACTTGCAAAGAATTATATACCGAAAGAATATTTGAACAACAGTTTCTCTTCAATGGTAGACTCTAGAGCCATTTTAACCATTACAAATCCAAAAACTTGTGATACAGCTAGTATACTCAATAAATCGCCCAGAAATTTAGGTCTGCTCTAAACACAGCTTTTTATATTTCCATCTGAAGAAATATTGTATTCAACACGTTAGATATAGAGAAAAACCAGTTAATCAGATGGTGACTGGAACTGAAAGGCTTTTCAAAATGACCAACAATGAGACTGCTGGCCACTTCAAAATCAGATAGAGAACAGCCATGGAGCAAGTGAAAAAGTTAGTTTTATGGGGATTTATGCCCCAAACTAATCCCAGTGTTAAACTAATACTAGTGACAATTTTGTTCCAATTCTTTTTGTTTTCACCATTGCAAGCCCCCACTCTGGCTCCAAAAATCTGCCACTATTTCAGCATTAACTCTCAGCAGGTCAAGAGGAAATAATGCACCTACTGTATATTGGCAATTATGCTCAGAAAAATGGGGTTGACATTCTCATTAAGAATACTCTAATAATGACTTTATCCCAGATGGAAATCAGGCATTTATTTGCAAGCATTTGCCAATACCAAGCCACAGCCTGAATTATCTCAGTTGAAACAGCATTATATTTATTACAGAGCCCCATTTTGTAGCCTTAATAACTACACAGTTAATGAAAACCATGCCAAAAATACATAAGACCAGAGAAAAACATAATTTTAACCTAGCAATATTAAAGTCCTAAAACATATTTTGTACTGGACATTACATTTACTCATACTCTATTTTGCACTAATTAATGCATAGTTAAGGATAAAGGTCAACAACCTTTGCTGAGAAGTTAAACAAGTTTGAATGGTGGATTTCAGCTCACTGGTGTCTGTGTCTTGACAACACTACTGGACATTGTTCAGTCTATGAGCAGACCAATTATCTGGCCAATCAAATGAGTAACTTTTATGGTCAATAAACTAGGTATTGGTGTTTTTGGCACAATAGGCAGGTCTCTAGTACTGCAAGCTTTTGGGGGAAAAAATAGTTTACTGAATGGCTAGCCTAAGCTTTGTAAATTAGTTCCTGTTTTGATATGACTCATTGATATCACTGTTGCTTGTATTATATTTATTATCACTTTTTAATAATTGTCCAAGACTGTAATCTAATCTATCTCTACTTTTTTTATTCTACATGGTTTTCATTCTGCTCGCATTACTGCTGATGAACACCATTCTGTATGCAGCTGGTCATTTCAGTAAGGGGCATTCACACACACTCTTGTTGAAATAGCATTACTACGTGTTATTGTAATTGCAACAAACAATTCAAATATGTGCACCTATAATAATAATGCACCTTATTTTGGCAATTAAAGAATTTAATTCTGACTTTTTTTCCCTTAATGCCAAACAGTAAAAAAGAAGAAGCACACCTTTTTTATTTCTTATACATCATGTGTTTTATGGTCAGTTTAAGTGATTACATTATTGCCAGCCATGCAGAAAATCAGGAAACAATCCAACCCCAACACATTAAATTACCAGCTGTAAACTGCATGTATCTTTCTGCAAAGGATTTATCTCCTTTGCTATGCTGAAGAGTGTCAGTATTCATCCTCACAGTGTCATCATATCATGTGGTTGCTTCTGGAGCTCCAGTCAATCAGAGAGTAATTGGAACAGCTCAGGCTTTAAGAAAGGTCTATACTCAGTGTCTCCGTCAATTCTGCAGCCTCTGAAGCACTTGGCCAATTTCCCTCATGGTGGCAATCTGGCTTTATTGATCCCATTTTTATTATAGCGCTTTATGTCCATGTCCCACAAACTCTTAACAGAAGAGGACTTTACTTTCATGAACACAAAGAGAGGGTTTGTGTTTTCTCTGTTTTCGGGGGAGCTGATACAAAAGCCGCTTTTGGCATTTGGAAACTGGAAAAGGAAAAAAAAAAAAAAGAAAAAAAAGAGCACCACTGTTCTCGTTCAGCTCAACTCAATATTGCTTCATTTGAAGTCACTGTCTCTGCTTGACATCAGAAGTAGCGGTTTTAGAAGTTGCCTTATTTGACTGTTTTGTGGTAGAAAATATATTCAAGAGAAGAAACGTTTAAAAAATATGTTAAACTCAAAGCAAAAATACAAGACAAGTTGGTGGGTTTATTTTCACAAATAAAATTGCTCAAAATAACCAATGAACATTTTAATGAACAACGTACAGTCCCACTCCAGAAATGCATGTGGCCTCCAGGTGGATTTTGCCCTGGCTGTTTGAGCATTAAGCACATAAGACTGACAATATTTAACCTATTTATGTAAAATACACTGCAACTATGACGACATACTGTATGTTAACACTAATTTTACTTTCTGAGGAGTTTCTCTCTCTCTCTTTCTCTGTCTCTCGAGCTTTAATCCTCCTGTTATGTTACGGGTCAAATTGACCAGTTTTAAAGTTTACTTTTTTTTTTTAAATAGTTGGAAGTATTTTTTCTGCATGAAACTTTTTCTATTTGTCTTAATAGATGCACTCTACATATAAATTGAAAATGGTTCATTTTACACATTTGCAATCCCCTCTACGTCGACATATTACATAGATACTTTTCGGGTCAATTTGACCCGGCAGTCAAGTTGAAGGGTGAAAAGGATTAAAAAAAAGTCCAATTCAACTTGTTTCCTTGCAACTATGAGACATATTTCACCACACACACACCCCACCACACACATACATGCACACGCCCACAAGTCCAGTTTCTCGCTATTCTCTTTACTAGGAAACTGGGAGAAAGCAGGTGTTCATACAACTTTTGACGGGAATCTTTTCTGTTCCAACGGGCAAACTCCCCCCACACTGAGTGGACACTCAGCAGAAATGGAGGGAAAACACAATTACTCTCTGCATGACTCATTTATCTTGATTTTGGTCAGTGGGTCAATTTGACCCAGAACATAATACATGTCTCCAGTTCAATTATAAAGATCACCCCTTGAAAACAAAAAAATCAAAATATAATATATATATATATTTTTTTTTTTACAAAATATCAATTTGAAGGATAATTATTGTTTTTTGTGTGTGTAGGTTTTTCAGTGGACATAAAAAAATGTAATTTACATAAAAAAAAATTAATTTACATTTTTTATGTCCAAATGAGTAAATTGTCATCATCGATCGTTTATTTGTGAGAAATTAAAAAAACAATATTGCACAAATATTGATTGAAATGGTTAGTATTGGAGTTAATAATCAGATACAAAAATGTTTTAGATTATTTTCTTTGGTTTCTCACACTATTGCATGACTCTATAGCAGTGGTTCTCAAACTTTTTTCAGTGATGTACCCCCTTAAAAACATATTTTTAGTCAAGTACCCCCTGACACGGGCAAAACATTTTTGGAATTAAAAAGAGGTACAGCGCTGTAAAATCACTGTCTGATTTATTAAAGCCAAATAACTTATACCAGTGAACCTGACAAATACATCCATATTGCAAACATTACATGGTTAAACAAAAAAGAAAAACAGAAGACGGTGACCACCAGGAAGGTATAAAACCAGTCAAACCGTTTTATTTTAAAGGATATTGAAACTAAATACTGAATATAAAATTCAGTGCATGAACACACATTTATATTTTATCGAACTTTTTACTTGATGAAGCACTATACAAGTACAGGCCATTTACCAATTTGGGAACCACCAGAAGTCATGGAAGGCCATGACTCCTTATCCAGCAAGTCATTTTTATTATTGTTTTTTCTTTCTGTTTTCCATTGTTTGAAGTTTCTGTCACTGGCGAGAAAGACTCCTTCAAATGAACCTCAGCTTTGGAAACCTGGTTTTGATCTACTACTTCAGTCTCTCTCACAGCATTTCTACAAAGTTGTTGTTCATAATATTGCAGGTAAAAGCAGATACTGCCCCTTCAGTGAAAAAAAAACCATAATTGGGTGGGAATGTAGAAGTCTTTTATGCCAAAATTTCAGGAGATTCTCAGTAAAAGAGACAAGTTTGGAGGGGAATGACAACTGCTGAAGTGCAACCATATACAACCAATGTTGTATATGGCTGACTCACCATTTGCACATAAATTAGCAATCTCCTTAAAAGCACAGTAAGTTGTTATGGTGGTGTTTGTGTTATTTCCAGTTATAATTGTAGAACAGGAAGAGTTATTGTAAAGCATCAAATACAAGCAGCATTCACAGATATATTGTTACCTTAGCAAATTACAAAAACCCTTATTAAAAAAGTAAACCTCAGAAAAAGAAATACATGTGGCTTTGGAGAAAGTTACTATTTGTAGACATGATAATTAAATAACTTTCCTGAGACTCAGATTTTAGTAGACAATTTTTTCTAAGTAAGTAAAGTTTATTTATAAAGCGCTTTTCACAGACAAAATTTTCAGTGCTAAAAAATAAAACAGATTGTTCTTTGCTAGAGGTGTGTCAAATTGGACCTGCATTAAAGGAAGGCTATTCATATTCAAAGTATGATCAACATGCCAGTTTCTTTAGTCACGTCTGCAGCAGTTTATGCTAACCTGATGTGGACTTTTTTTTCATCTGTTTCCATAAATTGAAGATAAAGTGAAAAGGAACAATAACAAAGCAGAAATTCTATATGCTTTCTGTCTTAAGCGATCTACAAAACAAAGAAATTGACAAACTGCTAAAAATGTGCTTGAGGTACAAAACAAAAAAGGACAAAAAAAGTTATACAGACATTCTGTGTAGAGCTTTCATGAGCTATTAGAGACAACAAGCATGAAAGACTGCTCTGGTAAGATGAGACCAATGTTTTGCCCCACATGGAAAGGAATGCCAACACAACAGAAAGCAGTGTCTGCTTTCTCACCATCAAACATGGTGGTGGCAGAATCAAGCAGTTATGGTCCTTTTTTAGCAGGCAGAAGGACGTTGGTCAGAGTTTATGGAAATGCTGAATGGAGCTACTATAAAAGCAGTGGAATCCTGGAGGAAAAGCAATTAGACCCTGCAAAAGACTTGGGACAGTGGCAGAATATCACTTATAGCAGCAAAATTAACTTAGATTTAAAGGCAGAGTTACAGTGGGTTATACCTAATGCATGCTGATGAGGCAAAACGTCAAATCAAACAAGACCAGAGACTTGAAAACTGATGTCCATTGATGGGTTTCAGCAAATTTGACTGAGATATTTTCCAAACAATAGAAACATTTATGTTTATCTTTATGGTGATCTGAAATGCTGTTAAAGACTTGCAGCAAATTGTAATTGTATTCTTTATTTTGGATAGATATCCTTCTAGAAAATATTGCGCAACTTAAAAAATGTAGAAAACTCGAGGGGTATGCACAGCACTGTATCTATGTCCAAGAACACACACTTTAGAGCACTGTCACATGCTGCAGAGAAATTTAAGGATTTTCAAACCAGCATCCACTTTCTGTATGTCATGCGGTGGATATTGCGCTTTGTTTTTGTTCGCTTGTCTTTCTGCGTTAGTAGAGGGAGGAGAGCAGCTCAGCATAAATTCTTCTAAACGGTGGTGTGCATTTCATGAAGAATTTACATCTGCATTCATCAGTTCATTTGTAATTATAGATCGTTCATCAGCAGGCAAACACACACCTGCACAGACTCCCGCAGTTAACACCAAATGACAGGGCGTTCTGCCACCTCTCTCTATTTTCACCACA
The DNA here is from genome assembly GCF_002775205.1 of Xiphophorus maculatus. Classification (NCBI taxonomy): domain Eukaryota; kingdom Metazoa; phylum Chordata; class Actinopteri; order Cyprinodontiformes; family Poeciliidae; genus Xiphophorus; species Xiphophorus maculatus. Next base: position 13,205,438 of record NC_036452.1, on the reverse strand, counting down.
AGACTTCTAAAGACTGCATTTTTTTTCCCCCTCGAACCGAAGCTGAAACGGCAACATAATTCAATAATAAGATCAGTCAACTATAAAAAGACAGGGTGATGCGCTGGAAGACAAGGAAGGAGAGGAGCGAGTTTTAAAAGAGAAGGTAAAGAAGGAAGCAAGAAAAAAAGAGAACAAAGCTCTAGAATTGATGTGGTTTCCAAGTATGCAGCCGCAAAGTAATTTCAGTAAAACGATTACACCTCACACAGCCCCAAATGAATCTGACATAATCGATAAAACTGAAATATTATCCCTTGTTTTATACCAGAACAATAGTGTGTTTTCAGCCTTGCCTACTCGTCCTGCAACTTTCAGCACTATCAAACCCACGTTCACTCAAGTTGGTTGTGTTGTTTTTTTTTTTATTTATTGTGACCTCATTCAAAACTTACTCTTGCAGAAGCCTTGCTCCACACACAAGAGTCTCAGTGAAAATTTACCATACAAGACATCCCCCATATTCTGCTGACAAAATGTCAAACATTTACAGGCCAAATCGAGTCGTAGCGACAGAGATGAAAGTCTGCATCTCTATGGAGTCTTTTTTGATTTTCACTGACACTTTTTATGGACTCTGCAATTTAAAATAAGTCCTCTGTGTGAATGACTGGCTGACTATTCCCAGTTTCATACCAAAGTGGGAGTTTAGTTGGAAGACAAGTGCTATCAATTATCACCAAGATCAATGTAAAATGCAAAACAACCAAATGCCAAGAAGTTGCCAGTAGAGCCAGTTTACATATTAAATAATTTTAGAAATCTCCCATTCCTCCTTTTTTCTGTTCATCTTTGATATCAATGATGTCAGTACAAACACTTATTCTTCTTCCCAGTTAATGGATGCTGAGACAACTACAACTTCCCACACCCATGTTTTAAAGGATTGTACATTCATCCAGACAGGTTTTTGGATTCTGCTGAGATTCTGAATACCCATACAAGCACAGGGAAAATATGCAAACTTCCTAAAGAATGAGATCACTCCAGATTTAAACTGCACATCATATGGCTTTTAAAGAATGGCAGTGAGACCACAGTGCAAAGATAAGACAGCTTTTATCACTGACACAATGAGCATACCATTTAAACAGAACACCACTGAAACACACCACTGAAGCAGACATTAAAACAGGTGTTAATCCCTTTGGAAGGGTAGGCAGGTGAAAAATCCAACTAGAAAATGAAACAAGCGTCTCCATTGTTTCAGGGTTGTTAGAAGAGGAAAGCCATATGTTGTAAATTGCAAAATAATAATGAAGAAAATACCTATTTTAATTTGTTTATTTGATTAGAACAGTGCACATTAATCAAAGACATTCTACTGAAGTAGGCAACAACTAGCAGGGATTTACGTAAAATAATGCAAAACTCAATAAATTTACATGCAAATTTAAAAATTTGTTCAGAAACATAAACATAATTAACCTAATTAAGCTGCTTAGTCAGCTATTCAGCAAAAAAAAAACTGTTGAGTTGGGGATTAATTTCCCTTTAAAGAGAGAGGCCAATTTCAAGACTTCACCTAAAAGTCAGTTTTCTTTTAAGTTATTTTTGATTTATGCAGCATTTTTGTAAGAACTGAAGGTAACGGTAGAACTTGATTGTGCAATACAATGGCACTTTGATTTGGAAAATACAAAATGCCCCGCCCCAAATGAAACTATTTAATAAATCTTGCTCTTTGAGCTAATGAACAAAGAACTGGTAAGAATTGTGAACCATTTTCCAGCACCACTTGTTTATAAAGGCATTAGTACATTTTTGTGTTAAGTGATATCCATTCTCTGAGTTCCTATTATCTACGATCAGGTTGTGGTGATAACAGGTCCAAGAAGGGAAACCCAAGCTCATTTTGAGAGGAGGGCGGGGGGGTTCCTAAGATGTTTGATATACAATCCATTCAGTAAATTCTGAGTGTGTACATTACTGCAGACAAAGCCCCAATCTGTCTATCCATCTCCCATTCCATCCTTTTCAACTTATTCAATATCATTACAATTTTCCTTTATTACAAAATCCAAGTAAACTGTAACCCATATAAAGTTTCTGGATATAAAGCCTAATTTTCTAGGAATATATCTTCTGCAATCCAGTACGTTCTACCTTGATCTGTCAACAATAGCATTATGGGTAGACGTTACAAGCCCATTTATTTCTTGTATACTTTTGGATGCATTTGACATTGAAAAAAAATGACGACGCGTGCCGTGGTGGCAGAGGGGTTAGCGCGACCCACATTCAGGCAAAACGTAGCCTCGACGCGGGTTCGACTCCCGGACCCAATGACGTTTACCGCATGTCTTCCTCCCCTCTCCTTCAGCTGCAGTGTATATGGTTCACACTATGTCACAGATTCCAAAGTTGGTTTAAGGTTGGCACAAGTAAAAACAGGTTTCCATCCATGGTAAAAGTAGCACAAAAACATAAACTGCTTTTCAAATTATAAAGGATTAAAGATCATGACCACAGCGTGTGAGCCCTGAAAAGTAAAATAATCCATGCTGCAGTGATAAACAACCCACTGCCAAAGGCCAGTGCTGGAGTACTTTAATTAAGCAGAACGTAAGCAAAAAAAACAAAACACAAAAACCTTGAGATACCAAGAAAGCAGAAAATACAGATGAAAAGAAAGAACCTAAACTTGGAGATGAGCATAGCTTGTCATCCCGATTAACAGCTCAAACCGAACAACTACAAGACTAATTCCTCCGGTCTGTGTGAGCGTGTAAGAAGTTGTCAGCTTCACGATTTCTGCACAGCGCCGAGGAAATGAAACAGAATCCGTCCTAATTGACTGAGCATACAGTTAGCAAATTAAAACAATTACATCTGCAGGCCAGTTGCTCGCTGGACTGTGAACTGCAAAACAACAATATGGAGGGCGATTTCAGCAAGACAGAACAGCCTCATTAATACAAACCAAGGGAGGGGGGCAGAGTGTAATCAAGTTGTAGCTTATTCAGCTGAAAATATCTAAGATTTTGCCAAAGATATGCAAGTACAGCTGGGAAGTCTACAAGCAACAACAGACCTAGATTATGTGTGATCTGGAGTGTGTTTGTGCGTGCGTGTATGCATATGTGTAGGGGTGTGCTCTCAGTGTTTGTGTGTAATTTCTGTTTCTTTTGTGCCTGCGTGTTTCTGTATCTGCTCTCCTGAGCACAAATATACACCAAATCAATTCAAATTAGGTCATCTCTTCACTCAGTCTAATGTTCCATAAAAGATGTAAGAGGCCTCATCTGTATAGCTGTCTGTTTTTGACATTACTTATCTCTAGGTGTCTGCGGCAGCCTCTCAGGCAGTACCGGGCCATTTCTAAGGTAAACCTAATGGACTGTTACATAAGCCACCTAAAGCTCGTCCTGTCGTTCGTGGCACGGAGTGTGTGAGAAGTGGTTGCGAGTGGGGAGTTTTAAAAGGAGAAAAGCCTGAGGAAATTACAAGCTTTGAAAGGGTCCTAATCTACAATTCTCCCACTGGTGACAATAAAGGCATGCTATAAGACATCAGTAAATGAATTGCATTTAACCAACTTAGTGTCAGGAAGATAAGACGGAAAAGGTGGCTGCTAAAAGTGCTTTGCTTTGGAGTTGACAACACTTAGTGGTCCTGAACATTTTTTATGTTAATATTCCAAAGTTTACCCAGTTTTAAAGAAGAAAATGGGGCAAAAATTATAAATACAAAACAAAAAAACCCACTTGATATACAAGATATGAAACCTATAAAAACTTGAAGGTAGGAGGAAAGAAAAGAAGCAAGAATATTTATCTATGGTCTTTTCTTTGTCCATACCTATGCAGACTTTACCAGAAAATCCCAGATGACCACACAGAATAAGTCGAATCTGTAACATTGAAATACGTGATGTATATTTGTTTGATGATTTTGATGGTAGCGTTGACAAAATCTAATGTCTACTGCTTTTTTCGTATGTTTTTTGATGCAAAGCACTTTGAACTGCCTTGCTGAGATGTGCTTTACAATAAAACTTAACTAGACTTAAAAACCTACAGATTATATAAATACAAACAAAAGGGCACTGGCAACCAATGACAATCAAAAAACAGAGGCGAGCACACACAAAGGTTTCAAGGTACATTAGATATAAATTGTTAGCTTAGCAGCATCCACCCAATTTCAAAGATGAGTTAAAAGTTTCACATTAAGCCTGCAATCACTCAAAACCACTAAGCCTCTCTGCTAGTTTTTTATAACTTTCAAAGTAAGGACAACCTGAGTTGAATGTTTCTTGCCCACCTATCTGCTCCTATCTCCTCCAGCCACACTGCAGAATCCCAGTGACTACACTAGTGCTAGAATTTGAATAAGACTAGCATAGTGACTGTGGAAAATTCTCCACTGGGAGGGATCCAGTCAACAGTGACAGGCTCCTTTCATCCAGATGTTCACCACATCAAACACAGATGTAAAGATCTATGTCAGAAAAACAGAAGCAGCACAGTATAATAGCAAACGTTTGGTTGCACATGGAGGAGAAAATTGAGCTAGATTTGATAACCACTCGCACCATTTACATACTCGCACTACTACAAGCAAGGTTGCATTTCACCCGGCCTAATAAGAGCTCTCGCTTTAAAGTAGGTCACTTACATCATGCTAATCAACGCTGAAGTATCCAAATAATTAAGGTTTTGTCATTCAGCGGCAGTATGTGAAGTGTTTTATCCGTGTCATTGCACATTGGTGCCATAAAAGCCACATCTCAGTTTTGCACTTCAGTTCCAAAAATAAATGAGTCAGCAACCAAACAGAGAAGAGGGTCACTATTAACATAAATTGAGCAACAAAGACCATAAGAATCAATTTCAGGTTAATTATGGACTCAATCACAGCACTGAAGAGTTTCACGAACAAAGTTAGAGGTTATATTCATTAATAAATATCATAGTCAATTATTTAATACAATCATCTTCTATTGTGCTTGTTGACACAATAAAGCATAAAACTATTAAATTTTGAAACATTGTTTTTCAAATGTGAGATGACCCATTTTTCACAATGTAGAACGTTTATAGCCCAGAAACATTTCAATACAATCTGTTTTATTATCAGTCAATGTGATGTAAAATTGCTTCCTACAGTCCTCATACAAAAGTAAAAGCTTAGAGTTGTAAAGAACTTGCTCAAAATAAAATGAAAATGCATCCAATTTTTTGCGAAAACAGAACTAGTTATTTGAAAGCTTGTTTACTCTTTGTATGTTTACTACAAGTAAACATATGGACCATTTATTTAGAAACCATAGATCAGAAGAGGGGAAAAAATCCTCTTTATTAATGGCAGGTTTACCCTTTAACCTAAGATAAATGCTTTAAACCTGTTGCAATAATAAACACCCAAATTCTTCTTAAACAAACAGTTCTTGTGCACACACAGATGCAGACAGTTCACTTTTTAAGACTGTTTAAAAGGCCTTCAGGTGACATTAAAATTAATACTTTTTTTTATTTAAAAATACAGAGCTTTTGATACTGTAAATTACTATGAAACTGTTGTATGTTGTCTATTTACATGCATATTAATACATTTTAATCAATGATCTTTAAAGAAATTATCTTTTCATGACAGCTAAATGTCTGAAAAATAAATAATTTTTTTTTTATTTAAAAATAAAAAAAAAATTTTGGGATTGGCTCAAAAAATAATTTTTTTGAGCCAATCCAGTGGCTCAAACTGCCACTGGATTGGCAGTTTGAGCCAGTGCTCTGTCTGTCTCAGACACTTCACCCGCCTTGCCTACTGGTGGTGATCAAAATGGGCAAATGACTGAATTTAGTGAAAAGCACTTTGGGATCATGTAGGCTAGATAAACATGATAAAAGCACAGGCCATGTACCATTTACCATAAAATGTTCTGAACACGCAACTCAAAAAACAACAGCCCAGCAGGGAAGATATTTGTCTCTGGTTCTTGAGTTCCTCATTACAAGGGATGCAATGGTTGTAGTCAGTGTTTGTTGTTGCTAATCTGGTACTATTCCTGTTGCTTGTGTGTTTTTTGCCATAATTTCTCCTTCCACTGAACTCTCCATTGCTATGGTTTGATACAGCTCTCTCTATATACAGAGCACATACAGTGTTCATCTTATTCTACCATGATTACACTTAAGTTGTACAGCATGTCTGATAATTACTTTTTATTGTTTTTCCTTTGTTGGTTCAGACAAGTACAGAGTTTGACCAATTAAATCAAAATCAAGTATCTTAAATAATTGCAGTCCTGTCCCATCTGCCAAACTGAGTGTAGGATCTACTAACCTGGTAAGTCACCTGCGACAAGGGGATCAGTGACTATGAATCCTTATAATCAAATAGCAAATCAGAACTAGGTTCAACTCAGGGGGAGCAAGGGAAACAATGTGTTGAACAAAACAACATATTTATTACACATTTTGACAATAACACGAACAGAACAAAATAGTCACTGTTTTCTTTTAGTAGTCCTAAGTCAAGTCAGTCAAGTTCAAGAGTTTCTTTTCCTTTGATTTGTTGTCAGTTCAGTACTCGGACCTGAATGTTATATTGTAGCTACCCGGGTAGTATTAGTATGTGCAATCCCACCGATCTACTGGAACAGAAGAAGGTCCTTCTTCGGCATCGTAGTGGACACAATGTGAATCCGCTCTTGTGGATTCTGGCTCGCCGTTCTTCATGCGTTGTCTCTCATCACAAAAAAAAAACAACCTGCATGCAGCAGAAACATCTTTCACTATAGTGATTCTAAGTCACTTCAGTGAAATTTTATCTCTTCACTCCGTGTAGATAAAATTATTTCCAGTTGTGATAAATAACTTTTGTTTGTTTTAGTTTAACAAAACATCACAAAATAATACTCACTGAATTGACATCAATATCTTTTTTTTCCCAGCACTCTTAATTTCCATACAGTGGAATAAATAACTCACTGTCACTAAATACTTAATCAGTATTAGCATTTCGACAAGAAAAGGCGCAATATTAGCAGAATAGCCTTTGTGAGTTAGCCATAATAAGCATAGCTAATTCACATACAAAACGTCATGTAGACATGTAGAACATGCATTCTTACCCATAAACAAGTATCTCCGATCGTTTTTTTTCCTTTTAACATTGAAATTATAAAATTAAATTGCAATATAACTTTTATTACATAACAGCAAAATATTAGCTTGTGGCTAATCGATAGCTAACGAAGCTAATTATAGCACAGAACTCACCGGAGATTTGCAGCAAGAAAAAGAAAGAAATTAAATCTCAAAAAAACAAACTTCTTTCGGATCCAGATACACAGGAATCAAAAGTTACCCGTAGATAAAAACTAATTCTTGAAAAGAAAGCCGAGTTTTGTCAGTAGTGACCACAAAACGTTTTTTTTCTTCTTCTTCTTCTGGTTGTTCTAGCTCATATCCTGTAGCATATCACTGTTGCTTTAGACTACTTTGAAGCTATTTACTGCCACCTATTGGCAATATAGTGTATTACAGGCTATAATTCATATTTGCTAAAATAACATGGGTTACATGAGCATCTGTTGGCTGTCTGCTGTGATGGATTAAAAGAGTTTTACATTCATTAAATCCGGATGTTCTTACAGTGACCAGGACCAGCAAAACTAAAATGTTAAGTTTCTATCTCAGTCTTTGTTTGTTTTCACATAGGAACTGGTACCATTTATATGGGTTACATTATGAAAAGGAACTGCACATTGAAACTAATTCACTCCCATTTATTTTCACAATCTGGAAAATAATTGGTAGATTATTTTCTGCCAATTTTCTAACAATGCAGACTGTCCAGACAGAATGGACAGTCTGCATCCCTGCCCATACACAGCCTATTTCATATCCACTGTTTAAACTCCAAGCCAGCTGTAACTGTTGCCAGTTCCTCCCAACCTACTTTCAGTTTGTTCACATAAATAAGTCATCCAGTACCTATTGAGTAAACAAAATTTTGCCATCTCCAGCTATTAGCATTTATCAACCAACTTTGGAGTACAAAACAATTTGTTTGACATCAACAATGACAATTTTACCCATTGCTTTTTTTGTCCAAACCTACTTCCATTTTGTACCTTTAAGCAATCTATTTAGTTCTCATGGTACAAACTCCACGATGTCAACTCCGCTTCCAAACCTAAGTTTGTCTTTGGGCAAGTTGTCTTTGAGCAACACATTTTGTATTGACTTAACCATTGCAACCATTTGATACCAAAAAAGTATCAAGTACTTTTTTAATTAAGTAATTCATAAGCAATGAATATAAATAACATTTCTTTTATTATGTGAATATTTTTTAAATATTAAGTGTCTTCAAGTCCATGCCTCGAGGAAAAGTGTCCTGCAACCTTTAGATGTGGCTCTGCTTCAACACAGATGAGTCCAATAAATAGATCATTACCAGGACTCTGAAGAACTTGACTGCATACTGAATCAGCCATTTGATTCAGGCGTGTTGAACCAAGGAGACATTTAAAAGTTGCCGGACACCATCCCTCAAGGCCAGGATGTGAAGACCTCTGTTAATACATTTATTGGTATGCTTTATTCTATAGATTTAATACGCCTTGTTTCCAGGGTGGCTCAAGAGGTAGGAGGTTTTTTTGGAACTGGTGGTTTAAGCCCCTGCCTTGTCTGTCTTAGTCATTGTGTCCTTGGGCAAGACACTTCACCTCTCTTGCCTGCTGGTGGTCAGAGGGCCCGGAGGCACTGGTGCCTGCTTCTATAAGACTTCTCCAGGGCAGCTGTGGATACAATGCAGTAACTGGACACTATCAGAGTGCGAGTGTGTGCATGAATGGCTGAATGACTGAATGTAGTGTGAATCAATTTGGGGTCCTTTCAACTTGATAAAGTACAGGTAATTCATTCAAATAGATTATAGGAAATTACTGCAAATTGTTGGTTGTCAAAGGCCAGACGTCTCCAAGGTAGGTAAAACCTAGACATCATGCTATTACTAGTCTTGTGCCCACTATTTTGGACTTTGTCGCTCATTAAAAAGTTTTATTTTCATGGCAAAAAAACATCACATGAATCTCAGACATTCTACGCCCCTTTAGAATATCAGACTCTAACAGTGAGCAGAACATAGTCCTGTTTCTCTTCTCTCTTAGTTCTGTTGTGGAGATTGTGTATTTATTCACTTTGAGTTTTATCTCAAAATAAAGTCGTACAGTTGCCTCAGTGTCCTCTCTTTTAGTTTCCAAACTTAAGCAATTACTTTAGTAACTGTGAAATATCAGCAAGTGATAGCAATAAACTTTCAAGTTGTACTAAACCAGCTTACTTTGAACTCTTCATACCACTTTTTCCCTCTCATTTGACTTTGGTGTCTCCATGTCTGGAGATTTATTTCCCTAATCGCCCTTCGTTCACTCTTCATGTCTTCCTCTTCTTCTTACTGTCCATCTCTTCCACTGGGATTTGCCTTCTTCCTTACTTCCATTTCTTCATGTTCCTTAAACCGTTTTTCCCTAATTACTTCTTTCTGGTGTCTTCTCTCTCATACTAAATGCATTTTTTTTTTTTGCCTTTACCGAATTCTCGCATAGCTGTTGTGGTTACAGCAATGGCATCATTGTCTGACATTAAGCTGCTTGCTCTTATGCAAATGCAACATTTGTGGCCTATGTCTAGTATTCGTCTGTGTTTGGTTGCTCTTGATGCAGCGACTCCAGGCCTAGGTCCGTTGCTTATGAAGCTCCAGAAAGGATTTTGCTTGATGATCCTCTCAAGGCAGCTGTTCTCTCTGTTGCTAATATACCATTTCCTTTTTCTACTACACTACTTCTTCAGTTTTCTGTTAATATCCTTGGATGCAAAATGCTGTGAACATCCAGCTTCTTCAGCAATGACCTTTTGTGGATTACCTTCCTTGTGAACAGTGTTGATGACTATCTTCTGAACATCTGTCCAGTCAGCAGTCAGTTTATCTATCCTACTGACCCAAAGTGAGAGACCCTTTTAAACGCTCAGGAAACCTTTACAGGTGTTTTGAGTTAATATTCCAATAATGACCTTATTCACATTATTCTATCTTTATGAGATGCTTATTTTGGATTTTAATTATGTGCAAGTCATAATCATGAAAACTTCAAGAAACAAATGCTTAGAATATATTATACATTAAGTGGTAATTTTATCTAATAGAATTTGACTTTCTGAAATGACAAGTAAGAAATATTGTACTTATGCAATATTAACTTTTTTAGGTGTACCTGTATATTCAACATAAAGAAACTGTTAATTTGAATACATCATATGCAAAATGAATAAATCAGTTTGTATGCCAGTTTGCTAAATTACATGTAAATTTCACAACGAGATATTGACTTTCCAATATGATGCTTGGTATTTATTGATTATCTATTAAACATTTCTGGTATCACCTTGGTTGTATGGGGGTTTGAGGTGAATTCGCATCAAAGGTCTAAAAAGGAATTAACACCTCCCTTTGATGTAAATAGCTGAGTGTTCCTCCCTCAGTAACAACTTTCAAGCTGAATACTGCTGTTGTCATGACAACATGTTACTAATTGGTACAAAAAGAAAAAAATAAATGGATTTTAAGGTTTTGTCTGGTAGCTCACCAATCAGGCCAAGTCGAAGAAAAAGGCTATCAATTCTGGTCAGCTGTTAGTTTCTGTTGGCATCTCTGAAAATCATTTATGTCCAATCCGTTCCTGTTTCTCTATTTAATAGATTTTCCCATTTAATACAAATACTGCTAGAGGGGTTTTTATTCAATTCCTAACTCACTACAAGTGGTCCCACAAAATCACTAAATGAGGAATACATCACCTCAATCAGAAATATTGTCACACTTTAATATTGCAAGACAAGGTTACACCCTCAGAAGATAGTTGTATCCACTTGTGTATCTTTAGAGCGTACTTTAAAACAGGTATGGGCAATATGAGCAATATAGTAACATTGATGCAGTTAACATTAGGAGAAAAACAGATGATTCTTCAGAATGTTTCTTTCTTTTTTTTCTTTTTACTCTTCTTTGTTTATATTGCCCTTTTTCTCCAAAAGGACAAGAGTGCAAAGTTGACTAACGCCGTGTGTCTGTGTGTCCTCATCTTTTGATAGCCTCAGCTAAGAAAAAAAAATGCTATTGGTGATCAGGACAGTTGAGGCTGCAGGGAGTCACTTGGCAAGCAGCAAGAAAAGACATTCAGATTAATTATGCTTTTTTTTTCCTGTGGATTATTGTTTTGTATTCTGAATTGCTTTATTTCATGCTTGTCTGAGCGAGGTCTGTCTTTGCATACTTGCAAATGTGTATGTGTGTGTTTCTTTAATGGCCTTCCATGAATATTACATGTGTGGCAGCAGACGAAAGGAATCACAACAGAGAGGGAGATAAGAAGGATGACTATTACATTAGAGCAGAGCGGGAAAGAAGAGAGGAGGCGGGAGAGGAAATAGGAGCAGAGAAAGAGAAGAATTGGATTGAGAAGGATTGAATGGATGTGAGTTAGACAGTGGACAGCGGAACAGAGTAGACGAGTGAAAAGAAGAAGATGAAAGATGACAATAGAACAATAAAAAAAACAAGAAAGGAGAGGAGGGGAGTGGGGGAAGAAAAGACGAATAAAATGATTCAACTGAAATGAATTGATTTGAATAAAACGGAATTTAACCGAAGGGAATAGAAAAAAAGGTAAGGAGTGGAGAGGCAGTTCAGGGTGCCAGAGAGTTTGCACTCTGAATGCTGAACAGGCGATTAATCTGGCTTACCTATGCATCCTCAAACGGTTGCCCTGCTCAGACTGAAGGAGCCTTGTTTATGAAGAGAAGACCAAATTCTCCAATCAAACATGTATGAGGCAGCACGCTTGTACACACACACATCCACTTTTTTTTTTTTTCTCCCTCTGTCTCTGCAGCTCTCGCGAACACACATCCCAGCGCAAACATGGGCTACTCCGGAGACGCCACAGAGGCGCAGAAGGCACACATGAAGGAATAGACAAACACAGAGACACTCACACCAACACATTCGCAGGGGAATCCAGATGATTTACTTACAGTTCAATACCTGCACTGTCGGGCCTTGGGAGTCTCCGGTGTGCGTAGTTGTATGCGTAATAAGAACTGCAGCCTGCTTCTCTGTGTCTCCTAGCCATACACAACAAAACAAACTCAAACCAACTGAGAGATTATGCTCATCTCAGCAGTTGCTTATATATTGCCACCCTGGCACAATTATTAGCTATAGCTCTGTCTTTGAGATGCTCTGGAGTCGTGTGTCAATCATTTAAGAAGATACAAAGGAAGAGAATAATTCTGTAATGCTTAGCAAAAAAAATGCAGTTTCTAACGGTTTGCTTTTTCACCTAATTTAGAGGAAAAATTCTCTTTGCCTATTTTTTGGGTTCATGGAAATCACGTGATGTACAGTACTTTAAAATCTTGCCTGCCTTTAGGGGAAAGCACTCAAATGAGCATGCTGCACTTAAATTTTTCATTTTTTATATACTTCACAGCCAAAAGCACCCTGTATAAATCCAATATTCACATTTCTCTGTGTGCTAGTTTCACAAGTGCGCTTAAAGGACTATTGGTTGAGAAAAAATAAATAAAAATAAATAAAAAATGGTTTATCTTGAATAGATTTTCAGGAAAATACTAAATCAGATTTTTTTTTGACATTTTACATTTTAAAAGAAAAGAAATCGGGTCACTGCTATACAGGGTTTTAAACAAAGATGCAATATAATTTATAAAACTTCAGTTTCTATGTTTAATCCCAAAACAATGTAAATCCCTACCATAACATGGAGATTTCCCAAAGGGCTCCCAGCATGTCCAAATCTTTGTCCAATAATATTTCCGACAGACAGAGGTAAGGATAAGGATAATAACAACAGTAAATCTATAGTGTGTTCAGACAGTGGAAAAAACATTTTAACTTGAGTTTCTAACCAATTAGATTCCAGTTATTTCAATCAAGATACAGTTTTAACTTTTTGTGTGTGGGGGTAAATATGAAAATGGTTTTACCATGTTTATATTGTGAAATCTTAGATCCGCTCATCCCTACTTCCTAGTAACAGAAATAAAAAATGACCCAAGTTCTCTCCAAGTATGCAGGAGTATAACTTATATCCCTCCTCCCCGTTCATGGGAATAGGATTTGAGCAGAAGTGCCTCATTGTTGCTCCTCACTATCACATCCTGGTGCATTGCAGTGTGACAGAATGATATCACAGCCTGTCACACATGCTACAGCCCTGGCCATCACTGGCTTGTACTGTCTATAGAGCTTCATCCATGTGTGTTTGAATGTGCGAGTCTCTAAGCCGGACTCTGGTGGCTGTGGATGGTTTCATCTGAGCACCCTTGTGCGTACAGAAGCTCCACCGTGTCAGAAACAGTGACCGCTCTCTGCTCTCCCCCTCTCTCTACTCTCCATCCAGACATCAATCTCCCTCTCCTCTCTGTCCCTCCTGCCATTACTCATCGTTGTGCAAAAGACGCTGTTCAAAACTGACCATCTGCACAACAGCAGAAAGCTTTTTTAGCAGTTTTGTGCTGTATATGGACACCTTTTTTTTTATTTTAACTGCTGACCTCATCCTACCCCCGTGCTGTAACAGACTGGCAATTAAAATCAAGCCACTCGCTTCTGAGGAGGGCCTGTTCCTACACACTCGAATCACATTTCTGCTTCCCCCGTTTTAGTGTTATGGTTTTCTGTGTAAAAGAGAGGGTGTGTGGGGAGGGGGGAACACTTCTCAATCTGACACTTTAAAGTGTGTGAAATTTAATTCAACACGCCATTCCACCATCTCCACAAACACTTGATCATAGAACACACTCGAAGACATATGGACATACATACTACATTTTTCAATGTAGTATGTACATTATTTCTACATGAAGGGACATGTACAAAGAGATGATTGTATTCAGTCAAAGCATGCATGCTTAAGACATCACAAAATAAGCTCCCATCCTGATACAGATTCAAGATGAAGTCAACCTTACAGTGGTTTAAGACAATGAACACATGGTTGGTTAGCGATTATCAACAATTCATATCATAAGAAAACATAGTTGTTGTTTTTTTCCTGCAGAAAACAGTTAACAGAACCTAGAAACAAAAGACAAAAGAAGCAAAAGACAGTGACAGGGACATGAAAAGGCACCTAGCCTTTCTAGTTGGCAGTTAACAAGAAGGTGAAGTGTGAATGATGTGAAGGGCCAACGTTTCTCTGGAGAGCAGTGAGATAGACAAGAGGTCTCATCCCAGAGGCTGGTTTTATGCCAACTTGATGTTGTTTGAGCTTGGAAAGCTGAAGCTAAAATTCTCTGACAGGAAGACAATAGGGGACTTTAAATACAGGGTATGCACTGCATCAGGATGCCCTATCATCTGAGCCTGTGGGAGTCCCCATCTTGCCTTTCACAGGTCTACTAACTCATAATGCCATTGTTAGCATATGCCTGTGTGCTAAGTGAGTTGTCTTTTGTCTTATCAAATATTCACGATTACAAACAGGCTGAAACCCTTGCCCTGGTTGGGATTCATGTTTAATTGATGTCTTTCTCTCTCTCTTTCTTTCTTTCTCTCTTTGTCTCATCCTGTTCTTCTCTTTTATGTTTTGCTGCACTTCACCAGCTGATAAATTGCTTTATAATTATTATTATAATTTTTTTTTAAATTTACATATGTTGCACTGGTATGGGCATTGCAGTAATTTCGACCTAATTTAGGCTGTGCTGATTTACCCTCTGAGCAGTTTGTGCCCTTATCGGAAAAAGAACAGCTGATTTACTTTAATACTATAAAAATGCAGTTTTAAAGTAAACAGCACATCAGTGCAAAGCATCTCTTAAATATCACAAAGGAAAACACCATGTCCTCACCATACCTTTTCTTAGACTTTAGAGTTGTGTGGCATTTAGTTCAAACTTAATTTCTGAAATCTAGAAAAGAATGAAATCCTACAAACATATAATTTTTTACTATTATGTTATTATTGCCTATAATATAATTGATCGACAATCTTAAATCATAACTATCTATAATCAGAATGGCTTGGGATGCCATTGAATTATGACAGCATGATAACCATAGGTGAAAATATCACAGTCTGTGGAGTTACAGAATGATGATTTTGTAAGTAAAATACATTTTTCAAATAAAATAAAACAGGCATAATAAAAAACATTTTTCAAATAAGCAAGGGAAAAGTGATCAATCCCTCCTTTGGCTGGCAGTATGCAGCAGCAGAGAGGGGAGGAATATTAGTATTTTACTCTATAAACATATGACTCCTGCTGTTAAGGGGAGGTGGATGACTATTTAAGTCAGTGAGAGCGGATTTTTGTACAGCGGATGAATTATGTGGGAGCCTTAATCTGGGAAGTCTCAAAAGAAACCAAACGATATTGTATTTGACGTCCCAGTTAAAGCCACTGTTATCTTCTTTACAATAAGAAAGAGACTGGGCAAAGATGGCATTCATAAGAAACTTCCCATGCTAACATGAATCTTTAATTGCATCTGGCGTTAAACTAACAGCATTTCTGAACATCAAAATGGGACAAAATTCTTCTGCAGCAATGTAAAGACTTTCTTCCATTATCCCAAATGTTTGTTGGCAGTTGTTGAGGGTGGAACCAGTTATTAGATTTTGAGGGTAATTTGTCTTTCAAACAAGACCAGGTTTTTCCTAATAGACAAAAGTACCATTTGAAAATTGATTTTTGCATTCACTCAGTTCCTCTTTGTTTGATAATTCATTTTGTTTGGTTATGTGTGACATCTAGGTATAATAAAGAAGCAAAACCAGAATACATTTTACTGGGAAAAATCCTTATTCACAGCCAAGTACATCCTGCTTTTTGTAATGGTCGTTCATGAAGCATTAAATGTTTCTGAGTAATAACTAAAGGAGAAATTATGAAAACAAAAAGACCCTTTGTTGCCCACCCATACCTGAGAAATATTATTTTAGTCCACCCTGTTCACTTTTAATACATCTGACGAATGGCGACAGTTTTTGAATGATCTGAACAAATGTAAAACTGTTAGAAATTTTTAGCAACAGCAAGTTGTGGACTAAACTATACCTTTCCCAAAGATGAGTTGCATCCAAAGGTTGAAGATTTGTTTTTTTTTTCAGTTGGAATAAATATCCATTTCTGTCAGTGCACAGCTGGGTGTCACATGGTGCAGGGACATGGTTTGTTCTGGCTGAAAACATATTATGGAGTCTGCAACATGTTAGAACTGAATACTATGTGTTTGAGATTGCTAAAAAATTATTTGTGCCTCCTGCTGCTTTTATTATGTTATGATGCATTCTGTGCACAAACTGTTGTGCTGTTATTTATTATTGTGTGATTTACTGTTAGTAATAGAAGTACAGGTTGATACGGTCATTTCCGTAGGCTATGCTACGTCTCAGGAGAACATTTTTTTTATAGTTTTTTGGTTCATTAAGAATTCATGGTTAGATAACCACAGATCATAGGTTTGTTTCTTTACATTCTCTTCCAGTCTGCCTCCCACTTGGATAAAAGCCCCTGGAGAAGACACATGAAGGCCAATCAACCAGTTGCAAACACATAACACTCTCACACACATTCGAGGTTGGTACCGAGGTCACTGAAGTCCTTTCATGTGTCTTGTTTTAAAAGAACAAAGTCCAAAATTCGCACAGTGTCTCTGAACTGTTTCATCATTTTGTTTATGCCACTGTCTCATGATAAGGTGAAACAAAGAACATACTGCATTAAAATTGAAGCACAGGTGGTTTCGATGTCAATTCTCAGTATGACTGTGCCTATTGTTAGACTGACAATGAAAGTAAAACATGAATAATGAAGAAAATGTGTCAGATATGCCAATTAAATAGGCACAAAGTATAATTTACTGTTTAGTAGAAGTCATGAGCTTCTGCTTCTCCTGCAGCTCAGCAGAAGGTAAACCCCCTCTGTCTGTACATTTGATAGATTTTTTTTGCATACACTCAAAGAAAACACATCATATATCATGATATTTGATGTTTTACTATAATATTTTTGTTTTGCAGTGCTGGTCCCAAATTAAAAAAAACTTGATTTTTGTTTGCCTGTTTTATATTAGAAGTTACTGAAGAGCAAAAATATATATATACCAAAACATGTAAATAACCTTTCCTTGTCACTTAGCAAAACTAGCATAACTACCATGTTATGCGGTGGCATAACATACCATCCCAATTACACACATTTAGATTTGTGACAGTAGTATGAGAAAATGTTAAAAAATCCTAACAGTATTTACTTTTTATGGAACTTTATATGTTTCACTTTCCTTATTTACTACTTTATTTTACAGCCCACATACCTCCTCACACAGTGATACCCTCACGCACATATTGCCTTTGTGGTACACAGCCTGTAATCAGATTTACGCATTAACAGGATTAGACCAGAGCAGAGGTTTACCCTGTGTAGAGATAGGGAATAAAAACTGTCTATTATTTCACAGAAAAGAATATGGCAAACACAGATGTGAGATAGCAGAAGTGACACACTCTCTATCATATCAGATCACAACAAATGATATCAAGCAATCATAGATCAAAATAATACAACTTTGTTTCCTTTCTGCCATGAAAGAGAAAGAGCTCAACTCACTGGTAATATTCTCAAACAGCTTCACAACATGTTTGCTCTGCAGCTGTTTCCCTATCTCATCAGACACAGGTCTCGCTGCCTGCAGGGCTGAAACAAAGGATCTCTGGACATTCATTCAGGCTTTGTGTTGGACAGACAACCGCCAGATGAAGGACCCCAAAGGAAAAAAGTAATGTACGAGAAAGAAAAGGGGAGGCTGTAAAAATGTTCCTTTAGGGTGAAAGGAGGTTATAAAGTAGTGTGGAGCGGTGCCGAGTCAGATGCTAGCACATCAAAAGCAGCCACGGGGGGTGAAACAAGGAAGAAATGACTTTGGTAAAACAAAAGGACACTTATCCAGACCTCCATGCAATGTCAGAAACTGACACATGAACGGTTCCATCTCTTTTCTCTGTTCTTCATTTTACACAGAGATAGTAACCTCCATAAATAGAAATGCCCAGTGGTCTACAACAAATCCCCTGACTACCTTCACCAGGCTTCAGATGGAAATCATCTTAACCTGTCCCAATCAACAACAAGAACGAAATACCATCCGGATCTGCACAGACAGAACACTATTTTTAAGCTCCCCTGTAGAAAACAATGAAGAAAGCACCCATCCATCCAAAGAGACAGAACAACACTATTTCCATTTTTTCCTCTCATCCGAGACAGTAACGAGCAAGTTTCAAAGCATTAAGAATGTGAGGTGGAAGTGCAGCCACTGAGGAACAAGGAATAGTAAAAGAAAGAGTAAGTGTACAGTATTTAATCATTAGGGGGAGGCCCCCGGTGGTGGCGGAGGTACATTTGGCAACTCAGGTCATTCATTTAGAGTGACGTTCATTAGTCTGCCCTATAATCTACCAGCTACAGGGGGGATAGGATGAAGAGTAAGACAGGGAACATGCTTTATGAATCACAAGCTTGGACACTATCATAAGTCGGCCTCCTCCGCTTCTGGCCGACAAACCAGGAATCTTATCAGGGCCTGTAAAGCTGCTAAATAATGAGGCTGCCAAATCTACAACACGGTTGTTGGCTTCATCACAGAAAAACAACTGATAGAGCAGAAAGAAACTTACAAATACACATGATGCAAGACGGAAAAAGCACCAGAGTTTTAATGTGCAAGTATGGGTTTTGTTGCATTAATGTTGAAACCATTAATGCCCAATTTCACAAGCCCGATTTTAAAACGTCAAATTGCAAATTCAAATTTCTTTTAACTTGTGTTTGATATGCAATGCACTTTTAGAACCAAAAGGTAACATAATTAGTTGATTGTGCTAAAAAATAGCACTATGTGCCTGGAAATTACATATTGCCATCCCATTAATAAAAGTAACTTAAGTAAAACTGAAATATTTCAAAGATGAAAATGTTCTTCTCTACATATTTTCTCTAAAGAAATAGATAGGGTCTTGTCGGACAGTCAACTTATTTCTTATGTTGTTTGTTAAATGTCTTAACTATTACAGCTTGTGTTTTGGGGAATGGGCTAAATCAGCCTTTTGATTATATGCAGTGTTTTTTTTCTCCCTCTCCTCTGCTCAGTGTTGTTTCCAGCACCTTAATTTCCTCCTTTGAACGTTCTATTATCAAAGAAAGAACCTAAAGTAGAAGCAGAGCTATGCAGCTCCTACTATCTTGGCGCAGTGACACACTTTTCTATTATAATTTTTGTCTTTAATTAGGGTTAATTAGGCTCTCAGTGGGTTTGTCCAGTCTTCTTTTCTTCATGTGAGGTGATTGAGGACCCGCTCAAAGGAAAACGGCACACTGCTGGGAGAAATGGCAAAAAAAAGGAGGAGGGAAGGTGAATAATTGTGTTCTTGTCTACAGCGAGTGCTAAATTTAACAGTTTTCGGCCCCTGTTTCATTGACATATAGACACACACTCTCTCAAACCTACACATTAAAGGAAAGCAGTTATGCACAAATTACCACAAAGCTTTTCTGTCAATAAGAAACCACTCAAGGGAGACACAGATGGCTTTAACACCCAATGCTTTTTCAGTTAATTGGGGCATCATTAGAGTATGTCGAGCTGTTACTGAGACATTTGTAAATACCTGTAAATTTTTAAAGGGGGGCTATTACGTATTTCCGTGGCACATAAAGTTGTTCTGTGGCACAACGACGTAACAATGTTACCTTCATTTGTAATAAAATTGCTGTATATGTTAAAACTAATTTAAAACATATGACTTCGCAGTTACATGCCTTGAAATTGACCTCTGACTTGTTAAAAAACGCCCACACAAGTCTGTTCCATCATGGCTGCACAACTTTGAAACATAAACATCTCTCTAAAAATCCACCTTTATAAAAGCATGAACTGTGCCAGCAAAACCATGCTGTTTTGTTTTGTCACAGAAAGTAAAACAGCTTCAGCTTCTTATCTTTATAAGACTTGAAGCCGAAAAAGCAAAATAACTTTTTCTGTCCCCTTAAATTCTCATAAAGAAATTCAGATTCCTGTTGTGTCATATTTTACCAAGCATTAAAAGGCCTGCTTTAACTAATTTAGTTTATTACTAAATGGTAATATTGCTAAATATTCTATGTGTCATGTCATACTAGAGAAATGTTGGGGTTTAATCAACAACAACAATGAAAAAGACTGAGCAAATCATTTTTCCTACAAAGGAGAAATATTTTCCTCACATCTAATTGCAGAAAATTAATTAGTGGAAAACTAGTGGCAGACAAAAGCTGCTCATTAACAGCATCATTAATAAAAGATGACACTTTTTGCTTTCAATTAAAACACTCAAGAGGGAAATGAATGAAAGGGGCCACAAAAAAGGAGGAAACCACAAAGTACAGATTTTTGAGGTGCAGTATGAACAGTAGCTGAGAAAAAAAGTAAATAATAGAAGAATTGTAAATAATTAAAAGCGCAAGAAGAACAGTGATTAAAGGCCATTAGAGACAATTAAGTAGATTGTAAATCCAAAAGATAGATTTAAAAATTGTTTTTAATTTCTAGGTGCAAAGATTTTCTTTCTTTATAAGTTCTGTCAATGACAAGTTAATCAAGAAAAAAATAAAACACATTCAGGGTAAAATAGTTTCCTTTCTCCTGTAGGACCATGTTACTTTCTCTTAAAAATATCAACTTGAGGTGCATTTCCTTTTTTTTTTTTTTAAGTAATCTTATTGAAAGCATGCCTAGACAATTTACTAAAACTTTTATAGAATTTCATAAAACAAAAAACTGCTATTTCTGCATAGTGTGCATTGAGGTTGACAACATTCAACAGGGCAGTAACAATTGACACTAGACATTGAAGTTAAAAGTAATCAATTGGATTTAGTAATATATGGGACACACAAGCACCTGATAGATTCAAATGTAGAATCTAGTCACATATGGCTCAGATGTTTTTAAGGGAGCTGTACAAAAAAACAAGTGCACAGCACTGAAGGAATAACTTAGGACATGATTAACTAAGATCATAGATACTTATCCAGATAATAAAATGTTTTGTTTCAATAAAAACAAGTTTTATCCTGATTACAAAAAGTCGGAGAAAAGTTGGAAAGACAGAATGATAAAAAGACTGCAATTTAGATGATAAATGTTCTGTCATGATATGCGGTGGAGAGATGGTGAGGAAGACACTGTGGACGCAGGTTGGAATGAAGAAATTGATGATTTAATGATAATCCAGAAACACAAAGTCCAAAATCCAGGCAGCACAAAATGAACAGAAGGCTAAGGCTCAAAACTGGTAGCAACTGAAAACAAAAAACATCGAACAACAGACTTGACACAAACTCTAGACAAGAACCAAATGAGGAATAAGGAACACAGGTGGGTTTAAAGGTTTGCACTCAGTTGCAGCTCAACAGGATATATGCTCTTCTGACCCTCCTCAAAGAAGTGAAGAACAGGGTGTTCAGCAGTTAGAAATATGAGACATGGCTAAGGTGATAAGCCTAGGTTGTAGAAATTCAGTTTCTAGTATCTGTTTAGCCATCAGCAGAAAGGCCTTTTTGGAGAAACACCTAAAGTTGAGCTGTGAATGTGTATGCAACTCTGCTCCACTGAAACTTACAGATAAGTAACGTATAGATTTTTACCTGACACTTGAGCCAGGGGGTGTGGCTAAGTAATGTGTGATGTATCCTATGTAAATGAGGGGACGTTCAGCCCCAAGTCAGAACTCATCCGATTCTCACTGAGATGTGAGCTTTGTATGTTTTCTCCATTTGCAAATGTTAATTAAAGCTGTGTTTGTTCTCTTTTAAAGCTGAAGTTTGGTCTCGAATTTTGTGCAACTTAACAGTTTCTTCAGCAAAGAGAGGAGAAGAAGTGATCTTCATGTTTGCAGGTAAGTTTTCTACATTTAAAACAAAGTATTTAGCTTGATTTATTTTGTGTGGAAAAGTTGACATCCTCCACATGAACAGAGTTGTTTCCAACCCTTAAACAGAAATAATATGCTGATGAAAATCCCTTTAAATATACTGTCAATATGTTTTTTACATACTTGTTAATTCAAATTCAAAAATACGTAATTGATCCCAAAAGGAAATTAAATGTTTTTGTAACTAATATTAATTCAAATTCTTCAAAGAGTTATTGTAGACAGTGATGACTTTTGGCAGGAAAGATTTCTTGTAGCGGTCTGCATTGCAGCAAATTTGAAGAAGCCTCTGACTGAAGACACTCTATTTTCCCAAAGCAATCTCATGAAGAGGATAGTTTAGAGTGAAACAGATAAAGAGTGAAAAAAATCGATCTGCTTCAGCTCCTTCTAGTGCTGCTATTGCCATCTGAAGAAGTGGTCACAAAGTGTGCATGAGCTGGTCAAAAACAGCCAATCAGAACCAGAAGGAGGGTCAAAGTGCTGTCAATCAAGCTCCTGTACACTGCTTAGTGTATTAATGGAGGAGGAACAACTTACAGTTTCAGGAAAAACTGTTATCTGCCATGCTAACTAGCTTTAGCATTTCTGGCAGACTCTATCTAGCAGGAATACGCCGTAGTATATACAAGAGTGTATTAGAACTAAAAAGGAGTAAATTTCCATTAAAAAGCTAAAAAAAATATTAACTTAATCTCAAAAATTTTGTAGACAAAACTTTAACATTTCTGAGTTTCAAAAGTCTAGAACAAGTTAGAAAAACTCTGAAATTTTCAGATTAACCTAAAAAAACCCCCCAAAACAACAGCAAAAAAAACCTTGACAATTTCTGGGTTTGAAATGTCTAAAACAGGGGTCACCGACCTTTTTCAGACTGGGAGCTCCTTCACGGGTCCAGAGTAACATGTAACATGTTCTTGGCTCAGCCTTTATAACAATAATACATACAGTATATATGATTACATGCTGCCTGATCATATTAATGTTAGGGACTACTCACAGTAGTTATCAGTAATAATTTACCATGGCAGATATGGTTAATTGCTATATTGTGATCAGAAGTTCTTAGTTCAGAGTTTTAAGTTTGATTCCCATTTGGAGATTTTCTGTGTGATTCTAAATTGCCCACCAGTGACTGAGGGCCTGGATTGGTGCTGCAGCTGCACGGCTGGACGAACTGAGTACCTTGAGATTTTCCTTTGAATAAAAAAAGAAAAGAATAGTTCTTGTTTTATTATCTAACCCTCTTTACTATTAACAAAATTGTGGAGAAAAAAAGATATTTTGTGTCCAAAGATATTGTACACACAGCTGTGTAGAGTCTGTGGGGGTGAGGTGGGGCACAAAGCCTAAATCTGATTGGTCAGTTTGCTTTTGTTTATTTCATGGGTTGGCGTTTTTCTGTAAGCTAAACATGAGAGTTGGAACCTCCTGTAGTTCTAAGATCCCGCCTGAGCTTCTTACAGTGTGCGGTTCTGGCGGGTCGCCGGTTTATTTGCTTTTTTGAGGTTTCGCCAACTGAATAACTGACGGGTCACCCGCTGGCTGACACCAGCAGATGCGCTGGGGGAAACCCTGGATATATGTATAAACATCAATGACTCCTGGATTTCTGGGCTTCTCACCCTTTCTCTAAGGGAGCCCAGAGACCCTGTGGAGAAAACCCCTCCAGTATAACAAAGCAGTTCCCAGGAGGGGCACTCTCCAGTACCCCCTCCAAGGACGTAAAAAGGCTGGGTAAACAGTCAGAACCCGACCCTAACCCGTAGGTAGAGGGAGAGGCTGTCCTCTTGTTCACCCCAACGTACAGGCACCAAGACGGGAGGCAACAAGTCAGCCCACTCCTGCCCAGCGCCTCTCACAAGGGGCAACTCCAGGGTGGGAAAACATCCAACCCGAAGAGTTTTTGCGGCGCTAGTGGCTCGTATTTTTCTGACAGCAGGCAGACAGGAAGGAGGGCGAGGAGAGGGGGCAAAGGTCGTCGAACCCGCGACGTCCGTTTTGAGGACTAAGGCCTCCAAACGTGGTGCGTGCTAACCCCCTGCGCCACCACAGCATGCCCCGAGTCCGACTATTTCTAGCCGGAACACATCGGCTCTTTTCGGGCTGAGCCCGGCCGGGCTCTGTGGGTTAAAGCCCGGCCACCAGGGGCACCCCAACGTGCCCCAACCCCAGGCCTGGCTCCAGGGTGGGACCTCATGTACAGGCGAGCAGAACCACTGTTTCCAATGGTCGTTTTCATCATAAGGGATCTTTGGGCTGCACTTGGTCTGGTTCCTCACCTTGGATCTGTCTGCATTGGGTGGCCCAACCAGAGGCATGAAGCCCCGACAGCAAGACTCCTAGGATCACTGGGACACTCAAACCCCCCCACCACGATAAGGTGGCAGCCCATGGAAGGGACTTGTATGTGTGTGTGTGTGTGTGTGTGTGTGTGTGTGTGTGTGCGTGGGCGTGTGTGTGTGTGTGTGCGTGTGTGTGTAAATATGAAATAACCTGTTAATTATGTAAGACAGAGAGAAAATGAGAGAGAGAGGAAGAAAGTTGTTTTTTAAGATGAGGAAACGAACTCTATGTGGTGGGAAGCAAATTCTGACCTTGGGTCCAGCTGTGAGGTGAAATGTATCTTTGTAGTTTTTAAAAAAAAGATTTTTAGGCTCTAATAAAGTTTTTTAGGCCGTTATTTAACAGGCTGAACAGGAAATTGGGAGGAGAGAGAAGGAAATGACATGCAGCAGATTCCCCAGGACTGGGAATTAAACCCAGGTTGACAAACAAAACCTAGAAGTAACATCCTAAACAAAACATAATTTACAGTTTTACTATAAATCTGGTTAAAAAAGTAACTGAATTATTCATTTCTTAGCCCCTTTTCCTTCTCTTTTATACAAGCAGACAGCACATAAGCTCAACAACACAAAAGCTTCATATTTATTACAAAATATTCATCTAAGAATCGATTTCTTCCTGTAGTGGAAATGATTTCTGATTAAGTTCTCTGTTTTCATACTTTCATGGATTGTTCTTCTTTTTACCTTTTCTACAGTTTTTCATGTTAAATTGCACTTTTTTGTTAAGTTTCTAATATTATCTTGAATCTGTATTTCTAAATAAAGACTAACTGAAAGATCACACAGTAACTTTTATTTTTGATAAAACCTGCTTTTTTCTTATAACAAACAAACTAGATAAAACAAGTTTGGGCTTCTTCAGGGTCCGGAGTATTAAATTATGATTACAATTATCATCTATTACTATGTACAGATTAAACTCTAATCTTCATTTAACATCCTGGAACCTGAAGAAGTCCAAACCTGTTAAATCAGCTTTTTAATGTTTGGTATAAAAAGAAAAACAGGATTTATCAAAGAAAAACCAGTAAATGGACTGAACTTGTGTCGTGCCTTGCTAGTCATGTTGACCACTCAAAGCGCTTCACACTACAGTCACATTCACACACACACATTTACACCGACATGCAGGTCGGAGGGCAACTTGCCGCTAAGTGCCCCGCCCCGGGGCAGCTCAACATGTGGCTGAGGAAGCTGGAATCGAACTTACAACCTTCTGGTCACAAGACGACCACTCTACCCACCGAGCCACAGTCGCCCTAATACAGCCACTGCATGATCCTTTTGCTAGTCTTCTTTAAAAATACAGATTTAAACAGTTTAATGAGCTACAATTCAGTGCAATTTAATATAAAAAGCGAGTAGAAACGGTAAACTCAAGGACAAACCATAAAAGCACAAATACAGTGAAAATAAACAGAAATTATTACTATTAAAAGAAGACATTTTAATTCTTAAATCAAGACGTTGCTATAAAAATTGAGCCCAATGTTGTTGCGGCGCTAAAGCAGCGAAGGGAAAAGGGCTAACGTATGGCTAATTCAATTAATTTGACAAGTTTAACAATAAAGCTGCACATGTGTTTGGGGTTTCTTCAAATCTTTGGGGGCAATTTGCAGTGACCAACTGACCTGACCGACATGTTTTAGGAGATGTGGGGGGAAACCGGAGCACCCGGAGAAAACCCACGCAAACACGGGGAGAACATGCAAACTCCACACAGATGGTGTCTGTGAAGACACAGCGCTAACCGCTGCACCACCGTGCTGCCCACGTTTTTTCCAATTGGGTTGGGAAGGGATCTATTTTCTAGTTTGTCAATGGGGGAAAAACTTTTTAAATTTGGTCTTGACGGAGCGTGGCATGGCGCCCCGTTCACAGAGGCTACAACTTCCATGCGTTTGATTCCAGTCCTCGGTTCGTCTCCTGCACGTCTTTCTCCTTCTCTAAATATCAAAATCAAGAACTTTAGACATGTTCTTGATTGTCTTCACTCGTTTGTTTCTTTTTTGGCTTCTTTGGATGCTCAATGTCGGTTATAATATTTTAGTTGTTTTACCAGACACAAATGTTCTTTTTGTCCTCCTTTTTTATTGTTTGCAATTTCCAGAATTGAACACACATTCTTCAGACACAAAAGGTCTAGCAAAAATGAACGTGAAATAAATTTGTTGAACCCAAAATCCCATCATAGAAATAGACAAAAGGAAATTATTTTCCTCTGATGTTTTTGTTTGGATACATATTATTAAAGGACATTTCTTTGGGGCTTCACAATATTTGTTGTAGTATGTTAGAGAAAAATGACATTGTGGATATTGTCAAGTGTAATAAGATATTTTAATCTTATAACTGATGTTCTGCATAAATATAGCCCATTTAATGAAAAAAGCTATGACTGTGAATTATGGAAACAAAGAAAATACCATCTTGTTTGATTACAAGATGTCTAATGTATTTGCCAAATACATTAGACATTTTTTTATGGATAATTATGTCAAAGAAAGTTATAAGACAAAATAACAAAAATATTGTGAATAAGAAGAAAACCAGTACATGCCTTTCCAAGAAATTATAAATAGTTACAAAATAATAAAAACACTGCCTAAAAGATTTGAAAGACGGTGTGATTCATTTTCCTAGAGTTTTATTTGTGAATAATGAGTACATTGGGACTAAATACAATTCTTAATAGACTTTAAGAGTATTTAAGGCAACCCTCCAAAGAGGAAAAATCTGAATTATGTTTTCAGAGTACAAGGAGAGTGAAAACACAGGCATCCGGAGTGGCTCTGAGATGTCCAATAATTATAGAAGAAAGAGATTGAACCTCCGTTATTCATCATCTTTTAATATACCAACACACTAGAAAAGTCCCCGGTTTCTGTCAAATTTATACTTTATAATGAACGCAAGAGTCATGGTGAGAACAACCTGTTTATACTGTGCGTTATAGCTCAGTCTATTATCTGACTCAGTGTAAATCTGTGGTGTTACAACTACACTCAAACAAAATTTGACAAAAAGTTTTACATCTTATTAGATATTAGAAAGGGACATGGAGGGTTTGTGAGGATGCATGTGTCCTCACTACGAAGAATCAGACCTGAGTCCTCTGCCTTCAGCTGCCAGTAGTGGCAATTGCAATGTGAGTCCAGGTTCAGCAAGATATTTGCAGTCTTCACAGTAGTTTGGTTTGTCTGTTTGACTTGTTACAAGCTTCCCTGAGATATTGGACAGTCAAAAAACAAACAGGACAGACATAAGAAAAAAATAGAACAAGACTATGACCATTCTTGCCAACTTCTCAGCAAGCAACATAGCTACTAAAAGTTGCAAGAAGTTGCTAGAATGAATCATCACTTCTTTTAAAATTGGATTTTGTGTGATCCGGGCAGTGGAAGAAAGGAATAACTCGGGACGGCTGCGTCAAAGTCTTCAGCCTCTGTGTACAGGGTGCCCTGTCTAACCACTGCGCCATGCAACACCCCTCAAAATGTACATTTAATAAAACAAATATTTGGCCTGAACCTACACTACATAAATCTGTTTTGTATAATATAAAATTTAACCAAAAGAAAGCTATTGGAGGAACACACAATGGAGAAGATGGACCATTGACTGAGGCTGTGTGAATCAGATGCAAGTGTTTATTGTAGTTCCCAAAGGTTTGAATGGAAAAAAATAGCAAAATGAAAAATTATATTTACGTTATATTTATATCTATTTTATACCAAACTGAGATCACCAGTAGTTTGTGCATGCATGATTCAACTGCTATGTGGATCTCCTCTCCATACCTCTCTGCCTTGACTGCAGGCTGAGTTTGCTGCACGATGAGCCTGCTGTCAGACTGACCACCTGCAAGCGCTTCGGAGGTGGGAGGGGCTCATTGCGGGACTCACTGCTCTCTGCAACTGTAGAATGATTCATGCTTTCATGTGTTTTCACTAAAGTCTCAAATAAAAAAAGTCACTAGATTTAATTGATATTTTAAAAGGAATAGTTACTGAGGTCCAAAAAGGTGCTAAGTATAGCGACAAAGTTGGTAAATTGTCAGCAGTATCTGATTCTGAATTAGTTTGACTGACTTTTTCCCCTTAAATAAACTGAAACACAATTTCTTGCAAAAAAATTGCAATTAAATATATAAGAAAAATGCAAATGCAATATCTTCTGAAGTTAAAATATCTATAATGATAATTTGATCTTTGTGTCACAGTAAGTACTTTTCTGAATTGCTGGTATATAAACAAAACTGAACTGGGTTGAATTAAGTATCATAACATAACATTACAATATTCACATAACAGCCAAAAATATATATTTTTACTTGAAGCATAAGAAATTAGAAAGGGTGAATTTCCGGTATACAAGTTTTACTGGATACCTTAAGAAAGCTGTCAGAAACCATCAGCAGCAAGCCCTGGCCGTACTGTAATAAGTTTACATTATTTATTGTTCAAAAGAAATGTGCACCCCTGTGTAACCAGGATAATTTTTCTATACTAGATTTAGTTATTTTATTTTTTATTTTGTTAGATTTAATTTATTTTTATTTAAAAGTTTAATTAAAATCCCCTTTAATTTATTTAACACCAACCAGGTGAGAACAACATTGTTCTCGTGCGGGTTTGACGTCATGTGACAGCTGCACATCAGCGTCCTAAATTGACAGCTACGGCTTATATGGCTGCTAACCGCACCTTAGATAGGAAACGCTGTCAGACCCTGACGTACAGACGGGTGATTAATCAACCGAACGTTGTAAAAGATCACGGTTGGTCAAGAGGGAACTGGCCAGGTGTATTGCAGATCCCTCGCTCAAGGAGTGGCTGAAGGGTCTGGAATACAGCAAGGATTGTCTGGCTTCATGCTGACCAGACTGGCGAGCTAACCGTTTAAGCGGATCCGGAAATACAACACCTATTATCTGAGGAAACTCTTCCGAACTGGTTGGAAATTCATCCCAACAAGTCTTCATTGAAGGAACTGGATTATTATTATTATTTTGTTTTTTCCCTTTCATCATCAACAAAGACTGGTTGACTGCCTTGGTATAAGGAACTCTTTTGGACTCTAAACTGTGGACTAACTTGTACATATTGTAAATATTAATACAACTCACCAATTTTTGCACCATCTAACTGTCTCTGTGTTTTTACAAATTGCCACCTCCTCCAGCAGACGAATCTAGTTTTAAAGGGATCACTTGGATTGATTTTAATTTGGATTATTTCAAATCCTACAAATCCCAGAATGCAACACAGGTTACACCTGCATGCCAGAGTGTGAAGTGTATTTTTGCGTATTTGTTCTCCTGTGTGAGGGATGCCTGTGCATGTGTCCCTCTCTTTGCTCATTCTCCACCAGCTCCATGTTGAGTCTATCAGGGATAAAACTTGTTGACCTTGTGACTTCCTGAGAACAATGAGTGAATACCTGCTGTATGCTAAACAATTCTGAGCCGTGTTCCTCTTTGTGTCGGTGTTTGTAGGTGTATGTGTATATAAACCTGGGAGTGCATAATCAGCATGGGTTTTTAGCGTGCAGGAGAAGGTCAGAAGGAAAGAAAAATTGTGTGTGTATGGTTCTGCAACAAACATTAAAGGAGAAACACATATAAGACACATAAGACTTATGCACACATAAGAAAACAGTTTATATCACTGCCTCTATAGTTGTGAGAAAAACTAAGCAGACCTCTGACTCCGACATTGGATTTGAAAGGGAAAGTAGCAGCAAGGTTCTGTCTATTGAAAAGAGGCATTAGCAATGACCTTAGCAAGGCAAATTTTATTTTTATTTTTTTTGCTCATCAATCTGCAAAGGGTTATGAGGCCAATTTCAAACAATTTGAAGTTAATTTTTTAGAGAGAACAAATATTTAGAAGTGGACATAATTTAAGACAGCTGCCGGTCTTGCTAGAAGTGGACAGCCTGGGAAATATTAAAAATTAATCCAATGTTAAAGTTAATCAAAGTATACTTTGGAAAATATAGAATAAACATTGCTTGTTAGGAAAGCCTGCTTGGATAACACATTTTTTCTCCCTAAAAAAAAATGGAAGAATGGCCCTAGCTAGATCTAAATCTATTACAGCAATTCAGAAACTGTCTCTTAGACAGATTACATGAATATAAAGATGTGTGGCTCTAATTCGCAACACATAACTTGGAGAAATTTGAAAACAATATTCAGTCAAATACTTCATACCAACTGTTTTCCACAGTGGTGAAGTTATGATTTATGACTGTCAGAATGTAAGTCTGTTGGTGGTTCCTGGAGTTTGTTAGTCTGGTAAAAAAAACAAAAAAACTATTCCTTGTTCTTTGCTTTGCTTCATACAGATGGTTTGGACCCTCGGCCTTCAGCAAGAAATGATTGCTTGCTGAAGGCCTTGGACTCTATTAAATATATTAAAAGACTGGATCTAAATTTACCCAGTCACCTATTTTTGGCTTACCAAAAATTAGGTGCGCTGTAAATAAACACATGGGAAGTCGGGCCACGACATCTTTGCCAACAATAAAATGTCTTTAAGATTCTTCTTAATCAAACTTGAATTGTCCAATATTTGGCAAGCATGGCTAGCAAGGACTAAAGCTTATATTAAAAGTGGCGTAGAAGCAACATCTAGTACATCTAGCTCTGGTTAGCTATGACACCTTCCTGGTGTAACACATCTGCTGCCAATAACTGTGTCCTCCTATAGATTATACACTTTGCCGTGTCTTTTTCTTTGACCCCCTGTCTCTCTCCAAGACAAAGCAATTGATTAAGCTTTTTCTTCGACTAACTGTATGTGTTCACTTTCATCTTTTAAACATAAAAACTAACTCGGAGCTTATCTCTTCAGTTGTTAAATACCACAGAAAGCAACTAAAGAAGCTACTGCCAATAATTATCTTCTTTAACATATAAAGCACTCCTGAATCCAAGTCTCTGTGTATGCTGTGTCTTCTCAAACCTCCCTTCGGTCATGACAGAAGACTGCTTACACAGAGCCTGGTTGTATTAGAGGTGTCTTCCTGTTAAAGGGGAATTCTCCTTTCCGTTGTCACTACATCCACGCTCATTAAACAGGATTACAACAAGTAAGTGACTTCATGCAATCTAAAGAATTTCTTTAGATAGAAGACTTTAAGAAAAGAAGTAGCAGTGGACAATAGCTTGCATTGTCTTGTTGACCTTGCTGCAATCCCTCCTATTATGCATGCATGTAGTGACATCAGAAAGGAGCATTTCACTTAGAAACTGCAGCAAAAACTGGCTCAATTTGAGGGGCCAGCTTCCTAGGCCAACTTGGGGTTTAAGAGTTCAAGGCAGACACACAAAAAAGAAACAGAAGCACCGATAGGAGTAGTAGTAGCTCCATTAGAGGGCTCATTTAGGAGAGAGACACATATTAAATAATTTGCCAGCCTCTTTGAAAGGTTATTGGATGAAAGGGGGCAAATACAGTAAGTTGCAGCAAAAGCTTAGTAGGAGAGAGACAGGGTTAATCACTGAAAGACAGGCCCAAGTGCATCATCTATAGAAGCAGAACGTTGTTGGCAGCAGTAGCTTAGCCAATGATCCCACCCCATGAACGTGTCACAGCTAAAGAGAACCCAAGACCAGATGGAGCTTCTACAGAGTGTAACAAACATAGAAAACATAAAGTTAAAAGTTAAAATAATAGCAAATAATGCTAAAATGTACAGGAGGAGAATGCAGAAAAGGAATGAAAAGTGGTCGGTTTGTCCTCCAGCTGCTAATGCCGATAGCAGCATAACTACAGCAGTAAACCTAAAACGGTTCTGTTAGGAACAAGTGAAACGATATTGAAACCTGATTATTAAGCATTTTACATAAAATAATGAATTCTACAGAATTGTAATAGAATTGGGGACAAAGTAAAGACAATGTAAATACTGTAATGCCCTATTCAAAGATCAGACCTCACATATTACTGAACCACAAGAGAGATGTGCAGAAATTAATGTCTGCAAACTTCAATTAAGCAATGTACTATGTGAAGAACAGTTGAGCAATCTCCCTTCATAAAATCTGAAACTAATAAATCATTATAGAAAGTGGTAACTTTCTATATTGTTACCAATATAGAAAGTGCTAAACATGACACTGTAAGCTACTGAGTCATGATGTACCCTTGTTAAGATTATGTCAACTGTATCTCTATGTGCTCATTATAAATTGCTTTTGTTTTAGTTCTGTATGTACGTGTGTCTTGCTGTCATCTTACCCCTCTGATCATCCAAAGATTGAAAAAGCAGTTGTCTTGGTTATGATTGCTTGGGTAATTCTCTTTTCCCTAATGCTTTGCAATATATTTAGAAAGGTTCTAAATACAGCAATAAAAAGCATACAACCTGGAAAATGGTTATGGATCCTCAGTGGTTATATTTCAGTTTTCCTCTTTTTCTACATCAGAAAAAAGATGACTGAGGTAGAGGTAATTAGAGGCAGGTGGTGGGCTTTACATGTCTGTCAGAGAGATCAGGAGAAATCAATTTTTTTTTTTTTAAATCACAATATTGTTTCAGCGCACACCAGACACAGACACAACTGCTGTTCAAGCCATTACAGTAACTGAGATGTGCCAGTGAGAAACTGCACAAGTCGCCTTCAAGCAGAGCTTCTGGTCATCTGTCAAGTCTCCTGGTTTATCAGTTCTATTAAAAAATACCAATAAAGATCAAGTTTTAATGTTTTGAAAATATTTTGTAGATGAAAGTCAATGAGATAATCCATAGAGGAAATTAACAAACCCTGATCATTTTAATTAGTTTGTTTTTGAAGCCTCAGTTTACAATTTTGGTCGTTGTAGTTTGTCTTCTTTGTAAACAGGAAGTAATAGGAAGAGATTATCTTTGTCATTGCAGACCGCACAGTAAATATCAGTTTTGACATGCAATCAGTAATGTTCAATGAAAAAAGTACCACAAACCCAAAAACAAATAAAATCACAAATAAATCTGTTCAAAGTGTAAAAAACCCTTCAGTCAAGTTTCTTGTGCTGATAAACTGTCTAAATGTAAATGTGTAAATTTGTTAAGTTCTGCAATATTTAGCCAAAAACCATCTCAGAGATTTTTTTGGTTAAATATCCTAAGTGATAGGATCTTAAGGTTGGATGGTGAATAGTGCAGTTGAATTCTATAATATATATACTGTATATATATATATATATATATATATATATATATATATATATATATATATATATATATATATATATATATATATATATATATATATATATGCAACACAGTACCACAACTGGGTATATAAGAATCTCAGTCAGATACACACACCCTTGTTACTGAGTCAAGTGCTAGAATAGTGAGTGTGATGAGCCCTGAATGATTGAATAAAACTCTTTCAGCTTTGCACACGTGTGATTTATTTGCAATGTGAACACGGAGTGCCATAGGTCTTCTTTGCTCTGACTGCTGGCAGTACGCTGCAGAACAGATGACTGTGTAAGACTGACTCCATTGCTTGGGAAACAGGAGGGACTCACAGCAGGACTCAGTTGTTGTACCCTCAATGTCTCTTGGCACCGCCACTTTGGTGGAATTTTCCAAAATGTATTATGGGTGGGGTTACGCTTTCACAGGATTTTACTTTAAGTATTTTCACCCACCTTCACTGCTGGTGATGGTCAGAGGGCCCGGTGGCATGGGTGCATGGCAGCCTCGCCTCTCTCAGTCTGCCCAGGGGAGATGCGGCTACCATGTGGTTGCTTATCACCATCAGTGTGTGAATTTGTGCATGAATGACTGAATGTAGTGTGAAGCACTTTTGGGTCCTCTGGATTTGATAGGTCACCACACAAACGTCATTTAATAGAAGCTATTCTCTACAATGTAACAAGAAATCTCAGCAGCTTGTTCAGATCGTGAGAAACTTTCAGCAGACAAAGGAAAGACTTAACAGAGTACACCTAACATTCACTCTTTTTAGCCTTTTAAGCTTTCTAGATTGATGTCAGTCTTGAGTGCATTGCAATAAACTTCACTGTGAGTAAGGTTTGCAAAATGAAGATTGAGCCCTTCAGGAAGAACACAAATACATGGACCCAAGCTACAACTGAGCCACGGTAAAGTGGAGCTTCCCATACAGAGCTCTGTGTGGTGTGCTATGTGATTGCTCAGAAGTTTGTGGTTGTGTTTTATGTAGAAATTTGGCTTCAATTTTCCACTACTCGGTTTCTGTATACACATGAGCCTTGAATACTTTCCAGGAACATTTGTGAATGACATGAGGAGGAACTATGTGCATTTTTATCTTCACAAATTCTTACAAAACACTGTTAAGTGGCTAAAAACTCCTGGATGGAAATTGCAACATTGTTGTCGATTGAGGAGGATGTTTGCAGGAAAGTGTGGCACTCTCAATGTGACCTTGATTGGGCATGCACTTTCATAAAACTGCATGCCCAGTTTAATGAAAGCAAAACTGGACATGCAGGGAGGGAGTGGGCGCTCCGGAAAGTAGGGTCTTGAAATATACTGAAGCGGGAGAGGTGTCACCCAGGCGGTCTGTGCCGTTTATGTGAGGTGTGTGTGAGTACAAACATCCTGTGGTCATATGACGACTGTTCGGATTCAGAGGAAGTACAAGAAAACCTTTCCCACTGAGACAGCTGTGGGGCCACGCTGATTTATGGTAGACTGTTTTAACTGCATCTGCGGTTCATACTAATCTTTCTTCTTTTATTGTTTTGTTTAATTAATTAGTTCTGAAGTTATTTTTCAATATTCCCATACAATTTATTAAGGTTTGTTCATTAATTTGATTTGATCCTCCATTTGTCATTCAAGGTATTTATGATTATTAGCAATTATTGCCCTTCCACTGACTACAACTAGATTTAAGCTGTGGCACTCTTTGCCAGTTGGCACATTCCTGCTTTATTTTATTTTATGTTTTTGCTTTCTGCTTGTATCTGGAGTAAACCTTATGGTTTTAAAGGCAATTTAATTGTTATTGGTAATACAAACTCTTGGGTAATGCCACTCACCATTTCACTAAAATGGGAAATGCTTCATCCTCAAAACAGAACCGTCCAATTCACTGTTAGAGGAAATTTTATTTACATAATAAAGATAAGCATTAGAGAACACCTAAAACTAGCTGTCAGAAGAAATAGCCAGTAATAAATTGAGGTTTTTAATAAGCTTTTTACAGAAGTCGGCTCCTATTGGGCCTTTGACAGACCGCAGATTTAAATAACCTCTGAGTTACCTTCATGGCTTAGAAAGCCAACAACATCCATCTTTATTTATGATCTAAGGGAACATCAGGAGAACAGTGGTTTTCTGGGTCATCATTATTGTAACAGTTGATCCATGGCAATGTATATCTGTGCACAGAATGTATTCCCACACACAACCCATATAAAACTCTCACACGATGAACTGTTGTGTGCAGAAAGATGAATGTTATGTATCATAATTAGGATGAGCAGGTTAAACAATAAACCGCTGAAATACCCTGTACGCCACAGTGCGCCATTCTTTCAGCTAAATAAGGCAGCCAAAGGCCTCCATTGGTAAATGAGCCAGCAGACTCTTTCATTGTCAGCCTCTTTTCTCATTCTGCCTTCCCTTTCTTTGAACGACAGTGGCTGCAAAGTAATTACTCCCAATGACTTTCTGTTCATGTTAATGTCACCCTTATTTTGTAGTCCAGCAGGGCTTTGCCCCCCTCCCCAAATTAACATATCAAAAAAGGGGGAGTTCCAAATTCCTCAAGGGCCCCCCTGTAATAAAATGTGTTTCTTTGTGAAGGAGAATTAGGAAGCAAAGAATTGTTCTGGGATGTCCCCAGCACAATTCTAAATTATTGTGTTGAGCCAAGAAGTTTAAGTTGGAGTGAGTGCAAGCACCATAGATTAAAAAAAATAAATAATAATTTAATTCTGATGTCAATTGTCTGTTGGTGTGCACTTCATCCCCATACTGTATATCTTTGGATTGCAGTCTGTGTTCCTGCGCCTTTGTTTCCTGTTTCTGGATTTTGAACTTTTTGGACTGTGACTTGGCTATTTATCAAATATCTACTTCTGCATCCACCTCTACCTCTAATCTGTCTGCCTTTGACCCTATGCACGTCAATGTATAAGTTAAGCTGCAAGTTGTTTAAAGCTGCAGAATGTAACGTCTATTAAAAAAATGAGTTATTTATGCATATATTATGTCTCAAACCACATTGTCAAATATATGGTGACATTTTTAAAAAATAATAAGAAATTATTTTTTAAATAAAAGTTACATACAGCAGCTTGAAGGTAACTCACGCTCAGGTTTGCATGTCTACAGAATGATTTTTTCTTTATTCCTTTAGACCTTGTCAGAATGGATTCAGTTTATCTGAAAATATTTTTCTCTGGTCTTTCCAAAGGTTCTTACTGTGATTTAGGTCTTCATTTTGAATAATTTTAATAAATAACTATACTTTGAAAAGACATTCAGACACTGCACGTCTGCCTGTTTTCTGCTACATATTTGTACTTTTGGATTTTATTTTTTTAATCCAACACTGATTTAAATTTCTCTCCATGTCTTCTGCTCCCTCGTTATGACCCATTTAGTGTGGTCTGTTACATAAAATGCATGCACTGAAGTTCACACAAACTCATGCAGATTGTTGGCATGTTTCTGAAGTCACTGTGTTCCAAACAGGCAGCCCGTTTCAACTTCTTTTGTGTCTGCCTAGATTTTGCCACCATGTTCAACTGTCAGCTGCCTTCCCAGGGTGCTAAGGGATCTTAAATCACATCCCCTGACAATTAACTGCCTGCTGTGGGGTATTGATAAACCAGTAGCCACAACAATGGGGGTGCCAAAATCATTAGTGTGGCAGAAACACCTAGGGGGACATGTAGATTAAAGGGAGAAGTGTTGTAGAGCACAAAACATGGCTTAGAATTTTGTTTTTCTGCCAACATGCAAAGGTTGCAGACAGATGGACACCATTTCTCATGGCTTTTATCAGTCAAGTCTAAGATTAAACAAATATATGCAGAGCCAAGCATCTGAGAAACAGCAACCGTTCCAACAGCGAGATGTGGAGGTGG
The DNA here is from genome assembly GCF_002775205.1 of Xiphophorus maculatus. NCBI lineage: Eukaryota > Metazoa > Chordata > Actinopteri > Cyprinodontiformes > Poeciliidae > Xiphophorus > Xiphophorus maculatus. The sequence continues at coordinate 13,167,942 of NC_036452.1, read as the reverse complement.
GTGAGAAAAATCAGGGATCACAAATGTGGGAAAAGAAACGACAAGGATGTCTTTCTGCTGGAGCTGCACGGGCCTAGCCACATAAATAGCCTCGACGCAAGTGCATCCCCACCGATTGCAAACAAGAGTCTTGAGAATTGATCATAATGCACTAATGATGCAGCAGCTGTCTCAGACTTCTCTCTTCTCACTCTCCGATGCTCTTTGCAGGGCGGCACACCGACACATGCCCTCATGCTGCTTTGATCTCTCTCCGCAGACCTTCCTTCCCTGCATCAGCTTTACCACCGCTTTCTCATTTATTTTGACACAATCCACTCTGTGTTTCCTTCCTGTTCGCTTGCCTCATCCAGGTAAAGATGTGCTTTGTTTTTGGTTTTTTTTTCCTCTGGAAGAGGTGAGAACCTGGACTTTATGTTAAGTCTTTGGGGGGTTAGCTTTTTTTCCCCCTCTTTCAACAACTGCCACTGCAACATTGTCTACCGCTAAGAATCTCTCTCCCTGAACTTCCGACTGGAAACTTTTCTAAGCTTGTTGCTTGTAGCAAAGGTGCAGCAGACTCCTCCAAGGTCCAATTGTTTCCCACCAAAGTGTTCCACCTTCTTCCCCGGGTCCAATTTATCTGGAGCTGCCTGCAGCCTCAAAGCAGTTGAACCTGAACCTTATGATAAAAAACTCAAGAAGGCAGTTTAAGACAAGCCATGAATGGCATTTTCTTGTACCAAGGTGTTCTCACTTTGATTCTTTCTGGTAGATACAGAGTGTCACATTTCAGAGTAAAAGCCAGTGGGAAAAAAATCCTGCTGTGCTGAGTCACATCAAGGGCGGCTGACAGTGACAAAACGTGATGCCTCTCTTATGATCTTCATAACAGAAGTTTGTGTCTGCGTCTCTTTTTTTTTTGGTTGTGCATGCGTGTGTGTGTGCGGGTGTGCGCATGTGTGTGTATGGATTGCTTCCTGAATCAGGAGATTTACTGAACCCACAGCATTGATGTGGAAAAAAAAAGAAAAATGTCAACAAATTTCATCATGCTGTAATTAGTGAAGGCAATTTAAGGCAGAATTTGGATTAAATTAATGGTGGCACTAAAATTATCACTGATATAACAGACTATCGTGACAAATTATTGATTAAATATGAATAATGGGTTTAATTAGAGGCATGTCGTAAAAGTCAGAGCTAATCAGTTTCTGCATGAAAAGTTCACAGTGAATACATTTTCCCTTTATAAAAATATGTAGCACAGCTTTCCTTGCTTTTGATTATCTTGTTTTCCATTTCAGCTCGTTGTGGAGTTTTTGAAGTGCGGTTGGGTTCAGTGCCTAATTTTAAAACAGGTCTTTAAAATCTATCAATCAAATGACTAAAGTGTTTCCAGGTATTAAAAGAGAACAACAACAACAAAAAAAACATTTTTCAGTGACCAGGAGTGTTGCAGAAATCAAGACCAATGTATACTGCTCAAAAAAATAAAGGGAACACTTAAACAACACAATATAACTCCAAGTAAATCAAACTTCTGTGAAATCAAACTGTCCACTTAGGAAGCAACACTGATTGACAATCAATTTCACCTGCTGTTGTGCAAATGGAACTTTGTACAGAACAAAGTATTCAATGAGAATATTTCTTTCATTCAGATCTAGGATGTGTTATTTGAGTGTTCCCTTTATTTTTTTGAGCAGTGTAGTTTTTGATGAGAGTAAATCTGTAACAGACCAACACAGAATAGTATTTAACTGTAAAGTAGAAGAAAACCAGTACATGGCTTCCAAATAAATACAGTAAAAGTGTGGTCTGCTCTTGAATGAATCAATGTTTTGTAGAATCAACATATGCCTGCAGTTACAGATTCATGTTGGTGGCCTGTTTCCATCATGTTTGAAAATATAGAGGTATTTTTGGACAGCCTTCTTTGCAAAATAACTCAAGCCCAGTTAGACCTGATGAGAGCATGATGTTTTACCACATATTCTCGGTGTGTTACAGGTCAGAACTTTGACTGGGACATTTAAGCATACAAATATGCTGTAGGCAAAGCCTTTTAATTGTTGCTCCGGCATTATTTTTAGGGGCATACTCCTGCTTTAAGTAGAACTTCTGTCCCAGCCTTAAATCCAATACAGCCTCTGACAAGTTTCCTTCCAGGATTGCATTGTACTTGATTCCATCCATTTTTTTTTGCCATTTTCCAGGCTGACATCTGGTCCCTGCAAACGAAAAGCATTCCCACAGTATGATGTTGCCACTACCATATTTCATTACAGAGAAGGTGTGTCCAAGGTGATGTCCAGCATTTTAAATATAAATTTTTTTATATGCTTTATGGACTACTTCACATCTTTTTGACTTCTTCTTTTGTTATTTTAGCTATGCATATAAAACGGGTAGTAAAACAAATACTTTGTTCTCAATTTGTTTTGCAAGTTACCTTCAAGTGACCCCAATATTTGGTTGTAAATGCAGTGACTTCTAACAGGTTATTTATTTATATTTTTCTGAAAAAAAAATCTTTAAAAAAAAAAATTTGTAGGTATTATAAAACAAGTCAAATTTAAGCTTGAGACCACACCTTCTAAAAGGGAGTCAAGAAATGTCCTCTTCTCACTAGCATGATTTTATTGCCATATGGTCAATATCCCAGTAGCATTGCTTTGTTATGATCTAAGAACAGTGGACAGCTGCAGCAATCAACACGCATCAATCTGTATTCGTTTTCCTTAATTAAAGAGTCCAGTGTCGATATCACAATATGGAGGAGGGATTAACTATGAAACTCAACTTAATCCAAATCATCTCGACACAAACACTTGACATTATTTGCCCTGGATAGACAACACAAAGCCACAACAGATCAGTCACTTTATGAAACAAGGGAATTGGCTCAAAGCAGCAGTTTATTAAATAGGACTTGACAAAGACATTCCCTTCAATCAAACAGCCACCCAGAGGGACGCAGCTATGGATGTAATGACAGATTATTTCAGCATTTTGCAGAAGTACTTGAAATAATAAGTAGCTACATGCAACTCTGAGACACATAAATCCTTTCAAATGAGCAATGAATGTGAGCAAAATTCATACATTCAAGCTCCTCCATCACAACAAAAGCGATAAGACTATGGTCCTGAAAATGTCTAACTGTGTCCTCCAGGACAATTTAATGATGCTGCCAAGGTTTCTCATATTTGTCGTCCCGGCTTTGAATGTCAGAGAATTAAATACTAGAAAAAAGTGGAGCTTTCAAATGGCCTACAGCAGAGCTTAGTTGAGTAACAAGTTAATGTGAAATCCCACACACAAGGACTAATTACTACTCTCCACTTCATTTGTGTAGACTTACAGTACGCAGTAAAGCATTCTAAGACATGTTTCAACCAATGAGAAGATTTATGGCAGTTGGAGGTAAGTGGAGTTTTCCCTTGGCAGTCTTGGAAAAGGAAAAAAAAGTGGCAATCACCTCTGCCATAATCATACATATCAGGCGCTGCAGCAGGCTGGGCCTAGGCTCACAACTCCGAGTCAATTTGATATATTAAACAATTATTCAATATGCCACCAAACAAAACTCAGTGACACAAAGAGCTGTGTAAATCTCTGGCTGCTTCTCTTAAATTATGCATGACCCCATGAATTATTTATTAGGAGGAAGTAGAAGAGGAAGGAGACAGCGGCAAATAACAAAAAGGAGGAAGAAAAGAGGAGCAGAAATAAAATAATGGACCATAAGTGGAACAAAGAGAGTGCTAGAAATATAACGTCTAAAAGACCAAGTTGAGTCTGTTTGGTGGGAGCTCATGGGCCTGGCAAATCAGAACAAGACTGTCAATTTTAACTGAGTTGGCTGTCACTCGTGGATGAATGAAGGCTTCTTATACTGATAACATAACAGTGATGGCTTTCATGTTTGATAAATGTACCGTCATTACAGTTTTGGTAGGTGATTGTGTGACCAGAAAGGAACCAGAGGCCTCAAGGGCTGAGGTTCGGTTCAAGATGACTGAAACACGATGAATTCTGACACCAAAAAGACTGCATGTGGGAACAAATCCAGATGCATGAAAAAGGTGGATGAATACACTCATATTATTACCGTGTGTATGATTCCTTGAATGAGGAGGAGCAAAAAGTAAAATGAGTGGCAGATGAATCCTGAATATGTGTTTTATTTGCATAACTACTGCAAACACACATGCTTTAAGTTCTGCGTGGAATTCCTGACACTGCAATTTAACCAGCAAAAAAACAGGAAGTCACTCATCTCGACCACAGACCAGCAGCGGTGTTGTAAGCACAATATTTTCATTGTATCCACCAGATGTGCATCCCAAACTGTGTACCTCCATTTCAATTTGCTCATCTAATATGACTTGCAGTTTGACTGAAAGTTCTCCCTAATAGCAGACATTAATTCTGTGACTCTGTTTTCATAGTAATGTCTCTCAGCCAGATTGTTGCGGCTACGTTTTTCAGCTGCACTAAATGGGAAGTTTGTAGCCCTTCAGCACAGTCCCAACCCAATCAGTCTGCAGGAATGTGTAGTCAGTGTGGTCAACAGCTGCATAGGTACAAACAAGGACTGACGCCTCACCATGTTGTGCTATGAAAGTGACCACAGCTTCTTGGACTTTCCCAACATAAACCCAAAGTTGCTGATAAACTAGCTGCCATTTTAGGCCACATCTGCCTTTGTGAAACACGTTCTTTTTTGCTCTCTTCTTACTTTGCAACATCCTATAATAGCAATGATATCACAGAGGCTATTTTGTCAGCAATAATGTCAATACCACATTGAGCATGCTTTCATAGTCACTTGTACAATTAAAGTTCTTATTAACATCCCACAATCTTTGTACATAAGCAAAAAATTAGTTCTGTAAAAAAAAAAATAATAAAAAAATAAAAAAACAGTGGGAATTTGACCTGGACACTTAGGAATATTTCATGGGCAGTAGGGATTTGTCAGATTATCAAGTCAAGTAGTTTAATTCCAGTTTTAATTACCTGCTTCTGAAGATGGACTATGTATCAGATTACACAGGCAAAAACAGTTCAGTAACCAATCAATTTCAAGAACATGTATGTCATCTATGTTCCAAAATAACCAGTTAGGAGTAGAGATAAACACCAGAAGTCTATGAAGATTCAATCTGTGAAAGCATGGCCTTTAATTCCAAAGTACGCCTCTGAACCGAGCCTAATCATAGGCTATAATTATGACAAGACAGGTGCTCTGGGCAGCATGGGTTAGTCGAATTGTCATCGGCCCCCCTGTCTCACTACCAAGTGTTTTACATATAGATTGAATTACCTGGAACAGTCCTGCCCTATGTAAATGACCATTATGCTAATACTATGCAAGCCACACATCATTTCATCCAGCTAAAGCGCATAGGTGTGTGTGTATGTGTGTTTTTAGCACCTCTCACCCCCAAAAGGCCCATTTTCATAACAAATAATACGTTGTGAGGACCCACTACTCTTTATGGGGCCCGAAGTCCGGGCTCCATAAGAAGAAATGCTGTTTATGGGTTAGGGTTTAGGTTTGGGACTAAAGGTTGAATTTAGTTTGTACTGGTAATGCTTATGTTAAGGGTTAGGGTCGGGGTTAGGCTATGGAAATTAACAAAAATGAATGCAAGTCAGTGCAAAGTCCTTGTGAAGATAGAGACAGTGTGTGCATGTGAATTATGATGTTTTAAAAGGTTTCCCTTGTTTTTATATAGAAGTCATTAAGTTCATTAGATAAGCTTGTGATGCTAATGTAGGCAGTAATTTTCAGCAGAGAATGGTATTTGAACAGCAGTTCATAGAAGCATCATATTTTGACACTGTTAACAAAGGTTGATGGAGTTAAAGCATCATCTAGATTTTTAAAGACGCTTAAAAACATTTTATTACTCTAAAGAGTTTTGTATATATTGAAGCCAGAAACATGCCCATATCCAATTGCAAGAAAGTAGAGAGGGTCTTTATATCAGATAGGGCAGCTTAGATTTACAGATAAGACAGAGTTCAGACATGTAGAGTAACCACAGTTTGGCTTTCAACACAAACCTTCAAGGAGATGAGATCACAACGGCAAAACATGGGATGCCCTCCTGGGACAAAACAGGTGCAAAATTCAAGGACAGAAGACAGCTGCATGACTGTAACTAATGAAGAATGCAGTTTATGTGAGGGGGAGACGACATAGATGGGAAAAATGGATGGGTAGCATGAATAGAATATGGTATGTTGAAGTGGCATATGGCAAATAATATAAAAGGTGGTAAAATATGTCAAAAGGTTTAAGGGTGTGAAGGAAAGAAAATGGTGTAACTCTGACAAGTATTTAAAATCATGATCATTCTGTTTCCGCTTAGCAGAAAAAAAAAAAAACTTAGAGGATAAAAAGAAATAACTGCTGAAGGGGAAGGAGAAGAAGAACAGTGATCATTACATGAATGCCAGGAAAAGGCTAATGAAGGGAGAGCACTGGGGAGCTGAGCTAGCTTTTACAGAGCCTTTCTGGGAACAAGAGCTGACTATTCTAGCTATTCTGATCTGATTGGAGACTCTAAAGCCCTGGTGCAAGTCACTGGGAGGTTGTTTAACCAAGAGGGCTGAGAGGCCTGGAGACCACAAAAAAGATTTTTTGTGCCACAGGGTATCGGGTTACGAGGCAGAGGGGGTCATCATCCCTTGTCTCCTTCATGCTCTGAAGTCTTTGGTTCATGATAATTTAAAACACATTTGTTGGTCTTGTTCTAACCAGTTGACTCTTCTTTTTTTGCTTGCCCGTGCACCCTGCTCAAACCGCAATCACTCTGAGATTTGGGTCAATCTCTGCCCATTCCCCAAACTTCTCTCATCCTTTTCTTAGATGATTTTCTGTAATCTAAGAAAACAGAAAATCGGTACTGAACAAGAACAGCTGAGTAAGTATATCTATCTCGATTTATATGCAAAATATATGCACAAGAGAATTAAGAGAAGAAGCTACTGTTTTTGCTCATTCTACATCAAGGGGGACCACAATCATAGCAAAATCAGCTTTAATACCCTTTCATGTTTAACAGATTATTAAGCCTTGTTGGTGGACAACTGAAGCTTCCTTAATTCTGTTTCCTTTTTTTTTTTTTTACATCTTGCCAAGCAGATTTATTAAGGATGCCAAAAAAAACATCCTCCGCTGTTAGTAAAGCATCATGCCAGTTACTTGTATTTGCTTGTCATCTCTAAACACAGTTTTTTTTTTTTACCTTTTTCTCCTATGATTGCATAAAATGACCAAACAAAGCAGAAGTAGACTTTTGTGGGGGTGGGTGGGGGGGTGGGAGGAGGAGTTCTTCTACTACAATTACTGATACAGATTTTCTGGTGGTTTTGCTACATAAATATACAAGATCTATTTGTTGGAAATACACATTTATTGCACTTTTCATAAATTAATATTCAGCACCCTAAACAGAGAACTGAGACACCCATGTTCAAAGCTGTCTGTACTGATTAGCATGCCACAGTTCTTCTCATGTATCCTTGGTGTCTAATTACTGTAATGTCTCTAATTGAACACTTGGTAATTAAAACTGTATCTTCTGTCATGGTGACCCTGAGTCCAGGTGACCAAAGCAACAGCATGTGCTTTTTTTACTTCTTAACTATTTTATATATAGCTACTGGTATCAGCTAAAAACCAATAATATTAAATTCAAGCTCACATGTTATGTGGATATTTTTTTCACATTGCTTAAAGCAGAGTAAATGACTGGACTTCAATTTATTTTCAAATATGGTAATGTCACCGTGAGCACATCTGCAACACAATGAGCATCTGTCTACACATGGCTGAAAGTGAAAGACAACATTTCTATTAGAAAAGTGTGTGTGTGTGGGGGGGGGGGGGGGGGGAATGAAAGTTGTACAACATCTGGGGAATCTAGCTTTGTTTCGAATGCATTGTTAATATTAACAAAAGCTCCATGTCCTGCAGGTAACGGAAAATTACAAATAAAATTGTTGGAAGTGATGTTATTCAGAGACATTTCTTAAATGCAAAAACAAATCCATTAAAAAGTAATCCTGAATTCTTAAGTCAAAGCCCAAGTTAGGTCTGGTCTCTAAAAGCAATAGTCTAGGGCAAGATTAAGCAGAATGTACAGAGACTGTCAAATGCAAATCTAATTCGATTAAACAAGAGAGCCATAGGACATAAGTAAATACCTTATTTGCAATACAGTATGTTGATATGGTTGGATCGATCAGAAAATTTGAGACATAAAGACAGGGCCAAAACTAACACCCCTAATATGGAAGTTATGCACACAGTGGGAAAAAAAAAATAAAAAACAGTTTTCTGCTTTGAATCTGTGAACAGATGTTCTCAATTTACTTTATGTTGACATAATTATATTGCTTTTCTACAAACAAGATGCAATATACAAACAAATGGGCAAATGTACTACCAAAGAAAACAAAACCTGATTCACACATTGAAAGTCAGAAATTATTTTTAGAGAAACCGGTTGTTCAGCTTGATTGGCCCCGATGGATCATAGCTGAAAACTGCAAAATGCTTCCCCCCTGCCCTCAGATCAGGAAAGGCCCATACTAATTTGAACAATTTTAAGTCCTATTTTTAAGTTTCAGCAATTATATTGTCAGTAAAATGTTTAAAATGAGTTCAGAGGAAGCAAACAGATTTAAACCTCCAGCATCTTGTTGAGACATGCATGCAGCTCGTTCAGGCTGTAAGAAGGCAAAAGAGAGTAAAACTTTTGTCCGTTCTGTTTTATCATTTTGTGATTTGACATTCATGTTTTCATAGGCGATGGTGTTAATCTTGGAAATCTTAGACTTAAGGTAATTGTTTCAAAGATATACACACAGCCTTCTATTTTCATAATGTTAGTTTCACAAACTCTTTCGAAACCATTTTACAATTTCTTCTCTTTCACATACATGGTGAAATGTCGCCTCAGCTCCTCTTTTAAATAATCAACTGCTCTGAGCAGACAAGAGTTAGACAAAAAGTTCTTTTCATGTTTTTCCTCATATTTTCCTAAATTCTAGTTCTTACTGAAAAATTGGAATTGGTTTGAACTGCCAGATCCATACTTTCTAAAACCCAGAGATCAAAAATCAGCCATTAAATTCAGATCGATAATTTGTAATCAGAAATTCTACGGTCTCTGTATTGAGCTCATACTTTTGACTCCTTGCTGCAAAGATACACTGACAGGAATCTACACGTGAAATCTGGATTGTTCTTAACACAGTGCGAGTACTTTAAACCAATAAAACAAATGGGAGTGAGACGTTCTCAAGTAATCGCTCAATGTCAAAATGAACTGTGCAGGACTCCCAGCTGGAGGTCAAAGAGCTGCGCAGGTTAGCCGAGCTCAGCTGGTAATTGATCGACTTGAGGCCACAAAAGCTGCCTTTTTGCCCCCCTCTCGTTGCTGTAGTAAGAAAGAAAATCAGTAAAAGTTCTGGATTAAACCACTGAGAGCTGACCGCATGAAACCTACCCAGCAAGTACAGGCTGTGAGTAATCACCGAAAGATTAAAAAAAAAGACATAAAATGCAAAGTAGCATTAGAGTGTTGTTTTTTTTTTTTAGATGTTTCCCCTTCAAATTCAAATGATGCAATAATTCTGCCAGTTTAAGTGTTTCGGTATTTCTAAAGCATGATGCTCTTCGTAAAAAAAAACAAAAAAAACAGTGAACCTTAGCTGCAGAATGGTGTTGTATTTGTGTTTGCGTTCCAAAAAGCTTCTTTTTACCAACCGCATTATGTAGAAATTAGCCAAATGGATCAAAAATGTGTTTCCAACCCCTCTCCATGGATGAGAGTCTTTTCTTTGAAGTGGATAACGAAGTCTTTAAACTGCTGTGCAAACACTCAAACAGTCCCCAAGACATTCGTTTTCCCTTTTTTGTTGTTGATTGACTTTTCATTTGTCCCAGATATTTCATTTCACTTCTCTGAGTCTTTAAATGATTAAAGAATGTTTTTTTTTGTCTTTTGCTCTGTATTCCTTGCTTTATCATTTTAAACTGCATTTAAAATGAGAGCCTAAGCAAAGAGAAAGCACGTGACAGCGCACAAGGAAAACAATGTTCCAGTTTTTTGTCTGATAATACAATTTAATTTAACTTCACTCATTATATGAGCACGGGGTAGTAAAAGTGGCTTTCTTCCAGCAAGACTGAGTTCCATTACGATATTAATAGATTACTTGTCCAGAGTTTATATGATTTTTGTTTTGCTGGAAATGTTGAAGAATAACAATTACTGCCATTTCTCAAAAGAGTATACAGAGGTTGTGCACTACGTTTGAAAAAAATAGACCATAATATGTAGGCCTATAGACATAACTAACAATAAACTGTTCACTTTTGCAGTTTTTCATTATTATCATCAGACTTCTAGAAAATTATAAAGCAAAGTTTATTATGCGGCAAAATGGCTGAGGAAAACATAAAAAGCAGTTTTCAAATCAAATGTTTTGGCTCTTGTTTGAAAAAGGGTTTTAATTCATAACTCCTAAGAATATTTTGTAAAAAAAAATAACTGGTGGATAATGAAGATGTCGATTTGGAAATTTCAATTTTACATCTTATGGGCAGCAGCTGTTTTGGTCATGTAAGTCTCCCATTAATATCTTTTTGCCCAGTGTTTTTTTTTTTTTTTTTAGTTTTTATTGTCTGGCTTTGGATTCTTTGGTGACCTCTTGGAAGACTTGTCAACATTATCATTTCCACACCCATTTCACAGCAATTTTTATTAATTACCAAAGCATAGGTATTCCATATACACTTAATACTAGATTAGCCAAAATAGAGAATAATCCAGAGCAGACTGAGTTCATCATCGCTAGCATGCTATCAGCCATTGCTAAACATTGACACCTTTTTTTAGTTTTAAAGTGATTATGCTCTTCTCTTTACATTATTTGCTTTATATTTTAAAACTTTTTCTGGTACCACAGCTTAAATAGAGACTTCTCAGAAGAAATAAAATAAAATAAAATAATAATAATAAAAACACAATAATGTCACTTTTTTTTATATATATTCTGATTTAATTAAACTTCACTCATTAGAAGAACATCAGGGTGATGAATATATGTGACTTGCTCCACACAAGAGTAATTTACATGAGGATATTAATAGATTCATCATCCAGGCTTAAGCACATCAATTATGGAAAGCCTGTAACCTGAGAAAAATAAAAAAATAAAAGTGAGCACCATTGAAATGTTGATGAGAAATATAATTACCGCATATGCAGCAGAGGCAAAACAAACACATTAACAATGTGCCATAAACACTGAAGAATGAAATCAAACTTTGTATAAATAAATATGCTTATTTATGGGCATAAACTTTCAGAAGTACTTAGGCATAATTAGTAGTTGCTTTCTAGTGTTCACATTACTCATGCCGTGCACATTAGGGAATTCATATTTTATAAGTGACATGTTGTGTTTGCACAAGTGCCTCTGTGACTGCAATTGATGTTTCAGGGTTTTATTGTTGTCACACTAGAGTAACTACCAAAGAAAGCCACAAGAGGCTTCAATTGAAGGAAAGAAAGATGTCTTAATATCTTCAAAACTCAATTGTGCCTTTCTTGCTCTGACTGAAACTCAGAAGGATTTTCTGTCCAATGGAAATGCAATTTGTGAGTTTAATGAAACAATTAAGACAACCAGCAGAGAGTCAGTTGATTACTATCTCCACTCGAGACAACCAAGACTTGAGATCACTGCTCTTCTTGTCAGGTAAGAATTTGTTCTTCAAAGACGCATGTTTTCAAACACCCGATTTATTAAAGATTTCAGCTGCGTTCTGATCAAACTAAGAGGGCAAGTATTTGAAAAAAAAAACTACACAAAAAACACAACATTGCCTGAGCAGAAGTTGTTATAAGAGTGTTGTACTATTTGGAAAGGGAAACAAGAATACCAAAAGGAAAGATCTATGTCAGAGCATCCGGCCACCCCTGCTTAACGTTATGAGCTCCAGCTCAGCAGTGCAGCCAAGCTTTTCAGGTTTTCCTTCAGCTCATGAGAACAACAGTGTGGCCTTGGAGTTAAGTGGGGAAAAAAAAAAAAAAAAACTTTGTCAGGGGTATCAGGTGACTGAAGTGTGAGGGAATGAAGGTGGGAAGAGAAGAACAAGGAGGGAAGCTACAGAGGAATGGATGATTGGGTTTTGCTGGAATATAGGTTGTGGGTATAAGGGAATGACACGCATCCCGCAGATGATGACTATGAGTCTGGAATTTTGAGCCTGTAAAAGAACTCAGGCAGACTGTAAGTCAAATGAGAGGGCCTTTGAGAATGCGATTATAGGATTGCGTGAGGGGCAGCACATCAGACACACAGGAGTCACAATAATGCCCCAGCTGTTGCGACAGGAATAGGCCGTGGATGACAAGCGCAGGCTGCTCAATATGGCCCTGAAAACATGCCAGGGACGCATTGAGGTAAATCTCCACAGTGTCTCTAACTGAATGCTATCATATACATGCAGTCCATCCATCCCATTTCAATACCCAGATGGAACTAAACACCACATGAGACCCGATGTTGACTCCCATGAAGTAGGCCAGAAGGGTCCCAAGAGATCCAGTGTTCAAACCGATTTACGCATCCTGGACACCTTTTCCTCTGAATGCCGTCTTTTGAAGTGCGGACACTGGTATTTAAATAGAAAGCTGTTACAGCTTGCTTGTCACATTGTTAGCCAAGCGACCTACCTAGAAAAAGGGCAGCATGGGAAAAGTGAATTCTCTACAAATTGGGGCTACAGTGAAATCACTCAAATGTGTGATCAAACTGACACAAAATATGGATCCGGGGAGATAATTACACGGGGGGAGAGGAGTTGGGTGGCGTTGAAGACCAAAAACTATAAAATATAGCTCACTGAGAATAAGTGACTTTGGTCTTGTGTAAATTCCTGTTGATGGAAGCTCATTTGGTTCCCTGAAGCAAATAAATTCGTAGTGTACCTCATGTGCGCTTCCAAATTTAGACAGAGTAAGGAAACAATAACTTAGCAGAAAAAGGAGGGTTGCTCCTTTATCTGCTGAAAAAGGAGAAGTGAAGTTTTAACAACAAATATTTAACTTCTAACATTTCAATGTAGATGTACATTCAAGTACATTCTGTTTTCATGAATGGAAATATTTATGATTATTAAGTAATTTTCTTCTAAAATATAAACATGACTGACTAAACTATTACTTTTTCTTGTTAACCTTTTTTTAAGGAGGTAAAACTGACTGAGATTAAAATTCTTTCCTCCTGGGACCCTCTGGACAGTACGTCTGGGTACCTAACAAACTTGCAGTGGACTCAAAGTGAGTCAACACTTTGACAGAAATTGTCCATCTTTGCACATCACAGAGACACATAATAGGGCATTTCTGCAAATCCTTATTCCCTATTCCTTCTCCTGCAGAGCTCTAGAAGACAGCATTTTTTAAATCTGTTTTTAAACCATGATGGCATGTACAAGTACAGTTATGGGACTTATCGGTGCCAGCACACATAAACCTAACATTCCAATCCTACATGGTTCAGAAAATCCTTCTTTCCTGTCAGGTGCTGTATGCATGACTGTCGTCATACAGCTTTCATTGCCAAGCACTAACCCTACACACTAACAAAAATACTGGGAGAGACCCTACATATCTCTTTATGAATTATCAATCTCTGTGGCTTCTTTTTTATGGAACAGTTTTTCCTTGCATCTGTCAATTCACACTCTTTGTATTTTATTTTCATCTGTCTTTATGCAGTATTCCCACAAGAATAGGGCTTACTTGACATCAGGATGTACTTAAAAAAAAGTGTCTACATTTGCATACCTACAATAAACATGTTAGAACATCTAGCCTGCCTGAGAGAATTTGACATATATCTATGACATATATCCTCTCTCTTTTAGCAGAGTGGGTACATATATAGAGGTGGAAGCCTGTTATTTCGTGAAAGAGTTTCTATACCTGAAAAACATAGTTTTCACTCCAACTCCACTTCTAAAAAATATATATTTCCAATTTTCCTTGATGAAATTCCTCATATTTAACTATTTTTACTGAACAGCCAGTCTTGATTAAGGTTAGAGAAAGTCAATGTGAGGTTGTGAGAGACTTCAAGTATCTAGATGTCTGTATTGACAATAAGTTTATATTAAATTGTATACTAACTATACATTTAAAACATATTTCTTAAGCTTAGAACTTTCAGAGTGAAAAAAAAAAAAATTCTGTGTTAATATTTGGTGGAAACTTTCCCTATGTGTCCCATACCACATTTTATGTGGTATGGGACATGAATACTTGTAAAGGAAACAAATTGCAGAGTTTTGTGATTTTGTCCTTAAAACTTATTGGAAAAACAATTACACGTCATCTATGATGAATGAGTTTGTGATATTACATTCAGGGAGACATTAGAATACCATCAGTAACCAGAAACACATTAGAATCCCTTTGAGCAGAACAATTAAAGCATTAATTAACTAGAAAAAAATGTCAGAGAGAAAAGAGTTATGTATCTATAGAAGCCTGTTTTCACCACTCTTAAATAAAAATATCTCATTATGAGATACTACCCTAATATAGTCAGATAGTAGCTCAATACAATGACAGTATAAGATACTATAGCATTTTTTCTTTTTTAAAAAAAGGGCTTCCATAAGTTTGAGCAAGGTGCCCTATAAAACAAAACCAGTTATTTCAAGGAAATACAATTCTAGTGAACTATTCTGAGAGTTTGTGGAAGCAACATATGAATCAATTCATAAAATGTAAAGATGTATCAACCAGGATGTACGTAAAATTCAGAATTTAAAGAAATATAACAAAAATGATCTTTATTATTTTATAAAGTGAGGAACTTGATCAGAAGACAAAGAACAAGTGGCTATTTGGAATCAGGGTTCATCTGAGAGGAGAGACAAGGCAGGCGGCCTGAGGAAAGCAGGTAAGTGAACATGAAGGAAGCAATGGGAGAAATAAACAGTAACCTAGGGAAAAACACAGAGTTAAAGGAAAGGCAAGAATAAAAACATGAACAAGGAAATGATCAAACGTGGAAACACAAGCCAAAACCCAAACATCCCTAGATGATGACACATTTTGCAAAATTAAATAATGTGGATAATCTCTACTGACCTAAAACATAAAAAGGGTTAGCCTGACTTACGGTCAGACAGTGAAAAATAAAAATGATAATTTATCATTTTTTCCACCACATCTAAAGTTCTGGTTTTAACTGTATTTTAAAAAATAAGCAGCAGGAAGAGTTCAGAAAAGCTCAGGAGGTTTTGACATCACTTTCTTTGCCCAAAGCAGGCCAGCAGAAAGGGCCACACCCCAGTCCAGAGCCAGACAGGCAGTCTGCCCTAACATTGTGGTGGAGCTGTTTGGCTATATAAGGAGATGAAAATTGCAGAGTTCAGCCTTCAACCCCTTGTAAGGCCATAAGGGGCAGAGGCCTCAAAACCAGTTGAAACCTTATAACAGCTTGTAAAAAGCCACTTCCTCACAGTTGAGATTATTATAGTCCAGAACAATGCAACAATGCAAGAAGAATGAAAACCAAGGAATGAGGGAGGGATGTTTCTGCTGTTTTTAGCCACTGACACATTTGTCCTATAATTTACAGCATGTATTAAAAATGTTTACTCTTTGAAGACATGAATTCTAATTTAATACCTTAAAAGTTATATCTACAAAGGAGGTTTTTTTGTGAAGGGGCTTCAGCAATGCTGGGTATTATTAAGCTAATCAGTGTGGATCAGCAGAGTCAGCATATACATTCAATTCCTTAAATCACTTTACAATGATGAATGGGCCTCATTTAGCCACACAGCTGGTCTTATTGCAGAGTGCTGTCCCAGTGTTTTTATTTGTTTCAGTTTCTGCAGTTGGAGTTGAAGTTATAGGGAAAACCGGAGCTCAACAGAAAAAAAAAAACAAAAAACCAAAGTTGTTGTTTTTTTTGTTCTAAAAATCAAAAGTTTCAGCTCAAAGACTGGAAGATGAGCAGGAAAGGCTGAGAAATGGTATTTAGTCATGGTGAAAAGGAGATGTTAAAAAATAAGTAAACAAACTTTGAACCAAATTGGGGTTTGGCAACAAAAGACACAAGAACAGGAACACCCTGAAGAACCCACCACCAAACAGAACTTTACTGCCCTCAAAGCAGTTTCAATCTAAAGGTTGCCTTTATTAGACAAAGAAATCTGGCAATGAAAACAGCTCTACAGCCGTTAAGAATAGGCTTCCTATGCAAATAACAGCCAATCAACCTTACTGAACCCTTAGCTTGTCTTGCAGATTTTAAAGCAGGGTTTCGGATACTTATCAACTGACATTTTGTTCTCACCGTGCTGTAGTCAGCTGTTTGTCTGCGCTGTTTATCTGTCAGTAATGAGGGGCTTCGCAGCTGCAATCACACTGCCTCTTATTGTGTTTGCGCAGAACACAAGAGCTCTTTGTTGGTTGGATCAGTTTGAATCACATCGGGGATTTTCATAAAAGCCTTTGACATCTGGACCAGTGGCAGTGGGGCTTTGTCTGTGCCTCCAATTTGAGTAATGGGCTCTCACGTCGTTCTACAATAGCATACTGGCACGGTGAGATGGAGGATCTGTTGTCAGCACCAAACCTACAAGCTCATTCAGTTTAATATGCAACTGGAAACAAATGGTTCAACATATTCATAAACTATTGGACTTCTGCTGGGGAGAGGGAACATTAATTTGGTTCCGCTATGCATGCTGCAATTGTGCTCACATGAATCACAATATTGTTTGGAGTCTCATATTGATTCTGACTCCTTGGAGACTAATTTGAGTGATAAAAAGCCAGCAAATTGAGTAAAATTTTTCGAATTTCTTTCTGACTTGTTTTATACAATATGTCTCGGCTTTGAGTTTCCAGAAAGTTGCTGGTGGTATTGCAGCAGTTAGAAACATAGAATCAGCTTCATTGGCCAAGATTGTATGCACAGGCAAGACATCTGATTTTGGCTTTTATGTTTTCACAGAGTACAGATGTTAGGGATAAATATATAAACGTCAAATAAAATATGGTAAGTATTAAAAGGAGCAGTATGTACAAGTATGCTGTATATACTTGTACATACGGAAAAGAAAAGAGAAGAAAAGAAAAGAAATTTCCTTTTTGTTTAATAGCAGAGTGGCTGACTACTCAGGCTATATGGTGTTTGAGTTCAGAGAAATAAGATTGGAGAAATCTTCATGTTTCTGCAAACAGTGCTCCCAACCTGAAGGTAAAAGCACAAGCAGTTTATGTTCAGGATGTGTGGGGTCTGCAGGGAAGTTAGCTGCTTTTTCCTGATCCTATACCTGGACGGGTCAGGAAGGTCAACCCTGATGATCCTCTCTGTAAAACTCGGTTGTTCATTGCAGTTTGGACTTGTCCCATCCTGCTTTGTGGATGAGCTAAACCACACAATAACAAATAAGAATAGGACAGTGCACTGTAGATGTCACTGTGACCACCCTGTAGCCATCTAACTTCTGAAACTTTTGTTCCACATTTTGATACCGTACAATAATAAATATCGATTTTTTTGTTTGGAATGTTATAAAGTAGTCCGTAATTGTAATGTGGAAAGAAGAAATGTTTTTTAAATATTTTCCTAAAAAATCTGAAAAAAAAATATGCCATGCATTTTTTCTACTCTTTGCAGTCTGACCCCCCAAAGTAAAATAATATGCAACCAATTGCAAAACTTCAAAACTGACCTGTTCAGTAACTGTGTATAATTTAATGTCAGTATAAATTCAGTTGTTCTTTGAGAGCCTCAGAGGTTTGTTAAAATTAATGAAAAAAGCAGAACCATGTGGGCTAGACCAAACAGGGTAAAGAAAACCTTTTATATTTTGCATTAAATAAAAGGGACACCTACAAAATCCCACCCATATTTCTCTCAAATCCATCTGCAGGCATGCCTCCACTTGTGATTCCAGCACATATGCTAACCATGCTCCTAGAAAATCAGACCATTTACAAATCAATCACTTCAAGTGTACTTATCTACTTCACACTATTCCACTTAGGTATTTAACTTGGATCCAAGTTAAATCCAAGTCCAGTTTCCAGTGAGTACATTAAAGTTTGAAATATTCAGCTGCAACAAAAAAGTTATACAATTAAGGGAATATTCATGCTTTGCTTAGTTTTTTTTTTTTTAGCTTGACACTTGCTCTGAACTGAACTCACAGTAAGGCGAAACAGCAGCACATTCTTCAGAGACGCAGTATGCCCTAGGTTTTTACTTTAATGTCGAGGAAACCACTCTGGTGCAAGATAATGAGCCAAAACCCATCTCAAAGCTTTGTGAGAACTACATGGAGACCAACAAAGGCCAAGATGTGCCAATGTAATGGACTGTCCTGCTCACTCCTCTGCTCTTTCACCCTTGAATACTAAAAACTGGTTAACTGGTACATAAAACCACAACTGACAAGCTTTTAAAATATTTATCAGACCATGCTTGGTTAATGTTCATCACGTATTTTTTTTTCATTTTATTTTTTTATTTTTTGCAGATCTCTTATTTTTCTTAGAAGTATAATAATATAGATATTTTTCGATTGAAAGACTTGCTTACTGTAAGATGTTTTCAGAGAAACTAAAAGCTACATTCTTTATGCAAATTGTTTTCTCTTTTTCTGTTTCAATGTAATATTTTTCAATAAAAAGGTGTTTAATTGTTTTAACTATTTTGTATAAGACTGAATTTATTGTATTGCAACTGCAGTTTAATTTAACAAATATTGACACATATTGAAAGTATGAGTCAATACCCATACTTTATCATATTTACTCTGCAACTGTGTAATATATGTCTTTTAATCAGCATGTAGAACATATTGAAGCAATTAGCCATTACAAATTGTAACCAAATCTACTTTGTTTCCTTAGTAGCAAACTTTGTAAATAGAAATGTTTGGGTCTTGACAGAGATTTTCCACTGGATTTTTGCCTGTACTTTGACTGGACCATTAGTATAGCTTTGCTGAATTTGGATTTAACTCTAACTAGCTTCATTGAAAGGGGGTATGGTGTGGGTTCAGCGTTGATCTGGTTACCTTCTGCCACATATTTGTTAGGTCCCCTACACAGCCGGTGCCAGAGTGCAAACAGGATTTTTTATTTTCTTCCAACAACAGATTTATTCTAGTCACTTTTCCAAAAAACACCAGGATTGTGATGTACATGAGAAATATAAACAAACCTCTGAAGCCTTTACAGATCAGTTGTATTTAGGCTATGTTAAAGATCCCAACTATTTATTTAGGGGTATGGGAGTGAAGGAAACTGAATACAGATGTATGCCACATTTTACAGTTGTAGCTCTTGAAAAAATGAAAAGGATTATTTTCATTCAACTTCACAACTATGCCCTGCTTTATGTCAGTATATGCTTTATGTCAGTATATAACATAACATTTGTAACTTGAAAATATGTAAAATGTTCAATAGGTATGAATCCTTTTACAAGACACTGCAGATTTCTACCTCTAATAGAAACAAAAATACATAATAAACACTCATAGTTAAAGGACAAGTTTTACTGCAAAGTTTGTTTAGCCTTTAAATTTAGCTTTTACGAGGAAATACTACTGATCCGTGCAGAGGGATCCAGAGAAAAAGGACTCTTCTTTCCTCCTGCGACTCAATAAAACCAACTTGATGAAGATCTATGATCAATAGAGCCATTTAGCATGTGATTGAGTAAGACACACTTGGTCTCACTCCATTTCTCCCTCGACCTCTCACTTTTTTGTTCTTCAACTGACCGTCCCTCCCACACCACAAAAAGACATCACCACCCACACAGCTGAACACAGAATGATAAACATTTCACACCTTCTACGTGCATGGAAACATGGTACACAGTATCTGTGTAATCTGTGTGGTTGAGCTCCCATCATTGCAGCGGCTGATCTATGAAGCAGTCCCTACTACATTCGATGTGTGACAGAGGTACGAATTTAAAGTTAGTGCCTGATGCTGCCGGGTTTGACACTCGGGGGACGCATACCTCCTCTGCACAATACACTTTATGTCAAAAAAACAACACTGTTTGGTTTGAGCAAAATCAACAAGACATTTGCTACTGCACATACAAACTGAAATTAAGTCTCAATACTGTTGTGATTATGAAGAAAGTTATTTAAAACAAGTTCAAAGAAAAACAATTACTGCTATCATTATGAGCAGGGTTTTTTTTCATGAACTAGTTCAATATCATGAATTTGGAAAGTTTTAGATAGGTGTGAGGCTAACTTGAAATGAAGCTAGGATTAAAAGAAAATCTTCATCTTCCCCAGAATTTTTGTTAATAATCTCAGTTTGAAAATACATTTATTCAAGCACTTGCATAACAAAAACTCAGGTGGTTTAATATAGTAGCATTAAAGGCCAAAAACAAGGAATGCTAATTTAAATTAATAAATAAATTGCTGTCAGTAGGCCTGTCACGTCAAATGTTACTGGTCGAATAATAGTCCCAGAAATTATTGCGATGAAGGATAATATTGTCGTTTTGAGAAAATGGCATAATAATGCAAATACTCCCTCTAGAAGATCAATAAGCTAATTTCTAAAAATAAATAAATAAAAAAAACATTTAATACTGGAATTGGAAAACATTTTAAACATTCAAAATATATAAACAAGGCATAAATAAAGTATTCATCATTGGGCTCAAGCAGGCAATACAGCCAGCTAAGACTTTTGTGAGTAAAAAAAAAAGAAGTGTAAACGTACTGTGTACTTTGTGTCAAATATTTGCAGCATTTTTCGAAACGCTTGCTTTTCAATTGGATTAAAGAGCAGCATGTCTTTTGTGATTAAGCAAACAGTCTTAGTGCAAACTATGTTGCAATAGCTTTTTGTATTTTGTTGACGAAACACCTCAGTGAATGTGGACTGTCAGTAGGATAGAAACAGTCCATGTGTGATATATGATATATATATATATTAGTAAGGCCAAAAACCCTCTTTCACTTCCAAGCAATGCTAGCTTTAAGCTTTTGTCAAATGTCTAAATTGGAAACATTTGGACTGCTTTTGTCTTGAATTTCTTCTATGTTTTATGCGTTACAATATCTATCAGTCATTTTCTCAAACAACAGAACGGAAACAGTTATTCTAACCAAAATAACAGCGCTACAAAAGAAAAACTTGCACCGTATGATGATAACAAGAACTTCTTCACACAGAAGGAAAACCATACAGTATTCCAACTGGGTAACAGGATCCTCTATGAAAGTCAGTGTGCCCCATTTATCCTTAAACAAATACACACTGCAATTTAAGATACTTGTTTGCTTTGCAAAGAAGAACTTCATGAGCCCAAAGCACCAGTGGAGGAGATCAACAGCTTGGTACTAAGATAATCTCCAGAGAGCAGTGTCTTTCATATCTCAGAGCTTCTACTTCTAAGTGCTGTTCCCAAGTGAAGTTAAAATGTAGGCTCATGTACTTAAAATGCTGAATTGAATTTAATGCAGCATTCCAAGCAAGCATCTCTATATATAGTTTAAAAATCCACCAGCACATTTTTGTATCTCTGACAGTTGTAGCTCTATTACCTTTTACACAAAAGACAGACAATCTGTCAGACAAAGCTACACTTTTTCAGTCTTTAAAGTGCTTTACTGAGCAACAATGGCAGCTTTTTATTTACTTTGGCTTTTTTATTCTTTTTTTAACTGACACGTTCAGAGATTCAAGACAGTCATCCACTGACAGTGGACAGTCATCCACTGTTGGATTCACTCCTCCCATTCCGCTAGGGGGCTCTGTAGTTGTTTTGCATTGGTAGTGGCGGGGAGGTGAAACAAGAGAAGAAACTTACGGCAGGCCAGCAATACACGAGACTGCCGTTAGCTGAAGCTAACAAGCTGAAGCTACATTAAAATCATATTCTACTGGCGTTCATGAGTGTTGCCCAACGTGGTGAGTTATTAATGCTGTAAGCTGTGGGGAGATTAGCTCTTTGTTATCTGTTCTAAGCGTGAGGTTGGTGAATTTTCTAGTGCTAATTAGCCCGATGCTAGCTGTGTTTGCTGCACTGTGATAGTTGAATGCCGATGTTTATTGTGTGACGAAGTGTTCTAAGAATAAACTGCCTTATAACTGGTTAGTCAAGCCTAGCTAATAAATCTATGTTTAAGTTTGTGTTGATTGAATTCTGCAATACTAATTATTGATGTTTTGTTTTTTTTCTTACTTTATTTACAGTTTAACCGGACCGCACGTGTAAAAGCACTCGGCAATAAAATTAACAACAGTGTGCTGACTCCATCATTATGTTTTGTTAAGTATTTGGTTGGTAAATTTTAAGTTAAACTATGGACCCTTACTGACACCTAGTGGACATTGTTTACATATTTAATTTGGTCAGTCAAGCAGAACTCGTCCAGCTGTACGGTTGGTGTCTTCGTCTGTCCTTCAGACACTTTTGTTCCTTGGACACTATTTGTCTTTTTACAAAAATAAAATAAAGGAAAAGAAAAGAAAAACAAACCAGCAAAGAGTTGCAAAATAAAACAAGAAAACTATCAAGGACTGGATTATTTTCAACTCAAGTGTTAGCTAGCTGTCTAGCTTTGTAAGAGCAACACATTGTGAGGGCAGCATAAACAACAACAACGACGACTATCTTAATTTCTTTGTAACATCCACTGAGCTCCTTCGGAACAACATGCAACAGGTGTGTGTCACTGTGTGCTCTTCTTCTTCATATCGGAAATACTGAAAACATACCGTCAGAATAGGACTGCTCCAGGACAACTCTACCATGGTGATCATCTCCATTGAAGCAAACAAGGAGGGTTTTTACAACAGAGCAGAGTAGGACCATGAACTTAAAAAAAAAGTCACGCATGGAAATTTTTAATTAAAAATAAACATCTAATCTCACCTTTTATTAAATATCCTTTTGGTTTTTTTTGCTGTTGTAAATGAGATTGATTAAGGTATAATGAAAATCTTCTAAAACAACAAATTAAAATCAAAATTTAAACATAAACATCTATGTTGGGTTTATATATCTGTACATCTGACTCCAGAGAAGTCAGTGCCTCATCAGTTTTCAACTTCACAGTGCATGACTTTATGTTATATCAAAAGCCTTCACAGCCTGGCGATGGAACTGACAGCTGTTATGAAGTCTACTTTCTGATGTTGAAAATCAAGATTCTCAATTTCCTTTTGTGTTGACTTCAAAGAGAGTTTAGGGGTTATTGCCATGCCATTCATCTCATATTTTACAATCACCCAGGTTATAAAATTTTATTTTTGAGGGCAACTAAAAGAAGCTTTATAGTTTCATTATTTGCATAGCACACCATTTGTCTGTTAATGCCCATTTTGCAATGTACCGCTGCCTTTTATGTTTGAGGTCTCATTCCTAAAAGGTTCATTCTTGTCAGATAGGATAAAAAATTGCACCACAGCTTCTCATTTTGTGTTGTGAGCAAAATGTAAGTTATTGCATTTCATATAGCTGTGTAGTGGGTGTTTTTTTTATTTTCTCCTTTCAGAAGATGGGTGAGGAGGGCTCACTGTTTAAACCTTTGTCGAAGAACATCTCTGCACAATAGTGTCAAACATTTTCTAATAATTTTAAAACAATTTATGCTTGATCTGACAGTTTTGCAGACTTTATTAAAATGGTTCTTAAAATTTAACCAAATATCCAAAATTATTCCTAAATAATTTTCCTGTGATACTTGTTCTATATTATTCCTGTTAATATGAATATATTATTGAATATACTATTGAATAGCAAATAGACTTAGCTTTCTTTGTATTAAGGGTTAAGCTGGAGTCATTTAGCAATGTTGAGATTTTTAGTAAGCTATTGTTCAGTTTTTCACTGACTACAACACTGCTTTTACCTGACACGTGAATGAGAGCGTCATCAGCATATATTTGCAGACTAGCTTAAGAACAAATTTCAAAACTACTATTAATATCGAGGCTAAAAAGGAAGAGACATACAATAGTTTCTAGAGGGATCAGTTGTTTAGATTTTGAGAAAATAAGACTTACTCTTACTGATGACAACACATTGGCGACACAGTCTTTTGAATATGACTGACTCCAAGACAGTAATCAATCTGAAAATCAAAGAATGAAAGCTTTGAGATTAGTAAATTATGGTTCACAATATCAAAGGCCTTTTTTGGGTTAGTCCTTTGTGAAGTTATTGTTTAATCTGTTCAAGCAATAAACATATGGTGGCCTTTATCGCCATATGTATTTCCTGTCCGTAACTATGAGTACAGGAGTGATATTTGGTCACATTTCTGTAACATCTAAGATCTAAGCACATTATAAAAGGAACAGAATTACCATAAAACTGGCCAACAAGCTACACCTGCATTTCTACCCTTCTACATTATGTAAAATGTGCAAAGAATTCTTCCGAACATATAGAATCCTTCCAAACATATAAGATTTGCAGCTATGACTAACAAGTCAACCACAACCTTTTGTACACACCTTTTTTTTTTAACCAGTCAGCTCTTTTCACAGCTCTGCTGACAGGACTGCCCTGATTTATCTCTATTCTCTTTAAGTCAAGTCCTTTCTACAAGTTATCAAGTTACAAAAAAAAAAAAAAAACAGCTGAAGCACCTTTGACCTCTTGCACTGCATACTTAAACCTCAGGGTGCAGGCCTCTGTGTAAACTCTTTTTCCAAGTGAAGGTCTCATGCATGCTGGATTCTAACGCAGAGCAGCAGCTGAGTTCATTTTTAGCTCATCCTCATCTGCATCCTAATTCTGCTTTTAATGCAGTAAAGTGAGTGCGCAGAGCTGGAGAAGATTTCTTTATTCCCATATTACTTGGTTAAACAGATCATGACACTGGCAGCTGCCACCTCAGTGGAGTAGTGATCTGGGTGAGAAGGAAAAACGTCTAATAAACTCTGCCCAGTGAGCTCCCCAAGTTGGAAAATGAGAACAAAGGAGAACTCTCAGCAGGGTGTTTGGTTGGAGAGTGATATGAAGAAAGAGGAGGGGAAAAATGGAGAGAAGAGAGGCCTGTAGACTTGGAGAGACCCTCAGGGTTGACTGTGGGCCCATCTTTAATTGGCAGGCCAGTGTGCGCCTGGATGACCACCAAGTGGGACTAGCAGAGATGACCAGAGGGCAGAGTAGGCATACCACCACATGGCACTAGCTTCCTCCCAAACCACCGTCCCTTCCTTTCCTGAGTCTTCCCCCAATCCCACAGGCAATTCCATCTGTTTCTGTTGTTTCTCGGCTCTCAATAAGAAGGGCTGACTAGGGCGGCTGCAGTGCCAAGCAAATTCAGACAGGATAGGTGCCAAGCCCTGCAAATATAGAATACTTGGAAGAGGATCTGATTGACCCAGTGGGGTAATATCCAACTTCAATTAAGCCTCAGGTTACATTCGCCATCATTATGAGCTTGATGGGTCACCAAATGAAGTCCTAATATGTGGAAAAGTTCAAGGCTAGCTTGTATCACATTTATTGCTACAGGTTACACTGCATCACACATTTATGACTTTACAATTAAAACCTAAACTATACAAGCAGTATTCCCTTATCAGAAGTTAAAAGCTTTTGAATGGATCATACTGGCCTCATTCAAACGAAACGGAATGGGTGTGCATATTTCCCGCCCGGCTACAAACAACGTTCGCTGTCCAAGGGCACAGTGACCGTCTATTATTGAGTGTTTATTCAAATCCAGAGGAGCAGACAAAACAGGGTGTCAGAAGAATTGTTTGGAGAAGTTTGTTTGGATTCTAAAGGCAAACAAGGCCAGGCGGCTACGTGACCTACAAAGTGAAAATCCTTCACATTTTTGACTCAGATGATTAATATACTCATATAGTCATGTAAGAGCTAATTATTATTATAAAGGAACCAAGAGAGGCGTTTAGTGACCTCCATATGATGTCCCCACAGACCTTTGTTTGCTTGTTTTTAAGGAAATAATTTTATTGATTTGAAATATCTAATTTAGATAGTAGCTCATATACTCATTTTATGGGGTTTAAACATTTCTATGATGGTGCTTTATTTTTTTCTTTTCTGCAAAGAGCAGTCATTAAATATTCATACTAAGGGGTGAGGCAACAGAAAACAGATTTTTGCTATATTTTTCGAATACATTTTTAAATAATCATTGTGGAGTTTAGCAACATTACACATCAGTTGATATTTAACCAACTGCTACAAAAAACACACAAAAATGCGGTCATGTTTAGCCTGTTTTGTGAGAAAACAAAGTGAAAAAACTTTGCAATGTTTGTTTTCTCTCTGGGTCTATTTGTCTCATCCCCATCATTTCTGTCCATTGGGTGGAATGATCGTTACTCATGTGGCTTTGTTTGCAAGGTATAGTTTACTTGCAAAAAAGTACAATGTAAAAGCAAACCGCACCACATGACAAAAATATAGTTCACGGGGGTACTGTGATGGCACAGGGGTTAAGTACAACCCACATATGGAAGCCTTGTCACAGGAATGATTGTATTGTCAATAGTTCCTCAACCATGGGCAAACGTTTAAGAAATAAAGTCAACAATTAGCTGATCTTACCTCCAGAGTACCAAAGGATTAATTTGTCTCAACTAATGCCACGCTCAGACAGAAGCATCAAATTGTCAATTCCAAAGTGAACTGGATAAAAAAGGATTTGCAAAGGTTTTCTTTAAAGAATGGTAGTGAGAAAAAAGCCTAAATTGGATTGGAGGGAAAAAAATACAAAATACCACAGTAGATTTTCATCTATAGTCATCCTATACACGTCACATTTTTCATTTAAACTGGCAGGATCAACGTAAGCAACAAGGTACCTGTAATAGGTTCTTCTATGTTTCGATTGTCCTGAGATCAGCAATTAATAGCCCATATTTATGTCTGACATTAACTTGTAATTTTAAAAAACATACCATTTTGCTTTAGTTGTGAAAACTGACCTAGTCTGTGGTTAAAATGGCAGTCTCATTTCCGTTGACAGCAGATGGACAGCAGATGGACCTTGTCCCAGACAAGCTAATAAATACAGAAGCAAGTTTGTCTTAGAGGGCTTGCAAGCAGCTAAGAATCATGACAATCTTGCCATTGTACAATGATCTTTATAAATGTTGATACAGCTTGAAACAGAGTATGATTTTTCATTTCTCCTTCTTGTCAATGTATGCAACTTTGATGATCATGTTTAATATGCATTGCATTGTGAACACCACCATGGGAGTTTTCCATGTTGGGGGTCCACCCCAGCTGAATGGAGAACAAGGACTGAACTGCACACAGTGAACAAAGGAGACTGGTAAAAACCTTTGAATCTCAGAATGCACAGTATTCACCCCATTTTCTGACAGCTCCCAGGAAGCAGGGAGTTCCTCACAGCTGGTATCCCTGTGACGTCTATGTGCTGAATGAGTGCACATGTACTTGGCAACACCCCACTGCAAACACTAGACCAAGAGCGGCCGCTGCCCAACTCATTGGTTCACCTGACTGGCTCCGCCGTTAATGATAAAGGGTCACATTAGGAGGTTGTGTCTGTGCAGAGAAGATTTGTTTGAGATCCGTCTTCTACCTTTTTGGAACCATGAAATATGCTGGGAAACTTTGAGGCCAAGAAATACACCAACTGACTTGTGCAGTGATATGGCTTTAAATAGTTGTCGATTACTGGCTTTTGTCTACCTCCCATTCTGATGAAAAATACAAAGAGTAAATAATAAAATATTTTTACGGTTATTCGCTTCTCTGGTTTACTTACCATATTTTCCGCACTGTAAGGCGCACCACATTATAAGGCGCACCTTCAATGAATGGCCTATTTTAAAACTTATTTCATATATAAGGCGCACCTCATTATAAAGCGCTTAGAATAGACGCTACAGTGAGACTGGGGTTACTTTATGCATCCATTAGATGGAGCTGCGCTAAAGGGAATGTCAACAAAACAGTCAGATAGGTCAGTCAAACTTTATTAATAGATTACAAACCAGCGTTCCGACAACTCCGTTCATTCCCAAAATGAATAAACAGCTGTTGCTTCCTCCACTTCCGCACCATTGATTCGTTAATGTTAAATTCTCTTGCTGCTGCTCTATTCCCGTGTTCTACTGTGTGACTGATCACCTTGAGTTTAAACTTTGCGTCGTAAGCGTGTCTCTTAATAGGAGCCATTTTGGGGTCTTTACACAGACACACAAATGGAAATGAAACGGCACGCTTCACGCAGCCATATATCCCAGCATGCACCGCGCGCTTCTTCTTCTACGGGGGAAAATGAAGTCAGCGGCTGCTTACCGTAGTTGTGAGACTTGTTGTGGCTCAATATTGGTCCATATATAAGGCACACTGTCAGCTTTTGAGACAATTAAAGGGTTTTAGGTGCGCTTTATAGTGTGGAAATACTGTACATTGAAAACTGCGATTGAAACTGAAAACTAGATTTTGGTTGAAATACACATTCCTACTTGAAAGTGGAAACTATTCTATGCCTACATGTGTTAAATGAAATTACACACCCTTTTGTAGACTTCTGATGAGTTGGGAAGGTGGGTAAACGCCAAAGACTTGCATTCATAGAGGTAATTTACTGAAGGGGCTATCTTTCCATCATGATGGCCAGGGATGAATGTCCTTTTATTGACAAACCAGCAAATGTTGCTTTGATGTGTTGTTAAAGACAAGCCCTTCACATTTTCCATTTCATAGAAGAAATACTTCCATTTGCAAATATAAACAATAAAATTATATCAACCCATGACTCCCACTAAACAGCATCAGATAAATATACACTTATATGGCATTAATAAGCCATGTTACAGCAGCTCTAGGGGTAATTGCAGCCTCTCTTGTTTATATAACAAAATTATATGCCATTAAAATTTGTGTATGGCATTAACATTAGCCTACTGTTCCATAGTAATTTCTCACTATCACTACTACCATGCACTGAGATGAGTGTACATGAACAATGGTCAATTTATTTTAAAAATGGGACATGTTAAGTCATAAATCTATCTGACATTTTAGTCAATTTTTTTTTTTAAATCTGGAGAAGATATCCATTCAGTTTAGTTATGCATTTTTTTCTCTCCTTGGCAGAAAGAACATTATTACTGTAATGCATTTATTCAGATATAGGTTGAATGGTTATTGCTGTTTGGAATGGATGTTTCCCTCTTTACCGGCTAATTTCAGAGAGTGAAAGAATGCTTCTAATTTAAACATTCTACCATAGTGCCTTGGGTGATTCTGTCTATGTCTAGCCTGAGGGCAATACATGAGCTCATACATTTTTCACACCTGGAAGACAGATGAGGACCACATGGGCCGAGTGTGAGCAATTTCTCCAGACAGTGCAGGTAGCGTAGTATGCTGGATTCATACCTTTACTGCCAGAAAAGAATTAAAGTTCCTTCGACTGTAAAAAACAAAACAAAAAAGACACAAACAAAAAAAATCATAAAAGAAAGCAGGAGAGCTCTTGTGGGGGGAGAAGAAGCACCGAGAGGATATAACAAGATTTTAGATGAGGAAGGGGGATGCAAAGGGATGATGGAAATGGAAGGAAAAGCATGCCTGCAGCGGAAAGAAAGGAACCAAACCAGCTCATTACTGACCCAAGCAATGGGAGAAGAAGATGGAGAAAAATAAAAAGTTGCAGAGATTCTTTAAGAAAGGAAAGAAGAGATGGACAGCGGATAAAGAGAAATGTCTTTTGGATTTGGTATTCTTGTATGGTAGCATGTCATTGTTAAGGCAATTTCATCAACACTGTGACAGCAGCATATTTTGCATTGCATTGTCATACATACTGTTCCCAGGTCAGGTCAGTGTGCCCTGTTAGAGGACATTGTAGGATTCTCTAATGAGTGGCAGACCTTCCAAATCCCAAACAGGCTCCTACTTAAATAGGGAAACAGATGAAAGAAGAATCTTACCGTCATCCAACGATGAGACAAACATTGCCACAAACAAATGTTAAATTTCTGTCTCTCTCTTTGACAAAAAGTACATTTCCCTTTTTTCTTTCAAAAACCTGGTTTCTCAGTCTTGTTACCCTCTCATTTTTCCCATCTTTGCTAGAACATAACAAGCTCACTGACTCCCACTCCATCTGCACCAGTGCTGTCCTGTTTTTTTTTATGGGGTGACAAATTAGCCCGACAGAGAGCCGTGGAGTCACTGCTGCGTAGTAAACAAGACGCTCGCCTGAGTGGAAAAATACACTGTAAGGAGCTGCCACCGCTCTCTGTGCTACTTCCTGTATCCCCTCCGCTCTCAAACTGCCCTTCTGGCCAGAGGAGCACACCCATTGCTTCCACATGGCTCGAGCCCAGCAGGAACAGCTATGGTGCAATGAGCCAAAGCTTAACACCATCTCAAATACTGACAGTGTGATTGCCGCTTAGGATATGAAGCAGAATGGTGACTAGTGGAGCCAAAATGACAAGTCAACAGGCCTGAGAGTGGGCGATTGCTGCATAATGAAACTAATATTTTCTGTCAGTTTTGAAGTTTAACAGGAAATACAGTTTAACTTGCTCTCAGAAAAACAGGCATAGTAGAGTATATCGTTTGAACCGGACGCTTCTTTAAGGATGAACTTGTAGTGGTCCTCACATTTTTATTGAAACAGTTACTAATGTACACTTTCACAGCAGCAATGTGCATAGAATTTATTTCACTGCTGCATATGTTTAGACGTTTAAAGGGTCACAGATACAATTTATGCCTTCAGAAAACTAATCGCAAGCTTCAGTAGACCGTAGCTGAAGCAGGTGCGTCATGCATTTTCTTATATTTTATGAGACTAACCGACAATAATGCCTCAGTATACCTTGATGCAGGGAACTGGCATGTCCAACTCACACCATCTTACTTAGAGAAAAATTACTTAGCATTTTCTTTATTAAAATATTGAGCTCATTTGCTTGTTGCCTGCATGCTTATCATAATGCAATTTTCTTTAAGGTTTGAGACCATACTCAGAATTTCCCACACAATGTCACACCAGAAGCTTTTGCCTTGTGCCTCCTACTTGGAGAAACAAATTACAGCTCAGTAAAAAAATAATAATTATAATAAGTAAACAAAAAGCCATTTATTGGAGTCCTAATGAAAAACAGCCTTCAGGAAAGCATAATTATGTTACAATTACATAGGAGTCATTCCAATCCTTCTTTGGGTAAAATCTTAATTAGTCTGGTGTAAAGATGGTATATGTATATGTATGTATGTATGAATGATTTTACACTGTTACACTGGAGTTGGAGCAAACATAAAAATAAATTTAGTGGTTCATCCCACATGGCGTGGCTAAAGGAAGGATTAATTAAACCCAGGAGCTATTAGTTATGTGTGACCCAGCCAAGAATAATCAGAGCCTATTCAACAGAGATCCAACCGCAGAGGCTAAATGATGGTCTTCATTAATCATTACAGCATCAGCTACAACACCAGGGTATGGCTTTAGTCTTTATTAATGGTAGACCTCTTAGACTCCCTCTGTTTCTGGTCAAGATGCAGTGCTGCAGGAGGCATAGATCAAAACCTAAAATGCCACTGAGAGCAACAAAGTGATCCCCAGGAATAAGATGAAGAATGCAAATTAAATCCATGGAACTAATATATCCAACAAGAGTAATTAAGTTTTGAAACAACTTCATAATGAAAATAGTAGTAATTTATACAGGCATTGAGATTTTATTTGTTAATTTCCAGGCCATGATTCAGAGCATAGAATACATCCCTGTCAGCAAATTGGGATCTTTTATACAATGTTTTGTCCTTTAATCACGTTTTGCTTGGGAACTGGAAATTATTCCCATAATTAAAAATTGTATTTGGTTATGAATTAATTAATTTAGGGATAACAAAAATGGCTGACATTTAAACCATTCTTAAAAGTCATTTTAGCTTCTGTAAAGTGAAAGGAATCAGTTTTTGTAAATCACATGGGATGGTTATTTTTCCCCAGGCATCATATTTGTCTTCTTAAGGTGAAGATTACAGCATATTTCTTTGTTCAAGCTGAAACATTTCAAACCAACCCCAATAGGTCTTTGCCTCGAAGGGCGATTGTGCACTTGCTCACCTTCATTCATGCCTGCAAGTCAACTTTCTGTTACATCAAACCACTCCTAAATGGTGCTTTGTGTTGTATAATTCAACAAAAGGGCAGCATTTATCACATTTTGCAATAGAGTCAACTCGGGCAGGTTTGTATGAGCGGAAAACAATTGGAAGGTGGAAAATAGAAAAGCCAGAGTGGCCTTAAGCAGAGTGATTACAGAGTGATTTCAGTGTAGAGCAGAAATTGCTTGTGTTACACACATTGCATGTAGGGGTGTGTTTCCAAACACCACATAAAAAAACTGTCACTTTCTTACCTAAAAGTTTTAGAAATTCATTTTCCTTAAAGTTTGGAGACAAGCAGGGTTCTTGACATGCATAGCGTTTTCTTCTTTCCTGATCTGCTAATAAAAATACTTCAAAATTTATTCAGATTTTTGGCTGCGAAAAAAGCTAAATCTATGCTAAAGGTGGAAATAGGACCTTTATAACTATTAGAATGTTAGAGATGTTGTTCCTATTTTGCCCACGATACCAAAGCAAAGTTCCAATCCTATGTCTAAATCCTAATTAGTTTCTTCAGTTTGGAAATACTGGATGTGAATCTGTCCAAGTCTGAATTGGTGAACATTCCATGCCAAGTAAAGGCTGAAATGTTGGCGCTAACATTAACCTCATTCTCAAAATTGCCAACAAGTATTTTGCAAAGCAGACATCCATGTTTGTGTTCATACTTTACTGTGACAACTAAAAGATGTATATTTTAATTACAAACATACATAAGTGAACTGAAGGCTTTATTATTTTCTTTAAAGAAGTCTAACACTGATTTAAACTAAGGTGTAAGGCCTACAGTCTGTGGTGAGGCTTCCCAGATCAATGGGGCCACTAACTTCCTCAAGGAAACACAGCGTGACATGTGAGGAAGAAGAGGATCAGTCTAAAATGCCTAAAAGGTGAAGAAAAAGAAAAGAAATTCTCAAACAGTCTCAACTACGAGACGTCTCCCTTTAACCATTCCTTTGATAACATCAGCAGAAAAAAAAACTCATCTCCTTCTGCTATTAGAGACATGGACTTCCATATATTTTCTTTCTCTCAGTTTGGTTTCTGAAACAAATTTCATTTTCTACTCTGTTTTTCTATCATCTGTCTCATCTATTCATTGTTTTCTGCTTATTCTGAGTCGTTTTATGGTATCACTATGTCTCTCCGCAAAAAAAAAGCAAATTTAGTCCCACATACATCTTTCGGGTCTGCACAAGGGATCTCCTAATTTCAGTCATTTTATCCAAGATCTGATTCTTTTGGTTATGATCTAGATCTAATCAATGTAGGGGGTCAGAATGCAAACAACTGACTGATACCAAGATTGATACCTTGCTTTTGATCTCAACACTTTCTTCACCAATAATGACCAGAGCAGCACCCACCTTATTTCAAATGAGCAGCCAAGCCATACTTCTTAATCCTACAATCATCTGTGCACAAAACACCAATGCACTTTGACTTCTTCTTCTCTGGTAGAGACTCATGGAGAAGTATGGAGTAGTATATATATACTGAATGGAGTAGTATACCTTTTTCCATTTAAGAAACATGGCCTCTAACTTTAGAAGCTGACACCCATTCAAGGTCACTTTACACTCTCCTTCAAAACTCGTCATTATGCCCATGAATTGAGGGCACCAACAGAACCACATTGTTTTGAAACAGCAAAGGTGATACCTTGAAGTTCCCAGACCCCACACAGTCCTCTCCACTATTCTGGGTGGAGATCCTGTCACATCTTGCTTTGGGGACTGAATACAATGTGGCCCAAGGACTGAATAGCCCAAAACTCCCCCAAAGAACGCTGCAGAGAACACGGTCTAGAGTCTTCTACAAATCTGAAAACCACATGTGGGCTGGACATGCAAACTTTAAATATCCTCTCAGCATCTCCACAGGGGTAAGGAACTGTGCCACTGTTTTATGGCCAGGATGAAATCCAAGTTGCTCTTAATGAATCTGAGCATTCTTTCCAACACCAATACTCAGTTCACTTTTTCCTTTCTGTTAGGCCTTTAGGCTTAAATAGTTGGTGTTTCCTTCTTCCAATGTTATTAGGCATATCATCAAAAGACAGCTTTTTTCATACAAAAAGAGAAACTCGCATACTTGAAAAATACAGTGCAATCCTCAAAGCAAAATTTGTCTAACCACTTTATTAAGCCAGGCACATTCTCACTTTGTTCATTTTATTTTCTGTCCAGCCAAGTAAATGTTGAGTGTAAAAAATTTAAGGTCAATAATTCCTGCCTTATAGAAGCAATGTCAGGGGAGTAAAAAGGAAGACGTCAATTGCTTCCTTGGTTTGGTTCTTAAGAGTTTGGAAAGCAGGTTTACCCAATGATTGTGGTCTGGTACAAGTTCTAAAAATAAACATGGTGTTTACAGGTAAAATTTTGCTCAAATATTGAAAGTAGGGCACATTCTTTTGCAATTCCATCGCTCTAATCCCAGTGTTTTTCACTGTACCCTACAGCCACTAAAACTTCTACTTGCAGTTTGGCTCTGCCACTTTACAACATGTGTATCAGCAGAGAACAACAGAAAACCCTGTACTTTACAAAAAAAAATAAAAACACACATTTTCTTAATCTTGCCGGGAAAAAAACAACTCATGTAGCTACCAGCTAATCTGTGCATGGATTTCATCCAGTAAATACCGAAGCTGCTAGGGAGATGTAATTTTATGCAAGGTAGGCTCCCTCTCCTCATCTTGTCTTGTCGTTCATCCCTGACTAAATAAAAAGACCCACAGGGCTCCTTCACAGCAGGTGCTTTCCCCTCTCACCTCCCCAACACCCACCCACACACTCTAGCCTCATCACTCCACCCACATCACAGCGAGCACACAGGAGGCCTATGCTCCCCTCAGTGTTAAGACGCAACACTTTGTTACAGCTCTATTAGCTAACTAATCTGAAAGAACTTTACTCTATTAGCCCCTTAAGACTCCTGCCAAGGCCCTTTTCATCCTTTATGGATTCAGTAGCTGTGCAGACTCCCACTCCTTCTGCCTCCTTTCCTCCTCCTCCTGCTTGTGCCTGTCTGAATCCCTCAATCCCTCCATCTTGCATGCTTGCTTGCACCTCCTCATTCACTGAAGCCTGGCGGCACTTGCAGGGCGCCAGTAGAGACGAGCGAACGCACACGTAAACAGGAGAAATTGCACACAGCTCACATGAGTCTCCGCTCAGCCGAGGTCCACTGCGGGCCAAATGAGCAACAGAATAGGCCATGTATGAAGAACTGAATGGCAAGGAAACACACAGTAGGGACCTTGGGGTTGCAGGGAAATGCTCCTCTGACAGATACTCAAACATACAGGTGTGAACTAATAGCCCCGCTGACACATACTATTTGCTTGCCTTGCAAGGTTTCCACTCAATTTTTTTCAATTGTTCCTCCTAACACTTACCCTCCACAACCTGGAGACAACACACTCTGAGGTGCGTAGGTCTGAAAGGTCTTTGCTAGATACAACTTGATACTGGAAGTTGTAATAAAGACAGCCCGAGTCATGACATGATCTTTGAAAATAACTACCATGCATTCCAAAGGTCATACTTCTTTTGGACAAGTCAATCAACACTATTTCACATGCAGCCATGTCAGAGTTAGATCTCTGGCAGGAAGGTGTTTGAAATCAGGGGCATAAAAATGTGAAGAAATGCAATTTGGTGGGAACCTTTAAAGGTCATGTACCATCATTTTTACAACTTATTCCTTTTCAGACATGCTCGGGCTTTTTCATCACTATATGTAATTTCCATGTCCAAAATTGAGACCTATATAAAAAAGGTATGAAAGACAAAAAGAAAGCACATGGTAGCCAAGAACATCAGCAAATAAAAGCTACCATTGGAATGGTGTTACTTTTGGAATTCCGGACTTGGACATTGATGCATATAATACAATTTCCATCCAGAGAAAAAGTAGGGATTGCCAAGTCCCCAGTTCCCATTTCAATTCATAAAGTCAAACT
Source organism: Xiphophorus maculatus (assembly GCF_002775205.1). Lineage (NCBI taxonomy): Eukaryota > Metazoa > Chordata > Actinopteri > Cyprinodontiformes > Poeciliidae > Xiphophorus > Xiphophorus maculatus. The sequence goes on along the minus strand of NC_036452.1, from coordinate 13,131,761 downwards.
GTGTATCATTTAGATAATTTATCCAATGACCAAGATTTTGGTTCTGATGCGCAGAGGTACTCTGAATCCCATAAATTTCAGCATTCCCATTTCTTCTAACAAATATGTCACCAGGACACTCTAAGTTGAGGGACATGAAGATTGTGTGTCTCTTTTCTTCACATATTCAGCCCATGTTTCACTTGTGAGGGTTTTGTTATGCAGCTGTCAAACTACTCCTGACACAAACTGCCAGGTCACATAACCTCTGTTAGTTTGTTTTCTTACTAAATCTGTTGCTTGGTCCTAAGAAGACACACGCATCTTTAGCCAAATGTTCTCTCCTTCATTTGGCTCAGAAACAGACAGATATTGTTGCAGTTAATTATCTTTAAGCATGTTTGGAAACAGTGGTAGGAGGCTTTTTCTTTTAATAAAGGAATCTACAGACATTTTTTTTTTCTTGCTCACAAATGTTACGTACACAAAGAAAAACCACAGTGACCTTGATGGTCTGACTGTTGACTCACCGTTGTAGCTATTCATCATAACTGTGTTGTGTCCTTGTCTGTCAGCTAAGGGTTGTCGTTTCCCTTGAAGCCAGGTTTCCAATTGTTACATGGAGCCTTGGGCAACCTGTGTTTCCAACAGAGACTCCTTCAGGTGAGTTAGGTAAGTCACTTCTGCTTCTACTACAACTACTTCTATATCTGTTTAGTTTCTACAGCGTTCACTCATCTGTCTAGATCATCTTTGAAGAAAGTAAGTTTTCACTCCATATCTCACTCCATACATGAGTGAGATGTGGACACAAAGTTACATTTTAGCAATGGTAAACAAAAGAATGGAGGTGAAATAACTGAAAAAGGGCATGGCAGAAGAAGCATACTTTAAATTCATAGATACAGTTGGATGATGTTGTAGAGTAAGATGTGTGAGCTATTTTATCTTCCTTCATTCTCTTTTCTTTTTGAAAAGCTCAATGCATAGCCACTTGATGAACAAGTAAAAAAAGAGAGTTGGAAGAAGTGCAAATATTACCAGTTTCCATTAAAAACATTGAAACAAGGATCTTAAGGCCAAAAGAAAAGAAAACCTTTTTATTTTTCGTGACTGTCCACCACAAAGGAGGTAATGGACAACTGAGAGCCGGCCTCACTTAGAGCTATCCTTGTAGTCCTGAGTGAACACCCGGGCTGGCTGACACTGTTGAGGTCCGACAGATTCTCTTTCATAGCAGCCAAAGACAAACACAGCATGTCTGTCTGCTCTATCAGTCCAGCTGAACACTGACAGCATTAGTCAAGCACCTCCTGCTCAGCGCCTCCTCCCATAACTTACTGTGTGGGGTAGTTTCTGATCATGGCTGTCAATCACATTCTACAGCCTCTTGTCTCACTGATAACAGAGGAAAAGTGTCAGTCAGTCTAAGAGAGCATGGAGGGATCCCATTGGAGTTCTGTCAGAACAAGATAAAAAAAGGCTCATTTGTGGCTGAAACATTATATTAATGGACTAGATTTTCCTGTTAGCTGAGGGTGTGTTGTGGTCTTATAAGAACATGTGACTGAAGGATCACGGGCACAGATAGTGATAGATCTGATAGTGACCGATGTGATAGATAGTGATAGATCTGATAGTGACCGATGTGACATATAATGATAGATCTGTTAGAATCTAACAATCTAACAGTTAGATAGTGATAGACCTGAAAGAGATAGATCGGATAGATAGGCTAGATCTGAAAACAAAGGGTTTCCTCCAGTGTATTATAAGCCTGGCGGGTCACCAGGCTTTACTTGACATCCCACCAGGCTAAGCGTCTTTCGTTTATTTTAAACAAAAGAATATATATATATATATATATATGTTTTTTTTTTTAAATACACTAGTAACAATGACAGTAAAGATGGATTAAGCCAAATTTATAGTTGACACATTGATGACACCAAGACCACTGGGCTTAGCAGGTTTTCTGGGGGAAACCATGACTAATAAATAATGAATCAAAATTGACTGATATGAAACACTCAAATCATGAAATGTTTTTCAACCCCAGTCAGCTGTAAAGGAAGAAGGAAGGCGGTAAAACTCTGCACCTGAATCCTCACACCTCCCCTTCAAGACCTTCAGCTAATAATTTTCAGTTTATGTTTACAAACAGGATCTTACTTTGCCTGTACCACTAACGTTTGTCAGCAAGAACGTCAAAGAGCAAATAAGTCATGCAATTCACAAAAAAAAAAACGGCTCAAGATAATTTTTACGTTTTCAACTTGAGACTCTAAAATATGAACACATGAGTGAGGTTAACAATTTAGGTTAGGGATGAAACAATATTCAACTGGAGACCAGATGTGTTCACCTTTTAGGTGATATGTAAGTAAATGCTGCTGGTGTTAGTCAGAAGGACCGATGGCACAAAAATTTGCAGCCTTTCTTCGTCATTATCACGTTGAAATTTTAGATAATTTCTGTCGTTATCAAAATAGCTACTTTTAAAACACTGATCCAAACTGAGCCTGCCCATTACTTTTTATAGTTTAACTTAATTTATTATCATAATTGCTTGCCATTAATCACTTTTATTACTTTTTAAATCATTTGAAAACAAATATTGGTATAATGTAATACAAGCAACTATCCCATGCCTCCTTCCGTGCATAAGTTCTTAATGAAGGAAACAAATTTTTATTTGTAATTAATATTATGAAGGTATTAAATATTAACCCAAATGAAGGGGGGAAAAAACATGCGATGTTACAAGATGCTGCCTAACTTCTATAGAGATACATCAACCCTCCATTCACCAGCCACTTAAGCAGATTACGTTAAAAGTTCTGCTAACTTGGAACCCAGAGGGACTTTGGCAGAAACCAGGGAAGCTAAATCAATTGCATAAATGTTGATTATTTATATATTTTTTGAGCTATTTACCATTATCAGTTATTTAATATCCCAGATTTGTAAATGTTTGCAGATCATTGTTTTTTGTTTTTTTTAAATCAAAGCTCAAACGAAACTGGAAACTAAAGCCCTGTAAAAACCTGATCAGTGTATCAATAGTCTATTATAAATGAAATGCTGTATTTTTTCAATAAATTAGCCATTAGAGCTAAATAGAGATTGCATCCCCCATTATCTTGTTGTGTGGCTTGGACAAAAAAAGGCAAACAAAAGGAACAGGTTTACTTTTCCACTATTAAACCTGTAAAATAGAATAACTTCCAGCTCCGAATCTGTTGTCTGTTGTTATTCTATAAAACTGTAGAAGTTGTTTTAACACAATAAAACCTAGCAATCCGGTGTCAACTACAGAAGCAATTATTCCAGACACAGGGGTAATTTCTTTGCAGCTGTGATAAAACTGTCAAAACATGTCTTCTTTGAGTGGTGATAGCAAGTGTTTTATATTTTGTGGGTGTAAGCATAAAGAGACAACCAGACTGTCAAGCGCATCAGTTAACAGAATGTCATACTATCTGGAAGTACTTATGTGAAACCATCATGGAGGGAACATTTAAGAGTTTCATTAGTAAAACAGAAAAAGTTGCAACATATATTTTGTTGATGTTTAAGAATGAACCACATGTTGATTGATTTATGATTTCCAGTTAAACATAAAAAGGCAGAAGCCTTCCCAAGGTGTTAAGATTGGTCATGATAATTCTGCCATGAACAGTGCTTTGAGAAAGTATTTGTATCTTTCAATTAACGCAAACTAGGATATATACAAACGACATTTTCAGTCTCTACATGTGCATAACTGGTGAAGGTACACTCTAAAACAATTGTCACACTTGCTTGTAAAAAGGTTTGTTAACTATGAATCGTTTTACTTTCACGTCACAATTACCTTTTCAAATCGTACAATAGAATATTAAAGGTTTATGTTGTAACATAAAAATTGTGAAAAAAGACAAGGGGCATGACAGCTTTTGCGAGGGTCTTTAAATCTCATGGAAAAAATTTAAAGGACCAATTCAATAAATTAGAATATTATTCAAGAGCTGATTTCTTTCAGTAACTCAATTCACTAAGTGAAACACATCATATAAATTACACAAACGCCATTCCTTAAATATGATTATTTTCATAAAGCTAATGAAAATATGACATTTAGATCAATGAAAGAAACATGTTCTATGCAAAAGTGTGGGTTCTGCTTAAAGGTTATGAAAGGTACTTTTAATCTGAGAAATTAGCCTTATCAGAATGCATCCTCTAGTTTATATGCAATTTATAATATTAAAGATATTATTATCTTTAATATTTATTATCTGCAAAATTTACTTTTTGTTTGGTGGAATTTTTAGCTGCAGTGAATGAAATAATCACTAAATGTCAGGTGCACAAGATTGTTGCAGTTTTTATCAGCTGTCATTAGCCACACATTACTCCTGTGTAACATTTGAATTCCTCAGTGTACTAGAACCAATTAGGAGAATGACCTTTTTTCACAGAAGGAAAATATTTTACTTTGCACTGCAATTTTATGAAGACATTGGGTAAATATTTAAAAAGTTGTACTCAATATAGAATGTTATTGAATTTGTAAAAAGCTCTACAACTACTGTAGATTCATTTGTTATTCTATCTGTGAGTAAAATGGCAAAATGAAAAATGACAAAAAAGCAAATTGTCACAGTTAAAAAATAAAGGAAAAATATATATATATATTTTTAAAGGTATAGCAGCAGCAGCTGTTAAAACACATTTCAACTTCTGCAATCAGCTGAAAGTAATAGGTTTTCATGTGTTCCAAATTTTAAGTGTGTAACTTTTTACATGGTCTGCCGAGACCCCTAAATCTTTATTCATCTGTTTTCTGTATTCATCAGTGATGCTTGCTCAGTTCCATAGGGAGATAGGGAGGTCATGTATGTGTGCAGTGTCAGGAGAGCCTCAAGTATGCACTGCTGTGCATGGTTCTCTTTTGTTCCCTTAACATTGCACTTACAAGAATATGAGTCACAGCATAAAGTTCATTTTTTTATGTTTGTCTCATGAATATGAATGTGCATGTGTGTGAGGGTAAGAGCCACATGGGGGTGAGAAACAGACAACCTTCTGCATGGTTGTTAATGTGATCTCCAAGTTTCCAAAGGGAAGACTGAGCCAGAAATCACTTCTCACAAAGCATTTCTAGCTAAATAACAATTTCTGTTACTTCTCAGAAATATCTAGCCTGATGACCTTGTCATTTATAGGATATTATTGCCATTCAAAAGTATCCATGCACTTTTTTTTCTAATTTTGTCATTTTGTTACTGATTATTATTTTATTGTTATTTATAATTATTTTGGTGATATTGTATCGTATTTACTCAAAGTTGTGTATGACTATGTTTTTGCTACATTTTTACACATTTTCTGTTTGTTTTGTTTTTTATTCTTTGTGTATTTTAGTTCCTTTGTTTTGCTTGTTGGTAAACATAGATAATTTTTTTAACAATAATAGTACCAATAAAGTTCTACGTAAATCTATTGTGTTCTATATGGGTAGAGAACTTACCTCTACATGTGAATCACTAAAAAGATTGCTGTGGGTGCAAAGGTCTCATTTTTACCAAGGGTTCTTATTTGCATCACAAACTGATTTTTTGTGTCAATGGAGTTAACATAAATAGCATAAATGGTTCAAAACACAAAGCAAAACTAAAAAAAAAAAAAAAAATCAAATGGTTATATCTTTTGGAACAAATTTTGTATTCATGCATGGGGAATCTAACTTTAAGAAGCAAAACTTTCTACAGAAGTCTAAGCACACTTGAACACACTTCTCTGAGATTCTGTTTCAGCAACCCATGCTGAGATTGCAGGCAGGGAGGCAACCTGCAAACCAGCACAAAAACTGGTGGGAGTCAGCCAATTAGGTTTACTTCAAACAAATATAAGCAATAACGCTCAGACTTTCCAGAAACTGAATATTCAGTCAGAGCCCAGTGATTTAGCCATAAAAGTGTGAACACCGTTTTGTCTTTGCTTGTCGTCTTTCTCAGGTGCCAAAGAACCTTTGCTATGGATGAGGCACAGTTAGCATCTGGTGTTTCCACTCTGTCTCAGTTTTTCCATTTGTCATTCCGCTGTAAAGCCCCTAACTGTCTCCCTCACAAGACAAAAAACACAAACAACAGACCACTCTTTCTTTCTTTTGTTTAAATATAGCCCCCACACTGAGCATAAATATTTAAAAACCCTGAACTGGAATTCGCAAATGACCACATGAACACCACAAGATTATTTGAAGTCATTGGAGAGAACATCTTTTCACGAGCTTCAAAATCCGCAAGTTTTAAATCATTTAAAAACTGGATTTTCCTCCTTTACGGTCAGTGAGAACAACAGAATATGATTGCATTTAATGGTTAGAATGCCTATTTGAGTAGACTCCAGCTGGGGGAGTTTGGCAGTCTGCTTGACTGTGATACACAGCCGCTCTAGAATCCTGTCAATTTATGAGAGTCTTTAAGACTGGAAGGGAAGGTAAATTTACAGATGATAGTGGCATTAGCCACACTCATGGTCCACCCTACTTTGATCACCAACAAGAAGTGTCTTCTGAAAATGACAACAGCTGAACACTGTGAAAAATGCCACATATATTTCTTTTTTCTCTCTCTCTAAATGGTCCTGGCAGCTGCGCCTCCAAATCTTTTGCCTACTTTAACTGTCACGCAATAGCTGCAGTGATGTACTGCAATGCCTGCCCTACATTCACGTGTCGTCTATTGTTAAACACTAACAACTAGGGCCCTCCTCCTTAATATGCCACTCTGATGAGTGTAAAAATATGTTGGGCCCTCTTTATAAGCACCTTGCTTTACTTCACACGGTGCTCCTGCAAACGCGATAAACCAGGAGAGAAAATGAAGAGAATGGCATAAAAATAGAGTCAGAGGGAAAAACTGTGGCTCTTGAACACAGCAATTAATCTATTAGTCGCAGTGAATCAATACTCTCCGCCCAGCTTGGCAGGCTGACAGCTCTCAGGTGTAATTAAAATTGTAGCTATTGACAAATCAAGATGGATGGAGCACTTCTTGGCTGTTCTGCTCGGCTTTGTGGGAGTGATTCACGTGCGAGTGTGCACATATTTGTGTCTGGGTGTGCTACCTAAAGCATAAGTGTCCTTGAGTTGAAGTCAAGCACAAGTGATGCTACGGGTCATAGCCCACCATCCGGACCGCCATCTCACGGCGTCACCTTCCATTATCTCCGGGTTATTCCCATTAAATCAACTGCTAAGAGTGTTAAGTGATTTGGTCATGTGTGAAGTGCATCCATGCAAATGATAATCAAGATGTTAATGCAACTAATCTACATGTGGGGATCTGTTTGAATGTTATAGGTGTAAGAAAGGTTGTGAAAATTCTGCCGAGGAAGGAAATGAGAGATGGAAGTGTCAGACAAAATCCTTTGATTAGCCTGCAATTAATTGGTAATGCTAATATTGCCTTTCCTTTGTTTCTCCTGCATAACTCCATCAGTCTTTTCTCTGACATTTGTGAAGCACATCATCTGACAAGATCATCTCACAGAGGTTAGTGTTTACATGAAGCTTGACAGGAGTCAGACGGAGCTCTTCAGAAGCACTATCATACATGTTCGTGATCTATCCACAAATATCAGTTAAGAACATTCCTCTTAGAAATGTAAGACACCTTTCTTCTGGTGAAGGAATGATGCCTTAAATCTCTTGAGATTTGGCTTCAAAGACGGAGGAAACGTGGAAGGAAGAAACAATATTTTCTCGGAACCATTTTCAAAGCAGGGTCAGAGTCCTATTAAACTGAAAATAAAATATGAATTTTATATAACACAAAACATAAGTCAACGTAACCTGATGTTGCACTGAAGTTAAACTTTTAGTCTTTAAATAATTCTATAGTCACCAATTATCATTTGAGTATTACAGAATTGAATTTGGGAAAATAAGTCATACAGTATTATTATTTCTGAAACTATTTCAAAGTTTCCAGGCTTTTAAGCTGATGTCTTCATCGCCAGTTATGGTAAACATTTCTATAAATTAGACAAGCCTCTCTCTGTTAAGTGGGTATGCAAAATGCATATACTGGTTAAAGTATAGCATGTGGGAAGACTAAATTTGTTGCTGCAAATGCTGCACCCAGCAGAACAGGGTGGTGTTTGGACTATACAATTTAAGATGCCAATGAGCCAAAGAAATATTATAAGCTGCATTTCCATTACAAGTGTACACAAAACTTTGTCAATATTCCACTAACGTAAAAAATATCTATAAATTTCACAAGTGCTGTTTTTTCTTTAAATGAGAAATGAACATATACCAAAAATGCACAACAAACCTTCCAGATCTTTATTTATAATTACTTTTGAAAGCTTCATCTTCACAAGTATGAAATGGATCGTTTGTCACATAGAATCTCAATTAAATATATGTTGAAGTTTTCGGTTCTAAGTTGACAAGAAAAGGTGAAAGGCTATGAAAATTGTACATGTCACTATATCTATCTCAATAATTGCTGTGTGACATTTCCAAGTCTGACTGGTTCCTTGCAGTGAGGAATGAGACATTTGACATGCTTGTTCTACGAATGCAAACCTTCCCCATGGATATCCTTCCATCAAATGGCAAATCTCCCCTTCACAGTGTCTAACACCTTAAACTTTGGACAGCTGGTTCATTTTTCTCATTAACTGTTGGCATTAAAGTGAGTAAACAAGAAGGTTAGCAGATAAAAAAATATGGTTGGCGCTTTGAAAAGAAATTCAGCTGAGATTACTTTAGATGCAGCTGTCTTATGTGGGGGATTAGGGAACCTCCTGAATCAAAATGTGAAAGCGCTAGAAGGCATGAACATATTCAGATCTCAGCAAACGACTGGGTCTGAGACATCGCGTCTGAAAATAGAAAACAATTTCAAACCCAAATGAATAAACATAGTAATTTCTTCCATAATGTCTGAGTAATAGGTTATCCACCAAATGCATCTGTATGCTGGAAGCAGAAAAAGTCTCACAGTCTAATAGTTCTCTTCATTCTGTGTTATTGTTATGCAGAGCAAAAAAAAAAAAAAAGTCTTCTCTCATCAAACCAAAGCATCACACAAATCAAAGTTAAAGCAATTGCAATCTTATTCCATCCTTTCAAATGGCAACAGCTGTTTCCTTTGGTCAAAACTGCAGCATAATTGCACACAGTAGCATATGGTTATGGCTGATTAATCCTACTGGGGGTGAAGGCCCCATTATTCCTAGATGGGATGGGTAAATAGGCAGCAGAACCAAGTGTTGGATAGAAGTGTAATGGGATGGTGAGAAAGGGAATGGGCCTTTGATGAGATGTCTGTTACAGATCGTCAGAATCGATCAGGCTCTCTACCATCTCCTTATAAGCCATTAAAACTGATCTGGTTGTCATCCAGGTTCTCCAAGATGGATCCATGGCAATCTATTGCCAAACTATGCAGAAAATACTACCAGTTTAACATAAATTTCTCTTCAGTCACAAAACTAATGGTTCTGGAAATGTAGAAAATCATGTTCCTTTGCAATTTGAGTTGACGTGTTCTGCTCATGTCACTCCAGAGCAACTTAAAGCTCAAGCAAAGCCCACTGTGTTGTAATATGTCAAAGGTGTGAGTGTTGAGACTGCTTACTGCTCTGTTGGCTTAAACTGACCAGCATTTCTCTACACAGCTACAATTATACAGCACTCTGTCACACTAAAAACCTCCCAAAAGGGACAATTACAGAGTTCAGAGGTAGTTCTAAAAGCCACCGGTCATTCTCAGCACAAAATGCCTGGCAATCTAAGGCTTACTCTCATTTCCATCTCGCCAAATGAGGGATCATGATGGTAAACAACCCTTGAGTGATGCTTCCCATTTGCGTGCTTTAGTATGCTTAATATTCCACCAAAAGGGTTGAAGTATGCACTTGCATTCTGAGTAATGCAGAGAGGTAGGTGTGGAGACACTGAAGCACAACTGCACAGTAGATTTGGAGTAACGATGTTACAAACTGGCACATGACCACTGGATACCAGTGGACAATTTGTTCCTCGGGTTGAAATTCATCTAAAAACACTGATAAGCAAAATTTATATAGCTATAAATTTTGCTTATAAATGTATAGCTATAAATTTAGCAAAATTTATATATACCTATAAATTTAGCTTATAGTTGTAGCAAAATTTATCGCCCTTCGTGTTTGTTGTCAGTCAGCTGTCTATTGTGGAAGAAAATTGCAGTAACTCAGAATTTTTCCCTGCCTTTAAATATATAAATTCAGTTCTTAGGGACTCTTTCTGAAATAAAACACAATACTTGATACTAGGGTGAGACCTTTAAGCGATCTTTCATTCCTTTTTAGGTCATCCAGACACACATTTGGCTACAACCTACAAAATTATTAGATCTGTTATTAAAATAAATAGACTTCTTATTCTTGAAGACATACTGGGTGAATATACAGGTAATATCAATTTAAAGGTTCTGTCTTAGTTTAAGGACAAGTCAATACTGAGCAGAAAGGTTAATACTGAGAACAATAAATATTGTTTTTGCATTTGAACAATTTGCAACGTATTTTCTTCATATATTTGCTTAGGTCTTCTATGATTTTGGGGGAAAAAATATTTTAAACTGTCCTCATTATTGTACAGTTGAAGAACTTTGTAAATCAAAACTTTAGATTGAATTAGAAATGTCATATTGTACTAAAGATCAGTGTCAGATATGAAACAGTGAAAGCTGTTTTCTTAAACTCCTTATGCACTATGTCTTACAAAAGTAACTGCCACCCCTCACAATGGATATTGTGATATAAAATGCATGCCATATCGCACATCCCTAATCAGAAGGTGAAAAGAAACTGCTCACATTGAAAGGAAGGATGAAGGGAGCAAAACGCAGAGCAATCCTGAAAAAAAAAACAAAAAACATTGAAGCAGGGCAACACTGATAAACATACAGGTAAAGCAAGATAGAAATGGTTTTGATCAAAGCATAATAAGTTAGAATGGCCCAGTCAAACTTCAAGATCTAAACTCAATTGAGAATTTGGGAGCTGGGTGGTTCAGTTTGGGGAGTAGGTGAACCATGTCCAAGGGCTATAATGTCCAATAAAGGTTCAATTAAAAGCACCAGTGCCAAAACAAATCTTTAAAAATAAAAAATAAAACAATTATGGCAAGACATGCAATTCTTTGTGCTTTAACAGTTGTTATCAATTCTGTCTGAGTTTTATCTATATTTTCCAAAAAATGAATTTTAGTTTGCATATGTGCACAGTTTGACAAAGTGTAGAGGGGGAGAGTTGGATACAAATGCATACCACGCTTTTAAAAGATAAAAATAAAAATTTTAAGGATAATATTTAAAAATTATGCACCGTTAGAATGTCTAATGCCTAATGAATATGCTGACAATTAAACACTGCAATAGACAAGCTGGCTTCAATATATTACCTGCCAAACGCAACCAATTATCATGGTTATGTCCTTAGTTGACTCAGTGCTACTGATGTTCTGTAAAAAGGATTCAGAAAGGCTCCATATGTATTACATTAAGAATTGGTAGCACGAAGGACATTGGTTTGGCTTACCTCAGCAGTATATATATATTAACCACAGTAATGTGACAGTAAAAGTGAAATGTTCCATTAGAAATACTTAGCTCACCTTTCATAAAAAAAAAACAATATCAGACCTAGTTAGCATAAAGCAACACGCAAATGCCATTGTCTTTCTACTGATGAAAGCTTAACAGTAAAAATGTGGGATTCTCCTATCAAAACTGATAGCTGTAAATAAATGTATACAAAGAGTGAAGCATTGTCTTTAGAAGAGGATTCTTCAAACAGAAAAAGATGCTTTTCTTACCCCACAAAAAATGTAATGGATGTACACAGATGCAAGCTACAAATGGCATCGTAATCACAGAGCAGGTGATCCAGCTTGTCCAAGAAAATTAAGCAATAACCCCACAAATGATCAAACAGGCTGTTTAAGCACATGACTGGGAAAAGGAAAAGAATCAGCAATCCAATCTATTTGGGTCAGGGTCCTAATTAGGATGTATGGCAGAACAGCGAAATCTGCTTTCACTACAAATGTCCAAATTGAACCAAGGGGATGTTATGTGTATTTTTATTGTTATTGTTGATTTTGTTTTTATGGACTGACATGTAGCCCAGATTGTTTTCAGTCCAGCAGGTCATTCACCAACTCTGACCCTGGTCGATTTTAGAGTACAGTGACAATTCCCAGGAAGCTATACTGACCTCTTTTCTCAGCCTCAGAGACCACATTAATATCCATGCAAAGACAAACAGGGCAGCTCTGGCAAACACTAACCAGACCTCTTTGTGTCATGTTCCAGGCAGCCGAGCATAAAAATGAGTGGAGTTTAAAGAGACTGTTCATGGCCAAGTTTGCCTAAGTACTTAAGTTCTTACTCTGGTCAAACTCCCCGGGCTGCAGAACTTTTAGGGGAGAAAAATTAATGATAAAATGGAGCAGTCTAAATCTGTTCCTTTTAGATCAGACTGCCGTTTTGAAGTTAAGAACGCGGCACTTCTGTGAGCTGGACTGGTTGAAAATGTTAAAATCAAAGTGTACAAAATGTACCATGGGCTGAATGAAAAAAGAAAAAAAGAACATACTGGCTGGCAAAGCAAAAAGTTTGGAAGCAAATGCAGTCATCGAGCAGATACAGATCGAATGGTAATGATTATATCTCACCGTTGTTACCTTGCTGTAACCTCTGAGGAGCCAATAGCTTCTTGTGGCACCAATTGTATTTTATGACTAAGTTAAAGTGACCTCATCTTAATTTGATGCAGTAAAGTATGTGAGACACGATGGCATACTTTTATTTGAAAGTTACAAATTAAAAACCTTAGTACCCCAAAGAGCAGCTACTTTACATGAGGTAAATCTTGTTTTTTCACACAATTTTGCAGTTCATATCATGAACATGAGGTCATGGAATGTTATTTTCATTCTAGTTGATTTGGGTCCTAAGTCATACCTATAATCAGCTTGTCAATGCACTAAACAGAAATCCCACTGGCAGACTGTTTTAGGCAGGGTGATTGAGCAGCTGCTGAGATCGAGATCAGCTTGGCATTGATTGGTGGTTGGTGGGGGTTATGTAGACATGCTGCTTCAGGTCCCAGTGAAACATGCAATACAATACAATTAGTCCACCCACAGAGGCATTTATTTAAAAGGATGTCAGATGTGGTGACCAGATTTATTTTGTCACCATGCTCAAAACTAAAATACACAAAATTAACTTAACCTTGGGAAAATGATGCTGTCACTAAATAATTCAGTTGGTAATACTAACAGCCAAAATGGACCAAATTATCACAATAAAATTAGAATACTGTAATCTGAATTGGAGCACTGATGCCACCCTGCCTTTTTCTGCAAGTTTAGCTCTAGGTTTACTTGTTCCGGTTAGGAGACATGACTAGTCTCCCATTCCAAGGCTACGCAGGTATTTAAAAAGTCATTTTCAAAAAATTACTGAATTGTAGAGTAACAGTGCATCTCTTCTGTCTGCTTTTGTGAAATGTTACTCAGCTGTGTGTTGTCTAAAGTAAAGGAGATGTTGTGTTGTAATTTCATTGGAGAGGTTATTTCTAATAAGTTTCACTCCTGCTATGTGAGTCCATCCAGGTGTTTTGTGGCGAATATGAGATGGTTCTTTCGGACTGCTTTAGGTATTCTTCTGTCTTTGGCCATTTTTGCTCACTGTTCTGGGATCTTTGTGACCTCATCCTAGAGGTATACTCTACCTCCTGGATGAGCTGTTGATTCACTCTTGGAATAACTTTGGAAGGTCGGTCTTTTCTGGGAAGGTTCAGCACTGTTTCTTCCAAGGATATCAAAATCTCATAATACCCTGGTCTATGTATATGTGATTTACTGTTTACATTTACAGATAGCTATTTAGAGAACAAACTCAACAAGCAGCTAGATGAGACGTTATTATATTTCACCTTAAACACAAAGTGGACTCTCATCTGAATTAGATAATGTAAAATGGCATAACAAATTACCTAAGCTCCTATTTGGCGGTGTGTTTGGGCATAGATTAAACGTTAATTAGGTTTAAGACAGAGACGCTTTACACAAATTCACACACTTCTATTCTTGCATCTGTTCTCATCTTAGACATTTACACAGCTGACGTAACATCTTCACACAGGAAAAAACAGGGGGAAAAAAGGAAAACAGAGGCAAGATGAGCTTAACACGCTTTTGCCACACGCATTCAAATAATTGATGAGAACCAGGTTTATGCACATACACAATGAGGCACATATTTAAAGGACCCTTTTTGCAGCCACATGAATAGCAGTGGGGCATACATGTAGTACTAAAAAAGCAGGTTGATTATGAACCGTTTCTTTCATATCAGAAAATGTGAAAGAGGATTTGAACAGTGTTAACAGCAATCAGTAGTTGGAAGTTTACTTATGTGGTCTTCAGATTCTTTTATCCTGGGGCTTTGCCTCTGGCCTGTGCCAAACTAAGCAGGGAATAGACACCAGTCAAGTGATTAGAGAACAAACATAGGGAATATGTCAGATCAAAAGCATGTATATTTTTAAATTAAGATGAGGATGTCGCTGAGAATCTGTCAATTTGGTGACACCTTCCACCTCCTGCTCTTCCTTCACTCTGTCACATAATCACACTTTTGTAAGTGGCACTTCTTACTCTGGCACATCTGTAGTTAAAATCAATCTTTCACATAAGTGTTCACCTTTTTTCTGTTGGATTTCTTGTAATTAATCTTCATTTTAACGGCAAAAGTACACCACACTTTATCCATACACAGGGTACATTGTAATGTGTCACATCAATTCCTCTGTGTCAGTTGGCACCGATAACACGAACTGAACACATCCTGCTGAAGTGGACCGAAACTGAACAGATCACCGGACTTCAGCTGAGAATAGCCTTATCACAAGTTTACATCCTTTTGAATAGAGCTAGTTTTAAGAGGCTCACTGGGCACCTCATAATTCCAACCACTAACCAGACGCAGACAGAGTTGTTCTTTTATTTTCAAAGTAAATATTAGGAGGTGTATTTCTTGACACAATTTTGACAACACTGGTGTGCCAAGAAATGGGCTGTTCATTTTTAGAATGCCTTCACAGAGGATAAACAACTACTCTTTTCAACATCCTACAAAATCTATCAGCTCCAACTTGAACATATCTAACCCTGCTTCAAATTCTAAACAACAAAGCCAAGAGACTTTACAAGTCCCAGGTCATTGATTCACTGGTAAGAGCCTACACAATAACAAAAAGCAACACGACCCACTCTACAAAGACCTTCTAGTTCATTTTATGTCTCAGCAGGAAGTGCTTCCAGTTTGAAGGCATTTTTAGTTCTTATTAGTCAAAAACACATTCCATAAGTGTCTTTGCATTTCTGCCAAGTGTTATGAAAGCAGATGAATTGATCAGAAATTTGTGATCGTTTTTTGGTGGTCGATCAGTCTTTCTACAGGTTATCTGTGTCTTAACATACTATAACGACATGGTGACAGTTTTAACCAATGTGTAAAATAGGTACTTTTTTTAATAAGTTACATACTGCAACTTTAATTTTGTAGGGAGGAAATATATGGTTCAAGTTGACTATGTGAGAAAAAAACAAAGCTTTACTCATGTAAAGAAAGAAATGATTATTAGCTACCAACATGCCTATAGCATCTTATACTGCTGACTAGCATTACAGCAATCTTTGTAGATCTACACCTACAATATTTTCAAAATTGACATATGTTGAACATATGTTGAACATATGTTGAACAGGCAGGAGGCTGAGGAGCATCCAGAGCAAGAGCATCAGGCTGAGAAACAGTTTCTTCTCTTCAGCCGTCAGACTGCTGAACTCAAGCTCCACCTAATTCAGCTTAATCTCATAAATTATTTACATACACACAGCCCCGCACACACACTTTTTTAATATATATATATACATTTCTATATCAAAAAATATTATTCATTTAGTTTTATTTATTTGCATATTAAATTTCTTAATCTTGGTCTGAATTTTGTGCCACAATAAGCAAAGGTGGTATGACAATGAAACATCCTTGAATCCTTCAACATTTTCAAATGCAGCATGATCCATAACCGAAAGAAGCTAAAACCACAAAACAGATATGAATAAGACAGCTTTGCTCTGTCTGCTCAGCCTTCCTGTTATCCTCTTTGAGTTTCACACATCCTCTTGCAGCCTGAATGATTTGTAGCGCAAATAGTTTCTTCACAGATAACATTACATCTGCATGGTTCAATTGAGTTTTTTTTTTACATCCTTACTGATACACAGAATAGTTAACTTTAAGTCTTCTTAACTCAATGAAAGCTTTCACACCACCGAGTGTTGTTGTCAGCACGACCTTGTGGCACTTGTATTTTGAACCCTCACTAATTGGAAAAAAAATTAAATAATAAATCAGTTTGTTTTTTCCTCAAACAGCCAGTCAGTGGTCAGGGCCAGTTAAGCAGAAAATTGACAGATAATATTATTGAGCCTTTCTGGTTTTGGATGCAATTTCAAAACATGGACTCCAATTAAAATTGAGCTCAGAGCATGCATTAAAAGGTACGAACAGCGACAAGGTCTCAACTGGAAGTACCTATAGCTACCTTCACTCAATCATATTGGGAACTGAGGTCAATATAAAATCAGTACCACTTCAAAGAGCTGCTGAATTGCTTTCCAGTGACAAAAAATAATAAAGACATTTCTTTGGATTTGCTATTATACAGGCCTTGGGTGGAAAGATTTCTCCCATTGAATGCAGAACAGTGAAACTGTGGACAACCCTCTGAGAAATCTATCCCTGGACTTTGACCATGAGTTTTCCTGCCAGCCCTGAATACTAAAAATTATACGATGTGACCTTTTGCCAAAGCGCTGGCTGCAAGGATCTAGGACACCCAAACCACCCCCCACACTCTCCCTCTCTCTTATTTCTAAAAATCATTCCGGTAGCAGACAGCTGCTACAAGGAAATGAGATCCCAAGTCTGTCAATTAGAATGAGTGACAAATCAGGAGATTTGTAGTCTAGAGACATCCACTCACCCCTCTGTCTTCACAAATCATTCATCGTCTAACATCAATGGAATCATTTTTAGAGGCTTCTCTTATTTTTACTTTGCCCATTTCCACTCATATTACAAATCAATAATTTGTGTTTAGCATTCCACAGAAAGCAAACAAAGTAGTTCAGATGTAACCTAAGTGAATTAAGAGACTAGCTTTAACAACTTCTGTATACAGCTAATCAATCAATACTCAATATCAGTTGTTGAAACCATGATATCACAATGATTTATAATTTATTTATTGTCTTTATGTACTGAATGTTGCAATTTAGAGTGGGTGAGATGAGTAACTCGGTGGTCTTTCCAAGGATCACCCGGTTATATAGCTAGAAGTGCTAAAGATGAGCAAAGCAAGAGTTTATGCTTTAAATGACAGTGAAAAGTGTTCGCCAACAGTAGGAAGTGTGTCAGAGTAGTAGTGCTTGAGGAGATGTTCTCCTGCCTAGATTGTCTAAGACCGCCATCTAGCCACCATGATTTCTTGATGAGTAGCTACTGTAGATAAAAATTTGTGATCTTTTAATGCAATATCAACTTCTAGCTCTCTATCAGGTATAACCTGCCAATCTCATAAATCAGTATGTTTTTCTAAGTGCTGTGACACATGCAAAAAAAAAATTGCGGCAAGTTTTTCAATACATTGAATAGTTTCGAATACAACACGATGAAGGAATTACAACATTATCCCCATTTATGCAGCAAGAATCCATCTCTAACCTCTTTTTTTAAAATTAAACTAAAAAACTCAAGTGTGGCAGACTACAGATCTGTAGGTTGTTGTGTTTATACTGGGAAACTGGTATGAGTTTTTAGTTTGGATTACATTCTTGAATGGGAAGAAGATAAAAACTTCTTTATCAGCATCTGAATAGCCGATGACTGATCACAGCTAATCAAGAAAAATGTGTTTTTTTTCTCCAGTTAACCAGCTTTATGATACAACTAAGATTTCCAGAACAATGTAGCACCTAGCCACCATACAGTGAGGAAGTGACACCAGTACCTCCTCCACAATGGGACTCGATATTTCTGCAACCAGCATATAAATGTGCTCCTTTGCTGCTTTAAGTTCATCCTGAAAATCAAATATAGCTGAAGTATACAATCGAAACCAATATGACTGCGGAATAAAGAACTTTTATAAATGTGTTAACTTAATCTGTAGAGATTCAAATTTATTGTTTTTTTCTAAAAGCATGATCATTAGAATAAGCTAAAGTTCTTTGAGTGGTTCTCTTTATTGACTATACTCTGTTTTGATTAATCACATTGTGAAAGGACAAAATGTCACAAAGATTGCTTCTCTTGGAAATCTGTTTCTCTGAAAGTGCCCCACAGGAAATAGTCACAAATATCTTTGATTGTGTGCCTTTCGTTTTTTGTGATAAAAATGCATTCAATTTTGCATTCCTCTAGTCAAGCGCTTCAACCAGACTGCATGCATTTCATTCCAGCAAAGCATTTTCAAACCAATCTCCAAAGAGATTCAAATTTGAGATGTCATTCTTGACTTCTAGTTCTTTTTTAATTAGCTTGTTTTTTAATACCAAAGCTAAAAACAGACCATTTATTTGAACATTTGGCCAACCTCCTAAGATGAAAGGGACTCATTCTGAGTGTCACACATCTGACAGAAATAAAGTTCAAATAAAAGTTAAGGTTGAGCTACAACATCTCCATCTAGATCGGCGGGCTTTGAGTGACATAGATGTCAAAGAACAATCACGTTATGCTATATGTTCATGTGTACAAAAAGCACACAACAGAATCCTCACTGTGATGATTCACTGGAAAAATGAGGAGGCCAAAACATAAACGCTATGTGAAAAACTAAGTACACCTTGCGGCTTCCAGCAATTTGTAGACTGATGATAAATGCTGATAACCACCTCTATTAAAAGCCAAAGTTTTTGCTTTTTCTGCTCTAGCCACAATGTCAAAAGGACAACTACCAGCAATAATCTTCGAAAACTATTTGTTGCTGCATACGCAGATGGGATCTGAGGTACTTATACCTATTTCTGGCTAATTCCAGTTTCTCTTTAGGAAATATGACCAACATAATAAAATAATTTAAGCCATATTTGTTTTTTTTGCCTTTCAGCCATGAGTGACGTAATTATATACATTAGGAGCAGTGGTGCTATTACATACATCAGCTGTATTTTGTAAAGAACTGGTCAAAATTACTCTACAATGCATGTGATGCTGATTATTGTAGCTGGTAAAGGTGCTTTTTTAAGCATATAATAATATGATTTTTGTTTCAGGCATTTTTAGCCTTTAATTGTGTGTTATAAATCAATATTGTTTGTAGGTTTATGTTTTTGTACACTTGTAGAATTAAATCGCTGCGTAACCTGCTAAAGACCACTGCATTGTCTTTCTGTTATGTACTAGAACTGAAAGCGGGTGCACTTTATTTTTAATATGACTGTGTTTTCCCAACTTGACAGTTCAATATGGACCTCTTCTGCTGCTGCTCTAAGATCTAAAATAGGTTTGTTTGTGAAAACAAAACCAGCTGGGAAGCCCAGCATTGTCTTGGCTTCAACTCATCAAATGAACAGACATTAAACAGATCTATAGTCGTCACTTTAAACAACACATCTGGAGTAAATTTAGACGATGCACAATTTAAGGAAAGCTAAAGGTTGCACTTGTGTCAAAAAGCAGACAGAAAGTTTAGGTATTAAAGAGACTTTGTTTGAAGCACAAAGTACTTTACAAATGTTGATTTGAACATCAAAACTGCTGACAGTTTCAACTGTACATTTTCCAGCCACGAGACAGGTTCTGAAACATATTTATCAGAGCAAAGACTTTTTTTCCTCTTCCCTGCTGTGCACAATTATGATGAGTGACAAGATCCAACATCCAATGTTAAGGCACAGAAGTTCATCTCTCTCTGCTCAACAAGCCCTAAAGGAAGTCTTCATAGCCCTTTGGTCTGATAAAGGCTATTCTCCCGTTGTAAAAAAGCTGTTTCAGTGGACTAGTCATTAAAATGTGCCGGGCAGCAGCCGACACGTCCATCCAGAGGCATGCTACTCGCCTCATCATGTTCTTTAATCATAGCGGAAAGAGAGCAGCCCACACCGGGGTCACTTTCAACGAGCCACACTCTGAACGGTCTGAAGAGAGTCCAATTAAATCCTACATTTTCTGACCCAGGAGCGACTATGTAATGGGATCTGAGGGCCACGGCTCGATGGTCCAAGCAGAAGGAAAGTGAGAGTGATTGGCAGCACTTCATCCCTGACGCGATCAGTCACATGTGTCTTTCCACGCCCCTGCCCAGCCACCAAAAAAAAAAAAAAGCATACAGTAAAAGCCTTCTACCCAGGCTGAAGCTGTGCATAACATGTTCTTACTCAGGTTGCTTGGTTAAACAAGCATTCATAGGGAAAGAGGGCAGAAGATATCCATCCAGGAGCCAGGCAGCAAGTAGAGATATAGTTACAGAGTGAGAAAAAAACAATAATGTCAGGACTCTTAATCCCTGGGACACACTAGTTATCAATCTCCTGTAAATGTCAGGCACCGGGATATGGCCTCATGAATGATGGATATCTTCTGTGTCATTTTTTTCTCATCTTTTTCTACATTGTATTATTGAGTGAACCGCAGCCAGAGCTCAAACTCTATCTTGAAAGGTAATACTCTCTCCTTGCAGTGGAAGCAACACTTGAATTCCAACTAACAAAGAGGAGACTTAGAAGCACAGAAAACCAAAAAAAAAAAAACAACTTAATTTTAATCTCAATGGTGACATGTCATTGTCACCCAAAAATTTTAAAAAATTAGGGATCACAACATCTGAAAAAAAATGACAATGCAACACAGATGTGAAACGACAATATAAAAGAGGAATCATCTCACACCTCAGACTCTTCTTTTCAATCATCATGACCTGACCAATCTTCCTCAGTTTTACCTTATTGGTCATAGATCAGGGTAGGGCATAAAAAGTAGAGAAAGATCTTTAAAGTGACAAAACATTGGTTGGAGTTGTATGCATGGCACATGCAATATTTCCCCCCATCAAAACGTTGCCATTCAAGCAGTCCTCTGCAATTGTGATATTGCAAACATTGAAAGTGGGTTTTATGTACAGAGTACAGACCTATTAATTAAGTGAAAGCAAGGCTGTGCAGACGTATTGTGGTTTACTTAATGTAAGTGGTATGTGGTGAGTATGTCTTGCCAAATCGAGCATCAGAATGGAGAAGAAAGGTTCAATAACAGTTTGAACATGGATTGGTCTAAGACAAACTGGTCTGAGTGTTTGAGAAATTACTGATCTAATGGGAATTTTATCCACAGCATCTCTGAGATTTACAAAAAAAGATTAGAAAATGAAAAAAAAATCCATTGAATTGCACCTGTGTCACTGGAAATCTTTGATGGGCAGACCTGTTCACGATGACAGGAATGCAACAGTAGCTCAAATAACTACTTATTACATCCAGGGTATGCAGAATACCATATTTAAATGAGCAACATGTTGAACCACACCATGTACCACTCATGCCACCTATAAACAGGAAACTTAGGCCACAATCCAAACTACAACAGACTGGTAAAACTTTTCCTGGTCCGGTGGGTCTCAATATTAACTGCAACATTTAGATTGTAGGTTCAGAATTCAACATAAAAGTAATGAAAGCATGGATAAATCTCGCCTTTAAGTCAGTATTCAGTTTTGAATGGTGACAGTGGTTAAATGATGAATGTTTTCTTGGAATACTCTGGACCATTCACCAATCACTAAGCATTGTTTAAGCACCTCAATTTACCTGACTATTATTGCTGGCCATATGTTGACTCCTTTGTGACCAGTGGCTCAATCTACTGATGGCTATATTTCCAGCAACATAATGCACCATGTCATAAACCTAAAGATTATTTTCTGTATATTACAGTGTACTCCGTAGTCAGCAGATTGTAATCAAATACAGTAGTTTTGGGACGTGGTGGAACAGAAGATTTCTGACACAGATGTGTGGCTGACCAATTTTCAGCGACTGCGTGATGCCATCATGTCCATATGGATCACGATGTCCGAGGAACGTTTCCGGCACTCAAATACTCATCCATCCCTGATTTAGGACGTACATTACTCTACTAGAAATTGGCAATTGATGTTTTAGAAATAAAAAACATTTTAGTACATTTTAGATGTACGTTTTATAAAGCCCATCTAGGGACAAGTGCTGCGAACTAGCTGTTGCTATTGCACTATGACGCAAACATGGGACTGCTGTTTTGTTCAGTTTGTCTATGTCGATGTGTGTCTGTCCCTATCAAATAAACTCAAATAAATTGCTGGGACAATTGATAGAACTTTTGTCTTGCAGAAAGAATGTTCTGGTTTTGAATTCCACCATATGTAGGTTTTCTCTGGGTACTCTGACGTCCTTATGCAATCCAAAAACATTACTGTTAGGTCAAGTTGGCTTCTCTAAATTGTCATAATGTATGGGTGTGTCTCTGTGTTGTCCTGTGGTGGAGCAGCAATCTGTCCAGGGTGTACCTCTCCTCTTGCTCAATGACCCTGACATAGACACCACCTACAGACCATGCCATGATATCCAGGTAAAGAAAGTGGATGGCTCTATGGAGTAACCACAAGAGAGCAAATGATAGTGTTTAAGATATTCTCTATGTTAAACTTCTAACCTTACAACCATATATCAACAAAAACAAGTTTTTCTTATATGTAAAAAAAAGCAATTTGCCAGTGGATAAAAATAAAAAATAAAAATAAATAAATAAATATACCCTAGAAACTAACACCTTGCAGGGATGTGACAGCTGCTTTAGAGAAAATGTTGGCAGCAGACTCCCATCTCGCCCTGTATTCCCAGTCTCTCCACTGGAATATTACAAGGATTTTAGGGGGGATTTTGATCTAACTCTGTCATTATACAAACAAGCATTGTTAATATCGAGAACATAAGAAAATCATTTACAATTTACACTTAGCAGCTCAATCTTTCTCAGATTTTTTTTTCTTATCTCCAGCGTTTAAGCCCCGATCGCTGTTCATCAGTTGACAGAGCCTGTTTGTAAACTGCGTAAAGTTTGGAATCCAGCGCAGAGGAGTGATTAATTACTTAGCACTCATTAATCCGTTTGGTCTTTTAACAAGACGTATTATTAAATCTATTTAAAACTAAGAAAAGTTGATGATTCTTGGAAAAGTGGGTAGAATAAACCTTTCAGAAGGTATGATTTGACCTTAAAGAAGTTTGGATATACTTGAAGTCCAGGTTATGAATGATACGGGAAAAAGTCAGATTTTTATTTTAAGAGGAGGAGTGCATGTATGTGGCAAGGGAATTAAAGCGTGAGTACAACAAAAAAAGAACAATGACAACGTCGGAGCAGCTGCGTCTCCTCAACGGAAAAGCTTCCACATAGACATCCAGCAGAGCAGTCGGGCTACACCACACGGGGCCTGATCGGCGCCGCTTCTTACCTTGAGCTGGCGTGGAGTGGATGAGAAAAGGAAGAAATAAAATCCATGTGGCGCGCCACATCGATCCGCTCCAGCGCTCCGCCAACATTGTTCCAAGCCGGCCGGAGTGGCCAACAAGTGCCAGGCGGACTGAAGTCTGATCCCCCGGTGCTGGAAACCCCGGCGCGGATCTCCTGCTGCAGCTCTGTGGGTCCCTCTCTGTCTCGCTGTCCGTCGGAGCGCACCAAGCAGAGCGCACAGAACGCGGAGACAAGCTGCTGTTCAAATTCGGTCAGACAGTCTGTGTTTTTTTTCTTATTTTTCTTCCTTTGGACAGTTCGAGTTCGCTCCACTTCCACAGACTAGGTGTGATACTCAGGATAACGTTTCCTACTGAGCATTCTCTGAGGGTCCAAGTTTGAATCTCTCTCTCTCTCTCTCTCTCTGCACCTGTAATGACTGATGGATCGCACACTTCCCCCCTCTTTACATCTTCCAGCTTCTTCCTTCCCTTTTCCTTTGCACGCCAAACTTCGCCGGCTCACAGTAACTCCAGAGCAAAGAACAGACTTTTACTTCCAGTGCTTCTCCAGCCCAGCTTCTCGTCTTCTCTGAGAAGCTGCGGAGAGGAAGCAAGGGTCACACTCCTACAAAGTTCCTCTTCAAGGCTCGCTGTCAAGGTCGCCAGTTCAGTTTGACAACAACGCTGACGAGAAGTTCCGCAGCTCTAGGAGTGAAGGACGAGGGCGGCTGCTGCTGCTGGAGGTGGAAGAGGGAGGCGGGGGGCACTTCCGCATAGTCACAGTATTGTGGTCTGTGCCCGGCTGCCGGTTCGTCTGTGTGTGTCGGAGACTGAGGAGGACGAGTCCTGGGTTCTTCATGAGGTAACAGTTGGATCCAACGAATTGGCATCGCAGCGCATGATGCCACCATGCGGTTAAGCGCAAAAGCACACCCCACCGGACAACTCGAACATGTGCAGGACATTTTGAGGCTTTTCACATCACAGAAAAGGTGGAACAAAAACAATGTTTAAAGAACTTGTTTCCTGTTTGTGTTGCCATAATCACAGCTGGTGGATTTAACATGCAAATGGTATAGTGTAGTAAACCCGATACTTATGACTTATTCCATGATGATTCTGCGTGTAACTGGATCATTAATTGAAAGTGAAATGTTTAAAACAGTAATTCAGTCATTGATTATCTGAAAGAAAAAAACCAGCTGCTTTTCAGTCTGATTGGATGCAGAGCTTCAACAAATCATCAATCTTTAGGCCACATATTTTCCATTGAATTTTGGTTTGCACTTTGACTAGGCCATTCTAACATAAATATAAGTACGATTTACCTTTTATATCTGACCACATGCTTGTTCTTTAATCTAAATTAAGAGGCCCATTCGGAAGAGCCATTGGCCCACATGTATTAGATGCTGGCTTGGTTTACTTAAATCAAATGAATGGTTGATGACCATTTATCAACCATTAATTTTCCAATTCAATCATTCATTTTGTTATGTTGGAGCAGGGAGACATAAACCACTGGATACTGTTGAGGGTAGCCAAGTTGGGGCAGTACCTTAAAGGGCACCACACTATTGGAACTTTAATGTAGAAAACATGATTAAATATCTGTGGTTGGTGTCTTTGTTCTATATAAAAACTGTACTTATCAGCATTTTTCACAACTTTTAGCATAATACCACAGAAGTTTTAAATTTTTACAACTTTTTTAAGTTACACATTGTGTTGGTTCTCTAAATTAAAGTCATTTGATGAAGTTCAAAACTGTGACAAAATTATATATAAAATATGTGAATTATTTGGAAGTTATTGTTTTACCATTTTATCGGCACAGTAAAGATAAATTTTACTGTCTCATGACAAGTTCAATGCTATCAATCAAAATAAAAAAAAACATCGACTTGCTCAGTGGATTCTTTCATATATCATTTTCTGTATAATTTCAACATTTCTATGATCACAATTTCTGAATTTTCGCATTGCCTGTTTAAATAAATGTCGGAGAAGGGAGAGGTGAGGTAGTGATGGACTGAGTCTCACCTTTGATGGTGAACAGAAACAGTAAGAGCTGCTCTGTTCTTCAGCAGCAAAAAAGACATGGTCAAATAATTTAATCCACCAGCTATTTTCCGAGAAATATTTAATTGGGGTGGGAACAGTAGGAGAGTCAAGGGGGTTGGGGGATTGAGGGGAACTGGTGCAGCTGTGGGTTAGGGGGCAGTGGTGGTGGGTAAGGTTAGGGTTCATTTTTGTTAGTATTTGATTCAATGCTTTTTTATTCTGACAACTTGACAAACAGATTTTTTTGTGAAACATACAAGAAAACAACAGATGTGGGAGAATGCTAAAAGCTTCATCTTGAGCTTCTAAACCTTTCCAGTCATTTAAAACAGGAATGCTCTGTTCCCATTTTTCCCCTGGCACTTATTTCTTGGCAGGAGAAGCAAATAAAGAAAATTAACTGTCAAAATATCTAAGAAAAAACTCTTATTCTGTTCAAATGTTACAAATTCACACAAATTAAAAGTAAAATCGTAAAACTTTTGGCTTTTTGGCTAACAGTATGAACTAAACTATATACAACAATGGGCCTGAGAAAATTAATTAATCTTTAGTTAATTTTTGTTATAATAATATTTACTTTATTCATCCCAGCAGGGAAATTATTTCACAGTTACAGCACACGACAGGAGCTGTGTCTGCAGGCAGCCAGCTGAGCCAGCGCCATTTTTTGAAGGAGGACATGCGGCAGAGGTCGTCGGGACCGGAAGTCGGACCCGCGACGTCCGCAGGTCTAAGGCCTCCAAACATGGGGCGTGCTAACCCGCTGCGCCACCACAGCACGCCCCCCAAAAAAGCGTTAAGCTTTTTTAAAACAATATTTAATGTATTTCCAATCTAGTGTGGCCTTTATCCACCTGATTACTTTAATTAGATGAACTGTAACTTAAGGAACTTGTTAGTCACTCTCAAACACTGCAAATCCATTAAAGCACAAAGCAACTTAAATAGTTCTTTAAGTTGTTTAAAGAGCAACTTAAAGAATAAATATGCTGGGGGAGCTAATTGTGGCTCATTGGTAGGGATATTCAGTATTCATTATCCCATCAAATGTTTCAGCACATTTGATGAGCAGTAGGAGGTCCATTAGAAACAGAAACAACAGAACACAGGTGGCAAAGACACTGGGTACATTTTCTGTAATGTCTTTTTGATACAGAGCACAAGAAAAAATACACCAGTCGAGGTGCATATTGTTGGTATTATTCATTTACTTTTTCTGTCTATTTTTTTTGTCTCAGCAACACCTCCTGAAAATGTTGCCCTAGACAACCGCCTCTGTGGCTTATGCTATGAGCTGACTCCTTCCATCTTTCCATAAACTGACCAGCTTTCCTGTCCCTGCTAAAGAAAGGGATTACTACAGCATGATGTTGCCACCACCATTGTTACAGTAGGCATGCTGTGTCAGATTTATGTACAGTATCGGCTTTCCACACATTTTGTGTGAAGGTGACATGGTACTTCTCTAACCAGAGCACACTCTTTCATATATATATATAATGCTCTTTGCAGATTGTAAATATGAAATATAACATTCTTTCAACAATAGTTTTCTTTAAGGCACACTAGACTTGAATCCAGACCACTTGTCTTTTCAACAGATTGTCCAACCAGGTTGTGAACCTCTGCAGCTCCTCTTGAACTAACATGGGCCTCTTGGCTGCTTCATGTGAAAGGGTAATTTTTTTAGGGAGGCTTACCGTTGTGCCATGCTTCTTCCATTTCTTAATTATGGACTGAACAGCGGTGTCTGAGAAGTTGAAAGCGCCGGATTTTGTTTCTAATCCTGTTTTAAATGTCTCCACAGTTATATCTGACCTGTCTGCTGTGCCTATTGTGTCTATTTGGTCTATTCATGTTCTCAGCCTCAAACAATGAAAAATAAAAAACACAATCACAGCTTGTACTGACCTAAAAACACTGATGCAAAAAAAAAAAAAAACTGTCTGTAAGTGCTGCAATAACAGTCAGCTGTATAGATTCAGAAACAGTTCATGCCTACATTGTTAAAATGAAATATTATTGATAATCAATTCAATCTGCATTTTTCTTGAGTAAAAAAACCCCTCAGATTAAAAAAAAAAAATACAGTTTACAGTTACAGTTTTAAAATAGTTAAATTCACTATTTTAAAATGGCTTTGTTGACATACTGACTAGACAGACTATATTTCCCATACAAACAGATTTAGCTTATTAGGTGCAACGTGGTGCAGGCCCTGGGCGCAGCACAATGGCACAGTTGTTAGCACTGTTGCCTTGGGCCACTTGCAGTTATTGCATAATTTGTGCCATGGGTAAGACCCTCCTACTGTCAACCTAGTCCAATCAAAATGCAAGAAATCAAAATTTTGGGGTGGGATAAAATGCAGTGTTGTCCTGCTCAAAGCACTCTAAACTCAACAACTTAATTTAGTTAATCACATTGGTTTTTCAATTTACAGAAATGCTCTCAATCTGGATGTGACAACAATCCCAGGTGCGAGCTCCACTTTTTGAAAGGAATCAAACTTAGTAATTGACTTGATGGACAGTTTGTTGACTCTTATGTCAGTTATAGATTATGTAACGGCAGAGTTTGATGTCTTCTCATTAGCCCTTATGGCCCAGTTCCACCCCACTGTCCAGAACCCTGGGAGCGCTGGTTCCATTTGGGAGGGTCAGTTTGACCAATTTTGAAGTAAGTAATTTACTGATTAACTGTCGCCTCACCGATAGCCAATTCTTCACGCTAGTCTATGTGATTTATTTGATCCTAGCATATTAACCTGGCCTAATTCACAAAGGAATGTTTCAAAACCTTTATAAATCAAAGTCACAAAGGAGGAAAGCAAATTGGTGTCAAAATGGGTACTATTGGCAAGTGATTTTATGTGGCATATCTCTATCTCAAAGCTATGACCAAGCAGCTCGAACTCTTCATTAAGGGTAACAAAGCAGCTCCGTCGCTTTCAGCATGCAGTATTTTAAAGTTTGGCTTCAGTTTGATGCCTGCTGTACCTGAGATCCTGGATGCTTTTGTGGTAATTTTCTAGCCAAGCTTGTAATGTCCCTTTCCTTTTTAGCTAAGGCTATGAAATGCAAAGTAATTCCCCAGAATATAGGAGGCACATGACATGAATAGAAAAAGTCACAAATGGGCTGTGCTGTAAGTACAACCACAGGCTGGAATCAGAAGGGCTGCATGTTATCTTTTCTTCTTTCAGGAATATAGGTTGGAGGAGAGGGTGAGAAAAATATATGAGTGGAGGACAGAAGGTGGAAATGAGAAGATAGAGAGTGACTGAGCAAATGCTGTTTCCAGGATAACAGTGGGAACAAAGTGGAGACAAAGGAAAAGCAAAAGAAAGCATGGCTGAGGAAGACATGGCAGTCTTGAAAATGGCAGAATTTTTGGCAGAAGAAAGCATGTTGTTGATGTTCCTACAAACCTAGAGGCCCATCTAAGCTACCATGGGCAAAATAATGTCTGTTTCTCCACAGCAGGATTTTTTTAAAAACTACTTCTATTCCACCCTCCTCCTTTTTTAAAAGAAGGTAATACCTTGCACAAAAGTTAATAATGGGAGAGTTAACATCAGGAGAACCATGATGGAATATCTCGTCTACCACCCTCAGGGCTGCCCAGGGACCCGACTATGATTTTTCAAAGTAACCTTCCTGCTGTGACCGAACTCAGCAAGAAAGAAATCTTAGAAGAAACCTTGGTCAGAGTATTTTAAGCCACAGCCCTGCACAAATGAAGCAGAGCTGTTCGGGTTGCTTTCCTTGCTCTCATGCAGATGCAGACACCACCAGGTGTTAGCTCCTGGTGCTTTTGAGCGTAAACTGACTGTGATCACAGGTGCTAAAACAGATTACTACACGCTGTATTTTTTTCTTTTTTTACCAGTCCCCAAAAGTAATATCAGTAATGATGGTTAAAAATTATTGGGTTATAATTAATTTGAGTAATTCTGGCTTTTATCCGTGGCATCCATATTTAACACTGTATTAAAGCAAAAAAATAAAATAAAAAATAGGCTACTTATTTTTGTGCAACAAAGAAATTAGCAAGGAAGAGTTTAAATTTAAGCAAAATAAACATAGTTGCTTTTCATGCTAATGTGCACTTACTACAAAATATTATGACATTTTTGACATTTTTCTTCCTTGTTGTAGCAATGCATCTTGACAATTTACTTTCTATGACACCTGTATTTGCATTTTCTAACACCCATTTTGTATTTCAACCTTCACAAAACTAAATGTAAAATGTGGATTTCAAATGTGTCACCATTCATTGTGAGAGTCAATTGTCATTTATTGCTGGAAAAATATATTGTTAACATCCAATTCTGGAAATCCTACATGGATTTATACTGAAATTAGAATTTCCATCACCTGGAAGTTGAAAGAAGTAGGACAGCTAACTGTGCTCCTATCAATGACTTTTAATTCTCTTAGTCTAATTTGCAGGTGTCATCTAGTCCAGTACTCCTTCTCAATTTAAAGTTTTCAGTTATATTTTATTCAGTTATACTTTGGACATCCAAATACATCATATTGGTAGAAAATATTTAATACATTTTACAAAGCACTTAACTGCAACAGCATAATTTGCCATAAATCAAGTAAAATAAAAAGCTTTCCAAATGGAAAGACAAAAATGTCCTTATACTTAGCAGAGGCACAAACTAACAATGTAAGATCTTGTTTTACTGAATCTTCAACTGTGCAGAACTTACACTGAAAAAAAAGATTCAAAGCTGACATTCCCCAATGTTTTGATGCCTTAAGAAAAGAAACATACAGCAAGGAAGAAAAGAGGCAAGGGAGTGGGTGTCTTTGATCAATCAGATGCAGTTGTATTTTAAACATGAAATGTGCTTAGGCCAAAACTCCAAACAGGAGCTCAGACTTTTGCCTGAATTTGCTAAGGATTTTGCTCCAGTTAGAATGAAATAGCAAGCACACATACAAGTCTAAAAACATAGCACCCCCCCAAAAAGAAATAAAACATAAGACTATGTCCATCGAGAAAAAAAACAGAGGTCAGAGTTGTGCAAAGAAGACAGGCCAGAGGGAGTACTTCAAAGAGACCTTTAGAGAAGTTTAAGTCCACCTGCTTGACTCAAACACTCCCCCTCCCCCATATACTGTATGTATATATATATATATATATATATATATATATATATATATATATATATATATATATATATATATATATCCTCTGCTAACCTGATGTTCCAGGATAAAACTTGATGCATCAACCTTCAATGGAGTTTCTGAAAAAAATAATAAATAAATAACATTAAGTAGAAAAACAGAACAAGATGCCTGACTTTTGTGAATAAAGAATTTGCCTTTATAAAGGTCATGTACTTATGTCACAGCTTTTCATATAATGCCACTTTGATACTCCATCTATGGCTGGGGTCACCAAGCCCAGTATTCAAAAATACAATCCTGCAACTTAGAGCTGTATACCTTCTCCAACACACCTGGATCAAATGAACAATTCGTTACCAGGTTCCTGGAAATCTGAATCACATGATCAAGTTTCCTTATAGCTGTTGGAGTAGGCCTTGAAGAAATGTAAAAGTTTGGCAAATCTCAAAGGTTTGTCAAATATCAAGTAAATAGAACTTAAGGGAATAGCCTGGTGGTAAAGAGATGTGCTACTAGAAACAGTGTAGGTTCAGAGATAGCATTATTTAAGACAACCCTCCTGTGCTAACCATAATATGCTATGAACACAGTTGTTGGGCAAAAATGTCTTGAGGTTATACTTCACTCTTTTGAGGAAACTTTAAAGGTTAAGTACTTCCAACCACATGCTCACCAAAAACTATACTTTTTTCCTCTGTTCAGTAGTTGGAATGTGTGGATTTTAAAGTAAAGAGAGTTGGGGTGGATATTCTGGTTGCAAGTGGACAACCTAACACAAATTATTTATTTGTTCTCATACATTTTCACCCTATAATATGCTTGGTATTTATGTTTGTGTATAAATCTGGAGGGACAGACACAGTGGTGGTTGTAGGGGATCCAGGGTGGGGAGAGGATTTTTTTCATTGGGGGAACAGGACAAAAGAATGAAACAAAAAGCAACTGAACTGAATTTGTGAAATATAAAGACTGTGACATTTGAGGAAGAAAAGTGATCGACAGTGTAATTTGTGTAAGATCTTTAATCATACGCATCTTCACAGATGGAGACGAGTAAAAGAAAAATCAAGTCTTGGTCATTAGTCAGAGAGATGGTGAGAAATCATTGAAAAAGCAGAGACATGGGAGTGGAACTGTTTTTTCAGAGACAGATGGCTGAAATGGGAAATAAATATGCTAAGGGGAGCCATGACAACCTTTGCAAAAAAAAGAAAGGTAGGTGTAGATTTTACTGATAAAAAAGATGAAACTGTGTCAGACAGCATGACAGAACATAGAAGTGAAGAAATGCATGAAATAAACAAAAATAACAAAGAAACATCAACCAGCTATGCTTCTTTTGTCACTTTAAATTCTGATATCGAGTTGGCTCAGCTCAACATCCTCCCACATCTTTTAAAATTCCCAAGATGTTTTTACTTGAGTTTTTTTTTTATTATTAATTTACATTCAGCACCTATGAGGAAACTGGTGCTGGTGGCATTCGTCATGGATTCATACAAACTGATTTCTCTTTTTTTCTGTCTTTCTATCTGTTTCTCTCTCTTCTAAATCTTGTACTATTACACAAATTTCCTGTAAGGTTATTACTCACAATTTCTAATCACAGACACTGTGACCTGTGTTTTCTTTTTCTTTTTTAGAATTCTGCAACCTCATAAAAACAAAGACTGTGGTGAAACTAAAGAAGTAGGTAGAGTGAAGTTCATTTTTGTTTTTTTTATATGAAAATGTTTGGGGACACAATACTTCATTATATGTTTATAGAGACTACTTGAAGAAAAAAAAAACATATAACTTTGTCATCTGAATGAACCACAAGACTTATGAATTTTGATATTGAGCAGATCAATGTAAAAAAGCACAACATGATCACAAACACTTTAAACCCACTGTAAAATATGGTGGTGGAGGAAAGTTTGCTTGTTTTTCAGCAATGGCTATGGGTACATTACATTACTGTTTGAACTATGAACTCCTCTAAGTGGTGTAATCAAGAGTCAAATATGATATTGTCGTAAAAAAAAGGTTGGTTGAAATTGGCCAAGCAACAACGTAATGTTTTAAAGAACACTGAGCTGAAATGTCTCTACAACAATGTGCTATACTAACACAGTCATATAGAAACGTGACGTTTCACATCATTGCTGCTAAATGTGTGTCACTAAGCTACTGAAGGATTGGTGAGCCTAGTTTCTCACACTCATTTCATTTTGTCTTTTTTTTTTTTTTAAACAAAGTGAGGAACTTATTGAAACATTTTGAGTTTTATCATGTCTTATGTCAATTAAAAAAAGTTAATGAATGATTGAGAACTTAAAATTGCTGGCTTTACATAATGAGTCATGCAACACAAGCTGGTCTAAAGAATAACCTATTTAAAACAGTTTTGAAATGTTCTTAAGGTCAATCATTTTCTCCATTTTATTGATATTGAAAAGCCTAATTAGTCACATTTCCCACAAAGTAAAATTGGCAAGGATTATGCATACATAATAATATAGCACTGTTCCGAAGCTCTCATAATAATAAGGTCAGTGGTCCATGTGCTAACCAAAATAGGAGAGATTTTTTATTTACTTCATAAATTTCTCCTTACAACTTATTAAGTTATAAATATAACTAAAACATACAAGTGAACCCTGGTTATGGATTCATATACTGTTCCTTGTTTAATTAAGTGAGGTTTGATTCAAGTATATTTAAAGGATGACCCAGCTGAGCATGCACACATTACAAAGGTCTGCACAGAAATAGTCAAATAAAACCGGCACTGCATCTGAGAGATTACGAAATCCATAGAGGCACATCGAATATACAGCTTGTGCATGTTTTCTTAAAAATGACAATGCGTCTTCACTTGTATAGACCGTCATTTTACGGTTTATGTAAAATATCTTGGTGCTGTATCTGTACTGTCGCTCTGCATCATCCAGATAACCGGCCTGGGAAGCGGCTCTTTGTTGAAAAGATGTCAAATTCTATCCAAATGCTTAATGCTGCACCCATAAAAGATAAACCTTTATATAATATGAAACTATGAACTGGCTGTATATGAAAACACCCGCGGCCATACAAAGAAACAGACTGCAACATAACAAGTATAAATAACATCACCACTAAATTCAGCCTCCTATGATCTTATTTCCTTGCAACGCTCCAGATCAAACATCAGTCAATACAAAGTTGTAATTGGTGCAACCAAAAGACCTTGGGCACCTACATTAGATGAGACATTGATGTTCCTCCACCCACTGATATGTGTTCAGGTCAGAGCTTGTGACTCCAAGCCTAAAGCTCTGAGAAAAGGCATTCAGTGCTTAGCTTGGAGAAAACAGTGGCCGTTTGCCGCGGTCATCTTTCTGATGGACTCTGAACCAACAAACCCCCACAGTGCTTCCTCCTCCATACTTGCATTGTTTAGTGGTACTGTCCTTCATTTATTAATTTACCTGTGAAGTTTTCAGTAAAGACTCCCTTTATTCAAGTTTTCATCGTTTGTGCAATACTTCTGGGCGAAGTTACCTTTTAGGCATTTCATATTTTGAAAAGTAACTTCCCACAAGAACTTCATGGTGCATTTGAAAATTAAGTGCACTTCTTTGAGAAGCAGTGCAGCAGGGTCAAAAAGCCTTATGCAATCCAACTTGTGTTGACCTTCTGTTTACTCTCCACAGTGGAGCACAGAACATCAAGACATAGACGAACACGAGGACATGACAGACTCTGTATTGGACCTCTTTTGTACCTGCCGTAGTGTAATGCGTCCTTGCATCAAATATATATTTATTTTTTTCTAATTCATTCCATAACACATTCAGTCTTGAACTCTATAAATGCCCTAAACTGAAACATGTCATTTCATTTAATTTTTCATCTGAAAAACACTGTTTTCACTGCAAAGATACATTAAGCGTAAGGAAATGTCAATTAACCTGCATACTGTATTCCAATAAGAACTTTGATTACTGAAAATTTAATAAAACATCTTGATCTAAGGCAGTGACATTAGACTGACCACTGCCTTCCTACACAATTCTGCTGAGGGTCCAAAGTCTTTGATCAATGCAAAGCGTAGAAAAAGAGATGGATTATACCAGGCAAGTGAAGAATACTTTTGTGGTGAAAAACAAAATCTGAACTCATATAACCATAGCTTGCAATAGCACGGAGTGGGTTCACCCACAAGTCTTAGCTTAAAGTTTACTTTACACTTGTTAAAAACAATGGTGTAACAGCACACCAGAGTGTTGGTGTTTTGTGACCTCCTGGTTGAGTCATCCACATGGCCTTCAAATGGTTTTTGTAGGCTGCCTACTCTCCAAAAGTTTTGCCTGTCCCTTTTTTCACAATTTATTGACAATAGCTCTCAGTATAGTGAACTGGAGTCGTGGAGTCTTACAAATGGCTTTGCAGCCATCTCCAGACTTATGTGTTTCTTTGGACCTGGTCATTTTGAACTCTTTAAAACAACTTTCTGTCAGACATTTATATCAAAGTTATTTACATATTATACAGCTGTTGCACTGACTATGAATTAGCCCTGGGGGTGACTGGTAAAACTTAACCCTAAAAAATATGGTTTAGGATTATAAAAGGGAAGCAAGGCTGGTTTGGATTATGTTTTCCCTTAGTAAATAAAATTACTGAAATGTATTTCAATATATTTTTCCAGGTTGTTGACAGAGATAAACAAAATTCTTTCATGATCTGAAACATTTAAAGGAGTCTTTAAGGGAGTATAATTTTACACCACATTAAGTATTAAACTCCATACTTTTTTCCTTAGATAATGCATTTCTAAATAGACTATTGAGGTGGAATTCACACAAAACGTGTGACAACCCAAGTAATCCATATGTTCTAATGATTTTAACCAGATTAGTCCATTTCCATAACAGCACCCAGGAAGGAGGAATTCATCACAAATGCAATTCAAGCAATGTTGCAGAGGTATAAAAGTATGAGTCACAGAGGATATAATTTTGCAAAGAAGTAGTTATATGCATTATTTGGCTTTTATGGAAAATGTGGGCAACTCTCTGGAGGTCTTGCGCAAGTCTTTGTAATTTTATAATTTAAAAAGAAATGACAGATTTTAGCTAGTTCCTTAATTTTCTTAGGCTTTTTGAAGCTTCTTTTCTTCATATGTTCAGTTCTTGATCAGTGCCATTCTAACTCCTTACACATTAGTTAATTTATCTCATGTCTTCATATGCATGATTCTTGGGCTGTTACCAAAATGCGGTGTGAATTTTATGTCAATAGTCTCACAGGAAGTACATTTACAGCAAAAAAAAAAAAAGCATGCTCAATACTTTCCCCCTGTAACTGGATCATAGTCCAACCACCCCATGTCGATTCACGACACTGACTATGAAAAACGCATTTAGATTTTATCAAAGGAGACAACTAATTATCTCCAGTCTCTGTGATCTGATACCAATTACTTGTGGCACAGGAAGTACGTGTGATAGATGAGCAATCATTTCTTTCAGAGCTCCATGTCAGACTTTCCTTTAGCTTTATTTCTGCTCCTTTACTCACTGTGAAGTGATAGTTTGTTCTAGTTAGAGAGCTCACTATGCATTCTCCTTAGACCCATTTCAGAGAAACATCAGAGGCTTAGAGAGCTACTTCCTAATGTATCCAAACTTTCTTGTTTCAGTGTGCTGCATGAAGCACCTTTATGATAATGATTACAGAAACAGATGAGCAGGAAACCTTGTGGCTCAAAGGAAATCTTGTGACAGTAGGAGGTCTAATCTTTTCCTCACAGTCATTGCACCTGTCAACCATTATCACATCTAAATGTCAACTTTGACAAATAAAAGGTGAAATTTTTAAAGGTGTCAACTTGAATGTCTCATTTTATGACACATTAAACATGCCTTCCTCCTCTACCTACAGTTTTATTACTTACTGATGTTGATAACAACATCAACATTTGTGAAATTAAAAGGCAGTCTCAGAGGAAACAAAAAAAAACTCTTTGTGGGTTGCGTACCATTTGAAGTTAAAATTTGCACTTAAATCTAAATCAACATTTTACTACTGGAGTCTGTGACAATGTGTGTGTGCATGTGTGTATTCCCATTTGCAACAATGTTGATGAAATCTTAAACCATTTATCTAATGTTTCTAAAGTTTGAATCTGACAGCCAACTTGATTTTAGGCAACTTATTTGATCAGCTCCAATGTTTTGCCCACGAGATCCAAATATATGCATTTTTGCTTTGCCAAAAAGACATTTTAAAATACAGTATATTCAAATACAAATGTGTTAAGTTCTTCACTCCAAATATCACCAACATATATACTGCTCAAAAAAATAAAGGGAACACTTTAAGTGTTAAACACCTGTTTAAGTGTTCCCTTTATTTTTTGACAAAAATGACAAAATCTTGACAAAAATCAAGATTTTTGATTTTTGTCAACAAATCTGGTTTTGTCAACCAGATTTTTGTCTGGTTGACAAAAATCTGGTATTTTGTCAACCAGATAATCACATTTGTGCAAAGTGCATCTACCCACCCTGATACTTTGTGATATAAGGTAAGTTTATACATCTGCAACTTGCCAAGGCTTGTCTTATTCTAAAATTTAAAGTATACTGATGAGCAATGGAAAGTGACATACGCTTTCTTCTGTTTCCCCAAGTCTAGGTGGACTTGGAAGTCCAGTTCCACCTGTTTTCCACATGTCCAAGATTGAGGAAAACCACGACATGACTCAAGAGAGCACCGCTCACTCTGTCTTCATGGAGGCTACTGTGTTTAAAGGGCCAGTCCTCAGTCTGCATCAGGGTGTCTTCCAAGCAGAATTGGCTTGGTGAAACCTCTAAAGGCAGGAGTCCAGGATGCATACTAATCAGATATCTGAACCGCCTCAGCTGACTTCTTTCAGATCTACTTCAGGCTTTCCTCGGATTTAGGCAGTTCATTACCTTATCTCTGAGGCTGAAATCCCAATAATAAATATGCAAAGGTTTAAGGCTGCAATATTTAGAAATGAGAAAATGTACTTTGAACCATATAACTTGACCGTATGTGAGAGCCAGATTGTAGATGGATTTGTAAATGGAAATATTTGCCTTTGAACTAGTCCTCTGTTAAAAAACAACAACAAAAAAAACAGACACACCACAGACAAAGCCTCAGTCAATCTCTTTATCTCCTTTTCCATCACCTCTCCTGAACAAAAATCTGTCCATTCGAACGCTTTAAAGTACAGATTCAACCTTCACCTCAAAGGGAGCATTTTATATTTGTTCTCGTTGAGAATCATAGACTCTTATTCCAGCCCCTTTATAGTCAGCTGCAAAGTGTACTGAAGCACAGGGCTTTAAAATACCAACAGGACAAATTGTTCAGGATAAACACTACAAGAACAAAAATACCTTTAGTTGTGAGATTGAGGAAACAATGAGCAACAGGTATCTGGTTTCCACTTAAGAAAACCTGAGAGAAAACATTTGAGAAAAAAACAGAGCACCGGCTGTTTGATTAAATGTGAAGTAGGAGCACCATACCATAACAATTTTGAGGCATTTCATACCATAAGTATACAGGCACAATTTTTAAAGCTGTGCAATGTTTACCGATTCAATGAACAGATTGCAAACCACTGTGGATTTATAAACTGAAGAAAATGATTGCAAAAACTTTAGAAACGCTGCATACCGACGTGAAAATGTATTGGGAAATGCATTGACTGCAGGGACAAAACAGGGATGGATGCACTAACTGTTTTCTAATATGCAGAGTTTAGTCATCACCTGACCAAGCTTTGTTTTATCCGTTTTGTCTTGTCTTATGTATATGGTATGTTTTTCTTTGTTTATTTCAGTATATCACATTCTGTACAACAGTTTCTACCTGACTGCTCTTGGACTATAGCTTTGCATTTTAGGCATGCCTGTAATGACCAGAACCACAATAAGGCCATACTAATAGTCACTTAAATCCCTTTTTTTGCCCTAATGAGATGCTCGATTTGAATGTCAGTAACTCATATTTATTAGATTTTAATGCATACATTCATTAGGTTGCTGCCATTTGATTGGCTTATTTAGTGTTTTTTTTATAAAAAAAACACATAAGTGACAGATCCAAGTGCTGGAGAATTCATAACTGATGAAGGGAAAATGTTTGTCTCATCAAATTCTGTGTCTAACAACTCTCGTCTTGGATTTCAGGACACAGATCATTTACTTGCTTTTAGAACCTATTTAAAACCACTAGATGTGTTTCTGCTTGTCCTGATGGGTCAAGGTTTTATTGTTAGCTAATGGGATACTCAATGATCTTCTGACTGATTTGGTGATGCGTTGCACTTTCATTCCTTATTCAGTCTCATGTTTCAGACATTTTGAGGATTTCTGATCTTACAGAAGACATACATTGTGGAAGATAAATGTGGATCTATCTAAATGTCTGAGTCCTCAGCCTACAACAGACTATGCAAAAAATGGCTGTCAAGTTATATTTACAAAAATATTTTCCTTTTTCAGTGATGCATTTTCACCTACATAGGCCACAAATATTCATGATAAAAATGTATAAATAAAGAAATGGTCTCTTTACCCTTTCACTATGACACATTTTCAAATGTGAGGGTTTAGAATGGACCATAATCCCTAATAAATGTATAATCTAACAATCCCATCCTGAAATGTCTTCCTATCAATGTTACATAAGCATGATTCACAAATAAATAAGGACTCTGAGGAGTAACGAGCCAGAAACAAAAGCAGGATTCCTTGATCTCTCTAGGACTGCCTAAACCTAATTGCCATGTATACACCCGGCTCTTTTTTTATTCGCACAAAGCCCCTCATTAAGAGCTGGTTGGACAGCAGGCCTGGTGCCAAGGTGAACGCTGGTCAGCAGAGCTGGCCTGGCATACACATGCAGGTGCAGTTCTGCCTGTTTTAATTGACAACAGGAGAAGAAAGCCTCTGTGCCATGCATGACAGAACTGCACACTTTCCCTCCCTCTTACTTTGTCTCTTT
Source organism: Xiphophorus maculatus (assembly GCF_002775205.1). NCBI lineage: Eukaryota > Metazoa > Chordata > Actinopteri > Cyprinodontiformes > Poeciliidae > Xiphophorus > Xiphophorus maculatus. The sequence goes on along the minus strand of NC_036452.1, from coordinate 13,091,921 downwards.
TCTTACTCTCCATTCTGATCTTAACCAGGTCATGAGTCCATCTGACAACACATCAGCTTTGTTACTCAATTTAAGCTAAATGTGCTTTCTCGTTTTCTTATTCAACTCTCTTGCTTTGATGAAACAGTTCCAAAAAATCAGTGGTATATCTGTACTTAAATTCTTCTTAGATCCAGAGCAAGCATTGTGCAAGCTATGCATGAATTCAGTTGTGTTAAAATCACTTTCTTTATAATCAAGTAATCCAGAAGGCCAAAAAAACCCCCAAAACAATTATGTCATAAAGTCTAATTTATTCCAGTTTAATTAAAAAAGAATGCATTGAACTGAACTGCATATCACTGTCATGCAGGACTTAAATTGGTCCTTGCTAAATTCAATCCCTTTCAAACTATTGAGTTATCAACTCAGTATCGCATCAAATTCTGCAAAATCAATTAAGCTGTCATTTGTTTAAGTGACAAGTGAGAAACATCTAAAACATCCAGGGAAATTTGGCCTTGGGGAACAGGGTTATTATAAACAAACAATTTATACCATTCAGTTTTATTCTTTTGCTGTATGTTTTTGGGTTGTTTTCCTGCCAGAAAGTGAACCTCTGTTCCGGTTTTAAGTCTTTTGCAACATCTAATCCTGGATTTCCACTGTATTTAGCTCCACCCATACTAAAGTTGACCATCTTCCAATCCCTTGTTTAAAAAATGCATATGCATATACGTATTTTTATGCCACAATAGCATTTTGAATGTAGGCTAAAAAGTCAATGTTGGTCTCATCTGACCAAAGTGTCATGACCTTTCTGTGTGCATTACATGACAAGCCACAAACTGAACTTTCTATACCGTTCTTTTACTATTAGCGTTCTTCTTCCAACTCTTACACAGAAGAGAAGAGGTATGAGGTGTCCTACTAATAGTTTTGTTAAGATTTTCTCCCACAGGAGTTATGGAGCTCTGAAGTGACACATTATTCTCTTATTAGTGCCTTGTCCAAGTTTAGGTAGACAATCATGTCTTGGTTTGATTGTTTTGTTGTACAAGTTTAATTTTTGGATGATGGGTAAATGATGTTTCATGAGACTTTCAAAGCTTGAGATATTGTTTTTAGCTTTCACTGAGCAGTTGTATTTATTCATCTATCAGGTGGTCTCTGTCTATTTTTTTTCTTTCACTACTTTGTGTTAGTCTATCACATAGAAGTCCAATAAAATGCATTGAAATTTGTGGTTGTACTGTTGCAAAACATTGAAAAGCTTAAGTTGTATGAATGACAAAAAAAAGTACATTGAACTTACCTTTTGCATTCATTCCTTTAGCTTGGTATGGCAACCTTTAGAGTGTAATCTGGTTCTCGCCCAATGACCACTGGAGATACAAACCACCTTAGCGCTCTGCAAATATAGGAAAGGGATGGATGAGTGAACCTAAATCTGTATGATGTTCAGTATCTGAAGAGTTGGTGAATTCTCACCAACACAGAACCTTTTGTATGGTGTGCACAGGCTGTGAACTGAAATGTTGCCCACAGGACAGAGTAAAGACAAATCACACTTTATAACTGTAGAATTCTTATTTTAAATTTGTTTTGAAGGACCTATTCAGGTGATGAAGCTAAAGGTTAAAAGTGTTCCATCTGAACCATCAGGGTGAAATTAAAAAGCTGTAATAGGAAGAAGCATTTTATAAAATACAACTCCCTGACTCTTGAAGAAAATCCATCTCAGCACATTGAATCTTTTCTATGGTCTAGGTGGCAGACAAGTTTGATTAGAATCTTTAGAAAGGCTTTCCGTTCGTCTCACATTTGGTCCTACTAATTAAAAACGGTATTTTGACACCTCTCAATAGTACAAAATGGGGAAAGCATTTAGATAAAATGTGCTACAAAGTGTTTTTTCTTTCCCCTCTCTTTTTTGTTAGCATCAAAGATCCAACATGATGACCCGCACCAATCCCGTATCCTTTCAGTCTTTTCAATAATTCATGAATTTTGCTGAAATCATTTCAGGGAAAGAGCTTCTCAATTAAAGAGGAGTGCCAAGCAGTTATTGACAGCAAAGTGCACCTTCTGGAAACAAGTGTCAACAAAATGTCTCTGTTTCATCTTGAAACAGACATTAATTAGAGACTCAGTCTGCAATTTTGCAGATGTCATGTGTTGAAAAAGAGAAAGAGGAGGAGATGCTGAGAACCCCATTAAAATATAAAGAAATGCACATCATGTGAAAAACTGAAAGTTGTGTGACAAAGGTTTAGATTTTATTTTTAGCACAGAAAAGTACAGTATATTCTAAGGTAAATGGTCAAAATTGGCTTTCAGTTTCAGTTCTTTTATTTTGTTTTTTTAAATAATAATGTTATTTCACAACACATACATATTTAAGTCACATCATAAGAAAAACAGACTTAATTCATATCTATAAACATATATTTACTGGCCAGTTTATCATCTGAACCTCTTCAAATGCATGTTTACACAATTGGCAAAGTAGGCAATCTAACTGCATCAACTCACTGAATCCAGCTCTCTGCTTGACAATACGAAAAACTCTAATTGGTGACCAAAAAACAAATAGAAAATCAACAATTAAAAATGTACTTGTTATGACCAAGGTTTTCCAAATAGCATGCCTGAATTGTCAGCATGACAAACCTTAAGGTACACAGGCTACAGTAGCACAACACAGAGGGTACCACCCTTGCCATGACATTCTGTTGTTCATTAGTAATTTTGCAAGATTACTGTGCCATAAACAATATGAGCATTGTTGCTGTAAATGCCCCCTCCTGGTCTCAGTGACATTGTATTCCCAAGTAAGGCACCATTTCACAAGTTTTATGAATTTGAAAATGAGTTCACTGTACTTCTAGACCTCCACAATGATCTCAATCCAATAAACCACTTCGGGACGTGACAGATTAAGAGATTTGAATCATAGATGCACAGCTGACAGTTTGTGGCAATGCCCTGGTCAAGATGGAGGGCTAGGTCAGTGACTCATGAGATCTTAATGCCTCTATTTGTGAAATCACTGTATACGACCACAATTTATCAGACTGATACTATGATAATATTAACCCATTATCCGAACCAGAGAAGCCTTTTGGACTAGAGGTCAAACATCTTCAAAAAACAAGAAGTCTAGAAGCTTTCTAATCCAACACTTAACATTTTCTGGAAAATGTTTTATGCAAGTTGTTAAATCTATGACATTAGGAATTAAAGCAGTGGCAAAGGCTGAATGAAATTCAACTTTGCACTAGAAGGGCATACAAAGTGGGTGGTGATGTAGTAGTTTAATAAAAATCTAAAACTGCAGTCAGAAATTGTTAGGAAAAGTATAAGCCGTACAATATTTAGGTCTTAAATGTTTAGATATGTTTTTTTTCTTTCAGAAAAAAAGAACAAAACAAAACAAAAATACTTCAAAAGTTTTATCTCCAAATTAATCATTTTGAAAATCTGAGTTTAATATTCTACCATTAAAGAAATGGCGAGTATATAAACAACTGCTCTTTCCCAATTAAGAAAATTACTGTAATTAACATTTGCACAAAAAAGACATGAACAGCCTCAATAACTCATTAATAAGCTGTTTCTTTAGAGTTCTATCTCATATAATAATTCACACCAAATTAGATCTTTGATAAATTAGATAAATTAGATATTTATGTACATGTTGCAACAGTGTTTGCAGGCGTGAAATAAATTGTCCTTTATTATTTAAGTTGGATCACTACACTCAACAATTACCAAATCCTATTTTGTCTGTATCTCATTTGGAATAAAGTCAATTTTGGGGATGTTATTCACTAATCTCAGTTTAATAAATATATATATATATTTAAAAAAAAAACATTCCAAAGAAGTCCAAACAGACTGAAAAATTTAAGAAACAAGCTTTTCTGTCTAAGGCTAATTATTGTTTCAGCCATTAGAGGGACAACGAACAGTTTGCATGGCAGAGGAGCAAGTAGAGAGTAAAAAAATACTGTCCATTAAAGGTTTCCTTAAGATAATAGAACTAAAGTAGAAAACTGTTGGATACTCCCAATACAATACTTTTGTGTGAAATAATTAAAATAAATATCCACTCTCCCTCCAGCAAAGCTATTCTGAGAATGGTTCTTTAAAATGGCACTAAAATGAAAACAATCTTGGAGCAAAACTCATGACAAGTCAACGCTGTTTATGTACATTTTAATTCCCTTAAATGGGATTTCTTCTTTTATCCCATTGTCCATTCACTGCTCAAACTGAAGAAAATTTTTCAGATTGATTTTCTTCTGCCAATAAATTTTCAATTAACTTTAATAATAAAACTGTTTTCATGTGGATCAAATATCCTTGAACAAGTTTGATCATCTTTGCGTTGCGTGTGGGTGTGAAGCCTTTTTTTTTCTCCCAGATTGTCAGGTGTATGCGTGTGGGAGGATGACAGCATTCAGAGTAAATACGAAATGTTTTTGTTTTTAATAACAGTGACAGATCTCCTTCACCCTCAGTTCACTCATATTTTATTTCCAGTTATTTAGCATCAGCAGACACAAGCTGAAAATACCCAAGCAGTTTCACTGTCAGCTATTTTTCACCTTTATTCGAGACAAAATTGTCTGCAAAAAGCTCAGTTATGATATACCATGTAACACATTTTATAAATCACCACTGACAGGCAAAAACATCTTCTCTCCATATTGATCATGCTTCACTTCTGGCCACGGTTTCATCGAAAGGTATTGAAAACAGCATGTTTTTAATACTTTTAACAGGATTTAAATTATGAAGAAAAAGTTTTTTTCTTCTTCTTCTGAAAATTTAAATTTTTAGACATGCAAGGTTTTTGTCTGGCAGCAAATATAAAAATGAAATTCAATAAAATGCAGTAATAAAATGTTCAGCCTTAGCTGCCTCTTTAAAACATTAAAAATATCCAGATTTGGTTTGGATTGAGATCAGGCTCAATGTCACCTCATTATATTTTCAATTTCTGAAAAAGATAAGTTTATAGGCACAAATATTGGTCTGATTATTCCTACAAATAGATGTCTTGAAATACTCAGCTTATTTTAGAAGAGCTATTTTAAACAATAAGGTGTGCTTCGGGTTACACAAACGTCTTACTCATACTGTGTAATTATTTGCTCTATCTTGTCGAGAACTCAGTGAGACAAAAGTGTTTGATCATTTAATTCTGGGCAAGGAATAGTTTTTGGTGTGTACACTTACCTCTCACAGACTTCCAATCAATCTGTGCAATGGTGGCTCAATCTGCAACCATGGCATGCTCAAATCTCACACGTTTGCTCAACCTCAGACAGGCTCTCTTAACATTAACTGTGAATGATCTTCCAATTTGTGACATTTGGGACCAAACAAAAACCACTGAGTGGCGCCTTATTCCAAAATGTGGGAACAAAGTCATTATTGTGGGCAGTTCTTTTGCTGTGAACCAACACACTCTTTTGCTTCTCGACTGAGTAAAACAGATGGTAACAACTATCACAGACAACATCTCAATTGTCCTTCATGTGAGTGTCCAGTACACAGAAATCATGCCTTATTTGAAAGAAGAGGCTAGAGACTCAAACAAAAACAATGACTACTTTGGGTTAAAGAAAATTTAGTGTAATCTGGATGCATTAGCCTGATATCAAAAACAGTAAAGCCAAATACTGTAAGTGCCTCAGTCAAGTCCAAGTCATTTTCTTGGCTGATGTCTGGAGATGTTACTTTAATATTTTAAGAACTGTTTTAATAACTTAGAACGATCAACACCAGTAGGTGGAAAAGCAACCAGTTCAACATCTCACTCCAGACATGAATTTAGTTCAGAATTTTTAAGTTGTCAAAAATAAATATGGATTAAACAAGCTTATTTGTGTGAGGCAATTTTGGAACTTGCATTTTGGGGGAACCAATGTCAAGCCATTATTTAATTTGTGTTAAGTCTTTCCCCTACAGATCAAAAAACTATTACCATTAATAACTGCATAGAGCCTTGCTCCAGAATTTCTGAGCTAACCCTTTAAGACTTTTATTGATTTAGGCTGAAGATTAGATTTTCTGCACAATGTAATCATGATTACAGCCCTTAGAGAACACCATCCAGTCACTGTGCATTGATTTCACCTGGCGTGTGGTTCAAATTCAGAATACCGGAAATGTTGAAGTAGCTTTGACTGCCTTATTAGCCATGTTTCTTTGACTTCCAGCACAGCTTCAATGTTTGCATTTTGTGGTTTCCTGTTTCACACAATCACTCTAAACCAACTGACACAGTTCAGCTTGTGGCAGTGAAGCTGTGGCATCAAACAAAATGACAGCAGATAGTCTTAATTGTAAATATGATGAAGGAAATGTCCCCCTTTAATTTACACCTCAATGTTCAGCAGTAATTTTTAGATAGAACACTTTAACTAACAACATAAAGGGCTCTCAAGAGATGTGACAAACCTAAAGTTAGAGGATGCTTTGCATATGCGATGTGTGAGTGCCAATAACATTTTAGCATGGGGTGTTGTGTTGCCATCTGCAGCGTGCTCATAGGTCACATTTGAAAAAAGCTTCAGTGAAAGCAAGTTGAAATTTCTCAAAATAACAAATATATATATAAACATTCTGTGCATTTCAAAGGTCAGAGGAACATATGGATTTTTCATCTGCTTTCTCCATCGATAGTTCTAATTACACTTCGCAGGGAAAATCACCAACCAATTTAAGTCAGTTTGTAAGGTTTTGTTCTAGTGGGAGAGAATGTTGAGATGGGCTCATAAAATTGCCAGCAAGTGAATTAATTAACATCCCTGAGGAGTTTTGAACTGAAGTGTAAAAACCTTAAGTGAAAAACACACACCTACACACAGGTCATCATCTGGACACTGACAGATGCTGATTTACACATATTTCTTGTAACTTTTTTGTATAACTAAAGCAAAAAATACTTTCACAAAGATTTTCCTTAACTAAATTTTCTTGTCTCTCTTTCTTGTTTGGTTGGCACTTTTTAAAGAGTTATTCACCAATAAACCGTACACCAATGCAAATTTCTTCTTACAGAAAGAAGAATTTAAGATACAGAAGCATTCTGAAACATAACAGATCTAAATGTAGCTGTGTCACTGATGGTGGTTGAAAATTGAGTCTCTGAGTCACCTCATTTCCTTTCTGGTTGTGTTCAAGGATACTCCAGGACATAAAGGAGTACTGAAATGCATCTGAATATATTTAATGTCTATGCACATATTTCTGATTTTGGTTATTTAGGCTGCCCTGTGACAGACTGGCGACCTGTCCAGGGTGTACCCCGCCTCTTACCCGGAACTTTAGCTGGAGATGGGCACCAGCACCCCTGCCGACCTTCTTTCTATATTGCTTAATATTTTCCTCCAAATTTTCAGACTATGCTGTAACATATCAAATTGGATATTAATGCTCCACATGAACTGGTCTGGCAGCACCTAACCCCCATCTTTCCTCCTCTGTATTTACTCCTGGATTGACTAAAACTCCCATTTTCAGAGACTGGACAAAGGTCCAGATCTGAACCAAACATATTGTACGGACTCTGCTGGCTTGAAAAAAAGCAACAGAAATGCAAAATTATTTAATTATTGATGAAACTAATCTGCTATTTTTCCAACAATCTAAGCATCTTGTGCTGAAGATGCAAAGATCTTCAGCAGGACAAGATGTGCATTCACTGGAGAGTATTTGCAACGTCATGTGCTGAGCTTGTTCCGAAATAAATGATGAAGCTCTGTGAGAATACTATAAATTCTTGTTGCAACAGACTTGTAAAACCCATTTAACCCAATGTTGCAGGAGAAAAGACTCTCCATTAACTCTGGAGAACAAATAATTGATTGCTATTAAAACAAAGATTATTGGATAATGAGTTACAATATATTCACAATTATTGTAGATGTGCGTTCAATTCAGTGTTTTGTTTTAAATTCAAATGTGAAAAAAAATCACAAAAAGGAATATTTCTTAACTTGTAGGTTACTACACTGCACACATTTTTTTTAAATAAAGTGGCGTCTTTCTTGATTGTTAGCACATTCGCATAAAAACATTTCCTTTCTTTTTATTTTTTACTTTTGACCTAAATTAGAAATCAGTTTTGTGCCTTTAAACATGAGAGTTGAGACTCCCTGGGCTAAAAGGAAAAGGAGAGAAGTGTAGCAGAGAAACCGAGAATGAGCACACTAGGTAATGAGATAAGGGGTCTGTGTCCCTCTCTGTGTCAGCTTGAATATCTGTCATACCTCTTCACCTGCTCTGAGTTCCCCAATCAGATCACCTGCTTCAACTTTTTCTCTCAGGCATTTCCTTTTTATACATATATAGCTCTCCATCATTCAGTTGTCAGATGGTCCGTGTTAGCTTTAGACATTCCTACCTTCTGTATCTCATATTTAACCTTGTTTTAATTTTTTTTTATGACTGATTCTGTTTTTGAGACATACACCAAAAGACCTGCAGCTGTAATTACAGTGAAAGCCAGTTCTACCAAGGTTTACCTCTGGGCTAGAATACAGGCCGTGCTTTTCAGATGTTTCTTTGGAAATTAAGGAAAAAAAAAAACATTTTGTTTTCTTCTGCTTCACAGTTATCTGTGTTGGCAAACACACAAAGACCTCAAGAAAATACATGGTTTTACTGTGACAAAATGTAAAACGTTTACACAGTATAAATACTTTGTCATGGCAGTATAAGACATTAGTGTGGAAAATTTCTATTGTTTTTTTAGAAAATGTGTTTTTCCAAGTTGTCAAGTTTTAAAAAGTTGTATCATGCTCGGGAAAATTATACTGTGAGCTAATGAGAAAGAGTCTGGGAGAAAGCCTGCAGGAAACTTCGAAATAGACAGTTAACTCAATGGCATAACCAGTGAAACCAAGAAAGAAGAGAGTTGTCATATCTTCAAAAATTGCTCAGCAGTAAATGAAAATTTGATTGGGGATAAGCATCAGACTTACATACAAATACAAGTATGGATTTAAAATCTAGTTTTTGACACAAATAATCAAACTTAAAATTTTGATATGTCAAATGAGAAAATATTCTGATGCATACGTACATGAGGCATGTTCACATGGACTTAAGTGAAAAATAAATTAAGCAAGAGTGCTAGACAAAAACAGTTCAGCTTTATCTTTTTAAATTCAGTGATTGACTCAGGTGATCCCAAGCAATCATAGATGCTGCAGCAGACGCCAAAACTTAAACCAGCATGAACTGATTTTCTTTTCCTGTTTGAACGTTTCCATGTAATCTGTTTATGTGGATTCTCAACAATCACAGATGCCTAATCTCATGTTTTCAAATCAACAATTTTGAAGTGGGATAACTTTTCTATTGCCAAATGACAAAGTAAAAAAAAAGAAGAAAAAAATTGCCATAATAAAAATCTTGAAAAAGTTTCTGAACAATTACATTGCAAGCCTGAAAAGACAATTTTTTTCAATGTAATCTGTAATGTAATGGGATGCTGCGATCATGTGATTTAGTGGTTATATATATTTTTTTACAAGCTATGCTTATAACATTATATGACATAAATTGAATGCAGAATTGATGAAAGCTCTGAGTTGTTAGTCCCGATAAGCTCAAAACCAAGGATAGTGTTTCTTACTAAAATAATTTCTTATCTTCTGGCAGCAGAGTAATATAATTTTTCTTTTTTTTCTTCCCTTTTTAGGGGATTTAAATGTTGGCAATGACATAGGCTACATTGCAGGGCCAATCATGGTGGGAGTAATGTTTAGGGCTGGGATCATTAAAACTGTCTGCCTGGCAATCATTGTTGCCTGATAATGGAGGGTGATGCAGCGGTTTTGCAAGTCTGTGCAAGATATTGTTTGGTGAGAAAAATCATCATTCAGCTTCAAGATATTAGGGGAAAGAATTACCCAAGCCAAATGAAAGTTAGAAACCTATTGTTTGGCATAGATATTTGCTAATAAAATCTACTCTGCCAAGTCGGTCCTGCATTTCTTCATGTACGCGTTTTTCATGTTTCTCATTGCAAATTAACTATAAAATAACATTCAGTGTTCGCAAACTGATCTCAGACTTTCTGAATTTATAATTGGGACACTAATTGACACAAATGTGGTTTAAAGAAATGCAAAGAGGGAAAGAACAGGCAGTACTTGCTTGGAAGTATGGTTTTAGATGGAAAAACTAAATTCCAGAACATATTGAAAAGCGCATCATATTTTAGAGAAACAGATAGCTTGAAACTTCAACCAAATTGCTGTTTCTCAACTTTGCATGAATTAATCTTCTTGCAGTTACATGCAAATAAATGTGATCCCCTGCTGCCTATTCACACTTTTTCCATGAGAAAAAATAAAAACACCACACAATTTTGATGGAGTTCTCCAACAGGAAAGGCAATATGTCCTGGAGAGTCTACAAGAGGAGACCCATAGGAAGACCCAGGAAACGCTGGAGGGACTATGTTTCTTGGCTCACCTGGAAATGCCTGGGGATTCCCCCAGAGGAGCTGACCCAAACGGTTGGGGAGAGGGAATCTGGTTCTCCCTGCTTAGGCTGCTGCCCCACACAACCCGACAAGTTATAAGCAGAGAAAAATGGATGGATGGATGGATGGATGGATGGATGGATGGATGGGAAAGAGACAACATGTCCAAAAGCATATTAAAACATTTTTGGCCTCATTTTTCTATTTTATAATTTATCTTATAATCCTAAAGGTCATGAATTGAATTTTTAATAATTCTATGGAGATAAAATCCAGTAACAGAGTCTACATGTGGCTCCATTAATCTCAATATAAATCCAAGTATTCTGGGAAGGTTAGTAGTTTTTTATAGAGAATTTTAGCAAACAAAAAAGCCTCATGAAGACCAATTGTTAAATATTTTTTCCATAATAATAAATTAGGTGCATTATTTAAGAATACATTTTTTAAATTTCACTTTAACCTTAGCTACGAGAAGAGATCACTTCAGATCCTAAGTCTCCTTTAAAACAATTTGCTACGTCAGTTTTCATTTTCCTCCTCCAATACCGTTTTCCTTCTGCTCTTTGTCCACTACCTATCCGGTTTCACTCTACTTTTCCCCTTTTTCTCAGTCGTCTGTGTCTCTCTCTCATCTCCACTGTCTGGTCCCTGCGATGCGGTCATAGTTGGCACCCACTTGGTAGGCTTTTCTCCACCTCCGCCGAATGAGAGAGGATGCATTATACATGAAATACAGGCTGGCAGACAGCACAGCACATGGCACCCATTTCACTGTGATGAGCCGGGGAGACTTCTATTAATTCTACCAAAGCAAGCCCAGTGCACACAGAGCAGAGAGGAGAAATGAGACGCTGCTCATGAGCCTTGGGGAGAGGGGAAAGAGTTGGGGTTGTAAAGCCTTTAAGGAATCAGGGAAGAGGTCAGGCAGGCAGAAGACATGTTGGTTAAAATATTCAGGTAGATAAAACGTCTCCTGAGATTAAGTACATGGCTTTGTGAGTGTACGTGTGGCACCTGTATTTGTGTGTGCATCTAACTTTATCCTCAAAGCATTTAAAAATCTTGCCCTCATCTTTAAATTTCCTTGCATCCTCACTCCTGTGTTATGTGCAGCCGTACTTCACATGCACGCAGCCACATTAGTATAAGTATCTATTTTTGAAGAAATGAAAGGCAGTTGGTTTTCAGAGTCCAAGCAAATGCCGCATAATGAGAGCCTTAAGTGCTCAACTGAGCTTCAAGTCACGTCTTGCCTTGCATCACTGACACACATTTACACACACACCCCCACATGCGCCCACACACACAGGACATTTTCACAAGTCACACATTGACATGCTAATGTGAATACACAAACACACCGAATTTACAGCTCGAGATCATATATTAAGCATTCAGGCCCTGAAGGTCATTGTGCTAAAAGACATATCTGCAAGTTTATTTTGGCCCTGAAAGCTTATTTATCCCCCCAAATCGGTTCAATTGACTATGATGATGGGACTGTGGTGTTTAGCACACAGAAATGTCTTGGCTATCTGTGTGTGATGCGAGACAGACACGTAATATGTATAATATCTTGCAAACAGAATGGAATGTCTCATCCCTTTGTGATTTCGATACAAAAAAGAGGCCTAAACAAACTCCCATAAACAAACGACTCTCATTCTGTCTTCGGTTTACCTCTGATGGAATGCTTGACTGGACCCAGAAACTATTGATCTAAAGCATTTCCTGATATCTTTTCAATCGCCGCAGTCACAGTGTCTCCATGCTGCCCACGCACAGTAAAACTAACAGCCATTGATTCTCTTCCTCCTACCACTGAGACATTTCATTTACTGGAACAAAGCAACTTGTTGGTTTGTTGTTTCATTTACTAGGCAGAATGACAAGAAGAAACACCTGGAGGTGATGCTATGACTGGAGAGATGAAGTGGGAAAATGTGTTTAACTTTAAGGGAAACTATGCCAAAGCCCCTAATGAATTTCTTAACAGGTGCTGAAACTTTTTTTCTATCTATTCATCTAACTATCCAGTTGTTGTCATTCATTTAAATCTATGAAACACCTATACAATTTGAATAGATTTTTTTCTGTTTTTTTGTGAGAAATGATGCCAAGCACCTGTCACTTATTTATATTTATATTTATAAAAACAAAAATTGGGTCAGCAGAATATATAGATACAACCCTATGAACCCCGAAAAAATCGACAAAATTTTCAATAGGGATGAAGGTGGGGCTTTATAAAATCTTTAGTGTTTGCTTGCTTTTTACCACCTAAAACCAGTTTTGTTGTATATTTTGGGCCATTGTTCTGCTGAACACTTGACTGTGTCCCAAAATTCTCCTAGGTAGTCAATGACTTAAGATTAAATTGAAAAACTTGAAGATAGTTCCTTTATTGTTCTATTAATTTTCTGGTATGCACTACTATCACCGACAGCTAAATAAACACTTAAAATGATGCTTCCACCATCATTCAGTTGCAGAGCTCATTTGAAAACAGCATTCTGGACAAGCAGCTCAGTATTGTTCTGATCAATGATCACTGATAAATGGCCAAGATTTTAACAATGCCATAAGAAGGAGCAGATATATTTTTTTGCAATTACGAACTCTGACACAAACTGCATTTGTCAAAAAAAGTCGAAACAATCAAAAATAACGTTAAGAATGAGGTTCTCGAGTGAAACTCAAACATACCACAAAATGTGATCAATTGACATAACTGCATCTGCTTTTTATTTCAGGGAGAATAGAAACAAAAGACGCTGCAGTACTGGCTTTATAAAAAGGTACATTTAGAGTCTGCTGAGGCACATTAAGCAACAAGGAGCATTTTCATTGACAGACTAAAAGGTCAATAAGGGGACATGGAGAGGATCCAAAGTGCCTCCCACTCTCTTGCCATGGCGGTCACAGACGAAGACAAACTGTGGTGCCAGCTATCAGTGCACACCCACCACAGAGATCAGTTGCAACAGATCAATGTGAACTACTCCTACTCGCTCCATGAAAAGTCCATAAAGGTGACGAGCTGCTGGTGGTTGCCAGCTCTTTAGAAATCAAATGATGAAATTAATAACACAAAAAGACACAGAGGACACAGTAGGAATATTATTTTCATAATTTGCTCACACTCTTTCCTCTTTGACTCAGAAAAGTCAGTAAAAGCCATTTCATAGATGTTAGAAACCATTTTCTTCTCTTTCAAAAAACAGGGCAAAAGTTGTACTCTTGTGTTGCTTTAATTTGTCTTTTATAACTAGCTGTTTCACAATTTGGCATAAGAGCTGAAGCGCTGTGCGTCTAATCAACTAGAAACCTCTAGGCACACACAGTAACACAATCCTTTGAGAATTAGCCTATTGTGGCTGCTTAATGTTTGGTTTATACTCGCTGCCTTTGTCCTTGAGATTTAGAGGCACACAATATGCATGACCACATGCATGGCATGACTTGTATGACATCAAGTCCTACAAGTTCTGTATGACTTGATGTCAAGTGACATCAAGTATGTATGTCAAGATACAAAACTTGACATACTGTACATATCACGTTTTCTAACAGTCTGCTTACAAGGGGACTGTCACACAGGACACAGTCTTTTGTCTTTTGTATTTTCAACATAAGTTTGTTCTGGTTGTCGTATCCTAGCGTTCCAGTTTTAAATCTTGTTCTTTTGTCAAAACTGCTCAGTTTAACATTAGACTGATAATCATCTCTATTGCTGAAAACAGGACACTCCAGACAGAATCCCTGCCTAGTGAAGCTTCCTCAAATTTTTCAGTAAGTTTTGCTTTGCAGCCTTCTCAACCCTGCAGTTAGCGATGCCCTTTTGTGGCATCCCCTACTTCAGTGTTACGTGACTATCTCCTGGACAACTGTCGAGTGACAAGTCTAGCTTGTCACTCGACAGAGATAAAATAAATAAATAAAATTCGTATTGTTCTTAAATGATCATTTTTGAGAAATTGTGTTTTTGGTGTTCATTGGTGAGTCATAATCATCAAAAACATATATTTATAAAAAACACTTGGAAAATATATATATAAAATATATATAATTATATGAGTTTCTCTTTCAAAATGAAATTGCTAAAATAAATCATTATATATATTGATTACATTCTAATTTACTCAAATTAGAATGTTTTGCTGATAAACCTGTATGTTTATCAGCATCTATTTCATTTGAATTCATTTGCAACCAGTCTGTTTTGTTTTGTTTACACTGTCGGCTTGGAAGCTGATTGGAAATGTAAGCATGTTGTGGTAACCTACAGTTATCCTGTGTCATGCTGGTGATGAATTGTATAAGGATTCATGTTCAGTATACTACACATACATACCTCAATGTGTATCTTTTTGTCTGTTATTTTTCTTCATCTTCTGTGAACGCAGTTCACTCTTGGTTTAGAGGTAAGAATGACACTGTGAAAGAATCTGAGGCGCGAATGACGAAACATTAACAGTGAGAAAAATCCATCAGGCTTGTGAAAATGATTGTTTAAGCACCAATAAACTACCCCTGACAGGTAATTTGGCAGCATGGCACTGCAAAATGTACGTGTAAATCAGGCCGTTTGAAAGGTAAACTGCAGCCTCTGGTAGTGATTATACACACACATGCATCGGCAAAACACACTCATTCTTCAAAGGCTTTACATTTAAATATCTAATTATGTAAACAAATGAAAGTTGCCTATTTTCAGACATTGAACATTGACAAAAATAAAATGTGCACATGCAGAGATAAAATTCATCTACACTTCTTGTTAGAGCTCACATATCTAAACACTATGCCTGATCTGTGTGCCAAATTCACCAAAAAGCACTGTTAAAAAAACATTTGCCCTGTTACAGATCTATGTCTTTGGTCAAACAACATCTAAAAAAACAGAACATAAGGGAATACAGAAAGTGATTTTGAAATGTTTTAATCAAGGGAAGATAAACCTATTCAAACTGACTTGGCCCTACTTGAAAATGCAATTGCCTTTACACCTAATTACTGATGGTCATTGAGCTACAGCCAGAGGTCACAAGTCTTTGCAGTAACTGGCAATTAATCTGACACCTCATTGTGGAGCAGCTTTGACAAACTCTTCTTTCAAAAATTGTTTTATATACTGCTTATGGTCATGCCATAGCATCTCAGTCAGAATAAAATGCTAGACTTGGGCTAAGTTAAGCTTAGTTTTTAAAGAGTGGAAGTTTCTAGTGTTCTTTTGATAATTGCTCTATTGCATAATCCAGATGCCTTAGAACCAAGTTTATAAACTGATGACTAAACATTTTCCTTCAGGATTTTAGAGCAAAGTTCATTTTTCCATCATTGAAGATAAGTGGCAAATTTCCTTAGAACTTCAATATCACCATGTTTTAATCCAGAAGCATTCTATCATTTTAGAAAGTTCCACTTCTTCATGTTTAGTTTTCTGGCTCATATGATTTGTTTTAGAATTTTATTTACAATAAAAGCAGGGAGGCTCCGATTTTGTGTGTGGATAAGATGGACATAGTGCTTAGAAAACAAAAATATGATTGGTTTCAATTATGTTTAAAAACGATGTTGAGTTGTCTTTCTGTCTTTGTAGGAGAAAGTTGCTCTAAGGGAGAAATGGTTCAGTCTGGCTTGGAGGTGTGCTGGGCAAAATCCAGAGGGTGAGGATTCCATAAAGTGCAGGTATAGTCTGTAGAATACAGGGCAGGCAGAGGATTTGAGGTGAATGGAGCTGTGTCTGACAACCGTGGAGACAAATGTAAGAAGCTTGTGGAGGGTGAGAGATGGGCTCAAAGAAGGAAGAGTGCTAAACTGGGAGCAATGGGTAAAGGAATCTAATGGAAGAGCTTGGTCATGCAAGTGTTTACTCTGTTCCATTCTGTAGGAGGACAAAACATTAGAAAAACAGCAAGCTTTCACAAAAATGTCAAAGAAGGTCAAAAGGTTAGCTTGACTGCCACAAGTACTAGTTGACCCTCAGGCAAGAAATGATTATCAGGAAGCTCCTTCAGTACTCCGATGCAGATTAGTTGATAACAGTCAAGTGTAAATGCAGCGCTGAGCTACAAAACTATGACGCTGCTGACTTTCTCCTTGTCAATCCACAGAATACTTACCCCAAATTCTTGGGGATTATCAAGATCATCTTTGACTAATGGCTAATTACTTAAGTGGTTATTCACACTAAAGTAATTGTTTATAAAAAAAACAATTATGTTTTCATTCAAGGTTTTATTTATGGTGTAATTTTTTCCCCACTAATAAGTTACACAATAATTTGTCACCCACATATTGTGATAATTCAGGTTATTCAGTTAACCTTTTCACATTTTTGCATATACTGTAGTTCTGCTATTAGCTAAAGGTTAAACTGGGGTACTGTGGTGGCGCAGAGGCAAAGCACAACCCACGTATTGAGGCCTTAGTCCACGTAGTGGTGGTCACAGGTTCGATTCCTGGCCTTGCGATATTTGCCGCATTCCCTCTCTCATTACCCTGTTTCCTGTCAAACTACTTTCAAATGAAGGCCACTACAGCCAACCAAACCTTTTAAAAAAAAGGTTAAACTGAGACTAAACATACCACCCCTATAAAATAAGGCTTTTGGAAGTCTTCCCACTTGCAGAAGCTTTCTCACACCACAAACAATATTATAAGGTCTGCACTCCCTGTTTTACTTACTGAATAAGTGCTGATCAGGTCTCAGTATGTGGCTGCCAGGTGGAATATTGCAGAATAGTAAGAAAATGGAAAATAAAAATTCTTTGATTCTCAGGCTAAAGAAGAAAAACACTATATTTTTGTTTTAGTTTACCATTTATTATTTGTTGGTTTTCAATAACAATTCCTTGTACCAACCTCTTCACGGGTACTAATTTAATTGCACCCTGGGGATTGGTGCTTTGTAGTGTCTCTGCAGCTGTGTGTGCAGAAACTCATCTGTTTAATTTTACATTAAAGAGAATCATAAACCATTTATCAGTTTTTAAATACACTTTGTAACTATAAAATATGTGATCTGCCTGCTTTCGCACATACTTACACATACAAATTCATGCTGTAGATAAACACATATATATCCTCCAGGCATTCTCGTTCCTTCCCCATCACATTAATCACTGCCGCTGGTGTTATGACAGCTGGGCACAGAGGGGTCTGTGATAGAGGCTCACCTTCTCTGTAGCAAGACTAAAAGTAACTCTTCAGTCAATTTAGCTGGAAAACTGCCTTGTGCTTAATGGAAAATATAAACAATTTTTTAGACATTTCTATCATTGGAGCAAATATTTTCAAAGATTGTATATTTATCCTGTAGGAAAAACAATTTTTGTGAAATGTATAATAAATGTGCTTCTCACTTTGTGTTTTAATATCTTGGAAGTGATTGAAATACTCACAGCAGGTATTAAGTACATGGAAGTAAGATTTTGTAACAGATTTTTAAATCATAATTTCCGGGCTTTATAAATGTCTATTATGACGTCAGAATATGCAGTGAAGGAGAACAAAATGTTCACAGAAAATAATGTTTATATCTTGATAGGCAGCATTTGCAAGCATTTTTTTTTTCCAAATATAAGCTAAAGTAGCTTGCAAAAGTAAGAATTTTCCTTGGCCTTTTTTACAGTTCAAGTTCACAAGCACAAGCTTAATGGATTTCTGGTAATTGTAGATTTTAGACTTGGATTTACAAATACTGAATATCAACTTTAAATAGAAAATAGATTCTCTATTGGATTGAGCTGCAACCTTTGACTGCAACTTTGTTACACAGCACTCTGCTTTGATCCAGGCAAATATAACCTTGGCTCTGTATAGAATTGCCTTATTTTTTTTTCTCCATTTATTTCCCTAAACTCTAAATCAAATCAAATCAAATTTTATTTGTACAGCACATTTCAGCACCAAGGCATTTCAAAGTGCTTTACATCATATCAAACACAGAAACACAATGCAACATAGAATCAACAATCAAAACATGACATTAAGTCAAGTTCCATCATTAAATTTGTAATTGATTACGTTTCAAATACAATCCTAAACAAGTGGGGTTTTAGTTGAGATTTAAAGGAAGTCAGTGTTTCAGCTGTTTTACAGTTTTCTGGAAGTTTGTTCCAAATTTGTGGTGCATAGATGCTGAAAGCTGCTTCTCCTCGTTTGGTTCTGGTTCTGGGGATGCAGAGCAGACCAGAACCGGAAGACCTGAGAGGTCTGGAAGGTTGATACAAAAACAGCAGATCTTTAATGTATTGTGGTGCTAAGCCGTTCACCTCCACAGTGATTTGTAAACTAACAACAATATTCTTTGAGCTATAGGGAGCCAGTGTAGGGACTTTAAAACTAGCAAGCTAGCAGACTAGCTACAAATCTCATTGTCTTTTTTTGTTTTGTTTTTTCCCCCCCAAGAGTTAGTGGCTCGTATTTTTGCGACAGTAGGCAGACAGGAAAGACGGCGAGGAGAGGGGGGAAGACATGCGGCAAAGGTCGTTGGGGACCGGGAGTCGAACCGCCTACGTCCGCGTCGAGGACTAAGGCCTCCAAACTTGGGGCGTGCTAACCCCCTGCCCCACCACAGCACGCCCCCTAAATCTCATTGTTGAACATAACAATCCCCATAGCATAATCCTGCCAATACCATGATTTGTGTTGGAGAGTGTGTGCTTAGGTTGATGTGCAGTGTTAGTTTTACACTACATGAAGCATTTTGCGTGTAGGCCAACAAAAATTCTGTTTTGGTTTCACCTGAACATCGCAACGTCTTCCAAGTCTTCGCTGTGTCTCCTACGTACCAAACAGCAAGCATGCATTTTATTGATTTCCCTCAGCAATTACTTTTTTCCACCATTCTTTCAGTGAATTCTTCCACCAGCTGAATGAAAAGAAGCCAACTAACTTAAGAAACCTCACAAGTTCAAGGTCATATAAGAACCATAAAAGAAAACATAACAGGAAAAAGACAGAGTGACTATTAAGTTTGTTTTTTTTCCTATCACCCTCATCACAGAGGGACCTCCCAGCAACTACAATGCAGAAGCCTCAGGGGGCTGCAGTGATGAGCTCACAGGCTCTGCCGGCAACCCGCGATGCTGGAGCAGAACCCCCAAA
This sequence comes from Xiphophorus maculatus, assembly GCF_002775205.1. Taxonomy (NCBI): domain Eukaryota; kingdom Metazoa; phylum Chordata; class Actinopteri; order Cyprinodontiformes; family Poeciliidae; genus Xiphophorus; species Xiphophorus maculatus. The sequence goes on along the minus strand of NC_036452.1, from coordinate 13,072,312 downwards.
ACCCTGAGGCCAAACCACCCCCCGAGCAAAGGCCCAATAGAGCCAGGGCACCTGGGCACATACCAAAGAAGACACAGAGAGTTAACAATGCACAGGTGGGCAGATGTACCAGCCCATGTTTACTTGGGGTCCAAGATGATCCAGGAGACAGAGTCCAAAACCTGACAGATAAACAGGCACACACAGACACAATGACACGTTCCCACCCTCATGCTCACACACAGGCATTCACAACCACTCACCCACCATAAAACACAAAAAAATGGACAACAACTTCCTCACCCCACGCACAATTTATACTCCCAGGTCCAGGTTAAGTGTCCCCGGTGGGGCAACCCGTTCACAAAGGAGATGGTCTCCTTCATTTTGATGTGGAGAAGAGCAGACCGCCCCAACCTCTGCAGCATCAGAGCAGCTCATCACCTAGTACCAGGGCCAGGCACCACCTGAATGACCTACGCTATTGTTGCCGGCCTTGACCCTGTCCGGAGACTGTGTCCGAAAGAGTCCACATAGTCTAAATGAGCCAGCCAACCAGAGCAGTCCCAAGGCAAAACACTCCCAACCCCCAAGGAGCCCTGATCTCAACTCTGCAAATCTCCCCACCTCCCGCCAGCCCTGACATTGGTTCCCCCACAGTGGCACCTCAAAACAGCACACAAACAATCAAATATGCGCTTACAGTATAAAACACAACAGCATTAAATTACACTGTGCAATAAACAAGCATTGTGCTAATTAGCTGCTAATGTATTAATGCTGTATTCCAGTTACCTCAGACATCAGACTCGAGCTAACTGCATTCTAGCTCAAAAGTCAGAATTTCAACATAGTGAGGCCCATGGCCACTGTTTAAAGTACTTTTTAAAAACATAATTTTAAGCTTTAATTTCCATAACTTTAAACTGAGCACTTAAATTGTTAAGTTTATTTTTGCAGTCACTATATGCGACATTGATTTTACATGTGTATTGTAGAAGGGTTGGTGAAGAAGGGCAGGTTGTCAAGGAATCACCTGTGCTGCTTTGTAAAGTGGCCATTTTGTCAGTTTATTGTCATCCCAGGACTATCACTGGGAAAGTAGTCTTTCTGTGGGAAGACTGGTTTTCTGTTAATTAGTAGGTTGTACTGTGATTTTAGCTTTCCTCAGCACACTGAACCCTGAGTTAACTAATGAGGTGCATGTTGGTGAATGAATCTGAATAAAACTAGTATTCTTGAAGTGGTCTGAGTGATAGGTATGAAATTATGCTGAACTGATTTAGTCTGTTTTTCTGTTTCACATAACATAATGCATTTCACACATATTATCCAAAGGGAATTAGGAGTAATGATAAAAAATTGTGTGTCTTTATGTATGCTTTTGCTGCATTTTTTTTATAACCTCTTTAAAATTGGAAAATATGAATCACCATATTCAGTGTCTGGTACTTATCTACCTTACTTACTGTAACTGTAGATTTCAAATGTGAAAATAGTATATAGTACTGTCTTGAACATTTTCAGGTATGTTCACCAAGAGCAGGCTTTTTTGAATTATAAAACTAGTTGATTCTGGCAGGTGAGCTAGTCATAATAAAAACATGACAGTTATTTGACCGTTTGGTGTCATTTAGTGTGAAAACTTTTCATTTGAATGAAATTGAAAATAATTGACATGAGTTTGTGCTTTTGAGAAATTGTTTATCACACCCACCTTTTAGTTGTTGTGCACTGCTTCCAGGTCCAATAATAATAATAATAATAATAATAATAATAATAATAATAATAATTAAAAAACGTGGTTAGCTAATTAGCACAAATACAGAAGCTTTGGCCAAAAGTTACAGCAACTTTGTAGTATCTCTTCACACTTGTATAGTCACAGTTATTCTGGCCAAGAAGCTTTCATTCTGAAGTGGTTTTCTTCCATAACATCCTTATGAGTGTATGACAGTCATCACAACAACTAAAAGTGGTGGTTTCTATTCATCTTGTTTTGTCTCCATTCAGAAGATCTGAATCTTAATATTTCTCTCTCCAATTTTTCTCCAACTCTGCCATGTTACCATTATGAGCCTTCAGGAATGTTAATTACACACTTTGGGAGGGAAGCCGCCAGTCTTGCCAAGCTTTTGAAGATGCTTTCCGTCTCATACGACACATTTTTGATGAACAACAACCCACGGCCACCCTCCAGCATTGTTGTGCTGTTGATCAGTACAACAATAAAATGTCTCAATTAAATACAAAAAAAGAGAAAAGAGGGCTGCACAGTGGTGCAGTTGGTAGCACTGTTGCCTTGCAGCAAGAAGGTCCTGGGTTCGATTCCCGGCCAGGGTCTTTCTGCATGGAGTTTGCATGTTCTCTCTGTGCATGCGTGGGTTCTCTCTGGGTTCTCTGGCTTCCTCCCACAGTCCAAAAATATAACTGTTAATTGGTCTCTCTAAATTCTCCCTAGGTGTGAGTGTGTGTGTGCATGGTTGTTTGTCCTGTATGCCTTTGTGTTGCCCTGCGACAGACTGACGACCTGTCCAGGGTGTACCCCGCCTCTCGCCTGGAACGTAGCTGGAGATAGGCACCAGCACCCCTCCCGATCCCATTAGGGACAAAGGGTGAACAGAAATGGATGGAAAAGAGAAAAGATTAAAAATGTTTACAATTACAATAACCTAAACATAGGAACTACAAAATTAGGTTTTGGATTCACATGTACCTTATTCTGATTTGAATGTAAGAGTATAAATTGGTTTTGTCAAAAGTTTTAGAAATGAAGCATAGGCCATACCTAGGTTTGGAGACATCTACAGCAAAGCTCTCTTCCCCGAATTTGGTTTCCAGTATAAGGAGGTAAAATTTGGACTGCTACACCCAGATTCATTAAACGTCATGCAAATTACAGAAATATAACTGGTTAGGATTATCTATTGTGAAAAAAACAAAGCCACAATGAATGAATAGACAAATTACAATGTCTTAGACTTGGAACATTAAATTTGATTTATAAAAAATAAATTTAATTATAAATTGAACAGAATGAGAAAGAAATTTGTATTAGCATTTTGCTTCTATACACCACACAATCTTAAAAGTGCGCTTTGAATTATTTTACAGGGTAGATGCTCTACAGTCTGGATCCCTTCAGATGACCTTCACTTTCCTCAATAATTACAGCACCACTGGAGCTTAGCTGACTTTTTTTTGCCCCGAGGAGACCATTAAAACACTTTTCTATGCTCTGTGCTAGTCAAACACTACATAGGTGCATTCTTAAATTAGGCACAAATGCCAGTGAAATAGAAAACAACCCAAGTGTTTCAAAGCATACGCAGATGTGTATGAGTTACTGGTAGCATGACTGCAGGCCACAGAAGTCATTGAGATAATTAGCAGGGGAGTTGTGATCTCAGTTGAGGCATCTCACTGCTACTGCCTGCAACCAAGTGTCTCGTGGAATTAGAGGTGGACAGAATTTTTTGGAGCTAAACTTTAAGGTTTAGTTTTCAATTCATCATGTTTTTGAAAGATGTTTATCTGTACACAAATGAAGAAGAAATAAAGTAATAAACAAGAGAATACATTTGACATGTTACGGATACTTCTACTCGTGCAGTTAGAGACAAATTCAGTTGAAATCAGATATTTACAAACACCAAATAATAAAAAAGCTATTTTCTTTCTATGTATCAAGTTCAATAAGACCAACTTTTTCTTGTTATAGGTCAGTTGGTATAACCCAAATAATTTATATTTGCTACATGCCAAAAAAATCTAGCAAAAACCTTTTTTAGAGATTGTTTTTGTAACTTTATCTGCTTGGACTTCACTCTCAGGACATTTTTTTTTCCTGATAGTTGCTTCAAATAATATGTTAATGGATTATTCAGTGACAGATTAAAAGTTTTATCTGGGACCAAAACATCATTTACTTGATAGATTTCTTGAGGCAATTCAAAACATGCCACTTCAAAGTGTTTCTTGATGACTGTTGGATGTGCTTAGTTTTAATGCATTTATTGAACAGGCTGATAAATCCAGGATTCTTTGACATGCTAAACACCAATCACAGCCAGGAAAGGGGAAATTATCCAATTCCAATTTCTGGCTTATTGTTTACTTCTCTATTGCAAATATCAACGTTTACCATTGGAATCATACAACATGGTTTTAACCTCTAACTGCTAGTATTTATTAAGACTATATAAAAATATGAATCAGTTGAGGTTTTTGTTGTACTTTAGACTCTAAATTATGCAGATTGTTATTTTGAGAAAAAAACATATTCTATTTTAGGCATTCATTTTGCATATTTGAGAAATCAGGCATTATGATATATAACTAATTGCTTCCAATAATATTCAATGGTGCATGCAGAATAAACACATAAATGGTAATATTGAGTCTACCTACACCATCCTGGCTGTGAGGTGGTTTTAGACAACCTCTGCACAAAGGTCTTCAAAGGGTTACATTGAATTGGACATGATTTTGTCATTGGCAGAAATATTTTCTGTCAATGCCATTCCATCCAGCATGCTTTTTTCCCTTTGAGCATATTTAGAGTTTATAATGACTTCAAAACAACTAAAAAACATGCTCCATCCACTTAGGTACAGAGAGTGTTCCATTTACTATCATATGCCACCTTCTAAGAGCGTGCACTGTGCCACAGTTTTCAGTGACTGCTTGTAAACACCCACTCAGCCCATTCCCCCAGACTGCAAGAAGAGGCAATGTATTTAAAGCTTTCACGGCAACTTATTTCCCTGTTTGAGTGACATCGACTGTGTTTTACATCACCTAACATCTCATCCACGTCTCTGCACACCTCCACACAATCTCATTCCTGTGTTAACAGCTCTACCAAGCAGATTTGTGACTCCAGTCAGTATCACTGTGTGGCTGTCTTCAAACAGATACACCTCTCAGTGGCATGTGAACGGAAAGTAAAGGCGGTAAAATACAGTGTTATAACAGCAGAAAATTTGTTGACATCTGTCTAAATTTATAATAGAATTTGTTTTGACGTGGAGTGGTAAGAGAATAAATTGAAACATATTTGAATGTGTATCTTTAATAAAGTTAAAGTAAAAGAAAAACCTATAGGTTAATGCCAGACATTTAATTTGAACTTAAACTTATTTAAATACTCTGAAAACGTAAAATTAAACATGCTGTTGAAAATTTGGGGAAATAATTTTATTAACTATGAGGCTTGTTTCTGATATCCTAATACTCATAAATTGGTTTAGATGTACTTTAAACCAAACACAACAGGCAAGAATGAATAATGTTCATTCGTTATAAGTTTATGCTGGTTTGTGCAGCAAACATTTTTGTTTGTGTCTATAATTTTACAGGATTAATAAAAGTTTAGGGTGAGCCATTAAATGTTAAACAGGTCCTATCATATTACTCAAATCAACCAAAAATTGTGTCAGTGGTTTGTGGGGCACAAATTCTTTGCACTGCCATAATTTTTTTTTTTACCCCTTCCAGGGGGTCTTTTGTGGGCTCTAGTGTCCTTTATATGAAAGTAGGCTGACTCTCGGGTCCAGGAGTCGAACACGCGATGGCCGCGTCGAGGACTCAAGGCCTCTAAACATGGGTCGCGCCATCCCCTACGCCCTAAAGCACTGCCATAATTTTAAAGACATTAAAGATTAAAGGTCAGAGTAAAAACAGGAGGAAGTTGGTCTTTCAAAATAATGCTTACAAATACTCCTCAAAATAAGAATCTCTCCTAAATTTCTTGGGTTATTAGTAAAATGGGTTTCACTATTTTGTTTAGTTCTTCCTTTTTTAATAACGAAACATCCTAAATGTCACAGGTTAGCCTTTTTATTTGCCTTTTTATTTATAGTCTGTCTTCTTTGTTGTTCTTTCAAATGAAAGTTTTAAAAGTGGCTTAAAAGTAAAAGCCTCAATATTTAATAGAGTAAGGTCCACATAACTACTGAAAGTTAAATAGTTAAAGAATAATGTTGACCTTTAAAATACAATTTAAAAGGTCAAACTGTATTTTGAGGTTCCCCAAGGGAAATTAAATAGTGTTGTTCCTCATACTACATATTTCTTCAGAGTTGTTAGCTGTTTATGGCTGTGAGTGGAAAGGATCTCATGTACTTATCAGTATTACAGTGGTTCTGGAAAAAGCTCAGACTAAAAACACTTTACTTAACTGTTTCTCCAGTTTAGTCTTTTTCCACGACAATTTAATTGTCGTGGAAAAAATACTATTTCCAAGCACTGTTCAGGTGAAATAACTCAATCAGGTTTATTCATATATTGTGCACAATACAGAGCTCATAGGGCAATCAGTAATGAAGCAGGTCTGGATGAAAAGCTCTGTCAGGCAGAGACAATACATGAGTTTTATACCAAGGATAAAGAATTAACAACAAGGGGCGAGACAGTCTGGTTCTGATGCAGCTGTAGAAAACAACTTCCAACCTTCTACATGTAACCCAAATAGTTCTTTTGGCGAGAGTTCACAATCATTCATATAACATGACTAGCAGATGTGACCTTAATGTAATTTTTCCATCACATCCAGATTAACACCAAGGCATTTATCTTGGTCCACCACTTTCACATCTTCTGTAATAATAAACGTAGTGTTTGACCTTTTCCTGTTTCTTTTGAAATTTTATAATCATCTCCTTTGATAGATAAGAAGATGATAATTTCAAAGACTAACTTATTATCGTGATAAATACAAATCAAATACACTAGGATAAAATTATAAACATGTTGATAATTTCAGTGAATTACAAGCATTCATTCCATGCCTTCATGTGTATCTGGAAGTTGATGCCATTCTTATGTCAAATCCTTCTTACCTGTATTTAGTAAAAAAATAATGTGCTTAGTCATTTTACCAACGTCTTTTTTTATTAGTTCTGTGAGAGCTTTCTTAAGGCACTGCCAGATCTGATCCAGTGTCTCAGGACATGGTTTCTACTACCCACTTGTCTGCTGGACTGTGAGAAAGAGTAAGAGGTGAGAAGGCGCAGTGTATAGAGAGTGTATGTGTGTGTGCCACTCTGTGTGTGCGCTGTACAGATGTAAGATGGAGCTAGGGAGGTAAACGAGTGCCCGAGGGAGACCACCCGGGAAGAAGAGGAGGTGGTAGGAAGACAGGTGGGGGGAAAGTAAGATTAATGGTGCCTGGGAAAATGAGTGCCCCTGCTGGTCCGAACTTTAAAACCAGCAGGAGTTAGTTACTGGCTGCTGGTCCAGCAGAGATGCGTTTCTGACATCTTAGCATTAAAAAACACTCACAGAGCTTGGTTAGATCTCGGGGAGAGAAGACATACTTTCTTCACCACAGATATATACAGTACAAGATCAGAGTCAGCAAAATTGTTTCAGGTGAGAGACTGGATCCTGAGGCGTAGCTCTTCCACTGTCTGCTGCACTTCAATGGATTGCCAGATTTGAAAACATTTTTTTTTCCCCCATCACTTCATGTAAAACTCGTTAAATGTTTAACCGTAAAGCATCCATTTTTCCAGTACAACTTTCTGTCATACCCGCAAGAGCTAAATCAACAGTTGCTCATCCTTAAGGCCTCCAACCTTAATTGCAATAAGCGGACATGGTCAACCTGCTACAAACTTAAGAAGCTAACAAAAAGTTGATAATGTAAAATGTATAAGCAACAATTATTATTGTTGCTTATACAATTAGAATTGTATAAGTAATCATTGCTTATTATAGTATTTGGTTCTCATGGTAAGGAACGCCTGCATTTATTTCTTTTTCGAAGGTCCAAAGGTCAGGAAATAAACCCCACCAGCCGCTTAGGGGACAGCCATATGCGGCAGTGCATTTACACCACACACTGCCCAATAATAAGATACTCCTGAGATCAAAACTAATAACTACTTTTGAGACAGAAAAATAAATGTTCTTACTATCCCAAAAAGTTAGATTTTGTGTAGAACTTTGACTTTGATGCATGAACTTTCATAAAAACACAATGCTGTTTCTTTGTGGCACTTCCCTCCACAGAGTTTGCCACAGAAAGTTTGCAGTTTTGCCATTTAGGTATTTGTATGAAAAGCTATGAAAAGCCAATATTAGCTAATTATTTAGACTTTCTATCTACTCATGTAGCCAGCCTGTAGTCAACCAACATCCAGCTACTTAAAAGACACATTGCTCATAGTTACCAATTTCAGTTTGATATATAGTGCTTCTTTGGTTTCCACACTAATACTTTCTGTGTTTTTCAAGACCACATTTATTCCCAAAGAAAAGTGAAGCAACCTTCTTCAGTCAGCTTACCAGCAATCAACATAAACAGGTGGAAGAAGGGAAAAGCAGCAATACTTTAAAAGTTTCTATTAACTGGGGAAAAAAAATCCAGTCAGTCTGGAACTTTTTGGCTACTTTATTTAATGAATTTGTCACCATGGAAACATTATGACATAAACTTTCTGCCACATTAAATCTATTTAAAACTTTGTAATCAATTACTGGTTCACACCAGTGACATGCGGTGAGATTCATAGCATGTCACTGGTGTGTCACTGACTTAATCATAATCAGATTTGCAAATATAGACCCCCTGCATGTTATTGTTTACATAAGGAATTTTTGTGCAAAAAGACTATTATTTTACATACCATCCATAGCCGCGTTGCTGCCGTAGAGTAATTCATTAACTCAATCAAACTTGGATATGTAGATATTATTAATGTTGTGCTCTGCTCCACAGCAAAGGGAAAAATCGTTAAAGTACAACTCAAAACCATTTCTTTCTCTGTTTCTGTATCAGCGCAGCTACACACAGACTTGTTGACATAGCAACCGACAACAAGGCCACAAAAAAAAAAAACACTTAAATATTTCGCACACAAAGAGCAGAACATTCAGTCTGTTGCAGTAGTATGGTTTTGGGCTTAATGTTTATTTTGCGATTTTTAGTAAATGATTGCTGTGACAGGAGAAGAAAACTATAAATATATCTCTGCACTTGACCTTACTGTGACTTACTCTGCAGTTGTGGAGTCACAATTTGTGGGATCATGAGCGCCCCCTGCCATGAGGCAAGAGAACTGCCTGCCTCACCTTGAATCTGTTTTCTGCCGTTTCTGATCGTTCCTCAGCACACGAAACACATTACACACACAGTTGGTGAGAAGAAACACTATTATATAAGCTAAATTATGGAAAATCAATTAATACAATAAATGTTTTTTTGCCATTTTATTGGCGACGTACAGACAGGAGGAGCATGCTCCCATCGAACGGCAGTCAGGGCAGTTAGCGAGAGGTTGCGCGATCCCAGGTGAGGCTTAGCTCGCTGCTTCCTCATCAACTTCGTTTCCGAGCATTTGAATGGGAAAATGTGAAAATTCAACATTTTTGAAGAAATAATAATCAGAATTGGTTAAGCTAAATGAAAAATAGGTACTTTATAGTACAAACCACAGGGTGAAAATAGCAATATAAATTATTTTATCATTATATATTATTTTCCCATGATGACAGGCTGTGCCTCACCTGCCTCCCCTGACCACACGTCACTGGTTCACACTTACCCACTGTGTTTAAAATTCTGTAATTGAATCATAACAAGATAAAGCAACTGCTATGCTTGATGTGAAGGAGGTTGGGATTAAATTTTGAATGTTTTTCTAATATTTAGGTTTTGATAACTAGTTTTAAAAAGTTCAGACAAAAACAAGCAAGAGTTAATGAACAAACGCCTCTGATGTAGGGTCCATCCATCCATCCATTTTCTGTTCACCCTTGTCCCTAATGGGGTCGGGAGGGTTGCTGGTGCCCATCTCCAGCTACGTTCCGGGCGAGAGGCGGGGTACACCCTGGACAGGTCGCCAGTCTGTCGCAGGGCAACACAGAGACATACAGGACAAACAACCATGCACACACACACTCACACCTAGGGAGAATTTAGAGAAACCAATTAACCTGACAGTCATGTTTTTGGACTGTGGGAGGAAGCCGGAGTACCCGGAGAGAACCCACGCATGCACAGGGAGAACATGCAAACTCCATGCAGAAAGAGGAGGAAGCCGGAGTACCCGGAGAGAACCCACGCATGCACAGGGAGAACATGCAAACTCCATGCAGAAAGACCCTGGCCGGAAATCGAACCCAGGACCTTCTTGCTGCAAGGCAACAGTGCTACCAACTGCGCCACTGTGCAGCCCTGACGTAGGGTGTCATTGCTAAAAAATACAGAAGTACGTTTTAACATGCAAGACATATTCATGATGTTTATGACTTTAGGTTTCAGTAACACTTGTGCAACACAGCTTAATGGCCAAGGGTAGACAAATACTTTTTTCAGATAACTTTGACACATTGCACAGTAAGCGGTACAACAAAAGGAGAGTTACCATGGCGGCATGGACTGATAAAAAAAAGAGAGTACGATAAAAAGATAATATTTTACAGATATGTAAATACCTTTTTCCCAGCTTTTTTGGAGTACATATGGTCTTTGTTTAGTTTTATTTTAAAATCTTAGATTATAAAATATAGAATGAAACTTTGTAGCTTTGATTTTTTCTCAGCTCCTATGTTTGGCCTGAACATTTAGACTTATGAAGGTACAGCTAAAAAGCCATTGTTCTACTGTTCTGTAAACAAAATGTCTACCACCAGTAAATGTATTATAAAGTTAATTAAAGTATGGTATTCTGTGACCAACTGACTAACAGAAAAACATATTGACTGATTTGTTGAGTCAACTACAAAAATAAGTTCCCCTAGTACAGCGTTTGTCTATGATTATATTTGGCCACAACAACATCAGAGAGAACAACACTATCCAGGGAACACAGAATAATAATACCAAACAAAGAAGAATATGTGCTAATGGTGTCAAAGTGTAAACATAACGTGTAGATAATACAGAGCAGGTCGAACATCCCAACATGACCCTGAAAAATATGCAAACAGACAGATGTGATAGTATCGCAATTGTACTCCCACATGTAAAATTCACTCGCAGCAGTGTGTCCACAGTAAATTCTTTCTCATTCTGTGGGGACAGCACATCAGTCAGACAGATAGAGGAATGGGAACGATAATGAGAGTCGGCAGTCAGCCAATAGAAAAATGGTTTGACAAAACAAGCGGATAAATGCTTATTGTATTACTAAAAAAGAAATTTAATGAAGTCGTAGATGTAGCATACCATCAGGGTATTCTCTTTTAAAAAGACTATTTAAATGTTGAACCTCCTTCGGACAGAATTGAGCATCATCCACAGAATAAGTTTAGACATATATAATTTTCCTTCATTTTTAGGCTAAAGCATGGTCTATCGATTATCCAGTAATTCAACAAGAAAGGATGAACGATGGAGTGCGGACAAAAGCCAATCTCTTTAGAAAAACAGGGATTATGCACAAAAAACAAATGCACACTGTCATAATTACTGCCTAAACAATGAAATTATGAAGTCTTATTGCTAGCCAAAATTACTTCAATTAAGTGATTAGTTCTTTTTCATTTTGTTTTTCTAAAAAAAAAAAACAACAACAAAAAACGAGCAATTTTCAAAAAACTAAACAGTAGTCTCAAAAGTTTCCATGTTTGTAGACAGAATCAAGGTGAAGATTAGAGGACAATTGGAGTTGCAGAGCCTCAAAGGCTAATTTTATTACGGGGGGAAGTAACTGAGAACATTCATGCAGAGCTCCCTGACTGAGCCTAAGGATCTGCTCTTGTATGGTGGTGTGGTAGAGGAGTAATGAGTGCCAGGCAGAAACACAGGGTACTTAATGGGATTACACAAGGAGACGTTAATCTAGGGAGAGCAGGTGGGGAATTAGACATGATCTGAGGGCTGCACTGAGAAGGATGGAATAAGGGGCTCCAGGGGCGAGAGAGACAGAGACCGAGAGAGAGAGAGAATCACAGAATGTCATAGGGCTAAAACACTGTTGAAGGGGAATCATTTTTATTATCACTTATGCTTGACTGACTTAAGTCATCTTGTTATTTTTATAAAAGATCTAATTAAATTCATTAGTATTTATTATTATTAATAATAATAATAATTCTTAGTAATTCTCCCCACTTTAATTGACAGGAAACCACAGGTACAGGTTAAGCAGTTAGTTTTGCTGCTGCAAGATATAGAAGATACATTACCAAAGCACAAATAATGTCTCGCTGAAATGAAAGCCCATTAGTCCAACTCACACAGCTAAAAGAGTGAATGTACCCTTTGATAATCAGCCAGACCTAAAGGACAGCAAGTGCTTCATTTGAATGAAACAACAATTAGATTACTTGCTGCAGTTTGTGCAGGGCTTATTAAATCCTTTACTGCGAATAGACAATTTCTATTTTATGATGCAGCTTGCAAAGTTGCAAATTGATATAGAAACCATTGATTGTCTCTAAAATCTTTGACCTTGTCTGTTAAGTGCGTGACACACAAACTGGTTGGGAGTCCCAGCTATATTAAGGGCAATTATTTCACAATCTATGTTCAGGTATAATGACATTTAGTGTGGAATACAACTGTGCTCATCAGAACAGAGTGGACTAACTTAAAATTTTATGCAGGAAAGTATTTGAATGATCTATAGCTTTTGCTTTATTGCAGATTTCAGTTTCAGTAATGATTAATTACAATTGACATGTTTGGATATGCTATTTGACTCTGCTAATTAATGTTTACACACATTGAAATGGTTTGGTTATATTGAATTTAAACTGCTGATATACTGTATTCCGAAGACAAATGTTATTCCTGTATCAATTAATAGTGTCCTAAGGCCATGCTTGGTCTATAATGAATGGCAGACTCGATTAAAGAATGAACAGGGGAAGCTTTTGTTGTGTTGTTGTATGCCAAATTAATATTTTACAATGGGAAACAAAAAATGTCTAAAAATCTATTCCATCCATCATGCAGTGGGAGAAAACGTATTTGGTAGACTGTTTCCCTACAGAACTTGACACCAAAAAACCATATGTGGCATTAATGTATTTATTATATTTTAACATATTCATTTTTACACAGGTATTCTGACCAATAATGGTGAAAATTATATATATATATATTATTCTACACCCTGTCTTCTTCCAATAGACATAATAGCTATGAAAGTATACAAAGATGTTGAAAACATATATTAAAAGTTAAATGTACATGGAGATGTCAATGTAGGTCAAATCAATGCCCTTTAAAAGGCCGAATAAATATTTAAAGAACAGTTATATGACTATAGTAATCGAGAGTGAATGAAAAAGTGCAGTTTTGAGCTGAGCTAGAGTTCAAAATAACAAAAGGAAAATAAGAAATAAACCAAAGCAAAGAGACGGTTTACACATGACCATGTTATACGGGCAATGAGGAGGCCGAAATAAAGTTCCACAGCTAACTCACAAAGAGAACACATTTAATTTGTCAGCATGTGACTAAGAGCTGTGTGCTCTGAGCCTGATTACAGAACAAACAGCAGGTGGGCAGACAAGTGTATAAGCATTAATGTTTGCAACACAAATGGGAACAGAGCAAGATATTTATTAGTGACAATTAAGGATAAGGATTTTCAATTACAGCCAACCGCTGGTCTTTAACAGATACAAATTTGAGACAAAGGATAAATCAGTATGTTTTGTATTTGTTCCCTTTTTTAATCATCAAATGAGCAGTCATAAGAAGTTTTATTTCTGGTCAGAGAAGGAGAAGGAAGAAATAGACCAAGCAGTTTCAACTTTACCGGCTCCCAGACCACTAAAAATTGCAACAAGCACATAAACGGTTGGAAATTGCCAACAGTTCTCCTATTAAACAAGCTTCCAGTCTAGTCACAGAGCAACCTGTGAATTATGGGCTGTTCCTCGGCCTTTGGGGCTCCGCTCACCTCTCAGGTTGGTGTGCTGGAGAAGGAAATGCTGCCCTACATATTTTGTGTGCATGCACCTGTGAGTGCGTGTATAGCCTTGTATTTGATAGTGTATCACTGTTTTCCCAAAAAATACTACACTACATTGTGAGGACTGATGGGGCCCAAACCTCAAGCACAAACAAGATGAAAAAAAATATGTCTATATACAAGTAATTATGCAAATTTAAAGACAGCACTTTTTAAAGACTGAATGTCATATTTGCTTGAATGTATATAATTATAGCTCAAATCTGCCTCACAATTGTAAGACTAATTGGTTTGTGTTAAATTCTAAGCAGAGGTTAAAAGATGAAGAAATATAGACGGGGTAAAGCAAGCGCAAGAAAAAGGCTGGTCAGAATGTCATGTATACTGTATGTGTAAATTAAACCCAGTTTAAAACAAAACAAGATAGACCCAGAATATATGGGAATGTAAACAGATGTAAACAACTTTCAAATGAACGTCAACAGTTCAGTTCACAGGATTAGTTAAGACCATAGATTCTGCATATCTGGCTACAAAAAATAAGGTCATTGGCAGTAATGATCAAGTCACCTGCTTCAAGACTTTATTGAATTCTAACACGTTCACTGTGCCGTTGTATTTTTATTTTTTATTTTTCCCAAACTTGTTCTAGGTTATTAGTTAGGCTAAAATGGGTTAAAATTGCATGGAAGTCTTGTGAAAATAATTGATCAAAATACATAACTTGCATAAAAAGCAGATAAAAGTAGCAGAAACATAGTCATTATATCAGATCAGCTAGATTGCTTTCGATTTTATGAAGAAACACATTGTTAACTTAATCTCTTTAAAGCTGAATTACTTAAAAAGGTTTGTTTGAACAAATGTGACTGGGTATAATGATAAAACAACTGCTACTTTTTCTATTAGTTCTTCTAATATAGCTATTACTACAACTGGTACTACCACTACTTATGGAAGTACTACTACTACTACTACTTCTGGCTCCACTGCGATGATTTATATTTTAAGAACACTTTTCGATTATTTCCAACAAATTTTAATGAAACTACTGAAATATAAATTTGAACACACCTTGACACAAAAATTGCATCTTACATCTTTAGTGTCATGGTACTAAGCAATATATTGTCACTCTAAAAAGGCATTGCAAAAGATTTCTCTCTGAGCTTCAATAAAACCTCGACCGGAAGGAGTTAGATTTACTAGCTGTGTCTGTTGGTAGTGAATTTGTTGATCTACTGGCTCACATGGAATAGGTTTGCATATGAAAGATGATAAACAAACAGGTGTTTCATCTACACAACTGATAAAAGTTTTCTTGAGAATGTGTCGATTCTCAAAGGGTTTACTTTCATATGAAGAGGAAACTAGACCCTCATAAGCATTGTGATAAAGACAAACACTGTTCTCATCATGTGCAGCTCCTGAGTGCACATCAAAGCTCTGCTCCAGGGGTTTAACTGCTTTAAAGTCGAGTTCTCCAAACTTTAGAACAATAAGATGGCATGGACACCTGGATTGAGAGGAAATTAGCACTATGTGTGAGGACAAAGCCTCTTATTTGGCTGTTTCTGAGGAATCTCTGTGGCACAACTGCGGCCCACTGTCAAAGGCTTTCAGAGCAAACAGATCAGTAGCATCCAGGCAGCTGAAGCTGGGATTAGCCTGTGATTCTTTGGAGGCAGTGAAATGAAGCAAACACACACTAATCTTCTTTTCCCTGTTTCTCACTAGACCTCTGCTCCATAGGGAAAATCAAGGAACAGGAGTGAGAAATAGAGACTGAGATAGGGAGAAGACCTAAATGAGCCGGAACAGAAGAGAAAGGGCTATATTAGCTAAATGTGTTAAGAATGGTTGCAGGTGCAGCAGCATCAGCACAATTAATGCATCCAGGCACTTGGATGTTCTTGCATTTCATGTAGAAAGCAAAATGGGAGGAATAACAGAGGATAAGAAACAAGAGGGGTAATTCAAAATTTTGATCAAAGTAGGTTAAAAAGTGATTCCGAAGACTTAGAAAGTTTACTGACAACACAATGCAATGCCATGGCAGATCAATTTCTATAAGTTTTTATATAAAGTAAGATACATCCAACCATCCATTGTTCATACCTACTTTACTTGCAGTGTCAACGAAGAGTTGATGCCTATCTCCAATGGTCACTAGGCAAGTGCCTGAGTACATCCTGGATTGGTCATCAGTCCATTATAGGAATGCACAGGACAAACAATCATGGGCACAAACTTATACAAGCAATTTGGATCAGTTAACTAGCCAAATAATCACGTCTTTAGGTTGTGAGAAAATCACAACACAGGGGGGATATGCAATTTTGATGTAGAAAGACCCCAAGCCAGGATTTAGACCAGGACCTTCTTGTTCCAAAGCAACAGTGCTACAATTAAGGAATATCTGTTTAATGTTGCGATTTAAATATTAAATGTATTTAAGTGGCACACAACACTAAATTCTGTTCAAAATGCAGTGACTGGGAATGTTGGATTAACTGCAGAAAAACAGCATGTTGCCATTAAATGTGATAAAAACCACAATGTGTGTACTTTAAGGCCAGGCTCTCATTGCATTAGCCGGACATCATTCTGGAGTAAATACAGGTTACAAGTTTTCAGTAGATCAATTAAACCCCACAATATTTTCATTTGTACCATTGTCATTTCTCCAAATCAATAAATTGGTGTTGAAATATAAAATCCCAATATATATATGAATGGCTTGATATACATCCAAACATTCTCCATATGAGAATTCTCCATTTGCTCATGGTTAATTCTGGGTGTAAGTAGAATCTGGTCAGACTTTTCCCACCAAAAATCTGTTCACAGTCTGGAGTTTGCTGTTTTACTCTCATTCAGAATTAGAACCAGATTCAGAATCAGCTTTGTAGACTAGGTTATGAAAACAAAGAATTTGACACTCACTATGCACACAAGTTAAATATACACATGTAAATTTGGTAAAAAATAAACTAGTGTTCTTTTAGATATATTTGTCTATATGGATGTATTCATTAACAAGTCTTGAAATTCTTCAGATTACAGTATAGTTAAACAAGTTAAGTTTCTTTTTCCCAAATGGTTTGTGTATTTAAATTGCCAAGAGTTCCTATCCATAATCATAAGCTTTTAATACAATGTAGATCCACCTTTTACAACAATATAAGACCGTGGTAACAGAAGACCATTTTGCTGTGGTAGCAGCCTTTAGGCAAGCTACATTGTTGCATCTGTTAATTCTCATTCTGCTCTTGACAATAACAATGTGTTCTCAAAGGGTTCCACTCAGTGAGTTTCCCCAACAAGCTCAGTAACACCATGGTCACTGAACCTGTTTTTGGTACTTTTGAGATTGTGAAGAGATGCCAAATCCTGCTGGAAAAATGAAGGCAGCATCTCCACAACGCTTATCAGAAGGAGGAACTGCACCAAAAGATTCCAGGCAGATTGCTGCATTGACTGGGGATTTCAGAAAACCCAAGTCATCGCTGAATGTGGGAACATCCCACTGGACTGTGTAAAGGGACATGCAACTGTGATTCCATTATTTGTATAAAGTTGTTCTACTTTATTCTATGAGGCGTTAATTTTTGCTGTGAGCCATAGTCATCAAAATTCTAAGAAAATGCTTTAAATATTTCACTCCATATCTAGTGAACCTATACAATGAGTTTCACCTTCTGAAATGAGTCACAAAAATATGAACCTCTTTCACAATATTCTAAATGCATAGAACAAGAAATGCACACTGAAATCTAAACACAATAGCAATATTGAAAATCTCATGTTATGTTAAGGGAGCATTTTATGATCAGTCTAAAAGCATGCAAATAATAAATATGCCCACAATAAAGCAATAATAAAAATTATATTAAGAAAGCGTACATGAAAATAAATTCCACCCTTTCACACTGGGAGCTTTGGAGTTTATACATTCTCCAGACTTCCTCTCCTGGTCGTGTGCACCATTTTCCCTTCAGAGCATAATCTGTTAGAATTTTATCTACAGTGTTTCCAAATATTTTTTATTTTCCCATCGCCATCTTCCAGTATCCTGCCTTTCCTCTGTCTCATGTCACATTGTGAGCTTGTCGTTGCTTTATAGTTACTTCAATGCTTTCACACTGGGCTCAGCATAATTTCCCCTACTGGAAAATGGGGAACCACAGCAGTAGGTTCAACAAGAGTAAATAACAGGGAATGAGGCTTATTTAAAGCAGACACAAAACAAGGTCTGACAAATACTTGATCCACATGTCTGTACAGGAATAAAGAGCCAGTGTTTTAGTTTAGTGATGAAATCCTTCATCATTACATGGAGACAATGAATTTAAACTGACTCCACCACCAGAGTGCTCTTTTCTCTTCCACGCTGACTTAAATAAATGCGTATTGACTTATGATACAGGCTTTCTTTTATGAGTCAGGTGCATCCCTCTCAAATTTAATGTGACTCTGTGTCTGATTTATGGAGGAGATGAAAGATATGGAGGTGTAACATACAAAATGACTTCATGATGGCTTGTTTCGCTGACAAGGCGAATGGCACTCCCCTCATATTGTTTGGGTTTTTGAACATTTGATTTACTGATCTCTTCCCTTCTCAGACACCCTGTCATTTATTCCATTTGCTTTTCTGTGCATTTGGGAGATTTCTGTTTTTACTCTGTTTTTACACTGCATTGTCATTCCAGTTTTTCATTTCACCCTTATCTTAAGGTGATAATTCAGTGACTAACAAGGAGGAGAAGAAAAATAAACCAAAAAATATATAGGACTAGGAATAACAACAAAATGCTTTCTAAAACATACCTAGTGAAATATTAAAGTACTCTAAGACTGAACAACTTGGGTTCAATTGAAATTAGGAAGATCTTGAAACTCTAGTTAGATTTGCTTAAGTAAATTAAAGGCTAAAAAAGAAACATTAAACGTGAAGGCAGGTTCTTCACCACTGCATAAAAACCCCAGAGAGAACCCACACATGCACAGGGAGAACATGCAAACTCCATGCAGAAAGACCCTCGGCCAGGAATCGAACCCAGGACCTTCTTGCTGCAAGGCAACAGTGCTACCAACTGTGCCACTGTGCAGCCCTTTATTAAATATATTTGTTATTTTATTTATCAGTTCCAGCAGATACTGATTGAAACCCCCAAAACCAGGGCAGACACAAAAGACCATTTCTAAAATAGATGGTTGTTTCCACCAATTTAAACAAACTGGTGGAAAGCGTAGTGGAAAGAAAATCTCTGGTCAAAAACAGGCGCACGGGTAATCGGTGTATCTGCAGTCTTGAGAAGATTGTGAATCTAAGGACATGGACTGTTAACATTTCTTGTGTGAAGGCACTGCTAGACATCAGAAGCATTCCATTTGCAATAAGCAAGGACTGCACTGCTGCTCAGTATTTCATATACTTCTTTCAGATGAAAGAAAGTTGGAAATCAAGGTTCCAGAATCTGAAGAAATGGCAGTGGCACCGAATCCAAGTTGCTTGATGTCTGTGAAGTTTCCACACTCAGTGAGGATTTTAAGAGCCGTGTGATCAGCGACAGAACAGCAATCAAAACATTTTTGAGCACTTCATACTTCCACAACAGGCTTTCTGAAAATGTTGATTTTATATTTTACCAGTATTTGGCACAGGCCTATAATGCTAAAAATATCAGTATCTGCTTTAATGACCATGGTTTTAAGTACTTTAATAGTCAATGAACTTGTTTAAACAGTCAAGAGGAGGAGTACAGAAACAAGACCAAACAATACAGCTAAGCTGACAGTTGCTATTAAAGCAACCTGAGCTTCCTTCAAATCTCAGCAGAGCCCAGGCTGATCACTTCCATGCCATGCAGAATTAATGCAGTAATTCAGGTAAAATGAGCCCTGACCAATTGAGCTAATGTACTTCACAATCCATCGGTTTTATAATGGGCTGACATTTTACGCTATTTTCTTAAACTGGTCTTATGTAATTTTCTAATTTTCTGACACAGATTTTTTTTACTGCAATACATATTTTAAAAATATAAAAATGCTTGTAGTACATTACTATATCAAATGAGTTTCATATTTTTAATTGCTTTACTAACACATATTGCATTTTGAAAGATTTTCTTTAAAGTCCACTTGCACCTAAATAACAACATTTATATAGATACAATAAGCAGATAATTTAAAAAAAAAACCCTAAACCTTACTTAAAAGCTATAACCCTCACTGGCCATAAGTAAAAAATATTCATCTTTAGAAATATTTATTTTAG
This sequence comes from Xiphophorus maculatus, assembly GCF_002775205.1. NCBI lineage: Eukaryota > Metazoa > Chordata > Actinopteri > Cyprinodontiformes > Poeciliidae > Xiphophorus > Xiphophorus maculatus. The sequence continues at coordinate 13,052,170 of NC_036452.1, read as the reverse complement.
CTTTGTTAAAGATCATTTTCACTAAATAGCTAGAAACAATATGAAATAATATTACTCAGACTAAATAAATTATAAAAATGTTGTTAATGACAGTTTAAAATTAAAAACACAAAGTCCAGAAATTTGAGTGGAAGCACGGTTTAGTGAGTTGATCCCACTAAAACGGGAGCAAAGGGAATAAGGCGTCGCCAGAACAATAACAGTACAAACAGTACTTGAAGTGTCTGACAGTCAGTTTAAATTGTGACTGAAGATGGTATAGGTCCATTACACAGCATTATTAGCAAGATGTTATGTCTTTATTTGCCTGTGGAAACAGGACTACATTTTTAACTCAAATTGTAACCTTAATTCAGCTAATATGCAAAGTCCCACATGCAGGTTGAGCACTAAAGAAAAACAATGTCAAAGAAAGAGGGATCTGAAAGCAAAGGAGGGTAAAAGGGCTCAAGCATTTAATAGACTAAAAGGCTTTCTGGCAGGAACTATATAGTGTTTAGATTGGACCTATGGTACTACAATCAGTGTTCAAGGACAAGACAGGGTTTTTGGTGCTAAACGTGTCACGGGTAGTCACTATAAGATATACTGATTCCTACAAGCTCGAGCAAAAAAAAAAAAAAACATATATATATATGTATATACATATATATATAGATATATAGGGAAGAGGGTGGCACAGAGTTGAGCTAAATTGCACAAACCTGACCTCTGCATTGAAAATAATGAGCACTTCTAGTCAAGAATAAAACTCTTAAAAAAGAACAATTATATCTTCATAAATATCTCAAGTTATGCTGTCAATACATGATCACAGTTTTAACAATTTTGTCAAAAAACATATATTTTTTATAAATGTTACATACTGGAACTTTAAGTAAATCTTCCTAAGTTCACTCGCTGTTACCAGAAAATAGATCAGGTGGAAAAAAGTTATTATTTTCCCTTTCATTTTCCGACATCTGATCAACTGAGTTTGCATGCACACAGCTTTGTTGTCTTAAGTCCCCACACTCTACATTTTTTTGGCCTACAAAATGTTTGTTTTTGCAATCAGCCAATCTAATCTTAAAAGTACAAAGTAGTGCTTTTATAGACATGTCACATCTTCATTTTGCACTAGGTTGAATTAACAATTTTGACACACATTGTAGCTTCCTCTGTTGCACTGCAAGTTGACGCTGACCTGCATGCACCAGCTGAGATCTGATGTAGATATGCTACACTTTCCTCCAACTGAATATGAAATAAATTGAGCTATTTGGAATCTCTCTTAAGCCTATGTTTTTTTCTGACAGCCCTACTTATAAGGTCAGATTTAATGCTCTTCATTTGCCTGCTCTCCTATGTCGCAAATTTTAATTCCCCATTCCCTTGATGCTTACATCGCTGGCATTTTCACAATATTATTCTGTCGAGAAATAGTGTGTGACTTCCTACCTGAAGAATTTCAACTGCTGCATAAAGAGTGATTAGAATAGAAGAAAATTGGCCACAAAAACATCTGAGTCATTTGGAAAATGAGTGTAAATTTGCCAAATGAGAGATCAGAATGTAGACAGCAGCAACGACTTAGCATAGTGAGGAATGTGTATGTCCATGATCTGCTACAGACATTATTAGGGTCAGAATTTTGATGATGATTGTATTTGTCTCAATGAAGTCTCTAACAAGCCCTCTCTTCTTGTTGTACATTCTGCTGAGCATATTTGACCCCCAACTCTAACAGTTGCTCTAAAACCCTTCGTGTTTTTTCCCCGTCTGTTTTTTCAAGCTCTCCTTCTTGTCAATCGAGGGCCAAAGGTTCTTTTCCTGATAGGTTCTCTCTGTCCTCTGCAGTGTTCAGTAAGCAACTAAAGTGTGTCACACCTCATCTGAAGCGATCTAATAACACGGACCTCTCTGCCTCACCTCGCTTGTTTCTTTGCATCAGGGTCAGACGTGATCCCTGGCCTTAAACCTTGCCGGCTTACAGGTCCATTCTTTCCCTTGTTGCAGGTCATCTTGTCACATCATTCCTGAATGCTAGCCTGACAGCTACACCCCCCAAAGCCCACAAAGTGGGTCTTACATGGTATGTATAAAATACTGTCACAGTCAGAAGCTGTCAGGAATGAACAGTCAGGTCCATTACAATTTAACTTTCTTAGAGTCACTTGTCCAAGTACAGTTTGGCTTTATATAAAGACCAGGGGCCTCATGCATAAGAGTGCGCAGTTTTCACAGTAAAACTTGGCGTACGGAGAAAATTTGAAAAGTGCGGCGCACAAAAAAAATCGGATGCATAAAGCCGTGCGCACACACGTGACCAGCATCTTTCCTTTATAAATCCTAATTAGCGAGAAATAGAGTGAAGCTGCTGGTCCGCCCTGCTTCTGAAAGAAGATAAAGTCTTTATTCAGCTGTAGTTAGCTCTAACGTCAAAATCAAAAGGAAGTACCAAAATTTAAATTTGTTGTGAAACAGTCTTTTTTTCCTCTTATCTATTCATCACAACAAGATAAAGACAGAGTGTGAAAAGTGTGACTTTTCCCACAAGTGTGACACTTTTGTGTGAAAAGTGGCTGCAAGGTAACATTTACCCACCTAAAGTCCAAACAAAATTGAATATTCCTTCAATTTTAAAGGCATAACCATGGCTTTTATTTTAAAGCCAGGTCATGACTTTAAAATTAAAGCCAGGTTAAAGATTTAGGAAAGCACATTCAGACATGGGCAATTGTGGAGTACTACGGTACTTTTGGGATAGCAATGGAAAGATGGCTCTGCTCTGCCCTAGAGCACCTTTTTGAATCCTATTGTGTACGCCTGAGAAATTGTGTGACATCAGTTTGTCCTGTGCAGTTCTACACAATATTGTTGAGCTTAATTTGGAGTTCAGCGGCTAGATAAGGAGCTATGGACAATTCCTGACAGATGGAGACAGAACCTTATAGAGGCACTTCTGACATGTGACTTAGATATTTTTCTCATTTTATAATCTAAAAAAAAGTACATCTTTATTATCTTTTGTTGATTCCGGTCAGAAATTGTTTAGTATGGATTTTTCTTTTCCTGCTCTGAATAATTGTTCTCATCTGAAAGGTTTTGTTCAGGGCTGCTGCTGAGAAAGAGTGTCACAGGAAGGTTGGCTCACCAGGTACTCTCTCAACATGGCTTGGTGTAATGTCTTCCTAAATGAGATGAAGGGAGGGTTACCTCCCTCTGACTTGGCAGTCTGTCAGGCCCAGATATCGCAGTGGGAGGAAGCTTAGTGCCGTTGATTCTTGCTTCTTCTTCCTGACCTTGGTTTCTTCTGTATCACTCAACTCGCCATGGGTCTTGTCAGAGGCTGCATATGACATCAGCAGGACCAGACATCCCAACATCTGAGAAACAATGATGACAATGTTTATGGCTGTCAAAGAGTTGAAAGTAATTGATATTTTGGGGATTTTTGGACAATGGCATTTGATTATTAGAAACTCAGACAATATTTTTTGCTGATAATGATAAATGTAATATTCCACTCAGGATTTTATTTCACTTTTTCCTTTTTTTTACTTAAAGTAGGAAAAGGCAGATATGAAAGTTTCTTGTTTGCCGTTTCAGTTTGCCTTTAAATTGTTCACAGTCCTGTAAAATAAGTATTTATCTCCTTGATATTTTTTTCAGTTTATTCTTTCTGTCATAGCATGTGTTTCAAATGTGTTGAATTTTTACAAAAAGACTATTTAACTGATCAACCACATTCTCAAATTCCAATTCCCTATTAAAACCTAATTCCGTTTTTAATAATCTTCTTTGATTTACATATTTTCTACAACTGATGCATGTTCTATTGTTTCTACAGTATCACACCAACTACATAAACCAGTAAGATGTTTCCCTATCTTAAAAAGAGTTCCATTTAAAAAACTGTGACCGGTTCTTATTCTATTTATAATTATCTCCTCCCTCCTGTTTATTCCTCTAATCCTTACTACATCAACTGTATTTTGTATCCTACATAAATGCCTTCCATTTATTTCATTATCCCACCTAATTTTCCATGTCTTCTTGCTTTTTCTCCAAACTATACTTTTGCCTTCAGATTTAGATAACTTTACTGGCATATCAATATCTTCTTTTTTAATAGCCTCCTTAGCCAACCTATCTGCTGTTTCATTACCCAAAATACATGCATGAGCAGGAGTCCAAAATAATATTACATTTTTATTTTGTTCACAAATTCTATGATGAAAAGCCATAATCTCATATAATATATTTTGATGATTATTTGTATGTCCCTTTTCAATACTCAACAATGCAGATAATGGATCACTACAAACTATTATTTTATTTATATTAGTATCCTTCACCCATTCTAAAGCTAATAATATAGTACATAATTCTACTGCATATATACTGAAATAATTAGATGTTCTTTTTGAAATATTAATCTTTAATTCAGGAATCACTACTGCTATACTAGTTGCTTCGTTTTTGGGGGTCTTTCGAACCATCAGTATAAATTTGCAAATAATCATTATATTTATTCTGTATTTGATTATAAAATTCTTGGCAGATATCTGTTATATTTCTTTCCTTAATATTTGATAATGATCTGTCTATATTAATATTTTTCCATGTCTATGTAGGCCTGAAAGGCCACAATATTGTTGGACTAAATTCTTTGTTATATACATTAAATGTTTTTGCTCTGTCATCCCCAACCCACCCAAAACTTAATTTGCTCCTTTCCTCTTTCCCAACAATTTTCTAATACTTTCTTACCTGGATGATCTTCAGTATGTCCTTTTAAATGTATCCAATAATTAACCATTATCTGTTGTCTTCTAATACATAATGGCTTTTCTCCTGATTATACTTATAAAGCACGTACTGGAGTTGATTTAACTGCCCCTCAACAAATTCTCAATGCTCTAGCATGAATAACATGTAATTCTTTTTAACCTAGTTTTCGCCGCTGAACCATACACCACACTCCCATAATCTATTCTTGACCGAATTAGTGACACATAAACATTTTTAAGTGATTCAAAACTAGCACCCCAGGTCAACCCTGCTAAACACCTCATAATGTTAAGAACTTTTCAACGTTTCTTCATAATATGTTCTATGTGATTTTCCAAAGTTAGTTTCTTATCAAAAAGTACTCCCAAAAACCAAAAGCAGTCAACCCTGTCTAACTCTTTCCCATATAGGCATCTGCCTCAGGGAGTCTGCTCCTTTTTGTTTTCCTTCTAATTAATCATGATGAGCTGCAGCTGAGGGGATACACCCTGCAAGGAAAAGGTGAGTTGAAACACCGATACAAACACCAACCTGAACACAGCTTTGTAGATATGATTCTTACTGACTGAGAAGAAATGAAAGCTGTTCAAATTTACTGGCTTTCAAAATTGGAGGGTAGAATTAGTACTTACAGTACATGCCACTTACTATTTCTTGTACTCCATAAGGTATTGAATCAATGCTTGGTGCCGTTATACTTTTTAAGTACCAGGTGGTGAATATTAAATGTCGCCCAACTATTTATTTAGCTTTTTTTAAATATATATATATGAACAGCAGCAGCATATATTAGATGGCAGATGGCAGTAGAAAATGTGCAATTAATTTCCAAAACAGCTTGCCATATGTTACTGGTTTGTTTCTGAACTTCTTCCAATGAATTTTTTTAATTATTACAAATTCTGCACCTAGCTTTACAGAGGCCATTGAGATCCACCTATACAAAAACAGAAAGAACCCAAATACATCAAGCTTCAACTTCATTCTTTATGCATGAAGTATGGAAAAAACTTGTCCCTTCCCAAAATACTGCAGTTTAAATATTTTATTTACTTCTGAATTGAGCACTGTTTGCAGATGTAGAGACGGGCTTCCTCTCACCTCATGTCTTTGGTGTGAAAAGCAGCACTGATCAGTTCAAAGTTCTCAAAAGAAAATTAAGTTCAGCCATGGACAGCGCTAGACAAGGCCATTAATCTACTGATCAATGTGAGAGTGTCCATATCACTGCTGATCACAGGTTGCAATTGCTTGTTAAAGATTCTGCTGAATATGTGCAGAAGGGGGTCCTGGAAGCAGCAGAAGGTTAATATGGTGCATTGTGCTAAGCAGGTGCTTAGGAAGTTGTTATGCCCGGGCATCATGAGTCCACACATTAATTAAGGACTTTTTAAGCCTGCCTGTTTCCCCAGTGACTACTAATTAGTCTTAATTAGAGGCTGAGCTGATGAAGCTGGTGAAAAAGATCCATTGCAAGAAATTTCAGTCTGTTTATTTTACTTGATGTCTTTACTTCTCATCTTGTTTTTTTGTCCTCCTTCATGTTGTGATGCAAAATACAAAATGTATTGGGGGAAGGGGAAGCATTCTAGAAAAACTTCAATTTGTTTAGTGCACTCCGAGTGCGTGATGACATTTACTAGTGCGTGGGTGTCCATATTGTTGATGAGCCCAACCGTGTGAAAAAGGCGAGTTATTCTTCTCTCGCAGACAGCTTTAACTGCAGACTGCAGTGACCCACAAAGAACAGCTGCAGAGATAATCGCCTAATGTGCCTTTGCAGATAATGACCCTGCGTGATATGACCTCCATTTTAGGCCATTACCACTTCAAGTAGACGAGTGCTGAGCCACCAAAGTTGAAAGATGACGGGTCACACTGAAGCGTGGAAGCTTTGGTGTTATAACGGCCCGAGGATTGAAGATTGCTTCCCACAGTCCTCCCTCATTCCAGTAGCTCATGATTGAATATCCACAAGAGTTTAACAACAACAGTATCAGCAACGCGCAAAGGGCTCAAGGCTGAAAGAGTTTTGTGAGCAGGACTGTGCTTATATCAAAATCAAGTAAACAGGATCCAATTGGTTTAAGCCAGGCTCATAAAAATTGATTTGTAATGTGATTTGTCTCAAGATGCAGGTGACTATCCTGTATATGGAAGACTTATGACGCACAACCAGCATTTATCACAGCGGAATATATGAAGTTCAGGCAACTGATAGAGATTTTATAGAGATGACCAGAATCATTATTATCTCCTAATGAAAAAAGGACCTGCAATTAGAGCTCATTAACTATGGCATACACGATTACAACAGCTGATCCTTTTGTGGTGTTCTTGATCAGGAACTTGAGAGATAATCAAGGAGGGAAGAGTGTTGGTTCTTTGCTTTTTGCAGAATATATGGATTTGGGCCAGGTCTGCTTTAATGTACTGTAGGTGCTCCTGTGGTTTGTCATGGTGGCAGAGTAGAGCCAAATCTCTCAATTTACCAGTTGTCCATCTGTATTATCACCATCACCAGTGGTCCTTAGATATTGATGATTATTAAAAGAAACAAATAGGTGTCATTAGCTTCCCTTTTGGTGTGGATAGACTCGTTGCTATAGATATGGGGAGAAGGATTTTCAATGATGGGGAAAACCTAAAATAATGAGTCCGTTCAGGCATTTGTGGAGGATGCCTCCCTGGCTTTTGGAAAGCACTGGGGTCCTCCGAAACACACCAAATATTTTTCTGGGGAGGAATGTCTGGGTTTTGGTCGTGGATTGGTCATTCTTGAAACCCAGTTTTTCTTACCTGGAAGGCAATTGACAGAGGACTGCATGGATGAACAGACTCTAGAAAACCATATTTTAAACTCCAGTATGGCAAAGTAAAGGTGCCATAACTTCCAAGCTTCCAGAACACTGACAATGAAAAGAACCTCACTGAGCATTCAAAACCCTAAATAAAAGGAATTAATATCTGTCTCCAGATGTGCAATAACAACTGGCACCTGTCAGAGAAAAACTAGCTGTTCCTTGGCAGCTGCTGTCTGAGTAAAGACAGTCTGTAATGTGTTTAAAGCATAAGGGAGGAGTAAATCACTTTACCCTCACTCCTTGACACAAAATGCACAGATACACACATATAAAAACGCAAAGTGGTGATTTCTGTCAGCATGCATGCAGCACAGTATGAACTATTGGCTGTGAAGCTATACCATAACTTTGGCACCTAAAAGGACAGTTTCTCTAAAACAAACCAGTTTAGCACATTCATACAGGAGCACTGTCACTTCCCTCAGGACTTCTGACAAAAAAAAAACACACTCACAAATAAGAAAATCCTCTTCTCCTGGGTCACAGTGTTAACCTAGCTGCTGCTACTCTGCACTATAAAACAGACAAAAAAGGGATACGAACAGAAAAGAGCAAATAAACAACAGAGAGTTCTGACTGTGGGTTAAAAGTTCAGTGTTTACTTCAGCATCACCGCAGAGAGTTGTCTGTGTCCTGCAGTTTCTTTGTTTCTGTTGCTTGGTTAGAGCTTGCCATTTGCTCTCGGATGGTTTATTGGTTTTTCTGCAGCACCAGTGGGACCAGCCAAGTGTGCATATAGTTTGTTGTCGAATCAAACTTCCTGATTATGGTTTCTTGAGCGCCACGCAGTTTTCAACAAAAAGGGCACAAGGGCAGGGTGAACTGGAGGAATGTGGTGTCTATTTTATACCATCTAAACCTCAGCGTGAGTGAGATGCATGTGCATGTGTTGACTGTTTGTCTGTTATTCTTCCCATCGGTGTAAAAATGATTCATTTATAAGAAATGGAGTTAGGAGATGTGCTGGCACACAAATACTTTTGGTGCTGGATAATTCCTTAGTCTTTTTTTGTATTTATGTATTTTATTTTTCTCTGGTTCAGTTGGGGTCATTACATTTTAACACTCCGCTGAAGCTGCAAATTACAATTTCTTGGCAGCAAATGTACTTCAATCCATTGATTTCTCACGAGGCAGCAATTGGCAGTTTTAGGATTTCTCCTTCATTGTTCGGTTGCCAGTTTTTTACAGACTGCAGGTGTCTTTTGTGTCCCAGCCATCTCTTTTATGTTGAATGCTTGTTGTTGCCGCCCATTTGATGTGAAGAAAGAAAAAAAAGAAAAAAAAAACAGTGATAGTAAAAATAGCAGTTTGTTTGTTGTCTTTTAAAAGCATCTTTCATAACTGGTATTGATTAGACCAAAGGAGACAATAATGACCAATATGCCTTCTTATTAAAGTCTCTGAGTAGAACAGTAATTTTTGTGAATCCAAAGGAGTTAAAGCTGTTAATGAAAACTTTGAAACTGTTAGAGCTGACTGATGCTCATTTTTATTATTATCTGAGCAATATCACAATATGAAAGAGATACTTAATCACAAACATGGGTTTCACTATCTTAGTGTATGTAAACTTGAAAATACAAACAAACAAACAAAAAAACATATTTAAAAGGTTGTCTATTTAATTATTCTGGCATTTATCAAATAGAAATATATATATTTTTTTGTATTCAGCCTGACCTGAAACAGGAGAAGTTTATGGGTTTATGACACATTTCTAGTAATTTTGACCATTAAAACCACTTTTTAATCTGTTCTCGTCCCTACAGGGGGCACCACTTTTTCAATTTATTTAGAAGATCATACAAAATTCCCTTTTAACCTCTTTATGCTGTTTGTTGACTTTAAATGGGCTTTGTGTTGAGTATTGTGAGCTTATTAAATGTAAATGTTCAACTATGAGATTTAGCAAATGAGAAATCTTCTGTTTCTTTTTTTTTTTTTTTAACAAAACAGTTCTCATAACCATTTTTGTGAAACCACTGCTTTACACCTTGCTGTAGTGACTGTGTTTTATAATGAAATCTAATTGTTACAAAGTCAGAAGAGATTGGTTTGAATGTGGTAATGAAATTAGAGCAGCAAAACCATAAGACTGTAAGCCTCTCAGATCTTTTCAGAGCCATGAAAGTACATAAAGAAGCTGTCGAATAGTGTATCGATTTTGGAGGAATCATCCGCCCCAAAGAATTAAAACAGGAGCCTGTGGCCTGATATAAACCAGGCTCGACCTTGTCAAATCAATATCCAGTCGAGAAACAATAAACATTGTGAAATAATCTCAGTGTGTGCAGGACAACTGCTTAGGAGTATGTTTTATAGGAAAATAATACGTCCGTGTGAGGTTGGATATTTTATGATTATCTGGCAATGTAATCATCCTCGTTGCCCATCCCTTGTCCTCCTACAGCCCGACTTTCGCAGCCTCCCTCTTTATTTATTTACCCTGGTCTCATCCAATCGAGTGACAGATCAGTCTGGGGAAAGGGCAGCTTGCCAAGGCAGCCCTTTGTGACAGAGCAATGCATTAGGACATTAAGACACCAGCTCCTGTGCAAAAAAATCAATCACGCACCCTGGATGTATTAGAAGCAGAGAAGGGCACCTCTTACACCTTTCTGGCTGTGCTGCTATGTTTCCGTCTTAGTGGCTCCAGATTTGTGCACACCTGGCCAGGCTTGTTTGTTTTATAGTTTTGCATTTAAAAAGAAGGATCTCCCTTTCCAATAAATTAACCTTTTGAAAGAGGGAAGAGGACATTTAAAAGCCTGAAAACATTACCTTTTCTTGGCTTTCAGGAGATTGACAACATTTTTCTCCATTTTTATTTTAGAAAGTAGATATTGTGTGTTAATTGGGGACTTCATAACATTTTGAAATTGAACAAGATCTTTGTTTCCTTGGAAAAGAATAAGTCATACTGATTACTCTGTAATGTGTTGGCTGGCGAGCAATTTTATTCAGAGTGGTCTAAAGTTAAGGGACCTGCCAGGTGAGCCAAGAACACGCTTTGAGTTCACCTATCCAGTTAACAAATGCAACACTGCAACGGCGTATCACATTAGTGAAAATCAAGAGATGCAACACAAAGAATTAAACTGAAAAAAATAAAATGTAGATTGTAAAATGAATGAGGATTCAATGTAGATTTTACAGTTGGAATGGATACAAAGGTGAATTTGGTTCTGATGAACAAATATGGTTTGTGTCCTGATAAAATAATGGATTGTAATACACTTGTCAGGATTTCATCCACCCACCCATTTCTCAGTTATATTTGTGATTTGTAGTCAGTTCCTAATTCTGTTTTTTCCAAATATATTTCACAAGTATAGGTGAGTGCTTTTGATGTAAGACTACATTAAAAACATTATTTCTACCTATCAAAGTAAAAAAAAAATATGGAGCATATTTAAAAACAACAGGTGTTGACCAAAGTACTACACAATCACTGTGCTGTACTATTCCTTGGTTATAATGAGCTATAACCAATGAAGACAACATAAAATTTAAGAAAATCATACAATTATAGACGTTAATTATAACAGAATTAAATTAGTCTGAACTTATTCGGACTAAAAGCCAAATAATAAAAGTGAGATTTTCAAATGGGTTTAAAAAAATATCTGATGTGGGGGAGGATCTGATGTGAGGTGGCAGTTTGTTCCACAATTTAGGAGCTGTCACAACAAAGGCAATATCTCCTCTGTGCTTTAATCTAGACCTCAAGACACCTAGTAATTGGTCTGCAGACATCTGTGATTTAGAGGGAGTTTACCAGTTCAAAAAAATCAGAAAAGTATGAGGATGCTAACCTGTGCAAAACCTTAAAGGGGCAGTACTATGTATTTTCCAGGCACTGGTATCCAGAGATGAAAGAAACTACGACAATGCTAACTGGCTTTTGAAAACTTTTATTCTTTTTCTTCATTGAAGAAAATCTAAAACCATAAAACATCCTCTAAATTTGTAAAATCTTGAGTGGACTCGCAGATCTATGTTTTAGTTGCAGGTAAATCTGTGCGTCATCTGCGTAACAATGAAATGAGATGCTATTTTTTTATTTTCATTTTTATTTTAAAGATGTAGACCAGAGGGAACATATAGATTAAGAAAGAGATTGGGGCAAGAATGGAGCTGTGTGGCACCCCATAAGAAAGTCAGCTTTTTGAGCGAGATGCATTCCCCAATCTGACAGAAAAGCTTCTTTCAGCAGAGTTTTTTGTCATCTCTCTCATTCTTCTGTGTGTCACCCCTTCTGTGCCCAGACTGAAGACTGCTATTGATAACAGACAGCACACTGATACACATGGTATTGATGAGGTGGCACAATATCCAGAGTAAATCTTGTGGGTTTCAGCTCACTGACTATTTCCGTTAGTAGTGGAAGAATAAAAATAAAAGCCATGTATCAATTTACGTATACTTTAGATTATCCGCTTTGTCTTGGTGTATCACATAAAATCCCATTAACACAATTTATGGAAGCAATGTAACAAAATGCAGAAAATGTTCAAAGAGTATCATGTTTTGCCAGGTGCTGCATAGTGTCTGGCAGATCCTATTATTTTTATTATTCTAGTTCAGGTTTCTTTTATCTTAACCATTGCATCTTTCATTTTAAAAATCTTGCTTTCAACAGACACAAGTGCGTTGTAAGAGATGAAGTGAAAGAGGATGCAGAGTCAGAGATCAAAACCAAGCATGAATAAAACACAAACAAAAACTTCAAAACTCTGGAAAAAAAAGTCATACAAACAATAAAGGCAGATCAAAAAGAAATGGGGGAAGTGAATCAAAGGCAGAACCAAAGTAAAAAGCGTTGTGAGTGGCTATATTAACTATGTATGGCTTACCTGCTCGATGAACTTAGCATTTGGTTTTGCATGCACTTCTGAGATGGACATTTGTCTTTTTCTGTCATTTGTCTTAAGATTTAAAATTACAAGAGCTCAAAATTTTACTTGTTAAAAAGTAAAATCAGTTTAAGCCCATAATGTAAAATGCTGAGCTTGAACAAGATTTGTTTTGAGGAGTAAGTCCATGTTTTGCACTCCTTGAACACTTTGATGAGAAATCCAGATGAGAAGGAAAATGATGCTCAGGACATTATCTTCAAAAGAAAGCAGCATAAAAAATGAATATTACTTTTTTTTTTCCTCTTTCTGCAACCCTAGCACAAGATACTGTCTGAATAAATAAACAAATAAATAAATAAAGGCTGTAAATAACGGTTGCCTGTTGCCTCAGTCATTTCTCCATTACTTTGGCCAGTGAAGTGGGACCAACTTCTTATTTCTTGCTCTGAGAGGAACTCACATTTTCATTGATTGTAGAAAGCAATGAGGAGTCAAGTGAAAAGGAAAGGAATCATGGGGAAATAAGTGTGGGGATGTGGTTACACGGAATTTAGTTAATTAATTTTGCAAATGTACATTTGAACATGTTGTCTTGCCGACAATGAGATCCACCTTTTCTTGCTTTTTTTTAAGACATGATAATTTCGTCTATTAATCATGTAGATGGCTTACTTCTTTAAACTCAGACAGTAAAAAAGAGACATTAAGTTGATTTCAAATGATCAAATTTCTTTTATTACTTTAATTTAATAGTACCTACATTTGCTGTATCCAGTCATAAAAAAACATATAAAGTGGCTTAAATGCCTTTTTAACAAAGACCCTCCGGCAATGCTTGAAATTCTTAATGTCCACATAATGACTCTATAATCAGCCTTTAGATCACGATGTGGTGTATAAAAGCACTGAACTAGTTGGGGTGTTTGAATAACTGTAGACGAAAGCAGATGTGAGGAGCAGCTTTGTGTTTTACATGCAGTAATGTTACCCCACTATCCATGATCAGACTCAAATACTAAATTAATTGACATGCTATGCTTGTCTCAACAACATAGTGATGAAAAGTGAAGTTACTTTTGTTGGGAACATGTCAACTACTTTATCAGTCTTGATGCTGCACTGGAAGCCTGCATCTGTCACAAGTCATGCTGCTTTTTATGACAGAAAATGCTAATGATGGTATCTCAGGTGTGTGGCACGGCTTGCTTCAACAACTTTAACAGTTTTTGATAAATTAGCAGCAATCCTGCGTTGCCCGACTGTTTTTCTAAAAGAAAAAAAAAAACTGCTTGGTTTAAGAGTCTATTTTCTAAATATGTTTGTGGGTATTCATTTATTTTAACTTAGAAGACATTCTTGATCCATTATGTTTAGTTTATTTTTTTTAGAGTCAATTCCCAACAAATGTCACCAATTTGCAAGATAAAAAGACCCAGCTTATCTGCCGAAATAAATCAGAAGAATCAGATCACAGACATTTAATTTGTTGCAATTTAATCAGGGCTATAATACAAAACAATACTATGCACCACAAATTTGGAACAAACGTCCAGAAAACTGTAAAACAGCTGAAACACTGACTTCTTTTAAATCTCGGCTAAAAACCCACCTGTTTAGAATTGTATTTGAAATGTAATCAATTACAAATTTATTGATGGAACTTGACTTAATGCTGTGTTTTGATTGTTCATTCTATCTTGCATTGTGTTTCTGTGTTTGTAATGATGTAAAGCACTTTGAAATGCCTATAGCTGAAATGTGCTATACAAATAAAAATTTGATTAATTGATTGGTACAGTCAAGTTCAGTTTATTATTGCACTTTGTAAAAAGCTACGTATCCAAAAAGGTCCAGCAGATTACAATGAATCAGTGGCTTGTCTCTGTCCGTCCTCTGAAGAAAAGTGTCAACAATGGAGTTAAATTTGCAGCAATCTCTCTTACAATGAACAAGGATTGGACGGAGGTGTCATCTTTAAAAAAGAGGGCACATCCTCTAGAGCAGGGGTCTCAAACTCCAGTCCTTGTTGGCCACTGTCCTGCAGTTTTTAGATGTGCCACAGGTACAAAACGCTGGAATGAAATGGCTTAATTACCTCCTCCTTGTGTAGATCAGTTCTCCAGAGCCTCACTAATGACCTAATTATTCTATTCAGGTGTGGTGCAGCAGAGGTACATCTAAAAGTTGCAGGACAACAGCCCTCGAGGACTGGAGTTTGAGACCCCTGCTCTAGAGTGAAGCTCATCTGCCATGAACAACTGGAAGTTTAATATGCAGAAAAAAGTAGACAATCTGGTGTGTGGACACACTGGAAGTTGTATAGGATGTATAGGTAGTAGCAACAGTAGCTCCTTCAGTTGCCTAGTCTAAAAGTTGTTTTGTGGTCAGACACAGAGCAGAAATGCAAAGTGTATGATTTACGTGTTGTACTGAAACCTGAGTGAAAGGTCATCACAGTGTAAGTGGACAAAAATTTGACTTGTGGCCTTAAGCAAGAAAGGCATACTAGATGCCTTTTAAGTTTAAATTTGGGATTCTTGATCAAGAGTGCCAGAGGTTTAATCACTGCCTCCTAAAAATTATTATCTTTGCTTAAAATGAGGACGGCTATAAAATGAAAAACTTAAATAGATTGCTCAGGGTGACGTTTAACATCCAAGGTGAAAGTCTAGATGAAACTAGTAATTGTCATATTTCAGAACGTTCAATTTGATCAAAATAGTTTAAACAGAGCAGGTTTAGCTTTCTGGCAACCTGTTCACCATGTTTAGTAGGGCCCCAGAAACTATATTCTGAATAGGATAAATTACAATTTTTTTAAATTAATGCAATTAAGTTATCACTACTGAGAGATAAGGAAAGGGATGGCTCAACTTTTCCTATATGCGTTTTTTACTGTGTTCCTTTTTCTTGATCAAGTAAAAGTCTAATGTGAATTTTCTACAAATATATAGAAATTTCACCACTCTTAATTAAAAATAGGGCCCATCTTGTAAGGCTTATTAGCTTCCCTTTGATGGGGCAGGAACATTGATGCTAGTTGCTTTGGTTTGGTTAGTGGTTAGTCGTAAAAAGACAATCAATTTGAGAGGAAGTAGCATTTAGGTTGCGCCCTTTGCTGTGCTATTCTTTAATTTCTTGAAATTAACAAAAGATACAGTTTTTTTTAAGTTGTTGGAGCATTACTTGATAAATATCTACTACAGCAAAACATACTTACTTTAATGCTAAATCATTCACCTTCACATATGTCTGTCAAAAATCACATTTACCAGACTAAGCTATGCAACAAGTGAATAGCGCTGTGTGAGACAGACAATATTGTAGCATTTTGATGCTGCAACACTTCAAAACTGAGCGTGAGAACAGCATCTGACTGGCACATTACTGGTAGGACTTCTGTGCATGGATCTTGCAACTTTGTTGACACTGTACCCCGCCCCGGTACCATTTTCAAGCTTTGCACCAAGTTTGCCGTTACTGGCTAAAGCAAAGACAAATTGCAAGTGGGAATTCACAACACTCTTAGGGAAGGGCACTCCCTCACCCTTGGAGTTGGAACTGCAGGATTTCTTCCAGAAATGCTAAGACTTGCATATAATTTATCATAAACAGGTCTTTAACTAGATGCTGAGAACAGAATTTGCATGATCCAGTTTTTATTAACCTGCCTGGCAGTTCAGAGGACTGTCTAGCATTGTGTGGACTTCAGTCCCATAGATAGATAATTGCTAGAGGCTTATGTTAATGACACTTTCGAGGAAGAATAGTCCAATAACCAATTAATTGGCTTTCACAGTCAAACTCCCCCTCAGACACTGTTGGATAAAAACAAATATTTGACTCTGATATCCGAAGGCACAAATAACCATTTTCAAACTAAGTCATCATCAATGTCATACCATAAACAACCTTATTATCAGAAAGCATAATACATGCCACTGACTTTTAAATGTCTACATTTAATCAATGCATATTCAGTCAATCAGCTTTGTCAGATACTTTTATAGACACAAAGCACTCCAAAATGTTTAACACAAATAAAGACTTCTGCCTTTATTATGACAAATATGTCAAACAATAATAAAATTTTAAAAAATTAAGAATAAGGCAGATATGACATGTTGGAACATAAGCAAAATACAAGAGTCTCATATTAAGTGGCATCCATTTTGAGTGTTGTCAGACTCCAGTTTGAGACAAATCTTTGTGGCTCCTCAAGTTACCATGAGAGTCTGTGCTGCTTCCTTCATTAATAGTCTCCCCACTGGTCGTCCACTTGAGATGGACAGCTGTGCCTTGGTAAGTTTAGAGGTGTGTTATACTATGTGCATTTTTTAGATGATGGCCTAAGCATTGCTTTTGATGATGTTCAAAGCAAAAAACCAAAAAAGGGAATATGGGATGATATGCAGAAGTTGCACGAGAGTAAGTATATGAGGATTTAAATTCAGTCATTAAAACTTAAGTAAACTTTTTCACTTTGCGTAGTGCAAATTTGGAGTCCGCAATTCCTGAAAGAAAATTCTATTTTCAATTTGTGTAAATATGTAAAGATTTGTGAAGTGTGGATTTCTTTGTTGTTTTTTTCTTACTAATAAATGCTGCTGTATTACTAGACAGAATATAAAAAATAGTCAAGTTTTGATTGATTCCTTGAAAACATTAATGTATTATCTTTGCAACCATGCAAACAAATAAACTGACACCTCCACAGACGTGGAACCTTTTTACCCTTAAAACATCATATCAAGATGTGTTATACTGAACAACAATAGAAGAATTATATAACTGGAAGCACCTGAGGAAATTTGAAATGACTTGGCATTCAGGTCCTTTTACTAGAGATTTCTGAGCCACTGATGACAACAGTAACATTCGGTAAGAGACGGGACCAGCTAAGCATGACTTCAATCTAATTCGTTGACAGATTCAGTGAAATTGACGCAGCCAAAATGATTCTGCCCAGTGGTCAAAGGGAAGACAGGGGAAATACCAAGGCACTGTTGACGACTTAGGGGGAATTCAGCAATTTCCCTGCCACACGGCAATTAACTTGAGAAATTATTTGAAGGAGAAAAAAAAGCAATCACATACCAAGTGTTGCTCCTGGTATGCAAATGTTCCAAGAAGTTCCTTAACTTGCAGACATGCTCAACTGGATCTCAAATCCAGATAGATGCACATAAGCACAACACCCTCGGGCTGTTGAAGCGTAGCAGCACTCTAGGGCCTTTGGCTGGCTGTGGTTTTTTACAGTGGCTCTAAATGCCATAGTATTCCTAAGATTAAATTTTAATCCCAGTGGGGAAGCCTATATCTTCATTGTAGTTAATATCCAGTAGATATCAGAGTGACCAATTTCAACTCTATTAGCTCTAATGTTTTTAAAATGAAATCTGAAATCTTGTGTTAATATACAAAATCTGTCTCTTAGAATAATAGGTGATTGCGTCTCAAGGATTAATTCTGTCTTTCTTGACAACTGTACTTACAGATAAGCATTGGATATTTAATATAATACCCTTATATTACATATCAATTTAATATAAGAATCAGATATCTAATTCTTAGACATTAGATATCTAACATCTAAGAATCTAAGATTAAAAGACTTCCATGTTGACTATATTTTCCATGTTGAAAGAATCAACATGGAAAATATAGCAGGTTGGAAAATACTGCTGTGGAAAAAATACATTTAATAATGATGATAAAGGTCAAATTACATCTGGGGATCTGACACAGAGGACAAAGAATTCATAGATGCACACTATGTGATGAAGAATTGTTGATCCAAAACAACAACAAAAAAACAAATGCCCTTTTATATAATAAGTAAAAATAATTAGAGATTTTAAAGTTATCAACTAGAAAATTTCGGAAGAAATTTAGACGGGGCCTGCCAAGGCGCGCCCGTGGGGTTTTGGGCCCGGCGTCGTCGCGCCACAAATCGGCGTCGACGCCAAAGAACGCCGCGACGTGATCAGTGGCACGCGGAGAACCGCAAGAACGTTAAGTGAGGCGGACGTGCACCGTTCGGTACGATTTAAAATTTTCTCGAGGCTTTTATTTTGGAAGTTTTGTTAAACTTCATTTCAAAGGGCCAAACTAATCCCATGCGTAATAGTCCTTGGGTTAAAATAGTTATATAATGCTGAAAACAGCAATTACATGATGTAAAAATATTCAAGGCTTTTATTTTGAAATTATTATTATGCTCCATTTCAAAGTTCCAAACTAATCCCATGTGTAACAGTGCTTTGGATGAAAAAGTCATATACGGCCAAAAAGAGCAATTACATGATGTAAAAATATTCAAGGCTTTTATTTTGAAATTTTCAGTATGCTTCATTTCAGAGGGCCAAACTATTCCATTGTGTAACAGTGCTTTGGATAAAAATGTCACATAAAGCCAAAAACCGCAATTACATGATGTAAAAATATTCAAGGCTTTTATTTTGAAATTATTATTATGCTCCATTTTAAAGTTCCGAACGAATCCCATGTGTAACAGTGCTTTGGATGAAAAAGTCATACAAAGCCAAAAAGAGCAATGACCTGATGTAAAAATATTCAAGGTTTTTATTTTGAAATTATTATTATGCTTAATTTTAAAGTTCCGAACTAATCACATGTGTAACAGTGCTTTGGATGAAAAAGTCATACAAAGACAGAAACAGCAATTGCATGATGTAAAAATATTCAAGGCTTTTATTTTGAAATTATTATTATGCTCCATTTTAAAGTTCCGAACTAATACCACGTGTAACATTGCTTTGGATGAAAAAGTCACATAAAGCCAAAAACAGCAATTACCTGATGTAACAACATTCAAGGCTTTTATTTTGAAATTATTATTATGCTCCATTTTAAAGTTCCGAACTAATCCCATGTGTAACATTGCTTTGGATGAAAAAGTCATATACGGCCAAAAAGAGCAATTACTTCATGTAAAATATTCAAGGCTTTTATTTTGAAATTTTCAGTATGCTTCATTTTAAAGTTCTGAACTAATACCACGTGTAAGAGTGCTTTGGATGAAAAAGTCAAATAAAGCCAAAAAGAGCAATTACGTCATGTAAAAATATTCAAGGCTTTTATTTTGAAATTTTTGTTAAGCTTCATTTTAAAGGGCCAAACTAATACCACGTGTAACAGTGCTTTGGATGAAAAAGTCACATAAAGCCAAAAACAGCAATTACCTGATGTAAAAATATTCAAGGCTTTCATTTTGAAATTATTATTATGCTCCATTTTAAAGTTCCGAACTAATCCCATGTGTAACATTGCTTCGGATGAAAAAGTCATATACGGCCAAAAAGAGCAATTACGTCATGTAAAATATTCAAGGCTTTTATTTTGAAATTATTATTCTCCATTTTAAAGTTCCAAACTAATCCCATGTGTAACATTGCTTTGGATGAAAAAGTCATATACGGCCAAAAAAAGCAATTACCTGATGTAAAAATATTCAAGGCTTTTATTTTGAAATTATTATTATTCTCCATTTTAAAGTTCCAAAGTAATCCCATGTGTAACAGTGCTTTGGATGAAAACGTCAAATAAAGCCAAAAACAGCAATTACCTGATGTAAAACTATTCAAGGCTTTTATTTTGAAATTATTATTATGCTCCATTTTAAAGTTCCAAACTAATCCCATGTGTAACAGTTACTGAGTTAAATCAGTTATATACAGCCCATAGCAGCAGTAGTTCTAAAGGCCAGTTCTCAGTCCTGATCTGTTTCAACTGAGGATAGATAGAACTACAGCGATGCGTATTCGTAGTCCAAATCAGCAGCCAATAGCCTCTTGAGTTCCGTTGCTATGGCAAATAATGGTCTCAGCAGGTGTGAGCTCTGAGCTGTGAGCTCTCAAACACACAAGTGTGTTTGAGCAAACACACTTTACTGAAAAAAAGCATTGGAAACAAATCCTTCTTGTTCGGGAACCGTAATACATATTCGAAAAGCGTTTCGAGTGTATGACAGTTCAATGTGTCTTCTGCGATAGTCCCGAGATTCATATCTGTACCTCACTCAGAGCATTTACAGCGATGAGAGAAAGAAATGTTGTGCCCAGATATGAACCGAGATGGGCTGTCACTGTAATTTCAGCAAAAATGAGAAAGTTTGGGTCGCTTAGAGGCAAATTGTGGACAAACCGTAACTGGTATCGACGAGCCGTCTTCACTTTCGAAGAGATCACAGACGTATCTACAAAATGAAATTTGAATGGCATTTCTAGGTGAATTTGTGACGACACAGCAAATCCTCAAAAATAGGGTATTTCTAGGATTTTTCCCATTGAGTTATAATGGGGTTTTTTTCGTAGTTTTTTGCGAATTATGTCGCCACGTTAAGCCCAAATCCCACCAAAAATAATAGCTCCAATGGCGTGAATTTTCTGCACGTTTTGATACCTCATTTGTAGGTGTGCACGCAGCGGTATGAGCCGCATTAACGGTTACGGAAGAAAAATAAAGAATTACTAGAAAAACAAAATTTCTGAAGAAATTTAGCCGGGGCCTGCCAAGGCGCGGCCGTGGGGTTCGGGCCCGGCGTCGTCGCGCCACAAATTTGCGTCGACGCCAAAGAACGCCGCGACGTAAGCAGTGGCACGCGGAGAACCGCAAGAACGTTAAGCGAGGCGGACGTGCACCGTTCGGTACGATTTAAAATGTTGTCAAGGCTTTTATTTTGGAAGTTTTGTTAAACTTCATTTCAAAGGGCCAAACTAATCCCATGCGTAATAGTCCTTGGGTTAAAATAGTTATATAATGCTCAAAACACAAGTAGCTGATGTAAAAATATTCAAGGCTTTTATTTTGAAATTTTCAGTATGCTTCATTTCAAAGGGCCAAACTAATACCACGTGTAACAGTGCTTTGGATGAAAAAGTCAAATAAAGCCAAAAAGAGCAATTACGTCATGTAAAATTATTCAAGGCTTTTATTTTGAAATTTTCAGAATGCTTCATTTCAAAGGGCCAAACTAATACCACGTGTAACAGTGCTTTGGATGAAAAAGTCAAATAAAGCCAAAAAGAGCAATTACATGATGTAAAAATATTCAAGGCTTTTATTTTGAAATTTTCAGTATGCTTCATTTTAAAGTTCTGAACTAATACCACGTGTAAGAGTGCTTTGGATGAAAAAGTCAAATAAAGCCAAAAAGAGCAATTACGTCATGTAAAAATATTCAAGGCTTTTATTTTGAAATTTTCAGTATGCTTCATTTTAAAGTTCTGAACTAATACCACGTGTAAGAGTGGTTTGGATGAAAAAGTCAAATAAAGCCAAAAAGAGCAATTACCTGATGTAAAAATATTCAAGGCTTTTATTTTGAAATTTTCAGTATGCTTAATTTTAAAGTTCCAAAATAATCCCATGTGTAACAGTTACTGAGTTAAATCAGTTATATACAGCCCATAGCAGCAGTAGTTCTAAAGGCCAGTTCTCAGTCCTGATCTGTTTCAACTGAGGATAGATAGAACTACAGCGATGCGAATTTGTAGTCCAAATCAGCAGCCAATAGCCTCTTGAGTTCCGTTGCCATGGTAAATAATGGTCTCAGCAGGTGTGAGCTGTGAGTCATACATGCTCAAACACACAATTGTGTGTTTGAGCCAACACGGTTTACTGAAAAAAAGCATTGGAAACAAATCCTTCTTGTTCGGGAACCGTAATACATATTCGAAAAGCGTTTCGAGCGTATGAGAGGCCTATGTGTCGTCTGCGATAGTCCCGAGATTCATATCTGTACCTCACTCAGAGCATTTACAGTGATGAGAGAAAGAAATGTTGTGCCCAGATCTGAAATTCTATTCAAATACATGGGAGAGAGCCTCAGACAGCCTCAGAAAATCCTGTCGCATGACTTTGCTCTGAAGCACCGTGACAGAAAACCGTACGGTCTAGATAAATTTCGAAAACATTTTACCGGAGCAGACAGGCGTATCAATGTCAGGACCGATTTTGATACTAATCGTGCGATATTTGTGGGCGTGATGGCGATTTCAAAAATGATTTGGGCTGAAAAAGTTGTCTTCATCTCTCACTCTAAGCAGCCAGAGACGCACTCTAACTTTAGGAAAAATGAGAAACTTTGGGTCGCTTAGAGGCAAATTGTGGACAAACCGTAACTGGTATCGACGAGCCGTCTTCACTTTCGAAGAGATCACAGACGTATCTACAAAATGAAATTTGAATGGCATTTCTAGGTGAATTTGTGACGACACAGCAAATCCTCAAAAATAGGGTATTTCTAGGATTTTTCCCATTGAGTTATAATGGGGTTTTTTTCGTAGTTTTTTGCGAATTATGTCGCCACGTTAAGGCCAAATCCCACCAGAAGTAATAGCTGGAATGGCGTGAATTTTCTGCAGGTTTTGATACCTCATTTGTAGGTGTGCACCAAGCGGTATGAGCCGCATTAACGGTTACGGAAGAAAAATAAAGAAGAACTAGAAAATTTCGGAAGAAATTTAGCCGGGGCCTGCCAAGGCGCGCCCGTCGGGCATGGGCCCGGCGTCGTCGCGCCACAAATCGGCGTCGACGCTAAAGAACGCCGCGACGTGATCAGCGGCACGCGGAGAACCGCAAGAACGTTAAGCGAGGCGGACGTGCACCGTTCGGTACGATTTAAAATGTTGTCGAGGCTTTTATTTTGGAAGTTTTGTTAAACTTCATTTCAAAGGGCCAAACTAATCCCATGCGTAATAGTCCTTGGGTTAAAATAGTTATATAATGCTCAAAACACAAGTAGCTGATGTAAAAATATTCAAGGCTTTTATTTTGAAATTTTCAGTATGCTTCATTTCAAAGGGCCAAACTAATACCACGTGTAACAGTGCTTTGGATGAAAAAGTCAAATAAAGCCAAAAAGAGCAATTACGTCATGTAAAATTATTCAAGGCTTTTATTTTGAAATTTTCACAATGCTTCATTTCAAAGGGCCAAACTAATACCACGTGTAACAGTGCTTTGGATGAAAAAGTCAAATAAAGCCAAAAAGAGCAATTACGTCATGTAAAATTATTCAAGGCTTTTATTTTGAAATTTTCACAATGCTTCATTTCAAAGGGCCAAACTAATACCACGTGTAACAGTGCTTTGGATGAAAAAGTCATATAAAGCCAAAAACAGCAATTACCTGATGTAAAAATATTCAAGGCTTTTATTTTGAAATTATTATTATGCTCCATTTTAAAGTTCCAAACTAATCCCATGTGTAACAGTGCTTTGGATGAAAACGTCAAATAAAGCCAAAAACAGCAATTACCTGATGTAAAAATATTCAAGGCTTTTATTTTGAAATTATTATTCTCCATTTTAAAGTTCCAAACTAATCCCATGTGTAACATTGCTTTGGATGAAAAAGTCATATACGGCCAAAAAAAGCAATTACCTGATGTAAAAATATTCAAGGCTTTTATTTTGAAATTGTTATTATTCTCCATTTTAAAGTTCCAAAGTAATCCCATGTGTAACAGTGCTTTGGATGAAAACGTCAAATAAAGCCAAAAACAGCAATTACCTGATGTAAAACTATTCAAGGCTTTTATTTTGAAATTATTATTATGCTTAATTTTAAAGTTCCAAACTAATCCCATGTGTAACAGTTACTGAGTTCAATCAGTTATATACAGCCCATAGCAGCAGGTAGTTCTAAAGGCCAGTTCTCAGTCCTGATCTGTTTCAACTGAGGATAGATAGAACTACAGCGATGCGTATCTGTAGTCCAAATCAGCAGCCAATAGCCTCTTGAGTTCCGTTGCTATGGTAAATAATGGTCTCAGCAGGTGTGAGCTCTGAGCGCTGAGCTCTCAAACACACAATTGTGTGTTTGAGCAAACACATTTTACTGACAAAAAAGCATTGGAAACAAATCCTTCTTGTTCGGGAACCGTAATACATATTCGAAAAGCGTTTGCAGCGTATGACAGTTCAATGTGTCTTCTGCGATAGTCCCGAGATTCATATCTGTACCTCACTCAGAGCATTTACAGCGATGAGAGAAAGAAATGTTGTGCCCAGATCTGAAATTCTATTCAAATACATGGGAGAGAGCCTCAGACAGCCTCAGAAAATCCTGTCGCATGACTTTGCTCTGAAGCACCGTGACAGAAAACCGTACGGTCTAGATAAATTTCGAAAACATTTTACCGGAGCAGACAGGCGTATCAATGTCAGGACCGATTTTGATACTAATCGTGCGATATTTGTGGGCGTGATGGCGATTTCAAAAATGATTTGGGTTGAAAAAGTTGTCTTCATCTCTCACTCTAAGCAGCCAGAAACGCACTCTAACTTGAGCAAAAATGAGAAACTTTGGGTCGCTTAGAGGCAAATTGTGGACAAACCGTAACTGGTATCGACGAGCCGTCTTCACTTTCGAAGAGATCACAGACGTATCTACAAAATGAAATTTGAATGGCATTTCTAGGTGAATTTGTGACGACACAGCAAATCCTCAAAAATAGGGTATTTCTAGGATTTTTCCCATTGAGTTATAATGGGGTTTTTTTCGCAGTTTTTTGCGAATTATGTCGCCACGTTAAGCCCAAATCCCACCAAAAATAATAGCTCCAATGGCGTGAATTTTCTGCACGTTTTGATACCTCATTTGTAGGTGTGCACCCAGCGGTATGAGCCGCATTAACGGTTACGGAAGAAAAATAAAGAATAACTAGAAAATTTCTGAAGAAATTTAGCAGGGGCCTGCCAAAGCTTGCCCGTCGGTTCGGGCCCGGCGTTGTCACGCTACAAATTAGCATCGATGCTAAAGAACGCTTCAATGTAATCAATAACTGGCTTTCACGAAAGCCAGTTAGCAAATTGCTAACATGTGAACAAATTGTGATTCCGGTTTTTGTCGTGGAAAAAATATTCCATCAAGCTAGCAGCTACGCTATCAGAGCCACAACAAAATATCCCACAGCAGTCAAACTTGTAAAATCAATCACATTTCTTAAAGAACACATTACATTTAACAACTGTAAGCAGTTCTAATAATATAGTAATTAAATGAAATAGTATATTTTATGGACAGAACACAAACACTTCTTACCGTTAAGCTTCTTCTGCTTCTTTAAACACAAGTAGCTGATGTAAAAATATTCAAGGCTTTTATTTTGAAATTTTCAGTATGCTTCATTTCAAAGGGCCAAACTAATACCACGTGTAACAGTGCTTTGGATGAAAAAGTCAAATAAAGCCAAAAAGAGCAATTACGTCATGTAAAATTATTCAAGGCTTTTATTTTGAAATTTTCAGAATGCTTCATTTCAAAGGGCCAAACTAATACCACGTGTAACAGTGCTTTGGATGAAAAAGTCAAATAAAGCCAAAAAGAGCAATTACCTGATGTAAAAATATTCAAGGCTTTTATTTTGAAATTATTATTATGCTCCATTTTAAAGTTCCAAACTAATCCCATGTGTAACAGTGCTTTGGATGAAAAAGTCATATAAAGCCAAAAACAGCAATTACCTGATGTAAAAATATTCAAGGCTTTTATTTTGAAATTTTCAGTATGCTTCATTTCAAAGTTCCAAAGTAATCCCATGTGTAACAGTGCTTTGGATGAAAACGTCAAATAAAGCCAAAAACAGCAATTACCTGATGTAAAAATATTCAAGGCTTTTATTTTGAAATTATTATTATGCTCCATTTTAAAGTTCCGAACTAATCCCATGTGTAACATTGCTTTGGATGAAAAAGTCATATACGGCCAAAAAGAGCAATTACTTCATGTAAAATATTCAAGGCTTTTATTTTGAAATTTTCAGTATGCTTCATTTTAAAGTTCTGAACTAATACCACGTGTAAGAGTGCTTTGGATGAAAAAGTCAAATAAAGCCAAAAAGAGCAATTACGTCATGTAAAAATATTCAAGGCTTTTATTTTGAAACTTTTGTTAAGCTTCATTTCAAAGGGCCAAACTAATACCACGTGTAACAGTGCTTTGGATGAAAAAGTCAAATAAAGCCAAAAAGAGCAATTACATGATGTAAAAATATTCAAGGCTTTAATTTTGAAATTTTTGTTAATATTCATTTCAAAGGGCCAAACTAATACCATGTGTAACAGTGCTTTGGATGAAAAAGTCAAATAAAGCCAAAAAGAGCAATTACGTCATGTAAAAATATTCAAGGCTTTTATTTTGAAATTTGCAGGATGCTTCATTTCAAAGGGCCAAACTAATCCCATGCGTAATAGTCCTTCGGTTAAAATAGTTATATAATGCTCAAAACACAAGTAGCTGATGTAAAAATATTCAAGGCTTTTATTTTGAAATTTTTGTTAAGCTTCATTTTAAAGGGCCAAACTAATACCATGTGTAACAGTGCTTTGGATGAAAAAGTCAAATAAAGCCAAAAAAGAGCAATTACGTCATGTAAAAATATTCAGGGCTTTTATTGTGAAATTTTCAATATGCTTAATTTTAAAGTGTAAAACTAATCCCATGTGTAACAGTTACTGAGTTAAATCAGTTATATACAGCCCAAAGCAGCAAGTAGTTGTAAAGGCCAGTTCTCAGTCCTGATCTGTTTCAACTGAGGATAGATAGAACTACAACGATGCGTATTCGTAGTCCTAACCAGCAGCCAATAGCCTCTTGAGTTCCGTTGCTATGGCAAATAATGGTCTCAGCAGGTGTGAGCTCTGAGCTGTGAGCTCTCAAACACACAAGTGTGTTTGAGCAAACACACTTTACTGAAAAAAAGCATTGGAAACAAATCCTTCTTGTTCGGGAACCGTAATACATATTCGAAAAGCGTTTTAAGCGTATGACAGTTCAATGTGTCTTCTGCGATAGTCCCGAGATTCATATCTGTACCTCACTCAGAGCATTTACAGTGATGAGAGAAAGAAATGTTGTGCCCAGATATGAACCGAGGTCGGCTGTCACTCTAATATGAGCAAAAATGAGAAACTTTGGGTCGCTTAGAGGCAAATTGTGGACAAACCATAACTGGTATCGACGAGCCGTCTTCACTTTCGAAGAGATCACAGACGTATCTACAAAATGAAATTTGAATGGCATTTCTAGGTGAATTTGTGACGACACAGCAAATCCTCAAAAATAGGGTATTTCTAGGATTTTTCCCATTGAGTTATAATGGGGTTTTTTTCGTAGTTTTTTGCGAATTATGTCGCCATGTTAATCCCGAATCCCACCAAAAGTAATAGCTGGAATGGCGTGAATTTTCTGCACGTTTTGATACCTCTTTTGTAGGTGTGCACGCAGCGGTATGAGCCGCATTAACGGTTACGGATGAAAAATAAAGAATAATAATAACTAGAAAATTTCGGAAGAAATTTAGCCGGGGCCTGCCAAGGCGCGCCCGTCGGGCATGGGCCCGGCGTCGTCGCGCCACAAATCGGCGTCGACGCCAAAGGACGCCGCGACGTGATCAGTGGCACGCGGAGAACCGCAAGAACGTTAAGCGAGGCGGACGTGCACCGTTCGGTACGATTTAAAATGTTGTCAAGGCTTTTATTTTGGAAGTTTTGTTAACCTTCATTTCAAAGGGCCAAACTAATCCCATGCGTAATAGTCCTTGGGTTAAAATAGTTATATAATGCTCAAAACACAAGTAGCTGATGTAAAAATATTCAAGGCTTTTATTTTGAAATTTTCAGTATGCTTCATTTCAAAGGGCCAAACTAATACCACGTGTAACAGTGCTTTGGATGAAAAAGTCAAATAAAGCCAAAAAGAGCAATTACGTCATGTAAAATTATTCAAGGCTTTTATTTTGAAATTTTCAGAATGCTTCATTTCAAAGGGCCAAACTAATACCACGTGTAACAGTGCTTTGGATGAAAAAGTCAAATAAAGCCAAAAAGAGCAATTACCTGATGTAAAAATATTCAAGGCTTTTATTTTGAAATTATTATTATGCTCCATTTTAAAGTTCCAAACTAATCCCATGTGTAACAGTGCTTTGGATGAAAAAGTCATATAAAGCCAAAAACAGCAATTACCTGATGTAAAAATATTCAAGGCTTTTATTTTGAAATTTTCAGTATGCTTCATTTCAAAGTTCCAAAGTAATCCCATGTGTAACAGTGCTTTGGATGAAAACGTCAAATAAAGCCAAAAACAGCAATTACCTGATGTAAAAATATTCAAGGCTTTTATTTTGAAATTATTATTATGCTCCATTTTAAAGTTCCGAACTAATCCCATGTGTAACATTGCTTTGGATGAAAAAGTCATATACGGCCAAAAAGAGCAATTACTTCATGTAAAATATTCAAGGCTTTTATTTTGAAATTTTCAGTATGCTTCATTTTAAAGTTCTGAACTAATACCACGTGTAAGAGTGCTTTGGATGAAAAAGTCAAATAAAGCCAAAAAGAGCAATTACGTCATGTAAAAATATTCAAGGCTTTTATTTTGAAACTTTTGTTAAGCTTCATTTCAAAGGGCCAAACTAATACCACGTGTAACAGTGCTTTGGATGAAAAAGTCAAATAAAGCCAAAAAGAGCAATTACATGATGTAAAAATATTCAAGGCTTTAATTTTGAAATTTTTGTTAATATTCATTTCAAAGGGCCAAACTAATACCATGTGTAACAGTGCTTTGGATGAAAAAGTCAAATAAAGCCAAAAAGAGCAATTACGTCATGTAAAAATATTCAAGGCTTTTATTTTGAAATTTGCAGGATGCTTCATTTCAAAGGGCCAAACTAATCCCATGCGTAATAGTCCTTCGGTTAAAATAGTTATATAATGCTCAAAACACAAGTAGCTGATGTAAAAATATTCAAGGCTTTTATTTTGAAATTTTTGTTAAGCTTCATTTTAAAGGGCCAAACTAATACCATGTGTAACAGTGCTTTGGATGAAAAAGTCAAATAAAGCCAAAAAAGAGCAATTACGTCATGTAAAAATATTCAGGGCTTTTATTGTGAAATTTTCAATATGCTTAATTTTAAAGTGTAAAACTAATCCCATGTGTAACAGTTACTGAGTTAAATCAGTTATATACAGCCCAAAGCAGCAAGTAGTTGTAAAGGCCAGTTCTCAGTCCTGATCTGTTTCAACTGAGGATAGATAGAACTACAACGATGCGTATTCGTAGTCCTAACCAGCAGCCAATAGCCTCTTGAGTTCCGTTGCTATGGCAAATAATGGTCTCAGCAGGTGTGAGCTCTGAGCTGTGAGCTCTCAAACACACAAGTGTGTTTGAGCAAACACACTTTACTGAAAAAAAGCATTGGAAACAAATCCTTCTTGTTCGGGAACCGTAATACATATTCGAAAAGCGTTTCGAGCGTATGACAGTTCAATGTGTCTTCTGCGATAGTCCCGAGATTCATATCTGTACCTCACTCAGAGCATTTACAGTGATGAGAGAAAGAAATGTTGTGCCCAGATATGAACCGAGGTCGGCTGTCACTCTAATATGAGCAAAAATGAGAAACTTTGGGTCGCTTAGAGGCAAATTGTGGACAAACCATAACTGGTATCGACGAGCCGTCTTCACTTTCGAAGAGATCACAGACGTATCTACAAAATGAAATTTGAATGGCATTTCTAGGTGAATTTGTGACGACACAGCAAATCCTCAAAAATAGGGTATTTCTAGGATTTTTCCCATTGAGTTATAATGGGGTTTTTTTCGTAGTTTTTTGCGAATTATGTCGCCATGTTAATCCCGAATCCCACCAAAAGTAATAGCTGGAATGGCGTGAATTTTCTGCACGTTTTGATACCTCTTTTGTAGGTGTGCACGCAGCGGTATGAGCCGCATTAACGGTTACGGATGAAAAATAAAGAATAACTAGAAAAACAAAATTTCTGAAGAAATTTAGCCGGGGCCTGCCAAGGCGCGCCCGTCGGGCTTGGGCCCGGCGTCGTCACGCCACAAATTGGCGTCGACGCTAAAGAACGCCGCGACGTAATCAGTGGCACGCGGAGAACCGCAAGAACGTTAAGCGAGGCGGACGTGCACCATTCGGTACGATTTAAAATGTTGTCAAGGCTTTTATTTTGGAAGTTTTGTTAAACTTCATTTCAAAGGGCCAAACTAATCCCATGCGTAATAGTCCTTGGGTTAAAATAGTTATATAATGCTCAAAACACAAGTAGCTGATGTAAAAATATTCAAGGCTTTTATTTTGAAATTTTCAGTATGCTCCATTTTAAATTTCCGAACTAATCCCATGTGTAACAGTGCTTTGGATGAAAAAGTCATATACGGCCAAAAAAAGCAATTACGTCATGTAAAATATTCAAGGCTTTTATTTTGAAATTTTTAGTATGCTTAATTTTAAAGTTCCAAACTAATCCCATGTGTAACATTGCTTTGGATGAAAAAGTCATATACGGCCAATAAGAGCAATTACGTCATGTAAAATATTCAAGGCTTTTATTTTGAAATTATTATTATGCTCCATTTTAAAGTTCCGAACTAATCCCATGTGTAACATTGCTTTGGATGAAAAAGTCATATACGGCCAATAAGAGCAATTACGTCATGTAAAATATTCAAGGCTTTTATTTTGAAATTATTATTATGCTCCATTTTAAAGTTCCAAACTAATCCCATGTGTAACATTGCTTTGGATGAAAAAGTCATATACGGCCAAAAAGAGCAATTACGTCATGTAAAATATTCAAGGCTTTTATTTTGAAATTTTCAGTATGCTTAATTTTAAAGTTCCAAACTAATCCCATGTGTAACAGTTACTGAGTTAAATCAGTTATATACAGCCCATAGCAGCAGGTAGTTCTAAAGGCCAGTTCTCAGTCCTGATCTGTTTCAACTGAGGATAGATAGAACTACAGCGATGCGTATCTGTAGTCCAAATCAGCAGCCAATAGCCTCTTGAGTTCCGTTGCTATGGTAAATAATGGTCTCAGCAGGGTGTGAGCTCTGAGCGCTGAGCTCTCAAACACACAATTGTGTGTTTGAGCAAACACATTTTACTGACAAAAAAGCATTGGAAACAAATCCTTCTTGTTCGGGAACCGTAATACATATTCGAAAAGCGTTTGCAGCGTATGACAGTTCAATGTGTCTTCTGCGATAGTCCCGAGATTCATATCTGTACCTCACTCAGAACATTTACAGCGATGAGAGAAAGAAATGTTGTGCCCAGATCTGAAATTCTATTCAAATACATGGGAGAGAGCCTCAGACAGCCTCAGAAAATCCTGTCGCATGACTTTGCTCTGAAGCACCGTGACAGAAAACCGTACGGTCTAGATAAATTTCGAAAACATTTTACCGGAGCAGACAGGCGTATCAATGTCAGGACCGATTTTGATACTAATCGTGCGATATTTGTGGGCGTGATGGCGATTTCAAAAATGATTTGGGTTGAAAAAGTTGTCTTCATCTCTCACTCTAAGCAGCCAGAAACGCACTCTAACTTGAGCAAAAATGAGAAACTTTGGGTCGCTTAGAGGCAAATTGTGGACAAACCGTAACTGGTATCGACGAGCCGTCTTCACTTTCGAAGAGATCACAGACGTATCTACAAAATGAAATTTGAATGGCATTTCTAGGTGAATTTGTGACGACACAGCAAATCCTCAAAAATAGGGTATTTCTAGGATTTTTCCCATTGAGTTATAATGGGGTTTTTTTCGCAGTTTTTTGCGAATTATGTCGCCACGTTAAGCCCAAATCCCACCAAAAATAATAGCTCCAATGGCGTGAATTTTCTGCACGTTTTGATACCTCATTTGTAGGTGTGCACCCAGCGGTATGAGCCGCATTAACGGTGACGGAAGAAAAATAAAGAATTATAATAAAGAGACACTTTGTTGGGTGTAGAGTAATAGGTTCCTGCCATTGCTTTGCATGGCAGGCCCCAACTAGAAAATTTCTGAAGAAATTTAGCCGGGGCCTGCCAAGGCGGTACGATTTAAAATGTTGTCGAGGCTTTTATTGTGGAAGTTTTGTTAAACTTCATTTCAAAGGGCCAAACTAATCCCATGCGTAATAGTCCTTGGGTTAAAATAGTTATATAATGCTGAAAACACAAGTAGCTGATGTAAAAAAATGAAAGGGTTTTATTTTGAAATTTTCAGTATGCTTCATTTTTAAGTTCCGAACTAATACCACGTGTAAGAGTGCTTTGGATGAAAAAGTCAAATAAAGCCAAAAAGAGCTATTACGTCATGTAAAAATATTCAAGGCTTTTATTTTGAAATTATTATTATGCTCCATTTTAAAGTTCCAAACTAATCCCATGTGTAACAGTGCTTTGGATGAAAAAGTCATATACGGCCAAAAAAAGCAATTACATGATGTAAAAATATTCAAGGCTTTTATTTTGAAATTTTCAGTATGCTTCATTTCAGAGGGCCAAACTAATACCACGTGTAACAGTGCTTTGGATGAAAAAGTCATATACGGCCAAAAAGAGCAATTACGTCATGTAAAATATTCAAGGCTTTTATTTTGAAATTTTCAGTATGCTTAATTTTAAAGTTCCGAACTAATCCCATGTGTAACAGTGCTTTGGATGGAAAAGTCAGATAAAGCCAAAAAGAGCAATTACGTGATGTAAAAATATTCAGGGCTTTTATTTTGAAATTATTATTATGCTCCATTTTAAAGTTCCAAACTAATCCCATGTGTAACAGTGCTTTGGATGAAAAAGTCATATAAAGCCAAAAACAGCAATTACCTGATGTAAAAATATTCAAGGCTTTTATTTTGAAATTATTATTCTCCATTTTAAAGTTCCAAACTAATCCCATGTGTAACATTGCTTTGGATGAAAAAGTCATATACGGCCAAAAAAAGCAATTACCTGATGTGAAAATATTCAAGGCTTTTATTTTGAAATTATTATTCTCCATTTTAAAGTTCCAAAGTAATCCCATGTGTAACAGTGCTTTGGATGAAAACGTCAAATAAAGCCAAAAACAGCAATTACCTGATGTAAAAATATTCAAGGCTTTTATTTTGAAATTATTATTATGCTCCATTTTAAAGTTCCAAACTAATCCCATGTGTAACAGTTACTGAGTTAAATCAGTTATATACAGCCCATAGCAGCAGTAGTTCTAAAGGCCAGTTCTCAGTCCTGATCTGTTTCAACTGAGGATAGATAGAACTACAGTGATGCGTATTCGTAGTCCTAACCAGCAGCCAATAGCCTCTTGAGTTCCGTTGCTATGGCAAATAATGGTCTCAGCAGGTGTGAGCTCTGAGCTGTGAGCTCTCAAACACACAAGTGTGTTTGAGCAAACACACTTTACTGAAAAAAAGCATTGGAAACAAATCCTTCTTGTTCGGGAACCGTAATACATATTCGAAAAGCGTTTCGAGCGTATGACAGTTCAATGTGTCTTCTGCGATAGTCCCGAGATTCATATCTGTACCTCACTCAGAGTATTTACAGCGATGAGAGAAAGAAATGTTGTGCCCAGATCTGAAATTCTATTCAAATACATGGGAGAGAGCCTCAGACAGCCTCAGAAAATCCTGTCGCATGACTTTGCTCTGAAGCACCGTGACAGAAAACCGTACGGTCTAGATAAATTTCGAAAACATTTTACCGGAGCAGACAGGCGTATCAATGTCAGGACCGATTTTGATACTAATCGTGCGATATTTGTGGCCGTGATGGCGATTTCAAAAATGATTTGGGTGGAAAAAGTTGTCTTCATCTCTCACTCTAATCAGCGAGAGAAGCACTCTAACTTTAGGAAAAATGAGAAACTTTGGGTCGCTTAGAGGCAAATTGTGGACAAACCGTAACTGGTATCGACAAGCCGTCTTCACTTTCGAAGAGATCACAGACGTATCTACAAAATGAAATTTGAATGGCATTTCTAGGTGAATTTGTGACGACACAGAAAATCCTCAAAAATAGGGTATTTCCAGGATTTTTCCCATTGACTTATAATGGGTTTTTTTTCGTAGTTTTTTGCGAATTATGTCGCCACGTTAAGCCCAAATCCCACCACAAATAATAGCTCCAATGGCGTGAATTTTCTGCACGTTTTGATACCTCATTTGTAGGTGTGCACCCAGCGGTATGAGCCGCATTAACGGTGACGGAAGAAAAATAAAGAATTATAATAAAGAGACACTTTGTTGGGTGTAGAGTAATAGGTTCCTGCCATTGCTTTGCATGGCAGGCCCCAACTAGAAAATTTCGGAAGAAATTTAGCCGGGGCCTGCCAAGGCGCGCCCGTGGGGTTCGGGCCCGGCGTCGTCACGCCACAAATCGGCATCGACGCTAAAGAACGCCGCGACGTAATCAATGGCACGCGGAGAACCGCAAGAACGTTAAGCGAGGCGGACGTGCACCATTCAGTACGATTTAAAATTTTTGTCAAGGCTTTTATTTTGGAAGTTTTGTTAAACTTCATTTTAAAGTTCCGAACTAATCCCATGTGTAACAGTGCTTTGGATGAAAAAGTCATACAAAGCCAAAAACAGCAATTGCATGATGTAAAAATATTCAAGGCTTTTATTTTGAAATTTTCAGTATGCTCCATTTTAAAGTTCTGAACGAATCCCATGTGTAACAGTGCTTTGGATAAAAAAGTCACATAAAGCCAAAAAGCGCAATTACCTGATGTAAAAATATGCAAGGCTTTTATTTTGAAATTATTATTATGCTCCATTTTAAAGTTCCGAACTAATCCCATGTGTAACAGTGCTTTGGATGAAAAAGTCACATAAAGCCAAAAAGCGCAATTACCTGATGTAAAAATATTCAAGGCTTTTATTTTGAAATTATTATTATGCTCCATTTTAAAGTTCCGAACAAATCCCATGTGTAACAGTGCTTTGGATGAAAAAGTCATATACGGCCAAAAAGAGCAATTACATGACGTAAAAATATTCAAGGCTTTTATTTTGAAATTTTCAGTATGCTTCATTTCAGAGGGCCAAACTATTCCATTGTGTAACAGTGCTTTGGATAAAAAAGTCACATAAAGCCAAAAAGCGCAATTACCTGATGTAAAAATATTCAAGGCTTTTATTTTGAAATTATTATTATGCTCCATTTTAAAGTTCCGAACTAATCCCATGTGTAACATTGCTTTGGATGAAAAAGTCATATACGGCCAATAAGAGCAATTACGTCATGTAAAATATTCAAGGCTTTTATTTTGAAATTATTATTATGCTCCATTTTAAAGTTCCAAACTAATCCCATGTGTAACATTGCTTTGGATGAAAAAGTCATATACGGCCAAAAAGAGCAATTACGTCATGTAAAATATTCAAGGCTTTTATTTTGAAATTTTCAGTATGCTTAATTTTAAAGTTCCAAACTAATCCCATGTGTAACAGTTACTGAGTTCAATCAGTTATATACAGCCCATAGCAGCAGGTAGTTCTAAAGGCCAGTTCTCAGTCCTGATCTGTTTCAACTGAGGATAGATAGAACTACAGCGATGCGTATCTGTAGTCCAAATCAGCAGCCAATAGCCTCTTGAG
Source organism: Xiphophorus maculatus (assembly GCF_002775205.1). Lineage (NCBI taxonomy): Eukaryota > Metazoa > Chordata > Actinopteri > Cyprinodontiformes > Poeciliidae > Xiphophorus > Xiphophorus maculatus. Next base: position 13,016,228 of record NC_036452.1, on the reverse strand, counting down.
TTCCGTTGCTATGGTAAATAATGGTCTCAGCAGGTGTGAGCTCTGAGCGCTGAGCTCTCAAACACACAATTGTGTGTTTGAGCAAACACATTTTACTGACAAAAAAGCATTGGAAACAAATCCTTCTTGTTCGGGAACCGTAATACATATTCGAAAAGCGTTTGCAGCGTATGACAGTTCAATGTGTCTTCTGCGATAGTCCCGAGATTCATATCTGTACCTCACTCAGAACATTTACAGCGATGAGAGAAAGAAATGTTGTGCCCAGATCTGAAATTCTATTCAAATACATGGGAGAGAGCCTCAGACAGCCTCAGAAAATCCTGTCGCATGACTTTGCTCTGAAGCACCGTGACAGAAAACCGTACGGTCTAGATAAATTTCGAAAACATTTTACCGGAGCAGACAGGCGTATCAATGTCAGGACCGATTTTGATACTAATCGTGCGATATTTGTGGGCGTGATGGCGATTTCAAAAATGATTTGGGTTGAAAAAGTTGTCTTCATCTCTCACTCTAAGCAGCCAGAAACGCACTCTAACTTGAGCAAAAATGAGAAACTTTGGGTCGCTTAGAGGCAAATTGTGGACAAACCGTAACTGGTATCGACGAGCCGTCTTCACTTTCGAAGAGATCACAGACGTATCTACAAAATGAAATTTGAATGGCATTTCTAGGTGAATTTGTGACGACACAGCAAATCCTCAAAAATAGGGTATTTCTAGGATTTTTCCCATTGAGTTATAATGGGGTTTTTTTCGCAGTTTTTTGCGAATTATGTCGCCACGTTAAGCCCAAATCCCACCAAAAATAATAGCTCCAATGGCGTGAATTTTCTGCACGTTTTGATACCTCATTTGTAGGTGTGCACCCAGCGGTACGAGCCGCATTAACGGTTACGGAAGAAAAATAAAGAATTATAATAATATTAAAGAGACGCTTGTTGGGTGTAGAGTAATAGGTTCCTGCCATTGCTTTGCATGGCAGGCCCCAACTAGAAAATTTCGGAAGAAATTTAGCCGGGGCCTGCCAAGGCGCGCCCGTCGGGCATGGGCCCGGCGTCGTCGCGCCACAAATCGGCGTCGACGCCAAAGGACGCCGCGACGTGATCAGTGGCACGCGGAGAACCGCAAGAACGTTAAGCGAGGCGGACGTGCACCGTTCGGTACGATTTAAAATGTTGTCAAGGCTTTTATTTTGGAAGTTTTGTTAACCTTCATTTCAAAGGGCCAAACTAATCCCATGCGTAATAGTCCTTGGGTTAAAATAGTTATATAATGCTCAAAACACAAGTAGCTGATGTAAAAATATTCAAGGCTTTTATTTTGAAATTTTCAGTATGCTTCATTTCAAAGGGCCAAACTAATACCACGTGTAACAGTGCTTTGGATGAAAAAGTCAAATAAAGCCAAAAAGAGCAATTACGTCATGTAAAATTATTCAAGGCTTTTATTTTGAAATTTTCAGAATGCTTCATTTCAAAGGGCCAAACTAATACCACGTGTAACAGTGCTTTGGATGAAAAAGTCAAATAAAGCCAAAAAGAGCAATTACCTGATGTAAAAATATTCAAGGCTTTTATTTTGAAATTATTATTATGCTCCATTTTAAAGTTCCAAACTAATCCCATGTGTAACAGTGCTTTGGATGAAAAAGTCATATAAAGCCAAAAACAGCAATTACCTGATGTAAAAATATTCAAGGCTTTTATTTTGAAATTTTCAGTATGCTTCATTTCAAAGTTCCAAAGTAATCCCATGTGTAACAGTGCTTTGGATGAAAACGTCAAATAAAGCCAAAAACAGCAATTACCTGATGTAAAAATATTCAAGGCTTTTATTTTGAAATTATTATTATGCTCCATTTTAAAGTTCCGAACTAATCCCATGTGTAACATTGCTTTGGATGAAAAAGTCATATACGGCCAAAAAGAGCAATTACTTCATGTAAAATATTCAAGGCTTTTATTTTGAAATTTTCAGTATGCTTCATTTTAAAGTTCTGAACTAATACCACGTGTAAGAGTGCTTTGGATGAAAAAGTCAAATAAAGCCAAAAAGAGCAATTACGTCATGTAAAAATATTCAAGGCTTTTATTTTGAAACTTTTGTTAAGCTTCATTTCAAAGGGCCAAACTAATACCACGTGTAACAGTGCTTTGGATGAAAAAGTCAAATAAAGCCAAAAAGAGCAATTACATGATGTAAAAATATTCAAGGCTTTAATTTTGAAATTTTTGTTAATATTCATTTCAAAGGGCCAAACTAATACCATGTGTAACAGTGCTTTGGATGAAAAAGTCAAATAAAGCCAAAAAGAGCAATTACGTCATGTAAAAATATTCAAGGCTTTTATTTTGAAATTTGCAGGATGCTTCATTTCAAAGGGCCAAACTAATCCCATGCGTAATAGTCCTTCGGTTAAAATAGTTATATAATGCTCAAAACACAAGTAGCTGATGTAAAAATATTCAAGGCTTTTATTTTGAAATTTTTGTTAAGCTTCATTTTAAAGGGCCAAACTAATACCATGTGTAACAGTGCTTTGGATGAAAAAGTCAAATAAAGCCAAAAAAGAGCAATTACGTCATGTAAAAATATTCAGGGCTTTTATTGTGAAATTTTCAATATGCTTAATTTTAAAGTGTAAAACTAATCCCATGTGTAACAGTTACTGAGTTAAATCAGTTATATACAGCCCAAAGCAGCAAGTAGTTGTAAAGGCCAGTTCTCAGTCCTGATCTGTTTCAACTGAGGATAGATAGAACTACAACGATGCGTATTCGTAGTCCTAACCAGCAGCCAATAGCCTCTTGAGTTCCGTTGCTATGGCAAATAATGGTCTCAGCAGGTGTGAGCTCTGAGCTGTGAGCTCTCAAACACACAAGTGTGTTTGAGCAAACACACTTTACTGAAAAAAAGCATTGGAAACAAATCCTTCTTGTTCGGGAACCGTAATACATATTCGAAAAGCGTTTTAAGCGTATGACAGTTCAATGTGTCTTCTGCGATAGTCCCGAGATTCATATCTGTACCTCACTCAGAGCATTTACAGTGATGAGAGAAAGAAATGTTGTGCCCAGATATGAACCGAGGTCGGCTGTCACTCTAATATGAGCAAAAATGAGAAACTTTGGGTCGCTTAGAGGCAAATTGTGGACAAACCATAACTGGTATCGACGAGCCGTCTTCACTTTCGAAGAGATCACAGACGTATCTACAAAATGAAATTTGAATGGCATTTCTAGGTGAATTTGTGACGACACAGCAAATCCTCAAAAATAGGGTATTTCTAGGATTTTTCCCATTGAGTTATAATGGGGTTTTTTTCGTAGTTTTTTGCGAATTATGTCGCCATGTTAATCCCGAATCCCACCAAAAGTAATAGCTGGAATGGCGTGAATTTTCTGCACGTTTTGATACCTCTTTTGTAGGTGTGCACGCAGCGGTATGAGCCGCATTAACGGTTACGGATGAAAAATAAAGAATAATAGAAAATTTCGGAAGAAATTTAGACGGGGCCTGCCAAGGCGCGCCCGTGGGGTTCGGGCCCGGCGTCGTCGCGCCACAAATCGGCGTCGACGCCAAAGAACGCCGCGACGTCACCAGTGGCACGCGGAGAACCGCAAGAACGTTAAGCGAGGCGGACGTGCACCGTTCGGTACGATTTAAAATGTTGTCAAGGCTTTTATTTTGGAAGTTTCAGTATGCTTCATTTCAAAGGGCCAAACTAATCCCATGCGTAATAGTCCTTGGGTTAAAATAGTTATATAATGCTCAAAACACAAGTAGCTGATGTAAAAGTATTCAAGGCTTTTATTTTGAAATTTTCAGTATGCTTCATTTTAAAGTTCTGAACTAATACCACGTGTAAGAGTGCTTTGGATGAAAAAGTCAAATAAAGCCAAAAAGAGCAATTACGTCATGTAAAAATATTCAAGGCTTTTATTTTGAAATTTTCAGTATGCTTCATTTCAAAGGGCCAAACTAATACCATGTGTAACAGTGCTTTGGATGAAAAAGTCAAATAAAGCCAAAAAGAGCAATTACATGATGTCAAAATATTCAAGGCTTTTATTTTGAAATTTTTGTTAATCTTCATTTCAAAGGGCCAAACTAATACCATGTGTAACAGTGCTTTGGATGAAAAAGTCATACAAAGCCAAAAACAGCAATTGCATGATGTAAAAATATTCAAGGCTTTTATTTTGAAATTATTACTTTGCTCCATTTTAAAGTTCCAAACTAATCCCATGTGTAACAGTGCTGTGGATGAAAAAGTCATATACGGCCAAAAAAAGCAATTACATGATGTAAAAATATTCAAGGCTTTTATTTTGAAATTTTCAGTATGCTTCATTTCAGAGGGCCAAACTAATACCACGTGTAACAGTGCTTTGGATGAAAAAGTCACATAAAGCCAAAAACAGCAATTACCTGATGTAAAAATATTCAAGGCTTTTATTTTGAAATTATTATTATGCTCCATTTTAAAGTTCCGAACTAATCCCATGTGTAAGAGTGCTTTGGATGAAAAAGTCAAATAAAGCCAAAAAGAGCAATTACGTCATGTAAAAATATTCAAGGCTTTTATTTTGAAACTTTTGTTAAGCTTCATTTCAAAGGGCCAAACTAATACCACGTGTAACAGTGCTTTGGATGAAAAAGTCAAATAAAGCCAAAAAGAGCAATTACATGATGTAAAAATATTCAAGGCTTTTATTTTGAAATTTTTGTTAATATTCATTTCAAAGGGCCAAACTAATACCATGTGTAACAGTGCTTTGGATGAAAAAGTCACATAAAGCCAAAAACAGCAATTACCTGATGTAAAAATATTCAAGGCTTTTATTTTGAAATTATTATTATGCTCCATTTTAAAGTTCCGAACTAATCCCATGTGTAACATTGCTTCGGATGAAAAAGTCATATACGGCCAAAAAGAGCAATTACGTCATGTAAAATATTCAAGGCTTTTATTTTGAAATTATTATTCTCCATTTTAAAGTTCCAAACTAATCCCATGTGTAACATTGCTTTGGATGAAAAAGTCATATACGGCCAAAAAAAGCAATTACCTGATGTAAAAATATTCAAGGCTTTTATTTTGAAATTATTATTATTCTCCATTTTAAAGTTCCAAAGTAATCCCATGTGTAACAGTGCTTTGGATGAAAACGTCAAATAAAGCCAAAAACAGCAATTACCTGATGTAAAACTATTCAAGGCTTTTATTTTGAAATTATTATTATTCTCCATTTTAAAGTTCCAAAGTAATCCCATGTGTAACAGTGCTTTGGATGAAAACGTCAAATAAAGCCAAAAACAGCAATTACCTGATGTAAAAATATTCAAGGCTTTTATTTTGAAATTATTATTCTCCATTTTAAAGTTCCAAACTAATCCCATGTGTAACATTGCTTTGGATGAAAAAGTCATATACGGCCAAAAAAAGCAATTACCTGATGTAAAAATATTCAAGGCTTTTATTTTGAAATTATTATTATTCTCCATTTTAAAGTTCCAAAGTAATCCCATGTGTAACAGTGCTTTGGATGAAAACGTCAAATAAAGCCAAAAACAGCAATTACCTGATGTAAAACTATTCAAGGCTTTTATTTTGAAATTATTATTATGCTCCATTTTAAAGTTCCAAACTAATCCCATGTGTAACAGTTACTGAGTTAAATCAGTTATATACAGCCCATAGCAGCAGTAGTTCTAAAGGCCAGTTCTCAGTCCTGATCTGTTTCAACTGAGGATAGATAGAACTACAGCGATGCGTATTCGTAGTCCAAATCAGCAGCCAATAGCCTCTTGAGTTCCGTTGCTATGGCAAATAATGGTCTCAGCAGGTGTGAGCTCTGAGCTGTGAGCTCTCAAACACACAAGTGTGTTTGAGCAAACACACTTTACTGAAAAAAAGCATTGGAAACAAATCCTTCTTGTTCGGGAACCGTAATACATATTCGAAAAGCGTTTCGAGCGTATGACAGTTCAATGTGTCTTCTGCGATAGTCCCGAGATTCATATCTGTACCTCACTCAGAGCATTTACAGTGATGAGAGAAAGAAATGTTGTGCCCAGATCTGAACCGAGATCGGCTGTCACTGTAATTTCAGCAAAAATGAGAAAGTTTGGGTCGCTTAGAGGCAAATTGTGGACAAACCGTAACTGGTATCGACGAGCCGTCTTCACTTTCGAAGAGATCACAGACGTATCTACAAAATGAAATTTGAATGGCATTTCTAGGTGAATTTGTGACGACACAGCAAATCCTCAAAAATAGGGTATTTCTAGGATTTTTCCCATTGAGTTATAATGGGGTTTTTTTCGTAGTTTTTTGCGAATTATGTCGCCACGTTAAGCCCAAATCCCACCACAAGTAATAGCTCCAATGGCGTGAATTTTCTGCACGTTTTGATACCTCATTTGTAGGTGTGCACCCAGCGGTACGAGCCGCATTAACGGTTACGGAAGAAAAATAAAGAATTATAATAATATTAAAGAGACACTTTGTTGGGTGTAGAGTAATAGGTTCCTGCCATTGCTTTGCATGGCAGGCCCCAATAATACTTAAAGAGACGCTTCTCTCCGACAATAGTAATAGGTTCCTGCCATTGCTTTGCATGGCAGGCCCCAACTAGAAAATTTCGGAAGAAATTTAGCCGGGGCCTGCCAAGGCGCGCCCGTGGGGTTTTGGGCCCGGCGTCGTCACGCCACAAGTCGGCGTCGACGCTAAAGAACGCCGCGACGTGACCAGTGGCACGCGGAGAACCGCAAGAACGTTAAGCGAGGCGGACATGCACCATTCGGTACGATTTAAAATTTTCTCAAGGCTTTTATTTTGGAAGTTTTGTTAAACTTCATTTCAAAGGGCCAAACTAATCCCATGCGTAATAGTCCTTGGGTTAAAATAGTTATATAATGCTGAAAACAGCAATTACATGATGTAAAAATATTCAAGGTTTTTATTTTGAAATTATTATTATGCTTAATTTTAAAGTTACGAACTAATCACATGTGTAACAGTGCTTTGGATGAAAAAGTCATACAAAGACAAAAACAGCAATTGCATGATGTAAAAATATTCAAGGCTTTTATTTTGAAATTATTATTATGCTCCATTTTAAAGTTCCGAACTAATACCACGTGTAACATTGCTTTGGATGAAAAAGTCACATAAAGCCAAAAACAGCAATTACCTGATGTAACAACATTCAAGGCTTTTATTTTGAAATTATTATTATGCTCCATTTTAAAGTTCCGAACTAATCCCATGTGTAACATTGCTTTGGATGAAAAAGTCATATACGGCCAAAAAGAGCAATTACTTCATGTAAAATATTCAAGGCTTTTATTTTGAAATTTTCAGTATGCTTCATTTTAAAGTTCTGAACTAATACCACGTGTAAGAGTGCTGTGGATGAAAAAGTCAAATAAAGCCAAAAAGAGCAATTACGTCATGTAAAAATATTCAAGGCTTTTATTTTGAAATTTTTGTTAAGCTTCATTTTAAAGGGCCAAACTAATACCACGTGTAACAGTGCTTTGGATGAAAAAGTCACATAAAGCCAAAAACAGCAATTACCTGATGTAAAAATATTCAAGGCTTTTATTTTGAAATTATTATTATTCTCCATTTTAAAGTTCCAAAGTAATCCAATGTGTAACAGTGCTTTGGATGAAAACGTCAAATAAAGCCAAAAACAGCAATTACCTGATGTAAAACTATTCAAGGCTTTTATTTTGAAATTATTATTATGCTCCATTTTAAAGTTCCAAAGTAATCCCATGTGTAACATTGCTTTGGATGAAAAAGTCATATACGGCCAAAAAAAGCAATTACCTGATGTAAAAATATTCAAGGCTTTTATTTTGAAATTATTATTATTCTCCATTTTAAAGTTCCAAAGTAATCCCATGTGTAACAGTGCTTTGGATGAAAACGTCAAATAAAGCCAAAAACAGCAATTACCTGATGTAAAAATATTCAAGGCTTTTATTTTGAAATTATTATTCTCCATTTTAAAGTTCCAAACTAATCCCATGTGTAACATTGCTTTGGATGAAAAAGTCATATACGGCCAAAAAAAGCAATTACCTGATGTAAAAATATTCAAGGCTTTTATTTTGAAATTATTATTATTCTCCATTTTAAAGTTCCAAAGTAATCCCATGTGTAACAGTGCTTTGGATGAAAACGTCAAATAAAGCCAAAAACAGCAATTACCTGATGTAAAACTATTCAAGGCTTTTATTTTGAAATTATTATTATGCTCCATTTTAAAGTTCCAAAGTAATCCCATGTGTAACAGTGCTTTGGATGAAAACGTCAAATAAAGCCAAAAACAGCAATTACCTGATGTAAAAATATTCAAGGCTTTTATTTTGAAATTATTATTCTCCATTTTAAAGTTCCAAACTAATCCCATGTGTAACATTGCTTTGGATGAAAAAGTCATATACGGCCAAAAAAAGCAATTACCTGATGTAAAAATATTCAAGGCTTTTATTTTGAAATTATTATTATTCTCCATTTTAAAGTTCCAAAGTAATCCCATGTGTAACAGTGCTTTGGATGAAAACGTCAAATAAAGCCAAAAACAGCAATTACCTGATGTAAAACTATTCAAGGCTTTTATTTTGAAATTATTATTATGCTCCATTTTAAAGTTCCAAACTAATCCCATGTGTAACAGTTACTGAGTTAAATCAGTTATATACAGCCCATAGCAGCAGTAGTTCTAAAGGCCAGTTCTCAGTCCTGATCTGTTTCAACTGAGGATAGATAGAACTACAGCGATGCGTATTCGTAGTCCAAATCAGCAGCCAATAGCCTCTTGAGTTCCGTTGCTATGGCAAATAATGGTCTCAGCAGGTGTGAGCTCTGAGCTGTGAGCTCTCAAACACACAAGTGTGTTTGAGCAAACACACTTTACTGAAAAAAAGCATTGGAAACAAATCCTTCTTGTTCGGGAACCGTAATACATATTCGAAAAGCGTTTCGAGCGTATGACAGTTCAATGTGTCTTCTGCGATAGTCCCGAGATTCATATCTGTACCTCACTCAGAGCATTTACAGTGATGAGAGAAAGAAATGTTGTGCCCAGATATGAACCGAGATGGGCTGTCACTCTAATTTGAAGAAAAATGAGAAACTTTGGGTCGCTTAGAGGCAAATTGTGGACAAACCGTAACTGGTATCGACGAGCCGTCTTCACTTTCGAAGAGATCACAGACGTATCTACAAAATGAAATTTGAATGGCATTTCTAGGTGAATTTGTGACGACACAGCAAATCCTCAAAAATAGGGTATTTCTAGGATTTTTCCCATTGAGTTATAATGGGGTTTTTTTCGCAGTTTTTTGCGAATTATGTCGCCACGTTAAGCCCAAATCCCACCAAAAATAATAGCTCCAATGGCGTGAATTTTCTGCACGTTTTGATACCTCATTTGTAGGTGTGCACCCAGCGGTATGAGCCGCATTAACGGTTACGGAAGAAAAATAAAGAATTATAATAAAGAGACGCTTCTCTCCGACAATAGTAATAGGTTCCTGCCATTGCTTTGCATGGCAGGCCCCAATAAAGAAACACTTTCTCCGACAATAGCAATAGGTTCCTGCCATTGCTTTGCATGGCAGGCCCCAACAATCTGACTCCAAAATATTTTAGTCACAATACTTAAGACTTTCATTTTAACAATAACAGCCATTAACACATTTTTGTTTAAAATTATTTTTAGAAAGACGCTTTTGTTTGACTGAACTATAATAATCCCAGTGACTAGCTTAAGTGGGCAGGATAAAAAAAAAAAGTAAGTGACTGTACATAAAAAAATAACACTCAAATGCTGGTTTATGCTACATAATTGTATTAGACAGTTTGTGAAAAAGTAAAGTAACATGTTTTTAGCAACTGTCAAAAATGTTCACCTGCAGAAAATAAAGATGATGTACTGAATAAAAATGGCTGAGAGTAGATACTTTCATGGCGAGGCCCTGACCTTCTATCATAGAAGTACCATCTCTGAGTTCATGAGAAAGATTAAAAACTAAAGCATCAGAAAAATGTCTCTGACAAGCTTCCCACCTGTGAGCTCTTTAAAAATTACTTAAAGGTCACTGGATTTCCTCAGGATATTTGATATTTGGCTGTAACACATGCAGACAGACAGAAGGAGAATGAAGACAGGTAGTTTTACCTCTGCTTCAATTCCAGTCATTTTAATGTATATTCACTATTGATTTTTTTTCCACTTAAAAGCAGAAATCTAAAATGATAGCACCGAATTGTATTGTGAAACGTTTAATCCTCTGAGTTGCACACCGGTTGAGAATCAGAAAAGACTGGTTTATTTTGGATATATTATATGTTAAAATCTAACTACAAAAAAAAAAAGTATAGTTTTGTTTACCTCAAGCGTTGCTGAAAATTTGTTTCTATAAAAATGGCTATGATTTCACATTAAATATTTGTGCTAATATATGTCAAATTCCACCATTCAGCAGCGGTGGCCTATCCATCTTCTGCCTTTGCTAGTCATGTGAAACTTTTTAATGAAATCAGCAGAAAGAGATTCGCTGTGCATACATGGTTGCACTTTATTGGTTTGCAAAGTGATATTTGATTGAGCAGCTCCTGTGAAGCTTTGCTTTTGTTGGCAATTATTCGCCTATTAATTTTTTACTTCCTCCCAACAGCTCAATAAATAAACAAGCGCTTATTAACGAACAAACTGCTTCCATATGGAAATAACTGTCAATAAATCTTTCTGAGCAAGTGCATAGATTTATACATTCTTTAGAAGATGATTTCTATTAAAAAGATGGGGCTGACTAACAGTTGCTTTGGGGTCCAATTGTATCTGTTGTTATATTGAAGCCTTCTGTTTACATACGTGAGGGGAAAAGACATTGTGTATAGATTAGATGTGGGTTTGTGGCTTGATATCCAGGGAGTGGATATTAAATAGAAGTTGTTCATAATGGCTTGCTGGTATATTTCAAGTGAGCCTGAGTGCAATGAAACAAACCATTCGGTGAGTAAGTGGTAGAGGTGGGAATGTGAAAATTAATTCCTATTATGAAGGTAGTGGGCCAAACCCACCAGAACTGTCTGCTGAGTTTCATGCCGCTGACAACTACAGCAAAACCCAGAAGAGATGACTTCAGCTTGTGTCTTTGATGTTAACACATGGTGAGATGTACTTTTTATCATTAGGATGTCGTCTCGCCTTTGAGATGTACATCATTATGAGTATGACGCTGCAGGGTTTCAAGGGTGCCAGTCATCTGCTCTAAATTATCGAGCCTTTTTGAGTGTCCATAAGACTTATTTTGACATCCTCTGAATCCTTTTAATGGTTCCACACTAATCAAGATGTGCCAACACCATGGTAGGTGTTTCTCATTAGCTGTCGTTATTCAATACAAATGGTTTTATGAATATAAGTTCCCTGAGGTGTGCAGTGAATGATAGAGGGTTTCTGTGATGTGTCACTGTGCCCCTTTAATGTACAAAAAGGTAACTCACTGAATGAACACATGACACTTTATCACACTTATCACAGAAGTGATGACAGGGTCTTGGTTATCACTGTCATGGGCCCAAAAAGATACCGAAATGTTGCAAATTGTAGTTTGGAATGAATGCCTCCCAGCTTCCCAGCTAGCAAGGTCAGTGGTTCGAAACCTGGCTAAGCTATGTTTTTATGTTCTCATTGTGGATGCAGTGGGCTTGTATGAGGGTTCTCATGTTTTCTCACTCTCACAAAAGCTGATGAATAACTGAGCGAGTGTGCATGGATGACTGTGTGATTTTCTTATGATGAAAAACTGTTCTGGATGTACCCAAATCTTGTTTTAGCCTCCCTATTTTAAAAAAAAATTAATAAATGGTTTTTATACTCTGCTAAACTACTCTTCAGAACAAAATAGTGAGTAAAGTAATATTTAAATTTTAATAGATTCACTATCTATACAAACTTTAAAATGAGAAATTGTAGATAATCTTTCCCATTTTAACAAGTGTTTTCTTAAAATGAAACTGTTGCATCCTTGAAGGACTGAATTAGGTATGTTTTACTCTTTTATCTGTGGATTCTTAGCTTCCAGAGAAGCCAACTAATGTCGTCCTTGGGCACTCAAAAGCCCATCCTTGTGACTCTCACGACACATGTCAGCAACGGTGATGTGTCTTTGAGCTTCTGTATCTGCCTGCCAACAGAAACACAACATGGCCTCACCCTGTTTGAAGGGTTCAGATGGCAGAGTGAGTCTCAAAGGAAATCTCATACTCTTCTAAAATTACGAGCAGATAAATGCAGGACAGAGTCTCTGCTGATCCCAATGGACTCCATGGTATTACAACAGTCTGGTGGGGTAGTCGTGCCCTAAGCATCACCCATGCTGTGGAAAAAGTCGCAAAGCGTTTTGAGATACTGTACCTGGAGGTGACTGCTTTGTCAAGCCTCAGTTATGTGTCACATATGGGCAGGGGGTTAACAGATTTTATGTTTTCCTCCAGGTCAGAGGGTGTATTGCCCCGGCAGATGGCTTGAAAACCCCTCGGTGAGCTACAATGTGGCATAATGTTTGAGAAGAAGAAGAAAAAAAATTACAAGCAGTGTAGCTAAGAGGGTAGATCGGTAAGAAACCCCAAAAGCTGTTCAACTAACTGGCAGAATGTGGTCCACAGCACTCCATGCAATCATAAAGCTTTATTTCAAGTGGCAGCATCCTTCCCACCTCTCGTATGATTAATGAGAGCAGAGCAGATGCCATGGATATGGAGCAAAGGCAGTTAAAAAAAAAGAGGGGGCGGGGGGAAAAGAGGGGTACCTTTATCTTCCCTTCACATAGTAACAGCTTTCGTTTCTACACTTTTGCATCAGCAATGTCTGGCTGTGTTTGTGGGAGTGAGAGCATCTGGGTACACTGTCTGCATGAATATTTACTGGCATGCTTGTGTTGCAGTTTGCCATCTACAGTATATGCATGTTTTTGTGGTTCGGTGTAAGACACAAAATCTAGAAGCAGTGCTTGGAAAGTAGATGCTATTGTTTTGTGCATAGTTAGACTATGACGAGTTAAAAACATTCTACCTTTGAAAAGTAGATTTTGACACATTATATTGTATGTTTTCATAAAATTTGTTTTAACAGCTTTGGTTTTATATTATCCAGTCAAAAAATTTGTTTTAAAAATACTTCAACTGCGATGAGCTTAAGAGATGTCCAGTAACAGAAATAGCTGTTTTGCCATTCTACTGAACAAATGAGTGAAACAATAACAAATGTGTGTTCAGAATTTTCCCTGGGTTTGTGACAGGCAAAGTTTTTCTATGGAATATAAAATTAGATTTTATGTCATCTCTTCTTTTTTTTCCATTTCCATGTGTTTGTAGAAGTAGAGCAGCTTTTACCTTTTTGCAATTGCTGAATGGGTCAGACTCCCATTGTTGGACGCCTTGGTCTTTAGATATTTCATTTGATCCAGGTGACCTCTGGGCATACATGACCTGGATCTTGACGTAATATTAGTTGTTTTTTATCATGCCCTCAAAAATATAAGAACATCAATAAAAATGCTATTCAGGCTTTCATAATTAATCATTTTGATGCAAAAGACTATTGAACCATTATGTACTAACTATGTTAAAATAGTAACCATACTTGTTTGGAGAAACCGTGGGAGGGGGGAAAATCTCATATGTTAGAGAACTTGAAGTGTAGTTTGTGACCTTGGTTGTCAGTTTGTTTTGTATTGCTGATCACTTTCTATTTTCATAATGTTCTCTTTAGTTATTGTTGCCCTATTAGGCCAGTTGACATTCTGAAAGAAACAAAGCAGTTTTCCCACATATGGTTCTTATCAAGTCTTATTAGGTTTGACAATTACAGAAAACATCGGTGTCTGTTGGATCTTTCCAACAAAAACTTTGACATTTAATTCAATTCACTATTGAATTCACTCTGTTTATTTATAATGCACCAATTTCTAACAAAAGAGGCTTTATGATTTTATTCAAAGTACAGTTTCAAGCTACTCATCGATGCATCTAAAATCTTATGCACGAGTGGGATAATATTTCATTTGTTGCATTTAATTTTATTTAAGAAGAACAGAGCCATAAGGAAATGTAGTGAAACCTTCAGTCTCCTGCATTCTCATTTCATGATGGTAGGACTGTTCTTGACTGACAGGCTATTGAAGCATTTACTTCTTTTCGGCAAGTTATAAATCAGCCTGGATTTATATCCATTCACTGCTCGCACCTCGTCTTGCAATTTCTTGCCCGGGGCCACTCCTTGCCTTTATTTTATGTATTTTTTATCACCAGGCATATTTTAGCCCCTGCTTAAATCAGGAGACAGAATTGTCTCTCTGTAAAGCTAAGATGACTGTCCTCCTCACCACTTGTACAAATGCAGAATTGCCTCATTGAGGAAAGGCATCTGAAATAATGATGTGCTTGAAGGCAAAACAACCACAATATTTTGTGATAGAAAATAAACTCTCCAAGAATGTGAAAAGAATGTATTGTCCCATGTTTTTTATTACAAACTCCATTCGCTATTAAATACTTCACTTAAGGCTGTTTACACATGCTTTATTTGAATGGGGTGGCTTAAAACTGTTTGATCAAATTAAAAACTGAAGCAGTTCACAATATAACAAGTGTGAAAGGATGATGGATTAAAACAATTCATCCCTCCAGGACAGTGACTCCTACCTCAGGCTCATTGCATCTTTCCTGGACTGATCCGATTTTCATGTGTCAAGCTGCTGTTTGGATGCTTGCTTAAAAAGGTCAGGTCTAAATCGAGAGCAGGGAACACAACTTTCAAGGTTTGAGGATCAAATCTCAAAAGGCACTTTAGCAGCCTATATGAAGGAGAGTGAGAGAGGATGAGAGGTTCTCTGTCAAAAGTGTCTGACACAAGAGTTGATCTTGCAAGTTGAGAGTTGTTTTTGATGACTCTTGGGGTTTCCCATTAATCATTTTTTCCCCCATTTCCACACACTGAAAAACTAATGATGCCACCCATCTCTCTGCTGAACATAAACCAACACATTCCATTTTTTGTGTTAACTACTGTTTGCACCCCCTGTTTTCCTCTAACATGAGACTCTATGTCTTTGGATGTTTACTTTTTCAAGCATCGCCTCACATTCACCACCAACTTTCTTAGATACACCTTGTTAGTACAATGCTTGAAACCGCTTTTGCTTTCCTGGCAGAGAAAGCAAAAGAGTTTCTGAAACAATAGTAGCTTCACATGGTGATGGAGATTTGTCGACTCAGTATCATGAATCAAATATCTGTTATGTATCTTGTTATTGACGTCAGCAAATATCTAAATCCCAAAATTGAGTGAAAATTTGGATCAAATATATATAATAAAGTGGCCCATAGGTGTGTATGCATTATTGTATTGCCTTTACTTCATTTTCAGTAATATATTCAGAGAAAATTAGTAACCAGGTGGAAAAGTTACTACATCTAAACTATTTTTTAAATATTTTTTGTATTAGTCATTCTAATCTGAACTTAAAATATAGAGCAAGAAACATAGTGAGGTGGGGTTGGGGGAAGCGCCACATATTCATTTATCTTCTATTCTTGTTCCTTCATTTAATTGAATTTTCTACTATAGTACTGCATGGTCCATGGATATAAATCACAGCTCTCAATCGGTCAAGACAGCCTGAAGACGTCTCTGGCTACAGATGTACAAAAAGGGCGGGCAGAGGGGCAAAAAGAGGCCAAGATTTATGTGCCCAAGGAAAAACATGACCCTGGGTCTCTGCTGTCTGTCAGCAGAGCATCTATTCCATTACCTTGAGGATTCATAAGCACTATATTTCAGGCAAAGGGTCCTTGAACAAATACAAAACAGACACAAACAACTGAATGATTCCCATGAACTCAACAATGCTTATTTTTGTATTAAACAGCAATTTAAAAAAATCTTGTTTTCAGTATTATAATGCAATACAAATTAAGCTGACATCATGTCTGAAAGCGGTGCTTTATAATATGGAAGATCCTTGTGCAGTTTGACTTGTCTTTTCCAATCCTGACCTCTGCTTCTTTTTAACACTATAGCTAAGCAATCCCATGTTAAACTGGAGAGCCTAAAAGGTGAATTATCCATTTCAATTTCTAGTTTTGACATTCATTAAAATGGTTTATTGAAAAATTTTCAACGCAGGTTTATTGTAGACATTCAACCTATTTAAGTGCAAAACTCAGAACGTGGGAAGTCCGTTCAATGGGAAACATTATCTGTATTAGCTAAACCTGTTAGATAATGGACATTTTCAAGTCATCTTGAAAATTTACTTTTGTAACACATCTGCATCTCTGCAATGCAGCTGTATTGCAGAGATGTAATTGCACAAATGAACGAAAACAGAAATTAGAAAGAAAATAAGAAAACACTTAACACGAAGAAAATATTAGCATTTTTGTTACCGAGTCACAATGTAGAAAAAAGTTATGCGAGTTGGACCAAGGACGTGACCTGAGAGGCTCAGAAGACAGTGTTTGAGTAAATATGTTTCTTATCTAAGCTTTCAACAAATAGGTGTTTATAAAAGCCCTGATATTTGTCAGCTCTGAAGACTTGACCCTAATAAGCACAGGGCAGTTCTTTACAAACCTTTTTCTAAAGTAATTGATTTGAATTCTTTAGCCAACTGAGGGCATGGTTTGAAGAACCCAAAAAGAGAAGACCTTTTCAAATTAAATATAACCACTCCACCAATGCTACCTACCATAAACATCCCCCTTTTACTCCATACAAGAGTTCTCCTGGCATCCAATCTGGTTTCAGTGTTCCTCAATAAAATTTCCCCTGACAAACATGATGGAGAGCCTCTTTGCTTCAGAGCTGGATACTCAGAAAACGACTTGAAGAAAAAAATATTGCCATCCCAGCCGATGACTTGTCAATCCAAATTAAAAAAAGTTAGAGTGGCCAGGTTTATGCTGCAACCTTCATTGCCACTATATTTCACTCTTATGTGCCCACTCTGCAATCACATTCTCACACATTCATCCAGCATTGCTCTCCTCTCCCTCTAGTCAGGTTACTTTTAAAGTTTAGTTTAATATTCACCATCTCTACACTTATATGGACTATTACATTGGCAGATTTTCCTCTTTTAACCCAAAACGTTGTTTGAAGGAATCTATTTACATCTGTCAAACTGACATCAGTTTGACATTTTCTCTAACAAAGTTTTTCAATAACACTCAAATTTCTGTTTGAAAGAGACAGTTAGTGTCATGATCTTTTAGACTATGTGTTCTGCTTTATTTTGGTATTTATTTATACCATCTCTTGTTCGCTCTGTTTTATTCGCCATTTCTCCAGTTTCCTCAGTTTAGCTTCAGCTACTCGACTTCCCACACAGCTGCACCTAGTTTCTAATCAACCACCTGCTCCTTGTTCCGCATTTCTTCGACTTAAATAACTCTCAGTCAGATTGTTCTATTACTTACAGAAGCACGCTTCCTTGCTTTCTGCTTGTGATGTATTATTTTGGATTCCCCCTTAGACTTTGAGTTTCTGAATTAAGTGAAACTGTTTATTTTCTCCTCTCTGCTCTTGGGTCCTTCTCTACACCATTACATGACATTCAGACAAGTACTTTGCCGTTTTTATGTTGTTGTTTTATCATGCCACCTGAGGCCCTTCGTTGTCTAATGCTATTTCAAATGCTGCAGAGCATTCAAGTACAAGTGTGACCTCAAAGTTTTTTCTTTAATAACTGACTTCAGTATTCGTTAAAAATGGATCATATACCTTTTCAACCTTATGCAGTTTATGGTTTACTATTCATGGTGGTGGGTGATGTGTACGTTGGGAACTGCACAATTTCATTACTTCCACACTTTGCAACTCTACATGTACAGTTACAGAAATTTGAAAGAATACAACTTCCATTTGTAAGAATGAATGTTGAGAAAGATTGTTGATGTGGTCACTAGTGCAGAAAGTTTGAGAGCAAATGGAGTTGCAGCTCTGTCTTTTGATTTCAAGAGAACTGAATTCCTCAACTTGGGATGTAAAAAAACATACACATAAAAAAATTAAGCAGCAGAAGGAACTGTATAACATACTGGTTAGGAAGCACTTCCTTCAGCTCTGTCACTTTTCATTTAGTTTTGCTTGTTTTCTTACAAAACATGTAATTCTCATATTTTAAGATGCACAAAAATGTACTGTCTAAAGTAATTTTTTAATAAAGACTGTGAACTTGCCTTGCAGTCTTTGGAGATGAAAATCTGTCAAGTTCTTGTTTTGTAGAGTCGTGCCTTCATAACATGTTGGGGTGTGGGGGAGTGTGTGGGTGTGTGTGCGTGTGCAGAAGCCTCAAGTGATGGCTTCAGGGCAGCGGTGTCTCAGGGGGAGAACGTTCAGAGAAGTTTGTCCTGTTCTTTGATCAAAGAAAAGCAAAAACAACTGAGTAGGAGGGGAAACACTAAAAGGAAACATGATAAATTAAGTAGTGAAGTTCATTCAGTACAAGTCTTAGAAGTAAAACTGACTGGAGGTTTTTCAAGTAGGTCATTTTTCATTAAGGTCAGAATAGTGACGTTAGCACTGCAAGATGTGCAGTAAAGTATTTTTAGGAAAGTAGTACTGCTTTCTCACCTTGTCATAATCAATGAATATCTGTGCTGTGTTTTTTTTTTTAAACCACAATACAAATATTGTGGTTAGTTAGATCTTGCATATTCAGTTCATTATCCAGCTTATCATTAGCATAAGTCTTTTAACTTTAATTTGTATTGAGTTTTTTGTTTTTCTTGTTAATCTGTTCTGTGCATTTGAGTTCTCACACATTTTACTGCATGTCTTTTTACTGTTGGTTTGTAGTTCCTCTACTGTTTTGGTCCACCCTACTTTGTGTTCTGCTCTGTACTGTAGCTCAGCTGTTCTGCATTCCTCTGTTTAATAACACCTGGTTTTATTGTCACTCCTCACTATTTAGACTCCTTGGTTCGTAATATTTCTGCTAATTTCTTCCATTGTGTCCACCCTGCTTCCATGTCCCATTCTCCTTGTGCTTATTTGTAAGTTGTTGCTGTTGTTTTTAAAAATTTTTTTTTTTTTTTTGTAATTACTAATTTTATCAAAATTGCCATAATACTCTTGAGTTCCTGTATGCACTATGGGTTTTCTCATCTATCCACCATGACACACCTCCTCTGAAGATCACTAACCTTTGTATACCTTTCTTTGCAAGTACATTAGTAAAATCCCTTCTTAACTGGTTGTTATTTTGTTCTCTAACTCAATAAATGTATTGAATTTATGTAGCTCTTTTCTGGTCACAGTGTTTTACACTTTAGCCACATTTACCCAGTCACACTCAACACATACGTGTTTATACATGGATACATAGATCAGCAAGCATCCTGGGGTTAAATGATTTGCCCAGGGGAACATCAACATGTGACAAGGGTAAGCTAGAACCCACAACCTTTTGATTGTAAGATAACTACTCTACCCACTAAGTCACAGTAGCCTGCAGTACAAAAGGTAAATTATTTCATCAATTAAAGAAACACAAATTACCATGAATTGTGAAGCTAAATATTGACAGTGGAGCAAGAAAAAAAATGTCAGACCTCAGTCTTCTTCTCTGAAGTCTTTAAGATTTAAGAATTTAAGATTTTAAATGAAAAACTTTTTGGAAATATTACAAATAGAAGAGGTTAAAGGTAATATTCAAAAGTCATGGTCGGATTAAAGGAAAAACTGCCTGGCTTGTAAAATGTGAACACTTGAATGAGAGTTTGCTGATGTACTGCTACATTTTTTAGAAGGACATTTAAAAAAAATAAATATGACTTTTGGAAGGCAACATTTAACTACGGGCAAAGCAAGAAGACGGAATGATACACATTGAGAGGAAAGGTAAAGTGGGAGATTTGGGGAAGTTCAGGGTAAGTGTGGCAGACCGATGACTGAAAGCAGAATGAAAGCATTAAGAGTTTTGAAGGGGTAATGCAGGGGTTGGTTTAACAGTTCCATAACATTTTCATTTCCCTAAGCACTCCTTTACTTGACAGAGAGACCACCTGAGGACATAAAAATGTAGAAAGGAGGATTTTCAGTCAGAAAATCAACTGAACGAAAGCTTCACTGTGAAGTGGGCATTGCAGTTTATTACAATTATGTGATGGCAATTGCTTTGCAAAAATATTGATATTCATACCCATTAAGTCTTTTTCTAATTTTTCATGTTAAACTAAAAACCACAAATGCCAAAGTCATTTTAGTTTGCCTTTCATGTAGCAGGCCAGTATCTGTCCTCCTCTCACCCTCTTGCTGATCAGCTCTAATAAAAGCTAATATTCATATTTGGTTTTTTTCCCATGGTTTCCAGGGATTTAGTCTTTGCCTGTTTGCATACACTTGTGCTCCTGAACTCAACCTCAAGTCTCCTCCATTGACCCTGTGCACTACTTTGAGAAACTCCAAGACAAAGTCACAGATCTTATCTCGCCTCTGGTCAGCATTAAATCCTTATCTCTGCCTGCCTGTCTTGCAGCACAGCAATATATCGAAATAAATACACACATTGCTCAAATCAACATCAACTGCAGCCATCCAAAATTAATAAGGACTTCTTATTTTCCAGCCAATGATCCAAGTACAACACGTAAGGTGAAATACAAGCCTCACATTTTGTTTGTAACATCAGAGCTACACTAACTTTCCTCTCTCTAGTGCTAGAAATATCCTTGGACTGGTAACTTCCCCTGAAGTCCTTGAAAGAAGAAATCGTGACTATTTGTTTCATAAACTTAATTTAACTTTTTACAAAGGCTTGTCGATTTGGATCTTCACAAAACTTGAAATCATGACAGCCCATGGCAACTGGAGTGACACAGGTTCACAACTCAAGTAGGAGAAACTATTGACTGGACAACATTCAATTGTGCAGCCTACAAATCTGTCCTTTAAGGAACGTGGACAATAAAAAGGTTATTGACTGAACAAAATCATCCTAAATCATGTTTGTTGTTTGTCACGTGACATATAGGGGAGGAACAAAGAAAACAAGCGGAAGAAGGCACTCTGCTCCTCTGAGACAAAATGTAAAAATCTTGGGCGCATTACCATCCTGATGGTAAAACATTGGAAATACAGATTATGGTTATAATATATAAGGGTTAATGATACTTTTGTAAGTCTTTTACAAATGTTTTTACCATGTGTTAACTTAGAGGGATTAATTCAATAATAATAATAATAATAATAATAATAATAGTTATTTATTAAGCATTTTCAAACAAATGCTGAATAAATACAAAGATATATATAGAAAACCAAATTAAAGAAACCATTTGCTTTAATTTGGAACAGTTTAAAAGCAGATAAAATACCAAATTGATATAAAAAATTGGTTCTCTTCATAGTGAGAACTCATACTCTTCACTATTCATAGTGAAGAGTAGTATAGTGATTTATGAAATAGGGCTAGCAAAAAGCTACCCTTCCACTTCTAAAAAAAAATGGAGTTTGTGAGGCAATGCATTGATGTGCCCCAGAGTGAAAAGCTATAACTTTTCACTGATATTTTATTTTCAATCATTTTCTTGCTGAATAGATCGAGCAATGCAACCATGGACTATATAGAGCGTTTTACACATGGTCAGATTTGTCTCTAATCTCTGTGCCGATGCTGAGTTTTGCTCTTGTCTTGAATTTGCAGGCATAAAATTAAACAGTAAAAATGTTATATATTCTGTAGCTTTTTGAAAATATGAGGGGCCATTATTTGACAAATATCAGTCGATATTAAATATACAGTGCCGTGATTGAAAGCATACCAGCAAATCCACCAAAACATGGCGGAGAAAAGAGGGTTGGGAAACCATAGACAAAATTTCCACACCTCCAGAGGCTGTGGAGTAAACGTTTAAACAATACACCTTGCTTTAATTCCTAATATTTAATCTGTATTTTAAGGCTCTTGTTTTTATTCTATATGCTGTTTTATTGAATGTAGCAATTTGAGATTTCCATAAATGTAAAGTGCATTGCAAATAAAATCATTATTATTTTTATTATAATAACTCAAAAATATCATTTATGCTCAGAAACTCTGCTGTGGCAGAAGAGTGTGTGGAAATTTCTCTGACAATGTAGAACACTGATTGCCAGTTATTGGAAATGCCTGATGAGTGCTGTTGTATGTTACTTGATCACATAATAGGCTCAGAAGGGTTTGAATATTTTTCTTCTCTTAATAAATATTTGAAAACTGCACTTTGTATTTATTTTATATGATGTTAATATTTGTTGGATGATCTGAGTGGTCTGAGTGTGACAGAAAAGCAAAAACAGAAGAAACCTCCCAAGGGAATATTTTATTTTATTTTATTTTTACAGTACTAAAGTAATTTTGAACAGAACACTTGTTCTGCCTTACATACAACCTGTTGTATATAAAGCAGAATCAGACTTTTAAATCACCCACTACATTCATGTTGCACTTATGAAATCAGCTAACTGATGGCTTGATAAAAATAAAAGAATAAAAGATGTAAGCAGATATGTAACTAAGAAGAAAAAGGCACAGCTGTAATTATACATTAGAAAAATGCTTCCTTTTTATACTAAAAAGAATATAAACAAACTAGATGTCTCAGTGGTCTCAAGGCAAAACTCTCTTAATGAAAAGTTAAATTTATTTTCCTCTGGTTAATTTCTCTGTGATTTTCTGTTTATTAAAGCATGAGGAACTGTAGCAAGATGACAAGTACATTAGTGTGCAGAAAAGTCAATAACCTGGGAAAATAAACAATTAAGCTGAGGCTTAGGATTTGTCCTTGTATTCTTCTGAATCATTACAAGAATGCCAATAAACTGAAACAAGACATTTTGCAATAAAAAGCACATTTGATTGTTCTGTAATTGTACACTTGAAGCCCATAGTAATTAAGAAAGTTTAGTATTTTAAAGGGCATGGTATTTTTTTCCACAAAATGTTATGAAAATCAAACAATTTATGTCTAGAGTATTAAGATTAAGAATCCCTGTGGGTTTCTGGGAATATCTGTTGATCTTGCTGGAGTGAAATGTAAAGATGTTAATTGTTTGTCCTTTTCACATCTTATTTTTCATTAGATTATTGAGCAGAAAACACTGACAAATATGTGGTGGATGTGTAGGAATCTTAGGCATAATATCTGTCCCTGGTTCAAAAATGTTGATAAAAGGAGATGCAGAAACTCTAAAATCTAAAAACTAAAGTTAACAAGCGTAGCTGCAACAACTTGTCGTAACTGATTATATACTACTTTCTACAGAGAGGACAAGCAGGGTGAGGTGAGATGAAGTTAAACATAAGCAGAAGCGATTAGAGGAAATGAACCTTGCTTGTTTTTCATTGTCTACCAGCAGGAGGCAGTGGTGCTGAATAATCCTAGATGACTGTAGTGAATGCTGAATGACACGAGGGAGGATTGTTCCTGGTTTTTGTCTTAATGTCCGATGCATGCATCAAAGGGTGTATGTTTACAGGAGTAATGATCTGACTGACCAGAGACAAAGACAATGACAGACATCTGGTGTGCAATAAGAATTTCAAGTGAGTTTTAAAAAGCTGTCTGTGACATTCCCTAAAAATATAAAAGCGGCCTGTTCTGACTTATTCTACTGTATCTCTAGCCATATGTTAAGGTCTGCTTTCCTATTGGAAGGCAAACTTCTGACCCGGTCTCAAATCTTTTGCAGCATAATAAGATTCCCTTGTATGTAGCTTCACTTGTCTTCCCAGGGAAAAAAAATGATACTGCCACCACCATGTTTCACTCTGAGGACAGCAGTATCTCTTAAGGAAAATGCTGGTATAGCAGTAGCATGGTACACTTCTCCCCTTTAATACTTTAACAAGCATGTTCTATCCATGCCTTTATTTACTCTATAACTATCTCTGTTTTAACACTTATTAATTCAGCATTTTATGGGTAAAACAGGAAAATTATTATCTTTTGTAACTAAGTGTTGTTCATAGCCTTAGTTTGTACTATCAGTTAATAGTTAATTTAATTACCTATTAAATTAATTAGTTAATTTAATAGTTAATTAAAACAGATATATTAAATTAATTAAAACAGATAATTAAAACAGATATATATATTTTTTTCAATTGCCAGCAACCAATATTGCACTTCTTAAAACTGTAAGAATTGTGCTTAACAAGTGAACTGCGTTTCCCACAACTCCTACCCAATGAAGTTCAACAGAAAAATCTGCAAATCTATATGTTAAGACACACCACATGAATGGCCTGCTATCAGAAGTGTGAGTATTTCCAAAACAATCTGCAATGAGTGCTTGCCCAATAGCAGCTGGGAGGAAGCATCAAGGGACTGTGATGGATGCATGAGCCTGTGATTGGACAGGATGAGCCGGTTGTCATGTTTCTGCCAGAGAGTGGAAGACACTGCCTGTCTGGGTACTACCAGTCACCAGAGAAAAAAAAGAGAAGCGTTAAAGCACATTTGGTGTCATGAATTGTAGTCACAAAAAGATTACTTCATATTAATCTACTGTGGTGCTTATTGGTATTTTACGTAAATTTAGGTAAGCACCTAACCATCAGCAACAGTTTTCATTTACCAATCTGTTTAGGCTGAAATAGAACAAGATTCCCCGGGTTCTAATAAAACTTTTCATACTGGAAACACTTATCAAGTAGCAGTGGAGATATGATATGTGCCTTTTCTTACACTTGTTTGTGACAAAAAAAAATGAAAAGGATTGTTTGAGATCTGAAGCAGTGAAGTTCAAACAAGCCAATGAACCTTTTTTATATAGATCTTGGTGGGGTTTATTTCAATAAGGCATCACACTGTTTAAAATCTGATATTTTCTTATTTCTGCAGCACTCTGCGAAGCAAGTGAGAGAAATTATAATAACTTAAAATGAGACAGATTCTAATGTTTACATTTCTTTCTAAAACACTGATGGTGTATTTTCCCAAAAAGATATCATCTATAAATATCATTTGACTTAATACTAAACTGTGGACTCTTTTTCTCAAAGTGCATCAGTCAAATTTTTAAACAGACATTTAAAAATGCCTCCTATTTGCAAAGAGGGAGGCTGATATAGACTACATGAGAGTAGAGCTCCCTTTCTGCAAATATGAAACATTTGTACCCGCTGCGTATTGCTATAGTATACAGCAGGAACACAGCGTTAGGTGCACATTGTAAACAATGGGACAACAGTAGGAATACAATCAATTGTGTTGGAGGAAGTAAAGGTAAGGGAAGGTCAAAAGGTTCCTCCAGTTTTCCTAAGACAAAAACAAAACAAGGTCTGTCCAATACACAAACTTCTTACAGCTTTTATCAAACATTTACTTTCTCCTTGCCCCTTTCCTACCAATAATAGATTTATAAAGTGCAAGACTAATGATGTTTATATTTAAGGCAGCTTTAATTTAGTTTGAAATTATTGCAACATGGTGTGTATTTTAAGTTTATTTTCTAACTCAATGAGACTCGGTAAGAGAATCGAAAAGGAAATGAATCGATAAGTGAGATCGATAATGGAATCAAAATGGCTAAATTCTTATCAATTCCCATCCATGCAATGGATTTGTTTTAGGAATATCAGAATAGAGTAGCTGAATTCAAATGCACACCACTATGTACAACTTTTATTTTCTGAAAATTGTGAAAACTATGTATTATTTTTCTTTCCCAATTAAAATTCTAAAAGAAAACACATTTGGTTCAAACATGAGAGAAAATGTAAATTCAAGAGACATTGCTTTTGAAGGGTTTTTTATTTCTGTTTACAAAAATAGACAACAGTCAAGACTCATGAAATAAATATCCATCCATCCATTCATTGTCTACACTCAATAATCCTTGCAGGGTATTATAGGTGATAGTGCCTTTCTCCAGCAGATTATTTTACAATGAAAAAAACCAGTAAAAACAAAATGAACGTTATCTTTTAGTTCATTAGTGTGCTTCAACAGTCACCGAATTGATACATCATTTTATACTATGGTTGTATTTGTGTGGTTTAGATAAAAGTTTTAGTTTGTTTTAGTGAAGAACCATTTAGACCCAATCTTCATCTCTCTGTGTGACTCTAGCTTTTCAAATGTTAGTTGCTTGCCTTTACCCATGGTTTGACATAGTCTGTCACAGCAGTACAAAGAAAAGAAATGCAGTGTTTTGCAAAGATCACAAAAGGGTGATAGTAAATTGGACTAAGCCATGTAATCCTCTTGTTTAGGCTGCTGGGGCAAGAACCTTGTGCTTCCACTTGTAGTCCTTTTTGTTTTCCTTTCACAGTCAGTTCTATTGATCATCATTCAGGTATTTTTATGGTTCCTCTAATATTATTAGGAAAAGGGTCAAAAAGTCTTTGTAACTTTGACTAAACTATGGATGTTTAGATTTAAAAAATGAGATGTTTTGTTTGTTTGTTTACTTCCTGAAAAGTTATGGTTTTGGAGATATAACAGAAATGTTATGTTTGAAACATTTACAGCAGTTTGTATGTCACTCATCATCAGTTATCAGTTATATACAGTATATCATACTATGTACCGTACTTGGTTCAGGTGTTTTTTATTCAAATCTTGAAAAACATAATTTATTACATTTTAGGAGGATAATAATTTAGAGTTGTATAATATTTATTGCTGATAAAACAAATGAATTCGATGCAGTTCTTGGTGAATCGTGACATGCATTTTTGCTCTGACAGAAGCAAACCAACACTATTTATCTAGGGGGAACATGAATTAGTCAGGAGGGATCAGGCTTTTATAAATTAAATAATTTTAAGCAAACTATTAAGGTACTGGTAGGAAATATCCTGAAGTTGATTTTTCTATTTGCCATTAACTGACACATGCTAGCAGATAAAAGAAAAGTAAAAACAGAGTAAATAAAACAAAACTAAAACTTTTATTATGGCCATTGTGTTGACACTAAAACTATAAAACGTAGAATCCAAATGCATACACTTGTAACTCCTGAGATATTTATAATATTGCACTCCATCCAAACCCTTGCTATTCTTTAAAGAGGAGGGATGACATGATTTCCTTGAAAACATGTTCTCACTCTTTCAAAAGCCTTCTTCAGTACGTATGTTTTGAGAAATGTTGCTAACAAGTCAGTGTCCTGTTCCTCCATCGTTAGGCTAGGGTGTTGTCACTTTGTGGAATGTTTCCTAACAAGTCCAACATGTGAGATGTGTTGGTTATCTAAGGGAGGAAGAGATAAGAAGAGTGCAGCAGGTGTTTAGAAAAGCATGCTGGGAGTTGTGCTTTTACTTTGCTAGAATACTGGTGACTATGTCCGTTGAGCACGTCTTCCTATGTTTTATTAATTTACTCCAGTATTGTCAAATGTGTTCCTTATTTTCTTCTTGATTGCCATTGGATGTCAACAATGTCACATTTTTCCTGAGCCTCCTTTTTGTCCTATATATTTTCTGGGTTTATTATGCCTGCTCATGCCTCTCTTTTCATGTGTATTTGTTGCCCCGATTGTGGCTGTCTTGGAGGTTCTCACCTTTTATGTGTGAACAGAAACTAAAAGTTACTCAGCAACAACTCAGCCACTACAGTGGACTGGCAGATATGAAGTCTGCTATCAGAAAGCTCCTCATTGTGGAGGAACATAGTCATGAGTTTTATCTTTCCCAGCATCTACATATTTGTATGCATAGCAAACTAATCAGCTGACCTAAATTGTTTTCATTATGTTTGGGCCAGCAATGAATTTCCATAAGACAAATATTTGGGTTTATTCAAGTCCATAAAAAGCACAACCTTCAGGTTCTCCATTGTTAAATGGTGCTGCAAACATCATTGGAGCAACAACCAAAACTCCTGCATGAAAACAGACTGCCCACATTCCTGCTCAATGTTCACGCCCTACAATAAGGAACAGACGCTAATGTACACACATAACTTGGGGAGGACTGAACCAGACATTAAAGGGTTAGAGTGAGACTTGACAGTGGAGAAGGAGCTTATGTGAGCCTTGGCAGGCATCAAGATCCTATTCATACCTGTAAGGGTCTGTTCAGGGGAAAGTAGCTGTTCACTGTTCACCTCTGAGGAAAAACTACTCTGTGAAAAGCCAAAACGCGACCTGACAAGAGAGACCCCTCTAAAAGCAAAAAGGCAAGATCATTACTCTTTTTCTCTGCTCTTAATGGCTTTTTTTTTACTCTCTTTCCAGCTCACTGTCATGACAGAGGTCAAGCAGCAGGCGCTGTATCTGGTGGAGCTCTTGTAGAAGGTAGACATATATGTGACAAGGTGTATGACATGATTTACATAAATTATGTACTCATAAGATATATAAATGCATTGTCAATTTTGACTTTGGCAACAGCTCTTTCCATGATTGCAAAACTGAAACTGAAGGACATATGTTTTTTATGTAAATGTGTCAAATCTTAAGTTCTTAATCTCTCTAAATAACTAAAGAAGCTGTTCCATGAGTGCCAAAAATATCTACATTGCAATGTCATTATAATGACACAACTCTAAAGGTTTAATGCCGTAAACACAGTGACTTTGTTTAAACACTTTTCTTGCCATAAAGATGCTGGATACACAAAATTAAAAGTAAAATACACAAAAGACAAATTCACATAATCTATGAAAAAAATACCTTGTTCCTGTGGTCCTATCATCTGCAGAAATATGTCACTCCTGTGCAGAAACAACGAATCAGACCCAGGAGGAATAGCACTGTCAA
Organism: Xiphophorus maculatus; assembly: GCF_002775205.1. Classification (NCBI taxonomy): domain Eukaryota; kingdom Metazoa; phylum Chordata; class Actinopteri; order Cyprinodontiformes; family Poeciliidae; genus Xiphophorus; species Xiphophorus maculatus. The sequence goes on along the minus strand of NC_036452.1, from coordinate 12,987,436 downwards.
TCATGCTCATGTACGTGCGGCTCACACATTTCCCCTTATCCTCAGCTGTGCTGCAGTTCCTCCCCCACAGGAGAGACTACCATACAGAAAGCATAGGCTACTGATACTGGCCACTGATGATGGCGAATAAACAGTTTTTTTCCTGTAAGGACAGGTTGTTTCTCCACCATTGTGGCAAACTGGTAATTTACTCTTTTTTTTCTTGACATGCAATGAAATTGGCAAGTCTAACATTTATTCAGCTTATAATAGAAATTATAACATTGTGGAATCAGTCCATGACACAAAGAAAATGTGTTTCATACTTAAGTGCTTGTTCCTTTAGCAACTTGCCTCTTTTTTAAGACTGCATATACGTCATAGATCTGTGTCACTTTAGGAGTGACATAGGAACAGTCCTGAATGCCTCAACAGTGAGTCATTAAAAAGTTATGTCACAACTACAGTTGTTTTTAGCTAAAGCTAAAACACGGGCTATGCAACTAAAATACCGATTAAACCGTATTTGGACCAACTAAAGAATAAGGCTAAAGTGATCATGAATGTTGACCATCAGAAAATATGCAGGTGATGAGGTAAATAAGCTCTAGTTTTAGACATTTATGTCTCACAATTAGTGAGGGATTTCTGATCTCCAGTATTTTGGTTTTTTTTTACTTTTGACAAACTGATACTGATTTTGGCTGGTTTGATAAGATTTTATTTCAGCCTGAGGTACCTGCGTCACTGTCACATCATTAAAGCATAAGTAAACAATTCATCTTCATTGTGGTCAATAGATGAATTGGCTGCAAAGGCTACATGTTGATGTAGGGAATGCTTTAATCAGATTTTCTTTTATTTTTTTATGGTGAGTGAAGAGTGTCAAAAATGATTATGGCAAGTGATTCAGTCCAAATCACTGACATCCAGTCTCTCAAATAAAACATATTTCTGATTTTTTTGTCTTTCCAGTCTTGATTTTTTTTTTAGTCACAATTATAGAGGCCTGTTTCAGAAAATAAACTAAAACTAGTCCACAAATGTCTTACATGTAGAGTTGAATATTGTGATTAATAATTATCAAGCATATCAAAGATTTATTTAAAAGCCTGCAGCTGATTGAAAAAGCTGCAGCGCTGATTAAAATTAAACGAGAAATACAAATATGGTTCTGAATGACAAAACACGATTCTCTCTTTAATAAGTTACAGTCCTATTCCCAACAAAGGTCTTCCTTTTAGACTGCAGGGTTAGTTTCTGAAGTCCAGTCCAGAGCTAGTTAATTCAGATAAAAGTAAGTCTCGTTTTGCATAATCATTTACACTTTTGCACTAAAACCTGTCCTATGTGATTAGATCTCAGCTGAGTGTAGGGACGTCACAGGCTGTCAGTGGAACAATATACAGGACAGGAACAAATGCTTCAACTGCATTATTAATCATACATTAACATGGACATCTGACTGCAAAATCTTGTTTTGCCTTTTAACATTGATTTGAGAGAAGGAAAGCAGAACACATAAGTACTAGATGACAGCAAAGCTTATCACCAGCTCACATGCAAAATGGAAAATAAAGCCTAACCCCTTAAATGTCATGACGACAGCGGTGGACCCATTAACTAGTAAGCACTTTAAGGGTAACAGTTAAAGTTTAAAGAACTGCGAACAATGTCTGGTTGGGCATCGCCATATTGAAATCCCCACTTCTCCGACTGTTAACAGGAATGCCGTTATCTCGAGTGTGACATCAAACCCAGCTCCCATGCAGCTCTGACTTTCAGCTTTCAGCAGAAGGTCACTGAGTCATTTAGTTTGATCAGAGGTAAGAACATATATATACATTCTGTACATAATTTTTGAAACCTACTCACTTCCACATTTCTTTTAATCTAAATATGCTATTTTAATTACTGTACAGCATATTTTTTTTATTTTTATATTGTTACCTTTGTGTAAATCTTTTCTTTTTGACTGTTAGTTTGCTGCTAATACAATTTAATTTACTCACTGAAGGACAATTAAAGATTCTATTGTATTTTTTTTTAAAGTAAATCTATGCTGTCATTTAGGTACGTGGGAATAAAGTGGCTTGTTTATTGGTCGAAAGCGACATTAATAAGGGGCTAACTGTGTAATAAACCAGCAATTAATTGAGCAATTAGTCAATAATATTACACAAAATAAATAATAATAATAATAATAATAATAATAAAAACATCTGTGAATCTTGCTGAGAAAACCAGTAAAAGTGCTCAAAATCCCAAACAGGTTGATCAGGCTATATTGGCACAGTCAGCTCAGACACACCTGTTAGACCAAAAGACACACCCTCTTTCCTCATGTGAGCCTTGACACGCCAAGAATCTATTGTTCATACTGGCAGCAGCGTCTGTCAAGGGAAAAGTATCTGTTCAGGGCTTTAAGGAAAACCTTCTCCACAGAAAGGCAAAATTTAAACTGACAAGAGAAAAACCTCTAAAAGCTAAAGGGTAAGACCATTACTCTTTTTTTCTCCCTCTTAATGGCTTTTCTTTCACTTCCTTTCCAGCTCACTTTCATTGCTGAGGAGGGTTATGGAATTTCATTACTTATGATTGAAATCCGGTGAAGTTTTGAAAGCAAAAAAGTGCATTGAAAATGCCAGGATCCCCTCCGGATGCCAACAGTCTAATTTACTGTCAGCCTTAATAAATGAGGAGCCCACCGGATGGCATCGAATACGTTGTTATTCCACCATCAGGGTTATCACTTAATATCTGATAATGTCTGTGGGGAGCAATTGTACCTGACAGTTAAAACAGAAGGCCTCAACCTCTGGCAGGAGGGGTGGTCGTGAGTGTGGAAGGATTGTTAATATGTCAAATCAATGTGACTTCACTCAATAAAGAGTTCATAAAAGAAATGGAGATGAGATTGGAGAGCTAACCACTCACTGCGATGGGAAGATATTATTCTGTAATGAAACTGAAAAAAATTAATTTTTACAGGTCTGGGTGGAAACACAAACTTGAGGACAAATTTAAAAATTTTCCGCAGGTGTCAAACACGTCAAAAGTAATTTCAGATGATGTCATCTGTTTTTTGGAGCAATTACATTTAGAGCAAGAGAAATGTTTATGACTTTTTATTGTTGGCAAAGTTGTGGCCGTACTCCTCATGGGGTTGCTTACATACAATCTATGGTAAGCTTCCATTGAGCTGGCGCATTACATATGCCTCTGCCAAATGTTAGCGACTGGGTAACATCAGATCCAATTGTTTAAGACTAAGTCCATGCCTCCAGCAAGCAATTGTTTATTAATAGCCAAGGGTCCAGGCGCTCTGAATGAAGCAAAGCGAGAAGAAGCTGTTTTTTACTTGGTAAGCACCAGCTAGTTTTCAGAGTGTGCTGATGTGTAAACCTTTTTTTATTTATTTATTTTTTGGATAATCTATAATTAGAATGTGTAAGATCATATACATTTTACTGGTTACAATGGTAATTTTAAAAAGGTTTTTGCAGAAAAACACAGAAAGATACAAAATAAATATGAAGGCCAGAACAAATTGTTGCAGGTCAAACTACAATCTATAGTTTGACAGAAACAGATTCTGTAAAACTTCTGAGACTTCTGTGGTTTTATGCCGCTTATTACTGGAGATAATCTCCTTTATCAGCTGATGATTACACACTCAATAGTTCAGCAAACCCAAAATAGTCCCAAAAGTACCTGTTATCAGGCAGTAAAAAAACATGGATGCTGAAATAAAATAGGAGTTGCAATGTAGGATGCGGGCAGCTTGTGCTGGTGTGTATCCACTGATCAGGAATTATAAGACAATTTCTTAATGGGTCAGAACATCTGCAAAACAGCAGCTATTACGAGATGACAGCTGTGGGTCAGGATCTCCGAAATGATCCAAGGAAGAAACGTGGCAAACCAGAATCATGGTGCAAGCATGTATGGTTTGAACTGATGTTCTTCTGTAAAATTTAAAATTGTAAAAAAAAAAGGATGTGAGACTGGACAGCTGGAGACCAGTCAGGTACACATGTTTATCTTTGAAAGCCTCCAAATTTTACCCTGAAATGTCAGAACTGGGTAATGGAACAATAAAAGAACACTTTATGGTCTGATGAACCTCTTTTGTAAAAGCGTCTTACTCAGGGGACATATTTCACCAAGATGCATGATAGAAAGAAGACCATGTAGACCATTTCATGGAAGCAGCGGTCCCTTATTGCTGTGGCCACTTTCAGCAGCATAATGTACCTTGCCACAAGGCAAAAATGGTTCAGGAATGATTTGTGGAGTCTTTGCCTTGGCCTTCAAGTTCCTCAGATCTCAGTCATAAGAACCTTTGTTCTAACCAGATCTCAGAACCTTTGCAACAGTCGGTGTGCTGGTGGCTCCGGAGGTAGGAGCTTGTGCAAGGTGCTTTGGAGTCCTCTGGACTAGATAAAGTACAGGCCATTTACATAAAAACAACACAGAGGTCCATTTTTGCCTTAAGTTCAGCTAAACAAATTTACTCTTCAGAACAAAATCACTTTTTATTAAACATCGGCAGTAGGAGATTTTAGATTTTTTTTAATTAAGAGCAACAGATGTACTGTAGTTTATTTTTGCTTTATGGATGTAAAATTTTTCTTCAGCGAGACATTCAATTTTTATACAAAATAACATCAAAAATGTTATGCATATAATCTATGATAATTCTTCGGAAAAAAAAAACAACAAACTGCTAAAGCAAAATCAATTTTAAGTTGCCTTTTTATTTAAATTTCATTTTAATTTGTGACTCCTTTTACCTGTGACATTACATAGAGAGAAGCAGACTTGTTGTCAGAATGTCCTGTTTATTGCTCAGGAGACTGAACCTTGTGTGACTTTGCTGCATGCTTATTTTCATGTAATGGGATTAAATGCCCTGCCCTCCATCTCAACTTGTCACCTGTCACTGCAAAATGTGGACCATCACAATCATAAGCAGATTCTCTTAATTTAAAGGTCATAAAATAATTATAAAATAGAAATATAATTATAAAAACTGTTTGAGAGCTATCAACTATAGCCTATTACTCTTAGAGTGAAATGCTTTGTGTAAAAATGACTGTGTTTCATGAACAAATTTTGAAACAACATTGACTCCGTCTAGTAGTTTAACCCTCATGGGACTCCTTAATGGTATATCAAAACAAAGAGCTCAAAAATGAGATACAGTATGCACATGTTATTCTTGGGCCAGCCATTGTTCTTATGAAATTTAAGTGGATTTATCTTAAATAAAGTTGAATAAAAGTGAAACCAACTCTAGAGACTTGAATATGACTCTGTTGTTTGGACTAACTCTAGCCCCTCATGAAGTAATATATTGGCCTGCTTACATCTTGGTGATAAGATTACATCTGTTTTGTTCCACTTGAGTTTGTGTTTCTAGCAGTAGAAACAGAAAAAAAAAAAAAAAAAAAAAAAACTGGTGTCAAGCAAATACCAGCACTGGAACTGGTTTGGCAGGAAAAACACACCCAGAGTACAGAGGGAGAAGTGTTCATGGATTTGGTTTAGATTTTAATACACTGTTATAAACAAAGCCTGTTTCACATGCGTGTTCAAATCAGAACATTAACTCACTCTTTTTTTATAACAGGGACATTTACTGTTTCCCTTCTTTGCTTTTTTTTTCTTTTTAAATAGATATTGCATCAAACTAAACAAGCATCATGGGACGAGGTGAGAGTGAGGGGTGGGAGGAAGAGCCTAAGACAACTCAACCCCAGAGTCATGGGGACAACAAGGAAAAAAGTTCCAAGGGTGGAGGCTGTCCAAAGTGCTGCTTGAAGACCAGGGACTGTCTGATGAGCCCAGAATGTGGCAGAGCACTGCAGATCTCCAGTGTTGTCGCCTTCTGCGGAATGTGTATCCGTGCATGGACGTGTAAGTCTGAACTTGAGAAATCCAAACAGTAATGCGCTGTTGTGATGAATTCAACATAAATAACAATAAAACAGGAATTTTGGTTATTTTGTGCTCTGATAATTCTCAAAATGGAAATTAATTTCTTTCACTGAAGGTTTTAAAACAAGTAGCCATGACATTTAATCACTGTGACTGTCTTTTAATTAATCTTTCCATCTTTTTTTCCACTTTCCATTTCAACTATTTGGAACCTTTTTTCCCCTCATATAATATTTAATTACTAATTTTTCATTGTTTTTTTTTTATTACAGAATCACCAAGGCCTTCGGGACTTCTATGAACTATGAAGAATCTTTCAATCTTCTGATTGAAATATTTTAGTGTACTCTGAAATGAAAAAATGTTTAATTTTACTCTTTACTTAGTTTTTCTTAACTTCAGTAAATATTTAATATAAAAGATAAGTTAGCAGTATTTTAAACAGATAGGCCAGTTATTAAAAATGTCATACTTTACCAAAATATTTGATTTATGTAGAAAGAGGGAAGTGTATTTGTATCTATGCAGTAAATAATGTCATAATGTAGAAAGCTGGAGTCAAGCTTGTTTGTATATATTGTAATTTAAAGAATTACATGGGAAGAGTTCGAATGTATACAATAACTAAGTAAGCGTAATTTATTTTTTGAGTCAAAGTAAAAAAATGTATCTCCCTACAAATTGGTCACATGTAAGAGATAAATAATATTCATATTAAAAACCTGTTCTCACAATTTGATCACAACAAAAATCATCTGACATTCATCAAGGCCTTCAAGTTGAAGGTTTTGGTTCAGTTTGCCCGTTTTTAGAGACTGTTAATGTTATGAAACAAAAACCACATTTCCTTCCATTGGACAGTAAGCAGATAATAAAAATATAAATCATCAGTTGTTAAATCTGATCAAATGTAAAGACGATTGATAAAAAATGTTCTGTGGCAGATTGCTCAATTTTGCATACAAAAAAAGTCAGTTGTGAAAAAAAATAAAAGGCAGGAAAAATTGAAAATTTGAAGTTGTTTTATAGTACTAGTAAGGTTGTATGTGTGGGTCAGGGTTAAATCCTGTACAAAAAAAAACTCCAACAACTATGAAGTACAGGGGTGGCATCATGTTGTGTGTGTGTTTTGTAGCAGGAAGAACTGGTGCAATTCACAAAATAGAGAAAAAGAGCTCTATGTGCAAATATTGAACGTCTCAATATTTATTAAATGCTGCAGACTTTTTATACAGAAAATTCTTAAAATTATATGTAACTTACCAAAAGCATATTAGTTTTAAATATGTTAGATTCATTTGTCCTTATGTAGCTGCCTTCCTGTGTCCCACTGTCAGCAAAGGCATCACAATACAGGGGTGACATTTAAGGCGGACAGATTAAGGCCTCTCTCCAATTAATTTCGCTTTCCTCTCCCTGCTAAATACACAATCAACCAAAGGCAAAATGTCACTGAAACAAACGAGGAGCCGCCGTGTGGCTGACAATTACCACCAAGCACCTCAGAAATGCCAATATGTTAAACTGGGAGCGGTGTGTGAGATGAATGAGCACAAATGGCGATCCAGAGGCCTGGTGTTGCAGCCTTGCCAAAAATGGGAATGACAGCTGACAAGTCGATGCATAGGTCAAACGTTTCAAAGGTGTTGCACATAACATATCTGATAAATAGGATCACATCATTAGTAATACAAGAAAAATGCACCGTTCTGCACAGCATTATAAGCCGGTATTGATTACATGGTACCAAATCAATTTTCTGAATTCACCGTAGTGTCTTAAGTCAATGATACATTTTTAATATATAAACTATTAAGACCACAACACAGTTTTATGCTGTGTCATTTATATACACAAGCCCAGACAAGTCTAAAATCCCAGCAATAACTACTAATACCCAGGAAAAAGCGAGCTAGAAACGACCAGGCACTATGACTAGTGAGCAGAAACAATCTTATAATGGACTGAGGAAACCAGAAACAATACGGAGGTATATAAAAGGGATATTATGATCTGCTGGTTTTCCAGATAATTTAAGTGTGATATTCATTTAAGATTTAATCTGGGGATATTTAGTTATGCCTGTGGGACAAGAACTCTTCCTACTCACTATTAATGAACTATTATCATGATGTAATCACAAAGTTAGTTTATTTTACTGAGTTTGTTTTATGTTTGAGTTGTCCACATGCTTAAGCAGAGCATCTAGCTCTTTTGTGCTTTTTAATATATACACATTTATTATGTTTTATTGCATTTGTGACAATCTTCTCTTTTTCTCTCTAAAAAGGTTTAATTTTCAAGAGTTTTTCCTGAGTAAATCAGTTGTTGCATAAATAAGTTTATACATATATATATAATGATGTTGACTAAGAAGTGTGGACAGCACTGAAATAGAACCAAATCTACTTTAGTTAATGGAAACCCCCATTGAGACTGACCAGGATTTCAAGCTGCTCCTGTTGGATAGAAACTCACTTGGAATGCAGCAAGCCCATCTGTTGTACTCAGACTGAGCCATCTTAATGGGCTGAAATGTTTCAGTGTTGGGTGATCAGCACCCACCTGCCCTCTTACAGTTTAGAGTCAAGAAAACCCAATCCCTATCTGGGGACTACACTGTGTTTGTCAGGTTGTCAAAACGGAAATGCTCCTTCAGATAATTGTTTTCCACATTTTTTTTCTTGTCAGGCACCACAGTCTGCCCATGTGATTATCTCCATCCGCAGCAAGTCACGGTGTGATGAATAGCCATTTTATTCAAAATAAAATAACTAAATACTGCTAATAAATATTTTTTTACATACTCCATAAACTAAATAAAGGTTCCAATGAAGTTTTCTCAAGGTTTAGGTGGAGTCGTTTTTTGGGGACTGTGTGGACCGGAAAGTCTACATAGTTCCCACTGGGTCTCTGAGGGGATGGTCTCAGCAACTTCAGCAAGAATTTATTTTTGATATGGCAGTCCCCTCTCACTTTCAATGCAACAATCTGCTGAATGCAAATACAACCAGGGTTAGAGCCCTGCTGTGCCCTGCAGTGTTCAAAGGCCTTCAAATTGCTGCACTCTGATGAGACCCAAATGAACGAGACATGAATGAAATGGCTTTTCATGCGATGCATTTAGTCGAAGAAATTCTAAATGGACAAAATATGACAAAAAATACTTTGGTGAGTCAAGGTTTTGCACAGTTTAAAGCAAAGGTTCTGTTGGTGAAATGTAACTATTCCATAGACATATGAAATAATTATTTTCACAACCATTTTTTTCTTATGAACAATCATAAATGTTTTGTGGAGAATTTGTTTTAATTATGCCCTTGTGTATCTGAGACAAACGCTGCTTTGCTTGCTTAACGCCAGCAAGAAATAAGAGTGACAATGGAGACATTTTACATCTTCTTTTCTTTTTCTGGTTACCTTTGTCCTTTCTTCTGTCAATACAACACTTTTATCTTATGATGAAACAGGTAAATATTGAGAGGAAATAGTAAACAATGTCAGACTAAAAAAAAGATATCCCTCTACTGTCACAGGCATATCAACTTTTTTTTTGGAAACGTCAGTGTTGTCTGGATGACAGCATTTTTTTGTGTGTGTTGGTTTTTCAGCCTTATTCTAACTTTTGTCAGTTCTTTTTTCTCTTGATGCCTTCATAGTTAGCATGACCTCTGTCATTGTAAGGTTAGTTTTGGCTAGATATGTAATGTCAGAACCAAAAAAAAAGGAAAGAAAAGAAAAGCATGAGTGCAAAACATTTCTATCATTAGATCTAATTCTATCATTAGACTTGCCTGACTCACTGGGATGACTAGTTGTGCGCAATCTGAAAGTTGTGGGTTAGTGTCTCCATCCCTGGTCGGTAGCAAAAGTTGTCTACCAACCTGAGTTCTGGTATATGAAGGTGTGAGCATGACTGTGTGAATACGGCTCTCGTGAAGTTCTTTCAATGGCCAGTATGATAAGAAATATATTCTCACCATTGTGGATAAACCTTATTTTGCATGTTATATATGTCATGGGTAACACAGGTGACATTAAAACACTCCTTCTTAATTCTTTAAAATTGTTTAAAATGAAACGAAATCAAAGTTAGGATGGATACAGACTCTGAAAGAATAATTTATAACTAACATGAACAAACACTGTCTCATTTACAGATTACTCAGACGGGAGAGGAGGAAAACTATGTGTGAGATTCATATTACAAGATTTTTTTTCTTTAACCTTGATTTTCTTTTTTTGAACTTTTCTAATCACATGGTTTTTCATTTACACTCTACGCTTGGCACATTTGTTACTTTACAATTACACTTAGATGAGAACAGGCTTGACATAGGCTTCCGTTTTCTACCCAATGGCACCTACTGGGTACCAAACCACTGATCGACAAAATGATAACTCTTTCCACCAGGGAATGACTGCCTCCCGCTCCAAAAAAAAATAAATAAATGTTTGACTAGTCTGTGTTGCAGCGTTTTTTGTGTAGATCAGATGAAAGTGGATATGAGAGAAACTCACAGTGACTGAGGCGGAGAAAGAAAAGAGAAAGAGGCAGTGAAAAAGATGAGATTTGCGATCTCATCTGTTCACCCAAGGGCCTCTCTCCAGAACAGCTTTTCACTGTCGTCAATCATCTCCATGGAGACACCTTAAAACTGACATGATTGAAGGCGCATTGGATGCATCCTAAAAATGCCTGTTGTTCACACTGAGAGACGTAAAGACTGCCAACCTTATGTTGGATCTGACCTCAAGAGAGCAGGTGTGTATAATAATTTTACTTTTTACTTGATATTAATGAAAGGAAAAATTCTGAATAAAGTCTTTTCGTCACTCTTCTTATGTTGTAGGGTTAGGGTTACAGGATACAGTACAATAAAAAAAATCAATATAGCACAACTGCATGATGAAATTAATTAAGTCTAATTCTTTTTACAAACTTGCTAGGAAAGTTCTCATATTTTAAATTCTTCAGTCTGCATATGTGATGTAAAATACAAATAACTTCTGAGAATATAAAAAAAAAAACAATAGACGTGTTTGTGTATCTCTTGCAAACTGTTTTTTAAAATGGATTTTCATTTGGAAATGAAACTCGGCTAAATGAATTTAACAGGTGGTTTTGCTGTTAGTTCTGCGACCTGCAAAGGGAATATGCACCGCTTTCAAAACTTTCAATTATGTTTCAACAGCAGGAGAGGAGACTGGCATTTAAAAAGAAAAGTTGTTCATGATTTTTTTCATCAGATTTTTGTATCACTTGAGACATGTTCCTTGTCACTTTTGGTAATTTTCAGCAGATGTGGTTGTTTCTAGTTTTTAGAAGTGCGGTTGTTTGTTGAGCTACATGGACGTGTTTGTTTCTTTATCTCTATTTGCAACTCTGTTGCTGATTTGTGCATGCTTAGCTTCGACACTGCTCATTTCATGCTAATTTTACACACCTCTCTCAACATCTTTGGTTCTCTGGAGCAGCACCTCAGATAATGTTACCAAGGGGAAGCCACAGTGCTTGCAGACATCTTTGAAGCCTTGCTCTCAAATTTACAATGGAAATTGGGGCTTTGTGATATTCATACAAAAAAGCTGACTTTGTTGTCTTTCAGCCACTTTGTAGCTAAATTGGCAATATGTTTAATGTCATTTTCTATTTGTCCAACCCATTTGTGCCCACACTTTTGCTTCCTGACTGATGGCTCAAGATGTTGCTGCAATACTTTTTACATAATGTCTTTATGGGATGCTCATTCATATTTCCATTATGCCATATATTTGTGTTGTACATCTGTCCCTCGTGCAGCAAAGCAAACACACCACAGAATGCTGCAATCCACCTACTTCACAGGTGGGATGGTGTTCTTAGCAGTTGCGTTTCTTGGAGGAATTGTGGCCTGGTTTGGCCTCCACCTACCCAGATGAAATCAATGAAATCAGCTAGATCCTGGGATGGGAAAAAAATCAGTGCAGCCCCACACAAAGCACATGAAAAAGTCTTCCTATTCTCATTAGGCATTAGAAGTTGATGACAAATCAAAAATAACCACTGCTTCTTCCTCGCTCTCTTTAAATGTAAAGACCTCAATTCATACTTCATTTTCCAGTAGTCTCCAATAATAATACTATAATTTGTTCCTGAGCGCAGATGCCAATGGAAATCTGGTTGCTTATATTGCCTTTGGACTAATGGCTTCTTCTTTTCAGAATGGACTTTAAGCATATATCACTCTGGAACTAATCTCACTGTAGATAACTAGAGTGTCTCACCAGCTTCACCAATGTTTACAAGTCCCTTTTTTCCCCACTTTTGCTCTGTGGTTGATATGCACATTTCACACCAAATCATGTTAATATAATTTCAGTCATTGAGTTAAAGAGATGACTCATTTTGTATGGTGTTTTTGTGTTATGTTGTGTCTCCATAGCTGATCAAAAATGCTGAATCGCAAACAGAAGGAAACTCAGAAACTCATATGTAAGGTTTAGGTAAATGGATTGGTTTATTTACAGTTATGAAGTCAAAAAGCCTTAAATTGCAAAAGGAGGGTACTAGCCCAAAATCCCTTGTGTAAAACCAATGTACTGTTATTGTAATTAGATTGTTTGGTTGAGTTTTTAATTTTTGTACATAGATAAACTTCACGTTGTCCTTTTTTTCGTTTAGAACAAAGCTGTTTCACACTCTCCATCAACAGTATGGGTTTAAAACATGTTGATAAAAAACAAGATGCAATTGGGGCGTGCTGTGGTGGCGCAGGGGGGTTAGCGTGCCCCACGTTTGGAGGCCTTAGTCCTCGACGCGGACGTTGCGGGTTCGACTCCCGGTCCTGACGACCTTTGCCGCATGTCTTCCCCCCTCTCCTCACCCTCCTTCCTGTCTGCCTACTGTACAAAAAAAAAATACGAGCCACTAGCGCCGCAAAAACTCTTCGGAGAAAAAACAAAAAAAAACAAGATGCAAGTCCAAAAGTAAATTATTAAAATGTCTGTGTAATCTTCTTTTCATTTAACTTTCTTTTTTGAAGATACCATCAAAGTGAATGGAAATGTCCCTAAGGAGATGAACAATAAGTTTATGCTGACATTTTTATGGGAACATGCTAAACCCTAACCCTACCATAACCTTTCATCATTTATTTTTGAACACATGCAAAAAATAATAACTCAATCCAATGTGCACATGGCTGAATAATTTTTTTTTAACAATTTGAGATGCAGAATATTATCCACTTTTTGTTTATTTTAAATTGTAAAATAAAGTTTGGAAAAGGTTCTTATTCCAAACTCATTATAGTAATTGCCAGCAAATTGCAGTTTACTCCAGCATTCATCAGCTATAAATAAACCTACTTGCAAAGTATACTTTACAGCCTGCTCAGTTGTGTGCATTCCAGCACCTTTTCTGGGATTCTCATTCATATTTCATTGACAAGCTTTGCCATTAATAAGCTTTAATCACAATTTTCAGCAAGACTGAGCTTCTGTTGCCATAATATTGACCCTTTTTCAATCTTATGTCAATTAAATATTACTGAACCTTTACAACATAATTATTTATGGCTTATAATTACTCTCAAGACAGGCAATCATATAAGAAAATCAAACAGATTTTACAGCGTAGCCTTTTTACTCATTTATCATCATTTGCTTGAGGTAGCATATGGATCAAAGCTGCTGTTGAGACTTTCTGCTGTGAAACATTACAATTAAGGAGTTTGATTTATTGTGTCCAAAGAGTGCCAAAGTTTTCAGGGTTTTATTTGTAAAATTTCAAAATCATGTGTTCTTTTTTTCCCAGTTGAAGAATATCCATGATTTTGACTATCTATCAAATCCCCAAAGGTTTGTGTTTTTTTAATGTGACAATTTGTGGAAGAGTTCAGATGGGTAATAATTCTTTAGGGAGGCACTGAAGCTCTAACAGTTATTGAAACTCTAAAAAAGTTTCCTTTGTTTTTGAAAGCATGTAACAGTGAGGTAGGTTCTTCAGGCTATGTGGACTGAAGGATTAAAAAAAAAAAAGCAGAAAAGACAATATCCAGAGACGGCCAAAGCTGTTTACCCAGCTACCATCTGGGAAACAGGATGAACAGGCTGCGGCGGAGATACAGTAGTAACTGCGGCCATACAAGCAGACTCAGGAGCAGATTTATTCTCCATGCTGTCAAAGTATTGAATTCTTTCTTTTCACGCTGCTGAAGAAAAAAAAAAAAGGTTGTCTTTTTTTTTTTTTTTGCTTGTTTGCTCATTCATTTGTGACTTTGCTTTTTATTCTGTGTGGAAAAGAAGGACAATATCTGTCTTTTTTCTGAACCAATCTTGTTTCAGTTATCAGAACAGCAATGTAAAGTTGAGAATAATTTTGTAAATTAGGCCTTTATATGTAAGAGATTTTTCACATAAAAAATGAAAACGTATATGTAGCTCTCCTTAAGTTATGAATACATTCTTTTGTGTCTGAATCTGTTAACATATATGAAAATTTTTTAAAATCCTTTGACTTTAGTAGGAACTCATCGCACTCATAGTTTAAGGAAAACTAGCTAGTAAAATTTCTTTTGTCACATTTATAGATATTTTTAGATTCATGCATCATTTTCATTCAACTTCACAATTACGAACCAATTTGTGATGTTTTGTTACCCATAGCAAATATCTAAGCTCATGAGAGTAATAAGGCAAAATGTGGAAAAAGTTAAATAAAAATAAATATTTTTTCAAGGGTCCATAAGTAATGACCAGAATGGAAATCGAATCTGATTCCAGAAAATACATTCACAATATATACTGAAAACTATGAAAAGAGACAGAAATCCAAGACAGACAAAAAGGAATCCACATAACATAAACAAATACAAAATTAAGCCACCTCATACAAAATTAACTTTACTGCGTCACATCAAATGTCGTAAGCAATGTTTTGCTTAAGGGCACATGCACTGAAAATACTGACAATTGATGCAGTATTTATATTTTACAGGAAGAAGTGAGTAAAAAGTTTTCTGGTGTGCTGAAAGGATTTGAAGATGTCCTTGTAAGTCTCTCATCTAGCTTCGCTTATTCTCACCTTCCAGCAAACAAACAGATTCGAAGCAACGCTCTGTTTTCTCGCAGTTTGATCAGAGCAATTCAGGGTCAGTAGGACAGGATGGACGCAATACACCAGGTGTATCATTAGCGTTGAAATGGTTCTCCAAAGGATGAAACACTGTGCTTTCTCTGCATTTTTTCTTTTCCAAGACCAGTTCTCTTCATCACCCATAGGATTTTTAAAGGAGTAAGATCTGTTCTTCTAAAATAAGTGGGAAGGCAAAGTTCCGTCTTTTGGCTGAAGGCCTTCGCAGCACTTACTTTGTCAGCATAATTCACTGTCATTTTAACAGGCACTTTAATGGCGCTTCCGAGGCCAATTCTCAATGATCGCTTTCCTTCAGTCATCTAGAAAGACACAAAAAGTAGCTGTGTAGCGCTAAAGAACAATATGCTAAAGGCATTTATCCTTTTTGAAGAAGAAATATCCCTTTCTCCCCCTTTATTGGCTGTCTTTGTTCTTGAAAATAACTGGGTGTCATCAATGACATTTCTGAAAGTGCATAATAAAACTCGGATTGCACAGAAAGCTGCAATTTTCTCATGTTAATTCTTTGTGTCTTGCAAAAGTAAGAATCTGCCGGGTTTTTTTTATCTGTTGTAAATCTACTGGGCCCTTTTAGTATTGTGATGCTATGTTTCATTTTCACAAACAGAAGTATAATCCTTTTAGAAACTCTTTTTTATGTACACCTTGTTTGTGCAAGGTAGGACTCTGTTTGAATCCAGTGCAGCATTAAATGTTTGTGGCCTAGATTCAACAAGGTGTTAGAAATATCATTACATAATTGCTGCCATTTTGTTGGCTGGACATTCACCAAATTCAATAACACGTTTCTTTTGTATTAGATTGAGTTCTATTGACTGTGATGACTATTTCAGTACACTGAACTCATTCTCAATAAAATAAAAAAAACAGTTTGAGATGATTTGAGCTTTGTGAAATTGTGTGTTATCCTGCTGGAAATAGCCGTCAGTTGTGATCATAACTGGATGAAAACTGGAGGCAATGTTCGATATCTGTGGCCTGTGTCGAAAGGCCACAGGAAGGCTGGGGCCTTTAAGCATTGCTAATCATGTGTGAGAAGAGATTGCTCCCACCACAACAGTTGATAAAGAGCAGGATGGGTCAATGCTTTGTTGTTGTATATGCTAAACTTTGAACTTAACATCTGGATGTGGCAGATAAAATTAGACTCTTCAAACCAGGCAGTCATTTCCCTAATCTGCTGTTTAAAATTTTTGTAGAGCCTCTGAATTGTGATCTATTGCTGTTGTTATCCATCTGGTTCAGGGTTTGAAGTATGCATAATTTTGTTTTAGCAAGTTTTTAGACTATATTGTGTTTGATTCTATCATTTCAAACCCCCCTTTCTGTTCTCCTTTGACATCTGACAATCAGGCATATTCCTCCATAAAATGTTATGAAGCCTAGGCGCAAATTCAAACTGGAAGACTCTTTTATCCCCAACGGGATCCGTTAATTGAAGCGACCTGCCCACAATCGTCGACCTATCAACGCTGGACCAAGCCACGTCACGTCCAATCATCGACCAAGTCCCAGCTGATAAGGACCTTCATTCATGGTGTCCTTCGCTCTCCAGCCGAGCTCAACCCACCACCACCCCTTCTCCTCCATTCGCCCGGTCCTGAGGCCCGCACCCTTCTTCAACCTCCACCACCAGTGCCGGGCCCTGGGGGGATGACGTTCCTAACAGCATCGGGAATGCTCATCAGAAGCCTATCGCTAATGCTGCGATAACCGTTATCCCCAGCCGGGGCCCAAGCGCCAAAGACTTTAAATTCTGTTTGTCTCTTCTAATTGTCTTCTTATCTCCGTCTGAGTCTCTCCAGATTGAATTATTGTTAGGTACATTTCCTGTAAATTGAAACAATGGTGGTGCATTAAAGCCAATTGATTATTAGTTTCAGAAATACTCTACATGATCAAAGCTGGCTTTTTCTCTCTTTTATGTTTGGAGCAAACATCAGCAAATTGTGGTCATCAAGCTGAGTTGCCTAAATGCATTGAGTTGCTGCCTGAATAATTATTACTGTTACATTAGCTGTGAATAAGGTGTATAAAATAAAGTGTGTGGTGGTTTTATAATATCAGTATAAAATTCTTTCACAGAGCAGGATGCATGGAAAAATCTCAACAAATGTGACAAAAACAAAAAAGAAATGCAAATCCTGTCGAAATGTATTAGTATCCTCATTGCACTCCACCAAGAATACGTGTTCTTAAATTTATTTTAAAGTAGCTTGTGCCCTGATTGAATTTGCCTAGTTAAATAAGAGAAATTCCCCAAAGAAACTTGTTTACAATTCTCATCTGAAGATGGATTTCACTTCGGATTAAATAAAGCATGAGTAGCTCAGGGCTGAAAGCTTTTTTTTTTCTTGTCATTTTTCTAACTAGAGGTTGTACATATCTTGCTAATGTTTAGCAACAACATATCTTGTTGCTAATTCAAAGTTGGCATGAGAGCAAGACTGTTTATTTGATATTTAAATAATGCAGCAAAGTCTTCTGAGAGGTGAGTTTTCTGAAGGGGTGAAAGGAGTTTGACCTCTTTCCTGTGTTGTATTCAACAAGTGGTTCCATTCTAGTTAATATGTGGCAGGACTGGAGGATGGCCACCTTCAGTCTGAGATACACTTGTAGGGATTTCTTTATTATGTTTCCAGGGTGATCTAGCCTCTTTTATGAAGTAGTTCCGTTAAAAAGTCCCCAAAATAAGCCACTCGTAGGCTATCTGGTGATGGCAGCCATGTGCATACCGGTCTTGCACAGGTGAGCGTTCAAAAGTTATGGTTTTGTAATAGAGCAAAATGAGACATGGACTGGGTCACAGCTGGGTCACTATTTCAAGGGGTAGGCATACAGGGAGTGCCATGGTGTGTCACATCAAATGTCGTCTTTCAGATGCTCGACATGCGTATGTTGTCAAAGTGTGCTTGACTTCAGTCTTGGATGGATTTATCATAAGCATAGCCCCCAGTGAACCCCACAGGTGTGTAAAGGCCTGGATGCCGCTTGTATGAAAATAACAAGGCTATATTTTCTTTGATTTGAGCCAGATTCTATAAATTGCTTAAAATGGACACTGAAAATCTCTCTAATGAAAAGTGAAACACATTGTGAGCAATTTTCAGTTTTTTGCGAAAAAAGGCCTGGGTTAAAGTGTAGAAGTAAAAGTGAGCAGGTCAAGAATAGCCTGTAATTACAAAAATGTATATATAATGACAGAAATCAAACCTTTTCCTTCAATGAAATTATTATTCCTTTGCCGAAGCTCGACCAGGCATGGCAAACCAACAGAAGATGTTTGACAACTCCTATCTTTTTTTTGTTGTTGTTGTTGTTTCCTGTACTTTATCACGAGAGATGCACACACAAAAAAAGAAATAAGTCCCCACAGTCTTCTGTTCTTTGCCATGCCCTTATGGGTTTAGGCAAACAAGTAACTTGACAGTTGATAACCACGTGTACAGCCTGGACTGGGGGAAAATGACCTTGTGAGTTCAGAAAAGAACTCTAGACTAAAAAGAAAATAGCAGCAAAAGCCTAAGGTAAAAAGAACAAAAGTAGTCTTGGAGAAAGCTGTTATAAAACTGAAGAAGGAGATCAATGTCATTACTCATTTGAAAGCTGCGCATAGAAGAGTCCAAAGTCTTTTAGGAGATTTCAGCAAACTGAAAGAGGTAGTACTAAATGGCAGATTGTAATCTGTTCATTAGAGAAAATGACACACAAAGGAGTAGAATGTTGCTGTGAGAAAAGTGGCTTGGCTGGTTGATGAAACAAAGCTGAAAATTTTGGGAAAAGTTTGACAAGAAAGGTATTGTAAGGAGTGCAACTTTCAAGACATTTTTGATGTCTTGAAACTTGGCGATTATGACCCAATCACTCCAAAGATTTCTCCTTTAACAGCCATGCTACGGTCTTCAAGAATATGTTATTAAATTATCAAACCAATATTTTCTTCAAAAACCTTTTCAGCAGTTTCTGCATAGCGTCTTCCTGGATACACACTGCCATCAATTTCAGAGAATCCAGCTTCTTTATAATACAACTTGTATACAAATACAATATGTTGCCAAAGACAACCTGATATTGCCAAAGCTTTTGGATCACTTGGCTTTATACAAATATGAATTTGAGTGACTTATTATTTTTAATGTTTCACCTTTGATGTTGCTGGCACACCCTTTGTAGCTATAACACCTCCAACTATTTTGTGAAGGTTATCCACAAGGTTAAAGAGTATGCCTATTGGATATTTTTGACCAGAAATGTCATTCTGAAGTCCCCCACTTATGTTGTATAGGAATGGCTGGCATGCAATTTCTGCTCTAATTCACCCCAAAGAAGTTCAAATAGGTGATGGTTGAACTATGTGAAGGTTCTTCAACACCAAGCTCATTTATTTATAGTTTCTTTCACTGAAACTAAGGGGTACGGTCCATCTCCTGAAAACCCACGCAATGTTTCCGTCTGTACAACACTTTACACGATAAATTCCAATGGCAATGTGCTTTACACCATCTGATGCTTAGCATTGCACTTGGTGATTAAAGAGTTGGATCCATTGTTCTGTCACTAATCTGATAGGCCACATAAAGATTACAGGGATGTTGTTATAGACTCTGCAGAAAGTTGGCAAACTCTGCACACTATATGCCTCTGTGTCTTTGATTTCACATGGCCTACCACTGGCTAAACCTATCATGTAAACTGAAAAGTTCAGATCAAAATGCTTACATAAGTTTTGTTACAAAAATAAAGTAGGTATAATTATTGTGTTGATAAGGGGTTCAAATTGTCTGCGACAGACGGGCGACCTGTCCAGGGTGTACCCCGCCTCTCACCCGGAACGTTAGCTGGAGATAGGCACCAGCCCCCCTCCCAACCCCACTAGGGACAAGGGTGGACAGAAAATGGATGGATGGATGGATGGATGGATGGGTTCAAATTGTTAATAGTAACTTAGCTTCTTAAGCACTCATGAAGCCAGATTACACTGATTTAAATATATAACAGCTTCTTTGGGCACTATATGTTGTCATAAAAATAAATTCACCCAACCTTTAGCCTTTATGCTCTTTATTTTTAATTAAGCCAGCAAGTCAATCAAATCTCAGCCGCATGACATAACTTACCTGTTTGTGGGTGTCTTAAGTTCTTTGTCATTAGTGAAAATTGATTCTATTATTCTGCTTGAGCTTCCATTCTGACTGCACGACTATGAGGTTGTTCATGCAGTAGTCTGGTTTGTGATTTGGTTAAGAGGAGCTGTGGAAAGTGACCTCCACGGTATTTTTTACACAAACCCCCCTGCGGCTCGAAGCCCTCTGTTCCAGCTGGAACTCAGCGCTGTGCGACAGATGCCACATTAAAAAAAAGCCCTTCCTCTGCCGTCATTGTGCTACCAAAATCCCCTCACTGTCACTTTGCTTCAGTCTCTCAGCAGAACATGCGCTGGACTGTATGTGTAGCCATTAGTACCCATTAACCACTCAGGTCAGGGTCTCAAAGACTCAGGTTGTTTTAGTCATGCTGGATATGCATTTGTGTTTAAACAAATTCTCCCCAAAGTGTCTCTCTGAAGTGCTGATGTTTTCCCTCATCTCATCTAGGCTGAAATGAACCATGCATCTCTTGGATGTAATGGGGGGATAATTTTGTTTCAGTGCTGTTACGTTTCATCTGAGATCTGCTTAACATTATACAATTAGATTTTATTACAAAACAATAACACTATGCTCTGGTAACATTATAGAAAGCTTTAGAAAGCATGTTTTTTTTTAAATCTCCAGATAACCCAAACTACTTTCCAGTAAAATAACCTCTACAAAATACATTTTCTTCTTAAAATGATAAAATGCCATGTGTTTATCTAGCAGATTTTCTGCAGCCTGAGTGTAGCCATGACACTTGACCAAATATTTTGAAAACATCCAATCTTAAACCTTTTGCAGGTGGTTGAAGCTGCAGAATGTCCTGTAGTCAAGCTTTATGGGTATGGAAAGCTTTTGAAAACTGAAAGCAGTCTTTTCTCCAAAGATATTTATACTTTTTAAGACATACTGGCTGACAGCAGCAAAAGACCAGGGAACAAAAACTAGCTGGGAAATGGATAGAATTTTCTGCATTTTGCAAGGAAGTAAAACATCAAAACAAAAGAAAAACTCTTTTCACGTATATTTAGCACATTCAAAAATATTTTCTATGTTGTAAACTTTTTTATTACATCCTTTTACGCTAACACATCTAGTGATTACCCTCTTTCCCATTTCTGACCATTTATTTTAGTTAAACTTTCCAGTGATTTCAAAGGGTTTCAAATGCCATTCATTCCAACAAGCCTCACAGGTGTCCAGAAAACCATTGGCTGCTGTGTTAATCACTGGAATCCAAAATCAGTCATGTTAACTACATTGTAACTTTTCCCTTTTATGAGCTGATTTATGGGTTTAGCGCTCAACAACCAAACTGAAATGGTCACAATTGCAGTTACTGTTTAGTGACTGCTCTGACTGTAGAAAGTGTAGGCAAGTAGCTGCTTTTGCAGCAGATTTGTTGTGACTCGCCTGACACAACAAATCTGCCTCACTTGAATTACATTTTCTTTTATTTTTTCATCTTGAGTATTCATCAAGAGAACATGTCCTCACTCAGTGTGACTACAGAGGACAGGGGTCATGGATTGTTAATTAAAAGTTCCTAAAACTACATTTTACACTCATTTTTTTTCCCAATAGTTTTGTCCAAATTAATATTTCTAAAATGAAGGTTATTTTTTCCTAATTTGTTTTGTGTGAAGTTCAGTTAAAGCTGATTTTATAGGCCTTTTCCACATCTTTATCTGGTGCGCCCAAAAACCTGGAGGATGCTGTAGGTGAATAACCTCCTAAAAGTCCAAATAAAGGTAGGTAACAGCAAAAGTCAACTTTAAACACTTCTCCTGATTCTTCGTGTCATAGGCAGTGTTTTGAGTAAGAGTTATTTGTCAGTAACAGTCAGTCATATCCTATCACTAGCCAACAAACCAGACTAATGCCCAGAGAAGCCATGCAGCCTGATTACACATGCCCCTGCAGTTCAAAACAGATGCTCTTCACTAGCTCTGGCAGCATGGAAGAGCCTTAGGCAGGCAGCTATTTTGGGTAAATTAGTAAAGACAACAGTAGCTCCCCAGGTTGATGCTGCCATGCTGAGGTGCAGTGCAAGGCGACAGAGTGGAAAACATAGACTCAGCCTGGGCAGCACAGCCCTGCAGGCGTTTGTCATTTGGAAGCTCTCCAGCTGACAGGTGGTGACTGTGGCCGACTGCTCCCCATGTACCTTATACAGGTAATTAGCCATTCAGCTCAGACATGCAGGATAAGAGTACAATCATTGAAAGATATGTGTATATTCAAGACAAGTATACAGAGGACATGTTTTCAGTGTGCAATTCTTTTCTGTGTACAATATGTTAGTAGTAACTTGATCGAAAGGCATTAGGGTGCAATTATTTTAAAACAAAATTGACAAAAAGGAAGAATTTTTTTTCATTCTGATCTTGTTTAAACTTTCACCTTGATGTTTCCCTCATTATTGTCTTGTTAAGATGTTTAACATACAGAACACACATGATAAACTGTATGAGGTAAAGTGTTGCAGTAAAATCTGCCATTGACTGACCTATCACTGCTATGTTGCATTTAGCATAAATGCATATATATTTTTGGTTTAGATTCCAAAAAAAATTACTGTTGTTCATATAAGTATCTACAAAATGAACATTGTAAAAAAATATATATAAAGATGCTTAACAATAATAATCTGAATTCATAAAATACAACACTGCAGAGTTATAGGCAGAGCAGACAGCACTTTGATGAGAAAGTATTTGTTATGTTTATTGTGTATAATATTGCTAGTGTTATTATTAGTTGAAATACGCCACCTTGTGGTCACTTCAAGTTATTGTTTAAGTTAATAGTAGAAGAAGAATATAGACAGGAAGTGCTTTGCCCAGAATCAATGGCCGCTCCACGCTCCTCCTAGTTCTTTCTTGGTGTTTGTTAAAGCATTGTCTGTGAGTATTACTTGATAATAACATTAAGACACCTGTAATGTTACATAATATGATGGTATTGTGTAAAGTTGTAAGTTTATAGCCCGTTATTATTATGCTAATGAGTTCGTTTTCATATGCTAATCTTTGTTGCTAATCGCTAGCTACCATCCTCATTTCATTGAAAGTCAATGTCATGTCGGTCCTTTATTTTATTTGTATCGCTCTGTAAAGCCTAGATTGTAATACATTGCATTTCTGTATGTTACAGTTTCACAAAAAAGGAAGGAGAAGAAAATTACTGAACTATCACTGAAGTAAACTTTATTAACCAGTCATCGCCGTCAGGATTTTCTTCATCTTTCAAGATTGTTTAGCTGTTTGGATAGCTAGTGCGAGTATCTAGTGAGGCCAAGAACAGTGAAAAGACAGCACCACGGCAAGCATCAAAGCTAAAGAACCTATCACGTGGAGCTTCAGCCAGCGCAAAGAGCCAAGTAAAGTGCATTCAGACATCATAAGCCACAAAATGTCTGAAACCAAATCCCAAAGGTCTCAAAATAAGTCAGTACACTCTCTAAAGTCATCAAAAGCAAGTTCTACGGCTAGTATTGAGTTACTAAGAGCTAAAGCAAAAGCCGAAGCTGCTCAAGCAAGAGCTACGTATGCAAAGAAAGAAATAGAAATCAAAGTAGAGCAGGCACGTCTACAAGCAACCCTTGATGCACTTAGAGCAGAGCAAGAACAAGAAGCTGCAGCTGCAGAAGCAAATTCATTAGAAGCAGGACTACTACAATTGGGCTTTGAAACACGCAGCGTAACACACGGGTCATGTCTTACAGAAAATAAAGCGACACGCACAGCCGAGTATGTTTTAGATCAAGCAAATCTCACTGCAGCAGAGTCACCTGCCCCTGTTCGAACTGAAATAAATAATCCAGGACTCCCGTTGCAACCCTTCGTTGTAAAACAAAAAATGAACTACGCAGCTCCTGAAAGCGAAGTTTGTGAAACCCAGTCTGCCAGTTTCAAGCAGCTTGCTCCTGTTACACCGGTGTTACCCAAAATGAACCATGCACACAATAGCCATGTCGAGACCCAGCCAACTTATGATCTGGCCAAGTATCTAGCCCGCAGCCAGCTCGTTACTACAGGCCTCACAAGCTTCGATGACCAACCCATGAACTACTGGGCATGGAAATCATCTTTCAAAACCGCTATAGCAGGTTTGGACCTTTCTGCAGGAGAGGAACTAGATCTGCTTGTACGTTACCTTGGTAAGAACTCATCGAGACAAGTCAAACAAATGAAAGCTGTCAACATTAGATGTCCTGAAGCTGGTTTGGCCATGGCCTGGGACAGGCTCGAAGAAGTCTATGGCTCTCCAGAAGCTGTAGAACAAGCACTCTTTCAAAGGGTAGAGAGCTTCCCCAAAATCACCCCCAGAGAGCCTTTCAAACTCCGAGACTTAGCTGACCTAATGTTGGAGCTTGAAGCGGCTAAGCTTGATGGGTATTTACCAGGCTTGTCTTACTTGGACACATCCAGGGGAATTCAACCAATAGTTGACAAGTTACCTTACAATTTGCAAGAGAAGTGGATGTCATACGGCTCAAAGTATAAACGTGATCACGGCGTCAGTTTTCCGCCTTTCACTGTGTTTGCTAACTTCATTCGCACTGAGGCCAAAACGCGAACCGACCCAAGCTTCACCCTCCACAGCTCAAACCAGTTACCTGAGAGAAAACAAATGCCGGAAAGGTTTTCCAAAGTGCCCATATCTGTCCACAAAACTCAAGTACAAGACAAAACAGAAAATAAAGAAAAAATCACAAGTACAGTAAGCCCCAACAAACAGTGTCCAATACACAACAAACCTCACGCGTTAAAACGCTGCAGAGGATTCAGAGAGAAACCTTTAGAAGAACGAAAGCAGATAATCAAAAGGTTTAACATCTGTTTTCGCTGCTGCTCATCTACAGATCACCTCGCCAAGAACTGTACAGCAGACATCACTTGCACGGAGTGTGACAGCAATAATCACATTTCTGCCCTCCATCCAGGTCCAGCACCGCAGGAATCTAAAACGCCGCCTCCCCCACAACACGGCGGGGAGAGCAGCAAAGCGGATGTCCAAGAAGTCACCTCTCGGTGCACTGAGGTGTGTGGAGAAGGGGTTAGGGCCACGGTCCGAAGTGGCAAAATTTCCCATAGGCTTTTGCACCGCAGTGGCTGCCACTATTCCCAAGTGGCTGCAAGAGCTCGTTTGCCACCCCGGTATTCCTTTGAATGGGCCATTTGGGCGCTTTTGGTGCCATACCGGTGCAGATGCAGTTCATGCAAAATCCCCTGGATGGAGCTCTTGTATTAGGAATAGAATCGTGTCAGATTTTCACTTTCAGCTCAGAGGGCCTGCCACCTGGGTGTTCCGACCGGTGATCCTTGGTGGCAAAGTGGCTTAGCTGGGTGTGCTAAGTGTCTGAGTGCTGGTGGTTCATGGGTAGTGTGGTCCACGGGCATTGTGGGGGATTGGGAGGCCTGCCACTTGGGTATTCTGACCTGTGTTCCTTGGTGGCAAAGTGGCTTAGCTGGGTGTGCTAAGTGTCTGAGTGCTGGTGGTTCATGGGTACTACTCTGGAGGTCCATGGGGGTGGTTCATCTGTCCTCCATGCGGGGTTATGGTGCTCCATTCCTGGGTACTTGAGCTCCATGGTGTGCCCTGGTTCTCTGGAGGTCCAAGTGTTCAGTGAAGATGTGCCCTGGTTCTCTGGAGGTCCATGGGG
The DNA here is from genome assembly GCF_002775205.1 of Xiphophorus maculatus. NCBI lineage: Eukaryota > Metazoa > Chordata > Actinopteri > Cyprinodontiformes > Poeciliidae > Xiphophorus > Xiphophorus maculatus. Next base: position 12,961,572 of record NC_036452.1, on the reverse strand, counting down.
GTGGTTCATGGGTACTACTCTGGAGGTCCAAGGGGTGGTTCATCCAACCTCCATGCGGGGTTATGGTGCTCCATTCCTGGGTACTTGAGCTCCATGGTGTGCCCTGGTTCTCTGGAGGTCCAAGTGTTCAGTGAAGATGTGCCCTGGTTCTCTGGAGGTCCATGGGGGTGGTTCATCTGCCCTCCATGCGGGGTTATGGTGCTCCATTCCTGGGTACTTAACCTCCATGAGTCCCCCTGGTTCTCTGGAGGTCCATGGGGGTGGTTCATCTGCCCTCCATGCGGGGTTATGGTGCTCCATTCCTGGGTACCTGAGCTCCATGATGTGCCCTGGTTCTCTGGAGGTCCAAGTACTTAAGCTCCATGAGTCCCCCTGGTTCTCTGGAGGTCCAGGGGCTGGTTCATCCAACCTCCATGCGGGGTTATGGTGCTCCATTCCTGGGTACTTAACCTCCATGAGTCCCCCTGGTTCTCTGGAGGTCCAAGTACTTAAGCTCCATGAGTCCCCCTGGTTCTCTGGAGGTCCAGGGGCTGGTTCATCCAACCTCCATGCGGGGTTATGGTGCTCCATTCCTGGGTACTTAACCTCCATGAGTCCCCCTGGTTCTCTGGAGGTCCAAGTACTTAAGCTCCATGAGTCCCCCTGGTTCTCTGGAGGTCCAGGGGCTGGTTCATCCAACCTCCATGCGGGGTTATGGTGCTCCATTCCTGGGTACTTAACCTCCATGAGTCCCCCTGGTTCTCTGGAGGTCCAAGTACTTAAGCTCCATGAGTCCCCCTGGTTCTCTGGAGGTCCAGGGGCTGGTTCATCCAACCTCCATGCGGGGTTATGGTGCTCCATTCCTGGGTACTTAACCTCCATGAGTCCCCCTGGTTCTCTGGAGGTCCAAGTACTTAAGCTCCATGAGTCCCCCTGGTTCTCTGGAGGTCCAGGGGCTGTTTCATCTGTCCTCCTTGCGGGGTTATGGTGCTCCATTCCTGGGTACTTGAGCACCATGATGTGCCCTGGTTCTCTGGAGGTCCAGGGGCTGTTTCATCTGTCCTCCTTGCGGGGTTATGGTGCTCCATTCCTGGGTACTTAACCTCCATGAGTCCCCCCTGGTTGTCTGGAGGTCCAAGGGGTCTGTCTCCCAACCTCCATGCGGGGTTATGGTGCTCCATTCCTGGGTACTTTAGCTCCATGAGTCCCCCTGGTTCTCTGGAGGTCCATGGGGGTGGTTCATCTGCCCTCCATGCGGGCTGTCAGTGCCCTAGCCCTGGGTAAATGAGCTCCATGAGTCCCCCCTGGTTGTCTGGAGGTCCAAGGGGTCTGTCTCCCAACCTCCATGCGGGGTTATGGTGCTCCATTCCTGGGTACAGAAGCTCCATGAGTCCCCCCTGGTTGTCTGGAGGTCCAAGGGGTCTGTCTCCCAACCTCCATGCGGGGTTATGGTGCTCCATTCCTTGGCAAAGCCCCCCCAGAGCAGGGGGTCATCAGAGGAGGTTGTGCCTGGTTTCGTTTATTCTTCCAAGTGTGTGTGATGACCGGAGCCCACCTTTGGCCCAATAAATGCGCGGGACCCCCCCTTAAAGCCCCCGTGAATGTTGGTTCCCATTTGGCATCAATGCATTTGAAAGTGATACCCGGATGGCAAGTCCTGCAGCTCAGCGTCCCAAGCTGGTATCGAACCAGGCTCTGCCGGGTGGGAGGCAAGCTTCTTAACCATTGTGCCACGGGGAAGCCAGGGTCAATGTGCCCAGATGGCAGAGCATTTATATTGAAATGTGGCAAGCCCCAATGGTGCCGAATACCCATTTGGCAAGCCCATGTTCACAAAGGGAGCCTTACCAGGGGCGCGAGACTCTGGGCCATGCATGCTGGTGGGTCTAGTCCGCGGAGGGGTGCTTAAGTGTGGGGTACCCATGTTCGAACGGTCCTTAAGTGTTGGTCCCCAAAGTGGCAAGCCTCCCATTGATATAAACACCCAGGTGGCAAGCCCCATGTACTCGAATACCCAGGTGGCAACCCTCCCATTGACATAAACACCCAGGTGGCAAGCCCCATGTTCACGAATACCCAGGTGGCAAGCCCCCATTGTCATAAACACCCAAGTGGCAACCCCCCATGTTCACGAATACCCAAGTGGCAAGCCCCCATTGTCATAAACACCCAAGTGGCAACCCCCCATGTTCACGAATACCCAAGTGGCAAGCCCCCATTGTCATAAACACCCAGGTGGCAAGCCCCATGTACTCGAATACCCAGGTGGCAACCCTCCCATTGACATAAACACCCAGGTGGCAAGCCCCATGTTCACGAATACCCAGGTGGCAACCCTCCCATTGTCATAAACACCCAGGTGGCAAGCCCCCATTGTCATAAACACCCAGGTGGCAAGCCCCATGTACTCGAATACCCAGGTGGCAACCCTCCCATTGACATAAACACCCAGGTGGCAGCCTATGTTCACAAAGGGAGCCTTACCAGGGGCACGAGACTCTGGGCCATGCGTACTGGTGGGTGTAGTCCGCGGAGGGGTGCTTAAGTGTGGGGTACCCAGGTTCGAAGGGTGCTTAAGTGTGGGTCCACAAAGTGGCAAGACCCCCATAGTCCTAAACACCCATTTGGCTTAAGTCTGGGTCCCCAGGTTTGAATGGTGCTTAAGTGTTGGTCCCCCAAGTGGCAACACCCCCGTGGTCATATACCCCCATTTGGCAAGTTTGGGTACCCAGGTTGGGACGGTGCTTAACCCTAAGTCTGGGTCCCCAGGTTTGAATGGTGCTTAAGTGTTGGTCCCCCACGTGGCAACACCCCCGTGGTCATATACCCCCATTTGGCAAGTTTGGGTACCCAGGTTGGGACGGTGCTTAACCCTAAGTGTGGGATACCCAGGTTCGAAGGGTGCTTAAGTGTGGGTCCACAAAGTGGCAAGACCCCCATAGTCCTAAACACCCATTTGGCTTAAGTCTGGGTCCCCAGGTTTGAATGGTGCTTAAGTGTTGGTCCCCCAAGTGGCAACACCCCCGTGGTCATATACCCCCATTTGGCAAGTTTGGGTACCCAGGTTGGGACGGTGCTTAACCCTAAGTCTGGGTCCCCAGGTTTGAATGGTGCTTAAGTGTTGGTCCCCCAAGTGGCAACACCCCCGTGGTCATATACCCCCATTTGGCAAGCCCCATACCCTATCCCTGGGTAAAGGAGCTCCATGAGTCCCCCTGGTTCTCTGGAGGTCCAGGGGCTGTTTCATCCAACCTCCATGCGGGGTTATGGTGCTCCATTCCTGGGTAAAGGAGCTCCATGAGTCCCCCCCTGGTTCTCTGGAGGTCCAAGGGGTCTGTCACCCAACCTCCATGCGGGCTTTGGGTGCCCTATCCCTGGGTAAATGAGCTCCATGATCTGCCCTGGTCCCCAAGTGGCAAGCCCCCATTGACATAAACACCCAGGTGGCAAGCCCCCATGTTCACGAATACCCAGGTGGCAAGCCCCCATTGTCATAAACACCCAATTGGCAAGCCCCAATGGAGTGAAATGTGACAAAGTGTCAGTTGTATGGGTAAAAATACCCAAGTGGCAACACCCCCATTGATGGAATACCCATGTGGCAAGTTCGGGTCCAATACCCAAATGGCAGTTTTCCCCATTGAGATAAACACCGAGATGGCAACGATGCCATCTGGTGGCAGAAACACGTTACTACAGCGAATCTTGCCACGAGGGAGCAAAAACCATGATTTTCGTGAAAAGTTTGTCCTCTTTGGGGGTCTCTGACGGGGAGACCGGGGGTCTTAAAAATCGTTAGGGGGGGTCATAGGGGTAACGAGGGATAACCGGATTTTTAGAGACTGACCCCGTAACCCTACGACCTAGGGTTAGCCCTCCAGAATTTTTAGAAAAAGGCCCTTTTTTCCTCCCAAATGTACACTTTTTTGGCCCTCGCCCTAAGTAGGGTGAGTGCCAGAGAATGTTCCAAAATCATACTCGTCAATGTGTATCCTGCTGGCCACAAAGAACAAACAAAGAGAATGTACGCAATCTTGGACGAACAGAGCAACCGTTCTCTTGCACGTTCACAGTTCTTCGAGTTGTTTCGGATCCAAGGAGCAAGATACCCCTACACATTGAAGACGTGTGCAGGGCTCACAGGAGTTTCAGGAAGAAGAGCTGGTGGCTTCATGGTGGAGTCAATAAACGAACAGTTAAGCCTTCCTTTGCCAACACTCCTCGAATGTAATGACATTCCCAACAACCGCTCGGAGATACCTACCCCACAAGCTGCATCCCACCACACTCATCTGCATCGGATCGCGGACAAGATCCCACCATTGGACTCTGACGCTGACATACTGCTACTGCTGGGCAGAGATGTATTGAGAGTTCATAAAGTCAGAGAGCAAGTAAACGGCCCAGGTGACTCCCCATTTGCTCAGAAACTGGATCTGGGATGGGTCGTGGTTGGTGACGTCTGCCTAGATGGTGCACACAGACCCACACAAGTAAGCAGCTACAAGACTTTCGTTCTGGAGAATGGTCGTGCGAGTTATCTTCAACCATGTAACAGTCAGATGACTGTCAAAGAAACATTCACAGAAACACCTGAGCTTTCTCACGGCCTCAGAAGCTTCCAAGCATCAGGATGTAATGTGGACAAGATTGGTCAACAAGTTTTCGCTCCCACACCTGACGATCACAAATTTGCACCATCAGTTGAGGACATGCGGTTCCTCCAAATAATGGACTCTGAGTTCTACCAGGACAGTGACAACAGCTGGGTTGGTCCACTGCCCTTTCGGTCGCCACGACGACGTCTACCCAACAACAGACAGCTGGCTTACGATCGTCTCATGTCACTCAGGCGCTCTCTAAGAAAGCGGCCTGAAATGAAAGCACATTTTCTGGAGTTCATGGAGAACATGCTCGCTAGAGGTCATGCAGAGGTCGCACCGTCTCTAGTCCACAATCAGGAATGCTGGTACTTACCTTTGTTTGGGGTTTACCATCCCAAGAAACCCACAAAGATCAGAGTTGTGTTTGACTCAAGCGCCCCCTATGAAGGAGTCTCTCTCAACGACGTGCTACTCACTGGCCCTGACCTTAACAACAGTCTGGTCGGAGTGCTCATGAGGTTCAGAAAAGAACAAGTAGCCGTAACCGCTGACATCGAACACATGTTTCACTGTTTTGTTGTTAAAGAGAGCCACAGAGACTTTCTCCGCTTTTTGTGGTACAAAGATAACAACATGTCCTGCGAGATAATTGAGTACCGCATGCGCGTGCACATCTTCGGGAACAGTCCCTCCCCCTCTGTCGCTATATACGGCCTCAAGAAAGCGGCAACGACTGGTGAAACAGAGTTCGGGACCGACGCGCGCAGGTTCATAGAGCGAGATTTCTATGTTGACGATGCCCTCAAGTCATTCCCCACTGAGCAAGAAGCAGTTCATGTTCTAAAACAAACACAGCAGGCTCTCGCTTGTTCAAATCTCAGACTACATAAAGTCACCTCAAACCGCCAAGCTGTTCTGGAAGCCTTTCCACCAGGAGACAGAGCTAAAGAGGTCGAAAACTTGGATCTGTGTGCACCAGATCTCCCAGTCCAGCGGAGCTTAGGACTGTTGTGGAATGTTGGCCTTGACACTTTCACATTCAAAGTCGACGAGGATCAAAAGCCGTTCACTCGTAGAGGTGTCCTCTCTACGGTCAATAGCCTCTACGACCCTCCCGGGTTCCTCGCCCCCATCACAATCCAAGGCAGGCAAATACTCAGAGAGCTAACCAGTTTGACGGACGACTGGGACGCACCTCTTCCCGACGATACAAAGGCAGAGTGGTGCAAGTGGAAGGACTCTCTCCAAGATCTGCAAGGTCTGCAAATACAGCGTCCTTACACCTCTCTCTCTACAACTAACGCCCAAAAAAGAGAACTCTACATATCTGCTGATGCGTCTGTGAAAGCTATTGCAGCCGTTGCATATATCAAAGTCTCAACGTCAGAAAGCACAGAAACTGGATTTGTGTTTGGAAAGACCAAGTTGGCTCCTCAATCGGGCCTCACGATTCCGAGACTCGAGCTATGTGCCGCAGTGCTCGCAGTTGAAGTTGCAGAGTTGATAGTAGCAGAAATGGACATTTCATTTGACAACATTGAGTACTATACGGACAGCAAAGTTGTGCTAGGGTACATATACAACCAGACCCGAAGGTTCTATGTGTACGTGCATAACCGAGTCCAACGCATACTCCAGTCGGCACGCCCTCACCAATGGAAGTACGTTCCATCTGAGCTCAACCCAGCAGACCACGGGTCTCGTTCTGTTACAGCAGCCCAACTGAGCAACACAACATGGTTGGAAGGACCGGCCTTCCTCCTCAAGCCTTCACTACAGGTACCTCCTTTTGAAAACTACAACCTTGTCGATCCTGTTGCTGATATAGAAGTGCGCCCCCTTGTGACAACAAATCTGACTCGTGTCACAAAACCAGCAATCACTCCAACATGTTTTGAAAGGTTCTCAAACTACAGCGCTGTCATTAGAGCAATAGCCCAGTTGATTCATGTTGTTCGCTCATTCAATCACTCCAACCAAGCATCCAGCTGCCACGGCTGGCACCTTTGTCGACCTACAGAAGAAGAAATGGGAAAGGCAAAGATTTGTGTCATAAAGAGTGTTCAAAGTGAGTACTACAAAGAAGAGCTAAAATGCATATCAGAAGAGTCAAAGATTCCCCTCTCAAGCAGTCTTTGGAAGCTCCATCCCATATTGGACAATGATGGACTCTTAAGAGTTGGGGGCCGAATCGCACATGCTGAACTGGGTATCGACACCACTCACCCCCTCATCATTCCAGCCAGACACCACTTGGGTACCTTCCTGATACGCTATTACCATGGATCCGTGAAACATCAGGGGAGGCATTTCACCGAAGGAGCGGTAAGAGCTGCAGGATTCTGGCTGGTGGGAGCCAAACGAATGATTAGCACCGCTCTTTTCAAGTGTGTCACATGCAGGAAGTTACGAGGAAAAGCTGAATGTCAACAGATGGGAAATTTGCCTCCTGAACGGATGATGGTCGCACCTCCATTCACATACGTGGGTGTGGATGTGTTTGGGCCGTGGGAGGTTTCCACCCGTCGCACAAGAGGGGGTCAAGCTAATTCCAAAAGGTGGGCCGTCATGTTTTCCTGCATGTCTACGAGAGCACTACATATCGAGTTAATCGAAACAATGAGCACGGACAGTTTCATAAACGCTCTGAGGCGGTTTTTTGCAATCAGAGGCCCGGCAAAACAAATCAGGTCTGATTGCGGCACAAATTTAATCGGCGCCTCTCACGACCTGAAAATGAGTGAGACAGATCTCTCCATCAAAGATGTCGAAGGCTACTTGAACAAACAAAACTGTTCATGGATCTTCAATCCTCCGCACGCACCACATATGGGTGGTGCTTGGGAGCGAATGATCGGGATTGCCAAGCGCATCCTCAACTCCATGTTTCAAGATTGTAAAAGAGCAATCCTGACCCACGAACTGCTGTCTACGTTTATGGCTGAAGTCTGTGCCATCATGAATGCTCGTCCTCTCGTTCCCGTGTCTACCGACCCCGAGTCACTTCTTATCCTCACGCCGTCGATCCTGCTCACCATGAAAACAGGATGTGCGCCTCCACCTCCTGGAAACTTTGGAAATGGGATACTTCTGAAAGAACAATGGAAAAGGGTTCAAAGTCTCGCTGATATCTTTTGGTCGAAATGGAGACGCGAGTATCTTCACACTCTGCAGTTGCGCCACAAATGGCAGGATAAGAAACAAAGCCTCAAGGAAGGAGACATCGTTCTGCTCAAGGACTCTCAGGCCAAAAGGAACGAGTGGCCCATGTCCATTATCTCCAAGACCATCCCAGGGGAGGACGGACTTGTCAGGAAAGTTGAAGTAACTACTTCTCATGCGGGAACAAAGAAGACCTTTTCACGCCCTGTGACCGAAGTGGTTCTGCTTTTGTCTTCCGAGCACTTTGGTGTCTGTTGATTTGAATGTGGGATAGTATTCTCCCAGGCGGGGAGTGTTATGTTTATTGTGTATAATATTGCTAGTGTTATTATTAGTTGAAATACGCCACCTTGTGGTCACTTCAAGTTATTGTTTAAGTTAATAGTAGAAGAAGAATATAGACAGGAAGTGCTTTGCCCAGAATCAATGGCCGCTCCACGCTCCTCCTAGTTCTTTCTTGGTGTTTGTTAAAGCATTGTCTGTGAGTATTACTTGATAATAACATTAAGACACCTGTAATGTTACATAATATGATGGTATTGTGTAAAGTTGTAAGTTTATAGCCCGTTATTATTATGCTAATGAGTTCGTTTTCATATGCTAATCTTTGTTGCTAATCGCTAGCTACCATCCTCATTTCATTGAAAGTCAATGTCATGTCGGTCCTTTATTTTATTTGTATCGCTCTGTAAAGCCTAGATTGTAATACATTGCATTTCTGTATGTTACAGTTTCACAAAAAAGGAAGGAGAAGAAAATTACTGAACTATCACTGAAGTAAACTTTATTAACCAGTCATCGCCGTCAGGATTTTCTTCATCTTTCAAGATTGTTTAGCTGTTTGGATAGCTAGTGCGAGTATCTAGTGAGGCCAAGAACAGTATTAATTAATTAAGTATTAATTTTGGTCACTAAAAACATGAGCTGTAGACGAATTTAGAAGAATTGTGAACATTTCTGGAACTCAAAACATGAATTATGTCTTCTTTTAGTTTTTAGCTTTGAGGTAATGTTCTGCTCCTCTTGACCTAAAATAAACTGCATACAAAAACAGATGAACCACATCAAAAACTTAACTGTAGAATAATTATCTAGGAAAAAGTAAGAGCATATGGAGTACTCTCCTTTAATAAGAAACCATTGCTGTTTTTTTATTTAATCAACACAAGCGTGACTAACTGTCCAAAATCAAGAGGTTGGGCTATTTGCTAGGCTGGAACATTGAGATATATGTGAACAAAAGTTAAATGGTTGACAGTAATATGGGGGTGCACTTTTCTCTTGATTACTAAAGGAAAGTTTCGCCTCATCAGAATGAATTTGTCCTTAAAAGGGACATAGAAGGAAACTTAACTACCTTAATGAAAACTGAAGACATGTACAGTACATTACTGTACATTGTCAGAAATTAGAATTTCTCCCAAAAAAAATCCCAATTAATTGGTTTGAATTGTTGATTTGGCACCAATCCATTATCCTTAGCAAGCATGTGGCCAAAGTACAAAACAGTCACTCACTTTTCACAGAAAGAAACGTCTGTCAGGTTTAGCGTGAGCATCCATCTGCCATGACTGATTAAGAGTTGATAGGAGAAGAAAGAGCCAGTAAATGGTTGACCAAGAAAAGTACTCTTTGAAGGATTACTAGTAGAAATGATCTTCTTATCAAAAATGAATTTGTCTTTAACATATGGAGGCAAAAATGTAAGATGTTACAGTTCATCTGAATCTATTGACATGTAAAAAACTGTACATGAACACATCAGAATTTAAAATTCATAACAACTTTGACTGTATCAAAAAGTAAATCTTAGTTAAAAGTTACTCACAGTGACAGTCTATATATTCCATATGCCCACATGTCCAAATCCCAACCCAAATGCTCTCATGCGGACATCAAATGAGGTTGAATACTGACGCATGTCCCATCAAATGTATAAAAACAAATTTCCTCACCCTTCAAAATTATAAAGTTTCCAAAATATCTAGCCATCTAAATAATGTAAATTTAAAATGAATTTCTTTTTCAAATATCTTTGCTTGCAGGACAATAAGCATTATACTGTTTGTATTTTGAACTAGAAAACTTATTCATCAGTCAACTCCAGTTCATAATAAGCTTTATTACTTATTATCCAATTGTACTCAAGCTTGGTATTAAATATTAATTATATCTAATTGGCTTCTCAACCCCATGCAACCCCTCCAGTGCTACATGAAACCAATGACCTCTACCAACAAACCTTTAGAACCAGTAGTGCTAATGAGCTACTATATTCCACAGGATTATTTTAATAATGACTTTTCAATACCCTTATTTGGCTGTCTCAAATTTGGTGAATAGGCCTTTTTTGATGTAAAGTAGGTAGTCCACTATATGACTGTATCACAGTGTGAGTTAAAAGTTTTATAAATGGTCCAAGGGATAGTTGAGGTTGAGTCAGTCAGCGTTGATGGGCAGTAAATGAGGAAAACGGACCTATGTAAATGGAAACCTGGCTCATGCTGCTCTGCTGGGAAATCAGGTGGCCATTTGAATATTCAACCCCAGGGCCAGTGCTCTAATTCCTCTCCCCTCAACATGCCACACAAGGAGAAAAGAAGTGACAAAATGGCAAAGAGCGCACAGACATGAATTTGCATTTTAATGTGCCTGTCGGAATCACTTTGGATAAGAGCTGCGGGTATGAGGGACCATATAACCCCAAGGGCCCCCGCCAAACAACCTATAATAGCCACCATCCAAAAGAACAACATCCTGAGAAGGAGGAAGTTGTTACTAATAGAAAATAAGGAACATGGTGGAAGTAGGAATTGGCAGGTTTTAGATCTTAGAATAAGTTTGGATTACTGAAATGTTTAGGAGGCAGAATTTTTAGTCCCCAGAAAAAAAACAATATAAACACTTGATAGAACTTTTTTTCTGCAAGTCCTGTCATTCATTGACATTGATTGCAATGACACTTTAATTACGACGAAGGACAATTGAATTTTTCACACCTTGCAACAAAACAAACAACTTCAGGATATTTATAGAGCTTCAACCATTTAAAGTCTGATCATTATTCTTTCATTTTTTGTTTTATTTATATTTTTATTCATCTCTCTTTGGATCAACACCCACAGAAACATATGGTTTCTTTTATCTCCGAATCTCTTAAGAGAACACTGGCAAAAGTAGCTGAAGAAACAGCCAAGGAGTAAATCATCTCACTCTGACAATCTGTTATTGCTATTTAAAGTCTTCAATCACGTTGTCATTTGGTGAAAGGTGGAGGCAGTCAGCTCTGTTTAATCAGTTCAGTTTTATCTCCTGTTCTTACAGAGTGTATCTTTCCAGGTATCGATAGGCATCATGTCCTGACTGACACAAGGACACAAAGTGACTGTCAGGGAGCCGTACTTTTACTCTCCAAGAGCAGACATCTACGCAGCCAGGCTGCTGAGAAACTGGAGTCGTCCTACAGAGACATCATTGAGGCTGTGTCCCCTCTTTGTCAAAGGTATTTCAAGGTCTTCTCAACAAAGAAGATTAATTAGACTTCAGTCTCCTTGGATTACATGCAACTGTCTCTGATGTTTAAGCTTGAGAATTCAGTTAAATTTATTTATAAAGTGCTAATTCACACCAAATGACATCTCAAGGCAATTTACAAAACGGTAAAATCCACATATTTGAAGAGGCATAATGGCAATGCTTTGCTTTTAACAAAGAGAAACCTCTAGCAGGTCAGGTTTAGCATGAGTCTTTGCAGTGGGATCTCCTTGCTATGGGAGAAGGCATTAGGACTGTTTGAAATCAATTGTTTTTAGCCTTTTTTTTCCATCTCAGCATCTCACATTTGGTATTACCTGCAAAGTATAATTGAGAAAGTGGTGTTGGAAGAGATGCGGTGCTTTTTACTCTTCACCAGTAAAGGTTTTAATTGGGATGAAGAATTAGCCTGTGCCTTCCGTGTCTGTTATTAAAACAGCGTCTCACAGAAAGACTGAATGAAGGAAATTTTTGATTTAGTGTATTTACTTATTTTTGCCAGAAAACTTGAGTGATTCAGGCTGTGTCTTGTGCAGTATCCTGAGATTACCTTTATTGAGAATAGGCACTCATAGCATAAATAAACACAACTGAAAACTGCCTTGAATTGAAATGCTAATTCAATCAGGAGAACCACTTCAATAAAACAAAACAGCCTTCCTGTCAAGAAGGACAGATTATTTGCACCACGGCCCGTCAGAGGAAACACAGAAACCCGGTAGATAGGACTGTAGTTTGCTCGGCAGTTTATAAATTTACTGGTGAATAGCAATCAGCTGTGAAATTGGTATCAACTAGGTTTGAGACTCCTGTTCAGATTACTGCGTGGCTCTGCATTGCTCCATGCCCCAACTTTCGAATGCCATATCTGATGAAGTTAACTCTGGTATACGTCAAATGCTTCTAAGTTAATGTGTATATGGAGACGTCTCCACTGAATGTGTCATGGTTTATTGACATTTTATTATCAAGGACAAGAGCAGCATTTGAAAGGCTTAGCCATTCACTCAAGTATCTATATAATGTTAAGGGTTGGACAAAGGTAGCCAAGTGTTTTGTATTTCAGACACATTTTGAGTGTAATGATCCATCAGAATTGTCTTCCATTTCATATTGTATGTTGTATTCACCAGCAGGATACATCAGGTCACATGTCCAGTCTTAGCTAATGGCTGTATTTGGCCAAAACAAATTGTAAATAACAAAATCTTTCTTCACTTTGATATTCATGTATTTATAGTCATTATTGTATTGTATTTACTACACAGTAGTAGTCCGTATACAAACTTTTGCATTCCAAAGGAGTAACGCTTGCCTTAAGTGAAGTTAATCTATGCAGCTTCAATTTCTTTTTACTTTTTCATACCACAAACTTTAAAGTATTTTGCATGTCTATTTTTATTCAATTTTTTGTAATACACTGTATATCTTTGCTAAATGTGCATATATAAAGACATTTTGGCCTATTCGTCTTTGCCAAACACGTCAGGTTCAGTCAGGTTGTTTGAAGAGCCTTGTTATAAAATGTCCAACTTAATTTGAGGCAAGCATTAATGTGCTCAACTCTGGCTGCAATATCTCTGATCTATGGATAACTTCACAAAAGTATGTTGCTCCTTCAAGTCACTTCAAGGAAATACTTAATCAATTGTTGATTAATTCAAACACATAGCTGTCTGCTAATTTGCACTGGTGTCAGGAAGTCCAGAGTGATTAGCACCTGTAATGGGAGGGTAGGCATAGGAACAGGAATGGCTTGTTCAGCGTGTCAGTCTCTCCGATACGAAACCCAATTCAGTACATGATCCAAGAGAAATGTTCTGCGGATTCCAAATCAGTTTACAAGTCAATCATCATCATGGGCCAGAAGATCTTAGCGATCCTTGAAAATGCACTCCCTCCTATTTACGTGTTTTTGAGCTGTGCCAATGCATCCATCATGCAGCATGTGAATGGGTACTTAGATGTTCACAGCAATCACTGTGAGTGCTTCACAACTTGGAATTTATTCATACATTAATCTGCCGTATGTTTCATCCTGGTGATCATCAGGGAGAGGAATGTGGTGGAAAGAAAATGTTTAGATATTATTTTTATTTATCTTTTTTCTTTATTTGAAAGAAAGGTTTGAAAAGTGAAATAGCACAAACATATTTCACATTGGATTTTTGAATGCTTATCATAAAGTTGATCTATGGTTAAAAATGTAAAGAAGTGAAACAGAATTGGAATCAGACATGGTCAATAGTAAATGAAAATGGTAAATGGACTGAACTTATATAGCGCTTTTCTAGTCATTTTGACCACTCAAAGCGCTTTACACTAGTCACATTCACCCAGTTGCACTCACAAACACGCACACATTTATACACCTATACGCAGATCAGTAGGCAAAAAAAAACAAGGTTTTTAGTACAGAAAACCTTTTTCACATTTGGTCAATCCAATCCTTAATATTCTGGATTTCTTCAGAAGAGGTTGGTAAAATTCCAGAAGAAATATTTCATGCGATAAAATCTTTAATTTTTGTTTGCAATTACTGAGAAAATTATTTGAAGTATCCACCTTGCATCTGCTTTTCATGCAATCTTGTCCTAAATGTGTTCACAGCTTTTCTCACTTGCCTTGTTTCACCCTCCATTTCCAATGCACTCCATTTTCAACACATCCAATATCTTTCATAACTGTTATTTAGCCTCAGAGTCAGTCTGCGTCCGTCTCCCAAGGCTTTCCTCGTCCACTAAACCCTTTACTACTCTGTTGTAATTTGACCCAACCCTCTGCACCATTATTGCACCAGCTCTCCCAGATCCAGTTCTAATGCAATTGCACAAGCTTTTTCACTCACCGTTTCCCCATTTTACTTAATAAGCCCCATTTTGTTGTTGTCGGGCCACAAACAAAATTTTGCCTCAATTGAATTTATGCCACTGCAGTGGATTTTGAAGAAACAACATTGTTTTTGCTGTACCACTTTTTGTCTGAGTAGTTTGTTAAAAGAAGTTGCCTGGTAGAAGAGACTGAGAGAAAACTGTATTCTTGTGAGAAATTTTATTCATATTTTATATGGCTATCAAAGATCCAAATATATACCTGTTCTGACTATCTGTGCAAGGCAAGATGGATTGTTGGGTATCATAGATAGTCAGAACCCGGGTTTTTCAGACAAGCAGATTTTGTGGAGCAGTTGTCTGAAGCCATGAGGAAGTACATACCGAAATATGAAACTAAAATATTTTGCGTTCATATTATGTATTAATAAAAATTCTGGGGGATTTAGGGGTTTTTTATTCAGAGAAGGAACACCAACTCTACATGTAATTGCATTTGCCACTTTGACACTTGTTAAAGTACATCATCAGGAACTGGTAAGAAAATGAGTGGAGCTTAATCAGCAAATAGTTACTTTAGTGTTTCATCATCCACAGGGCCAATAGGAAAGCTTATTGCAAACTTCAGATAGGGGAGATGAACCCACACTGGGCCCCTGAACATTCATTTCCTCCAGGGGAAACAGTTCCTGTGGGTTTAACATGCAGCTTATGGCTCTCTTGATAACCTGCAGCTCTTTCCACTTCTGTGCTGCAGTCGCCCTCTGATCTCTCCCACATTGCTGGCTTCATCCTCGTTTGACCCTATTGATTTATGCCAAACTAAGCTTTTCCTCACACTATTTTTTCCTATTTAATTGCACAATTTTATCTGCAGCACAAGTTTGAAGCATTGTCCTAAACAAGCTGCAGTGGCTGAATGAAAAATGCCTCTTAGATGTGGAGAAAAGCAACCGTGTTACAAGGTTAGCTAAGCAAGATAGTTTTAGACTTCAAGCCAGCGCAGTTACTTCTATTTATTTGCAGTAATTGTGGTTTGGTAATACAAAGTAATCTCCGGAAACAGGATGAAAAATGGTTGGGGACAAAAGTGCTCCGCCGTGCAAAATAAATTCAAAAGCTATATATACTGTATATGTCCTTTTTAGATACATACACAAATGTGTGTTTTATTTGTCTCTTGTGCCTCATTGAATAGAATAGAATAGAAGTACTTTATTCATCCCAGCAGGGAAATTACTTCGCAGTTACAGCATAGAGACAAGACACAATAACAACTACCACTGGGTAGTAGTTGTAGATAAAATAAAAATAAAATATAAAATGCTATAAATTGTAAAAATATAAATGTTGTTAATATAAAAAGCAACTATACTAAGAGCAAGTTGTGAGCAGTAAGGGAAATTTGTGGGAGGTTGTGCCTTGGGCATGAATGAAATTTATTGAAAGCCTGTGTTGCAGCAATTAAATTGAGCATTTTCCGTTTTTAATTCCAAAGGTACTTTCAAAAAGACCAAACAACTTTCTTTTTTATTTTTTTTAATTTCAGTCCTATCCTGCTTCAAGTTTTCGTGCAGTTTATTCTTTGAAATATCTTAATTACAGATGAATACATTTTTGTCTCCTATTTTACACATCCGACTCCATCTCACTTTCTTATTTGAATTTGATGAGACATACAGTACAGACCAAAAGTTTGGACACATCTTTTAATTCAATGAATTTCCTTTATTTTCATGGCTATTGACATTGTAGATTCACACTGAAGGCATCAAAACTATGAATAACACATGTGGAAATTTGCACTAAACAAAAAAGTGTAAAACAACTGAAAATACCCCTTATATTCTAGTTTCTTCAAAGTAGCAACCTTTTGCTGTGATTACTGCTTTGCACACACTCTGCATTTTCTTGATGAGCTTCAAGAGGTAGTCACCTGAAATGGTTTTCACTTCATAGGTGTGCCCTGTCAGGTTAATAAGTGGGATTTCTTGCCTTATAAATAGTCATGAAAATAAAGAAAACCCATTGAATTAGAAAGGTGTGTCCAAACTTTTGGTCTGTACTGTACATACCAACACAAAGTAAAGCATAACAATAAAGTGGAAGGAAAAAGGATAAATCATATAAACATCAGAACGAAAACCCTAAAAGTTCACCATTCAGCAATAAATTGACCTTAACTATATGCAGAGCTACAATGGGATGGTTTACTTTAAAGATTATTCTTCTGTTAGAACATAAAAGTTTGATTTATTATGTAGAAACCAGTACAATCAACAGAATCTGGTTAGTGGAGTGGGGAGCAAGGCTTTGGACCTCAGGAGATTGGACTGAGCTCTTTAGACAAAAAAAATCAAGTGAATCTGATTTACAAGAGGGATCTAGAGCAAAAACAGCCCTAAAAATCATTCACATAGAATGATTTAGAGGTACAACCAAAAGTTTATGGGGTCATTATGCATCAATTGGGTAAATAATTGCATTTTGGTAGAAGGGCCTAGATGGGACAAGTGTTACACATGTCTGAGGTCTTACTGATTAATGCTTTCCTTCTAACAAATAAACACTAATCATTTAACTGTTTATCTGTGTGCTTTGATACTTCACAGTGTTTTGCATCCTTGGACGTTCACCACTCTTTTTCTGTTTTACAGCATGGGACAGAGAAAGATGATATTTGATGGTCAGACCCATCATTTACCAGAAGCTGTTTTATTCTGATTCTCATCATCATAAATAATTTGAACATGCTGGACCAATTAATGCAATAATTAGTTGTTCTTGGCAAACAAATCTCCACTTGGCTGCAGCCGGCGCTCATTTGTGACTTTGGCAGTTGGATTGTTTGCCTCCATGCGAGTCCAACCTTTACATCTGGAAGGCTCCCAGTTTGGAACGTGGACTTGAAAACACAAGGGCTTTGTTCTATCTTAAATCAGATGCGCTGACAATATCCAGGATTAAAATGTTGGCTCCGATGTGCACTTTGAGGAGGAATGTTTTCAGAGAAAGTCTGGAAATGTTGATTTTTTCCTACCTGAGTCTGGCTATAAATTTTAATCCTAATGTAATTAATATTTTAAGACATCATTATCCATAAAAGTCCAGCAGCATTTCAATATTGCCTGAAGCTCATGTGGGAAAGAAAATAACTCAATACTTCAAGACACGATTGCAGAAATGTGTTTTTCTTTACATTCTTGCTGCTTTTAAAGCTCATGATATGTTTCTGGTCCGATATTTAATATTTAACTGAAAAAATGCAATTAAAAAGCAAGAAAACATTAAAGTTAAAACCTGAAAACCCTCACATCGTTCGGGATAAAATCAATTTCGTCAGTTCAGATCAAGTTTTTGGATTGTTTTTTTTCTACAAGAAATATTTATTTAGCAGAGCCAAATATAGGGTGCAGTATTTGTTGTGCATTTGGCTCTTGATTCACTGACTCTTGCCTCGGCCTTAAGTGAGCCTGATAATCCGGCAATTATCCCTGTTAGTGGTACAACTTTTTCTATCACACTTTTTCCATCCATTCAACTTTCTATGGTTATTATGGGACATATCACTCTGTCAACCACCAACTTTAGCAGTGCCTTTAATTGTGGCTTACCCTGATCATGAAGACTGTCTGTCAATGACTGTCTTCTGAACATTTATGCAGCTGTTTTCAGTTAATTGATTAGTGTTTGACCCCATGGGATGCCAATAATTAACTTGGTCAGAATTTTAAAAATTTTCTGAAACTCTGATCTTTAAGTTTTCACTATCTCTCTGAACCTTTTTATGACATTCAAATTTTTTGGATGTACCTGTATACTTAAGGTATGGATTTTGAAATATATATATTCTACTATATATTATGCTTATGTGGTAGTAATTAGTTAAAAATTCCCCTGGCAAGTGGGATTCAGCCTTAGACGTTAAGGTTTGTCATATATAGATCACGCTGAGAATAAGCAAACTGTAAGGATTGGTGTTGGAGTGATTAACTTAAAAAGCAATGTTTAAGTTTTAGAGAGGCTTTAGTTTTCCTTTTTTTTTACAAACTGAATCTATATTTGTGGCTTAAAGAAATTTTTTCAACAATAAATAAATATACTCATTAATGTTTTTTATCAAGATAATTTACTGTGAGGTTATGCCACTGCTAATATTTTTTTTTTCTGTTTTAGGATGTTTTATACAAGCTTTCCAATGGAAGCAATTAGTGTGACATTTTCCAGTACTAATTGGAAAAACAGTCATTATCCATTAGGCAAGAGGCCGGGTATGACCTGGACAATTCACTAGTCTATCACAGGGAAATACAGAAACACTCAGGACAAACAAGGATGCACACACATCTAAGGTAGATTTAGAAAAACCTGTCAGCCTAGCGTGGAGAAAGCCAGATGCATGGGACATATTTTTCCCTGGTCTGCAGAAAGACCGCAGACCAGGAGTCAAACCCAGGACCTTCTCACTGCAAGGCAACAGTACTAACTGCAAACCATGCACAGAAAATAGTCAAATTTTTGTACATAATGTCCACACTTGATTGCATTATTCTAGTTTTACTGTTTCATAGAAACCAATAATCTCTATTTTACTTTTAAAACTTCTTAATATTTAGTTTTACCCCAGAAATTGTGGCACATTTATAATTATAGATGGGTAGCAACATTTTTTATACCTCAGACAGGTGAGTCAGATTCCCTCTGGTTAAAAGGCTTCCTGTTGGGATAAAGAAACACTGGCCAGCTCTGGTTGCCTCAGAATAAACGTTCGCTGTGTGCCATGGCAGCTGTAGCTTTGCATCATGCTGTGCACTAATGATCATAATTATATCTCGAAAAGCAAGTAAATCCCTGTGGAGTTCAGTAGAGTTTCAGTCTAGTAAGTTCATAAGGTTTGTATAACAACTACATTTCTTGATGGTATACTTGATATACTTGACATCGAAAATATTGGACAATTTTCAAAAGCTAATATTTAAAAAAAAAAAAACTGAACAACAACTGACATTGTGTTGTTTTTAGTAGTCTGCCCATAAAAAATATAATAAATTAAAGTATGTTTGATTGGATTTCAGTGTCACTCAAAAATTTAAAGTTTGAAAAATAATCCTGAAAGCTAGGCTTCTTACACGCTCTGTCCTCAAAATGCAATACGGCCATGGTTTTATATAACTGTTATCTATAGTTGCACTGAAAAAAAATCATTTACTTTTCTGTGTGTTTAAATTGCATAAAATCTTTCACTAAATTGAAAATCTATTTTGGTGAACAAGTAATGACCATGTTTGGATCTCAAATGATCTACAATCAAATGGTTATTGGGTTCTGGTTATATTTAGTCTGATCAATAAGTGCATCAATCAACAAATCCCACAGTTTTTCTTTTGTTTTTTTTTTTACCAGAATAAAAGCTACAAGTAAGTTAGGATTCATGTTGTTTTTTGTTTTTTTTCCTGAGTTTTTATTATGGATGCAAAATTTAAGAAAGGTTAAATGTAATCATACAGGCAAATTGCTGGATCTCAATTTGCCAATTACCAATTTTAATAATTTAAATATGGCTCTCATATAAAGATATGACAGAAATAACTGTCCAGCACACCTTTAGGCACCTAGTTATAATTTTGCACCAGATTGCTGCACAAAATTCACTGGAAAAAAATAAAGTTCACGACTACACTGCAGCAATTGGTGGACAACTGTGTATCTCCTTAGTCTTGATAAATACCCCATATAGCACATATTATAGAATTAGTTAATTTACACACTGCCACATGGATGCAGTAAAACACCTCCCTAACACTAGGTCACTAACAGCCTGTTATGATGCTCATGTTATTCTTTTGAGGCATGAACCTCAATACGCAGTCCTCAACACTATTTATTCCCACCAGCATTTATGTCTTGCCACTACTTCATAACTCTGATAAACATTAACCTGATTATATCCAAGTCTATAATCAGGTTAAAAAAAATGCCAGTTATTGTTGATCAAGATTTCTATACCAAAGGAGGTTCCACAAGTTTTTTTTTATTTTTTTTTATTCCATAGCAAAAAATAAGGACATGACATTGTCTAAAGCATCTTACACCAAAGCATGGCAGGAATGGAAGGTAACCACAAAATGTCAGGGCTTGAAGGTTTATCTAATTGTTTTATAAAGATTGTAACGTAGAGATTTTTATTTTTTTTAAGGAGCCAAGAAACCCTTGGTAACTGTGGAGGAGCTACAGCCACAGCTCAAGTTGAGTGTACAGAGCTCACACACAGAACTATGTCCCAGAGAGGAACACTCTCTTTTTATGCACTGAAAAAGAGAACATGGTAGATAGTTCCAGCAGAGATCTAAAATAGTTTTGTTCCAGAAGGGACACCTCCCTAACACTGGCATAGCTGTTCCTCTCATTCTCTCATTCCTCTCATCTTTCAGATAAGAACATGAAGCAATTTGCTGAAATAGTTCAGCCGAGGCCCACTTAAGAGACACTACTAAACACAGGAATTTTTTTTTTCACGTATTAAAAGGTTAACAGCAAATCTATAATAAGAACAAATTGAAATTCAATTCATTTGGTAATTATCTGGCCATCCTGGACTATTTATGAATGTCCTCATTTATTTCGACCATTACCCATTAGACTAGCTGGTTGATTCTAAATTATTCAAAAAGGACAAGGCCTGTGGCAGACCTGAGCGGTGGTCCCAATTAAGAAAAGGAGATCAAAGAATGCAGACTGCATAGTGGTGCAATTTGGAGTCGAGGTTAGGGTGTTTCTGTGTATAGTTTGCATGTACTCTGCTGCATGCGGTAGTTTTTCCATCGGTACCAGAGTTTCCTCACATAGTCACAAAACATGCGTGTTAGGATAGTTGTGGAGAGGAGGTTGACACAAGCCACAATTGAGGCTGAGGAAGCTTGAAAACCTCTCATATTTGAATTTTTGAAGACTCTGTTGACATTTTCAAGCCATAACACTCTGCACTGTCTGTAACAGTCAACATCATTGGGGAGAAAGATATCCGAGTTTCCCATTACCCTCCTGGACTTTAGCTCACAAATTTCTTATCAGTCATATTCCATTGAGCTTTTGGAACAGGCATTCTAAATGGTCATAGTCAAAATTAAATGGTTAGGATGGATGATAAAACATTACTGCAGCATTGTGCATTAGGAAAACAATGTTTTGTGAACATTCAAGGCTACTAAACCTTTAAACCCAATGGAGCAGTAAAATTGAAAAGCTGTAATTTGAAGCAAAGTTTTATCTTAAAACTTCAGTGAACGTGCAGTTTACTGCTGTAAAGACATCTTTTTGGGGATCGTAATAATTGTGTTGCATTAAAGAAAATCTTAAAACCTAAAATACTAAACAGTAAGCTGAAATGAATGACCATCCTTTTGTTTCTAAATGCAGCTACTTCTAAAAATGATTTCACTTTGAAAAAGACCAAATGATCAGGTAGTTCTTTTTGTTTCCACCTCTCCAGGAGAAAATGGGCCTGTGCAAATAATAATAATAATAATAATAATAATAATAATAATAATAAATTAATATAGCTGATTAAAAATGAGCACAACTGTTAAAAAGCAGAAGACAAAGAAATTATTGTCTTCTTTATCTGCTTAGAAAGCAGATAAAGAAGACAATAATTTTTTAATCACGGCTCATTAAGTCACTTTAATAACACTTGTTTACCTGTCAAAGATAGCGGTGTGGAATTTGCAAGTGAACGCTAGTTTCTATAACACCTTTGTAAATAACCCCATGTATTTCTTCCTAGGTAATCATGCGGTGCTTCCAAACTGGATTTAAAATTGTCATAGCATTGCTCTGCTGAAAGTGCTGGATAATGAATTTGGTGACTGTGTACTACTTGTGCTACTGGGTTTAACAGCTTTGACACTCCATACCATGAGATCCTCATCTTCAGACTGCTTCGGTCCATGGGCATGGAATTGATTGGGTCAGTTCTTCAATAATTACGGCCCTGCCTTTGGAAAGACAGCTGTATGGCTGCATCAGTATCTTTATTAAATTATTGATGGGGCAGGCGCAGCATCCTCAACCATATTTTCTTACAATTGAGAATGAGTAGATTGCACAGAACTACTTTAACTTGTCATTTGTGACTACTACTTTAACCACCACAAATGACAAATGAAGAAATGGTAAGCAGTAGATTCATGTTATTGTTAAAACTCAGATTTCACCTTTGAGTCTGAAGAGTTTGTAGAAATGATCTGACCCCTACCATATTTATAAATCCACTTTTTTATTTTCTCTAATCAAGTATGACCTCCATTTTATTCATAACAAACACGTGTCTCTTTTCTTATTCTTTCATCTTTTGCAATCTTGTTCTGACTCTCAAAGAGAGAATCTTTGTAGGACATCATGCTGTGTCTCCAGCTGACATCTGACACAGGCACGGAGCATAGTCAATAAACTCCTCTAATTGAGTGCCACTGGCTGCTGTTTATTGACAATATAAGACCTGGGAATTAGGTGTGTCTCCGTCGGGTGCACGCCACCCCGTCATTCTCCAACTTGTTGGCGGCTGTCCGCTTCCTATCCATCACCGGTTCGGCTTGTTCTGCTGTCTGTGTCAAAGAATGGCACATCACTTGAAAAACTACTACCTTCACCTTCCCTTATGTGCACAGCTGGGACTGATTGCACAAGCCAGAAAGGGAGAAAGTGAACGTGAAGGAAGAAACAGACTGTAAAAATGGAAATGAGAGTTTTGGTTATCGGTATGCCTTCGTATTTAGTAAATGTACGTGTGTGTAGCTTTAGTCTCTATCTGTATCTGTAATGCCCATTAGGAAAGGCATCAACAGAGCGACTTCTATGTACTAAGGCATTCTCTTAATAAGTGTTTTTGCTGCTGGACACTGTAGCTTGACAGGGAAATAGAAAATATTTTCATTCCTAAAGCCCTCTCCTAATTAAAAGTTAGCCTGAGCTTTAGGCTGAGAAAGAAACAAATTTCCATGATCTGTCATTTAATTGTTAAAGACTCATTTGCTCTGTGTGTTTTGTGGCCCTAACTTAACTTTAGCTGTTTGATAGTGGTTCCATAGCTCTGTTAGGTATTATCAGTCTGGTCATCTAAGTAGGAATACAATAAATCCTTGGATATGTCAGTTTCAGTAGTTCCTGCCAGGAGGCAAACTGAGCTCAAGCTCTGGCAAAAGTCTCAGCTGCTCTCCCTCAGGTATTGTGTATCATACTCCAGTCTCTTCTCTCTCTTTTTTTTCCTTTTGTAAATCTCCAGGACCAGGTGGAGGTGATAAGGCCGAAATGGTGCCACAACCGGCTGGCGGACTGGAAACGTCACACCAGCGCCCCAGGACTGACAGTGATGAATGAACCATCTAGGTCCCTGATAATTCGTCACTCACCAGTGCAGAAGGGTCCATTTATCAAAACAAGCATGTCCGAAACCTTTTTTTTCTAATATGAACCTCCTTACTCCCACTTCTTTGATTTTTAGCTTCTCTGCCTTAACCTGACTTGTCTAACAGTGAGGTTTCGGGGAGGGAGCAACGAAGTGCCCGTTCTGTTAGCGGCTCACATAACTGGTGCTTGAGGTGAACAGGCATGCCCAGGCATTAGAGAATCAGAGCGCGGAGCCTGAGGAATCACTGTCCTGGTAGGCAGTGAGTGCAGAGATGGGGAAGCGGGGAGTGGGCAGATTGATTGATCCATTGCAGCTGTAATGCATCAGGAGCTTCCCGGCGGAGGGAGATGGTGTGCAAAATGCTCAAATCTGGATAGCCGAGGACAAATCAGCAGCACCAGAATCTCCAGAGAGGTTCCCATTACAGCTGCTATATATAACAGTAATCTTGTTAAGCTTTCGTTCTGTCTGGGCCCTGTCAAGGGATTTGATTCAGTCGATAAGTGACCCCTCAGACTGTAAATGATTCCTCCATTTTCTCTCAAACAGCCACAAACACAAGCAACAATGTCTGCGTTGATTAAAATAAGTTCACATGCATTGTATTGCAAATTTATTCACACTCCAAAAAGTTTTTCCTATTTTTTTTCCACCACAAATTTCGATCGATTTTATTGAAATGTATTGGGATGGAACGACATAAAATAAAGCAATAATGTGAAGTGCAAATAAAATACAGGTTTTGGAAAATGTTTTACCAAAAAACTGTCTTTCCTTTTCAACCCCTTTCACTTTTATATAGATATAAATAAAATCTAGTCAAAGCAAACCACTTCAGATGTGCCAAAATTTGTAAATAAAGTCCATATTTATTAAGCTAAATCTAAACCTAAATACAACTGTTCTGTTTTTATGTAAAGGCCTCAGAAGTTTATTAAAGAACATGAGTGAGCAAAAGGTTCACCAAGAAACACAGGAGACAGATGAGTGATAAAGCTGTGGAGAAGTCTAAAGCAAGTCATGGAGAACATCCAGACTTTTGAACATCTTAGAGACAACTTTTCAATCAATCATCTGAAGCTGGACAGAGCATGGCGTATCTGCAAAGGTTCAAAGATGTGACTTTCCAACTTAACTGACAGATTGTCCAAAGAAAACTTTAGGATGTAAAGCGGCCACGACTCCTATTGTAGCTGTGAAGAAGCTCCAGGGATACACACCTATTTCTATGAAGAAACAGCAAAACGTTCGACCTCTGAAGGTGCAGAACCAATGGACATATCCCATGTAACAATGTTGCATTCATATTTCAAACATCTGTTTATGTTAGTAAAAACACAAATGTACAGAAGAGTTAAATAGAGATACAAATACTGGGTTTTCACATGATTTATTTTGTTTACTTGGAATGTGAGTGTATATGTGTCTTCCACTAAATCAGCAGGCCTCATTTTGGTTATTTCCTCTCCAAAAGATAAATAGATAATAATTGTTAACTTTAAATTCATCTGTATTTCAATAAATGTTTTTTTTTTTTTACTGCAATAACATCAATGATTCTGTACACTTCCCCAGATTTGTGCCCCTGTCTCGGAGAGATCTACAGGAAATTCCTTTGATTTCATGTTTTGTGTTTGACCTCTGACCTGCCTGCATCTGTGGAACTTTAAAGATAAGTCTCTGTCTTTCCAAATCAAGTCCAATTAACTGAATTTAGCATAGTTGAACTCCATTTAAGTTGTAGAAATATCTCAAGGATGAACAATGGAAACAGCTCATTTTATAACGGCATAGTAAAGACCTAAACTTCTTACGTTAATGTGTTTTCTGCTTTTCAGAAATTTTCAAAAATCCCAAAAACTTTTTTCCACATTGCCATGATGGGTTATTTATTTGTGAAGCGATACCGTTAATACAATTTGTAAAAATGCTGTAACATAAAAAAACATAAACTGCGGAAAAAGTGAAGCGCTGTGAATAATTTCTGGATGGACTGCATTTGGACCTTTCTTTGCTTACTAGCTCATTTGGAAACCATGCTTAATTAGATATGGCAAGTTTTCTAAGCAGAACAACTCCGACTGTCATCCGGAAACTCTCCAACGAACTTCAAATTGTTTGGAGAACAACTGTTAAACTTTTGAAAAGGGAAAGCAATGCATGTTGTTGGAGCTTCATTCTTTATTTTGCCTTCTGGTTAGCAATAATAGCTGCGACATCTATCCTTTAATCAAGAAGAAATGGATGCATGTTCTCTGCCAAAAACATGGAATGATATAATTTATCCTCAGTTAGATCCAAAGTTAAAGAAAGAAGTAAAGAGATGGCAAGAGATAACAAAATCATATGGCATAGCAGACATCTTGGCTCACATTAATATGATGCGCAGCAGAAGTTGCATGCTCAGTCTGTCTTGTGCTTTCACCCCTTTACCATACAGCATGATTTACCCCCCAGAAAAGCAGTGAAATTTTCCCTCAGAACCCATCTGAGTGACTCCATCAGTCTGCCTGCCTATCTGCAACTGCCAGCTCATTTCTCAAGCTAGGCCCCCCAGTTGGACTCCAAACGCTGCTAAATGCTCATTCTTATGCATCCCTTCTGCCAAATAGCACATCAACTGGGATGAGGAAAAAGCCTGAAGTGTCCCTGGACCATACATTTTGGTACTTGGAGATATCAGAGAAAACTAGTCAATGTAGTTTGAGAGGAGGTTTAGGGATGGGTTTTGAAGAAACCTATATAAAACGAGGAAGAAAAAAAAAGAGGAGGCGTTTGAATGAAGCCTCTGTGTGAGCTAGAAAGGAATGATGAGTTTCACTTGAAATAAGTGATGCACACTGCAGCTTGTCGCCGACTTGTGTGCATGTCGAGGTAAATTTTGAGACCTTTGCCTATTGTTTTCGCTCTGACTTCTTTCCATGTCAAGCTAAATCTCAGGGTTGTGTCCCAGACAAATCTCTGTGGCCTCAGCAAGCTCTCTGGCCCCTCTGTATATCCCATAGACACAGCTGCTTTCCTCTGCCATCTGTCCATTTGATTCTGGTAAATCCCAGAGAAAAGGGCCACGCCAAGCTACACATGCAGAACCCCATCAGCTATTCAGCTTAGACATTAATGAGCTGAGTTCTGTCATTGCAGTTCTGGGACTCCCAAGTCTGTTGGTTCTAGACATCAGAAAATGTGAGAGGTGTGATAATGAAGGTTGCTAAAATTCTAAGCAAAAAAATAAAATAAAACAAGGCAAACATTGGCAATATTTCAGATTTATTGGTTTCTTTTTTAATCTGCCCTGGGTTTATTTGTTTATCAACTGAACCAAGGAAAACTTAGCTTTTACCATCCCCTGCCAGGATAAGAAATTGCCCACTAATTACAACACAATATTATTACTAATACAATAATTAGGTTATTGTAGTACTAATTAGTATTGTACTTTATTGTCCCGTGTGTGTATATCTATTGTGCATATCTATTTTTAATTCATAAAATCTTTCAGAAAAAACTTAAGTGATAAAAACTAAAATGAATTCTTGATTGTAGTAGTAACCAATTCCCTTACAATTTTTATATTCCTCAACTAAAGAGTGATTTTTTTATTGGTACAAAAGAAATCTAAATCTGAGAAATAAACACTATCTGCTAGTCTACTTACGTACATGATGGGAATTAATGTAATCGGAAGGAAGAGATTCATCCTTTAGGCTTAAATTTTACTCATGAGGCTCACGGAGAAAATTATTTTTTGTGATATTGACGTAATATGTTCAGTGATGCATTTCATTGTTAGGAAGTGAAGCAATGCAGCTTTCACTTCTGGTGAGAGTTAAAGACATGTCAGCTTTCCTCAAGCTGAAACCACCACATTATTATGTTTTCCATAAACCAAAACACTTAAAAAGTTTTCAGAGAAATCATTTCTTTCATCTTTGCCATGACTGCATTTTGGCAAATAGTTTTTGGAATGGCTGCGATCAGTACTTTTTCTGTTTTGATTAAAGTAAGAATGAAAATTCAACACCAGCTACTCGAAACTTGTTGGTGCTTGATGTGGGGATGACAAGGCTGTGAAAAGGTTTTAAAAAATGTAATCCTTAGAAAATACACACAGGATGTATTTTTGGCAACACAACTATGTGAATAATGAGATCTTGTAGAAGTAAGTTGGTTGAGTCAAAAGCTGTGTGCAAATGACAGTCACCAAAATCACAATTTTTATTATCTACTGCAGGTAAAATACTAGCAGCTTATAACTGGTATAATGAATCACCTTAGAAAAATTTAAAATGGAGTTCAGGAGGGAATTTGGTTTGACTGGTGTTAATGGTATCTGCACTGTTATGCAATTCAGTAAATTATGAAGAAGTCAGCACGGAGACAAAGGTACGATGATAAACAAAAACAAGGACTAACAAATGTTCTTGCCTCACGTAACTTTTTTTTCCAAGCACAACTGCAGTAATCATTCTGTCGACCACCCACTCACTGTAATAGCTGTCAACTCTATGAACAATGAATGTTTTTGTAGTGGACAAGCAGAAAGTACTATAACAGCTGTTGACAGCTTCTGACAATGTCCCCTGGGAAAGTAGTTTCACTGCAACTCATTTAAAAGAGCGGGCTGGGTTATACACACAAATACAATGATGTAAATCAGATGGTCTGTTAATCAAGAACTCCGCTCCTCGGCACGTGTTAATAAAGCTGTCATCTCATTAATTACAGTTCTCGGTTTAAGCAGCTGCTTAATATACTCCTAAGAAAACTTTAACCTCACCTTCAATTAGCTCACGGATGGAGCAACTAATCCATTTTATTCTCAGTTTTAAACGCTTGAAAACCTTAAAAAATGTAGCACATTTGTACCACTTCTGCAAAACTCTCACACTTATCAGGCAGAGCAGCTCCAAAAAGCTGTCCTCATTTTAGCATGCTAAATAAACTCAGCTGACAGAGGAAATGCATATTTATAGCATACTTCACTACTACTGACGCTTTTCCAAAACTCTGTTCTTACAACAAGGGGACTTTCATTAACAGCACTTTCCTTTGTGTCAGTCAGGAACTATTTGGCCTTTCATCTGTCATTCCAGCTTAATTTGTTCTGTCAGGAACGAGGAGTGCTCTGAGTTGAGCTACTCTCCATCACCAGCATTTCTACGATATCAAAAAGGAGGAGGAAGAAAAACGAAAACAAGACACGGCAGGCTGGACAGAGGACCACTGAGTATTCAAAGTTCATGTCCATATCAACCGAGTTCTGCATCTCCGCTGATTGGTTACAGTGGCAATGCTTTGAATAGGTAATCAAACCATGCTGTTTATAGTCAGCTTGTACAATGGTGATTGGAAGTGATGTAGTGCGAGTGTGCGCTAAATTCCCACTAGTTTCTCAGTGTGTTGTTTAATAATGTATGACGGCAGTTGTGTTCTTCCTGCTAGCTGGGCGAAAACTCTTTACAAGTCCACATTATCTCCCCTTATAGCAGTAATTCCTGATTTCTTTAGGCAAGAACCACACATTGATATTACACAACCTCCCCCCACCCAAAAAAAATCAACTAAGAATTTACCATGTTCATTTAACTATTTTGTTTGTTTTATTTGTGTCAGTTATTCAGCCTGTTTTTTGTTGTTGTTGTTGTTTGTTTTGTTTTTTTAAGAGCAACCAAATTGGATCAGCATTTGCTAGAATAATTCTTATTAGGCTTTTGCTTGTCCAAAAACAAATTTAAATAGAATAAAAGTTGCTGGCTACAAGAAAAAACAATGTTCTTTAGCATTTGTTTGTGGCTGCATAGTAGTCTATACTCACCCTTTCGTAAGTATACAATTAAAATCCAAAATAAGAAGATGCAAATAAGAAAAATCAAGTCCCTTTAACAAAACCTTGCTTCATCT
The DNA here is from genome assembly GCF_002775205.1 of Xiphophorus maculatus. Taxonomy (NCBI): domain Eukaryota; kingdom Metazoa; phylum Chordata; class Actinopteri; order Cyprinodontiformes; family Poeciliidae; genus Xiphophorus; species Xiphophorus maculatus. The sequence goes on along the minus strand of NC_036452.1, from coordinate 12,932,155 downwards.
CAAAATGTTTGTGGGTTGCAAGTTTTCTTTGATCACTTAGTGCTTTTAGGTGATCGCCTCCTGGCTGTAATCATGAAGTAACATGTCTAGGGTTTGGTGTTTAATGTTGCTTTTAAACTTTACAGACTACATGTCAGCTGGCAGAGTTTTTAGACACAGAATACAAACTGACCAGACGCTACAACATCTAAGTATTTATTATGGAAACAAAGGGCATTTTCTCTTTTTTTCATATTTTGGTAATTTGATGGCATTTGGTTTTTCATCCATACTATACATTTCTCCAATTAATGGTTAACAAAACATTTATCCTGGCCACCACAGTGATGCCCTGACTAAGCAGAGTTTACACACAATTTCAAGCCCTGTCATCAAGGCAAGGCATATGCAAATTGACTGGATGAAGTAGTAAGAATTAAATCTTCCACATAATTCATCCGAACTATGTAAATGAACTATAGTTCATCCACATAGAAGTCATGCATCTAGATTCTGTCATTTTATCTGCAGAAAGGCCTCTGCCTGCTCTTCACACCAGGCCTGGATCAAATTATTTTGATGAAGCTTTGTGCAAATTTTTGTGTGATTGAATTTTTTTTGCCATGGTTTTTTTTTTTTTTTTTTTGCAAAATGGACTTGGACAGCAATGTTGATATTTTGCTTAAACTAGTCTGCTTCCACCATCTGTTTTTTGTATCCACAGGAGTCATTAATTTTTTTGTTAGGAATGTTCATCTGACATGGTGAGAAGAGGTGCGAGAAATAGTGCACTTTTGTATGGTTCTTCTCTTAGTAATTACAAAGACAAATGACTGAAAACTCCTGGATGGAAATCGCAACACTGTTATACATGGAGCAGGACATCTGCAGAAAGGCGTGGGTTTATCTCTGTGACTGTTTCGTAAAAGCAAAACACAGAACGCAGGCAGAGACTGAACGTTCTGTACCCATGTGACCTGATTGTGTTGGCTGTTTGGCCTTGAATGTATGTGGGAGTCACTAAGGACTGCCTTGCTGAAATCAAATCTCATTGTCATTGTTGCGTGACAAAAATTGCGTTGTTTTGTTTTTAGCCTCTTAGCGTCCACTCCTTCTTGCCGAACATTTTGCCTCCCTTTTGGATGCAAAACTACTCAGCCATTGGTCAGAATTTTTGTGGAAATGATTTTTTTAGGGGAGAAGCCCACAGACAACAATGTTATGTGTCATCCATTTGTCATGTCGGTTGGACCACAACACTGAACTCCCCCTGCGATGCAGCAGGCGGACATCTCACTGACAAGCTGGGAAAAAATTTGATTTTCCAGCTTGTCAATCATTATTTCCTCCTGTGAACTTGTGAACTCATAATAGTTGTTCCTCTCTGCTATGATCACTGTGTTTACTACACTCTTGTAAACCACACATATGTATTCCAAAACACCGTGGTGTGGACTGCAGGGGGTTCCTGACACACTTTGCCAGGAAAGAACCATTCCTGGCAAAGTGCGTCTTGTGGACCTTAAAGGCTGTGTCTGAAAACACCAACATGCAAATTAAAATTAATTGAAAATACTTATGGAAATCACTTAGGTAGCACTGAATAAGATATTTGTAACAATTGATAAACATATTTATTCATTTTGGAGTTATTACTACATACAGTATGCGACTTCACTGGAATGCACCACGGAGTAAAAACTGACATAAAAATCTGTTTATGGTACAGGTAGTGAAGAAATTGGTCTTCACAAAAACCTTGACTCAACTCAACACATTATGTCGGTGACTGATGGGCTTTATACATTTTAAATGATGTTATGTGAGGCTAGGGGTCATGGTTCCATTGAAGAAGAATTTTGAACTGACTGCACTGAATGCTGGGGTGTCGTTGGCGTGTGGGGGCGGGTGTGTGTGTGTGTTTTAGCACATTTCTGGAGTCAGTATAAGTCAGATATTCTGACGTACTTTTTATACTTGAATCTATGAAAATTAAAAATGTTTACATCTAAAAGAAAGTTGTGTCACACATGTTTAAGAAGCCAGAACCTTCAATACATTCAAACTTAGTTATTATTATTGTTACTTATGTTGTATATTGTGTTGGCCTTGGCTTTGGAAAGCTTTGAAATACTTTTAATTACATGACCAACAGCGTTTTGAGCAGATTTATTTTCTCCTTTGGTTTCTAGCCTAATTATAGTTTGGAGAAACAGCTTCTTTCTCTCTCACTGGAATTAGCAGCAGACACAGATGGGAGACGTGAGCCGGAGCGCCTGTTACACTGAGACTGTAGGAATTTCTGAACTGTACTCTCGTCAATCCACCTGGCAAGTGTCAGCGGACTGAACAACAAGATGGATGGGCTTCGGCTTCTGTGCTGAACAAACACTGATTTTCTCTCCAGATCTGGCTTGGTGTACACATCCTGAACACTTTGCTCCATCTGCTGGGATCTCATATTCTCAGGATACATTGCGAGAGGCAGAGTGGACCAAAGAGGAATCTGCTTCTACATTAGCATAGGTGGGTACACAGTTGTTGTTACGTCAAATAAGATATGCAGCTCTTACTCAGAGCCCATTTTATATTTGTAGACCGCTACATTCAATGCTAGAGTTTCACTTTCCTAATCTGATTTTTGTCCCCAAGTCCAAGACACGACTGACCGGAACGCTGCTCTGCTGTACTGAAACTACTGAGTCACAACAGCACAATATTTATAAAATGTACTAGTTCTCTCAGAAAGAAGGATGAAGAAAACATGGAAAGGTTACACTCCAAAAATTAAAGATTAGTAAATAGAAAGAGGGCAGGCACACCAGAGGAGGCCAAATAAAAAGAGCCTTTGACAAACAGGAGGAAAAAAAAACAAAACATCCAAATCCAATAAAATCTTTAAACATTGCGAGAAAAGGAAATTAAAGTGACAAAAGAAGAAAGAAAGAAGGACAAACAAATCACAGCAGAAGGCAATCAACTGATTGAGCGCAGACAGGAAAACAAAATGCTGGCAGGAACAACAAAATGAAAACGAAAGGAACAAATGTTTTTCTTTTTTCAATAAAATAAGTAGTGATAACCAAAAAAAAAACAATTTCTCCTGAATGAGATTACATTCTTCTGGGTTATTCTGAATTCTGAACTGACAAACAAGAAACTCATAGCAGTAGGCAAAACACTCTGATAAAATGATAAATGTTATAAAAAACAGTTTCAAATGCCGTTTTGAGACCCCAATTTTAATTTATTTCTTTGTGTTTTGAGACAGGTTGAAGGCTAGACCTAAAAATGGACATCTAGAAATTATGACATTGGTTTAACTGTGCATTGTTTTTCTTAAAATCTTACACCTTCTTTCAATTCGCAGGTTTTTTTTTGCATCCTTTCAACACATTTAAAAGCAATCTGGAACTTGGCAGGTTGTGAAGTCATTAAAACCTAACAGCGAGCATGAAGTTCGATCCAAAGATTCCATTTTACCTGAAATCTGCAGATGTCATAACACAATGCTACAGTAACAAGGTTAGAAAAGCAATTGCCACTGACTAAATAGCCTCCCTCACATAGGAAGTGAAATAATGACCTGGTACACAACAACTACAAACATAAAAACTATTTAATAATTCCAGTTGGGGGGCTGCACACCAGCTGTGAAGCAAAATCCCCCTGCCCCAAAAAAACATGAGATCCTGGCAAACGTAACTAATAAGTTATTTTTGCTTAAGACAGTCTTATGAGCTATATAATTATGAAGTGTATTTATGACTTTGTTTTGATTGGATTTAATAAATAAAAACAGTGTAGAATTTGTTGCACTAATTTGTAGAAGCTCATGAGTAAAAGATCATTTTTATTAATATGTTGTGAAATTGAAAGAAGTTACACTTTTTTCCAATGACTCTACAGTACAAACCTGCACAGTTATGATCGTGTGACATTTTGCAGAATTTTTATGAGAACAAAAGCAATTGACCTCGATTGGTCAATTCATCTTTCGCTAACAAAAAGAGCAACATTTCTTTTTATTTTTTTTACTGCTGTGCAGATACTTTAATTAAAACAATATGCCTCAGTGTATTCATTTACAAAACCTAATTTATTTTTTATGCTCTGACGGCTGTGTGAAAATTAATTCATGCCCTCTTACAAACAAATATTTTGCCATGTCAGTGTCATAGAACACAAATGCTTTTATTTCCGACTTCAATGAACAAGCCGCTGGACTGTGTTATCCTCTTTTATGGACTATTTTCTCAGCTTTAACTCGATCGATTAACATTGTTTCAGAGTTGGATCTAGCTGGTAATGATGTATGTTTATGTATTGGTTTTAGGCAACACAGGCTGCTCTTGGTACAAATTTTAGGTCCCTGTCCAAGCTCTGCTGAGGTTTTTCCTCCCACTCTTTGCCCTCTACAGACAGGGTCCAACCTGTCATTGCCTATCCGGAAAACTCTGCCATAATTGCACAAATCAGAACCTGCTGTTTCTGGCAAGTTAACAGTGAAACACTTGGCGTATCACGTCATTCTGTCAGTCCACATCTCAGCCTGTCCCATTTCACTCCAGCTTCCCACTCCTTATTCTCCCCTCCCTTCCTGTGTCATTATCCCTGCCTCTGCTATAATACTGCAGGGTCTATAGCGCTCCTTTAATATCCAAGTATAGTTTTGGAGGCGGATGGGGTGGCGGGGATAGCCACAAAGCTGTACAGAAAAAAAATAAATTCATTATTTAGACCCCTCTGCTGCCTGCTTCCAGCTTACCAGCTTGCTCATTCCATTTCTGAGGCTTTGGAGCAGAGACCCCGTCTGTCCTGCACATCCACTGTGACCCCATTACACTGCCACAAATATAAAACCCTCTGATGAGAGCCGCTTCTCTTGCTCTCCCATTCCAAACAGAGAGGAAAAAAAAATAAAACTCATGTTGCAATTTACCACACACCCACACAATGATTCATACACATACAGAACAAAGCCACCTGGTTACCGATCTATTCTTTGTGTGAGACCTCATTGCTCATGTTGCTGTGTGTCCCCCCCCCCCCCCCCCCCCACACACACACCTCTGTTGGAAAACTCTACACTCAAGTGGAGACAGAAAAGAGGTAGAAAGTGCATAGAATGAGATCTTTACTCCATATGGATATGTTTACAGTTCATGCAGATTACACTCTTAGGTCACCAAACTGCATATAAAACCAAAGTAAAGGACAAAGTTAGATTGGTGATATGTCATGTATTTTTCACAAAGACTGGAAGCTCAAAATGTGGGGACAGCAGCCCACAGTTTTATCTTCTCTACTGACAGCAGGAGCTAAATCGATAAAGAACTCTACCTAGGACAGCCCTTTTCTCTATTTTCTCATCCGAAACGAACAAACAAAAATGACAAAAACCTGAAAGAAACAAAAAACATCTCAGTACAGTGCATACATTCCCAGTATTGTTTCGCACCCATTAACAAGCTTATTGTTAATATATTGTTAAAATATTCAACTTTTGGTTGAATATTTTAACACTTGTGTCAGATAATAATGAAGTTCTTTAAAACTGTGTGGTTTCCTGACAGAGACTCAACTTAATCCATACATTTTGAAAAGGGTTTAGATCAGCACCATTACAAAAGTCTAAATGTTTTCTGCTTTATTCATTACAAAACCCGGCTTTTATGCATCTCTGGCATTATCATGCTGTTGAAACAGTCAAATATACCCCAATTTCACTTGTTTAGCAGTTTTGCTTTGCCAATTTTTGTCATGTCTTATATTTTATGAAGTGAAAGCAGTGAAATAAAACCTCAGCATAATCATGTCACTACCATGCTTTAGCTGTTTTTTTAGGTTTGAAAGCTTTTTGGAAACATTTGGAATGTTAACATTTACCTACAGATCTAATCGATAATATGAGTGATATAGTTTTCTGATTTTTTTTTATCTGATGGTGAAATGTCAAGCAGTTATGCAAGTTAATACCAGATTGCTTAATTGCTGTTGAATTTGAGTATATAGCAGCTTGTGTTTACTTTGTGGACTATTTTTGGCAATGAGTCCAAAAAAGAAATAAAGAAATGTCCTGAAACAGGCACAATGCCCTGATGAACTCAGGCTGTGGGAGCTGGAATTTGATAAATGAGCAAGCTGGCGTTCTGGATAGGGTTCAGTGAAGCAAAGCCAGCACAGGTAAAATTTTCTTAGCCCTTAACTCCATTTTTTTTTTTACACTCCTTTATACCTTGTTTGAAAGAAGGATTTTTGGGGAATTACACAGCTAAAAGATGCCTCTTGGACAGTCATTTGAGAAGAGCTTTACTGCCCTGTGTCCCAGGGGCATAAACATGCTATTCAGACGGTGTCCGTTCTTTTTCCACTGGTTTGCTGTGTGATCTGCTTCAGTTTTGTTATTTAGGCCCACAAATAAGATGGTGTCGGTGACTGCAATGAAGAAGAGGGAATAGGTGATAAATGTACTCAAGTTGTTTTGGAGCCTACACAGTAAAAGGTGTTGGGTCTTCACCAAGAAATGTACACAGCTAGTGCTCAAATCTGATATTTGCAAAGTGGAAATATTAAGAGCTTTCAGAACTTTTGTAAGGTTGTTATGGTGTCTTACTGACCCCAGAAGCGAGAGCATTTTCAGAAAATTCAGTGTGGGTGCTCTGAAGATTAATGTTTAAAAAGAGTCATTTGTATTTCAGAAAACCAGATGAGTTTATTTATAAAACATATGTCAAACTAACATGAGATTATCCCTTATTCCCATGATAAAGATTCTAGTTTAGCAGTTAAAGAATATATATATATATATATATATATATATATATATATATATATATATATATATATATATATATATAGCACCCTTTTCCATTCTATTCGAGAAAACTAAAATGGAGGGTGCTTGGGTTCGACATCAGTCCAGTACCCCAATCGGTGTGCGGCACCAATGACCTACCTTACGACAAATACGACCCAGAGGAATGTCGAAATTTTAGGCAAAATGATTCAGCCTAACTTTATTAAACTAAAATGACAGAAAACCTATTATTTAGTCACCACCGTAGCTTTGTAGTTGAAAGACCCTTCAATAGGATCTAAACAAACATAAACCTCTTTACATAAGGCAGGATAAATAAAATATTAACGGCCACCCTTTTTGTTTTTCCACAGCACCAGGACAGAACAAGAAATGTCCAATTATATCAATATACAGTTCTAAACAAAATATAACCCAGTCAGTTTGTTACTCACGACCTCCAGGAAAGTGTGAAAACGTTGCAGGCCTGTTAGAAAAACAATGAGTCGAAATTCACTTGCAAAACATTGAGAACGTTGCAATTCACTTGCAAAACATTGAGGACGTTGCAATTCACTTGCAAAACATTGAGGACGTTGCAATTCACTCGTCCTCTCCTCGACTTCCGGTGAACGCAGCTGAACAAGTGGTGGTGAAGCGGCTAGCTCACCTAGCTTAGCTCAAAACTCGTCAGGACTACTTGCGTCTATCTCCTCTGGTCCTGTCCCTGTCCCGGCGACCAAGCTCTTCTAACGTCTCCCGAATTTCGTCCTCTTCCGTACTTTTGTCCAGTTTTTCTCTCCCTTGAGTGTGTTTTCTTCACTTCTTGTCCGCTCGTCTCACCCCGTTCTCTACCATCATGGTTCTCCTGTCCTTCTTCCTCCCGCCCCCTCTTCTCTCAACCAATCACGAGTCACGCACCGGACGGACTGTCTCAGTGACCAATCAAATGGCAAAGCCAAATAAAATACACAGTGCATCTTACATCACACTAATACTTCTTTCAATTGCAATATTTACATAAAATAATGCTCTTAGTTGATTTACAAATAATACAGTTTTAATTACTAAGTAAGCAAAGTACTTAATAGCCACCTTTACCCTTTAAATTATTGAAATATTAAAGTAAAGGAAAATACTGCTGTATTTCTTCCAGAGACAAGAATATGAAATCCATAGTTATCACCAATGTTATGCATTAGTAAATAAACGTTCACTTTTAATATATTTGGGTCTTGTCTTGAACTATGTAAGATTTCTATTAACCTCAACATATATATGAGGTTATATATATATATATTTATATATATTTATATATAACCTCATATATATATATATATATATATATGTATATATATATATATATATATATATATAAACAATGTTGTATTTAAAACTTTGTTCCTGCTCATAGGCTCCACAGTCAAAGGCTAATTTGCAGAACCAGTCCCTAATTAGTGTTTTAGAAGCTAACATTTAAAATTAATAATTAATAATACAAACAAACACCCAATACTAACAGTTCAAGAGTTCAATACAATCTGTAGTAGAGTACATGTGTTGAATCTTATTGTTGATGTTCTTGTTGACTTCCTGTTGTGGGCGGAGATTTACACAGGTGTGTGCAATCTGCTAATAAAAGGCCACAGGTTGCTCTGGTGAGCATTGCACTCAGGCCAAACGAAACTGAAGGCTATGTTATCTTTCCTTCGTCTGGACCCGGCATTTTCAGCCCTTTAAAGATGGCAGCGTCAACAACATGTGCTGCTTATTTTATATGCAAGAATCACTTGATAGCACCTGAACACTATCTTTAGATCCTTTGACCTTTGACCAGGACCTGCTGGTTGCGCCATGTTTAATATAAAAAAAAAAATAAAGATGAAAGAGCTTTTTAACTCAACCCCAAAACTCTGGAACACTTTCCTACTCACTTTGAGAATTGAATACTGTTTTACAGATGTTTCCTTCTGTACACCTAGATATAATTTTTACTTACTCACATACTTAAAAGTAATCTTGGCCTTATCAGCTATCTTGGTCCCTTTGCTTTAATCAGTTTTTTTTCTTTGTTTTTGTGTTATGTTATAAATTATCAGGAAATCTTTGAAGTCAGAAGAAGATCAGAAGAAGTTAAAAGCAAGAAAACTCGACCATGCAGTTAGCGTTACTGATGACAATAAAAAAAAAACCTTCCAAAAAATTATCAAAGAAATTGAAGAATTAAAATCATACACCACAGTTTTGTTCCAGGTGCCACTAAGAAAATTAAAATACCCATTGTAGCAAACTTAATTTCTAAGTGAAAATTAAGTCTTCTGTAATAGTATATCACTGCCAAATGAGCATGAATGATTTTAAAGCAAGTGAAATGCAATATGTTTATGTGTTGTAAGACACTGTTGGGTTTAGTTGTGCCTTTCAGTCACCACAGACATTTCTAGTGTCATGGAAGCCACCCAGGAAGTTGAACATCCCCCATTCTGGACTTTTAGATACATAAGAGCTCACTAGTGGTTGGCGAGGAGAGACTTTTCCTGCATTTTGGTGCCAACACCTTTGATCTCTCCTCATTTGGTGTGTTCCAACCAGTGCAGATGGTATGTGTAAAACCAAACGACACTGTTTGCTTCCCGTGGCTTAATCTGTTGAGCTGTCAAAATGAAGGAGTGCAGAGAAAATTGAAGCCACACATATAATCACATCAGCGCATCTTACTGTTGCCACACACACACCCCTACACGTGCACACACACATTTAGAAACTACTCTTGTACAAGCATGTTGGTAAGCAGGCACTGAGGAATGGCAAGAGGAAGTAGTCCCTATTTCTGCTCCCTTAGTCATTTCTAAGTTGTGCAGCAGGAATACTAAGAAGGATATTAGCAAGAAACATGCACTACGTTGGTTTTAACAAAGCAACCATAAAGCATTATGGTAGAATAAAACTTTGAAACAATACACAATTCATGACAGAAAGACAGGTGTACTTGCTTGTTAAGCAAACAAACAAAAAAAAACGATACTACAATAATGCTAAGTTAGTAATAACTTACAGCTTATTCTATGAATTGCCAAAGGGCTGAATCAACAGTCGTAATTGTTTTGATGAGTGTTTTTCCCCCTTTGTTTAGTTTTGTCAATGTTTTTTTTTTTTCTGAAAATCACTCAACTAACATGATTCACAGATGGATCCTTACACAGACTGGATAGTCTAACGTACTGTTGTGTCATGTTTTGTTTTGTTTTCTTTTTTTTTCAGCTTTTAAAGCAAGTGCACATTAGTGCATTTTTCCAAGGTAGAAATGTATCAAGTTTTGTTACAGAAAATACTAGAAAAAGGAAACCACATACAGCACAGCACACCGGCTGTCATTCATGTTCTTTGATTTAATTTGACAACACTCAAAAAATGTATTAAAAAACTAATGGAAATAAAACAAAAGCACAAAAGCCTACAACACACAGACTTTGACAGAACTGTGAAATCTGGAGTTAACTGCTACAGGGTCTCACAAAAACTATTCCCACTTCTTGAACTTTTCACAACTGGGAGTAGTTTGCAGAAGGCAGAGTGTAATTCAAATTTATATTTGTAATTTTATTTTTACAGTTCACTTCTTGAGGAGGATCTTTGGTTAGCTTTCCTTCTCTTACTTTGATTTCTATTATTATACCTTTTCTTCTACGATTTCTGATTTTCCCTCACAGTCGGTCCTGGTGTGGTCCAAACCGCCTGCATCCGGTCAGTCGCTATCATCCCCATGATAAAAACTTCAGATTTTTCTTTGTTCGCTGCTGTTTCTAACATGTCTATCTTAAGCACCTATTTGATTTTGTGGAGTTTTGACACCAGGTTTTAACTTGCTTGGAACACAGTGCACTCATTTTAAATATTTGAGCAGAAGTTTATTCATTTGCATGTAGATCGCCTCTAGACATCAAGCCTGCACTTAACGTCATACGTATCACACATTCCCTTCCCCTTAACAAAATGTTTCTTATTCTCTGCAGTAATCACTACTTTTGCCCTGATATCAATACAAGAAGCCGAGAATTTGCACCCACATGTTCCTGAACTTGTATCCTGTGTGGAGGTGTTTAAATACAATCTTTAAGCCAGCAGCAGTTTGTGGATGGAGCCAAACAAATACAGATTTTTGCCTGTGGATTGTAAACACAAACTATCAACTTAATAAGAGTACTTTCTGCTTACAGTTATACAATTTTATTAAGAACTTTTTTTTTTAAATGGCAGAAAAACTGATCAAGTTGCTGTACAATAAAACCAAATGTGAGAAAATTGCAGGCAAATACATACACAAGTATAAGCTAATAAGAAAGGGGATATTGCAAGCCATGACTTTTTGGTTCGGTCGTCCCAGTTACATGATCTAAAAACACTCACACACTCTCTGGTTTCAACAGGTGGACTGGATTGATGTGAAAGGATGAAATGATTCATTAAAGTTTGACCTGAAAGAGGTGGCAGAGATAGATTCACCTTGCACTTTAAAACACCTTTCAGAAGACACTTTGACTTGTATTATGTAAAGACATATGAAAAGGGTTTTTAAGCTTACCCGCTGAAGTCCTTCAAGAGAGGTACTCATCCTACTCTTGAGTCCAAGGCTCATATTAACACTGCTGAGTTGTACACAACGCCCCCTTTGGAGCCACTAGGTCAATTGCGCGTTGTCTGAGCACAGCAGGCACACACCTCTGCAGGGTGTCCATAGTTTGATTGGAGTGTTGGGAACAAATTGAGGATCCATAAAAAGGTTCTGTATTTCTGAAAGGGGCCATATAAAGGAATAAAGAAGACAACCCATCAGAGATAGAAAACAAACACAAGCGTACGACTTCTTAGTGTGATCTAAATGCAACTGTAAGTCTGAGCATAGCTCAAAACAAAACAAGAAAGAAATATTTGAATTTCTTCTCATTGTCAGCTGTTGTTCACAGTAGGCTTCTTTACAGGAGTGGATTTCAGGACACCTTCATTAGCTGTGATTTTATGCAGAAGGTAAACTCTGTAAATAAACAGGCTAATTTCAGGATCATTTTACATTCAGAACTCATCCTGCATTTCTGCAGTGTTTGTGTGTTTAGAATAGACCATTCCTTATATCCCTAGGAGAAAAAAATTGGACAATGAATATAGGTATGAAAAGATAGTTTAAAAAAGATGCATATACTAGAAATAATTATGTTATTTTTGTCTAAGTATAATTAAGAAACCAGCAGTTCACAAAAAAAAATGCAATCAGCTTCTTGTTCCTTTAAAGACTTTCAGAGCTCAAACTGGAGGTCATGAAAGAGCAGTGAACAATTTGAATATCAGTAAATTAAACTGGCATTTCGGAAGATGGTAATAATCCCAACCTGAGTGAGGTTTGGAAGGTTTAATGTGCAAGCAGCAAAGCACCTTAATTACAAGACCCCAGTGCATCAAATCAGTCTCCCCACAAAATGCCAAGTAAGTCTGGTAATTTGTAATAAATCTGGTGGGTTAGATTTGCTGGGTTCTGCTGAACTTTAGTCGTTTTTTTCTTTTTCTTTCTTTTTTGATAGATTCTCTTTTTACTTTTTACCAATGTATATCACATTATTCTTCCTGTTTTTGTTTGGTTCCATCTGTGTATTCATTCTTATTTTTCCACATTTTAAACACAAATGAGGTTGGTGTAATTACCAACCACTTTATTAGGTAAACCGGTGTAATTGCTTGTAGATGCTAAAATAATTGAAAAGGGAAGGGGAAAGAAGAAATTGACTTCATGCTAAGCATCAGAATGGGGAAGTTACATTTCTACTGGCACCAGCAGCACAGGTCAATTCGAAGTTTGAGTGGCATTCCTTTACAATTTAGCGACAGCTCTAGTCCGAGGGATCTTAGCGACCAGAAATTAGCATATGATAAAACAACAATGCGGACCTGGAGACTATGTTGAGCAGTCTGCTTAGTCCGTGTCATTTTGCCTGATAATGAAGAGAAATGAAGAGAGACAGAAAAAGTCGTGGGTGGAGCTATTTCAGTTAATTTTGCAGAATAAATGTCACATATGTGAGCAATGCTTTGAAGTACTTTATTTTAGACCCATTTAAAATGGCAAAAAAAAAAAAAAAAAAAGATTTAACTGAGGTGTTGAAACTCTGCCAAACTTGCTTGTCCCTGCTAAGAAAAAAAGAAAACATCCCCACAGAATTATGTTGTCACCATGTGTTATTGTGAGACTGATGGTACTGTGCAGTGTTAGTTTTCCTGCACATATATACCCTCTCTTTCTCATGCTTGCCTTGTACCTTATGTGACTTGTGGAAAAATACAAACAGGATTTATGTGACACTTTTTAAAGTTATATCTCATACAATCCCATGATTGCATTTTTTTTTTGCAACAGCAATTTCTTAGGGGTTATGATTCCATAAAATGTGAAAAAGTTAAGCCTATATTAATACTTTTACAAGTGACTATATAGGGAAGAATGTTTACCTTTCCTCAGTTGAGTGACAGCACACAATGATTTCATGTTTACAGAATCTGCCTCACTCTGGCTGTACATCCAGTGGGACACCCCATGTGAGCCGCATTGCTTTCATTATTACTTAGTAGCAGGAAAAGATTTAATAAATTAAATCTAAACTCTCAGGATCTTCGCTGAATTTATCTTATGGAAGCGTTCCCTGTTGATTGGATCAATTAAGCAAACATACAGTATATTGCCAGAAAATCAAAGCTAGAATGCAAAATAAAATCTTTCAGGGAGGCAGTATATGCCACCTCAACAGCTCCTCTGTTAGACCTTAGAGACATGAATAAAAATTGTCATAAAATCAAATTGCTGGTTAATGAGTTTTGTATTTCAAAACTCGCTGCTATAAAGTGGATTTATTGTATTATTTTATTCATGCTGCAGTAACATCTCTCAGGGAGACCTACACCTTCTTGTATTATTTAGTTTTCCTTAAACACACACACACACACACACAGAAAAAACTGCAGGTACATTCCTGAAGTTATTTTGCTTCTCAAATCTCCTAACCCAGCATGTGGCAGTTAGTTCATGCAGGTGTGAAACAGCTCTTTTTTCAGGGCTAATAGCTGGTGTTTGTAAGCTTTGGTGCAACTGAAATCCCTTTTGAAGAGTGAGTCATTATCATACTGTGTGCCTGTATGTACACAGTAATAAAGTCTTTCAGCCTTCCAGCATTTTCAGTCCAACTTCTTCTTTTCACCTTTTCCAGCCAGTGCTCGACCTTTTCCCAAATCTGAGTAATGATCAGAGTTATGATCTCATGTGCATCGATGAACTGATAACTTAGCTGCAAGAACAATGGGCAGCTAACTATGAAATCATATTCATTGTAGTTGCAAATTTTTTTCATAAGGATTTGGTTCTTGGCCAGCAGGTCATTCACCTTCTTTCTATTACAGGCCCCCATGTTGATTCCCAGGTACTCTTAAAACCAAGTAATCCCTAGATCCATCATTGCTTTACATTCATCCAAGATTGGGTTTCAGCAGAGGGGGTTATAAGTGAATCTTAGTCAAATATCTCTTTCCAGTCACACTTGTAGGCTTCACATGGGGATTCCCACAATGACCTGGAGAAAAAGGTGTTCCCTCCAACGGGTTCTAAGTCTGCTATAGGGTCTCTTTTCATTGCCTGGAAAACCAGGAGAGTCCTTAAGGAGGGCTGAGATAATATCAAATGTCAGCCCTCATAGGACATTGCTCTGCATGTTTTATATGTCCCCTGATTTAACACATTTGCAAGAAATGAATGGTTTACTAGAAAGGCCTTCAATTAGCCTCTAAAACTTGTAGTACATGTCCTTCTTGGAGTTGCATTGCCCCATCTCAGCTGATTGGTTTAATTAGGAGAAGTAGCAGCTCTACTCTAGACTCCATAGTTGAAGAAGCTCATTTTCTCATCTCTTTAGGAGAGCCCAAGCAATATATACAGGAAGCTTACTGATGCTCCTTGAATCCAGGATCATGTTCTTTTCTTCATGATCTATAGAGCACACCCATGTTTAAATTGAGAAAGAAACTTGAACTTTTTGATTACAGTTCAAGTTCAAGTATTACTACCTGATCAGATAAAAAGACAACAATAAAGTAGTGTTTAATTCAGGGTGTTGCTTTGAAAATTAATCCTAAGACCAGGGTCGGCCCAAGGCATAAGCAAACTAAGAATCCCAGGTTATTTTTTAAAATATATATTTATATTATATTAATAATTTTCTTTTTCTTTTTTTTATTAATAATTTCTGTCATAATATCAAAAGCACACAATTTCACTATGAACTAATTTGCTTTTACAATAATTTATATTTGATAATGTGCGTAGAAATCATTATTTTATGGATAAAAAGAATAAAAATAAATTGCTCTTGGGGACCCCTGGTGGCCGCGGTAGGTACTGCACGCTTCGCCGGTATCATGAGCTGCCCTGCAGAGTGCATCCAAACGTCCAAAGCTCCGGTCAGTAGTTAAGTAAGCAAAACAATGTCACAAAAATGACTTATCCTTCAGGAGGGAGCAAAGAAAGAGGAAGAATAGAAAAAAAAGCCAAGATAAAGGTTTGTTTTAATGTGCCTTGGTAATGTAATGCAATGTAAAAGATTTGTACAGCAGCTAGCTTGATAGCGACCTGGAACGGTCCAGTTCAACATCCAAACATTTATGCTAGGGTCTTTGTGTTTGTGTGAAAATTAGCTTAAACTTTAAATGAGTTGATTCTCATGGTTGGCTCTGTCTATTTCTGAGGTATTTTTGGCTTCAAAACACCGTGTTTGACAACGTTTGATAACAATAATTAAACCTTCTCAATGTTTCACATTGTGTAGCAAAATGTTTTTACGTCAGGCTGCATAGCTGATACATCGATGAGCTACTCTATGTTGTAGTTGGGGATATGCTGTTTGCTTCTGAGCATAATCATTTTGTGGCTAAAACAAACATTATTTTTACATCAACTTCTAAGTTATGTGAAAAGTCTGTTAAAATCATTTGAAGGCTCACCATCAATCCAGTACCAGTACCGGTCCACACTCTCAGGGGAGAAAAACCCACCTTGTGTAAATTCAATTTTAGCTATTGGAGTAACGCTTAAGAGAAATTTATTTAATCAAAGAATGTCATGAATGTGTGTAGGGCTGCACCGATTGCAGTTTTCTGGCCAATCCCTGGTTACCGATCTTTAAAAAGTCAGACCTGCCGATTTTGATTTTGGCTGATATGAATTTTTTTTTGTCTGAAATGTTGCTAAATATAGAAAGAAAGTTGCTGAGTTGGCAACAGTGGAGTGAATATTGTTAACTGTAAACGTGCAGACCTGATCTGGTGGGCCGGTCTGTCAGTCAAACCGCTCACTGTAGAGCAGAAGAGGACAGAGACTGACTTTTAAACCTTTGCTGACGAAGATACGATTAGGGGATAAGATGGGCTTCACATGTAAGTATCAGCAGATCACGATCCCCCAAAATAAAGGAAATCGGCGCCCAGAAATCAACTGGTCGATAAATCAGTTGGCCAATAAATGTATCTTATTATACATGTATATAATGTAAACAGCACTGCCAGAGATGCAATAAGTTTGTAGCAGGTGTGTGACTGATCTAATGATCGAACTGCTGATTGCAGCCAGTCCACATTGTTAGCAGAACTAGAGGGCCCCAAAACCAAATTTTTCTTAGGGCCCCATGGAGGCTTGGGCCGGCCCTGCCTAAGGCCTGATAGACGAAGACATTATTCCTTGTGTTTGTTAGTTTCTTCTGCATACAAAGCATCTCTCCCTTTGTCTACATCACTTTCGCTCCTCTGTCATACTGGATCCACAGCCATTGTTCCCTTTTTTCTCATCTCCTTAAGAGTTGACCAGGCTCCACAGGTAGAAGGCCCACCTTAATGAGCAGCCCTGTCGTCTCTCTGAAAAGGTGAAGGCTGATTTAATGAGCCCTTACCATCTCTTCCACCCATAAAAAAAAGTCTCATGCTGACACATTTTTACATGAATACATATCGGTCTCCAGACTGTATGCAAGAGCTCTTTTATTCAGAACAGAATTCTGTTAAAAACACTTGTTTGATCGATACCACTCCAATTACTTTACTTTAAGGTTCTTGAATTTTGATTTCAAGAAAAGCTGTGGATTGGTGCATTGTATTCTGTACAGTGGTTTCTATTTTCCCGTTTGAACATTGTGAAATGCAACCTGTTCGGCCATTTTTTGTAGTTCGATAGCAGTTAATACTAATGTCACTGAGTGCATTTGGATTATGTGTTCCTGAAAACAAAAACAGCAAAAACAATGCGAAGCTGCTCTTGTAATAATACTATTCAAAACGCAGCATGGTTATGTCGTCAAGGAGCTGAAAGTGAGCACAATACTAGCTTAAGCAAAAGTCATGATGCTACTACTATCAAAAAAATATTTTAAAAATACATATTTCATTGTAGTTTTGAAATGGCTGAAAAGAACCAAAACGTGTTTGTTTTTTGTTTTTTTTTTATTGCTGTGTTTCTATTAAGCAAATGTATTTTTTGTAATTTCAATTTGCGCAATTTTATGGTCAATAAAAACATAGTTAGTTACATATGAGCAGAGCTAAGCTGGCTGGACTGAGCAGGAGAGGAACAAAGACCTTCTGGAAGAGTGTGTAGTAATATTATGTTAATGTTAATAAATTTATGAGTTCCATAATGTACCACAAAACAAATGTAATAATGTATGTTTTAAATGTTAAATTTGAGTCTTATCTGACCAGAATACCTTATGTCAAACTGCAGCTGAGACTTTTTATGGGTTTCTGGAAATGGTTTCTTTCTACCACTTTTCTTTAAAGTCCAAATTTGTGGTGTGTACAGTATTCGTAATATTTTTCCTGTTAACAAATCCCTCACCAGACCCGTGGTTCTCAGTAGCAACTCTGAGGTTAGCATGGGATTTTTGGCTGCATCTCTGATTACAGTTCAAATTGTCTGACCTGTCAGGTAATTGATTGTCTAAATAGGTTTGCAGTTGTGTGGTGTGTCGATGTAGCCTGCCCTGGATTTTATCCACAAAACAATGCATTAAACCATTATAAGAAATAAACAAAACCTTACAAGAAGAGAAATATCACTGTAATGGATAACAATCTTAGATGATAGAGTTAATTATGACAAATAATTACAAAAGAAGTTGGACATTTATTTATTTTGTTGTATCTTCAATCGCTTGCTTCATGTTAATTTCCCAGACGGCAGCTTTTAAATCAGATAATGCAGGCAGCCAGAAGCCAATCCTATTACAGAAAAATATAGAGATTACTCACAGGCAAACACAAATTGAGGCAATTACCATTGCAAGAAGCTCACAGAAGGTCACTTAAACTGTTGTTGAAAGATTGGTCTGTGTAGAGAGCAGCCTTGTTAATTACCTGCAGCATTACATGTTTTGGTTGTATTCATTTTTGAGTGCAAAGAATAAAGGTTTCACGTTGCCTCTAAACATACACAGGATGACACAGAACAGCTGGTTTGCTTGTTGTAATTTTGACAAGTTTGTTATTGCATCTCTTTGTCTTCTGCTTGCATTTCCTAAACCCATGAAGCAACGAGAAGACAGCATGTGAGTTATGCATGGTCTTAACCCTAAAAGAAACAACTTTTAAGAAAAAAATGTCTTCAGAATTAGGTCTATGCTATAAGAGGAAATTGGGTCTGGTTTATTTTTCAAAATGAAAACATTATCCGTCACGCTCTACTCGTTATTCCAACTCTTGACTTGCCATCAGGTGGGCAGTGTTGTGTGTCTGAGCGAGATGGTTTTATACTCAACTGTGACAAAGTTTTACCTAGCTTTACTGCTGCAACCAATAGGGAAATTCAACTGCTTAGGCACCGTTCAACCGAAGGAGGCCAGCACTGCGATGGTTTCAGGTAAAATATTGAAGAACTAAACAAATTTGCATAAAAATGACCAAATTTGCACAGAAACATAAAGATAGAACCCTAGATAACATATTTAGACAGATTATCAGCATAAAAAAGTTGATTTGGGGGTTAGTTACACTTTAATCAGTAACTATCAGCATCAGCATCTCATCTGTGTTCCTTCACCCTCTATGTGTATCTGTACATGAAAATAGTAACTCAGACTGGACAATTATAGACCACCAGAATTCAGTACTGCTCCAACATGACCCATCAAGCTTTTACTGCATTAAGAAGAATTCTGAGGAGTTGAAAGCAGGGGTCTTCAAAGTCCTTGAGATCTACTGTCCTTCAGGTTTTAGATGCATCCTTGCTCCAACACTGCTGAATAAAATATTGAATTATACCGTAGGCATGCCATCAAGTTTGGCAAAGATGTGGTAACGAGCCATTGATTGGATTCAGGTGTATAAGAGCAGAGTTGCAACTATAGAATATTAGACCTTGAGGATTAGTGTTGAAGGCGGTTTAAAACTTGGAGTTTGAAGTTGGCTCAAAACTCTAAATGGAGACACATTGTATGCTAAGAAATTTACAGGCATATCCAGTTAAATTTATTATGTATTTTATTATTGTAGTTTAAGTGACACACTGAAGGTGGTGTGTCGGAAAGAGTAGGAACTTCTTAAAAAGAGAGAGGCCCAAGTTTTAGACTTCAAATTCTTTGTTAAATACAGCATTTTTATAACAACTGAAAGTAACAAGGTTACTTGTTTGTGCTATAAAATGATGTGAAGTGTTTGGAAAATACATACCACCTCTTTAAAATATTACTGAAAAGTTTATTTATTTCAGAAATTTGTTTCACCTTATATACATTAAGAACCCAGAATGACATTTTCAAGCCTTTATTTCTAATAATTATGACAATTTTCTTCTTACAGCTAATGAAAACACAGCATGTAAGATTAGAATATGACACAAAAAAAAAACATGTTACAGTAATGCATAAATATAGGCTTGATGAAAAATCTGTTATTTGGTTTAAGGTTATTACTTTCAAAATGTACTTTTCAGCTGACAAACAAGCTTCATCGGAGCAGATATTCCAATTTCTGCCTGTATATCTGCAAACAGTACTTCATAAAAATAGATTTTTATAATGATTTTATTCTACAGAATCACTTCTTGTTTTGTTGCCCTCAATGTCTTCATTCCACTATCTCCTCATCCCCATTTATTATTTATTTTTAATGAATCTTGAGCTCCTACATCAATTCAAATCTTCAACAGAAAGGATTCATAAATAGGAAAGTTATAGAAAACATAAGAATAAACCAGGTGACATGAAATTGTTACATTAGTTGAGGCCATGACAATGCCAAACAGAAAAATCCTTTCATATGTCTTAATACCCGTTTAATCCCAAATTTTCCCCGGCAAAATAATCCTTGGACCTCCCTGACACATATTTATGAATTATTACATTTTATGTTTGTTATGTTAGTGAAAATGTAGGTTTTATACTCTGCAACAATTGTTGCCGGTGGGAAACTGCACAGTCTGAATTACATAAATATGGCCTATTTATACATAGAATTTTTCATATTTTTTAATGACATGCATAACCTATTATAACAAAGAATGGTTACAAGAGTTTTCAGAAATATTTCAGACACATAAAGATTCAATGACACATCCTGCAGATGTCATTGTCTCAATGTGCCAAGCAACCTTTGACCTCATTTAGTCATTTCATCAATGAGGCAAAGTCAGGTGAAAATGTTAGTATGAACAAATATGCATCTGGGAGGAAACTCTCCCTGTTCCAAGCACTACACCTTGGTCCTCTCCTAAACTAGTTTAAGGCATGGCGTCATCTTGTAGTTGTCATTCAGTGCATAGCCCACACTTTGTGGAAAGGATCGCCTTTTGGTGGGGACGAAGGGTGAGGGGTTCAACTGTGAGAATGACAGTGATGTAGGAGATATCATTTTGAGGTTCCTTCAGGTCTAAAAGATCTAAAACAACTTATAGTTTAATCTGTGTGGGAACAGCAGGACATATAGAATAAACAGCAAAGCTATGGACACATAGCATAGTGCTGTCTATGTATTATGCTAGCGGCAGCCATTGTTGCCATGTTTGCATTCACTCTCCTTATGATCAAAAGATGAATGAAGGGATTAAATTTTCTTTATATATAAGTAGAAGACAATTGAAAGAGCATGTGTTCAAAATATTTTATTTATATTTGTTTATTAATGTATTTTACTGACTTCCTCTTATACAGGTTTGGGACAGACATTTACCTCCAGCGTTACAGCCGGGAGGTAAAGAGGTCTGGTCATGTTAGCTTTCACACTAGATAGATGAAATTGACACTCTTTACAGTAGACACACTATTATTTTATTTTAAAACTTCAATTAGCTGCCAAAAGTCAAAACAATTCTTTTAGAGCTTCCAGAAGTTAGAAAAAATGTCTGGCAGCAATTGTTGCCGGTGGGATTTGGCATGTTGCAATTATTTTCATGGTACAGTGAAAACTATAGAGCCATTAGAGGCAAATGTGAGGATGTCTGAATTTAAGCCTGTGGTTAATCTTATTGCCACAGTGGGCTGTAATGTGAGAAGAAGATGTAGGTGGAAGTATGTCAATGAGAGCAAAGCCAGTGTCATATATAATTCCAAATAAGGGTAAAACTCAACCATATAGTCCCCAGTTTTCCACATTTCCCGAGGCTATAACTCCACAGAGAGGTAAAATTAGGGGAATAGCTTCGACTAAGGGGCAGAGTAGCAGCTCCACCTCAAATGGCCCAGCAGAAACTCAATTACCACACATGTGCACCCCTGCAACCAGCCTCAGCAATCCCAAGAGGCACTAAGGCAGAGGGCCAAAAAAAGAGAAACACAAAAAAGGGAAGCTTTATCTTAGTCTACTCAAGTGGCAGAACACCTAAGGGTGTGAGTCAGAGCAGAGGGACCGAGGACTGCAAATGAGGTCTGTCACATCAGCATTTGCAGGTTTTCATAGCTCTAACATGTCCGAAATCCGGGGAGAACGGAGGATATGCAAGCCTGATTTGAAAGGGAGATCCAGAATATGCCTGGAAACATGAACCCAGTAGAGCACTGAAGAGCTACAATATTCCCTCAACATCCAGGCTTGAAAATAGAAAGTGGAGTACTCCATCAAATTAGAACACTGTTTTGTTTTACTGAAAGACCTGACCTTTCTTCTTACTACAAAGGGAATCTACAGGCACTGTTAAGAATCTGCGATATTAATTAAAAAAATAAAATATTCCCTTGTTAAATGAATATAAACCCCTTACACCAAGGGAGGCATCTTCTATTAAATCACAATTGCTTTCCAGCATCTTTTGAATTAATATGAATGAAGAAGCACTAATTGGGTTTCCTTTTCATGAAATGGCATTTGTGTCAATATTCCTTTAGTAATACAGTCAACAAGTGTTTGGGCACAGTGCGCCCCAATGCCTCCTATGAAAGTTGTAGCATTCTGGAGGCGGCCATGGCATTGTTTAATTACCTCTTCTCTTTCTGCTCCATTGATTTATATTGTGAACCCTTTAATTATACAATTCATCACCTTTCAAACATGAAAAACGGTGTAAATGAATGCTAATTAAACCTTATCAAAAGGGTTTTCTGTAACGGTTCAGTAACTCTCGCAAATGGCTGCGTGAACAGCATGTATGTATGTTGCTGCGGTGTACTCTTTTTCCCTCTTTCATGCATTGCAATCAATTCTACTGAATCCTGATGGAGGCTACTTGTCTTTGGCAGCAGGTGTTGGTAAATTAATTTATGGCCTCTGTCTTTTGTTCTTTTTGGGTGTCATAATGAGGGGTACCCAAAGAGGAGAGCTCCACAAGTTCAGTGCTGGGGTAAAACAAAGATTTGTGGCTGCAACAAAGGCTTTATTTTGGTCTA
Organism: Xiphophorus maculatus; assembly: GCF_002775205.1. NCBI lineage: Eukaryota > Metazoa > Chordata > Actinopteri > Cyprinodontiformes > Poeciliidae > Xiphophorus > Xiphophorus maculatus. Next base: position 12,909,490 of record NC_036452.1, on the reverse strand, counting down.
TTTTCTTTTCATTACTTCATGGGGGATCATAGGATGAAGAACATCAACCAAAAGAAATCTTCTCTACTTTTGTCATTAGTTTTTTTATGCCGTTCTATCAACCATTTCCAAAATAAGCAATGAACTCAAACTCCATTCGACATATCGCCATGCACATACTCAAAATCCGTGCAGATTAGGTTTTACTTCTTAAATTTTTTTAAATTTAAACCAAAACTGGTATAAAAAATTCTGTTACACTGCTCTTAAACTATTGTAGTAAGAGACAAAGAAACACTTTTCGTGACTGTGTGAAACCACTTGTTGCTGCACAATGTTCATCTGCTAGATAACAAAAGGTCACTACATTCTTTTTGTACTGAAAAGAAAAAATACATCAGTTGTAAAAAAAAAAATTAAAAACCTCTATTCTCAGAAACCCACACTATTTTTAAGAACAGGACAATATCCAAATATGTATGTATGCTCAACATTTTTACAAGCTAACACTATAGATGTGGTACTCCATAAAGAGAAGAATGGCAAAAAAATTGAATTGGTAAATTCATATTTTGACCTGAATGTCAACTATTGACATAGAAAACTTTGCATCATTGCCCATTGTTTTTGTCTGGAGAGCAGAAGATGAACTACTCTGTCCAATTCACCTTCTTTTCATGGCTTCAAACCTTAATCAGCTTGTTAGGAGTATGGCTTATTCATAGTCATCATTTGGAAAGGCCAGGTGATGCAAATTTCAAGGCTTTATTAATATTCTGACTCCTAAAACCTTGTCCCATCAATCAGCAACCAACGGCCACCTCTATGCAGCTCGGTGGCAAGGTGAAAATTCAAATGAGATATTCCCAACAAGCAGGAAGAAGCATTGCCAAGGTAGGAAATCATTTTCAGGAAGATTTAGCTTTTCATAGTTCAGAATGAAACTTTAGAGGGAGATTTCAGCTTAGGGAAGCTGTGAGGAATTTAGAAAAAATAAATTTTTTTGCAACCATTATGCGCATTAATTTTTATGCTTTTTTACATGTTCTGGGGAATGTTCACATCAACAAAAGCCAACCCAACTGGCATTGAAAGTTTCTATCTTAGAAGTCATCAGTATTTTTCAGCTTAAATAGTTGCAACACATTTTTAAAAAATATTTAAAATTGTTTGTACATGACTCATTGCCTACAGAAGCGGTCTAAGACTCCCCTTTCGACAGTCACTGTACTGCAAATTGAAGATGCAAACCTGACTCAGACAGCTGAATGTCTGCAGAGTCATAGGAATGAGTCATGTATTCTCATAGCCACATCCCCAATCAAAGAGCTGAAACAGTTTGTTAGCTACTTTTAGCAGGATGACTAGCCAAGTTGCAGAAGTCACTGGCTCAGAAAAAAATTAATTGACAGTATAACGTAGGAAAATTAAACGGTGACAGGGAACAAACAAGAGCCAAAGATTAAAAGTTCATCTTATTTTGCCAATATTTTCTTTAACATGAGACTGTAGCTTGTGTGTGTGCACGTGAGAGACGAAGCTCCTCTCAGTTTTGACATTGAGATACAGAGGTCAGCAGTTCATCTGAGAGCATGTCCCCTATGAAATGGCCATTTTCATATTCATTCTTTCTCAGGTGGTTGAAAATTGATTCCATAATGTCTTTGCTGTGACTGAATACACTATTTAGTGTAGGTGAGAGGTCTGAGCTCAGTGTACAGAGAATGGCAATCAAGTTGCAGAGCCATTCCACAAGGACATTTACATTCACACCCTTGGATACTGCGCTATTATTTTAAAGTCATTAGCAAAAGAAGGACAAGAGCAGTCAATTGTGCCTTTGCTTAACCTTGCCCAGTGAATAATTCCATGAAATTAGCTGCATTGTTTTGTTGCACAGCTTGTTTCCAACGGCAAATCATCAGTGAGTTCATTTGAGCAACTGGCAAAATATTTGGTGCTGACGGAGAACCGGGGGCTTTTTAAATGTCACCTTCTCAATATTCCGGGGATGTCGAGGCTTTTTAAATGGCACTGCATTAATGATCTCAGATTAAATGCTCAGTATCAAATAGAGACAGCTCCAATTACAGTTTGTTCAGTTTGACTGTGGTGTGGCCTTCAGCCTCCCTCCATGACAAGCAGCTCATAAGAGTCACGATGGGGTGGCATGCGTTGACTGCTGCGAAAGTTTCCCAAGATAATATTCGCCATTTCCAACGAGCTCCTTGCTGGCACAAAAGACTTCTTTTGTGCTTCTCTGCTCTTGATCCAACATCAGTGACCAAATTGAAATCCTCTCCTCTGCAGTGACCTGCAAATATCTGGGGACATGAGATAGGAGTGCTCACTGCCTCAAACAATGCCACAGAGTTCAGCTGTGATTCATGCTGAAAACGGATTAATTTCTCCACAAATTAACTGCTAATTCTTCTCTTATCTTTGCCCCAGACTCTCATTGAGTGAGCTGCTTTGTCTCCTCTGTGCTCTGATTTTTTCTGACTTTGCTGGGCATGGCTACAGGCGGTGACTGGTGCTATCCTTCGATGGTTTTTCCCATGAGTCTGTTCCACAGAGCTCTAAAACATCTCCCCTCTGTCCTGATTTCCCCCTCTGAAAGACTTTTGCTGGCTAAATTGCCCCCTTTGGCTGCCTGAGTGTTTAACAACACCATCTAATTCAATTAGATACAGGAGGTTTATCCCTGTTATTCCCAAAATACTGGTATGGTAAATCTAAATAAAGAAATCTTCAGACAATAATAAAGCAATTTAAAACAAAATGTAAAAAAATGTAGGAGACTGACCTTTCTTGTGGTTAGTCAACAGCAACCCTGATTATCAAAATATTTCACCAAGGGTGGGGGGAAACATTCAATATAGGCTAAGCAACCAGAGATTAAGAAGAAACTGGACTTCAAGGATACAAAAGTGTTAATATGTCATGGTTAACAGGGTTGCTACATGCTACACTGAGGTCCAAATGTACCCGCTCCTTTTGATAAGGGCTTTTGGCAAATTGTAAACAAGTATTTAATGGTTTTCTTTCATGTGTTCGTTCTTCCATAAAGGTCAAATTCGTTATATTGATACATTCTCCCACCTCAGCAACACATTTCTGTAGTTTTTACAGAGTTAACAAACTACCTTAAGGTTTGTAGTTATATAATTTGTCTGGCAGTTTCCTCCATAATGTGCTATGACATGTAAGACCAACTTGATGAATTTCCTCATTTGCAGAAGTGATAGGTGGCAAATCTTTTATCTCACAACTTTGCTTTTCAGAACTTTTCAGTGTCTGTCAGTCCTCACAGACAGTAAGTTATGTCATCAAATACAAATTACATCATAATTACAAAAGTGTACAAAAATGATTATGCAAGGAGTTTTGAAGCTGAAAGAACAAGTTCTTTTTACTGAGCTAAGTCAAATATTCTGAATCCTAGAGAGGAGCTGTACATTTCTAACAAGGTGATGCCGTTAAGAATTTGCCCAGATAAATTTTCCACCTTCAACTTTACAGTACCTATACGGTGATGTACTGCTGTGTCTGCTATTTAGCAAACTTTTGAAAGGACACCTAAAAAGGACATGAATTCATTCAAATGTGGCTTATCATTTATTCATCAAACGTGTGCAGGGAATTCAAAGGTTTTTCTTTTCTTCAGAACGTTTTAAACAGAAAGGTATATCTCTGTTGAACCAATCAGTCTTTATCTAGCTACTGCACCTCATTTTAGATTAATAAGCTAACAAGCGAGTGCGCATACAGAGTCTTATTTATGTTTGTATTCTTGAACCATTCATACACACGTTCACCCACACACGGACAAAATGTCAGCAGATTCAAGTCCAAGCGTCAGCCACGAGCATCAGTATCCGCTCACACACTTTGATCTGAGCTGAGAGTAAATGGGTTCATTATGTGCAGCAGGTCTTGAGGTTTCAAAGCACATTGACCAAATTCTTGAGAAAAATCTCTGCCTGTCTCACATGATGATCCCATCGGGACTCCGATGTCTCTATAAATACTAAGGCAAGACATGGGTGAAATCTTCTTTGAAGTTAAAAGTGACTCATGGTGAGATTGACAGCGACATTTGGCTTCACTTGGCAGTTTCTCACCCTTTCATACCTTTATTAATAAGCCAAACTTATTATTCGCTCAAACTCCCTTAATATTGAGATAATGTGTCACATCAAGTTTTTTCAGGAGTCATTTTTCTTAATCATTATGATAGCCCGTCTTGAAAGGGGTGGCAGGGTGCACAGAGAGCGAGGGTCAGCGAGGCAGAAGCCAGGGACAGCTGTAGAACTCTATAAATGAGTATGCTAATGCTGACTGACATTTCCTTAAATGGTAATGGAGAAAAAACTTTCTCCTTGGTCCAAAAATAGAGGATAGGTGTAAAGTAGAAGTGCAAATCCATATGGGGACAAATTGTAAAAACAAAATTCTGTACAGAAATTTTGCCAAAGGTTCATAAACATTCAATTGGCTTGCTAGAAAATTACATTGGTAAGCTAAAGTATTGAGTATTATCTGTGATGGCCGTTACATATGCAATAAGTCATTTTTTCAGCATGAGGGCAACTCATGTAGACCATTGTTGAAGTTACAGTGATATGTGATGTGACATTCATGACCGATTTGATTCTTTTGAACGGCTTTTAACTGTGGGACTCAAGTCAGTGTGAGCCATTACTTAACCATTGTTCAGGGCTTCCAACTTCCAGTGTCAAGCAGACCTACATCACAGCACCTTAATGCTCATTAAATTATTGCTTCTCGCTTTTCAATTTGCGTTTTTCTATTAATCAAGTGCAATTTAACTTTTAATGATTACATCACAATAATTTCATTGATTTTAAGTTCATTCAAATAGCTGGCCAAACTTGTGACAATGTATTCAATGGCTTTTGAGTAAAGGAATACAGCTGGTTTAATTTGAAAATGGGGCATCATTCTTTCACATTCTAAGCTTCTGTTAAGCTATGATCTTACAGAGAATGTAGGTAAATCAGTAAATCATATTGTGTAACTGACACCATCAATACCTTTCGGATGTATTTTATTCAGTTTGTGTGAGGAGGCAATTAGCTTCAGTAAGACTGACCTTCAGTGATTGAATTTTTGCCGATGTATTTTCTTTGAGCAGAATTGCTTTGGTTGGAGAAAAACGGTTGTGTATTCTATCTACTCTCGTGTAAGCTGTTGGAAATGGGCAGAGAGCATTTAGACGTTTTGATGGGTGCAAACAACTTTCCTATACACTTTTTTTTTATAAAGCACTTTAAATCACCAACAGGATGCTTAACCAACAAATACATTTTCTTTACAAGTGTGGCACCATAGAAGGAGAAGTAAACAAGTAACGTAAAGGACTTCTCACAAAGAAAATAGTCACAATCAAGAAATAATCAAACACAAATTTTGGTAATCCTCACTGACCTAAAAGAAGAAAAGCTTAGTTTGACATAAAGTTAAACAATAATAACAAAAGTGAAATATGTATTTTTATGCATTCATGTTCCATTTACAGTATGCGTGGAGTTTATGGTAATTAGTTACAATAAACTACACACACACTTAAATGTCACCATTGTTTTTAAATGGGGACATTTAAAAGCAAACATGCTAACTACTAACGTAGTTAGTATGTTTGTTCAAACAGATTTATCAACCCCAAATGCTGGTGCCATAAAAATATAATTGTATGTTGATGAGACATGCAAAATGTTGACTAATATTACACATTAACCGTAAACACGAAGTTGGACCTTTTTGTCCTCGAGGGAACTGAAGAAAGCATTTTTTTGTCCTCTATCACCCCTTATGATTAAAAAGCTTCTCATATATTGTTTCATTTGTCTGACAGAATGCTGTGCATATTCCACATAAGGCAAGATATTAATCCACATGTCATGTTTTTAGATTAGGGTCTGCGTTTGGCAAGTGAAACAAGAAACGGAGAAACTGTGAGACCTGCAGGAAAAGATTAAATCTTCCATGGTCACAGATCTCGGAACACTCACATCCACACATAAATTCACAAAGATGCCGTCTTGCATATAGGAATATATCCTCTATGGCCATTATTTGCTACATAAAATACAGATGTTGGGTCATTTATTGCTCAGATGCATGTTAAAGCAATCTATAGCTCTCAAAGGCAAAAAGTTAATGGACAATTCATTGTAGTTAATGTATATTTTATGTACTGAGTGGAATTATTCATTTTACCTTTTACATTGCCTTTTCTTTAAGTCTTTGAAAATATGTATGTCATATTATGTTCAGCAACACTCGCTTTCTTTTACATGTGGAGGTTTCCAAAGAAGACTATGTTAAATGTGAACATAATCTGAAGCCAACAGTTTCAGCAGCTTAACATCAGATCCCCTCAGTTCACTGACAGTAAAGAGGCTAAGTGAGATCTAAAAGGGAAGCAATGTCATCCTGTTGCTCTTTACCTACAAGAAAGACTGTAAAACAGAGCAGACTTCACACCTGATTAAACAAGACAAGAGGAGTTAATTCCCTGATGTGACGGAAAGCTGCAGCCCTGCAGGGTTTCTTCCTTCTGGTGTATCTTTGCTCTGATAATGTAAGCAAGCAAGCTGTGCAGAAGGTCATTAAATAATTTTGTGTCCCATTGCTTTCAGTAGCAAGGAAAAAGTTATGTTTCATGATAAAAGTTTTAACCTAGCTTCAGTGTTGTTTTTATTTTATTATTATTTTTAACATAATGCCTTTCAGCAGTGTGGTCAACCTGTTATAATGATTCTTATTTAATAATGTTTTACTTCAATTTATTCTTTTTAAATGGACAAAAATAAATGAAGGAAATTAAATAAATATAACAAAACTCTGCACAGTGGTGAAAAAGAAGCTGAAACATTTAGGAGCAACATCAATTTAGCCATGAAGTGATTCACCTTAAATTTAAAGAGCAGGGACAGTGCATGCGTGGAAAAGGAATAAAATGCTCCTAATATTCATATGTGAGTAAAGGAAAGTGTCTCAACAATTTCGGCTATACAGTGCATTGTGTCAGCTCCAGCATGTTTCCAAATGATTCATTATTTTTGAGAGTTCTGACCCTGAGCCAAGAGTGTCAGCTTTATTGTGGAAAAGGACATGGTATCAGTAGTTTCACCATCGTATCGCATTAGATGATGCAGGTGAAGGTGCTGACCATGCAGAGTGCCGGACACCACAGAACATGTTTTTCTACACAATGATTTCTTTCCTGGTGCTATGCTATGTGAGGATATCCTGGAGGCTGTCATCAGAAGGAGTCATAAGCATAACTGAATCTCTTTTTTTGTTTTACTAAATTATCTAAGGCAGGTACAAAGAGGATGAAAAGCGTCAACAGATTTTTGTGAGTGTCACAGATGATTTTAAAATAATGTTATAAAACCCTGTAAGCACTTTCCATGTTCTGTTTAGTGGCAGACACATACTTGCCTTCAAACTGCAAAACACTCCAGCACGCCTTTCCTCGGGCCACTCCCTACACTACCATGGAGCCCAACGCCTTCCGTTTGTTTATGCAACAGGCCTGAGGGTGTAGCATTTATTTATTGAAATGGAGAGCAAGGATTGTCTACTTCAGATGCAGCGTTTTGGTTGAACCAAGAGAAGAAGCAATATTTTATTGCTTCTGACAACCATCAGATTTAATTCGCAATACCATCAGGCCTTTTCTAAATGACCTGAAGTGCAGCCATCTATTTAGGCGGGGTTGTGATCAGGTTGTAGCTCTTGCACAAAGCTAATTGGGCCAGTCCTGCTTTAAGAAAAATGCTGGAATAAAGAGAAACATTTTTCTTTAGTCTGATTTAACTGTGAGCCCTCTGACATCTTAATATTCAATATTCTGTCTGATGTTCATCCAGTGTAGAGAAGCCATAACTGGGGATAAAGTATGAGTTTTGGGTTTCATAAGGAATCAATACAGTGTATCAAGACACCATACATGGGATCTTGCTGATGATTCAAGATAAGTGGATATTTGCTTGAGAAGATTAAATTGCAGAAATAAACACAGGTCTGCTGTTCACTGCCCACTCTATTGGGTTATATATTGAACCCATGGCTCCTTCAATTCAACAGAATACAAATATCAGAGGGGTCAAACTGAAAATGAAAAATATGAGACAGATCTGTTTGCAAATGATGTAATATGTTTTCTTCGCCAACAAAATCAACTTCTCTCAACTCTGATGGAATTATTTTCAAACACGAGTAAAATGCATAGACATAAAATAAAACATTTTGGCAAGAGATTACATCACAGTTGAGTTATTTGGTGGTTACATTCCAAAAAATATTATTTTTGATTTAATCTGTTGATTTTTTTTTTTTCCACAGGTGATTGTCTGAGGTAGTAAGCTAACAGTCTGCAATCAGGGTGCACTGCAATTTGGGAATGCAAAAGAGCAAAGAGGAATTTTCAAGAAACATGTTTTTCCACCTTTGCTTAAATCTGTATATTTGATGGAGCGGAGGAAGGAGGAGATGTGTGAAGCAGAGCGGACTGGGCCAGCAGATGGGTTTTAAGGGAGAGACAAATGGGGATGAGGAATGGGCCGTCGAGCACTGGGCTCAGCTAATGGATCATACAGCTTTCCCTGGAGTGGTCTGCTCGCCTTTTACTGACCGCTGCTGCACCGTAATTACCTGCAGTAAGAGGATAGGGATGAAAAAGAAAGTAGATATTAGTTGCAGCAAAAGCTCCTTCAATTGTTTTGTATAAGAGACCTACAGGGTTGAACCCAGAAAGACAGGATAAAGTATATCAACTATAGAGAGAGAACTTGAAGTTATTGGCTGCAGTAGTTCTGTCCCCTCTAGGAAGGCATCACAGCTAATCAGGATCACATTTATAGCTACTATGAGGAAAAAAACAAACAGAAAAAAACTAAATAAAAAACTGAAATTACTTTAAAACACTGGACATAGATACGGATCATTTACGTGTGGAGAGTCCTTGGATTTAAATGCTGTTTTCATAGAGTCTCCCACCTATTATCTTCTCCTTGAACAAAATAAAAACCATTTCAATCAGACAACTCACATATAAAAGTTTGATCTTCTCCAATGTTCATTATAAAATCTCCACACAATTGACACAGTTTAGCTTTTTAGTTCTTCAACCTATACATACTGTATATTTTTTCAATTCTACATGTTTAATAGTTTTTATTTGTAGACTTGAACTGCATAAATTCAGCCCACATGCATGCAGAAATCATTTTAATGCCAATTCGTCAGTCTGTTGCTGCACTTTGATTGATTACATTTATGTCAGAAAAGGTAAATTCAGACAGACATGTCTGAACTGTCCAGCTCTACCAAACCCCAGAAAATGGGAATGCGGCTGGGACTTTAGCTGGGCATCATTTTGGAGGTTCATGACCTCCATTACCACAGTATCAACACAGAAAAGTTCTGACAACTCACTGTCCACAACCAGGAAGAGATTACCCAGAAATGTCACGCAGGGTTCCAGTTTCTTAAAAGTCCCATGATCAGTTTGACATCTCCTCTCCCAACTAACTGGCTTTCCACCATCTTTCCAACTACAGGAAAGTGCTGAAAATCCTGGTTGTTAATTTTTTTCATACTCATCTCCCAGGATGGCTAGATTCAACAGCTGCTCGGCATAACTCTGCTCTGTAACGTAGTTTCCATGAAAATCCTAATGTCACCAAGCAGAGAGAGAAACCTTTGGTTTTTCCTTCCATCTTACTTCAGTGAGAAAGGGGAAATAACCATACTCTGGAGAATATTCTTAAAGGAAAAACTTGAAGCTCCAGTATTTCTTTGCTATTGCATGAATGGCGTTGATGATATTAGCTTTATGACATGATGAAATTCCACAACCAGGTCCGCAGTGAGCAATAAATCCCAGTGATGTCCTTTCATAGCTGATAACATTTTCCTATTCAAAAATTACCCCTCAACAGCTTTGTAGCTATAAACTCCCTTAGTGGCTGATTTCAGTAGAAGAAAGGTAAATAACAATTCTGCCACTCTTGCCATCAGCGATGGCTTTTTTTGTTTCACCTGAATGTGAACTTTAATATTCCTCAGCTGATGGGCTAGTCTTTTTTAAAAATCTTTTTTGCTTGGTGAACATAAAATGTTGTTTTTGGATTGCAGATCTGCAATCTCCAAATAATTACATAAAACATTAATTTTAAACATAACAGCCACTCAAAGGTTTCTTGATATCACGTAAGATCTGTTCCTTCAAGTAAGAATTTCCACCACCACACAATTAAATTGCAAATCAGTTTTAATGTATGGGGTTTATCAATAATTTTTTTATAAATTACGATGAAAAGAGAAATGCCTGATGGGTAAGCTCATTATATAAAGAGAATCATGCATCAATCTAATGGTGCCAGTTTTTCCAAATAGCAATCAAAATGTCAAAAGGAAGTCCAATTTACTTTTTTTTGTATAAGCAGACTTTTCATTGTACAATTAAACAACAGAGAATTGAATAACATGAAGGCAGTGGCAACGGAAATACTGGAGCAGATGCGAGTGGTGTGGGTGAGTGCCAAGCTGATCACACTGTCGTTCTGGGGCACAAGCTCAAGACCAGTAGTGATGAATAGCCTGACCACATTTTTCTAAGTGTGGCCGGAAAGTTAGAGCAGCGTTTGTTGTTCAACGCAGCAAAGTGCGGAGCAGAGAAAAAGATAAGAAACACGCACCTGACCACAGTGGAGCAAGTAATCAAGAAACATGAATCAGCTTAATATTTTGACATTTGAACGCCTAGGCATTGTGTTTTGTGTGTGTCCAGTGTCGGTGTTGACCCCAGTTAGCCCTTTGTGTTCTGGTATCGTTTGATTTACAAATCAAGCACTGGTAGTGAGGTCATCCCTCATATCAGGGGTCTTCAAATCCAGGCCACCAGGGCCTTTGTCTTGCAGCTTTTAGATGTGTTTCTGCTTTAATACACCTGAGTCAAATAATGAGGTCATTAGCAGGACTCTGGAGAACTTGGCTGCAAACCGAGCAGGTGATTCAGCCATTTGACAAAACTATGCACTTAGCAAAAAACACTTGGCAAAACAAGGCAGCTAAACTAGGAGTGCAGCAGACTTTTAAAGTTGCTTAATCAAGAAACTCCTTTTTAAAGAATAATATCTATAACATGAACTTGAGTTTGCCAGCGAGTTTAATGAAATGGCCAACTTGGAGTGACAAGTGAGGACTGTTCCTGGGTAATTAGCATGAGGAAAATAAATCTACATAATTTTCTGTTGAGGCGGAAAATGCCACTAATTTTCGTTAATTCATAAAAGAGACAGATATTTATTTCACTCGCTGACCCTCATGCGTCCACGCCATCTGTGCTGTGTAACCAGTAAACAAGGGGTTTGATCTGCGACGTGCCATAAAAGGGGACAAAATTTATATTAGCCATATTTCTGCTCTTGCTGAATTTTTCTGTCACGGTTACAGTTCAAGTTTGAATGTTGCATTTTTCAGCATTAGTAAAGTAATTAGCTAATTAGACAACACTGGGTCTGGGGCTGATTCAGAGTCAGTGGTAAAGTACGCTGCACAACTCAGTTTCGAAGTGAACTCATTTGACAAAGCTAGGATGCCGTTCACTTCTAAACACATGTTTTGTTTGTCACAATATAATTAGCAATAAATTGCATGTGCTTGAGAGACTCCTGTTTAGGAGACAGCAGTTGTGAACAGAACAGCATCAGCCTAATTTAAATATATATTTTGCACAAATAAAAAGAAGGAAGACAGATTTAGATGTCAAATAGACATTTCATGCAAGCGTAGTGTTTAGAGAAAAATAATTAAGTTGCAGATATTTGCTAAAAACTCAACCTCTGAAGGAAAGAGAAAACTAGTATTTAAAAACAAGTGGGCATGTGCACAAGGCCATTGTGACTGTACTGTACTTGCAGAACTAATGAACTGCTCTACCCACCAAATGTAATGTTGTGTACTTCAAGTGATTTCCTGCTGTGGCCTTGGCTGTGCTTTATTCACATTCCTACAGTTTCCTCTGGTCTCTCTTCCCATGTGCATTCTTGTTCTAGGTCCCCTTCTTGAACCCTTGCGTTCAAGCAGGGGACCTTGGTTGTGTTTGTGTGCGTGCGTCTCTGTAGAAAAAAGAAAAGTCAGTTGCCATCTCTGCAACAAATTGATTTGCACAAGCAAAAGGCGTACATTGGTTAAGTCTGTCGTTTATAAACCCCAACTCTGCTCTCTTTCCTTTGTGAAAGATTGTTCAATTCAGCTACTTTGTAGAAATGCCATCTAACCTTAGTTAAATCTGTCCTTGTGTTTTTGACCTCCAGAGTAATTCCTTGTCTCCCTGAGCTTCTGGTTTAATGCTTTCCTGAGTCTGCAACCTCCCCGACTTGCCCAGATTCAACCTTTTGTTCCTGCTCAGCTCTGGCTCCCATTCTCACCTCCCCTATACTCTTGTGCAAACTGCTCTCCAACTTGCAACATAGCTCCACTCACTGTTGACTTACACATGAAATCCTCTCAGACAGCCACAGCCAGCCTGCTAAATGCTCTCCAGCCACTCTCATTACCTGCCAGCCACAATTAGTAGAAGCCAAGGTAACCCCTGTAGCAACAATCACTTTTTAGTTTGCAAAACTGCAATAAGAAAACTATTCCTGTTTTGGTAAGCTCAAGAAAGCTCATTACAGCTAATTAATGGATGCAGAGCTTGACAAAATTGAACAGTTTGGTTCAAATTTCTGTTATATATGTCTGTGTGAATCACTATATGAATGTTTCATATTGATTAGAACATGATTTGTTGTGTCTTGGAATTTTCTGGCTTACCTTTTTACTTAATTCTTTTGCTTTCAAATCACATTGAATTCATGATTTAAGAATAATTACTTTTTCACATGTTTCTTGCTGATTTAATTTTTTTCCCCCTCTTGTTAACTGAAAAAAACAGCTTTTTTATTTACTATTTTAGTCTGAAATTTAATTTTGACTGACAATCTAAACCATGTGCATGTGACAAACAGGTAAAAACTGAAAAAAAAATATTGTGAGGGTTTTCATAGCATTAAATAATTGAGGGTAATGCTGTAACACTATTCTGTTTAACATACATACATAAGAGCTAACGGTGGTTGCTGGTGTGGTTGAAACAATTTATCTGCTCACAGCATTATCAGAGCATGCATGATCAGCTTTTTGAGTTTGGATTTATTTTATTTTTTGCTCCTCTGTAAGCAACAGTTTAAATTGTTAATAGTACAGTAAGGTGATATCAGTTTGCTGAACCTTAAGGTTTCCTAATACTGACAAGCAAAAGCAATTCAATTTCTCCTTTAGTATATGGGAACAATTTGACCTTGTAGGCACCATTATGTCTAAAAGGAAGAAAATTGGATCTTGAATGATGATTTGCTATTTTCCTTTTTTGTATGAATAGCTGTGAACTGTAGGTCATCCATTCTGTCAAGAAAAGGTCAAAGAGATGATGCTTTGACCCAGCCACCTTTTTTGCTTTTTATGACCTCTTGACTGTACACTGTTTTTCTTCAGGGCATGGAGTTGATCCTTAACTCTTGTTCTAAAATATCCAACAATCTCATACTCTCTGAAAGTGGGAATCATTCTATTTTTTTTTTCCCACAAGTAAATTATAAATACAACTGTCTCTTATTATGTTAATTGATGACTTTCTTTTTCAATAAGTACAACTAAAAATAAAAGAAAAACACAAATAAGTATGAAAAATCTAATCATTACAACTTCCCTTCTATCACTTTCTTCCTGCTTTTAATGAGGTTAAAATGGCTTCTTGGTAGTCATTGAGGAAGAAGAATGGCTTAAGGTTAGTGCAATTAAACAACTGTCTCATTGGATTATTGTGAGGGTTGCCTGGTCACAGTTAATGGCAGCATGTCCATTTGCACTGCCTGATTTTTCCCAGTTCTCCCCACACAGGGTCAAAGTTGGCTGAGTGTCCAGGGTTGCAGCACGGAGGGCAGAAAGAGAAGAGCAAGAGATGGAGAGCTGTGAGACAAAAGTAAGAAAGCCTCTTGAATCCACTCCTTTTCACTTTAAATAACAAGATCATCTTTAGTAGTAATTTGTCAAGTCTTAAATTTATTTTTCATCACCTTGTGTCACATTTTGAGTTCAGAGATATGTTGTCTTATCCTCGGTTAAGGACCCAAATCTTGCCTGCAAATCCAGCAGATTCTTGACAAAAGACTAAAATGCTGCTCAGCCAAAGATAAACACAGGAGCTTCGACGCAGGAAACACAGATGTGAAATTGGGATGAAGTTCCTCCCAAGAAACAGGAAAAGAGCCAACATGATATCTGCTAAACAGGCAAGCTGTTCACAGATGCGCTCACTCACAAAAATTACAAGGAATCAAACTGAAAACTAAATCCATGACAGACTGTAGCAAAAGCATGGACTCAGGATTCATGATTACCTTTACAAAACCAGTCTCAGAAAACATAGCCTCTGGCAATTTTCATTCTGTTCATGGTTGAAATGAGAAAAATCACCCAAACTAGGTGCTGCAGTTAGTTCATTCTTACGAAGAAAATAGAAGCCGGAAGATGCAACGTCTCTGATTGTATTGTGGGAGCAGAGTAACCTTAGAGAACTAACATATGCACGGAAAGAAAAACAACAATCAGAGGCTTAAGAAACTGTCAGCAGCATATATATATATATATTTGCATACTTTTTAAAACAAGAACCAAACGTTTTCAGCGCCATTTGATCTTAAATCAGACTAGACCTTTCTTCTTTTGTCTATTTGTATTTGCTAAATAGTCAAAAAAAATTCATAACTTTCTTTAAAACTGTGAAGCACAGGAGTGCTGTGTAGTTTTTTGTTTGTTTTTTTGCAGGAGGGACTTCTGCACTTTAAAAAAAAAAAAGACTGCTTGTTACTACCTAAACATTTACTACTTTTTTGTTTTTGTTCCATCTAAGAGAAAATTGCATACCACAACAAACTGAACACCAGTTTAATGTTGCTTTAAAAAAAAGTAAGCAACATTGTTTTAAAATTGATTAAGGGCACATAAATAAGAGTAATAAATGACCAAAATAAAACTGATTTTATGGTGGTGTCTATAGGTGTGAATTCTCATGCAGTGTTATTGGTATTTCAAAGACCAAATCTATCCTACTTCATTCTCTCTGTTGTATAGTTGAAGGACTAAGGCTCTACACATACAGTAAGTATTTTTTCTCTATATTTTTTTTAGCTTAACAAATGTCAATCTTTTTGGATTTTCTATAAAAAACAAATAATATCTAATATTTTCCCATTAGTGGTAAAAGATGGCGATTCATATCTGATTTCACTAGTCACGTATTTTTGCTCAAATATATATTTACGTTGGTTTGCTGAGGTTCTCATATGGAATGCATGAGGTCCTTTCCTAAGAGAATAAGTCAAAGCTTCAACAAAGCTTGGCAGCGTAAATTATTAAGTTCTTTCTCTCCGCTTGGTAACATAGTCCAACATAACAGACATAAACTTCTTGATGATTAATTTTCCCATTTTGATGGAAAGCCTGCATGATGAAACGCTGATAAATTTTTCATGGGTTTTTCTGTGTTTTCTCTGACTTTTGATGTCTTCAGAGGCTCATTATTGGCTCTGAATTTGTTCTTAACTCACATTCCATTTCCACAGACTCGCTGAATTTTTTACAAGGGCACCAGATTTTCAGGTTGAACCAATATCTGTAAATCCAGCGAGTATGCATCGCCCTGTATCTCTGGTTTAGTAAGTTGAACCATGTGCTGCAGCAGTGTTGACATACCCATTGTAGTGCAGTAAAAATAAGCATTTTGGTAATGATAAAAAAACATCGAATGATGGGTTTATTCTATTCAAAAATGCCAGTTAGAGAGCTATAATTAGTTTAGTGAAAGATTAAAATACCCAAATTGAAATTTACATATATATATATATATATATATATGATGAGTATATTTTCTTCACAAATAGTGCTGTAGTAAATATTAATAATGGTTTGTAGACGTAAATCACATCTCTCTCACATTCCAAAAACCCATAATTCTAACATGCTCTATGAGAATGGTTATTTTTTTCAAGTGTCTGTCAGGAGTTCTCTCTACTCTGTGTGTTTACACTCTTAAAGCTCAGGCAGAAAGCCATCAAGTCAGAGAGGACTCACGTTCAAGGACTGGAAAGGCCACTGCAGGAGTGGTGCTGTGGTCAGACTATGCCCCCATTAGACATGAGCTCTTACACCTCTCTGTTTACTTCTTGAGTTTAGTATCTAACAAGCCATGAAATTATATTTCCACTGTGTGAAAAGAGGTCTCCCTCTTCAGAGCTTCGCCCAAAGATAGCAACCCGATACGGAGTCAAACTGTCATTTTAATTAGTGTCTACTACTTCTTAGTAGAATGTCTACCTTGATCCCCTCGCTAGTGAGCTTAAGAAGAGATGGGAGTGGAAACAACTTACAAAAAGAGAAAGGAGAAAGACTGGCAAATAATTGGGGGCAGAACTATATAGTGTTGTAAAAAGTTTGGATCTCTTTAAACACTTTCAGATCGAATGCATTTCAATATAAGTCAAAGATAACATGAGAAAATACAAAATGCTAATTGTCTTATATTAGCATTTTGTAATGGATTGAGAAGATCCTGAGTTAAATTCAGGTCTGGAGATTTTGTTAAGGAGTTTGCCTTTTTCGCCGTGGATTCATATATTCTCTCCATGTGGTCCAGCTTGCTCCCGTCCAAAACATGACTGGTAGATTAATTAGTCGTTGTAAACTGCCCTTGGGTATAAGTATTGTTTCTCCTGTGTGTCACTGTGTAGCCCAGTGTGAGACTGTACAGAGGTTACTCTGCCTCTCCATAAGCGACAGCTGGAGATGGGCACCAGGCCCCCTATGTTGGTAACATTCCAGCTCTACGTGATGTGCACTAACAGTAAGACGTCAACTCAGTATCATCAGAGATAAAGTTCAGTTTGTTTTTTTAAAGAGAAATGTCAGCAAGAATCTGAATTTCTAATGAGAAAGCAGCAAGAACATAAAGCTGACAGAATGTCGTGGAGGCAGTGAGGAGAAATATGTTGGTAAAATTAAACGCTTTTTAAAAACCTAATTCTGCCAGGGGTACAAACAATTTGATTATAAATGAAACAACCCAGTAAAATCAAATTTTACCAAAATATGCATCTTCATTAAATATTGATTCTCAATCTTCAAGTTCTTGTTTTTCCAACATCCATTTACAGTGTGGATTTTTTTCACTACTACTGTGCTGCAATAAATGCAGTAAAAATGAAACCAATAAATGTCACAAGAAGAAATACCTCCACCTGTTTTGCTGTTTCAAATGTTGAACTATATTATTCAGATACATACCAGTGACAGAATAAAGTACGTTTTATTTTCAGATTTTCAGATTACAATTTTCTTTTTTACTGCACTTGTCAAACACAGCACTTTCTTGTAAGCCGTGCAGGTCTTTTCAAAGATACTGTTTTTTGCACCAAGACAAATATTTACAATGGTAGGCTAAGAAGAACAGTGCAATTTCATTGCTCAGAACAACAATGTCAACAAAAATATGTGTTCTGGAAGATGAAAACAAAAATGCCTATGCAAGAGAGCAAAGTACATATTCTGTATATTGCTCTAGGCAGAGATGAAAATGGGAGCAGCCTGCGCAGGAGCCTCATTTCTGAAACGATTCTAACAAGATGTGTTCAGAAAGTGCGAAGCGGGTTAGCGCTTGAACTGAAAGTCAAAGAAAAGATCAATACCCACCCTAATGAGCACAGTCAGTAGCCTCATATGAGTTCTGTTTCAGATTTTCTTTTCACCTAACTGTATGTTCTAATAGATATATGGAAATGTTATTTATTCAGTGAAGCTGTCATGTAGTCATTACATATCTATCATATTGAAATTATTATTTTTTTCTCATCCAACATTTGAGTACAAGTAACTTCTCCCTTCTTCCCGCTGCTAGTGCCACTTTTTATCTAAAAAAAACCCTTTGTTCTTTTTTTATCCTCAGCCTTGCTTACTTAAGAACTACTAGACAAGTTTTTGCTACAGTGGTTCTCGCTAACCAGTTATTAAGAAAAGATTCTTAGCAACACCAATGTTAATGATTTATTTTGCCTTTGCTTCCATGAGGAAAATAATGTATGACACACTATACATTAGCAAATGTAAAGAAGCACAATGACACGATAAATGCTTCCAGCATACAGATTTTTATATACATCATTTTTTCCCACAGTCAAATACTAATATCGCATGCTTTAAATAATTCGGTGAAACCCAGATGATGACTCTATCAAGGAAAATTTAAATAAATCAGTCAAAGTGTCAGGAAGGGAAGGATGGACCTCCACGGATTTAGTTAATTCTTGGGAAAAAAAATCCTAGATGTCTAAAGGTGCCATCTTTGCTGAATCTGTTTAAAACATATATTAACCTACAATGTGAAATCTGCATATTAGTCTCAGAACAAAATCAAAAGATCTTGTGAAGATGCTTGGCCGAAGCTGGTAAAAACATTGGTTATAAAGGGCCAAAGTTAGAGCAGGAACCCATGACCCCAAATACAACATAAAATCCCCGGTTACAAATTTCAAATGCACTCAATGACAAACTTCAACCTTAATACTTGGAGACATCTCCTGTATTACTGGCAAGCTGAATACATGCTCTGTGGTCTGATGAAACTAACAATGAAGTCTTAACAATGTGACCGTTGTTGCATTTGGAGGAGAGCTTGCAAAGCCTGAAAACTCCATCCTAAAGCAAAGCTAAAAAAAAAAAAAAAGTTGCAAGCCAGGCAACTTATAAACATAACTTAGTTAAACCAATTTTCTCAGAAGGAAAGAACCAAAAATTCCAGCTTGTGTAAGGATATCCAAAAGTGTTTGGCTTAAATCATACAATATATACAATAATTCTATGTATTCCTGTTCATCTAGAAATGAACAGGAAACATCTGTTCATTTCTAGATGATTTATATATACAGTGGTTGTTCATTGACATATTTCTAAGTGAGGGTCTATGTCATTTCTGCGCATGTTTTCTGTTGTTGTGCTGCACCTTCTTCTGGCTTCAAGTTTCAGTAGAGAAACAACAGTACTCATGTGTTAGATGTCTGGGCTGTTAAAAGAAACTAGCAAAAGAAAAATCTGATCTCTGCTAATAATGTTCTCGGGTATTTGTGTGAAATATTCATTGATTGGTTTCACAGTCATACAGACGTGTTATGTCCATTTTCTTATGTGTGCAATCTGTTTCCGACCCAAGTTGCCTTTGCTATTCAGAACAAGGTGCAGGGACCTGTGCTGCTTAAATATTTTCGTCGACATCCTTCAAACTGCCAGATGCTAATGGAATGCACATACTGTAATATTCAACACCTGTGTTTCAACTCCCCTGGTGGGTCTCACATTCTTCTTTCATATTCAAGTTTTGGGAAAATGGCAATATTCACCTCTGAAGATTAGAGAAGGTCATTTTGAGTTGAGGTGAAATAAGACGGAATAAAAATAAGGAGATGCACCTCTTAAAAATTCACACTGTGTTTATGCCCAACGTGATTTTGCCCTATCACAATGGAAGACAAGACAATGCACAGGCGATATGATCTGTTGAGTTTATTTTCACTGCCTCGAACCTATCCAATCTCCTGCATGCCCTCAGCCACGACTTTCTCATAACTTGGACCAGAACTTTTCACCCTTCTTGTTTTTTTTTCTTTGCATTTAACATTTGCATAATATTATATCTTGTGTGAATGTAACCACCAAATTTTCACTGCGGTGCAAAATGCAACTGAATTCAAGTCATAAGTTTCAGCTTTGTGATCTTGTCACTTTGCAAAGCAATCAAGGCGGGGCAATTAGAGACGCTCCAAACATGTGCTCCAAAGACAAATTAAATGCATACTGAGAAATTCTGTAATTTTCAGAAAAGCATCAGCTATACATTTTCTCATAATTTTTTAAGCAAAGATTTTCGTTTTAGTCAGGCTAAGTTGCGTTTTTAGCATATGTATTTCGGCAATTAATTGAAAGTGTAGCCAAGTGAAACTTCAGCCACCATTAGAACTGCAGTTTCAAACCCTGGGAATAATTACCATCCTGAAATATCCCAGCTGCTTTTATGTTGTCTGTCTGCTGAAACTGCAAGCAAAAACCTTTCCTTGAGTGTTTGACTGAACATGGTTGTAAATTTGGGAGTCAGACAAATTGAGACTTTGTGTTCCATCATTTAAGCTCTTAAATATATGTGGAATAACTGTGCCTCAGTGAGACCAAACAGAAAATACTTGTTCAGGTAAGAAAAATCAAATATTAGCCAAGGGGTTTTAAGATAATTTATATATGTGGATTACATGGTATTATCATATTTGCAGCAACTAAAGACAGTTGCTTTTTGCCCCAGGATAAATTTTGCAGCTGACGTTTTGCTTAGAGGATAAATTATAATATTTCTAAAGTCTGAGCTGTGAATAAGTTTTGACTTTTACATAATTTCTACTTGTGGTTGGGCCAAGGTGTAACAAGGATTTAAAAAGTTACAGTTCAAAATGTATAAAACGTTCACTCATACCACTCCAGGGGCTGAAAGTCTTTGTAAAAGATGCCAAAGTGCTCTAGAGACTGGAAACGGTGCTACCCCTTCCACATTCATTGTTTGGTACTGCTGGTCAGCTGCCTATAAGAAACTTTCTACACTTATCTGTCTTCTGTTTCACTTAAACATTTGCTAACATCTATTTCTGTGGCAAGGTAAAAAAAAAAATAACCAATGCAAAATAGGCTTCTGTAATGTAAAAATTATTTGTGAACATTAAGTCAATGCAAACTTGCAACACAAAAATTGAAGCAGTAAAGACTATGTCTCAAAATATGTCTCCATGACCATTCATTTATCTTTTTCCACTTTCCACTTTGAACTGTATAGCAGTTATTGTAGTGTAAGCACTTGAGCAGAACTGTTTCTCCTGTCAGCCCCATTTTAACCTCCCGGTGTTGTTCCTTATGCAAATTACTGGTCATTATCACATTTTCAGTTCAGTTTTCATGCCCAGTGTTATGTACTGAGTGCACACTTGGTGTAAAACAGAGACCTGTTTCTAATTAACAGTTCTGCAGGAAAAGCTCCTGACTAGAGCTTCTTTCACTCCTGTTAGTGAGACATTTTTTTGTTTCAGTCAGCTGTCTGTCCAAACTCATCAGAATTTCATATTTTCCATTTACTTTCAATTATTACAGGAGAAAATGAAATTGATATCCAATTTTCTCATGATGATTTTCAAGGCACAGTTTACATTTAAGTACAATATTAAAATACACTAATTAAATACATTTTAAATGGATTACACCGCTGCCTGTGTCCCTGGGTAAAGTCTGTCTTTTTACCGCTGAATCACTTATGTTAGAAGGTTTTACTGCGTTTGTCATCAAAGGTCCCAATTAAACACTGGCAACTCTTTTTGGATTTAATGTTTGAAGTAAAGGAGACACACAACATCTGCATATGTGGTTATTGCTCTTTTCAGACATGTCGCCCGGCATTTAATCTTTATAAATTAATGAATTTTTTAAAAAATTCAAGTTTTGAAACATCATTATCAACACGTTCTTGCTGAAATATTCGTTCTGATGGAAAGATTTCAGAATATAAGCACACAAACCACTGAGTTCGCTCATGCTGAGCCCTAGTTCACTCCTGAAAATTTTATAAAATGGGTCCATATAGAATCCGAATTGAACCATGGAGGAAGTTGGCTTGGTCATGTTATTTATTTTTTTACTACACATGGATGTACTGTGTGTGTGCATCATTTATCTGAAGAACACCTCAAACCAGAATAACGTTTGATACTATGGCAAGCTGACAGAGGCAATGTGAGGCTCTGGGCAAAGTTCTGCTAAGAAACCTTGGGTCATGCCATCCATGTCTAAGCTAGTGTGACACCTATTACCAATTACCAAACATCGTAACTATGTAATCCTTTTCATGGAAACCATAGTAATCCTTTTCATGGAAACCATATTCCCTGGTGGTTGTGGGCTCTTTCAGAAGGAAAATACATTCTGCCACGATGCCAAAGTGGTCCAGGAAAGGTCTTAGGAGCAGAACAAAGAGGTTAAGGTGTTTAGGTGGATTGAGGTCCTCATACTGAAATTAGTTGCTCAAATGTGGGATGAGGTGAAAAAAGAAGTTTGATCCACAGAAACTCAAATGTGTAACTTACAGGACATACCAGAGTAGCTCCTAATATTTTGGCATCAGATTCCACAGCACACCTTTACAGGTCTAGTAGAACCAGCATGTCATTAAGGGGGCGGTCAAAATATTAATTGTTAGATGTGTATAAAATAACACAAATGACCTCTTAATTAAGATCTTTAGCTTCTAATTAAACACATTTGATTTCAAATGTGTTGATCTGTCTCTCTTTAAAACACTGTTTAATTCTGTTGAGAAAGAAAAAACACCTTCAGTTGATGTTCCCCTCCTCCCCCCAAATATTTCCAGTTATTCCCCAAATGCCTGCTTTCTAAAAACCCTTACACTGGTTGAACTTTTCCTGGGCTATGCAGTGCAGTGGTTTATGGTTGTTGTGATACCTGCACCACATGTAAGGGAGGGAGTTGAGCTTTAAATTGAACCTATATACTTTCAAAAAATATATACCTTTTCAAATGAAAAAGATAGAACAATTATTTAAGTGAGTTTTAATGCTTTATTGGTTTCCACACATAGAGCTGGTCAGTACTAATTGCTTGATAAATGCAAAGTAGTTCAGACAAAGATACTGAAGCAAAGGGCCAATGAAGCTTAAGTAAATGTGTGAACTCTCATTGAGTTCCTAAACTACAGATCATGAATCAATAAGTTTTCATTTTCTATAGAAAACTTTTAACTGCCAACTATTTAGAGCTGCAATTAGCAAGTTTGGCAGGGTGCAGTTCATTGGGCTTTAATGGGCAGATTTAAGAAGCTCCAAAAATCAGGAAAAAAAAAATTGTTAGAATTTCATTTTCAATTTATGGCCTTGCATATTGATGGTTTTTACAAGAGATTTAACAAATTAAGCTTGGATCTGATTATTATATTGCAGTTTCAGTATTTTAGGGAGGAAAAAAATATTTTAAAAAACCAGGTTTAATTCAAAGTAAAGCTGTGAAAAAAAGTACTAAGTGTGATGAATATTTCCATCCTTAATTTGTCAATAAAATAATATAACATAAACCAGCTCTTGGTTGAAGCTGTGTCCAGTGTCTTACACTTTGTGTGTGTGCTTCCTGCTATCAGAAGGATCACATTGAAATTATTTTTGACATGTTTCTTATTGCAGTAGTAATCCACTCCTTCCTGTTATTTCCAAGCTGACTTCAAGACTAAAGCAGAGCTAATTGAGGAGGAAAACAATACACCAAGTACAGAGTTCAAGCAAAAAAAAATTACAATTAAAAATCAACTCTATCCACATTATAAGATATAAACATTTGACCACTCTTTCTTTTGTAATTTGGCTTCTTTGCAGGTAAATTAAAAGAGTCAAGTTGATTCCTTACCCTGACACAGTTAGCTCTTATCTACGTATATCCAAGGTTAATTTTCAAGAAACAATACAGATTTTTCCACAAAACATCAAGTTGCATTTTTACTGCAGTTCCTTTTTCCCTTTCTATTTTTCTCCTTTTTAATAATATTAGAGTATTGGTTGACATCTTGTCTTCCTGCCCCTAATAAAATAAAACAGCAATAATAAATAAGGATAGTCCATTTCTTTGTACCAGAGCAAACTAACGAAATAAACAGGAGTTCAATTTATTGTTTCTCCCTTTTATATGTAACGTGAAAATATGCAAAAAAACAGTATACCACAGCTGTTAACTATGTTCAAAGGGAAGTGTTAACATGTTCCTCGAGTATGAAGTGTTCTTGTTGGAGATGGGGATTGGAATAAATTTGGTTTTTAGAAAAATTTAAGGATATGAGCTGAAACTGTTGCCATTGTGATCCGCTCTCTGAACAAAAATGACTAATTTTGGGCCATAAGAGATAGCACCAGAGTGATTCCCTCCAGACTCTAAGGCTTTATTAAACATCACACTGCAGGATTTCTCTAAGGGATGCATGACCGAAGACAAGCCCTTACTTTCATCTTCCACTTAAATGAGAATAGGCCAGATAACCGTTGAGCCCCTCCAGGTCTCATCAGAGATATGAAGTCCTAGTTCTTGTTGTAATCTCCTAACATAAAGCTTCATGCCTCACTGCCTCAGGATCAAGGACCACTTTAATAAGTCAATATGTACACTTTTAAACATCGTGAACAAGTTGAATGTTATTCTTGTGGAATATTTTGTGTCAAAGAGGACATAACTTTTGAAGGAGGATTGTGAACTTTATCCTCTGAGCTGTGTTTCATCGTAGTCTGTTTGAAGTGCTGCTGCTGAAGGAGACAGGTTAATTGTGGGAAATAACCTCTTTCCATGCAGAAGGCTGGTGGAGGAGTTTTACAAGATTTTAAAGCTGTGCTAAGTGGTGAAAAGAGTGATGTACGGAACATTTTTTGCACAAAACAAGCTCAGACGAGTTTATTCTTACTGAAGTGGTGGTGTTAACTTCTGTGGAGATCTTTTGTTCAACAAAGCTGTTTTTTACATGAAGAACTTGAACTCATCCCTGGCATCATTAAGCATCTCTCTTGTCTGCAATCAATCAACCAAAGCTGTAACTGGAAATTATTTTTACAAGAAACCTTAGCGTCATTATGCGGAAAACAATTGTAACAATTTTCCCAAAGAACTGTTTTACACCTTTACACCGATTTGAATCTTGTATTATTATTTTTATTATTATTATTATTAGTTTGAAATAAAACATACCCAGTAAGGGTTATAATAGCTTTATACTATACAAATTGTAGTTTTGTACAGCAAGTGTTTGTTCAGAGTACACTTACTGTTTTACATCTTTTTTTATATTAAGCCTGCTAAATCAAATGATACCTTCCAATTACACTTAATACCTTTGGATTTTACTGTCTGTCTTGTTTCACGTTCACACAAAAAACAGTTGTATAAAGATTAAATTAATAATGGAGTTAAGAAGCTTTGTGAGTCAATAACTGGTCCTAACACCTTCATCAAGAATAACTGCACTCCATCGTCCGACTTAAAGAGATAAATAAACTGCAGGTTGATAAGAGGCTCAGCTGTTTAAGCATAAGGCCTTGCGTTTCTTTTTAAAACTCAATAAGCCTCTTTTATCAGTGTATCAAAGATGCATTAACACTGAATCCCTTTTAATCTAATCTGGATTGCTTTTTGAAACGCTGACATCCAGCTTCGAACAATGCAGAATCACTCTCACACTATTAGACACTTGTCTGTAACTATAGAATCAAATTGAAAATAAAACATTTTACCTCTTAATACTATGAATGGACAATTATTCTACAGTTGATTTATCATAGCAACAATTAACTCTACAAGTTTACAAAGCCCCAAAAATTAAAAGTATTGTTGGAATTGTTATTGCTGTTTTTATAAGGCAATTTTCAAACAATATTTAAAAAAAATATATGATTAAATGTTGTGTGCTACATTATGGTAAAATTACACAACTTAATGTAATACCCATGGGTCCTGACATAGCCCATTAAATAATTGGTAAGCTGTTCTTTGATTGCAGTAACATGCAGTTCCATGCAAACTAATGCCAAAAAAAGTTTTGAGTTTCCAATAATTGCTACAGAATAATATAACAAATAGCAATAGAAAATATATTTATTTTTTAAATCAATTTCACCCATTCCTACTCACTCCAAAGTAGAAGAAACTTCCATTTGGAATTGGTTGAATAAGTCAAGCTCCTTTAAGTTAACACTTTCTGCTGAAAAACCAAGGCTGCTTTTGAAAACAAATTGCTACGTCTTCCCTCAACTGAAAAAATAAAAACTAAAGAGTGCCATAATTTGGGTGATCATTTTTAAATATTTCAACCTTTTGGACGCCTGTCTTAGAAAGAGGAGTGTGTGCTCTATAAATAACAGATCTTGTACATTGCTGGGATGTGCATATTGACTTGTTGTGATCCTTGCATCATGAATTAATCTTCTGACAACAGAACTGTAAGAAAAGTCTAATGCCAATGGTCATCAGTGGACTTTCCAACAGAATGCAATCACAGCGATAACAGAAATGGTGAAGAAAAAAATAGTGTGAACAATCGGAAATCCTGTCAGAAAGACATCATTTAAAGCTACGGATCACTTGAAGAAAAGCCATAATATAGTCAGTGTTGTGCACTATTTTAATAATTACTGAATTTATCTCTTTTATTTGTTCAACTTAAATTAAGTGTTCAAATGAACCTATAAAAATCTAAAAATTCTTACAGGTTTTGTGCATAAGTGTACATAATATGAAAGTGGGAAAAGCAGTAAAGGTTTTGATCAGGTAATTAAAAGCAGAACAAACTTCTAGAGCTGGTGTGGAAAACTAACCATGACTCCAGCGTTTCATCATGATGTAGGTTGTCTTAAGACCACAGTGCCGAACCTGTGAGAATCCCTCGATGTGTTTTGCTGTACCCACAGACATCTCAAAGTTCCAATTGGATTAGGTTCACTGAACTATTGGAATTGAAAAGGCCGGAATTGAGCAGCAATAAAAAGGGTTGTATTTCTCAGAAGGCATCATCCAGGCCCACTGGAGACAGAGAGTGCTGCCGGCATGCGGAAGAGATCAGAGAGCAAGGGGGATCCTTCCCTGCGTCTCCATTGTCGTTCAGGTAAGGCAGATCAAACAGAGCAATCCCCACAGAGCTCCCTGGAAAGTGCTTACCGGGAGGCAATCGTAGGCAGGCCCAAAAGAGAAGCATGGCATATGGCCTTTTGAAGATAGTGATTTGAGATTAGAGCATATCCCAAATCAGAAGGCATTGAGAGGGGTTGAATGGTGAATGTGTTGGTAAGGGACAGACTGACAGATAGCAGAAATGCACAAAATCCTCATGCAGCATTTTCAAAGTAAACAGAATAAAGGTGAATAGATGTGATTAGATATGAATCTTCAGCATCATTGGGGGCATGAGGCACAGACGTGTTAAAGGAGTTTGATAAAGCCGGTCCTTGTGTTTACTGTGAAATTAAATTAGATCTAAATTTGTGACACATATTCAATTTTTTACCAACTTTGAGCAGACATTCCTCCACCCAATTTGCCCCAAGTAAAATGCAATTAAACGTTTGTTTAAATTACATTAATTCATTTCGAATTTTCCACAGTGGCGCCTGTGCTCTTAGCGTATTACAGAGGAGTGTTTCTGACAGCTGCCGCCTACATTAGGGAATCCTGAAAACGTTGGTGAAACAGAAAAAAGACGTTGCTGTATGCTGGTGGGCCTAATTTAAAGACACTTCACTTGACCCAGACTCATTACCTCTTGCTCTTCTTTTTAAATCATGTCTGGGCGATATTTTGTCTGATAAGATGGCAATTTAAATAAGAGGCTTACCAGGCCTACGGCCCCTCGTGGGCTTTAGATTGAGTAGGAAGCAAGGGATGTATCTCACAGCAGAATGCTTGATTAAATAAGTGGGAAGCATTCGTAAAAGTGAGATAATGACTATGTTTTTTTGTCTTGTAGATCTTTTTCCCTAAAGAACCATTTCAAGGAATGGAGAAAATACAAAAAAACATGCTTGAGATTTGTTTCATTTTCCATTCTGATGAGCGTGGAACAGGAAAGAGTACCCGTGTTGGTGTATGGCTATGCGAGTTTAATTTGTGGTTTTCACAAAGCCCAAAATTAAGATGACAGCAGTGACAAGGCTTGATGGCGAACCAATCTATCCCACCGATGGCACCCACCAGCTTTACAACCGGGATCCTTCTCTGTGTGACACGTGTGTGCGCATGTGAATGAGTCGGTGCATCCGTGTGTATGATGCGACTTGTCATACGCGTGGCTGTTGACATGATCATGGAGACTCAGCGTCAAATCAGACAGCTGATTGCATGCTGGAGTGAACACCTGAATCCACTCTTGTTAACAGCCAAGGTGAGTCGTTGCACACGTATGTCAGAATGACGGCCTGAAAAATACCAGCAGTGAAGAAACAGGGTTTAAAATCTGAGCATGATGAGTTAGTCAAATAGAAAGATTAAATGATTTTCTGAAATCCAAAAGTTTTCATTTAGTTTATTACATTAATGCGGTCCCCTTCTTCTGAGCATTGTTGATTTCTTGGCTATTTTTTTTATTACTACATATTGCTACATATAATCTCCAATAGTGCACAAAGCTTTCAGCAGTGACTAAATGTCTTCCAGAATTTCCTTTTGACAATCGATTGTGTTTTTTAGAGTGATCAAATGCATAAAAATGATTTATTTTAGAAAGTTTTTTTGGCTTAAAATGTTTAGGTTTTGATAAAAGCACATGTTCACAGTATTTGTGAGCTGGTCTTTCAAAATTATTTGCTAACTTAATGTGTCTCACTATGTTCATAGGAGAAATTAAGTGCACGCCATTTTCTGTAGCATCACCTTTAATGCCAATAATCCTCACTAAACATTTCTGTGTGACTTCATCTCTGTCCTCCACAACAATATGAAAACTGTAGCCCACTTTTCTCTTCTACTTTATTGCTTTCATAATTTTACTTGCTCTACAGCTCTGCCCTCCTATCAGTGGCTTCAAAATTGACTCTAGAATACATTACTATACAGAGGAGTCTGTACTCGACTCAATTACTGAAGTTCAGGTGCTGTGGATGCAACCCAAGTCCAAATCGTCATCCTTCCGCAACCATGCTTTAGATAACCAGTATTTGTGCTGACAGGATCTTTTTGATTTTTTTTACCAGAGCATGATGGTGGACATAATATGGCCAATATTTTTGCTTTGGTTTCATCTATTAAATGCATTAAGTTCAAATTAGCATGTATTCAAATCGAACCTTTTTTGTTGGATTGATCTAGTTATATGTTTGGCACATAAATTTGATCTGTTTGTTCTGTAAAATGTGTTTAGAAGACAGTTCTTGTGAATTGGTGCTGTGTAATTAAACTAAATTGAATTGTTGTAGTTCATGCAGATGAAACCTAAGTAATACTGACATATTGTTTTTGGAGCGAAATAACTTTCTTCTTTAACATTTTCACACAAGTCATGTTTATTAAATCTATCTTATTGCCCTGTCATGAACTTTAACCTTTGACCAGGCACCGGATGAAGCTCTTGAATTATTTGTAGTTTCTCTGAAAACTTCATGCTCTGACCTTAGGGTGAATTTTCTGGAACATCCATGGCAGGCAACTATTTTAAATGTTTTCCTACATTTTTAACATTTATTTCTCTTTACATAATGATGGCCTTCCAATTGTTGAAAAATTGCCCTATTGTCCTTGAAAGACTGATGAGGGGCAATCTCCTCATCAGTCGCTGCTTCTCTAAAGCCACTGAGGGTGCCTTTTCTTTTTAGCATTTTATGATTTACATCAGCAAATGTCCAAAGGTCTTTTTTTTCATGGAGGTCTTCACATCAACCAGTTGCTGGGTGATACTTTCTCTTTTAAATCAGACCCAAATTTGATATAACTTTCAGCAACATTAAGGCAACTAATTGCACCGCAGCCAAAATGTGACCCTTATATGAAATCTCACGCTTTAATGGTTTGGTGGTAATGCTGTGTTGAATGTCTATGTTTCATCTTCAACTTTCTCCAGAGAAACCAAGGAATTAAAGGTAAACAGCAAATTTTCCTCTCTAATGAGATGTAGAAGAACTGGCAAGTGTGATTTATGTCTAATTACATTTTTAGTAGTAAAAGTAAAAAGTTATATATATATATATACGTGTATATATATATATATACACGTATATGCACAGATACTATTTACATATGTGCATATTTGTGATTTTCCTTAATGAAATTACTGATTCAATACATAACAATTGTGTGTTTGTTCTTTGCTTTTATGTTTTTATGCATATTAATTGTTATGTTTTCAGTGATTGTGTGTATTTTTGTGCTACATTAATGTACCTAAATTGCCATTCAAGTGAAGTTATTGATTTGAGTTCAATTGAATTAAACTGAATTGAATTGAATCAAATTGAACTGAATTAAAACTATGGCTTAGCTAATGCAGTCAAATGTCAGGACAGCAGGACATTGTGCCCTCCAGACCAGGCTTGTGAAACACTGGTTGAAGTATCAGTTTTAGTTATATACTTTAAAAGTCATAAGAAGTTCATTGAAATTTTCATAGTATGTTGCTGTAGAACACAAGTGTACTAACTTTCCCTGCATCATATTCGACACGGCCCAACAAGGTAAGAGGCAACAGTTGCATATTGCACTGTGAGGTCCTCACAGCTGATCTGACTATCAAGTAATTTATGTTCAGAGCAGTTCAGTGACATATGCGCGGCAAAAATACGTTATAGAAATCATTAAGGAACTTCATTTGTCACAGTTTCTCCAGCTAAAAAGCTCTGACAACTCACAAAAGATACTCACTGTTTGGGAAAAAGAGGTATTTGTAGGAGAAAAAAAAGTTCATTTTTGAAAATATATTTTGACAGTGACAAAGGTATGGCCATGCAGCACAAGATTAGAGGAAGACTTTTTACTTTTTCAGCTGAACCACATCGCTGTGTTTATCTTTGTTGTGCATTGTACATTCTTGTAGATGTTTTGTTTGCTTTTCTTGATGCCATGAATAAGAATAAATGATCACAACACAAGTTATCATGGAAGTGGTGTATGCACATCATAAAAACAGAATCTGAGGTTACAGTACGTGACCAACTCCTTTTATTTTAGGGGGAAAACCATTTAAACAAAATCAAATCCTGGGCAATATATCAAGATTGTTGTCTGAAATTTAGAAGTTCTTTAGAAAAAGCAACTTCTGTTATTAAGGTCACCTCAACAGCTGATAAAACAAATGAAATCAAGGACTTGTCACATGGAAGATGGTTTTCTGGTTAGATAAGACAAAGCTAAAAGTTCTTACTTAGATGTTTCTCATAAATTTGTCAATAAAAGTTTGTCTTAGCAGCAAGCCATTTAGTTCTAAACAGAGCATTGATTATTACTGCAATGCAAAGTTTGAATCCATGAGGCAAAGCATTGCCATGCAATGTTCAAAGTCCATGGGTAATTTTAACACCATTGTAAAAGTAATTCAAAACAGAGAAACCAATTAAAGAAAAGACTTTGTCAGTTGTTCAACCAGCAGTGTTTTTAGTTAAAGAAAGAAACTGCTAAAAAAAAAAATCACTTGATCTTTGCAGGCTAACTTCACATTCCTTTGTTGTATCTGGTGGACAAATCAGCTGGTGAGGTCCTATCATCAAATACAAAGAGGCAATCTTCTTTAAAATAATGGAGTATGGAATGAATGATGGGAGCCAATAAGCCATGAAAGGAAATAGATTTACATCATGATTATAATTTAAAATGGAAGCTGAGTTTGTGGTCAATGTAGAGTACAAATATACATTAGAAAATCAGACTCTGTGTGCAGCTCAGCGAGCACTCCTCAATATCACCAAAATAATGGGATCCCAGGGTTTGGTAATAGTTTTTGCACAGTGAGAATTCTTTTGTTTTCTTCTTCTTCTTCAAAAATATGCTTATAAAAGAATGGTCATTTGCCCTCTTGGAAATTCTCTACCAGCTGGTTTTCTCCATCATATTTGTTTAACGCCACAGTCGTAGACGCTTGACAGATGACATATGACTTAATTAGTGATTTTTAATCCTTTAAATTTCCTGTCAAAAAAATTAAGCACTTGTAAGGATCCCATTATTTGATGAGAAAATGCCAGGAGAAATGAAAACCTATCTTTCCAAATGATAGTGATTGAGTTCATAGTCAGGAGATTGTGGAAGAGCATTCTCACGTGGGCAATTTGTTATAATATCTTCATCTGATAACAGTCATTTTTTAATCGTTTTTCCCCTACAGTCTCTCCTGGTTCCAAACTGGGTGTTGAATGAGAATCTTGTGAATTTCCTGAGAGAGTCGTTCCACTAATGGCTTTTTAATCACCCTGAAAATCACTAGATTCACCGTAGGGCCCACTCTCCTTTTACTTGTAATGCACTCTGTTATTGTTTCTTCGTCAACAGGTTGACGAATTCAATATTTTCACCACTTAAAAGTTTATTTATTTCATACTTATGTCACACTTTATGACACATCAACAAAATGACATTGGCATAAAATACAAAATGTTGGAGGAGCCAAAAATCATGATGCTAGTTAAAAATTGCAGCAGCTTTTTATAGCATATACCATCATTTTGTTAAATTTTATGATTAAAATGAACAACAAAAGAAGCACGAAAAATAAACTGTGAGCTGAAGGCAGGCAGTCAAGAATCTCAGTGAAAGTCTCCAAAAAGTAATAAAGTCTAATTTGGAATCCCAAATACACAATGAGTATCCAGCACATGAGCTTCCAGGTGATAGGACAAAACAAAATAGTGCATAACTACAAAGGGCAAAGAAAATCATATATCGGCATCCTTACTCTGACACCCTTAAGTAAAATACAGTGCCACCAAATGTCTTCAGATGTCACCTGATTAATAAACACACTTTACGTGTGTTTAATCCCAGTACTAATAGAGCTGTTTCATGGGGTTTACAAAGGAGCTAGATGTCAAGTTTGCTGATGGCAACACAGTGATTGGATGCATTTCAAAGGGTGACAAGTTAAATCTTTCTTAAGATTTAACTTGGAAAAAAAAACAAGTAAAGGTTGTGAATGCTATTGAAATGAACTGTTCAACTATCATTGCGGGGTTTTGCAAAGAAATTAAACAACTCACTTTGTCTGGGTGACCTTAACGTATTTCATATTACATTTTTAATGGGTAGAGGCAAACAAAATGTGGGTGACAATACAAATAACCTCTAACATGTTACACAATTTCTCCTGCACCTAGCACATTTTTTAATTCTGTTGACTTTTACAGAGTACCTTTGCTAAATACCCTGGGAATGAGGATAAAAGTAAGCATAGCAAGATTCCAAGAAGACTTTTTAAACTCGACTTCAACACAATATGAAGACTGTGGCCTTAAGTTTGGCTTATGAAGGACAATCTGGAATTAGTTCAGGAAGTGAATTTTTATGGAGTAAGCGATGTTACACAGGTCTACCAACTTTATGGCCCCGTGTTTGTCCCGTAAGATCATCCATAATTCATCCAGCAGGCTTGCACTTGCCCCAGTGCCTTTAAAGAGTGAGTTCGGCTCAAAGGGTGTGGGTGAATGGCATAAAGAGTTTAATAGCATCTGTCCAACCTTTTTTGGTTACTTTTGCACTATGATAAGTTGTTGTTCTATTTGTGCTACACAACTACTCTGGGGAAAGGGGCTTCCAGACATCCCACTGCAGTCAGTGGAAAAGCCATGTACAACCTTGCTGCTTCCATAGGATATAAGAAGGACAACAATTGCCAATTACTGCTAAATTAATGCAAATAATTAATCGATAAACAGCAGCTTACAGTTTCCTGATCTAAATTGTGCTCTGTCTGCTATCACAATGGAAATTTAGAACGAGAAAAGCAATTACTTTCATGAAGTAATTATTACTAGGATTTTACGGCCAGCTCAACCCAAAAATTAAGTCCATCATTTAGCAGTGAGAAAGAATATTCTCCAGTGGAAACAACCTCTCACACCAAACATCAACAACAGTGGCAGATGGGTGATGGTTTGGGATTGTTGTGCAGGAGATTCCCATATAAATGTGTTTTTGTTAAGATCTTTTTAAATACTATTGTGCATTTGCTTTTAATTGTCTGCATAAATTAATGTAAATGTATCTTTTTATCTTTTTTGACTATGCTTTGATCTAAAGTTTTCTTGTTATGCTATTAAGGCTTTCTTTGTTAAGAACTTTGTTATCTGTAAAATGGGCTACATTATAAATTTACTGAAGTTTGTAGGATCTGGGCATCTTATAGCTATTTAGTTTACCTTAAACTCTTATGTAAATCAATATATTCTGCAGTCAAATATAAGCCTAGCTGAGATTGGCCCATGCACACAATAAAGAAAAATAAAACATATTCTCAAAACACAATTTAGCAGTTGAAGTGACTTGTGATCCTGACTCCAGGCTGAGTGTAAAAGCATGGCCAACCAGTTGATCAAATTAAAGTGCAGAAATGAAACTTTATAAGCAAAAATAATTGCCTTGTTTCACTGGTAATCAACCTATGTAAACAGAATAACTTTCACTTGCTGCTTACTTCCACGATGTGTAGTTACCGAACAAATGTTGTAACAGTGAGATGTTCCCGGTTTCAGGATCAGAAGCCATATTTTAAATTGCTTTATTCCTATCTTTTTCTGTTTTTAACCTTCCGAAGGATCTACTGACGTCTCAAAATGCATCACATATTTATTTATATTTATTTTACTTTCATATCAAAGCGACATTTTTGATAATGTCAATAATGTTAATAATACATTGACATTATTCGTCAATGTATTGGTTTTATCTACTTGTATCTTTATGTTGGTAAAGCATAGATATGTATGTTTTCCAAGTGTATTGACATTGATCTTAAAAAAACTATGTCAAGATACCCAGTGGGGTTCTTAACTTCAGGGGCCACTAATATAAAGATCCTCTTCAACTTATTGCTATTAAGACAGTTAGTTTTCAAAATGACTAACAGCATTCATGGAAGCTTTTTTCCCTATAAAACTGGATAACATAATAACATTAAGACCCAAACATCTGAAATTGTGCTACCCGGAAAGAACCCACATATGCACAGGGAGAACATCCAAACTCCATGTAAAAAGACGCCGGGCCGGGATTCAAACCCGGGACTTTCAGGCTACTAAGTGTGCCACTGTCCAGCCCAACCTAAAGTCTATCTATATGTAAAGAAAATCAAATAAAAATAAAAAAAAGTATTGCACAAAAAGAAAAGTTGGCAGAAGGGCCTTGGTGGAATATACTGTATAAATAAGTTTGATTAACATGTGAGAAAACAATTTGTTCAATTCCTTCTAAATTCATAACCACTGTGTAGCGCTGAATGGGTATCAGCGAATCATTAACTGGCTTCTTTGCCACCAACTGACAAATGGTGTCCAATCAGGGTCTCACGCCTGGACTAATCACAGGCACAGGCTGCAGCGCCAACCATCAATTCAAATTTATCCATATGAGCCAGAGTGGCAGAATGTAATGCTCATGTTCATGTTTAAGGACAGTCTTGTTAGAATATTTAAGTTCCTGCTGAAAAAGAAATATCTTCCTTTGATGGATAAAACAATTTCTCAGCATCACTGTCGTAATAAATGAGATTTTCTGTGAACTTAAACATCAAGAAGACATTAGTAATTATTTTTCTTTTTGGAACTAAAGCATTTAAAATTAAAAGCAATATTTGAGGCTGCTTTTTCCTATCAGATTCCATGAAACATGTTGGTATGAAGTGACCTAATTTTCCCTCAGAGACCCTTAATATTTCTTTTCATTAATATTCTTTTTGATCTCAACCCGAGCAGCTATTTTTACACAGCTCCACTCCTCCCCGGGACAAAATTTTTGTTATCACTGTTTTGCACTTTAAAAAAGGTCCTGCAAAAGGTTTTAATGTGTCCATGACCTTCGGGGAATTCATTGACTAAAATTTAACTGTAGGTTTTAAATTTGTGATCTCCAGGTGCACAAAACTGGATTTCAGAGCACAGTTTTTAAGGAACTGAATACAATTTTTTTTTTCAGTGGTGGTCAGCTGAAAAGATGACAATTTTTTAAGAAAATGCTATACTAAACTCTTTAGTTTGCTCATTGAGGTGATTTATTCAGTTAACTTCATTATTCGTGTGTCGAGATTGACTTGTTTGTGGAACTACACAATAGAGGGATGAATTGAATCATTGAATTTTTGTCCTCTGATCTTATTATTGTTCATTGACTGTTGCACTAATCTGCTTTTGTAGAGCTCACTCAATGACCCCCCACAATATTTCCATCACGTTTGGATTTTGAATGGCCAGTTAAAACAGCTTGATTCATTTCTTTTTTGGCTATTGTGCTGTTGATTAGCTGCTGTGATTGGCATCATTGTTTGGACCTAGCTTCAGTTGTTGGAAAGATGGCCTCGTATTTGACTGTAGAATGCTTTGGCGTAGACAGATCCTGTCTTCAGTTTTTGGTACAGCACTTTCATTCAATGACTTCCAAGTAAATGGTAATTTACCAGAATTTGAAGAAATAGGCAACACACTTTTAACCATTGCTCTATTTTACCTCACAAAATTCCTCTACAAAGCATCTCACATTACAATTTTACTTTATGTTCTGATCCCTCCCAGTTTCCAAAAATCAGAAGTAAATGAAAAACATAGATGGTAACTCAGTTAGATGAAAAGAAGTTCAATTTTTTTTTCCTATGTGCATGCCTCAACATGATATAATATTATAAACATTATTCCAAACATGGAATCTCACAAATCACCATTCTGTGCATCATAAGGAAATGGAAACAGTATTGTTTTCCATTTTCAAAACTATCAAGAAATCAGTGCCCTCTACATTGGCAGGCATCACATAACAAGGGTATTTTATTTGAAAGTAAATGTTTGCTTATGTATTTATATTAAATTAAAAGCCCATTTACTGCCCCCCTTCCACCCCCAAAGTAAGCCATTGCCCCATAGTTAAATTATACTGGAGTGAGTCTGATGCAAAATACCCTTTTGAAATATTTATTACATCAAATTTGAACATTGTAATGTGATGAAATGTAAACATTTTCAATAGTGGTATTTCAGTTAGAGTTTAATAACTAATAGGATTTTTTACTGAAGTGCTTATTAGGAGAGATTAATTAAATCAACATGGTGACCGTTTCATGCAGTGTAACAAGGTGGCCTTTTGCGACTGGGTTTTACAGTGAGGATGAACAGTTGAGGCAGAGTCAGGTGGGACAGCAGTTTATTCTTCTCACAGCATCAATAATCATTTCACAGGTGAAACTTCAGCCTTAAATAGTCCCAGCTGTGATGGACCAAACCACCTTTAATTCACAGGGGAGACAGAAAAGACAGGTGAGTCACTTCATATTAGCACTCCACACTTAACAGATTATGCACAAACATTTGCTCAGTTTTACCCACCAGCAGCTCATTGCTCTGAGTAACAATTATCCTCCCTTCACAGGCAATCACCTCACTTCTCAATGAGGAGCAGCTGTGGAGAGCCCAGAACAAAAGGCTACATGCTAATCACTAAAATACTCAATAAATACAATTAAAACTTCTTGTGTGCAAATTGTTATTTATGTGCAAATCTATGCTTAAAGTGCAGAGCTAAATAAAGTGCTTGTTAATAAAGTGCAAAAAGTGCTTTTAAAAGTGCTATACAGAGATGTAAAAATAGTCCCAGTAATGAAGATCTCTTCATTACATGCAGGGAGAGCACATCAAAATATTATAAGATGTAAATATATCTAAGGGTTTTTTCTAATAAATTATCTCTGGTGTAGATGACATTATTAACACATAGTGTTTGCACCTTATCTGGATTGGTGGAGAATATTATGTAATTTCTTACACCAATCCAGGTGTATTCTTACACAATCGGTGCTATGTATTTACCGTTTAATACATATACAAGAAACAAGAAAAAAGGAATGGTGATTTCTTAGTGCTTTATAATAAGGCTGGTTATAAATGCAAGAAATATGCACATGTGAAGATGTCAGAAATTACTGTAGTGGTATATTTTTAGACTATTTTCAGATGTTTCACAGTCAGTGCAGCACAGTTGCAGAAAGGATAAATAGACCCATTTTCAGATTATAAATATCTCAACTCACTATATCAATATAACGGTGGAGAGATTCGATGAATATTCAGAGATGCAACAGGATAGGTGGAAAGTGAGAGATTTCAAAATACCATCTTATAGCAGTAGAAATGCAACAGTAATAGAGGCACAAAAGGTACTGTGCTGCTGAAGTGATTTTGGCATTTGAACATAGATTTTGAGCCCCATCTTCCCAAAGTGCCCTCTAGCTATTTTATAGTTTAATAGGGGTGTTTGAAGATGGCCTTATCTCATTCTGTAATAACTCCCATTGCCCTCAGAATTCATATTAATATTTTTTTGGGTACAGATCATCTAATTACCAGTAGCAAAGAACAGCTGGAAGGTACATCCATTAGAAGAGCTAATGAGCCAATGGTAATAAAAGCAGTGAGTAAGATATAGACATCATGCAGACATGGGATATTCCTTATTAGCATAATAGAATCGGTCCTATTTGACTGTCTGTCCCCCCAACTCTCTATTCCCTGAAAAAAAGAAAGAAAAACATGGAACAATTAAAAAATGAAACAATTCTACAATGCATTGTTTTAAATGTATATATACATTTGAAACAAAAGCCTAATGTGCATATACTAATGTAAATGTACATTAGGCTTCCCCCTCTTTATAGACAAACTACTTTTTCACTTAGCAAGTTGCAGAGAAACCATATACATCCCAGCCATCTACTGTCTGAACAGCTTGAGAATAAATGAACTCCTTAAAACCTTATTCTTAGTGGTTTTTCTTATTATGACAACATAATCACAGTTCTATTGTCACAGCTCATGACAATAGAATATTTTATTTATCATTTAGTGGTTGCCAAGGACGTTTTAGTTGGATATTCCTCTTCATTAAACTCCTACAGGAAAGAATCAGCACATTGTCCTAAAGTCTGCTGAAAAATATAACTACTTGAGATGTATTAGGTGGAAACTTTGATCAGCTTTGATTTTTACTGCTACAGACCAGGCCCAGCGGCATTCGGGGGCACTGCAGAGTCAAATATGCCTGCCCTGGATGGGAAGTTATTGTTTTGGGGGAGTTTTTTTTAATTTTTTTTATTTCAGAGTGGCCACCTTTTATTTTTTCTTTCTCCATTTTTCAGCCATACAATTCAACCTATCACTGAGTGATGGCAACATGCTAGCCAACTACAGGTAAAGAAGAGTGGGTCAGGTCAATGATTCATAAAGACCTGGTTCTTTTAAGTACAAACTTTTCTCCTTATCCCTTTGAAACTGACAAACAAGGGGAGAAAAGCCCTTTATCACACAATAAAAATGTTTTCTTTTAACTATTTGACTGAATCAATAACAATGGTGTTAAAATGCAGCATTAAACCTGTGTAAACACTTGCAATGATGACACTAATCCACTAAACAGATCTTACTGAAATTAATTCAACTGTTCCCACTTTGTGGAAATGATCCAAATGTTTCTGAATCCCCACAATAAGATTAAAGTTATGAGTTAACAATAGTTTCAATGTGGTAACATTTACGTTTAGATTAAAGTTATGTACTATAATTAGATATACCAGCTATAATCCCCTTATCCATTTAATTATTCAGGCTTACTTGAAGCTTATTTAACATTTGACAGTTATTAAATCAAATAAACTTTTGATCTTGATTAGCTCCTGATTGTGAACTTCTGTTCAGAATGGAAGGTTTACAGTATATCTACTTAAAATGGATGAGTTAGAGAACAATTTTATTTTTAAAAACGTACTTTTTTGGCTATTGATATCTTTGGTGTCCAATCAGTTCATCTGAAATATCTGAGAGATAAAGGACAACTTTTTAATGACAAATTATGTCTTGTTTTTCTCTTTTAGACTGCAGTTTTGATTTAAGAGTAGCTAGTGACGAATTTGTAACGAAGCTGTGCGTGACTGAAGAATCAGACAGAAACCAACAAAAAACAACATCTCTGCAAGTTTTTTTTTGTCAAATAAGCATTTTCATCTCTCCCTAAAGACAGAACCTAAACCATAATAAATATTAAAAATAATGTATTTGTAGGTTGAGAAGCACAGTTGAGTATATGGGCTACACCCATGAAAAACTTGCCAAATACTTTCTACCAAAGCCAGACATTTTATTCGCTACTCACTCATATTTGGAGATGGTGATGGACGAGTGACCAAAATGTACTAAATTTGTATTAATCCAACAAACAGGGGCCTCTTCAACAAGCATTTGCCACACATCTGCCAATGTGGTTGTTGGTTCAGTCTGGCAGGAACAGCATTCTCCAGCTGATCAAACAATTGCTTAGGCTATGTTCACACTGCAGCCTAAAGTGACCCAATTCTGTTTTATGCCTTAATACTACCTTTACCTGATCTTTTTATGACAGTCTGAACAACACAAATCAGATTTTCTTTTTATGCGACCCAGGTCACTTGGATATCCGATATCTGATCTTTTCAAATGTGACCTGAATTTGATCGACTCTGTCGCTTTTATCTGACCTGAATGTTATTGATACATTCAGGTATCAATGCTTTCTTATACGGGCAAGCGGGAAGAAAAACAACAACCATGGCAGGCTATGATGAGAATTAAGCTGATAAACTGCTGGCTGCGGTCTGCCAGCAACTTCAAAATTGTAAGATATGCTCCACCATTAGCTTCCACATTTATGGCAGTTGGCAAAACACTGAGCACCCTCTCTGTCTGTGTGCCGTTATTGTGCCCTAAACATCTAAAGCTAAAACTGAAGAGCATAGATTACCAACACAGAATTGGTGACTGCTTGACACTTTTTTCTTATCTTATAGTTTTTTTCCTCATCATTTACTTGGGTGTTTTTTTCCCCAAAACAAAAAATTGTTTCTCCAAGCTAATACGTTACTTAATTTCTATCTAAGGCAGGTGAAACACTGACATCCAAAGAAATGCTGAACAATTGTTTTAGGGTGCAAATGTAAGATCAGTCTCCAATTAGGTGCAATTATGGTCTTAATGACTCTACCTGTGGGTTGAATTTGTATGAAGAGATGAGACATGCACATGGCGCTGAGCAAACAGAGGCCAGGAAATAAAAGCTGGCGTATCAGGACCTGCTGCTCAGCAAGGCTTACATTGTGTGTGCTGAGTAGTTCAGGCAAGAGCAATAAGGTCGAGGGGATGAGAGACAGCAGACATGCTGACATTGCCACTGCTTGCTGCCAGTTCTATGTGTGTGTGTGTGTGTGTGTGTGTGTGTGTGTGTGTGTGTGTGTGTGTGTGCGTGTGTGCGTGTGTGTGTGTGTTAACATTTCCTTGTAAGGCCCCTTTTTCTAACAAACACTACTTTGTGATGACACACTGCTTCTTCTCCAAACCCCATGCTTAGACATAAATGCAGTTTTTAAAATGAATAGAAGTCAACACAATGTCTTCAGTATAACTATACATAACATAACTATACTATAACATGATAAACTAGAATGATTTACTGTAGAGAGACAGACTTAAATAAGAATTGAACTCCCTAATGGAAGAGTTACTCTAAGTAAGAGATGGACCAGATTGTTATTAATGCACCAAAATGAATTGCAGAATTAGTACCATTTTTTCTACTGCAATAAATGCTGCCTTTATTATAAATATAGTTGGATATTTTGAAAGGCAATGTTTAAATGAAGTCTAACTTATTTAGCATATTATATATTTTTTTATCTTGGTTTTTCTTTATTTTTGTCATATTTTATTAACAAAAACTAAACTTTTTTACAAAATAAAAAACTTTAAGAAACTTAAAAACAAAAGAATATAGGGGTATAAAAGCAAGCTTCCTTTTTGGGGGTATTTTATTACTTCTTTTTTGTTTTCTTCTCATATTTCGTCCTTTTAAAAGAGTAGATTTATAAAATATTACTTCTGTAGTGATAGGGTTATTTGGTTTAAGAAACACAAAATTCAATTCTAAATTTTTGGTATTCATTTGTGTCTCAAAATGAGGGTTTTTCATTAATCACATTATTAAGACGCACTAAAAAAATGTATCCATGAAGTTATCGTTCCTGCACTCCAAAAAGTCTTTCTTTCTTCCTTAACTTTTTGTCTTTTATGAAATCCTCTGTTGCTGCTCTGAAGCCTTCAGTGGATCTTCATTCTACGGCACAGAGATTAACTGTCACAAAGTCAGAATATGGGATGGATGGTCCTGTCCAGAAGCCTTTAGGCTGAGATTGGTGGGAAAGGTGAAAGAAACACCTGGGAGCAACAAGTAGAACAAATGACAGAATGGTCAGAATAGATCAGGTGTCATAGTGTCTGGAGCTTACTGAGTATCCACCCTGCAGTAAATAGCATTCAGAACAATCTTGGTTTGGGGAATCAGGTAGTCACCTTTATTTGGGTGGAGACTATTTAGAGCAGGGACTGATTCAAGCAGTTTAATTTAAATTATGTTCCATTATTTTCATTTTCACTTTTCATTATTTTTACATAAAATTGTCTTCATTTTGCATGAGACATATTTATGTGTGTGTTGCTGCACTAAATGTACATATATGCATGGTGGCTGCTGAACATATCCCTTTCTCAAGCATAAGCAGCTTGAAAGTGCTTTGTAAAAGAGACAAAAGTGAAGTGTTAAAGAGAACAAACATAAGCTCTGCTCAGAATAAGTTAGC
The DNA here is from genome assembly GCF_002775205.1 of Xiphophorus maculatus. NCBI lineage: Eukaryota > Metazoa > Chordata > Actinopteri > Cyprinodontiformes > Poeciliidae > Xiphophorus > Xiphophorus maculatus. The sequence goes on along the minus strand of NC_036452.1, from coordinate 12,866,937 downwards.
TTGACTCTCCCGTAACAGTTTCTCTTCATCTTTCCGAACTGAAATCCTCCTAATGCGCTCCATTAAAGTCAACTAGATAAATAGAAAGATAGACATTTATTGTCATTGTATGCCAAGGAAATACAATGACTTTTTTGTTAGCAGTCGAGTGTCAGACAACAAAAGCTCAATGCAAAATTGCTCAAAGTGTAATAATTACTATTCACAGTTACGCCACAAATCTCTGCCACAGATGTCGAATGTTTTAAAGGCAACATTTGCATGTGTAGAAAGCTCTTCTTTCTCCTCAATTTTTCTCCCTTCAGTGTCCTTGTTTTCTGATTGAGCAGGTCTGACCAGTGGGGGAGTTGTGACAAAAAACACCTCTGATTTCTCAGACAAGCCGTTTGCAGCTCTGCACAAGTCTTTGAATGTGATAAACGAGAACCTCACAGTAAATTTCCTCAACAGTTTACTTGGCCACACTGACAAATCCAAGTACATTCGCAATTGATATTCAGTCAGTGTAAACTTGCAGTCGTTCTAATAATCTCTTCTCATCCACACATGTACTTGAGGTTTGCCTCTGATAAGGCAGCTGAAAAAGGAATCAATATTTGACTGATCAAGCTGTTCAATAACCAGGGAGAGATAAGGGTAAGCGACCCAGAAGAGAGGATTTTGAAGTACCCTCCTTTTGCTTTTCTAATGAAACTTAGACATAGCTTCAATTACGCTCACATTAATTTTATTGCTCATTATCACAGTAAGAGGTTTTCTGCAATAACAACTTTTCTATATGCCTTAAATGAAAAAAAAACCCAACTCATATTCTCTATTTCCGTTAATTCATGTTAAATGTGGATTTAAAAAAAAAACCTCTTGATGGTGAAAGCACATTTAATAAAGATGGAAAGGTAAGACATTTTAAATGATCTTTGATCAATTCTCACCCATATAATAGATAAAACGATGATTAATAATTGGGCCACCTCCTGAACTAATCACCAGATCTCAGATAGGGCTGTGGTTGTTATCACCTTTGCAGGCCTAAAGGCAGAAATGATGTGTATCATTACCTACAACTTCTGTGGGGAAGCTACTGAAATTCCATCAACTTCACTTCATGCGTCCACTAAAACTCAAAAAGGATCCCCAAGTTAACATGATTTTTGTTCCCTGTATGCCTTTTTAATAAGCCCGAGCACAGCTACAGAGTGCTATCATCCTTCAGCCCGAGGCAGTGCATTTTTATTCCAATTACTTCTTTCACACGAAAAAGGGAATCATGGTTTTAGAGAACTATTTTAACACCAGGTGTGTTCCCATAAAAAGAGGACCTCAAATGAGATTTTGGTGCTGTATGAATTTACCAACACTCTGAAGCTGCATAAATGAATCAACGCTGCCTGGGGCAGCGCTCATTGAATCCAGCTCTCTTCAGAGGTGAGTGTAATGTGAAATTACACATGTTAGCAGGCAACAGAAAGTTTACTTTAGTAGGGACTTTAAATTAAAATAGAAGAAATGTGCATTCCTTTGTGAATTTTTAGTTGAAGTAACTTTGACAGAGTCTGGTGCTAAATTTTATGATGGTTAATTATATTTATGACAAAATGCAAAATCCAAGGCATTCCTGTGAGCATCCAAAAAAGAGATCAGCTCTGCGAACACCCTGCTTTCCCAACGGATAATGGATACCGATAGATCTGATTCCTTTGCACACAGCGTCTCCCAACGTTGCAAGTGAGAATGAGTCGCCAAATTGGCGGCATTTTGCTGCCCTCTACTGTAGGAAAATAAGAACAGCAACAAAACGAACATTTCAGGTCAGGCTGGGCTTCAACAACGGTGCATAATGCAAGTCCCAATAGGAGGAAATAAAGGAAGCATACAGATGTTCATAAATAAATAGTGTAAGTGATACTTTTAATCATATTCTGTAAAAAAATTTATCTGATCGCAATAGATACTTTATGATTGAAAATATATTGTACACTGAAGATCATTCATCTATCCAGATGGAGCCAAACTCCAGCAGTCAACGAACGAGAGGCGGGGTACACCCAGGACAGGTCGCCAGACCGTCACAGATATTTAGCACTATTTATACAATTAAAACTATTAACAATGTGAAATGTATGTATTCATAGTGAAATAGTTGGGAATGCAGGACAGCTGCATTGAGGACAAGCCTCTGTATATGGGGCACTTGCTCTACCTCTATAGCAGCGCCCCTATTTACCTTTAATTCTTACAGAAAAGAGCTTATGATGTAGCATTGATCCACATCAAAGGCATTCCTTCCCTTTACAGTTCTCAAACCTTTTTCTGTTAATCCTCTCACGTAATATAATTCCTAAAATTTTGATCCATCTGTCCATCTAATTCAATCTCCAGATTCATTTAACTGACAAGTTATGAGACTGAAATGAAAAAAGCTCTGTATACTAATATGTTGTAAGGTAGTTGAGATTCACTGCACAAAGTGAATGTGAAAGACTTCCTCATCTTCCACCTTGATTGACATGAAACTTGTGAAATTTTTCAATCTTGAGCAAAACATGTCCAGGAGGACGAGCACAGAGAGGTTTGGTGTGTGAGCATTGACAGACAGGCACTAAGTATCCGTTAATTAGAACACCTGGGATGAGTCTAACTGGGCCTAAATGATATCAGATATGTTTCTCAAGTTCCATGTACTTTCACTTTTAAACATCATAAAAAACTAACTGAAAAAAAAACAGAACAGGGAAAAACAGCAATGGGTCTCTTTATTATATTGCTATTTTCTGAGCCACAAAAATCCTCTAAAATAAAATCTATGTGCACAAAATTACAAAGCCAAACATCCCCGTAAACACGACACAATATAATAAATTTAGCTCCATTGAGCTTACCAGACAATATCGCAGAACTGGCTCATTAACTACACTATACTGCTAGAGAAGTGCACTTTATCCTTTCAGTTTTTGGAGATAATAAATGAGAGTACCCTTAGAGTGAAAATGTATATACCCAAAGGCATTTTACTGCAGCAGCATTTAGATTTATCTGTTTGGACCGGAAGGTGTAATTGAACTCATAAGTCAACAAGACTGTGATAATGTGATCGGTATAGGAGGTATATGTTGGATTTTCTTTTTCTCTCTTTCCGAAAACAGATTTGCTGTTCATCTTTATCTTAAAAAATACAATTCAGATTATAAATCACAGAAAAAACTTTCATGTACACATTCAGTCATTTTTTTAATCTTGATGATGCCTTCACTGCAAACGTTATTGCTATTGTGGTTCTCTTGCTACTGCAATATTAGTCTGGAAAGACTATTTTAACACCTATTAAAAGAAAGTACATCCTATGTCAGTTTTTTTGGATTTTAAGTATGCAAAACATATAACAAATTATTGGATATTTATCAAGTTCCAAACTATTTCAAATTGAACTGCAGCAACTTCCATTTTTATTAAAGAGAGAGGAAATGCTGTGTGTGGACAAAACTATGTACATCCTTGCTGCTTCTATAGAAACTAGAAGGGGAAATATCAACCAATGCATTGGCATTTTTAACAAAATACTACTGTTTGAAGATATTTGAGTGTCAAAGGTGAGACTATATGTTTGTCAACTGAAGGTTGGCCCAGACTGCCTCATCATCAACATCTTCTAAATGAGAAATTGCTCCTAATGTTTTGATAAAACAAACAGTTGAATCATGAGATGTACTTAAAGTTTTACAAGTGGCTTTTTTTTTACTAGTTAAATAATGACAGCATGAAATGTGTTCTTTAAATTTGTTCTTGATGTTAAATCTAAGCCCTGAACTCTGCTGTAATTTTTCCCCACCACTTTATCCCTGACTTGCCTGCTGTTTTTTGACTTTATGATGCTCTTTGTTCTTTAATGAATTTCTGAAGCTGCTTTTTTGTTGAGATAAAATTACACATAAGTGCATAGATGGACTCTATTTACCAGCATGACTTACTTCTAAAGACATTGTGTGCTGGATTTTTTCACAGTATGAAGGCAAGTTAAATCAAATAGATGTCTCACTTTTCAGATGTTTTTCGGATATTATATATTAGAAAAGAAGAACCACATTCGTTACACCTCACAATTCTGCGTTAGTTTATGTTTATCTATCACAAAAATGGCAATAAAAACATCAATTATTTAATTTATGTTTGAGATTGATAAAGCATATGTCAATTTTAATGTAACCTAAATACTTTTGCTAGGCTCTGTCCTATATTTCTGTTCAGAGAATTGAAAAGCAATGGATGAAATGAAGAATAAAGAACCACAACCGTTTTTATAATGACCTTATGAAATACATTCTTTACATATACAGGAATCTGCATAAATTTCCAGATGACTGCTGTATGAGGAGTGCCTTGCTAAAAAATCAACAAATGGAATTGCAGTTTAATAATTGAATATATCAGCTCTTCAGGGTTCTATTTCAAAACAATCTTACCCAATTTCAGTCATCAGTGTAACCAGATAAAGTGCTTTAGTTCTTCTATAGTAACAATCTGTCACAAAAGGGAAATTTATGTTAACTAATCTCTAATTTCAGTTTTAAGCTTATTGATCGAAAGGGTGTGTAAGCTCTATGTTGGTCTTTTTCAGGCTTCTGGACCAAGAAAACACAAATTGTCCCTTGAATTGTTTGAGTAAATAAATAAATAAATAAATAAAGTGTTCAACATAAATGCTGTAGTTTGTTGTGCCGTGGTAGTCACTGTGGGTATAAATAAAACACTTTGCGTTTTATTTTTTAACAGAAACGATTCATCGTAATTGTTAGTTCGCTATTCAATATTTTTGGTGTCTGGCGCTTGCCGTAGGGAAATATAAAACATTGTTGAACCGGAAGTCCCGCCCCTTTTCGTCCCCTTGCTGGCTGATTGAGTAAGTTTTACGTTCACACACGGACAAATTTACCGAATAAATCTTCATCCATCCTCTTTTTCAAGCATATCCTCCAATTTCTAACTTACGGATTTGAACTATATAACCTTTTATTGTTATCGTGGTGTACACATTTTATTTTTAAGGCTATATTTCTCTGTAATCTGATTGTTGGATTTATCTTTCCTTCCACAGCCTTCAGTCCGCTCACACGGCATCATGGTGAGGACATTTATTCTATTTAAACGCATAAATAGCATTGCTCATAAGGTTGTTAGCTATATTTTTACCACCTGTGGGTTCTTTGAATGCTTAAATTTTGCTTTGGTGAGAAAATTACTTGGGCTTATACGACATTAGCATTGGAACTTAGCATTAGCAAGACTTAGCTCTTGGATCCACCAATGGGCCGTGCAGCGTTTCAGTGACGTTTTAGCCCATTTAAGCGCTTCGTATTAATGTTAATTATAATATTTATTTAGCAGCTAAAACTTAGAGGTTTGGCCAAAGCTTTCAAGATCAGTTGAAAGTGCTATTTGAACGCAGCAAGAAGTCCAAACATCACAGTCTGAAGTGTCAGTGATGCATTTCACAAACTTGCAAGAATAAAGGATGGACCAAGTGCTGGGTTTTGGATTTAAACAGAAACTTCAGTTCCACCGGTCCACTTACAAATGAACTCAGATCAGTTCTTGTCTGTGCTTCCAGTTGTTTTGTTGTTGCTAATTTATTTGTACCATTTGTTTGTAGCCTCGCAAGATCGAAGAAATCAAAGATTTCTTGCTGACAGCCAGGAGGAAGGATGCCAAGTGTAAGTTGACACTGCCAGCAACATGCAGTGTATCGAGCTTATTGTTATGTTTTTGTATGACAAAACTTTGCAATAGTTCTATGTCCTAATTTTAGGATTGCAAGACTGCAAGCTAAATGTATCATTATTTCAAGGCAAGATGTTCCCTATTGCTGCTGCTTTTATTTGTAAAAAATATAATTTATCACTAATGCGGCCTCTTTGTTGAATCAAGAGACTGGCTACACAGAACCAACCCAAAAAAGCTAGCAAGTGAATGAAGTTGATTATTTTTGATGAGGTCAGCTGCCTTGTCATTCTGTCATTAAAAATTCCTCTTTTTCTAAAGTAGGTTTCTGCAGCGTCGTGAAAACAGCTTTTGTCTTATTGAAGAAAGGCTTTTTTTTTCTTCACACAATTCATTACCAGTTTGTTCATCGTTAGTGTGCATTTAAAGAGGTTTCACTTGAAATCAGGGGTTTTGATAGTTCTGTAGAAGCCTCATGTTGCCTTTTGATATGGTTGTCAGTATCTGAATGTTTGAATATGGCTCAAATGTAAAAGTGCTGAGTGAAAGTTGTGATTAGCAACTTGGCTGCACAAGTTTGCATTCTCTTGCTGATTCGTATATAATACTGTTCTTGTGATGCTGAAAAATGAAGTTTATTTCAGCTTTATATAACTGACTCATGAAGGTTTTGGGCCAAAACTGACATTTGGATCTGTGGTTTTTCCATTTTATAGTTTATCAAATAACAATTTCCAGGTATCTATTTCTAAAACATTCCAAGTGTTTCACCTTTTGCTGAGTGCCAGTAGTATGTAATGAAACTGGTAAAGGATTAAGAATTGAAACCTTGAATATCAAATTCTCAAAACCTTTTTGCAACTTTAACTGTAAGATTAATTTAAAAATATTTCCATTTGTGCCGCTTAGCCGTAAAGATCAAGAAGAACAAGGACAACGTGAAGTTCAAGGTGCGCTGCAGCAGATACCTGTACACACTGGTCATCACAGATAAAGAGAAGGCAGAGAAGCTCAAACAGTCCCTGCCCCCAGGTCAGTAGTAATGAAGGTATTTGGCAGCAAGTCCTCGTCTTTTCACAAATAAATCCCAGTTAGAATAAAAAATGAACTCTGACAGTGTTGCACATTTATTTGTCAGAGATATGTGGAGAGCTTTGGAGAACGTAACTGACTTCTTTAAAGAGGATGTGTTCAGTCAAATGTTTTTCCCCACCAGCTTGTTGAGAAACAATTCTAGAAATAAACATATCTGCTTTCTTACAAATTCTCTTAATACCCAACTAAGTAATGAGTTTCAGAACACAAACAAAAATTCAATGTATAATGGAAAAACTCATTATGTTCACTGGGCAGGAAAATAACCCAAAGTAAATGTAGCACACTTTGTACCTGATTAAATCAAGTTAATGTGTTGTGGGCAGGTTTTTTCACTAAAAATGCTTTATCTTGTGTTATTGGGTCTGTGTTGTAAAACTAGTGACAAATTCAATTGGGGTAACTGGTGCAGTTGACATGTTACAGTAGAATCTCGTGAAACCCTGTCATTTGAGTCAACTAAGAGTCGAACCAAAACAACCAACGTTTTCAGAATAAAAGCAAATATGAATAACCTCTGGGACTAACATCATTAATTATTTTAAGGAACACCATTTTTGTAGTAAAAATAGTATTTTTCTTTTTAAGTATTTATTGCCGTCCTTTTGACATTTACGTTCCAAAAATGACAAAACTTTGACATTGATTCTAGTATTGGATTTTAAACAGAGCCATACATCAAGAGTCAGTCATTGCTGCGGTAGCTATGCATGCAATGTTTTCAATTACAAAGGAATGCCTGGATTAAATATTTAGTGAGCTGTAATGTTTTTGTCATCCACTAGTACAAAAACATGATTTATGTAAGAAGGCTGGAAGATTCTATAAAGTTTGATGAATTTGAAAGTATTTACTGGGTTTAAGAGTGCAAAATATGTGGATTAAAAATAAATCTATGAAAATGCATGTTTCTTGCAGTTTCTTACTGCGCTTACAACAGATAAAATTTAAACTAATTAATGTTTATTTTCATTAAAAAACAATTCCAATCATCATATTGAAAGGATTTGATGTCTACAATTCAATTAAAATTATACCCAAGGTCTTGCCTTTAGTCACTGAATGCTAAATACGATCTGAACACATTTAGCACAGATATAGGTAATCCACACATTTTTCCAATCTAGGCTTTTATAGTGTTGTAAGAGTTGAAGAGATTGTGGTTTCTTTCTCGCTATCAAAAGTTAGTTTTCTTAGTGGTTATTGGCAAAAATAGGTGAAGACACCATACAGTATTATCCAGAATGTTCAGATAAATCTAGAAACTTAAGACACTGAAAATACTTACAATTTCTCAAAGAGAAGATCATTTTGAGATTTGAAATTACTGAATTTTGATATACCACTGAAAAATCTCACCAAAAGATCTAGCACCACTAAAGCTTGTGCAAAAACAATTTGGTCACACTATAGTGACTTTGTGTGAAGATGGAAAGTACATGAAAGATTTCTCCCTAATATGTGTAAACCAATATGTTGGCTTAATCAGGTTTTAAAAGGATTATATGTTTTAGTGTTTATTTGAAATCCCAGTTAAGTATTCATCAGAAGCCCTAGCAGAACCTTATTTTATTCGGATAAACAAAATCATTTTCTGCTGCAGAAATTAGCTTCCCTCTTGACATGATCTAAATATTTCCTAACCTTTTTTTTTCTTTTACAGGTCTGGCTGTCAAGGAGCTGAAGTAAATCCATGATGTACAGATAATTGTAATAAAAATGGAAAAAAAAAGTTACTTTGTGTGTGTGTTTTTTTACCTTTTTAGCATACTTTATGTTAAATATCTCCAGTCACGGTCATGTTAACAAGATTAACCCTCTATGGCATGACTTTTTATTTTTGTGGGGAAGAAATATTTTCCTGCATTCTTTGGGAGCTTGGTGGTCCCTAATTACATGTCAATCATAAAATCGGACTCTGACACCTCCTGGAACCAGATTTGGGTTTGTTGCCTCAGGGTAACATTGGTCTAGAACACCAAGATTGTCTACACTGATTATGAGAAATGAAATACAAATCAAACAAAAACTATATTCATAAAAGAACTATTTTTTGGACAAAAATATGTCAAAAATCATGCCCCCCAAAAAATAAAATAAAGGAGCAATGTGAGGTACAGCTATGTGGTTTGTTGCCTGAGGGCAACGCCATGCCATAGAGGGTTAAGGTGTTGAGTTAATGTTTTCAAAATTTTCCTATTGGTGTTTTTGTTAGACTTGTACAGTAAATATTTGCATTTAAAAGTTGATATTCCTTAAAAGAAGGTGCAGATGTATGCAAAAGACATCCTTATTGTTTTCAGACTTTAACTCGCAGTATTTACAAATTTATCTCAAAGTACACCATGGTCCGAGATGATACATTTATTCCTGCTGCTGAATTTTTGATAAAATAATTTTGATAAAGACTCAAGTAGACCCCTATGTTTAAAGTAAATGTGATAAATACCAGACCAAGTCTACTTTTCTGATCATAAATGGACTGGTGATAAGTAATTAACTGGTGCATTGGTTTGGCTGGCTGCTTAACCTGCAGTTGACTGCTGAACATACATGCTTGTGGAAACTTGTGAAACGGGTTTTTGCAGCTTTATGCTTCCAAACAGCTTATGTGAAGCACTGTTCACTTTTTCAACAAGCTGGTGCATGGCAACAGGGTCTGGAGGATAAATGTTCCATACAGTCAAAAGGGATATTTGGCCCTTTGCACCTTGTTGATATTGACTCTGATGGAGTCTTGATGCCTTTACAAATTATCAAATCTCTAAAATATGCAACACGTGTTATCAGAGGTGATGCACAAACTATGAACAATTGCTATGAAACTAAATTTGTGTTGAACAACATTTCAGTAAAAAGCCTACTTCCTGATGTGTAGTTAGTCTAGTTGTTGGGGTTCTGCTAGCAGCTTGTGTTTCTGTAAATATTGCACAACTTTAGAAACAAGTTATTCATTCAGTGTTTTTCTACACTTGATTAATTTTCCTAAACTGCTCATTTTTGGTATCTGAACGATAAAATATTGGAGAATCATGGGTTTCTGATTCCTGTCACCATGCCACACCACCCCAAAATTTACCAGACCTTCCCTGACCAACAAGTATTTACTAAACTTGTCTTTTTATGAATCTACTTAAAAAGAAAAGCTAACAACATGAATGAGTTAATTTTAATTATCTTTATTTAATGTCACTTTTTAATCCATCATTTATTTCTGGCTCAGCAGGATCACAATAAATTGAAAATTTATTTTATATTGGTTTTGGTGTCCCACCCCGAAACTTTCTAGACACCCCATCTGTCCACCTTTGCCATCGCCTTCTGGAAGCGCCTCTCCTTGTAAGTATCTCAATTGACCGCTAGATGGCAGTGTAGATATTAAATCCACATGAACAAATAAAGCGACCGTATAACGGCACAAACTAATCCATAATAGTTTAATAACCGTTTAGCCGTGGGTTTAATATATAGTTATTTTCTAGAGATCAGGTCATTAACTGCTCTTGCAGAGACTGAGGTCTGCGCGCTCCCGTGTCGCTTCTTGTCCCTCACTATCAGTGCGCGCTCCCGTTGCTGACAGTGCTGTTTGGAGCAGCTGTCGGTCGGATAGTGTGTGAAGATCCTCGGACACGGAGACATGAGTGCAGAGTGACTGGATTCTTTTGAAAGGAAGATTTAAAAAATCCTCCCCGGGCTTCAGTTTACGTCACCCCTGCCGCCTGAGCTGGATTTGTATTTCAGCCCATGTTTTCTTTATTCCCCTCTCTTTAGGCTGGAGTTGCTGGTTAAACTGAGCATGCTTATATCTTTGTCTTTGTTTCATGTGAGACTTGATTAAGATCTCGGGGCTGCAGACCAGACCGCCCGCTTCAAGGATTGAGAGAGAGGCTAATCATCCAGGCTGCAGCCCAACTTTTTTTTTTTATTCCCAGTCCGGTCAGGGATGTCTTTGACTCGAGTGGATTACATTGCGCCCTGGTGGACTTACTGGCTTCACAATTTTCCCCACATCAACCTTAGATTTCAGCCCACTGACAAGAGCTTCCAGCCGGAAGATGAGAACTACCAGCAGGTCAGTAGAGCAAAAATGAGATACAAGTGGGACTCAAAATATCGGTTGTGGGCATATCTTTGGGATTACGGAGTGAGTGGGGTAGCTACACAACTCTTGAGTTTATAGGAGATTGTTATTTGATACAGAAAATTCAAAGATTTTTCTTACCTCTAACTTTTCTACGTTGTTAACCACAAATTCCTTAGTATTTTATAGGTATTTAATGTGACAGTCTGATACAAAAGAGTGTCTTGATTTAACAATGGAAAGTAATTGATACCTAGTTCTCAGTCTGATAGTTGTGACATTTCCATCCAGTACCTGTAGACCAGCATTTTCAAGTCTTACCTCAGATTATCAGCCTCATTAAGGTCTGAACTTTGACTGGACCACTTTAACACTTGAAATGTCTTTTATTTGAAGCGTTCTGTTTTAACCCTGCCCAGCTTGTTTGTCCCTGTTAAATTCCAGTGTTTCCATGACATGATGCTACTACCATGTCTTGCTGTGGTGGGTTCATTGTGTTGGTTTTCCACCACTCATATAATCCATCATGTAGACTTAAAAGTTAAGTCTTGGTCTACTCTGTCCAGATGACTTTTTTACCTTTGGTGGGTCCCATAACTTATTTCAAACCTCAAACAACATTTCTTGTAGCTATTTGGTTGTTTATGGAGTAATCAATTAACAGTTGCCATGTGGACAAATTCTCCCACCTGATAATTGGATGATTAATTGAACAAGTTTGAATGAGAATCCTATTGTGCTCCTGTAGCTCCCTAATGTTCCTCTTTGAGTTTGCAAAAAGGAACATTAGGGAATGGTAAGTAGATTAAACTTACCATTAATAACTGTACAATTTCCCACAAAGCCTCTGAACTTCTAGTATTCACATGAGGTAATCATCAAAGAGGGTGAATAATTTATTTTGTGATATAGACCTAAAAACTTGTCATAAATTATGAGCTGCAAGCTTTGTGAGCTCTCTTAAAGACCTTCTTATGGCATTTCACCACTAAAGAGCATTAAGCCATACTTGTGGGAAATGCTGCCATGGGAGTTAAACTGATTCCCATCTCCACATGCTGTAGCAGGAATATTTCACACGCCCTTTCTGTGGACTGGGATTGATTTTTGGATGACTAAAGCTCAAACCATGAACATTTTTAGTCCCATGAATATTTAAATATATCTCTTTAATTTTCTTAAAGTTACAGCCCAGCTTCCCTTGGTGTGAGTAGTTTCATCCCACTGAGAATAAGTGACATTTAAGGTGATTTCTGCAGCACGTTGGCTCAGGAGTCTCCAGAACTTGGGTTTTGTGGCCTTCCAATATTCAGACATGTTTTTTCAAATAGTTTCAAGGTTCCACATTTTAAATTAAAGTGTATTTTCACAGGAATCAAAAAAACAAACTGCACCAGCTTAATTATAGTCTGCATGACAAAGCCACAGGAAATCAGCTCCTTACTCATCAACTTCCTAAACCCACATGTTCTGACACTATCAAGGCAGAACAGACTGCTTATATTTAATCACTGGTGATGTAAAGTGAGCTCTTTGCAGTGCGGGAAACAAATATGTGCATTACATGTTGCACTAGACCAAAAAGTAGAGTGAAAGAGGACTTGTAATTCAGGAAGTGAGTTTGCTTTAATGAACAAAATGTTATACTCATAACTTTCAGAGCTGAGTGAGTGAGCTGAATTAGAAACCCTCTTTATCTACTGGTCATTCTTCTAGTTTCTGTTTGTAATGTATGAACTATGATCTTGAATAGAAGACAACCCAGGCTGACTCCACCAAGCAAAGCCTTTACTGGACATTCCAGTATAGTATCACACGCTGCAATGAATCTCTTACTCTTAACTCAGCGTTGGACATTATGTCTTGGATTTTTTTTTAACTATAAAACTCAAATTCTTTTCATGGACTCACAATCCTGTGTTGAGTAAGGCTAGGACAGACTGCACGGGATTTGTAAAGTAGACATTTACTTTTGAGTAATATGTACTTCTTACTTATTTAACAAAACCTATACCTAAAACTGATGGGAATTTCAGACGCTGTAGAATAAAGAAGTTTCCCTTTTTGAATTGACTTACTAAATAAATAAACTTTGTCACTGATAACTTTGAGATGAACCTGTATAACTTTGATGTTTGATGTTTTGAATCTTTTCTCTTAAACTGCACTTTGAGTTCTGAATAGGAAACATAATTGCATTGTTTCTCATATTTGGCTGCAGTATAGTTAATTTTAGAATAAAGACTTTAAGTTGTCACAGCTGTTGTTTTAGTATTGTAGTAGGAAGAATTCCCAAATGTTGGCATGCTGAATTTGTGTTTTCCCACAAACTCATTGGGTTTAGTGTCTGTGGCTCAGTAGCTTTGATTAAAAGCACTAAAGTAATGTTTTACCATCAGTCGGGAACATAATATTTATTCTGTCTTATTAGGAACTGCAATTATTTATTTTCTGTTCTTCTCATATAAGCTCATCCAAATTGGATTTTTGTCTCTTTTGGTGTTTAGAAAGTTGCAGAATGAGACAGAGAAAGGAAACATGTTTTTTATCTTCTCTTACTGCTAGTTTCAATTCTCGGATCCTCTGAGATGTGCACTCATGGCCATGGGGTGTAGGTGCGAAGGATGGTGTGTCTCAGCAGGTGAAAATTACTTCTTCTTTGTGTAAAAAAAAACATGCCATCCAAGTGCAGTCAGTCACTTGTTTGGTGGGAAACCCCCAACTATTGTCTTTTCAAAGTCTATTTCACTTTCCTTCCCATCAAAGCAAACTGGCTTCATGTATCCATTTACCCATCTACATCTTAACTGTAGTTTCAGTTTTCAACCTCCTTAGGGTTACAATGAAATTTTAGAACAAGGCTATTTATGTACATGGGACATTTTCAGCAACAAGGCAATCCAAAGTGTTTTTCATGATTAAAACAAAAATAAAAAACGCAAATGAGACAGAACAACATTGCAGTGGCAAAGTAAAAGAAAACCATTACAGGTAGAAATGCCCTCTACAGTCTGTGACGTTACTGTTGTTATCAATCAAAGGCAACTTTCAAATTCTATTCTCTGAATCACAGGGAGCCAGTGTACAGACTTTAGAACTGGCATTGTGTTGCTCTACTTTCCTAGTTTTAGTGAGAACACAAGTAGCAGCGCTCTGGATCAGCTGCCACTGTCTGACCTTTGTGATCCCCACTGTTGCAGGGATCAATTTGACTGAAGATAAACTTACAGATGAGTTTCTCTAGATATTGCTGGGACATTAGTTGTTTAATAATTGAAATGTTCACTTGGTGACAGAAGGCAGACTTTGTAATTTTCTTTATGTGTCTCTGAAAGTTCAGGTCTTTGTCCAGTTACTTTCTGTTCAGCTGAAGAAAGCTATTGCATGTCCACTCATGGGTTTGTTCTATGCATCTGCTCAGAATTTTAATGTGTTCTTATTCACCTGGTGACATTGTAGTCTAGCACTGTGTACCATCTGCATGGTAACTTATCTTATTAGTTACCATGAGATTAGTTATGGTAACTAATTTGAGCTAGCAGGAGGATGTAGATATTAAATAAATGGAGCACCAGTCGCTTCAATGATATATCATGGACTACAGTGTCAAATGCCGTGTTAAATGTCATGCAGAAGCAACACTGTGGTTCTTTCTCGGTCTGTATTTATGTGAATGTCATTAAACACTTTCACAAGGGCAGTCTACGTACTCTGGTGAGCACAGAAACCAGACTAAAAGACATCAAAACTGTTGATCACTGTTAGAAAGCTTTTTAAAACACACATTTTTTAAACACTTTGCTGATGAATGGATGGTTAGAGATTGGCTTGTAATTTTGCAATAGTGCTAAATAGAATACTGAGGTTCATATAAATTTCAATAAGGTTAAGGAATGATACAAACCAACCAAATGACAGTCTAATATCCCAAATATTCAATATAAATGAAAAATGTTACTACCATTTGTATTCAGGCCTCTTTCCACTGATACTTGTAAATAAAATCCAGTAGAACAAATTGGCTTAAAGGATCACCTATTTACTGTTTAATATTCTCACTATTGAACATTTATGTAAGTATACATACAGCTGTCCTGAGTAGGCCTCAGAGGTTTGATGAAGTGCAATTCACCCAAGCTGACAAGCTAATCAGAGAAGAAGCAAGGATTCGTGTAGTAACTTTGGAGGAGCATCAAACATCCAGCTCACAGGGGATTAGTGGACATATGACTGCATATCATGTTCTTTGCAAATTTACCTTTTATTAACCCCCTACTTCACATCACCTAAACACACCATGCCCCCCAAAAAATTAGTGGAGGCAGCATTGTGTGGTGGGAACATTTAATTTATTTAATTAAAAATAGATGGGGATGAGCTTCAGTGGAATCTACCACTGCTTACAAATGCTCTTTAAATGTGATTTAGTTTCAGCTTTTTGCAAAAGGTAATAGAGATAAAGTGTGTAACACTTATAGCTGTAAGTGAAACAAAAGGTTGTTCTGCAGAGTATTTACTCAATTGGAACTGAATACAAACACATGTCATAGCTTCCAGATCACTATTTACAAAAAAATGTTGAAACCCATGCCTAAATACCTTCTGCCCCACAGTTAAGACCTTCTTTCTGTTGTTTGATCATGAAGAATTCCTGTGCCATACATGTCAAACTGTTTTGTTTTCATGATCTGACTTGTATCTTGTTTTTATCGTGTTCATACCACTTTTCCGTTTTTCCCTGAAGTGACTGACTGTAGCCCAGATGAGTTTCTGCATTGTTTATTGGTAAAGAATTCAGTGTAATGGAGCCACATGTGAGTCTCAACTGACTCGTCTAATGTTGAGCTCATTCTATTGTACAAAAACTGCTGAGTGGAGGTTTGTTTTTTCCTGCCTCCGTGGATCGTATTGAGGAACTTGGCGACGGCTACAACCCAGGACACATGCTCTGTCAGAGGAATTGTAATTGGGCAATTGTAACATTGGCAAAAAGTCCTGTCTTGGCTTCTTTCCATGAAATTTGAAGGAATTTCAGAGGTTGGGGTCCTCTACTGTTCTTTGTCTGAATTTCTGTGTGCATGTGTGTGTGGTAGCTGGTTTTTACTCTTTCAGTCAGTGATGTCAGTAACATCTGCCTGAAAATTTTCTCTAATTTCTGTCTTCTGACAATAATCAGGGTATTCCCTTTGTATCTAGTAGTTATATATGTAGAGGAATTTTGTCCTGCTGACGTCTGAATAAAAAGCCACTTCTGAATAAAAAGCAGCTTTGCAACCACACCACTCTCATACATCACACTGCTGTATTAAGGGAACTGCTGTATTAAGGGATTACTTATTGTTCTCCAAGTTGTAAGGAAAACCTAAATCTTGTTCCCTGATGGTAATTGTTTAGTGAAAATACCATGTTTTTTTCAGTTCCTCTCCACCAGATCTGTCAGATGTAGAAATATATTTTTTCTGCTCCATCACTCCTAGTGCTGAAGCCTTGAGAATAGATAGAGGACAAAAACTGAAATAAGCTTGTCCAAAATAGGACAGAGGCCTAGTTTATTCTGGATTTATTGTGAGTGTGTTGAGGCAGACATTATGTGTAGGTCAGAAGGTCTGTGTCCATCTGACTTCTCTTTTTTCTCTCCACTTCCTGCTTTGTGAATCTGACATGCACTTCTTGCTAATGACAATGGCCACACAGACTTTCTATCATGAGTCTCCTTTGTAGTATTCTAGTACTTTGTAAAACAAACATAATTCGTGATAACTTTTAGCTAAAATTTGGAGTCTAGGAGAAAGAAAGTAAGTGGACACATACAACTTGGAAAAACTGCTGATGAGTCACTCAGCATTGTGTATAAAAGTAGTTTCCAGCAATTTTGTGTGAATACAAATAATTGACATAAAATGAACTTACTGATTCTGCCTGAAATAATCTTTCATCTTCCGTTGAGCTTGACTCAGAGACTGTAGAGTTTCACATTTATCTAATTCTGATATTTCCTTGTAATATTAATAAATTCACTGTAATGGAAACATTTGACTAAGTGCCGGAGCAGGTCTTCCTTATAGTGTTTTAAGGTTGACGTGTTTAAGACTGCACTATGTAGAGAAAATCGCACTGCCTGTGCACTTGGCCCCGCCCTGCTCCACTTGAGCAGCAGTGACAATAGCATCCTGTCAGTCACACATCCCCAATGATTTACACTAGACTTACCCTCCGGTTACAACAAGCAAAAAGATGAAGTTACAACACGCTAAGCAAAAGCTAAAAAACAAGAGAAGTTACACTGATTACTTAAATTGTGGTCTAAAAACAAAAGTAGTGACATCTTAATTAAAGAATTACTTTGGGCTCGGGCCTATAATTAAAGTTCAGGCTCGGACACAATACCAATGGAGTCAGACCAGGTTGGGTTGGATTTTTTTAGGCCAGATCTAAACTCTAAGGAGAACAACCCCAAAAATACGTACAGCCAGAACTGCAATGTAATGACAAAAATCAAATTGTATTTGTGTGAAAATGACTTAATCAAAGTCCAGGCCTAAATCTAATGTTCACCTCTGACATGTCTCTACAGAATATGTCTCTCTTGTGAGGTAATGTAGCTTATAAGGATGTGAAATAAATGAACAACCCACAGACATAAAGTACTATTCAATTACAGGAGCAAACATTCTCTTTATATGCTTGATTATTCTATCTCATGAGATTTTTCTGTAGTAATTTTCTGAAGAAAGCAGCCCAGTTGAGTGCATCCAGACTGTCTGGATTCCAGACCTTTTGTAATTTTTCCTTCACTTTTGTCTTTTTTTATGTCCAGATCCTCATTCCCTTCACCCTTTCCTTCATCTACCTATGGTTTCATCAGAGCCATTGTAGGCCATAAGAAAACTGGCATTAATTTAGAGGGTTATTTCTTTTAAATTATTATTTTAAATCATTATCTTTATTGACAAAATGTAATTCTCAAGATTATAGTTTGATTTAGCAACTAAATGCACTAACCGTCCGGTTGGGGTATTTTTCTTGAGCTTGTGACGGCAAATGAAAATTATTTGTGCCAACAGCTAAAAATCTATTATCTTTTCAGCTATCAGAGCCTCCCTAATTGCACTGGAAATTTACTAACTCTTATAGCATCCTCCACAAGAAAATCAATCTTAAATCTGTCACTTCTGATTCCCATGCTCCTTGTCCCACCTCAGCCTCCCTCTGCGTGCATTGATGACTATGTAACTCTTTGTTAAATCAGTGATTCACTTCTGCTGAGCTTCTCCAGATCAATTTTTTTTTCTTTCTCTGCTTCCTGTTCCACTCATACTTGCATACAGAATGTATTCATGGTTTCCCTCTGGCTTTCCAGAAGGTCATTAACTCCTATTTGTCTCGATAGTACTTGAAGCCAGCTAGCACCGCAATTGGCTAGACTGGATAGCTCAATACTAATAAAGGGTTGTGCAACCCTCATGCTGATCTGACAACATTCAGTTAGTCGGTCTTAACACCACTCCATTGTTGTCAACAATAATGGAGATTTTCTTTTAACTTGTTTGGTGCTTTGTAATAGCTCAGGTCATTTAGAAATTAAAGCAGGTCAGATCAACAACATTCACCCATTATTCAAAGCTTCGCAAATTAGGACAAGTGGATTGTATTCAAGCAATCACATTCCCCTCCAGTGTAAACAACAATGAAATATCCTCTTCCCTGGAAACTGGGGGGTTGGGTTTCCTTTGTTGTAGGGGTGTAGCATCAGAATTATGACCCCTTGACTTCCCTGAGGGAAGGGTCTCGGGCTTCAGCGTTTGGGAGGGTGTCAAGGAAAGCAAATTAATGGGTTTTGTGGCACTCCTGAAATGTCAAAGTAAGCATGGCCTTCAAGGAGAAGCAGAAAGGGGGCAAATGTCAACAAGGTTTTTTGGAATAAAAAAAATGCAGTTATAGTTGAAGAAATTGAAAATAATACCTTCATAAGGTAAAGTGGTTAAATAACTCTTTTGCTGTTTAGTTTTATATTGCCACCTAACATCACATTCTATCTGTCATACCAAGCCATTCTTTACTTTAAACATAAGGTGACTGTTTGTTGTAGACTATTGCTGTCTAGAACAAACATTATCTGTGCAGGGATGTGTGGGTGCTGGTGCCTATCTCCAGTGGTCATTTAGCGAGAGGTGGGATACACCCTGGGCAGGTTGCAAACAACCATGCACAGATTCAACAGTATGACAGAATTCTGACTATAATTGACTAACAGAAGTTCTGCAGCAATATTTGTCCAACAGATTTAATTAAACAAAACAAGCTAGATGAGCCGATCTAAAAAGTAGTTCTCTGCATCTATCACATACATAGGATTGGATTCTTATTCCCAAGTTCCAACTTTAGCAGGAGTAACAATATTTTTACAATAATGCAAAAAGAACACAACCTAAAGCCTGCAAGAAGCTTACTTAACTTGCCAACCTTCTAATAAACAGCTTACGTCTATGCAACTCACAGCCAAATCACTGTTTTTTTCAGAAAACAACCTTTACAAACTTGTGCTCCAGGTGTTTCTTTGAGACTCTCTTGCAATGTCACAGAGAGCAATTATGCAAGAGCAACTCAAGCAATGTTGTCTTCCATTAATCACTGGGCAAACTTAGTGTATGAATGTCATTTATCAACATCAATTTACTGAATGATGTAATTGAATACAAGTTTTATTGACAACACACCATGGTTTCTAAAGTGTAACTTGCAAAACTGTGTAAATATTCACCTTTAAAACTGCTGTTCTGATATGTCTATTTTTAGGTGGCTTATGAGATTCCATGTCAGTCCTTTTTTTTATTATATCACTTTAATCACGTAATTTCTTGGCGCTTGTCTTCAGTTCAGTTCTTGGCGCTTGCTAGCTGGCAAAGTGTTGATGTTCCTCTGAATGTATTCTTCTTAGCTGCAAGCTATTCAGATTCTAAAATCTCATCCTAGATAAAGCTCTGAAAGAGAAAGAAAAACAGAAAGTGTGTCAAGAAAATATCCCCAACAAACAAACCACCAACACCTGCATGGACCATTTATACAAAACAGGATGGATCCACATTTTTTAAATCAACTTCTGACCCTAAAATCTAAATATCCAGTCTGTTTGGCACAAAAACAACGGCACATTCAAAGTCATGTGAGTCCCAATTATTCCTTATGCTGGTTCTCATCCTTGAGAAGCTCCTATGGGAAAGGGTGAGTCACTGTTTACATTCACAAGCAATTGAATAGGTGTACCTAATTAGGTGCCTGGTTAAGGGTTGTATACAGTGGTGAATTTCAAGCTTGAAGTCTATCAGAATGAAATCTGCATTACTAAGGAATGCATAAACATTTTCTTAGAGGATAAATGCTGCATCAGGACATCAAAAAGTAAAATGGCAGGTTTTCTTATATTGGTCAAAAGTACAGTTTATTAATTTAAAAGTATTCAAAGGAGAGTACCAAGCTCCAGCTTTTTCTGTGTTTTAAGGTTTGAGCAGTCATCCACTTGTCAAAGAAGATCATGTTTTAAATCTGTAACAGAAATGAAAGCCCTAGCATGTCGGCTAATGGCCATTTAATACGACTGTTAAACTCCCAACAAACTGTCTGATTGAATTTGTTTCCATCCATCCCTGTTACGGCTTGGCCATTCCTAGAACTCTGTGTTGTGCTGGTTTTTAAATGACCTGGCGTCCATTCTCCCCTAAGATTACCCGATTGTGACAAATTCAAAGGAAGTCTTCCTAGCATCTTCTGTGTGCTGACCCAGTGGAGTGCACTATTCTGGAAAGGGTCCCGGTCCCTGGGGTATTCAATCAAGTGCAGCAGTGTGACCAAAAGTAGGGAACACAGTCAGCACAGGTGGTTTTGTTGAAATGTAGGTAGAAGAGGTTGCCTTGAGATTATTATTTGAAAAAGCCATCAGAAATCTTAATTAAGCCAGAATCTGTGGAGGGAAGTTGATTATACAAACTTTTTGCACGGCATTAAAGAACGAAGAATTTTTGTGAAACCTTATGGGGATGTATTCCTCACAGAGTGAAATGAAAGTTTCTGCAGCCCACTGACTTTGACATTTAAGGTGGGGTTGCCTCATTCCTCCATGTCGTCTTCACTCAGTAACTGACCTGACACCCATTTAACCCCCTTCATGTTGAAGAAATGTCACTGTCCATTCCAGCTACACACAGTGTCACACACACAAGATATTTATGCATAAAGCGCCTGGAGACCTTCCCACCTACGCACAGCTGTCTGCCACCTGCTGTTGGAGGAAGACATTTTATGTCACTTAGTTTCCATTTAGCACATCTTTACGTTTTTGGACTTTCTCTCATAGACAACTTCGTCCTGCGTTGGAGATGTACAGCAACAGATGGATGTACACTCACTATTTATTAATTATGTTTCTGAGTCATTTACTGTATCAGCTTGACACTGAAATTTTTTTCCATCCACTCAGTTTTTTGTAGAGATGTACTGAAGAGAGATTTTGGCTAGCTGGCAAAGTGTTTCAATTGAGATTTTAAAATACTTTAATTTCTTTTTGGGAACTATAAATAACAGCCATGTACTTTTTACCACCACTAAACAAGTTAACCCTCATCTATAAAATAATTATAGAAAAGTAAAACTTTTTTTCAGACAGAATATTCTCTCTCCATTGTTAATAGTAAAATCCTCCTGTTTACTGACTGATGTATGAACAAAAACAATTAGAGCATATTATTTAGTTCTACATTTTATAGCTTACCAAGTTTAATTTTTTGCATTGTTCAAAATGAAAGGGTTCCCCACATCAAAAAATATATTTTCTACCAAATCATTTCAAAATAATCAGCGTCTGTGTTCAGCAAAATATTAGAGATTCAAAAGCTGTTCACTGTCAGATATGTTAAGTTGTTAAACTATTCCTTTTTATGTTTTCTTCGTGTAGCTTTATATGAGCCTTAAGAAACCTTTCTGTGATCAGTAATTATGTATTTATATCATGACAAGAGCCCAAGTCATATTGTGTGTGAGCCAAAGCAAAAAGGGTGTGTTGCACGTACAGTATGTGATTAAACACAATTTAGCTGTAATTTTTCAAAAAATAAAAACTGTACAAAGATGACATTTTTAATCATCTGTAGTATATTCTACTAATGATTAGCCTGATTAAAGTGGTTAGCATTATTAACTCTTTGTCTGTATGCTGTAAATAGACCTTCAAATGCCAACATTTCTTTTTCCAGCAAGTGTCATGATAGACATGGTATTGTCAAAAGGATGAAACAGAGCAACTTTGCTTTAAAATGTTCAGCTTCCTCTTATTTGCTGGCTCCCCATAGTTACATTTCTCTTTTAAAAATACTGTATGATTCGTCTTTTGGATTCCTTCTTTTTACAATTTCAGTCACCAATTGATTTTCCTGCTCTTCAGAGTGGCACAGCGATGCAGTCTTCATCAAAAAACACTTATTGAGGTCAATCTTTTAGTCTCTAATGCACAAATATGAAGCATTTTAAAATATTTCTCCACTAAATTCACAGTCCTTGTATCAAGCCAGTCCAGGTTCTTCTGACTTTCACATCTCACCCCTGAGTAATGCATTCCCTGGTTGCTTTCTGGAATCAACAATGAGGCACAATAACTTGTCTTGGAGCTGCTCATATCCTACTCAGCGTTGAATTTGGCCTTTTTCTAAGTCTTACGGGTGACCAGAAGATTATATCTTAGTCCATCCTCATACTCTCTGTTATTGAATAACAAGAGTGCCACAGGAAAAAAAAAACTTAATCTGTAAAATGACCACAACTGTTTTCAGTAATGATTTATACCTTTTAAAGACTGATTTGCTTATACTGATTTATTTTTTTTAGAAAGTATAATTTTCAGGCGTGTCCTATTCAGGAGATTTTGTCTTAATAGTCAGAATAATTGAAGAATCAGGATTTGATGATACAGAACCCCAGTTTGATATTTCATTATAACCAGTTCCAAGTATATGCAGTGAAATAACACCACAGTAGTACTGTGACCATTCCCTGCTGACCTCCTAACGACATTACAGATGCTATTTTATTTAGCTTCATCTCATGGGCTGATGTTTTCAAGTCTTTATTACTAATAATTATGAGGCTTCTGCTCACAGCTAATGAAAAACTTTTTTTTCCCCATTTATTTTAGGCTGGTCGTTGGACCAAACTGCAGAAACTGACATTGAACATGGAGGAGGTTTTATTAACGAACACAGAAAACTTACAGGACTTGAATGAGGAGAACAGAATATGGAGCATGTGGAGAGTAACAGGAGGAACTGGTAAAGAACAAAGAAAATAAGTGAACTTATATACTGGAGGAAAAGTGGAGGATGACGGGTTATCAGGGTATGTGAAACAGCTGAGGAAGGAGCAAACTGAATAAGAGAGACTGAGCGAAAGAGACTAATTAATACAGAGGGAACAGAACTTGACACAAATAGAACAGCAAACCAAGGGAAAAAGACTAAAACTAACATAAGAGAACAAACCGAAATGCACAGAAAAGAAAGCTCAAGTTTAAAGTAAGAAACAATACACAAAGAAATGGATCAAGACCAAATAATTATAACGAACACAGAGAAGTGAAGTAATTACGGCAAACTCTTCCAAACATAAACAACAAGAAGAGGAACAAAAAAAAAAACTAAACTAATGAAAACCAAAGCACCCAAAGATCATGACATTGAAACATATGCTTAATGGAAAGTATGTTTAATACCAGCTTAAAGCTTTTTTTCAGAAGGTAATTATAATCTCACAGATGAGCCTCATTAGAATGCATATTCCAATTTACTGAGATGTACCTGCAAGTCAGGTTCTGGAATTCTATAAATAATACAGATTACATCTGAACAAAAAAAAAATAAATACAACTAAAAAAAGCATTGTGTTTTCAGGGCAGTACATGGTGTAGCAGAACAGCATGCACCAATAATACAAAGGCACTTAGGTCTTGATGGAGCCTGGGGTGATTTGATTCTCAATCTTCCTGAATGTGTTCTCCTTTTATCTTTTTGCCTATTCCCTGTCTGATTATTGTTAATAAAGGACACTCATGCCACAAAATATTTAAAACTCATCATAGCTTCTTGATGACCAGTTTTTTGTTTTTTGGGGGGAGGGGAGGGGTTGCGAGTCACACATACAGACTCCCTTCCCCATGACTTCCATTCATGGTAAATTACATCTGTAAAGTAATATTTGTGTGAAGCAACACTAATGTCTTCCTTTATGTGCTGAATTGTTTAATCCTCTGTTAATTTTCTCGGATCATTGTAGCGTAATACAATTAGCTTTTTCTGCTGCAAAAGGTCATGCATTATTCATGTTGGATGCAGTGGTGACATTTCATCTGTGTATCTGATGTATGTCTGTGTATAAGAGAGGAATCACTGGTAAAGAGAAAAACAGAGGGAACACAGTATCAGTGGCAGCAATAGCACTGCTCATAACCTAATCCTGGAAAGAAGCGCAACTGAATACAAGGAGTCGGACCAGAGTGTTTTCTATAAGGAAGGAAGACAGAAATCCTACACTTTTCAATTCGAATTGAACACTCAAAAGATAAAACAGATTTTCTTTTAACTCGATTAGTCTCACTTGTTCCCAAAGCTGAATTTATGATGATATGTGTTTTGAGTGGTAGCCTGCTTTTAACATCGGACATAATTCTGGAGAAAATATTGTTTCCTTTTTTGAATCGTCTCAGATGTTTTATTCATCCTCTGGATTCACATCCTTCTTTAATTTAATGTTAAAATGTCTGTACAGAAGATGTGCAGATGGTAGTGCAAATTTACCACTTAGCTTTGTTTTTAATTGCCTAACTGGTTAATGGTTAAGTTGAAAACATCTAGATAGAAACTATAATACAAATATAAAATAAATATTACATTAAATAAATGTTAGATGAATATTTATAAAGGAAACTTAGTTCAGAATATTTATCAAACAAATAAGTCACATTAAATTATGCTTTATCGTTACCCAAATTTTTCTTTTAGCATATGCATGTAGGACGTTTCAGTAATTCTTGGTGGTTCTGGTACTTTAGGAGAAAATAGATGCTTTCTTGGTTAAGCGCTTCAGATGTGTGTTTATGAATGCGTTAGTGTTTGCCATATTTTAAGGATTGTCATTGTATTGGCCATTATAGGATCACTCTCCATTTATCTCACTGTCCCATCTGTGCCATCACTCTCCCTCTGGCTTTCCTCATACCTCTGATGTGCCTTTGGGGATTTTAAATGTCCTCTGGGTTCTTTTCTGACCCGGGTCAGTGTTGCCTCATTATGCCTCAGCCTTTGTCTTGTTGGTGTGTATGTTAGTTTGAATGTTTTTCTAGTTTTTTTCCTTTTTTAAGAGTATTTTGCACACTAGTTGGTTTCGCTTCACACACATTAGTTCATACAAGCACTGATTTTCCATTCACTTTGACAGACAGCCCAGTGTCAGTGACTAGCTAATGTGCATGTTCTGCTTCTAATAAAAACAGCTATTTTAACAAATTGTACTAATTCACATATTTTTGACATGAATCTTTTCCTCATTTTCCTTTCAAAAACTTAACATTACTTGAGCTTTTTCCATTTTATTTTTAGTTTGGTCTTATGAGACAGAACACCACAAAATACATAGTTGTGAAGTGGAAGGAAAGTATGATCTTCAAAATGTTTCAAAAAAGGGCTGAGAACTGTGTCGTGCAGTTGGATCCCTCTCATCAGCTCTGATCAACTTCCTTGTTCCTGCTGAAAACAAAATATGATGTCCCCATAGGTTTTTGGTATATAAATACAGTTATTTTGAGTGCTTCCTGTCATACCTAATCCAAAAGCCACTCTTCCATTGAGTCAAGATTCGCGAAGTGTATGACTAATCCTACTCAGATCAACATGTTGTTTCTTGTTGTTGACAGGAGACAACAACATGTTGCCCCGCTGAACTGCTTATTATCCATAATTGACTTCTTTGATTAGTTCTCTCCTGGCCTGGACGTTTATAGACGCCCATGTGCTGGTAGGTTTGCAGTTTAGCCATTCTCTTTCTATTTTTCGAATGAGTCGACTCCATTTACTAATTAGGAGACTTCTGAATATTTTAGTGAGGGAAGGCATTGTAAGGGGGACTGCTACAAAGGGATGCCACACTTCAGATTTGTGGGTTTTGAAAACTATTTTTCAATTTAATCCATTCTTTGAAATGGAATCAAAGAAAACTTTTGATAACTATACGTCAAGTGTTATTTTTTTTAAATGAGTCGGTAAGTCATCATTGCGTAAGGTAACACGGTGACCATATCTTGTCATGTGCTTCTGATTTCATGTTTTCAGCGTAATTTTCCTCAGTATTTTAAGAAAATTGTAGTATTATGCAATGTTTCATCCTCCGGGCAAAGTGTCTACAACAGGATTGAAATGATAGAGAAACTGGGCCGAGCACTAGGAGAATCAGTGTGTTTGAGGTAGCTATTTAGATGATTTAGCTACGTCTCTTTGCATCATAAATACACATCCCCCATGCACCCTGCCGTGTCTTTGTCCAACTTGCATTGCTGTCTTTTTCTTTTCTTCATTCTATCTTCTGCCTCACCATTCAACCTCATTTTTAGCATGAGTTACACATTTAATCCCTCCCCCAGTAATTATGTCACCACCGCCTTTGTGCTCATCTGTCCCTTCTACTGAGGCTGCCCAGATCTCATAGACCGCTCAGCTAGGTCTTCCTTCCTGTCTTTCCTGTGTTGTTGCCTCCAGCCTTTTGCAATACCCCAACCCCCCTTGTCTGCTGAGACTGCAAAGAGGAAACAAAGAGGAAGAGGACAGTAGGGCCTCTTAAATTAACGGCGTAAACAATAAGAGCAGAGGTGATAATGTCTAAGGCTTCAATGGGACACTGGTCAATCCAACTTGATGTAGCAGTTAGTGGACTGACCTGCAAGTGTCATCTGACCATAGAGGAAATTTATGAAAATTTCTAATTTTCATAAACAAATTCCTAACTTTTCCTGACTCAAATTAACAGAGGTCTCTATTCATTTTGTTACCTTTTTGTGAGCAAATTCTAAAGTTTATTGTTGGATATTTCCATATTTGTGTCAATCTCATGGATGGCTGCAACATTTAGACAATGGAAAAGAGAATAGAACTAGAAAATACAAATGTGTTCTCTTTATAAATACTTTTATCTTTCAAATCTTATCCTGTGTTTATCAGAATTCTCTCCTTTTCCAAAACCTTTGAGATTGTGCAGGATCCTCGTTTGCTCTTTGCTCTGTAAAAGATAAATGGTTGGGTTTTTTGTACTTAATGGAACGATGGAGTACTGGTTGGAAGCTATGAAAACACATTTGTATTTTCCAGTGCTTTTGTGTTTAAGTGCATGTGTTTGACCATGTGCAGTCACTATGTGCATCCTGAATGGGCTCTCCATAATTCAGAAGCTATTATTTTAACTCTGGACTACAGAGAAGAAAGATGGAGTGACAAGAAAAATATATGTTTTTGTGCGTTTTATAACTCTTTTAGAGGAAATAAGCTGGACTTGGTTAAGTTTTTTTTTTTTTCAGAACCCTTGTTAATTACAGTATCCAACAGATTTTGAATTGATTTATATCTCTAAACTTCACAAGACAATGACCCATGACTCACAAACAGGGTTTTTGTCCTATGGTTTATCTTATGCTTTATATTTCTAATCTGGCATATGAACGGCTTTCCTATTCAGTTGCCCTCTGCTCTTTGCACTGTCTGCCTGCAGAAAAATCACAAGCAAAAGCAAGGTAATTTGAACAAGTCAGTCAGATGGTGCCTAATAGAAATAAACAGGGGTAATTCACCATTTCACCCATCATTCCTCCTCAAAGTGAGAGCATCAGTTAACCTGCATGTAATAAAACCAGGGACACCTTTGAGCCTCCTCCCTACTTCTTCTCCCTATTCAAATAATCTGATTGTCTGTGACCCAACCCCCTCTCCCTGACAATCATATTATCCACATGAGACCGAAATCTTTTTCTCACTTGCTGTGCTCATTTCGCCCACACTCAGGTTATGCTTTCAAATTTCATCATTCCAAACTGAATCCAGACCCAGACAAATGATGAGACGGGGAGCTTCTGTTTTGTTTCTCTCTCACCTTGGTAGACTGTGACATCCACCTGTCTGTCTGAGAATAGTACTTCATTCACTTTCTAATTGCTTAAAAAAGGGACACAACTGAAGCTAATTTGTATAGTTTTTTATGGGATTCTTTATGGTGCATGGAAACTGTTAAAATCTTCTAAACCATTTATTCTCTAAGTTACTAAAGAATAAACTAAAATGCCATTAGCAACACTAAAAGTTGATCAGAAAATTCATCCCCACTTTTGCTGTTATTACTATATTAAGGATATAGCCATAGGACAGCTACCTGATGCCCTATTTACAGTACATTTTCAAAAGCGTTTTCCGTTGTGAATCCCAGAAAAATGTGTTTACATAGACATGGAAAGAGAACGCTCCATGTGAAGATGAAAATGAAATGATCTGGTGCCTAAAGGAGGTGATCAACTGTAAAGGATGGGATAAAACTTTGTGAGCTTATTAGCCTGGCCATTGCCTTCATGCAACTCTGCTTGAAAAAAATCTTGCTTCCAGCACAGTATGGGCCTTCTCCCCTTAACTCTGATTCTGTTTCTCTTGAGTCTCTCCGATGAATTTTCTACCAGACCAATCAGCAAACAGATGGTGAAGTTGTGAACAAAGACGTTGACTTTCTGCTTTCTTTTAGCAATGTAGTCCTCCTGTAGTTTTAGCAATGGCAGCAGAGGAAGTGAACAAAGTCATTCAGTCCATGCTGGCCACACTTCCAAATATTGGATTAGAATAACAGCAGTCTCATTCCACTTGGTACTTCTCTCTTCACAAATGTAAGCAGTTAGGTAAAACTTCAACTGAGTCCACACCTCCAGGAAGTAATTGTTTCTCAATAGCCGAGAGCCCAGTCTCTCTGTACGAAGCAAATAGCGTAGGATAAGGGGCTGGTTTTTACCAGGCTATGAGTTTACTAATCCAAGAGTGGGTTTTTGTAACAATTTGCTTGTACAGAGGTACCCATGTGATCTGATGCATGTAATCCATGGATCTTCGCTAGCGACATAAATATTGCACAATGAACATAATTTTAACACTAAAACAAATCTGAAGAGATACAGAAGCACAGACAGAACACTGAGGTCCGCCATTGTTGTTGTGTTGTGTTTGGGTGAAAACCAGGCCTGCGTGCACAAGCCCAAGATGACGTTTCCAAAACGTGTTTAGTGTTCATTTATTTAGACATGATTTGCATTGTGTTTCTAAAATCTTTCACTCTGGAGCCTGTTATCATAGCTTTGCTTTATTGTCCAGTAAAAATTATGTTGTCTTGTAAAAATAAGACTAAAAACACAACATGCGCATATGTTTTACTGTCCTAGCGTTGTTGTATAAACAGGGCATCTCGTAAATACAGAATTTCATAATATTGCATCCATTTGCTCTATTCAGCTTCATCTCAAGCTAATACACTAATTTCCTTGCTGTTTAGGGTTTAGCATTTAGAGGACATTTCTGTGTGGCTTATGGGGGTTTACCTGCCACTTTGTAGAATCTGAAATAATCCAGCAGACTCTTTTATTCATGCATTCTAATCACACCACTTGGGATGCAGGAGACATGACATCACAGACAAAGAGCAGATGGCTCAGCATCACAAAGATTTCAGACAAGCTAAAAAGGAAGGGGAAGCGTTAAAAAAATAATACAAGAGCCTGAGCCTGAAGAAGCCCATCTGCTCACAGATGGATGGTGAATTCATTTGAGGTTGTTATAGTCTTGTTGCTATTTTCGTCGTTACAGTGTTTCGCAGAAGGTGGGATGGGGGTTAATGGTGACATGAGGAGAGAAGTGAAAGTAAAGGGGGGCTTCTGTTTTCCAGCTGGAGACAGGCAAGCAGAATGCTTTGTTGCCAGCACTGCCACTGACATAATCACAATTTATTGCTGTCATGTGGTTTATTGTTAAATAATGATAGTCACTCTGCAGAGAGAGTGTTTCATTTGAAGCCCTAGAGCACTGGTTCAAATAAACAGTGTAAACCTTTTTTTTTTTTTTTTGGAGGCTGTTGAGTGGCACAGTGCCATTTTCTAAAGTTTGATCTTGAACTGGATACACCTCTGCCCTTCTCAAAGCTAAATTAATTTTTTTAAGTAATCGGGTGAAGTTTTGTTTGTATTTTAGTCAGCAGATGTTTTGCTGTTCTATACAAACAAGCAAATTTACCATTTTAAATTCTAAAGAATAATTAATGACTGAAATGTTTTGCTAAACTTCTTTTTTGATGCCTAAAACATTGTAAACTTCAAATCAGACATAAATACTCTAACTATAGAAATATCTTTACACATATTTGGGACTTTGTGAACAATAAATACATATGATGGGCTGTATAATGTTGTTACATCATGACATTCCATACATAAAATATGATTTCTCTGGGGAAAATTGATCAGATAAACACATGAAAGGTTCCCTGAATTGCATAATGACTCTCTCTGTTTACTTTTGATTGTAAAGCAAACAATCTCCTCCCCCTTTTGTCCCCTTTAGTCCCTCATATTCCTGGGCTGCGTGGCAGCGGCAGGACTCGGCCTTAACCTCCTTTGTTTGGCCGTCTACCTGAGCTTTCTGTGCTGCTGTCGCAAAGATGAAGAAGAGGAGACCAAGAAGCCCAATTCCTGCTGCGTCACCTGGTCAGCTGTGGCTGCAGGTCTTATCACATGGTGAGAAAATCAGTGTTTGCATTTCTTGATTTAGTTTATTTGCTTTATTCGAATGCTTAATTTTCTGTTTTTAATTGTGCAAGAACTCAAAATTTAGGCCTACAATAAGGCAGTCAGCATCTTTTTTTCTTTTGATGAATTCAGTCTTTGATCTGCTTCTGCAAGTTCTCTTTGATCTGTAAGAAATGGTGAGATAAAATTTCTCTGATAACCCTTACTCTGAACATTTTCATAGGACTTGGTTTTAACTTTTTAAAGTTTTGTGTATTCACACAGAGTACACAAAATAATGGAAGAATGTGTTTGTGTTTCATGGCATTTATAGACTAACAGACTCCAGTATTAGGGCTAAAGTATGGCCCCATTCATCTTTTATCAAACCTAGTGATTCCTTGGCATGAAACATATCCCACAGACCTGCTGACCATTTATTTTAATAAAAGTTGTAGAAGAAACTGATGTATTGTTTGTAGTGTGGGGATGTGGACATTTGTGCTTTCCATCCAGCAAAACAATAATCTTCACCTATTTTCTAAATTATATGGAATAAATAGTGCAGACTACAACTAAAATATGTCTAGAAAAATGCTTTGAATTTTTTAAAAATATCTTGTGTAGAGCATAACACAATAAGAATAACACACATTTCATATGCAAACATAAAGACAACAATAAACTATACTTTCTTTGTTATGCATGGATGGACACTGTTAATGGCTTCTTTTTAGTCTCTATAAGCTGCCAGTGAAATATTTCAATAAGTTCAATGCATCTATCCTGTAGAAACCAGGGATAATCTTGTCTGAAAAAGTACAAGATTTAAACTACTTTCAAGATTTGGATAGGTATGAAAAATGAAAATAGTTCAGAATAATATTTATTCCTCTGAATACCACAATTTCCCAACTATAAGCTGCTATCCTTTCACACGGTTTGAACACTGTGATGCGGGTTTCGAAATGCTGGATTTCCATGTGTTGAAGAGGATAGTACAAGCGAGACAGCGGTGTTATTGTGAGCGACAACGGAAGCGAAACCGAGGAAGTGTGTGTGTGAGGCCAGGGATGCCTACGGGATATTTTCAGAGGATACAAACAAAAACCATCACCGCACCTGACCCACATGAACACAACCACATCCCCAACGTGCATCATCGGCATGGCACACTAAACCAGCACAATACACCTGACCCCTTACAAATCCATTCCACATGCGCGCTACACACAAGGCACTTAGAAACAGCAACATTGCACCACTCACCTGACGGTCACTTTCTGACCTACATGAATAGGTCACCTAAGAACATCTGCCCCGCATAAGGTCTAATGTACATAATGCAATGCAGGTACACATGCATGTATACAGACCCATTCAATAAATTAGAATGTTATTAAAAAACCCATTTATTTTAGGAACTTTGTCACTGAGTGAAACACATTATACTGATCAATTACACGGAGATGGATGTTTGAAAGCCTTTATGTTAATTATGAAGATTTTCCACTTAAAAGGAAAAATGACATTTAAAATAAAAAATGTGGGCATTATGAAAAGTGTGAGATTTCAGCAAATCGAGCTTTGCTGAAATCTAGAGCTAATAGCTTAGCTGGACTTTCCCCACCAAGTTCAAGGAAATCAGGATGGCCAACATCATTGGCGTGATGTTGAGTAGGCCACTGGATCCAGCTTCAGATTTTTGTTCCTATATTTGGAGCATAGATTAGTGTTTAGGTTTCTCTTAAACATGGACTGTAATGCTGATGATAAAGTTTAAGAAACATGTGGACTGATTCAGCACCAGCATCAGCAGACCGGCTGTGTTGGTAAGATGGGAGTGCTCAAAGTAGATAATTGAATTTATTACCAGGACTGAATCATGTGACGCTCATCAGCTGGTTGGAGATATTAAATTAAAACCGAAGAATTACGAGCACTGTGGGTTTTTAAGCTCATTGACAAACACAGTGGTGTGTGGCTGTGCAAAATATACTAAAACTCTCATCTAAAGAGAGAAAAATTGGGGAATTATGGTTTTTTGGTTTACATATTTACCGATGTAAAGTTAAATATTTGAATTTAAAAAAATACTCTTTAACATTTTGTAAACTGAATATGAAGAATCCAGACCACCCAGACATAATTGCTTGATATATATATTTGTATAAAAACACGATTAATAAACTTAACTGAGTGACACAATTTTTTTTCAGTGATTTCCGCCTTTAACGATTTCATAGTGGCTGCAGCTCATGCCAAGTGAATAAGCTTTCAATATGTGCATTTTATTTATTTCTGTTTGTTACTTAAAGTGTCCTAAATGTGTCACTCTCCTGCTCTTCAGAGATGCATATTCTAAAAATCCAAATGAGAACAGTAAAAACAAATCCCAGAGTAAATCAGGACAAAATAAGTTGCTTGGAGACAAAATTCATGTTATTGACTTGTAGTCTTAATTCATTGCCCCCTGGTGTCAGATTGTGTTCTTGGCAAACTATGAATGTTTTCCCGTGTTCTTGTGTTACTACATAACACTTTTATGTCGTTCTTTGGGATTTTATATTACAGAACTATAGAAAATGGTGCATTTTGTGAATTTCAAGACAATTAATACATGGTTTTGAAAGAAAAATACTTGTAAAAATCTAAAAATTGATGAAGTCCATTGTGACAAAAATACCTCAGAATACACCGGATAATATTGCCCACCATAGTTTAATTAAACATGTACTGATCAAAGTTATTAATAATAATGCTCATGGTAAACAACACATCCTCCATTGTTTTGTAGCATCTTTTCCTAACTGGGTGCTACGTCATGCTGATCAGATTTCTTACTGAAGAATTTAAGGAAATTTTTATGAAAAACCACAGTCTATGGCAGCTAAAATAAGTAGACAATGAAACAATAGACCAAAACATTACACCAAGATGGGGTAGCTAAAACAAAGAGGCAAAGCTCACTGTGAAGCTCTGTAGGGCCGAGATAAGCTCCACATTTAAGCAATGATTCCTTGTAGCTCTTATTCAAACTGGCATATTGCTTTTCCTCAGGGGATTTAGGATAGTTTCTAATGGTACGTTTATCTTGTAGTGAAAATGAATGCATGTCTCTGCACCTCCAAACCTGAATTTGATTGATCATAGTATCAGCATAATTAAAAACGAACCCTCTGGAATTTGATGCAGATCTCAACAACTTGATTAAAACGGGAATGCCTCATCTGTCTTGGTTGAGGAACCTTGTGTGTACAATTATTATTAAAAACTGCTGAGGTCTTGACCTTAATTACCATGTCCTCTCCGCAGATGGAATATTTTTGAGGATTTTACTGAAAGAATACAGCTTTCATTATGTTTGAGGTGCTTTTGCTAATCTGTACATACAGAAACTTGCAAATGTTGAGGTTTAAATCTAATCGGCGCTTGTTGGTATCAAGAACCAGTAAACAACCTCATGATTGAGGTTGCATCAGTAAAATATTTTAAATCCGGTTTCAGTTAGAAATCTTTATCTGTTTCACAACTATTACATAATGTAGCTATAAAAAGTTGCACTCGCTTTTCTATCACAGATAGAAACTTCAGTTACTATTTATTGTTATTTAAAAGGTGTTTTCTTGGCAAGACTTAATTTTACAAATTACGGTAATTAAAGTCTGAGACCAATGATGTTGGAAATCAACAATCCTTCATCTAAATCCCAACTCTCTCAATTAGAGGCAGCCCATGATGGATGTTGCTGCCAATTGTACTGGACACCAAGCTTGACAGAAATTGTCTTCATGTAAATCCTATTAGTCCAGATGGTTCCTCTCTTTTTAGCCTTTATTTAATTCTTGACAGCTATTTTCTAATGATATGTTGAGATAAACAGTATTTGGAGAAAGTTTATTTACCACTGAAATTTTACCTTTGGTAAATATAAACAATTACCGGTATTTTATTTCCCATTCAGTTATACAAATATGTCACACTTCAATAGCAGCATCCTTCAAGGGCACATTTGAAGACTGATCACATAGAGGACTCATCCAAATGCAGCTTTCACATTTGTTCTTTTATTGTTAATATAAAAACCCTAAGTACTCACAGTGTGTCCTTTGGCGCCTCACACACCCCTAATTCCTTGTGCGACTGCATGAGTTTGGCTGACAGTTGACAAGGGCACAGAGAGGACTGTAGTGTGTCTTACTTAAGTACTTTATCACATTGCAGTACAGACTTCAGTGCATTTTCCTGTCGTTTTATGTCATAAATAACACATAAAATGCATAATGTCGCATGAGCTTCACTTGGTGGGTCTGATTTTCATGTTCCGTTGCAGTGTTTATTGGCAGAAGATAAAAGTTATATCTATTGTAGTTTATATTTCTTGCATGACTCAGCAACATTTCATATTCAATCGGCCAGAAAGCTACAATCGCTGCTCCCCTAGTATTTACTAATATTGTACACCTTGAATGGACTAGCTTGTCAACAAATGAGCAATTTTCCCTTGAGGACCATTCTATTCTATTCTAATCTATATTTAAAGACTTTCAAATAATGCAAAAATAATATTTTCATTTTGAAACATATCTGTATTGATGTTTTAACTGTGGAAGAGTTCACAAAGTAATATTGAGTGCAAAAGGCCTGATTTTCAGTCCGACCTTTCATGTATCTTGGCATACTCTCCAGTGAGCTAGTGCTGGAATTTAACAGACTTTTACAAACCTCTCTTAAATTTTCTAAACTTTTACATGACAAGATTGTTCATTAATATTTTTTTTTAATTATTATTATGTCCACACCTGAAAGCACTGATGGTGCATTTGTTGTAATGAATGGGATTATTTTAGAATATCACAATCACAAGTTATTTGCAGTAAGACACCTTTTTGGTGTGTGTCAGAGACTGACTCAGCTCATTCCTCTTAAAAGTAGTAACCCCTACAATCTGCACTTTGTCGGTTTGCTGTTTTTCCTACTTATTTCCCTAATAGTTTGGACAAAACCTTCAAATTGGGTGGTTTATCTGCAGGAGGTCAGTTAATGAGAGAATGCCTTTGCCTCAGTAATTAGGAAAATAGCTGCTGTTTTTCTGCTTAATCCAAACATAGCTTCCAGTACAATTATTATCAATTCTGCAGGATCAGTGGCTTCAGGTGATTTTTACACTGAGTCTAAGTGTTCAGAAGGCTTACCTAAGGTTCTCCCTTTAGTACTGACCTGACCCAATCTTGGCCTGTATCTGGTGCATGTTCCCACATGGGATAATTATGGATTTCTACAGGAAGAGTTCTGTTTGTGTTATCTGACAAGATAAGCTAGTAGATCCAAAACCTCTGTAACTACATAAAAGAATATCAAAGCCCTGGGAGTGTTTTTGGGTTTTTTTTCCAGTAAAAATGATCTTTTCCTTATCATTTTCTGCGCTCCAGCTGAACAAATCCGACCTATGGATTGTTGCGTCTGCTGACGTGGTTTAAAATCATGCAAACAAATTGTGTCATTTGGGGAGAGGGTATTGTTAACAGGTTTCACATTTTTGTAGGTCTTAAATGAAATGCATTACATAATGGTTTACATTTGTATATTTTCTTTAAAACTGTCAGTAAATGAGTAGATTTTTGTAGGTAGAACAAATCAAAATATTCTTAAGGTTCATCACTGTGCAATATTTGTACTTTGTACAGGTATTGCACACACCCACACATACACCCAAGGGAATTTAGACAGGCCAGTTAACATAACATGCATGGTACTGGGAGGAAGATGGAATAATTGGACATCAAAGTCCTTGCAGAAGGTCCCAGGCCAGGAATTGTAACCAGGACCTTCTGACTGTAGCCTATATCCACAGGCAAGGGTCCTGTGGATATAGAAGACATCAGCAACTGTAGAACTCTGCTCAACTCATTAACTTATCAAAGACTTACCTGTCCTTCCCCTCTTTTCTCTGCAGCATCTCTGTGGGTGTGGGTTTCTATGGCAACAGTGAGACCAATGATGGTGTTTATCAGCTGACCTACTCCCTGTACAATGCTAACCACACCCTGGGTGGTGTAGACAGCCTGGTAAGTTCGACACTGAATCACTTGTATTGATGCCACACAATTAATAGCTTAAATTGCTTCACAACAGAGCTAGAATAGACAGAAAACTCTTGAGTAGTTTTAAACTGCATTTGAGGTAATTTTGATTCGCTCAGACACACTTCAGCACAAACGCCTGAGCAAGGATGAAATCTCAAAAGACTCAACTTACTATGTATTTAAATGTTTTCTGGTGTTTTTTATAGCTTTGATCTACTGTGCGAAAATTGACAGCCTGTCAACACACAAAAAGCTCACCTCCGGCCACTGTAGCCTCAGTGGAAAACAAAGCGTTGCACTCACTCCTGTTTGTCTTGTGTGCACATGATGCTATTTTTACCCAGCCATCACTCAGATGTCTAAATGAAGGTTACAGCTTCAAAATTTCCTATTATAGTCAAATCAGCTTTTGACTAAGAAATATTTTCCCACAAAGCTATGTCCCACAAATATGGCTAAAATTTATATTTGTAATATAAGGTCTTCTGAGCTGTTATTAAACAGAGCTCTTAGAACTGTCTTCTGTTGTCTGGAGAGTAAAGTATAACGTGGTAAAAATAAATAGGAAGTATGAAATTTTTTAATGTTAAATACATGAATCCAGTCCAAATACTTTGGAATCACAATCTGAAATGCATTCTACAGTTGATACACACATGCACGCCTTCATATCAAGTGGTCCATTAAAATCAAAACCAAAATACTTCAGATTTGGAAGTAAATCTGCAAGGCTTCTCATTGGGACACAGACAATGGGGAAATAAAAGTTAAAATCTTTGAGAACCATGTATTTCTATTTATCCACCTAAAGATTAGACACTGATTTGTGACAGATAATACCATTAAAACAAATAGAAGTTTGCATTGGGGGTCTGAAAACTTTTGCTGTTATTCTGTTTTGTAGTGGGGGAAAGTAACTTTAATAGTGCTTTCCTTCTTTTGGTAGTTTATAACCAGCAACTATTCTGCAAAAGTGTCTTCCCAGGCATTGACCCGGGGCCCTCTGGCTGTCGAAGAGCGGGGATTAAGTCTCCATCTGTGTTAATGGAGATTAATGTGCTTCTGTGAGAGCTACTCAGTGCTACGACTCAAAGCGGCCTTGGTGGTAAACACTTTGCAGCGAGAGTGAAGAGCCTACAGCACTCTTATTTTGTAGCTATTTTGTGTCATGTTAGGACATTTAACTGCAATGGCGAGGAAAAGTGAGCTGAGATTTTATTAGAGTTTCAGTCCCATCTTCCTGGTTATTCATAAAAAATGAAAACTGAAAATATGTTTGACAAGTTGAGCTGATGCCTTTGGGATTAGTTCCCACTTTATGAGCATTAACCAGTAGAAGCCACTGATTTACCCCACTTCTGTTTTTCATATGACTGCATCCTAAGCTTGCATTAGACAGAGGCATGGATCTCTTGCATCTCCAAATTGCGTCCATTGATACTAAATATCGCCATTGAAATTTCTAGACTCTTCCCCCATTTTGTCCTCAGTGCCACTTAAGCAAGACACGATAATCGTTACCACATAGTCTGTTTGGGATTTGTGAACTTGTGCAAACATATGAAAGGCCAAGGTGGCCTTTATTTCTCACGTGCACACATAAGAGTTTAGTCCCGTGTGTGTGTGCATGAGTGAATTTGTTGCATGCAGCTATAGACTGTTAAGGAGTCTAATTCTTGAGTTATACAAAGAGCCCAGTGTGCCGCACACAGCTCCCAGTCTCCCCCCACCTAATCAACCATGATCCCAGGAGACAAAGCCCTTTGATTTGGAAGAACAAGAAGCAATGCTAGGATGCCTGATTGGCAGAGTCGGGAACTGAAATCAGTATTGAAATCTTTTGACAATGAGGTCCAAACTCCTTTCTGGCCCACACAAATGCCTTTTAGCCCAACTCCAAGAGAGTTTAGAAGAGAGTTAGCTCAGAGAAGGACAGAATAAGGAAGAAAGACTGTTGACTGTTTGAGTTGAGACGGTGATTAGTTACGGTCTGGAATATATGCTTATCATGTGTCTATCTGAGAGTGATTTAAAGAAATCCCCAGCTTACATCATCTTAAACAGGAATGTTAGATCTGGAAAAGCCATGATTCTTTCTATTCACTGTTAAAGGATTGATGTGACATTAAAGGAGTTTGGCCATGTTCATAATAACTCTTTTGTTTGAAGATGGGTGTAAGTAATCGCCCAGTAGACTGGGTTGACGTCTGGGTCATTCACTGAGTATTCAGCTGGAATGCAAATACAAGCTATATGTTCCTTCACACTGTTTTTTAGCAATTGCATAAAATAGAGTATGTATATTTGTTAGGATTATAAGACATTTCTTGCTCAAGAGATCAAACTTTCCCTTGTCCGTCATGGATGATCGACCATTAACAAAGTAAAGACAGAGCCAATCAGTATAGAGAGGATGGTGAAACTGAATTTTCAAGATGCTAACTGGAGGCCTGCTATAATTACCAACAGCCTTGGCTTTGATATACAGCTCAGTCTGCAATGTATTTTTCCTGCTTATGTCACCACCTTGACTCTAGTTAACTGAACTGTACCACAAGGTGCAGCTTCTTTATGTGTAACCCATAGTGGAAGGATAACTTCTCTTTTTGAATTCAGGACTAAAAAATTTATTTACATTGGGTTTTCAGCTTTGAGTAAAAGGAGGGATCATGATCAGGAGAGGCTTTGCTTTCTGTATGTGGCATATAAATAGATCTTGATAAAACTCAACTCTGAACTAGTGAATCTAAGCTTTTTTCTAAGTTGAGGGTCATCTTGGACATACCTATGTTCAAAACCTAGAGAAAAGCTTAACTGAGCTGCTCATATATTTGCCTAACCTTATTTTTAATAAGAGCCACTGCATCCTCTTTCTATTTTGTATACTTTAAGTACATAAATAGTGGGATGGATTTAAAATAATAATTGTTCCCAAGTGGTAGGTGCGTTTAATGAAACAGTGTACCCACTGAAAAGAATCGGGTGTTAAAATAAACTAAGATGTATATACACCCAAATAATTTTTTTTATAAATGTGTCCCAGTGTCTTCTGCAGAGATACACAATATATGATAGATGTGCATTTATGAACTCTGTGTTATTACATGAAATAGTGTAAGAAAATTGATTTACAGTGGGCAGTGGTGTTATAAAGCTCATAAATCACGTACAACAAATTCTGGTAATTTTTTTACACAAAAACATCACTTGGGAAAACTCAAAAACGATTGACTTAAAGCATATTAGTTTTTCTTCAAGAAACCCTAACCACCCGTTATGCTAATTGAAAAATAACCTCTAAAACTTTCATCGATAAGTTTCAGGCAAAAATAAAAACATAGATTTTTAGAAAGATGCACTGCAAGCCAATGAGACTGGTCTATCTTCATATAGGACTAAGCTGCCCAAGTACTTCCAACCCATGTTCCATTTCATGCTCCAACTCCCACATTCAATATTAAATGAGGAAGCTTGGCAGTAAAGCCAACACAATAAATTAAAGCTGAAGAGAAGTATCAAGCTGTTTCTCGATTTCAGATTCAATAACGCTGAGAGGAAAAAAATATTTTAAAAAATCTAGTTTCAGTTCAAATGTCTCATTAAATTGTGTTGCTCATTACATTTTATCATCATTCTTTTCTTAGGCAAGAGTAACAAGAGTTTGTTCATCATTAGTTTGCCCAACATTTGACCTTATGTAGAAATGTACCCATATACATGGTGTCAAAAAATCCTTTGTGTCCACATTTGCCTATCAGATATATAATAACAAATTAAATACATACTTAAGGTATCATGGTTTTTACACAAAACAACATTTTATCACGTATTAGGGAACAAAATATAAATAAATGTGACACAATGACTCCACGTGAAAAGCAAAACTTTAAATAAAACCCATTTATCCATCTTTCTCAAATGACCTTCAGCCAATATCTGAATTCATAATGTTGAAATACCCTTTTTTTCCAGCCTGAGGTAATACGTCATTTATCCACGTTTTGTCATCTTGATCTTTTTCTCCCTTTGGCAAATAAGCGTCCTCCAGTAAAAAAACAAAAAGCCTTAAACTAAACTGCAAAATGTTTGTGTAGAAAATATGACAGGAAAAGAGGGCTTCTCTGTGGCCTATAAACATCAGAGTGAGATAAAAACCGGGCTAAGAATCCTATCTTTAAGATCGGTGCACATCACTTACACAGTGAGGATTAGACCCAGACAGAGAGTAGAGATTAGTCAGATTGGCTAGTTCCCTAAGGGTTTCAGATAAAATTCTCATTCTCACACAAGCAGCAAGGATCAGATACATTCCTACATTTCTGCATCTGCAATTTTCATCTCCCCGGTCTGCAGAGGGAAAAGTATCTGGGAATGATCAAATAAACTACAAAACACTACAACCTTGAATATAGCAGCTGTACTTTGGGTTGTCTTGTTATTTATTTGTTCAGTGGTCAAAGGATGAAATGGAAACAGAAAAATAAATGTTTGATACGAAAATTGATTTCCTGTTGTACTGCATCACATCTCTGCTTAACATTAGCCTATATGGAGAGAAGAATTAGAAACTGTATAACAGTGGCATAGCCATTAGTCACCCCACTGTGTTTTATTTGAGCAAATTTTCTTCATCCATCCATTAATCTGGTTTATTTGGGGTTGGGTTGTGGGGGAACCAGTGTGAGAAGTGAGATCTAGACTTCCTTCTTTCCAGCCACTTGGGCTCGCTCCTCTGGAGGAATGCTAAGGCATTCCCAGGCCAACTGAGAAACATAGTCCCTCCAACGTGTCCTGGGTCTTTCTCTAGGTTTCAGCCTAGTGGGGCGTGACCGAGCTTCTCACCCTCTTGAGAGCCCAGATAACACATCAACTTCTTCTAGACATGATCTTGCTTATCACAGTGATAAGCAAACTGCAGTGGGTCCTGATATCTACTTACTTGCATAAGGTGGGCGAATATGACACCCAGAGGAGGGTGGGATGTCTGTTTGGTTGGGGGTAGCTGAAGAGGAGGGTGATTAGTTTGTTCCTGAACTAAATCTGTTAAAGACTGTGTTCAATTCATCGGCTCTGTCCAGAATCCCATGTATCTGATCCTCCTTTTGCTTGGAGGCTGTGATCTTCTTCACCCCTGACCAAACATCTGACCAAACATCTCTGACATTGTTCTTTTGGTCTCTTTTAAAATGACATTCACCAATAAGGACTTGTGAAGTCATATTTGTGGAAGCTCATTGGTCACTAGCCAGCCAGCTCATTTCCTTCCTCTTTATTTTAAGCTTCAGTTTTTCTTTTTTTTTTGTTTTTTGTTTTTCTTTTTATAAAGTGTGGTTCATGTTGAAGACAAACCCAGTTAATTACTTCCGACCAACCTGTCCTTGTTTCAGCTTCAGCAAACAATATCCCCGACAAACACAAAAACAATATATGTTGGCACCCGGAGCTGAATGGAGGCATGTATTACCCTTTTTAATTATCAAATAGCAGGATGTCTCAGTGACTGCTATTTCTCTACAAACAGCTTCTCCCCCTGAGCAAAACATATAGCAATTAACTACCAAATTGATGGGTAGTGTTCATAGAGTATATGTTTACACCCATATGTGGGATAATGATGTCCTTGGCAATGGATTACAATAGTGTAATTCATCACATTAAATGCCTGAGCTTTTGTTGTTGGTTGACTTAGAAGACCATACTTTCACCTCATCGAATGAATCAGATGCTGTATGGTTACAGGCTTAAATAAATATACAAAACAAATGGCTTTGTAACAATAATTTTTTTTTAATTCTTTGATTGCAAAAACATCAAAACCACTATTTCACCTTTAAACTCTCTAAAAGGTGTTTATTTAAAATAGACACCAACGCTTGGTGTTACATCTCTCCCACACTGTGCCTTCCCTTCAGTCTCGTCCACTCTTTAACACAGAACCATCTCATTTTTAAGATCATTCTGCCTTTATCCTTTTTCAATATTTCTAAGGCTGAAGGAAGTAGTCAATAATAAATGACAGCTTGCAGCCCCAGCATCTCTTATAAACTTGAAGAAATGTTTGCACAGTTTAAAAATACATTAGATGTGGCAAAATTATGTTTCCATTTGATGTTATCTGAGATGCTATAAAATTTTGTAGACGTGTACACATGCCAAAGAGCACATTAATAATGATATTTATTTTGATGTTCATTTTAATTCTGACTATTGAAATTAAAAATATGCTCAGGCATCACAGTGGCCTGAACCCCCCCTGCTCAAATACAGATAGTTTTATCCTGAAGGGTTTTTCAAGTGTAACAAAGGAATGACCCCACAGGAGCAGCTATTCATCGGGTGGTTGAGTGCACTGCTACAAGCAACAGAAAAATCTATATTTAGACTTTTGTCCTCTCTGCAAGGGAACAATGTACAGCAGAACAGTTCAGTAAGAGCAAGAAATAAAACTATTAGAGCTTTGAGTTTGTATGGTTTAGGATTGAATCTTCCTAAATAATATTATATTTTGTTCAGCAATTTTTTATTTTTTTTTTTGCTCTTCTTTTCTCCAGGTGACAGGCACAATGGGCAACATGAGGACTGGCCTCCACCAGCACCTAGCAAGGCTGGATGAGATCTTTGCCACAAGGGGCGACTACGTGCAGACCTTGCAGTTCATGCAGCAGATGGCGGACAATGTGATCAAACAGCTGCTGGGGCTGCCCGACTGGGACCAGGCCAAAGTGGACCTGGCGACCATCGCTGATCAGACTGCAAATATAGAGTACTACAGGTGAAGACAAAGCCAAAAACACATGTCTGGCTCATTAAGTGGAGGGAGGGGAGCTTGGGTTGTTACAGTGGCTTACAATTGTTGTTATATCCTGTGACATTTTCTACATTTAGGCATTTTCTTGGAATTTTATTCAATTTACTAATATTAAGCAGTGGATAATTGTAAACTGAAGGGAAAATGATACGTGATTTTCAACACTTGCTTTTCAATTCTACTTTGCTTTGTGTTGCTTTATCACATAAAATCCTAATAAGATACATTAACATTGCTGGTTCTAAGATAAAATGTGAAAACATTGTTTATGTTTATCATGGTAAGGCACTGTATATGATAAAATGTCACCTTTTCACACCTGAGAGGACATATTCAGAGTGTGTATCTTCCTTCAAATTTAAAATTCTGACTCTATCCATGAATATTACACAAAGTTGCTGTATAGGCAAATTTATGCAGAGGGCAAAAGTTGAGCATGCATTTTGAAAATGCAGGTCCATTACAGAACGTTTTCAGGATGCAGCTATTTGTGTCCAGAGAGTGAGCTGCATCTTCATACTCTGATGTCCATGCTAGGTGAGCTGTGAGGAATTTATGTGAGGAGACTTCCAAGCATGAGTCAAACTCCCTACAGACCAGGAATGAAGCATTACATGTTTATGAACATTAAATCTAGATATAGTCCTTTGGTTCTTAGAGAAGCAAATATGATTCACCATATGATATCAAGTTTCTTTTTACGGCTGCAATCCCTGAGCAATTCAACCACACAATTATATATCTAATTTATGGGCTGGGAGTGAAATCCAGCATGTTATGACCCGGATATATCACTTTGTATTGCATAATGCATGATTATACATGGATGCATCACCCACTTATTTAAAAAGTGGCTCTAACATGGAAACTAACTTACCAAGCACAATGTGTGGAACTCTAATTATTTGAGATTATTGGCCATTCTGACGTCAGTCAAAAATATTAACAGTTTTCAGAATATTTGAACCTCGTTATAGGATATGACTATTTTACAATACAATAGTTCAATATTACTTGGACTCTTGCACGTATCTTGTGTTATTGTTTTTTGTCACAGACATTTTAGACCATCTAATTTTAATATCATATAACAAAAGTTTGAATAAACTTAAAAAGCAGCTTTAAAATGATTTTTTAGGTTAAAAAAAGGCATCCTAACTAATCGCATCCAGGCTTGAATACTGCCAGAACTTAAGAATCATAAAATATTATT
The DNA here is from genome assembly GCF_002775205.1 of Xiphophorus maculatus. Taxonomy (NCBI): domain Eukaryota; kingdom Metazoa; phylum Chordata; class Actinopteri; order Cyprinodontiformes; family Poeciliidae; genus Xiphophorus; species Xiphophorus maculatus. The sequence goes on along the minus strand of NC_036452.1, from coordinate 12,822,117 downwards.
TTAATGATTCTTAAGTTCTTAGGTGGTGGAGCAGGGGATGAGCACAACCCACATAAGGAGGCCTTAGTCCTCAACGCTGCTGATGCAGGTTTGATTCCCGGCCTGATGACCTTTGCCGCATGTCTTTCCTCTCTTTCAATATCCTACTTTCCTGTCTGAGCACTTTCAAATAAAAAAGGCCACTCGAGCCAAACAAAGAATCACAAAATAACTCAAACAGGAACTGTCTGACAGCATGAGGTAGGCTGAAGAATTTTAAGAAGTAGCTTAAGTAGAAGGTTTGTTGTATACACTGAGGAAAGCAGCTGCTATTACCTTTTCATTATCTCTACAGGTCATGGACCTTAAATATTCTGTCTGTTCTGAGATCATTTTTAGTCACAGGCCCAGTGGCCTTTCAGCATTTACAGACATGCTGTATGTTTGTATTGATCTCTAAGGTGACTCTTCTGCTTTGCAGATAAAGTAGTCCCATGCTAATAGGGTGGGCTATCTTGGTGGACTGACACTACAGCTCTCATTAGGCTTGTTTTCAACACTTCATCCAGATAAATAGTTCCTGGAAGGTTTTATGTGTTTACATGAATGTGTAAATGGACGCACTGGTACCGAGCAGCAGCATTTCCAGAAATCGTTTCGTAATGCTTCGAAACAATTTAGATTGACTTACAGCGCTGATGTAAAATTCTTCGAATTCACTGAACCTTTTCACGTTTTATGATGTTACAACCATAAACTTTTATGTATTTTATTGGGACTTTATATGTTGGACCAATGTAAAGCTGTTCATATTCATAAAGTGAAAGGGGGTTGATGCAAATAAAGATCTTAAAGTGTGGCTTTCATTTGTATTAAGCCCTCCTGAATCAATACTTTGTGCAACCTATGCGAGTTTGTCTCTCCTAGTGCCACACATTTAAAGAATGGTCTCAAACTCCAGTCCTCAAGGGCCAGTGTCTTGCAACTTTTAGATTTCACTCTGCTTCAGCAAACCTGGCTCCAGTATTAGCTCATTAGCAGAACTCTGAAGAACTTGAGTGGATGCTCTTGAGGCAGTTTAGCTTTTAATTCAAGTGTGCAGGACCAGGCAAACGTCTAAGAGTTCCAGGATTGAGGACTGCAGTTTGAGACCATAGCCTTAAGGCACTTGGTTGGACTGGATTCTACGTATTTAGGGCTATCTATCAATAAAAACCCTTGAAAATGCATAAACATTTGTAACAGGACAAAACTTTTTTGTTTGCAGCTTTTTGTAATAAAGCTTTCACATTTTCCTCCCTCTAACCAAAAGTTTCTTAGAAAACACTTTTTTTGTGATGCTTACATGAACTCTCTCCACCCCCTCATGCATCTGTGCTTTCCCAGTCTGACTAATTGGATTAAGGATGACAGAGGCAAACACAGTGGCACCGCAGTGCCTCCCATGTTGATGCATCAGCTTCTCATGCTTTACTCCATCAGTGAAGGAAAAGATTAGACAAGGGCGAATCAGTGGAAAGGTGGAGGTGAGGGAGAAATGAAAGGCTAAGAAAGATAGGGGAGGCTGGGATAACATGAAGATTGGGAAAAAGATTAAACAGAGAGGGGGAGGAATAAATAAAAAAAAAAATACGTACATGAGAAAATCTGAGGTTTTGTTGAGTAATGAGAATGCGGGGTGGTGGGAAGTAAGTCAAAAATGGAAGAGAATATCAACACACTGCTGAAGAAGGATCAGAGCAGTGGAGCAAAATAAACCCTGATGGGAATAAATAGACAACAGCGGCTGACAGGTAGGATAGATTGATAGATCTTAGTGCAGGAGTGAAAAGTGTTTTCTTTCTTATTTTCATCAGAACATTCAGCCATATGGATTCAAAGGGATTCATAATTAACCAGCTGGACAGATTCTGTTGTGTACATCTGCAACTTGATTACTATTCACAGAACAGATGGTTTTACTAAGGAAGACAAAGCTGGTTCTCAAACACACACATTCACAGGCCCCTGCTATGTTATGCATGTCTACTAATGTGAATGTTCACATTCACATCACATGCCCTCTTTCGTTTATCTTCCACATCTTACTATCTAACAGACCCAATAGAAAAATGTCAGTTTTTTTCCAGTTTAGACTTTCTTTTTGTATCTTTGTAATTATGCTGGCAGATTGTGTTTGAAAGTTTAATCAGACATGGGTAACTGCATGGTTTGAAAACATTTTGGTTTCTACATCTGCTCAAGAAGAATCGAAATCCATTTGTTCAAATAACTGTTTCTGCTGCTCTCTATGGAAACCTGAAATCAGCATGTTGTCTTGTGTTTGAGCAGGAGCATAAGCTTAATATTGAGGTTGTTATTGTATTTTATCCCTTTTATTTGTATTTCCATCTATTCATTTTACTGACTTTACCAATATATGTTATTATTCCACATATTTACTAAAACCTGCTATTTTTCCCTCCTTAAATTTCACAAGGTTATTGTTTTGTTATGCGCTATTCTGACTCTAACAAATTTGAATACCTATGCTAACTTTTTTAATGCTGTCATTTTCAAATGGTTATGGATACTATAGATGTCCTTTGTGAACATATATTTCCTTAATATGCCCATTCAATAGGTAATAGATAATCAATCAATCAAACTTTATTCATAGAGCAGTTTAATGCAGTGAGGTTTAACACAAAGTGGTCTACAGAAGGCAAAATCAATCTGCAAAGCACTGATAAGCACCAATGGCTTTGATTTCAAGGGGAGGCTACTGTTCTAACAATGTTTTAGCATATTAACTCTCCATTTCTTGTAAATGTGCTTTTATTTTGAGCCACACATACCATGATATTTTGGGGGATGGAGAAACAATAACCTTTAAAGACCTGAAGTGTCTCTTTAAGAAATTCCCATTGTATATTTCTACTGACATCCATTCACTGGCAGAAGTTTAATTGTTTTCTTCCGCTTGTGTCTCAAGATGGCTAACCTACCTGTTGCTCCTCATCCTGGACCTGATCATCTGCCTGCTAGCCTGTCTGGGCCTGGCCAAGCAGTCACGCTGGCTACTCACCACGTAAGTCTACATGCACCTTAAAACGGCTACTTTTACATGGTCCATCTTTTTGTTTTGGTCGTGTGTGTTGTTCTCTGTTTTAAATGGTAAAGCACAATCAGTAAGATAGTATGAAAAGCTCACTATATAAGCTACATAGCAAAATGTGAGACTACCCAACTAGTTAAACAGAAGCCAAATAAAAGGGAAAATTGTTTTCAGCTGTAATTGCAATGCAAGTTTAATTTGCTGAAATGTTAGAATGTCAGCACACAAAGTTAACTTTGAAAACAATCTCTTACAGATTTTAAATTCTATAGTTATATGTAGCTGCATTAAATAATATCTACATTTCATAATCAGTGGAAAGTCAAACTGATTGACAACTACTGTTTTTTTATGTTGAGGGAGTTGATGGTCAACATACCAAAACAATTGTTATCTTTATGGGGCATTTACTTTTTCACAAATGATGATTTGAATAGAGTTTTTCCTGTAAAAATTTAAATAAGATCTGAGGGCTACCAGCTGTTGGCACTGTGGTCTCGCAGCAACAAGGGCCTGGGTTCAAATCGCAGTCGGGTCTTTCTGTATTGAGTTTGCATGTTTATAACGTAGTGTAGGGTGCAGAAAAAAAAGTCTAATGAAAATGCATTTAATGTAGCTGGATCTTGAAAGGATATTCAGTGCATCTCTAGATGGAAAGAAAGAAAGAAAGAAAGAAAAAAAGAAAGAAACTTATTTCTTGTAGTAGTTAAACACACTACTATCGTGATAAAGTTGCTTAATTACATATAATATGCAGCAGAGGAAGAAGAGATAAAAAGAGGTTTGTAATGATTCATTTTAAACTGGGGCAGATCACAGGAGCGGGTGTGGGGTTTCTATATCTTCCCATGGGAAATATTCTGTGTACAAGGCAGCTAAGCCCTGGATCATATCCATGTACAAACACGGCTCAGCTTGCCCCGTCTTATTTGACCGTTTGCCTTTCAGTGCTGCCAGCAGGAGGCTGAACTATCTCAGAGTGTTGCCGTCTCAGTGGCTTTGCTCTACAAATTGAACCAGAGAGCTGTGAGGAGATGGGAGCTAGGCCACTAGATGTTATCTACAATATAACTTCCTGAGAATTGTTATTCCACTTAAACACTTGACCTGCTTTAGACATGAATTAGAAAATGTCTGACAGAAGCAAACATGGCAGATGTTTGAAGTGTCATATGGTAGACGATTAATTATTTAGCTTGGTCTTTTAAAATGTTTTTCACATTAATATTTAATGGATTTGATCATGTAGAAGTGACAGGAAAACAAATAGATTTCTGACACACATAAATCTATGTATGTCTTCTCTGTGTGTTAAGGCACAGAGTAGCCTTAACATGCTTCTCTGTGCATGTTAAGGCTGGCCCTATAGGTTATTATTGCACTGGAATTATGTGCTAGATATCAAGTTTGATTTTTATTCTTGGCGTCTATTGTTCATTCTGTTCTCAAGAAGGCGTTTTCAAGAAGACAGTAAATCCATTGTGGTCTAAAATGATTTGACTGAATGCTCCTCTGTCTTTTTTAGGCAAAGTGGGCTGAAGTAAACTTGCCCTACTAACCACAAAGACCCCTATCCCTCCTCCCACTTTACCCTTTAACCCCAACACAAACACAAGGCGAGTTAGTGTCAAGAGTGCCTGCCGTCCCAGTGGAGGCTCTCCTCCAGTGGAGTGGAAGTGGTTGGAGCCAAATTACACTCTAGAGGGCTACTAGCTCCTTGTGGTGCTTTGAACCGCCTGATTGGGTGTTGCTGAGACATAGAGAATAACAGCTTTGACAAGACTTTCAACTCACATGTGAAACAGGGAGGGACAACCGTAAACTTTGCTGTAAACTTTATCTCTTTTTTTTAAGGTTGAGCCTTGTTCTTGGAGGTGTAGTAATGATTAAACACTGACATAAAACTGACATGTCAGCATGTGAGCACATAAGAAACCTGTTGGTAAAATTATATCTTACCCATTTTATTACCTGAACTTTATGGATCGAAAGTGCATCCCTGAACAGAAGAACATCGTTAGACCGGTTATGATCAATGACATACAGGAAGGCTCTTTGGGAAGAGTAATAAGCAGCTTTACAGGGGAAGCGAGCTCTCTATCAGTAACCTTGAGTGTCCATTCCGTGAGCCATCTTGCACTTTATAAGTTTGATTAAAAGCAACAGAACTAAAGCAAAGCAGACAGACCATTTTAACATATCTTTGTTCATCTCTCAGGAACGTCTCTCTGCTCCTGTGACTCACCCTTTTAGTCACGAATGCCTATTAAAACCTCTTTGCTTAGTATAAACTTTAGTACTTGTAAAACAAAACACAAATTGTACATATCAAGATGCTTCTAAAGAGAGTATCTGCTGAATATGTGCTGAAAACATTTATTTTTCATTGCACTGTAAGCGCAGATCCAGGGCTTAGGATTTTTGTTTTTCTAATTTAGCCCTACTTTGTACTCCACAGATTTAAAGGGTTAAATTGATGAAGAAAAATGTCCAGAGTTACTTTTTAATTAAGTTTCTAGCCATCCAGCTGAAGTTTTGGTTGAAAGGTCTGAGCTTCCATATGCTACTAAGCCAACATTTGTAAGCAAACCTTAATACTGTGTTGTAAATTGCATTTTTTTTGGTATGGCTACGTCAGGTTTTGTATGCATTGGTAGAAGAAAATGCTCTGTACTTTGTAGTCTTTATGATTGCCATCTTGGGTTTGTAATTTTGGAAAGGAGAACAGGTTCAAACCACAACTGTTAAGAAAAAACTGTTCTTTTAGCTACATGAAAGCTACAATATTCTTCGTTTTGCCACAACTTTAAATATCCACACATTTGGAATTGGTGACGTTAAAAAATGCAACTTTTGAAACATAAATGGACTTTTCTTTTAGAGGTAACATGCATAGGCCATTCCAGAGAAAAAATTATAAAATAAATATGTATATTCGCCTCTCATGCATGTGTTTGCATTTTTCATCCTTTTCAGTTGTCTTTTCAACCAGTACATGTCCATGATGCTTCACAGAGATGTGATTTTGGCCTATTGTATACAATAATAATGACCTTTTCTAAGTCGTGTGTCTAAGTGCAGACTGGAGGAACGGCAGTTCTTTAATATTCAACGAGTCACCGAAAGATCTAGCTGTGTTCCAACAGCAAAAAAAATCAAGTCACAGGTGACAGGTTTTGAGATGGTGCTCAGAAGGACAAAGAGCGAGAAAGATGTCATGCAGCTTTGGAATATTGGTTAATCAAAGAACACCAAAACATTAACCTTTAAGCAAATTTCCAGATTTTAAGTTTTTCTCACCAAATTCAGATTTTAGATGCTTAAAATACCTATTGGTTTATGTAATATTAAAAGCATAAGATGCCAATCCCATTCCATCTTCACAGGGATTGCAGCTTAATAAGGGAAACTCTGACATTCCTCTCCCAAGCGACACTGCAGCTTCATTCAGGGAGATCCCAAGATATTCCCAGGTCAGAAGGAAAATATGTCCTTCCAGCAACTTTTGGGTCTGCCCCAGGGTCTCCTCTCAGTGGAATGTGCCTGGAAAACATCCATAGGGAAGTCCCCTCGAGGCATCCTGTTCAGAAGCCCGAACCAAAATTTCATTTTGAGCTTTAGTGCATGTTCCCTTACAGATGACTGAGCTTCTCTTTCTTTTTCTAATGCTGTGTCCCGCCGCAAACAGTGGAAGCTCATTTCAAAATTTCAATTCAGTTCAGTTTAATGTGACTTTTTTTATTTCAACGGGGAATTAAGTGTTGCTGTCATATCGATCAAGTATCTTCAGAGTCATTGTGGATGCTGATGCTGTGGTAGAACCAGAGGCTCAACATTTGGTCTGGGTTTCCTTTATAGCATCTAGAGTCTAGAGTGAGCTTTACTGGGGCGGTTGAGGAGTCTAAAAGTACTTTCTTACCAAACAGAATTAACTCAGTAAAAACATAATTACTAGCAGCATAAACAGACGTTTCAGACGTCTACAACCCAATTAATGCTTTCCAGCAGTTTCATTTTTTTATTCCAAAAATTAAAAGCATCTCGGGCGTGCCGTGGTGGCGTAAGGCATAGCGCGACCCGTATTTGGAGGCCTTCAGTCCTCGACGCGGCCGTCGCGGGTTCGACTCCCGGACCCGACGACATTTGCCGCATGTCTTCCCCCCTCTCCTTCCCTGTTTCCTGTCAGCCCACTATCACATAAGGGACACTAGAGCCCACAAAAGACCCCCTGGAGGGGTAAAAAAAAAAAAAAAATTAAAAGCATCTCTAGAGTTCTTAAATATACGTTTAAGTAGAAAAAGATGAAAGGAGAAATACAATGAGACATCTTATTTAGGGGTATCAATTATTTATTGCACGACTCACTGAAAAGCAATTTCAGGCAATAGTATGTGGAGTGTTACAAGCAACCCTGTGATTATAAATATCTGAAAGTGCATTTTGGATATGTATTGAGAATTCTAAGAATTAAATCAAAAATATTTATCAAGTCTACCTACTAGAATTTGAAATGGAGATTTGAACTTGTGTTCCTTGAAACTCCCTCAGGTACAAGTTTATAGTGATCTCTAATTTTAATTCCAAGAATAATTCCTTGTTTTTAGAGTAGTAAATAATAATAATGAAAAACTGTAATTGGAGATCGGAGCGTGGTCTGATTACATGTGATAATGACCTTCCATACAAACAAGTCCTGTGCTTCTTGCTTGAAGGTTACTTTGTTCTTTTTTCACCTCACCAAAATAATTATTTATCCATTAATGATAAAGGTTTATTCAATTCTGGTATGAACAGTTGTCAAGTACTTCTTTTTCTTTTTAGGATAGAGGAAAACCTATTTTCTAATGTGATTTAATTCATAGTGACTGGTGTGCATCCACCATTGCATCATTTGCCTTGCTCCATGGGCTTTTGTGACTATTTCACTGAATCTGCTTTGCTTGAGGTTTATACCCCATTTAATGCTTTTCTGTTGAAGTTAGGGAAGCCGTTTGACTACCAGAGGAGCACAGGATTCAGTTACATAGCATCGCTCCCTCGCTCGGCTAGAACTCGACCTGCTGGCACTGGAAGGGCAATCTGAGGACATTTTTTCTCTTGTCCACCCATTCAGTGTAACACTTGTTTAAAGCCGGTCTCATACTTCAGTAAAGTCAAATGTTAATGGTTAGATCGATAAATCCTGGCCATTTGTTCATAGAACTATTGAAAACAAAGCTGCAGTCATTTTTGTCCACTGTTGATCTTTTAGTTGATGCAACAAATAACCATTTTATGTAAATTTAGGATGTCTTAGAAGCGTCTCCCCACAGATTTATCGGCACCCCTTGAAATAATTTGCAAAAAGCATTAAAACAAATCAATAATTAAAATATTTTTTTGTGAAATGCTAGATAAAGTGCTGTGACTTTTATTTATTTTTTTATTACTTTAAGCTCAAGCTCTGTGGAACGTAGTTGTGTATTTTTGCCCACTGCCGGTCAGCTGACTTTTCCTCACTTACAAGAAAGAATGAATTCAGTTGTTTGAAAATATCATCAGGGTTTTAGTTCACTGAAATGAAACAAAATTTGAGCATCCGCGCGGGTGATGAAAGTCCCATTCACTTACAGGGCCATAATGAAATGCGGGTCAACGGAGCGGAGAAGGACTACTGACAGCTTAGTCGTGATGCTGCACTTACAACTTCAGAGACATTCATGTGGACGCCAATGTGTTTTCCAATGTGTAGGATAGTTATCTCACTTCTTTTCTTTTCTTCATGGCCCAAACAATTACTGTCTAATGGAAAATGGCGAAAATAAATTTAAAGTTAGTCACTATTACCTGTTAAATGAGTTGTTAAATGTCTTCTGACATAATAAATCAGAATACTGTATACAAGAGCCAATCTTGGGCCCCATGACAACAAATTAAATTGGGCCCCCCCCCTTCACAGCTGCTTTTACACTTTTTTGAGTCTATCTGACCCATCAAAAGCATTATAATTTTAAAGGCTTGCAACTGCCTTGCTTTCGTTGGTCCAATGCTGAGATTAGCACAATAGTCATTGCTAGTGAATTTTACAGTCCACATACTGCATGCAAATAGGCTGCTTACATTTTATTTTATTATTAGTTTTACCTTATTGAAATGTCTCCCCCTACCAGCAACAGTCACAGGCAATGTGCAAAATATACCTGCAGTTATCCAGACTTCTCAAAAAATGCTATGTTGTTGTATTTTGTTCAAACGGCAGAATATAAATCTAAGAAAAAATATGTTTTCTCCATATTTGTTAAAGCTGTCACCATATTGTGACAGTTTGTTATGAAACAGATAATCTGTGGAAAGATCAATTTTCTCCAACTCCTCCCTGAGCTGCTATTGCTGGCTAAAGTAATGCACAGTTCTGACCAAAAACAACCAATCAGATCCAGGAGTATGCTTTTAGCATTGTCCATCTACATCATTCAGTCACTGATAAGTGTGCTAATGGAAGATTTTATAAAGATTGTTTGAATTTCTGTGAGTAGTAAATAAATACGTTTGTTGTGTAGTTGTAAAAAGAGCAGAGAGGCAGGAAAAATCCACACAGATTGAACACAGTGTTACTCACCTTTTTCACTGGGACAGGGAGGAGAGGTTATGCTGGTATTGCCACTGCTAGTTAACATCACTTTGTGTTCCTTTGTGGTGTAAACTAAGGATTGAGCATACTGTTTATAGAAATGCACTTTAAAAGAGCCACTCGGTCATTGTTCACTGAGGTTGTTGGCTTATCTGCCTTTGATTTATACAGGTACATCAGTTCATCTGTGGCGTTGCGCCGAGTCATGCTGCTGCTTTGTGTCCCTGCAGGATGATGGTGTTTGGCGTGCTGACACTGATCCTGAGCTGGACTTCTCTGGGCGCTGACCTTGCTGCTGCTGTGGTAAGATGATTCACTTCCTTCCTATCTGACTCACAAGCCGTACAATGAACTGGTCATTACTTCCAATACCAAGGACAAAGTATAATGAATGGTGTTATCTGAATTTCTGCATTTGCATTTGCCCTTTAGTGTTTAAGTGTGTAAATTTAACAACACATGTGCACTCCTTCCAATCTCACAGAGCTTGAGGTATTTTAGAAGAATAGTAGTTTAACTCCCTACATGTGCGAAGCTGGGAGAGACATACCCAGAAAAACTTGCAGCTGTAGTTGCTGTGAAAGTTAGCGCTACAGTATATTGACTCAGGGGATTGAATTCAAATACAGGACCAATTTTTTAGTTTCATTAAACCTAGAGAACAACCAACAAAGAAGGCCAGACTGCAAATGTAACATTAAAACCCAGCAAAGCAAATGAAACAGCACAAAAATACAGAGCAAAAAGTAGAGGTACTACCCTGACAATGATGCTTTAAAAAATAAGCATGGTAAATAATGACTAAAACTGATCGATGTATTCAGCGATAAGAAGCATAAGATTGTTGCAGTCAGTATAATGAGTTGGCTCTTAGTATTGACAGTAGAAAGATCAGATTTTTCATTTCTGATCAACCTGCTATTGGCCAGGACTGATCAATCTAAAAATCTGAAAATTATGGTCATCAGACAACCTGTCTTTGCATCTGTGTTTTATACAAAGTGAAATTTCTTATATGCCCATTTCCTGCTGGTAAGAGCCTGACTCACCATATCTTAGGCAAAAAATAATGCTTCAAATACCTCAAACTGTGCATTTAAGATGGTCTTACACTTATACAACGAACTGAAAAATCTGCTTCTGTTGAGGAAAACATATTTCTTTACCACTTTTAAAACATAGTCATAAGAATGACTTTTGTTGCTTCACTTTGATTATCCCTCACCACCTGATCTACACTGAGGAGAAGTAAAATCCTGCTGTGTTCATTGTGGAGACTCTGCCTTCGTTTGCATTTCTGAGGATCTTTGCGGGTGGTCGCATGCTGTTTGACACACATTTTCGTATCACCTACTGAGAGATGCATGTATATCTGGTTGGGAATATTCAGATTGTAGGCCTTGTGTAGTCTACAGTTGGATTATTGCTTAAAAGGATTAAAAATATATGCACAAGGAATAAACCCCTTTAGAGAATGTCTTATTATAGGCTGTGTGTAGACAGAACTTTGCATTCTCAGAGTTTCCCGTCTGTCTTCTTGGGAATTCTCACACTCTTGCCCCGCTGTTGGAAAGCTCCTTGGTATCCCTTGGTTCCAGCAAATGGGCTGCGTTTTTTTTTTTTTTGTTTTGTTTTGTTTTTTCAGAGATTCAGCTCACTTTATCTCATCTGAGTGTTTGGGGCTCATTAGTATAACCCCCAGAGAAGGGTAAGCTATTCGCAGCATGTTTGTCCTGAGCCCTTGGGACATTTAGCATTCAGATAGCAGAGTTGAGATGAGACTGCCGCTCATCACTTTTATTATTCTTGCCAGTGCAGGTTTCTTGTTTCGCACTCTGTGTAGTAATAGTTGTTGTGACTGACAGAACTAAAAAGTGGTGCTGTCAAGATGTTGCAGTTTGAACCGCAGCATGGTTATTTTCTTGTTGGTGTCAGGTAGATTGCCTTGTATTCAACATCATTGCTTTATTCTTGTGGTGGTTCTTCAGAAAACTACGTATTAGCAAATCAACACAAAAATAATTCCTTGCTTTAAATTTGTGGTTTTGTTTGCTGTTCACATCTGTCAAACATGTTTTTGTTTGTTTTTGTCCTTTTTTTAGGGCACGAGTGATTTCTGTGTGTCACCTGACAAGTACGTCATGGGTCAGACAAAGGGTATCATCACTGCAGGTCAGGCTGTGTATAAATAAATTAATAATAATATAGTGAAAAAATGTATTGTAATCAATGTGTGTTTACCAGGATAACAAATATTAATGTTTTCTACAGATATCGTCCATTACTATATTTACTGCAACCAGACTCTTTCCAACCCTTTTCAGCAGGTAGGAAATATGCTACAATATGAAGCAAAATACAACTTTATTAGAGTACTTTGCAGACATGAGTTTCAACTTAGCACCTTGAGTACATCCACTCTAACATCACTCTAATGAAGTGAATAATAAGATCTTATGTATGCAACCATAAAATAAAGTAATCACACCATAATTTAATAGCTTTCAGAACCAGTACCAGTACCTCTCAGTAGACTTTATCAGACTTTATTGTGTTACCATATTCTTGAAGAGAACAAGGTCAAAGGTCTGGTAAAAAACAAGGTGTGTTTTTTTTTCTGAGAACTAGAGAAAATTTGTTGGGACATCTCCTCCTAGGAACAATGGCAGCTAAATGTTTTCCACCTCAGACTGGAGATTCATCGGTTGAAATTTTATGGCCAATTTCCTGAGTCTGATTACACCCAGACGTGTGTAATTAAGTAATAACTCAAACAGAACCTGTTAGAGAAAATAAACTTGGCTAAAAGATCTCAAACAATAAAACATTACATCCTAAACTGAAAAGCAGAGGAGAAACAAAGTCACTATCAATCTATAAACAATTACAAACCCTAAGACTTTTGAGTACCATTATCCATAAATCAGAAAATATTGAGTAGTGATTTACTCCGCAAGGCTGACCTACAAAAGTACACCAACAGCATGAAGAGAAATTGTCCCGAAGGTCATAAAAGAACTCAGAGACGTTTAAAGCTATGGTGACATAGGCTGTTGTTTGGTTCAGGGGACGGTTCCTCTGTCACACAAAACCAGATTGGTTAGGATAAATAAATTAATTCATGATTTAATATCAGTTTTCTGTAATTAGAAAAACAGTTATCTCAGGCGTTAGAGTTTAATTGGTTTTTTGGAACATATAAATGTGGCATTTTTGAGGCATTTTTTCATGGCAGTAGACAAAAATATACATTAAAAACAATTTATTACAGCACAAACACTTGCTATACGCAAACAAAAATTACAGTTCTATTAAAATAAAATGTACATACTCATCCAGTTCTGTTCTTTTAGTTTGCTGCTCTCTTCGGACTTCATTTCTCTGCCCCTCAAGCCTCATCTTTGTCAGCCTCTTTTTTTCCCGTCCCGTCCTGTCTGCCTGAATCACGTCCTGACCTCGGCTCACAATCGCAAGACATCCATCTCTTTCTCCTAGATTGTCCCTCTTTCTTTTGTTTCTTGTTTGCCAAAGCATGCCTAAGTGACTCAAAGCAGCCAAGAAAATGAGTATGAAATTGCTTACTTGATGAAACAATTTGATGGAGCAGAGTCATGATTCCAGGGCATATCACTTAACTCCCTGAGCCTATTTCTGCAAAATCTGGCCCAACATAGCTCAGAGCTTATTATCTGGCTCTTGACGTGCCCCTCAGAGTAGCAGTACAGGGCAGACAAGCGTTGCACACCTGGTAAACAAGCTCTCTTCGCTGCCACACAGATTGCAACCACGCATAGAGCTCATAAGCAACCTGGAATGGCGGAATGGCCATAACACAAGCATTTCCTGATTTGTTTAGTTTTTATTCCCCTTTTTTGTAACCCCAGTCAGAATTACAACAGCAGCTCTCCGTGAATCTATTCATCCTGATACATCTTTGCTTTGGGCATCACTCCTATGCTCATATCCTCTTTTTATGTTTCCCCCCTCTGTCTCTAAACTTTCATCATCCAGTTTTTTCTTTCTTTTTTTCTCAGATCAGTTTCATATCACCTAAAATAAAGACAAATCCATTTCACCGAATGTAATTTTCAGCTGGGGGAAGTTGAACCACAGACCATCATGTTTTATGGATGTATACTAAAGGCACAAAAAAAAAAATCAGACAAAAATAATTACATTTATGGATACCTTTGGTAATTGACCGCATCCTGTTTCAATTTAACATTGTGCATCCTGCCTGGGGGTTTCCAGACTTCCTGTGTAGTTTGACTGATTGTAGAGATAATGTTTTACTTTAAAGAAAGATAATATATCACTAATTTATGGTTATGCTTAGATATTAATTTAAAAAAAGGAAGTAAGGGTGCAGTATTTGAAGAAAGATGAGAACTGAAGGGTTTTGTGCTTAATGTGGAGGTTTGTTCTGCCCTCTGTTGGTAAAAATATAAACCCACATTCCTGCTGTTGAGGTCGTCATATTGCCTTTCTGACAGGCATCTTACAGTAGCTCAGAGAGCAAATTATTCATTCACAGTCAAAGGTTTACCAATCTACTTTAGTAAACTGATGCCATATAATCTGCTCCATAAATTGGTCATAACTCATCCACACTTTATTTATTTGCCATTACATAAAGAACACCCAAATATGCCCAAGTTTTAATCATTTTTACACTCAACACCCATATTTTCATACATATTTGATTAAAATTGTATGTAATAGGCTACACAAAGTAGTACATTGGGGTGAAGTGTCGAGAAAATGTTAAATGATTTTTTATAAATATCTTACAAATATTTCTACATAAAGAAAGACTTTAATTTTTTCCCTTGTTTCATGTTTTCAACAAAAGAAAAATTAAACTGGTTCAGTCAAATTGGATGAGGAACATCTGTGATTAGCAGTTTCTAAGTTGGCCCCACTAATTTGTTGTTAGACGTAAGTCCGAACTTTGACTGGACCATACTAACAAATGGAAATACTTTTACTAAAGCCATTCCATTGCATCTCTGGCCAATAGAATGGCTAAGGTAAAATTAACCTTAGCTTTGCATAGTGTAATTTAAAGTTCATTTTCAAATAATTTTTTTTTTGTTTTTTGTTAAAAAAATAATGCTAAGTTAAAATTTATTTACGTTGTTTTGGTTTCCCCACTTAAGTTGATACTTAGCTTAGCATGAATGGTATATTATTCCAAACCAGCAGCTGAAAGCTAAATTGTCTATGTTATGGTCCTAGCTTAATTTCGATTTGACTGCTGGAGTTTGTGTTAATGCTGTTAACCTGTTTGGATGATTCATTTTTAACACATTAGCACACATGAGGTCACGAAATAATGAGCTCATAAATTGCTAGTGTCTGCAATTACTGAAGTGTAAACATATTTGACTTTGTGCAACATGTTATCAATTCTAACATGTTGCAATTCTAACATAGTGACAGCATCATGCAGCTTATCTTTTTTCCTTTATGCTGTGGTAATCAGACTGCCTCTCTGACTTGCAGTTAAATGTCTTTTATCCTTTTCAGCCTCTGACCATCTTCCAGCGATCCCTCACCACTATGCAGATCCAGATCCAGGGTCTTCTACAGTTTGCGGTGCCCCTGTTTCCCACCGCTGAGGTACTGCTGTTAAATTGCTTGATCTGTTTTATCAGAGACTTGTTCCTATTTAAATGATTGTGTTGACATTTTCAACAACATTGTCTCTCCACACAGAGGGATTTACTAGGTATCCAGCATTTGCTCAACTCCTCTGAGGCAAGCCTGCACCAGCTAACGGCTCTGCTGGACTGCAGGGGGCTCAACAAGGTTTGTTCACCACAGTCTAATTGGCAACACAGTATTACAAAGTAGGCCAGCTTAGAAATAAGTGGCAAAACAGGATTTGAGCATAGAATGAATGTGGACCCTGAATAGCACAGAGAACAACAAAAGAAAAATCTCTATTTTTTCTTTTAAGATAATGTTCTTGAAACTTTTTAAAGTTCTTTTTATTTCCTTTTGTGTTTTATTTAAAACTATGGTTTAGGACTGTGATTTACAGCCATAAACATAAGCTTTATCATTACTATGTTATGCAGTGATATGTTTTCCCTGAGACAAGCGAGCACATTGACTGTGATTGCTTTTCTGCTGGGAATTCAAACATGGTCATGGGAAACTGCTCTTCATTGGCTGATCTTCCTGCTCTCTATTTGACCTCTTTAGGACTACCTGGATGCAATGGTGGGGGTGTGCTATGATGGCGTGGAGGGTGTGCTATACCTCTGCCTCTTCTCTATCCTTGCTGCCTGTGCCTTTACTGTCATGCTTTGCGCCATTCCCAGGGCACTGAGACAAATCGCCAGCAGGTCAGTTTGTTCTCAGGCTCACCTCACTGCCATGAATGCCCCTTGTCTGAACGTTCAGCACATATTTCTGTGGCATTGAACATTTATTTTTTGCTCAGATAAGGAGATATTTTACAGCCGGAAGGTTTGTTTCTCTGTTTTCCTTTTTTGTTTGTTTTGATGTGTAGAGAACGAGATTATGATGACATAGACGAGGAGGACCCTTTCAATCCACGGGCCAGGAGGATAGGCTCGCAGAACCCCAACCACACTAACATGCACAGCTTCTGCAGCTTTAGCAGCAGCATGGGCAGCCAGAACAGCCTGCACCCGCCCGCACCGACCGTCTCCAACCCCCCCATGTCTGAATACATGTGAGTGGGAGAAAATGTAGCTTTGTTCGTTGCAGGAGTTCACTTCTTTAATCATCTTAGTTGTTTTATGCAATCTTTCTTTGTTGTTTTTGCAGGAACCAGGCAGCTCTCTTTGGTGGAAATCCGCGGTATGAGAATGTGCCTCTGATTGGACGAGGCTCTCCACCTCCCTCGGTGTGTTGGGTCCCAGAGACCAAGTCTTTTATATAATGTTATATCCCTAGAAGCACATCACTCACTGACTCAGACTTTATTTGTAAAATTGTCTTTCACAACATTAAAATGACAAAGAACATATAATTTAATTTCTTCACGTAATATTTAAGTCCTCTGCATTTATTTTATCCCTGGTTAAAACATGGAAAAAATCTTCATTTAAATTAATTTCATTTTGCAGCAATAGAAGCTATTATTTTAGCTAGTTTACTTTTTAATTGAGTTGTACAAGATAATTAAAGGTGTAAAGAAATTCTGTGATTTATTATTTATCTTAGTTTCAACAACCTGGTAGTTTAACAGCAGTGTGTAGACCTTTTACATCCAGCGTAATTGTATGTGGTGAGATACCGAACCTTTCCATGTTGTCAACAACTTACAGGGAGGAGAATGAATATAGTTAATATTTAATTTGAACATACCACCATTTAACCTCTCTCAGGACCTTTTTTCAAGAGAAAGTGATGCAGGACTTAATTCTTTAGTTGTCTCTGAACATTTTCCTCCTCACCGATTTATTTCACACACTGCTGGGCTAGTTTTCCCCCGTTACATCAAAGGGATAAAAATAGGAACGTTTTGAATTAAAGTTTCATTAGGCGCAGCCTCCTTAAAAACATCCTGAAGCCAGGTATACTTGGCTACAATCATAAGTGCATTTTAGATCAACTTCCATTAGAAACAAATACATTTTCACACAACAATCATACTATTTATATGCTTTTTTACATTATATTTTCAGCAAGACATCAAACGGAATATGCAATGTTCTCTGCCTAATTATTTGTTTCCTAATTAACACCAGTAAATAATACACTTTTAGATTTTCCCCCATGACTATAACTGTGCAGAACCATGCAGTCGTCTTCAGCTAACTGCTTCTTTTATATATTTTTTTTTCTGCGTTTGTTTGTCATATGTGTGTGTTTGTATTTTTCATTTCTATATCCCCTCTTTCTTTTATCAACTTTTGGAGATTTACTCTCAGCCGTATAGAAATCCAGTAAGTCTTTTTCTTCTTCTCCTCAGGATTACCTCCTTCCCACTTCCTTTGTTGTACAGTGTCTTCACTTCTGTATCACTTCATACCACTTTGGTTCCCTGTGCAGTTTTTCCTGTTTGGCATGGCTTTCAAACCTCACTACTTGTCCTCATTCCTGATGACTTCTCCTTTCACCTAGAGCAGCGTTATGTCTCCCCCTGGTGTTCGCAGGGTGGTAGCTTCAACACTGCATGAAGTCTTGATTCAGTCACTGTACTCTACAACTTGAGATGAGCAAGCAGGCAGATGCATCTCAATAAATTAGTATATCGGCAAAAAGGTTATTTATTTTAATAATATAATTAAAAATCTTGAACTCATTTAGATTTATTACATAGAGAGATGAAAAATAAAATGTATACACTAAAAAATGTTTTCGTAAAATATAAAAATGAGCATACTATAAACTATGACTCTGCATTGTACAAGAAATGTACCAAATGCAAAGTCTGTTTTGTTCTTGTTTCTCACAGTGATACTGTTGTTAATAAACCAGATATTGGCACTTTTAGAGTGAAATACTACTGGAAAGGTGGAAACCAGCATCCTCATAAAGCTTGCCAGCAGAGCCCAGCATGAAGTGTTGTAATATTTCCTGGTAGATGATGGCACTGATGTTGGGGTAGATAACGTACAATGAACCAAAAGCAGCAGATGGCAACACAAATCATCACCAGCATTAATCTGTATCTCAAGTAACTTGGATTCTGTGGTTCTTTGCTTTTCCTCCCAATTCTGCTGTATTGTATTCCAAGTGAAGTGCAAAATCTACTTTAATCGGAAAAGACATTTTTCCTCCCACTCAACTTTTCATTAATATTTTTAGTTCCACTACTTTGACAACAGCCAACTTCATCATCAATTAAAGTTTGTGGCTTCCCCTTATTGTTCGGGGAACCAAACTACTATTGAACAACTGTAAAGTCATCAGTCATCACCATGATTGTGTCAGGCATAACATAAATCTTTATGAGTTTTACTTTTTTAAATTAAAAACTGAAATTGAGTAACTTTTTGAAGCTAATCAAATTTATTGAGAAGCACCTGGACAAACATAATTTATTTATTTTAATGAGTATTTTCATTGAGCAGAAATTAGGTTTGTTGGAGTAACTAGGCATATTCCACTGAAAATGCTATCTATTGCTGACTTTGTGGATATAAAGTTTCTTTTGTTGAGGATAGCAGCTGGTAAACTGTTGCTATTTGCTGCCTAGAGGAATTAAAGGTTATGTTCTAGCAGAGACAAATATACAATTGCTAGGAAACATTTGCAAAGGACTAAGCATTGCAAAAGATAGATTTTCAGTGGACCACTTCTTCATGTCTCTTTCCTTCTTTATTTGTTCCTCTCTGAAGACTTGCCCTGCTCTGAGCGTTCATGTAAAATATTTCTGTATATGTCTGTGTTTGTCTTTCCTCCACAGTACTCACCTACGATGAGGGCCACTTATCTCTCCATGACTGAAGAGCAGAGCAGACACTTTGGAAGCGACTTCCAAGCCTAGGCTTCGGTCTGACATCTGCGAGGAGGGAGCCCGCAAAAGAGCAGGAAGCAGCTGTTGGATGCATCACAGAGGACAAACTTCAACGTCTCTTCAGTCCAGAACTCCGGGCGACCTGTGAGGTTTCAGGCCAAAAGAAAAAAAAAAAAAAAAGCCAGTGCTGTTCTTCACTACAGTGCCTTTCAAAAGTCGCCATGCCACTTGATCTTTTGCATGTACGTTTTGCACTACAAACAAAAGATTTAATATATCTCATTGGGATTTTTTTTTGTAATAGACCAACACAAATTGTGACTCATTGGGAAGTAGAGTAAAAATGATACAAGATTGTTAGGATTTTTTTCAAATACAAAATGTGCAAAGTGTGGCTTGCACTTGCATTCAACCCACTAAGGTAGCTTTTTCCTGCAATTACAGTTGCGAGTTTTTGGTTTGTGAAGAAGATTCAACTCTTACAGATTTCTTCAACAATGGCTTCCTCTCCCCACGCTTCCATAAAGAATCATTTATGAGGTTCATAAATCCTAGGTGACATGTTAACAGTTTCTTGAACCCAAGCTGTGGATGTCTGCAACTCAGAGTGATGCTCTTCTAGATCGGTTTGTAGTTGCGTGATATTCCTTTCCTTTTCACACGGCTGCAGGTGACTTTTAAAAACAACTGATTGTGCTAGGTTTTATTTAGGGCTATCAAAAACAAACAAGGCTAAAATCTGATGCACACCAAACTTATTTATGTTTTCTTCTTTATTCATTTATTTTTATTTTATTTCAACTTCTAAAATTGTGTATCAATTTGCTTCCACTTCTTGACAACACAGTATTGGTCTATGACATTAAAAAAAACAATCATTACATTGAAGCTTTTGGTTGTAACAAGATTTGCAGAAGTTCAGTCAGTATGAGGACATTTGCTAGGCACTGTATTTCAAGGTCCAACCTTTCACATGTTTGAAGATCTTTCTTAACATTGCATTAGCTGTTCTGTAATTGTTCTTTGGTTTACTTGATATCTAACGAAAAGTTCAGAAACATCTTGAAAGACCAGATTAGATACTTTTCAAATGAAGATTCTTCTGCTTGTCGCTCTGTGAAGCTTTTTTTTCTGACTTCTCACAGCTAACATCTGGATATTTAAAGATTAACTCATAAAAGTAAAATCTGAAAAAACGAAAGATTTTATCTCCTGATATGCCACAGAGTTGAAAGTTGTTAAGCACAAACCCAGCACTGAAGGCACACTGCAGGAGGTAATGGTGAAGAGCATTTTTTTTTTTTTTTACATTCTTACACAAACAAGCTTTACGTTCCAGAAACCGAAAAACTACCTTGAGACCTTCGCTTTTGTATATAATGTGTAAAATAACATGCTATTCTTTTTTTATTTAGAGTTCTTTAAATTGTGTGCCATTTTTATATATTTTTTCTAGTTTTTGTGGCAATATCACACAAGATCACCCTTTTTTCTGTGGTCTAAAACGTCATTAATTTTTATTGTGCATATCTAATCCAACCAATGCAGATCATAGTCAGGTAAGCAGTGCTGTTCTGACTACGATTATTAAAAAAAAGTGTTTTTTTCTCCCTTTAAATCCAGTCATTCAAACAGCACAATTTTATTGACTAATTTTTTGTAAGAATTTAATACAGGCAGTGTTGATTAATAGTATTTTTTGTAGCATGTTACACTGTAAAGGCACTGAGTGCGGTGCTTAATTTTGTGTCCCAAAAATTTTGTGTCCCAAAACATGAAGTCTAATTGTGAGTTGAATAAACCAGTTTGAGTACAATGAGTGATGAGTCTTTGTTTTGCTGTTGGATGAATAAAAACAACAAAAATAAAACACAACTAGAAACAGAAATATATTGCAATGTAAGCAAAATATCTAAGAATTAAGGAGAATAGGTTAACCAACAGAAATCTCTCCTGGACTTTCATGGTCTAGGATGTCAGAACATCGAGGACTGATGAATGAGATTTATTATATACTAGAGCGAAACAATATGTCTCTCATTGTACTGGAAACGTCTCCTAGGTCAGACTGACATTGCATATGTATGGTAGGGATCCAGGCAGATGATTCACACAGGTATGTAGGGCTCTGAGGTCCTGCAGCCTTGCTGTGATTCAGTCTCTCCATCTGACTTCACCTGACTGAGTTTGCTCATCAGCTTTTTCCTGGTGAATATTCAGTATTTAACATAGACTAAAAACTAGTTGCTTATGTTTTATGAAGTTAATTTAAAAGGAGTCCAAAATAATTTGAGTAAATAATGTTTTTTTCATGGGTCATATATTTTTTACTTGGACTGGCCGTCTGTTAGGTTGAAACTAATCTGCACTGTGCATTTTCTTCCATCCAGCAGATGTCAGTGTAGTGTTGCTAAAGTATTACTGACTATTAATCTTACCAGGTGTGGAACCCTCCTTTTAACATAGCACAATAAAACCCTGAAATAGTCAGATGTTGGGGAAAAAAAAAAAACACTTCTTCATCAGGTGGGGCTCTATTTTTGTTTCGCTTTGTTGGTTAAACATTAAATTCTGAATTAATTAATTCAACAAGTTATATTATGATATTATAATGTAATGTTATTCTACACATTCTTCAGACATTTATGGCAAAGCTTTTGGGTGAAGAGTTGCATAATCGGCAAATTGTGGGTTGATTCCAACTTTCACCCATGCACTGATGTGACCCTGGGGAAAGCAGGGTCACATCAGTGACCCTGTGTGTGTATGTGAATGAGAGTCAAGAGTGAAAGCTCTTTGAGTGGTCAGTAAACTAAGAAATTGTTGCATAAGTTCAGCCCATTTAAACACTATTCCAGCAGGAACAGTAACAGTTATAATTGAATCATGAACACCATGTGGCCGGCAGTGCTGTAGATGTTGTGTCACCTCCTGGATAAGTTGTTGTTGATGCACACTTACAGTCATTTTAGTAGCCACAAAGTTCAACAACGTTCTCATGTTTTCTCCATTTGTGGAAAATGGCACTTACTGTGATTCACTGGAGTCCCATAGGCTAAGAAATTGCTTTCTAATCCTCTCCAGAATTCATTTATTTTTGTCCATCTTGAGATTAGAATATTATTTATTTTTTTCTTCAATGAGTCTACTTCCATTTGTCAGGCATGCTCCATTTACTGTAGATGTTTTTTGTTTTTTTTGATTCAGGTCTACCTGTGGCTATTGCAGGAGTTTGCAACCATTTTAATCCAAAAAAAAAAGAGTAGTTTTCCCTTCACATTCTCTCTTATAATTATGATTCAGTATCTTATAATTATGACCTGGGGTGTAATAATTATGAGATATATGAGCTTAAATAATGAACAAGTAATTTTGTTTTTACTTTGATCTGACAAAATATCGGACTGTTTTATTTTACAATCGGAAGTGTGTTACTAATGTTTACAGTAGCCGTAGCTGCCTTGATAACGCCTGCGCCGCAGGTCTCCAGGGACGACACGCACGTACGCAAAAGAAACAAACGCGCACATACAGAGACCCAGCAGCAGAAGGCAGGCAGCGGAGAGGAGGGGAGTGAAGCAGGTGGAAGTGCTGCTATCGTTACCTGACTCATTCTTCTTTTCGACAGGAGGGAGATGATTTTTTTTCCCCCCTCTCCTGCGTTTCCAAGCTGCTGCGCAGAAATCCAACATTCACGAGAAGAAGTGGGAGCGTCGACTTACTTTAACAAACACAGAGGAGGATAGAGCGCTTGTTTGGGGGGAAAAGTAACGACCAAGCATTGTTAGGTTGGTGGCTACGCGTGTAAAAAGTGTATGGAGATTCAGTGTATGTTAGGGGTAATTAGAAAGCAGAAGCCATTAGTCAGAGAGTCTCTAAGAGTGTGGTGCTTGAGTGTGTTAGGGGAAGGTGGCATGCAGGTGCCCGCACCGCAAAACGAGATGGCCCAGTGCTGCGTCCGGTGTTAAAGCTGTTCCCCTCACCTGGACCCGAAGCGAACATGAAGGACACGGGGGAATCAAAGGACCAACAACTAACTGTAAGTTTAAAAATCTCTTTAAACTTAGTTTTTTTTTACAAGTTACTATAACAATTACGAATTAAGCCTAAATGTTTC
The DNA here is from genome assembly GCF_002775205.1 of Xiphophorus maculatus. Classification (NCBI taxonomy): domain Eukaryota; kingdom Metazoa; phylum Chordata; class Actinopteri; order Cyprinodontiformes; family Poeciliidae; genus Xiphophorus; species Xiphophorus maculatus. The sequence goes on along the minus strand of NC_036452.1, from coordinate 12,798,872 downwards.
CTGTTTTATTGACATCTTTAATAATTCTAGTGTAGCTTTTGTTGTACGAATACTTGAATTGAGTGATGCATATGTAATTGTCATCTTATTAGACATTTGTTTGACTATATTAAACGGTGAATTGCACAGGTAGGCATACCTTTTGAATTTGATATATATGTATATATATTGAATGTTTTATATATATTTATATATATATATAACCATAAACAAAATGTATTATATTATGAATTCTGAAAAGTATGGCGTTCAGTTCTATTCCACTTTATTGAGGTAAAATGGTGTGTAAATACCATTGCAAGATGTTCAAGTCTTGTCATAGAATAATATTTTGATTTTTCTTTGACTAGACTATATTAACACATGAATATAGTTTAAACTAAACTAAACTATTCCGTTGTTGCTCTGGCTGTATGTTTAGATTTGTTGTTCTGCTTACACTTCTGCCCCAGTTGCAAATGTGTTGCAGCCTCTTGTGGGTTTTCTCCCCAGATTGTCTTATATTTAGCTCCATATATCTACCAATCAACTCTGCTAAAGAAATGAAGCCACACACCATGGGCTGTCACCACATGTTTTTCTGTTGGCATCGTTTATTCAAGGTTATGAACATTGTTAGTTGTGATCCACATGCAGTGCTTCACATGTCTTTTCTACCTTCAGACATGTTTACTGTGTACCCTGCAAAGTTGTGGATGATATCAAATGGGGCTGGTTATGGTTTTCTATTACAAAATATATATTTTACTTGCCACTCATTGATGAAGTGAAAAAATAACCCTGCATTAAGCTTCTCCATAGCATTATCCCTGACTTATTTGATGTGTTCCTTGGTCTTCTCGCTAATCTGGACTCTATTTACTAATCAAGTAACCTGTAAAGGCAATTCGTTGCAATTTTTTAAATATTTTTTTTTTAATATGAGTGCCAAGAAGGTTATATGGACTTCCCAATTTCAGATTTTTATTGGCAAGAATCTTTGAAAACTATTTATTTTTTCTTCCTTTTTGAGTCGGCCACTCACATAAAATCCCAATAACTGACATTGAGGTGGTGTCTGTAACATAACAAACACCACCTATGAAAACAAACTAACAATTTACATTACAGACATGATGAAAGTAAGGTACATGCGGCCACTGTGTATTTTTTCTATTTTTCCCCTGTTGTTTCTCATTATACCTCCCAATGTCATCCACTGTTGCTATTATTTCTTCAATTTCCACTCTCTCTGCTTGTGCTGTGTTCTTCAGTGCACACCTGAATTATTGAGGTGGCTGTTTCAGCTGCCTGGTCTCTCTTGTCCAGCATGTAATAAAGCTTCCACAATGTGCTGATGGAGAAAAAGCCATAGTATGACCATCTGGTGTCTTGGTCAATATGAGATATACTAGTCTTATTGGCGTTATTATAAGACATATTGCAGCACAAATGCAGCGCATTTCTTACCCTGAGATGACTTATCGACAAAAAGTTTGATTTTATCTCCTCCACTAATTCTCTAAGACTAATTTGCAATGCATTTGGATTGCACAAAATATCAGATTGTAGTAGTTGCTGTAATATTATTGTCTGAAATAATGCAAACACATATGATTGCTTGCATGCGACAATCGGCTGGCTATACCATTTCCATTTGTGTTGAGCGCCATTTGTTTATTTAGCCAGTTGGATGGACATCCACTGTCCTCCCCTGATCCAGAGCTTGTTGAACAGAATCAGGTTTCCTTAAAATCGTTCAGGCTTAGGATGCAGTACTTGTAATTCTACAATTCTCTCAGTAAATAGTTTCGCATCTGCCTAATTTAGTGTTCATATTAGTGTTCATAGCTACAATCTATAGGTCGTATAGATTGTAGCTATACAGTCTACAGCTACAGTGCTGTGTTTAATTTGAAAGTACATTCTTATCACATTAAGCCACATCCACTTACTCAAGCACAGCACCTCCTAATCTGTCAGATTAGGAATTGCTGTAAGCCTGTTGGTTAATTATAACAGATAACCTGCCAGTGTATTCATTGTTTTCATATCTTGCCACTTTACAACTGGAAATGTCAATATTTTTTATTTGGATTTTATATGATAACATGTAGGATATAATTGTGGAATTATAGAAATTACTATTTTTGACTGAAAACATAAAAGGTTTTCTCTTTACTCTGATATTCCTAAGTAAAATCCCAAGTACTTGGAATCAACAGGGTTGATCCCATAATTTATACATTTCATGGAGCAGTGTTCAAATGTTCATCACTAATGTAGAGAAAATTGCACAACTGCAAACATTGACCTGACCTGACAGAAGTACAGCCTAAAGGTTCATGGTAACTCCAAAAGAGCTGTAAGGATCTACAGGTCTGGTGGGAGAATCTGCAGATTCACCAACTGCTTTTATGGAAGAGCAGTCTGAGAAAACCATTGTTGAAAGCCAGCCATGTGAAGCTAATTTGGCAGTTTGCCACAAGACACATTGGAGCCATGGCAACCATGTGGAAGAAGGTACTCTGGCCAGATAAGAGCAAATTGGACTTTTTTGCCATGTGCAATGCTACATGTGAAAAAGACATAGCATTCTACATTTTTCTTGAGTACATAATCTCCAGTAAGAAGTGTGATGGTTGCAGTATCATAGTGTGGGGATGCTTTTCTTGTGCTGAAACTGGGACTGGTCAGATTATTGTTTGGAAGCCAGATAGACCCAAATACAAGACAAGAAGAAAACATTTTGGCTGAAAAAAGAGTTGAGGCTTTTTGCTTTGTTTGCAGTAACTTACCTTCTAGCAAGACAACAACCAAAACACAGAGCCAAAGTTTCAAACAAATTGGTCAAACCATATTCATGTAAGAATGGTCCAGTCAAAGTACAAACCTAAATACTATGGAGAATCTTGCAACTGCAGTCAAAGATGGTTTTGAACAAGAATCATCTAAGGAAGCTGAACAAATCCATTATAAAAAACTCCTACAAAATAGGCAGAGTTTGAACGAACAGAAAAAAAGCAAGCATCAAGAGCAATTTATTATGAACCATGCTTTAGTGTGTGTATTTTGTTAAGGATATATTCCTAGAATTTGAGTAAATACTGTAAATATTTCATAAAGCTTCTTTAAACGGCCTGAAAAATGTCTACCTTTAGTTTCTTTGACATGTTGTGTGTCATGCTTTCACTATAAATAGAATTTTGAGTGTGGCTATTGTTAAGTTCTCAGCAACTCTTAGTGTGAAATTTAAAATTTGTACTTTATCTTGTCTATTTTTCTAAGAAAAACCACCCTTGCCATATTCAAAAACATTCTTTGGAAACGAGAAGTTGTGTTTGAGTGATGGTTCACGTTTATTACTTGCTTACTAGGTCTCGGCCTGGTAAATTGGATCTCGCTGTGTCAATGAAATTCAAGGATAACTGAATTCATATTGCTTGCCACAGGTTGCCTTGAGGATTCGACCCCTGAGTGATGCGGAGCAAGAGGAGGGGGCGACCATTGTGGCCCACAGAGTGGACGACCAGGTGAGATGGCCATCATTTATTCTTATCTCTTTGTGCTTGTGTGGCTGATGGGGTTGGTGTGCGTTTACGTGGGAGAAAGCTCTTCTTTTTTGTCTCCTCCGCATCCCTCCTGCATGTCATGAGCCTACAGAGATAAGATATCTGTAGGGACCTGGCTAAAGCCAGGCAGCTCCTTTTGAAACTTGGTAAAGCTCAAATGTCACATTTGTTTTGTAAGTGAATGCATACGCGAGAGTGACCTTTCAAGCTACGTCAGAGAAAAATAATCCATAAGCAAACATCTAAATGTGTCACCACTCTGAATGGCTTTGGGTAACTTATATTAGCAACGAAGAGGCTATACACTATACACTATACTCAATCAGAATTTCAAAAATAAAATCTAACAGAAAAAGCTAGGGCAGCAGAAGCAAAAAAGCAAAATCAATCAATATTACAAATAAAAGCTAGCTTCTTATAAAAAAAACAAAAAAACATCAAACTTCAGAGCCGAATCTTCTAACAGCTGCGTATGTTCTTCTTTTTCCTCCAACACAGTTTAAGGTTGATTTCTCCCTTTACAAGTTAAAGTTTTTTTTTTGAAAGGACACCTGTTTTATGGAAAAATTATAAAACATTATTTGTTTAAAGAAAAAAACAACAAAGGTGTCAGTTTGAACCTTCAATTCATGTCCTCTTTTAATACTTTTCATATGTAATATTATGAACTGGGTCCAAAAAGCCCTCTAACATGGTTGAAATGGCTCTTTTCAGTGGTTTAAAAAGCCAGGTACAGAATTAACAAAAATTGTGAAATGGTGAGCAGGCAAAATGACTTTCCATTTTCTATCATAACAATGCTTTTTTGCTCATCTTTCTTATAAAGGTGTTAATGACTGTCTGCTTGATAGCTCTCATGTTAGCAATCTACCCCATGACCATACAGATCATAACATTTCTGTATTACAAGTCCTTTTTTCAATGGAGTCATGTGATATTCAGATTTTCTCAGAAACTGATTTTTTAAATTTTACTTGCATGAACTGAAAAAAACTTAAAACACTGTGTGTTAAAAATCCATATAATTTCACTTTTGGAATTGTGAATACTGAAATGAATGGACTTTTACTTATTTAATGATGTTGACATGTACACAAAGCATACTTACTGAGCATGTTACCTGTGATCTTGGACAAATATCCAATATGTTCAGACTCCATGAGGACCCATATTCACCATTAGGTTTTACCTTCAGCCACATCCCCTTGGGGACCTTTTAGCAGCATTTGGAATGATGATGAAGGTAGTGCAAATGCTAATGAAGATTTACACTGATAACGTGCAGAGGTGTTTCCTCACTCATTAAAACATTTCTGTGAACACTAGTTACTATCAGTTTTTCTTAGCCAAATACAAAGCTGATATTATGAATGCCTCCCTGCTGGCTAAAGGGGGTTTATTATTTAATATTAACCTTTATTAGCTTTATATCATGTTGTTAGGATATTCCCTCATTAAAAACATGGAATGTTGCTTTGACTCTTTCATGCATGTCTGAGAAATTCTTGAATCTCCTGTGACAAACACTCGGGGTGCCTAAATGGTTGCTTAAACCAAGTGCCGCCTATTTACACAAAGCTAAAAGTACATTGTTGTGGTGACGTGATGCAGTGTCGGAAAGAGCAGGAGCTTATTAAAGAAACAGAAGTCAATGTGCCAAACTTTTTTTGGTTATGTTTATTCTATGAAGCATTTTTATAGCAATAAAATGTAACGTCCTTACTTGATCATGCTATAAAATGGTACCATGTGCCTGGAAAATACATAGTATCCCTTTTTCAGGAAAAGTGCCATGTGTGGAGTGGAAGGGTGCCAGTGGTGTGATGATCAGTTTTTACTCTTATTTTTAAGACAAGGCTGGAAACCAATTCTCAAAAGAGATAATCTGTTTGGCTGAGATTTGACTTGTTTGTTAGGTGTAATTCAATTATACCTGCACTTACCTACGACATCAGCACTTCTGCCTGCCATGACATCACGATAACAGGCTTGGACTCAGGGGATTAGAGCATAACAACAGGGTTGTAGCCATGGTGCTGACAACCATCCCAACACCCCCACCCATTCACCGCATATTACAGGGCCTTGTTATTGTATTTAGCTCAAGCAACCACATCTTCGAAAAAAAAGGGCTGTCCTCTGTTACCTGTGCAACATGCTGCAGGGTTGATTCTCTTCCCAAACAACACAGTCCATATTATAAAGAGACATTTGCATACAATGTATAAACAAATCTTGTTGCTATTTTTATCTCTCACTGTCTGATATTAACTCAAGACTAAGTCTTTTGCTATGTTAGGTCAGTTAGGATAACTAAATAAAATAATTTTTGCTTGTTATAAAAAAGTCTATCGATTTATGTGTATTTTCTTGCTATTTGGAAGAATTGCCTCCTGAATGGTGTAACTGAACCAGGTTTGTAGGGCACCTTCCTCACACACACATTTTCTCCTCGACCCCAACAATGTTTAATGAGACTGCAATTAAGGCTTTGTCACTTCACTAAATTGAGTTTATCTTAAAAGCGCTTTGTAGCTAATTTGTGTAATGGTTGGGATTATTGTCCATTTAAAGGACCCTTTTCTGACAAAGCTTTAACATCCTGACTGATGTCTTGAGTTGTTGCTTCAATATTTGTGCAAAATGTTCTTTTCTTGTGACGTCATCTATTTTTAAAATGCAACGGTCCACTTTGCAGTTAAATGCCCACAAACATGATGCTGCCCTGTTCGTACTTCGCCGTTGAAATGATGTTTAAAGAGGCCAAACATTCACTAAGCATTTTAGTTTTTTCAGACAAGACATTGCTTGAAAAACCGATGAGAAATCTTTGGAGGAATGGCAACTTCTAGATAACCTTTGTGAATAACGATATTCTCATAGCATCTTCAGCCAGTCAGCATCTTCACAAGGTCTTGTTCTGGGGTCGATTCACACATTTCACAGACAGACATGTTTATCTCTGGGAGGTAGAAACCCTTTCCTGAATAGTGTAATGGTTTGGCATTCCCAGGATTTATATTTCAGGATAATTGTTTAAACAGATAGCTATGGCTCCTTCAGGTGTTTGCATACTGTACCCAAAGGTGATCTACTTGTGGAGGTCGATAATCTTCTCCTGATATTTTGACTTCTTTTCATTTCTTCTGTTTTTTTCTCCAAAATGTCACACATTGAAGCATTATGTCTGAGGTGTTGCTTTAAGTGACGTCAACAGGTGGCCATCAATTTAACTACCTTATCAAAAGACATGACATTATGAAGCTAGCGCAATCAATTTCTCTAAAATTATTTATGTATCTGAAGCTAATAAAGCCATACGTTTTGTTTTGTTTTTTTATTTTATATGTTTATTTAAAAAATGGAAAAAAATAATAATTTGGCAATCTTGACAAACTTAAAATGAGCTAAGTTTAGCCTAATTTAATTCCAGGTAGTGAGAAATTGTTTATGTATGCTTTTATAAATGTGTATGTAAATGGTTTTTTTCAAATGTTCCTCTCAAGAGCATCTGACACTGACAGTCATGCTGAGTGGTCTCTGTTGTGTTATATCACGCCCAGTTTGGCACGTTCTTAGAGGATTAATGGAGCTTACAATGTGCACTTGTTATTGTGACAGGAGGACTTTTTTAATCAACAGGCTTACAGAAGCTGTCCTCACCTGAATGGAAGAAGGGGGGCATCAACATGAGCATTTATTGGGATTATACTATAACTAAAAGCTGAATCTGTTTACACCATCCTCTATCACATACTTTTGATGCATATCTAGATTGAAACACTTAAACATTACACCAAAACTACATATTTAGAAACATAAAATATTTTGTAGTAATTAAGTTGTTTGTGAGATAGTAGACACTCAAAGACCATATGGCCTGCGGGTTGCGCTCAGACAGATTAGCCGTGTTGCTGGCGGCTGACTTAGCTGCCTGAATGGGAGTAGCCATATCTAGCTGTACTGGCAGAAAGCAGACAACTTAAAGCTGGTTAAGTCTGCGGAGATGAGCTCATTGAAGAGATTTATCTCAGGTTAAGCCTTCTGCCACCTGCTCTTTTTCTCTCTGCGTCTTCCCCCACCAGACAGCCTCAAGGACTCACGCTGTTTTGTTTTTATCTGTCCTTATTTACCTCTCTGACACAATGAACTTGAGGTAGCAATACATTGATCAGCGTGTCTGGTAATTAGACATTAAAAAGACTGAAGACAGGCTGTTTGAGTTTTCTTTAAATTATAAGTAAAATTAATCCTTCATATTTCTTTCAAAACAACATTTTGACATCAGTTTACCATAGTGGGCCAGAATCTGACACACTAAGAACAAGTGTGAATTGACCCTCTTATTGGTTTATGCTTAAGAACATTGTTAGCTTTGACTTTGAAGTCTCAAACAGTGTTTTCTTTTCTACCTTATTATAGAATGCCATGAGAAAAAGTGAGAGGTTGTAGTTAAGAGGCTAAAAGCTTCACTAAACTTAGGCTCTTAGAGATAAGGCTCGTCCCTCAACTCTGTGAACAAGAAACCTGAAACTGTTGATGTCTCACCAACAATTTATTTAAAATTACAAACACTAGTTTCAGGAATTGCATTTTTTTTGTTTGACTAATTTTTTTTAGTTTAATCTTTTGTGGAATCCCAGTAGAATACATTAGTGAAAAAGTTAAAGGGTTATGAATACTTGTTAAGCAGTTCTGCCTGTAGGAAGCAGGTGGGAATGTCTTACGGTGATTCCTCGTTTTCATGTGGAAATGACATTTAAAAACTCTATTTCTTTTCACCTACACATTCTCAAACAACCAGCAAATTGCTAGAAAATTATAATTATTGCCATAATATAACCACAGATGAATGGGCTGGGATCAATACATGGCTAATGTGCCTGTGTTAATTGTGCAACCTGGACTGCCAGGATAAAATGTCCGTTATTACCAGGTATTGATGGTAGCATATTAGGTGCATCATTTAAAAGTAGCTCCGCTCTTGTCTGGTGTTGGACTTAAGTGCTTTATCACAACAAGAACAGATATTTTACGTAAGATCTTCCTTCATGTGGTCCATTGAAACAGGCAGGGTTATATGCATAGAGGCAGAGTGTTCAAGACCAATTCTGTTTCACAGCAAGGGTTTAAAAAATATGCAACATTTTGCAGTCTTGATTATGACATCCAGGGCACATTTTCCTCCTTTGTGAAGCACAAAACACCTTGTGCCAATGTAGAGTTGCAGAAAGTCTGAATGCATTGCTGTTGGTGAAAGGAGATTCAAATTGCCTTCTTCTTAGAACCTGTTTTGCAATTTGTCTCATTTAGAAGCTATTGTAAATTTGAGTCTTTCCACATTAACAATATCTAGTGTCTTGTACTGATTATGCAAGTGGAATCCAGTAAATTAAAATATCATATAAAGGTAAATTTACTTTTGGAATTATATTCAAAATGTATGTGAAACACACAACCATACATACAATTGCATCAACAAAATATAGGCAGAAAATAATACATAGAAGGGCTGACCACAGTAAGCTGTGCAGGACTCTGTGCTTTTGTTTCTATTTATGTTTAAGGCACTTTTTTTTTACCTTTGAAGTAAAAGCTTTAAAATTGGTTCACTGTTTTATTACTAGTGACAAACTTTTCCAAATCTGGGATTTTGTTTGGACATTATTCTAAATGATTAACACATTAGAAGTTACTTACTGTGTATTATGTCTGATTGTGAAACATGTTGAGGCACTTCTGGTGCAAAGACAGACATTTTACATCATTTCCACCTGTTCAACACATCCGTATTTTGCTGTGGAGTCTATGTATCTGCACATGACCACATCAACTGCATACATGACATCTTTACTATTTCAATATAATTTGATAGTATATCAGCAGATGAGCTGTGACTTTAAAAAAGGCCTCTGTGGTACACAATTGAGCTGCATTGAGCAGTTCTCATACTGAAAACTAACAGTTTGCTGTACATTTTTTAAAAATAGGAACCAAGTCTCTGAAGACCTTTTGGCTTTTTCAGTTTATGTGAAAGAGCTTCATGATTTACTGCATGCAAAGCCTCTTTCAGGTCTAATAACACTGCAACGACCTTTGCATGAATTACTTCATCAATATGGTGTACCATGGAGCCAATGAGTCTTTTTCATATGACGTGTTAGGTAAGCCCACATTGCTTTTGAAGTGGCCTTCTGCTTACTTGCATAGTTGGAGCTGGTGCCTCTTATCTTGCTGCTGACAATGCTCCAGAAATTGTCTTTGGGGTGTAAGTTAGTCCAGTTTTATTTATGATGGAATATGGACAAAGTTTTTGCACAAATGTACTTAGTCAGTCCAGTTTTATTTACATAATTATGAACATAATTTATTACCACCATTTATTTACCCAATTTATTTAGTCCTGTGTTGGTAGAGAGTTCTGATTACAACAATACTCTTTTAGAAATCTGAGTATTACTAAAAAGGGGGAGCTTTTGTGTAGGGTGTTTTTTTTTTTTTTTACAAGACTATGTGTTTACATACCTTCTTGACTGAATTAGAGAGGGAAAAGAAAAATACAAACAGCCTTGCTTTCTTTATAGTCCTAACCTCTTTACTCACAGACTGTGCTATAATAAGGACAAGAAAGGGAGAGGTGCATTTTGATTGACAAATTTAGTTCAACTTTCTTCAAAAACTGGGTTAATTTGTTGACCCGGCTTACCTGTATGTCCCAGAAAGCAGATAATCTTTGTGTCCCTCTTGTCCTGTACTCAACCTCCTTGTTTTGACATTCTCTGCCTGAATCCTCAGGTCTCTGCACATCCCTCTAAGTCTCTTTTGGAAAAACAGCCACTGTGGGCACATTTGTCCCTGTTTGTGTGTCTTGCATGTGGTCCACCTCAGTGGCCTTCCTGCTTTAAAATGCTTGGTCTGGGGTAGAGGGCGAAGCATAGCAGCTTATTATGGTGGCCTCTGAAGGACAATAGATACTTGAGTAGCCATGTTGTCACTCCTGATATACAACTAAAACCTTTTTGAGTCACAGCAGCAGTTTTGATGTATAAAGCTGGATTTTTATTGCAACCACAACATAATGTAACAAAACAAGTGAGCAGATAAAGCCATCAAGCTGAAGCGGCTGTGAGTCATTTCCATCATACTTTGGCCTTAGCCATCTTTTGAGGCGCTCCAGTCCACAGGGGGGAGGAGAGGAGGAAACAACCCAGAAAGTTTTATATATTTCTGTCATTAGCTTAATAAAGCATGTTGTGTCTTTTATTTGCAAAAGAGAAATCTGAGTGGGTGTCCTTTCTGAGAAGAATCACGAGCAATATTTCTGGGTATTTAATACCTGTAAGCAGGAAGTTTAGGCTATCCATGGGTGTATCACCTTTAATAAATGGAAAGCTAATATTGGTCAGCAGTCTCATAGACCATTATTGATGCATTATGAATCAAATTCCACTAGGAGCTTGAAAGGACCAACCTGGCATTCTGTTATAAAGCAAAACTTAGAGTGTGATGATTGGAAAAGAACAACAATTGGGCATTAGTGAGGCGAAGTGGAAATGTCTCCTATAGATCTCAATGGAGATTCTTTAATGCTGCTGGTAAATCTTTCAGCTGAGCATGAATAAGTTAAAATTTTACTTCTCCTCTACTATATAAAGTTTTAGAGTGAAAATTATTTAAATTTAATCAAGAATTTATTTTTTCTGACTGGCATCTCTCAAAATATAATATCAATGTAAAAGAAGTATATTTTCTATTTACATTTTATTTAAAAAAATTGCATTTAGAATTTATTTTACCCTTCTCAATAAGCTGTGGAAAATATTTTTTTTTGCAATTACAGCAGACAGACACTCTTAACTGTCTTTTTCAACTGGTATTTTTTGTGATGAGATAACAGCATTTAAATACATCACATCCTGTCCTGGCAACCTGTCCTGTACATCCTGGACAGGTTGCCAGTCTGAAACAGAAAAAGATAGAAAGACACAGAATGAGCAATCATGTGTGCAGACAATGGCAAGAAAAATTTTATAGAGATTAGTTAACCTAAAATTCATGGTTGGACACTTAGTATGCACAGGGAAATCTTGTAAATTTCATGCAGAACCATGGGATTCGAACCCTGGATCTTCTTACTGCAAGACAGCAGTGATACCAATTGTTCCACCGTGCAGCCAAACTTCTACTGCCTAACATTAGCAAATGCACTATTGCCAATAGTACATAGCCTGTATGCCTATGCAACTTGTGAAACTAATGCTATCCCATTCTTGATACATTTGTTTTGTCATTAAGCTTTTTAGAAAGTCGCAACTGTTTTTTCTCTAAATTGCATTGAGTGAAGAGTCCCTGGGCTCCATTCTGCATGAATATGTGCAGCATTTAATCAGTCAGGCTCTGCACAAATCGTTTGTTTTTGCAAAGGTGAATGGGCCAAAATTTATACAAGAGACTCATTACAATTTATTTAACACTTGGTGACAAGTGTTGGTGCAAACTGTTGCATGTAAGTGAAACAAATCAAGAAAAACAAAAAATCTGTTAGTGGGCAAATACTTTTTCTCGCCACAGTACAAATATAACCTCTAAATTAAAATGCAACTTGAAGCAAATATGTTACATTTTTTATTTTGCCTTGGAAAATAAATGGGCTGGGGGCTTTAATACCCATGAACCCAGAGCTTCAGAGCTGTGGAGGGAAAGCTCTTAGAATCTGTTTCTCAATTATCGTTCACTGTTTAGTATTGCTAACATGAGAAGCTGTGCTTCAATAGGAATGCTGTTTTTCAGCAAGTTTCCAGAGAAACCTGAAAAACATTCAGTTTGT